>NC_138824.1:35858633-37099859 GCF_965183815.1 Platalea leucorodia | reverse complement strand
CTCCTTTCTTGGGCTAAAGTGGAGCTATTCTGGCCCCTTGGGTAAGTAAGTCTGTAATTATGCATCCTTAGAACACCGGTATGTGAAGCTTTTCCAGCCTACCATTAAATCCTTCTATGAAAGAAATGGATTATGTATACAATAGACTCTAACACTTCCTGACTCTCTGCTCCACAAAAAGTGGAAACCAGATATTAATTCAAATTATCTAGCTTATTTGTGATTCTCCCATTCTGAATATTATGGAAAATGCCACACCCTCCCTCAAAACCTGCTAAGCTCCTGTGTAGGTTACTGCCCAGGTTTCACATTTTCAAAAGAAGGACATTTTTATGGCAAATAGGAGCATGAAGGAGATCTTTTTCAAAAGCTCTATGCAGACAGAGAGACGATAACAGGAAAATAGACACAAAACAAAATTATGCCACTCAAAAAGTGGCATTTTTAATACCAGTGCTTGCACTGAAAGACCAAAGATAACATAGTAAATTGTTGCCACAAATTTTTGTACCAGTGAAAGACTGAGAATACCATTCTGAAATCGGTACTGTCACCTTCTTCCAAAAGCAGTCTGAGATTCTTCCTGATCAAAACATGTTAGTGTCTTAGAGGTTATGAGACAGCAACCCTTCCTGTGATCTGACCATTGCTGACACTTGCTTGACTCTGAATGACGTTACGAACTCGTGTAACTTTTCTGACTCATGTTGCCAGGTTCAAAACCTAGTGTTCCTTTCTTACAAACAGAAAAGATGGGCCTCTGGCCCCCATCAGAAGTATTTGAAACCAAAGGCACCTCCTGTACACCACAGTTGCAACCTACAAAGTGGATTAATCTCACTTAATTGGCACATTTATTTCATGAAACTGGAAGCTGTAGACTGTGTAATGGGTCAGTAGGAAAAGAATAAGCTATATCTGCATTACAAAACTTAGGTGTGAGACCTTCTTGTGTTGTAGGCATATGCTGGTTTTTCCTTTTTAAACTGTACATGTAGTCATGTATAGGTTCAATGAAGAGAAAGTACAAGCTTATACCAGAAGTAGAAGCTGTGGTATATACCATGAATGCCTGATCTGGGCAGAAAATAGGGCAGGATGGTAGAGGGTAGCATGGTACATCTTGGCAGGTATAGCTGCACTCATGGATACCTTCAGATGGTATCCATTCAGCCCATCCAGGATCTGAGTTGCTTTCTGGAGTTTTCTGTCACTCAAGTGTTGTAATGGTCCAGTGGCATATGGGGTGCTTGAGCAGAACCTTTGCTAACAAGTATACATGCACCTTGCAATTTAGAAGTCCCTTTTCCCCTTCACTTTTCTGATCTAAATCCCAATGCTGTATGGTATAAGACCAAGTTTTTGATGGAGGAATATTAAATTCTTTGTTTGTATGCAAGGGGTGACAGCAATCTATGACTCTCTCAACCAATAATTAATGGATTTTAACTGAAATGATTATGTAGAGAATGTTGTTCATGCAAATTATATTGGCTAATTCTTTTTTTTTTTCTCCAGTTAATTAAGAAACACATCTCCTTCATCTTTTTATGCAAAATCAGAGCCATGAATGCATATGATAGTATTTCAAAACAAAAGGAGCAATCTATTAGCTTTGATCCACTTTTATAGCCTTATCAGCACACTGACGCCTTCAAGTTCTAGCAGTTTCCAAGTGCCCAGTCAGCAGAGAACTGACAAGGCAGGGGAAACATAGCAGTCTTCAGGTTCCCATTGAACCAAATATTCTTCCACCTCTGTTCCTCTACCAGAATGGCCAGGCACAGCATCCCAACAGCTGAGACACCTGCCATGCTGTGCCAGTATTGACCAGGTGCTGATTTTGGATGAGGAGGGGCATGGTTAGCAAAGCCCTGCTTGACTGTCATCAGTTCCTGCCTGAGAAGTTGCATGTGTAAACCTATGTGCAACAGAATTAAAACGTGTATATGACATTTCCTGATGTGTAGTCATCACGATAACTTACTACAGACACTCACATTGAGTCAGAACTTCACCTTCTGTTTCTAGAAGAGTAGACTGAGAAAGCTAGAATGAAAGTAGAGCCAAACTTACACAGATGTACAGATGTACAGGGCTATTTTATCTCAGTTTGTGTGCTACAGGTGTGGAACTAGTTCTCCTATTATATCTCATGGCAAGATTTACCTCATCAAACATAAATGCCTACAAGGCAGACATTTACATCTGATCTGTGGACTGTGGACTACCTTTATAGTCAATGGTGAAAAGAAGACAGCCTGAAAGGGTGATTGATTCTATCCTAAAGTAGCTATCTGGAATAGGGCAGATGAATTGCATCCTAAAACTGCTTATTTCTCTCCATTGACTATAAAGGGAGTATGCAGTGATTAACTTGGATGTAGATGTCTGAAGTTAAGTGAGATGAATACCATCCTAAGTGACTTGTAGAGTTTTCCTCACCAATCTTTCTGTCGTGAGAAGATCTGTGCTTGGTTTATGCTATCAGTCGAGAGCAGAATCAAAATTAGACACATCAGAGATAAATGGATACCAGGATGCATGTCACAAACAAAAAACAAGAAGTACTCCTTGCTTTTCTTACTGGATGGTGGTATTTTTGCATGCTTTTCTAGTAGTAAAGATGTTCAATATCTCTGTGAATATTCAATACAAAATAATAACTGCCCCTAGAATAGTATCATTCCAGCGAAAAAGTCTGTTGGGTAACTGGTACTTTAATTACTCTTTGTACTAGAAAGCAAGCTTTGAATTACATAATTATATTAACTTGTTATCCATTGAAAAGATAAAAGAGTGCACAGTTAAATGCATTATTTTTAATACAAATTGTTATTTGCGTTCAGTCACTTGTCAGGTATTAAATTCAGGCAGAGTCAGTAGAAAACAGAGAAAGAACAATACTTCTTCTAAGACAACACGTATTTTCATCATAATATGATTAGGACTGAAATACAGAAGTCCACATATATGTGTTCAACTTCTAAAGCTCAAGTCTTAAAAAAAATATTTTAAAAATGGTAACTGAATATTAACACATGTTCCCCATGTCTGTTCTTTGTTGCTTGTAGGCAGTCAGAAAATACTAAATACTTCTGAGTGTAGTAGTGAATTAGTGTTTGGTGACTACAGTAAATGTATTTACTTTGTGAAGGGCTGCTGAGGAAAGGAATTTCCTAAGTCAACATGAGCTGGCTTACATACTAGGGTATTATCAATGTATTCTTGGTTTATGGTCACAAGTGAAACCCTAAACAAAAAATCAAGAAACCACTGTTTAAGGCTTTTTTTTTTTTTTTTTTTTTTTTTTTTTTTAAGTTGCTAGTACTTAACATGAACAAATTGCAGGGTTTTGGGTGTTGCATCCTTTTAGAAGCTGCTCTGACTGGTGATAGCAAACATAGGCCAAGACTGTGCTAAAATGTAGATTTACCATGCAGTACTGAACCTTACATTCTTGCCCTAAATACTGAAATTCTCCTATCAACCTTTAGAATGAAGCATGATTATTAGAAATTTAGAATTAAAAAGCTAGACATGCAGAGTCAGGCATAGTGGCTCAGAAGTGAGGGAAAAAGTATTAGGAATCAGACATAATAAATCATGCACTATATTTACATTGCAGAACGTAGGTACAGGATTGATGGTTCTCCAATGCTGTTGCATATGCTGCTGACACATTAACTGATGCTGTGACTTTGCATGCTCATATTCAGAAGGAATGACTTGCTGCCAGTGGCTAAGAAAAAACCTGTAAAAAATACTTGTGCATATTAGATTGCTGCAACTTTATACACAATGCAAAGGACTCTTAACCTTGACAAATAGCAAAGACATAGATGGTGTGCTGGTGAGGAGTCAAAGACTACTTCTGTGCATGATGTACTACAATCTGCAGGCAGAGCATGTGCACAGCAAGGTGCTGGGATTGCTGATACTCTGTCTAGACACCCTCACAGTGTAACTAAAGTAGGAACATTGCAGCTGTTTGAAGAAGCTGAAACTTAGGAAAGGCTCAGCAAATCTTAAACCAATGTCTGATTCATTGCTACATGTCAGACAGGCTGGTACTGAAAATCCAAAGCTCCAGTTCCTTTTACAGTGTCACAAAATGATCAAGCTGCTCTAGAAGCATACCCAACAGTCACCAGACTCTCTTTTTCGAGAGAAGAAGAATTACGTTTTATAGGAAAATTTTATTTCATGGAAAAAAAGATCATTTTACCAGGAAAAGTGCAAGAAACTAGACTTTGGATACTTCACTAGGGTTATTCGGGGAGTAGTACATGTCATATGAATGTTTATCCAGTGACAGAGAGAAACCTGACTATTATTATGATCAGTATGTGTTTTGTCAAGAAACTGACTTAAAAAAAAGTTACTAATCATTACTTACATACCAGACCAACTCTAGAAAATTGAGCAGATGTGGACAACAGATTATTAAAAATACCTGAAAGACAACACAGTCATTGGTCCCAGCCAGCACAGATTCATGAGGGGAAAGTCCTGCTTGACTAACTCGATTTCCTTCTATGACAAGATTACCCACCTAGCTGACCAAGGGAAGCCAGTCAATGTAACATTTTTGGACTTCAGTAAAGCCTTCAAAACTGTCTCTCACAGTATCTTCCTGGACAAAAGGTCTAGCATACAGCTGGATAAACACGTAATGCAATGGGTGTGCAGTTGGTTGATGGGTCGGGCTCAAAGGGTTATAGTAAATTGGGCTGGCAACCAGTCACTAGCGGGGTTCTGCAGGGATCCGTGTTGGGGCCAGTGCTCTTCAATATCTTCATAAATGACTTGGATGCAGGACTGGATGGTTTGTTATCAAAGTTTGCCAATGTCACAAAATTGGGAGGAGCCGTTGACACTCTCAAGGGCAGAGAGGCCCTGCAGAGAGAGCTGGACAAATTAGAGAGCTGGGCAATCACCAATTGTATGAAGTTTAACAAAGACAAGTGCCGGATTTTGCACCTGGGACAGGGCAACCCTGGATGTACATACAGACTGGGGAATGAGAGGCTGGAGAGCAGTCCCGCAGAGAGAGATCTGGGGGTTCTGGTCGATGGCAAGTTGAACATGAGCCGACAGTGTGCCCTGGCAGCCAGGAGGGCCAACCATGACCTGGGGTGCATCAAGCACTGTATTGCTAGCCGGTCAAGGGAGGTGGTTGTCCCACTCTACTCTGCACTGGTATGGCCTCATCTTGAGCACTGTGTGCAGTGTTGGGCGCCACAGTACAAAAAGGATACAAAGCTACTAGAGAGTGTCCAGAGGAGAGCCACAAAGATGGTGAAGGGTTTAGAGGGGAAGGCGTACGAGGAGCGGCTGAAGTCACTTGGTCTGTTCAGCCTGGAGAAGAGGAGACTGAGGGGAGACCTCTTTGCAGTCTACAGCATCCTTACAAGGGAAGGAGAAGGGGCAGGTATTGATCTCTTCTCCCTGACGACCAATGACAGGACCCGAGGGAACGGTAGGAAGATATGCCGGGGGCGTTTTAGGTTGGACATTAGGCAAAGGTTCTTCACCCAGCGGGTGGTGGAGCATTGGAACAAGCTCCCCCAGGAGGTAGTCATGGCACCACGCCTGACAACATTCAAGAAGCAATTGGACAACGCCCTCAGACATATGGTATGATTGTATGATTTTTGGGGCTGTCCTATGCAGGGACAGGAGTTGGACTCGATGATCCTTGTGGGTCCCTTCCAACTCAGGACATTCTATGATTCTATGAACTAAGTGACAAAGGCAGACATACTAGGATAAATCTGACTAATTTTCAAATATATATTTTCCTGACTTTTCTAGTTTAAGCAATTTAAATCACATGTGGAATATATATGCATGGTTGAAAAAAATCAGATGAACTTGTCATAGCCAGTAGCCTACAATTTGTCATTTCATGGCTGTTAGGACAATTATACCTTCCAAACTACTAGCTGCCAAAACTGTCCTTAAGATAATGGTGAAGGGTAGTGAGCTATGTGCACAGCATATCTTTGAACAAGAGGGTTAATTTCTAACTTTGCTCCATAATACATATACAGATCAATGCTATTAAGAATAGCCCAGCACAGCTGATTTTGTTGAGAGCAGAAGTCCTAAATTCGGTGATAAAGGATAAACTCTAGATTAGTAATCTGAAGTCAATCTTTCTGAAAATTAAAAAAAAAATGTATAAAGGCAGGAAAATTATATGGCGTGAAGTATGGACAATATTCTAATAAAAGCAAAATGCAGAATTATAGGGTCTTTCCTTGTTAAGCGAAAGATGCTCAAAACAGTTGTACCTCAAGTCAGAAAGTACAGAATGGTACTCAACAATTCAGCCTTTCTGATTTTGTTTCTCACAGGAGCAATCAATTCAAGAAAGCAGTGTTTTCAAGTTGTCAAGATCCACAGTGTTAACAATACCTTATTCTTATTCAAGCCTTTTGATGAAAATCTTGGGAAGACGTTATTATTGTTGGAGTACACTTGAGAAATCCGATTATTATAGAGACTGATAGTTACATTATATATATCCAACACAAATGATGCTGCATAACCTCCAATTTGCTTCTGAGATAATGAATGGCTTACCATAACTAGCTCCAATGCAAGGTGTTACTGCAAATGTTGTGGCTTATGAGTCACTTCAGTTATTTAATAGCTTGGTCTGTGAACACAGAGGCAAAGATATATGCCCTCTTGATTTCTCGTCTCTCTCTCTTATCTTCTTATTACTTGTTTTCACACTTTCATAAAAAAACCAAAAGTGAATTATTACCAAATGTTTGTGTTTGGGGTGGCGGGGGGGAGGATGGCGCAAATTTAACTATAGTAGCTAAGTTGTAGTAATTGCTAAGAATTACTTCTTTCATTAATTCCATCTAATAAGATGTACATGACTGCATCATCACAAATTGTGTGGCTTCCAGGTACCTGGCTCTAACTCCTGTGCTTATTCTTTTCTTGGACAGCGGGTAGATATTGCCCTGCAAAGCCCTCTTGCTAGATTTTTGTCTGTTGTTGCTTTTAGTCTTTAATGGGGTATTTTTACATTATGGTATTCCCTGTATGTCCGTTATCTTAGTCGCTATCTCACAGGACAACTGAAGGCAGAAATGTGAAAACTGCCTAATGACTTAAAGATGGCATAGTTACATATTAAAACAAATGATTGAATTTTTCTTGTAATTCATCCATATGGTTAAACAAGGGAGAAGTATGTGTTTTATTACACATTCATCCGTGAGAACAGTTAAACATGTCAAAGATAATGATCATACAAGTACCCAGCACAATTAGACAGAGAAAATAAAGTTTAGTAACCACTCCTGAAGATTTTAGTCCATGTTAGGAATAGAAGAGGTAGATATTATTATTTTCCAAATGGAACAAGTTCTCCTTGCCTTCAAGAAGAGTTTTAGCAGATTAATAACTGAAAAAAGATTCACTATGAACTTGTCTGTGTTCCTGGTGAGAAATGGGTAGGTCAAGCGTTTTTAACTCTTTATACTTCTCTGTTATCTGCGGCTTGCTGTCTCTTGCAACAATCCATAGGCAATGTAAGGAATATAGTCTGAATGGAACTTCTGTAATGTGACTGTAAAATGGCTAGAAAATTTCTTTGAATGAGAAGTTGTTGCTGTCCAGTGTTCAGTAGTGAACTGAAACATCTCTGCTAGGCTCTGCAGGGCTTTATGCCAGGTCCATTAACAGCTTAGTTCCAAAAAGATAAGACCCAGAAGGTCCATGATGATAATCTTCAATTCTGTAAAAAGCTTCTGCAGAATAGAAAGACATAAAGCAACAGTTATGAGTGTTGTTCAAAGGAGCAATACAAGCCTATGAGCAATACAACAAGTAATCATCTTACATTTCAAAGGGGATTTAGGACAAGCATGATATGTGTTAGGAAAAGCATTCTAATGATGATGATACAAACATAGTAGCACATGTTGCCCAGGGAGGTTTTTGTCAGAAGCGTTAAGGACCAAGTTACAAATCTGTCAAGAATGATATGGGTATAATGGATCCTACATCAGAACAGATGGATAGATTAAGTGAACTTTCAAGATCCGTTACAGCCAAATTTTCTGGGATTCTGTAATGCCCTTACTTCTTGTGACAGCTTCTCCATCCTAAAGTAAGTATACAGACTTTAAGATAGCAAAGGTGGTTCAGGACAACAGGTGGGAATACAAATTGGTCAACTGATGAAAGTCACCCTATCTGCAGGTGGAAGGCAAGGACAAAAGCTCTTTGCCTTAGAAAGTGCCCACGATATTTGACCCTATATCTTAGAGCCAGTTAGGGGAACTTCATGATCCAAAAGTATTGCCTCTACAAGGTAAAAAAGCCATAATCTAATGTTGGACTTGGTCTGTCCAATGAATCATGCATCCTGAACTTTAGCTTTGCTCACAAGAAAACAAACTAGTTAAATACAATGAAAAAGTAAGGGAAAATTTGTTTTATAAGAAATGATGATGAGTGAGAGAGATACACAGTGTTAGAATACGAATTATCTTCTGTACAAGCTATTTGCTGTCACTGAAAAGGTCATCATTTGAAAGACAGGTAAACATTTTGTTTATGTTGCTGTTGCCTTTGAAGTAAACAGTAGTGTAAAGAAAGTTCCCAGTTCTTGAGGCTAATTGCTACAAATGGGATTTGTACATGCACAGCCTTCCGTGATTTTTACAAGCAGTTCTTCCAAAGCCCCAGTGTCACAAAGGGATGGGTCTTGTAAAGGATTGTACTTTTTGCCCCATATGCTGCTATCAACCAGAGTGTTCTGTAAGACTGAGACCCAGAAGATACAGCACAGAAGTACAGTGCCATTGTAAATTTAAAGTACATCTATATTTAATTAATACAGCACTGCCATTCCCTATTTTTAAACGTTTGGGGTATATTTCCTCTGAATTATAAATGTCCTAAATTCTTTGAACCAGTTATGTACAAATATCCTAGGGAAGGAGAATATAGGATATATGATAGTACAGAGAGACAATGCAATGTTTTCAGCATGTATAGGAGACAGATATAAATAAGACCTGAGGTCAAGTTTGTGGCAGTTCCTGAGAAGGAAGGAGCCAGACTGGGCACAGGGTGGTTCCTAGTAGAGGAAGTCTCACTTGTCCCTGTTGTCTCATATTATTCCACAGTCAAGACCACATTTCTCTGCACTCTTAGCTCTTGTGGAACCTGCCGCCATTCTCCTGATGTGACCCTGGTATGGGAGGTACTGTTGGACTGCACTGATTCATGCACTGTGAAAAAATCAGAAAGATCCAAATGTGCTCCTTGCTACTTTCGTCTCCATGCTTGAATATAAGATAATTAGATTATACAATCCTTATTTTTTCAAGGGATTTATTTTTTTCATTTTCATATTTTTATCCTGAATGTGAACTGTATAAAGTGCAACCCTTTAAAACCAATCAAGTCTTTTCTTTCATTATCAAAAACAAGTCACAGTGTCCCTCCAAGGGTCAAAACGCAATGCCAATATGACGGCATGTTTTTTCCAGCTGATTTTTCTGTGTCATTTTAAGACATAACAAAATCCCAACCTTCTATCTTTTTTATCACAACAGGAGCTTTGCTACATGTCCTTAGAAATGAAGGTTCCAGTACAAGGTTGCCATTCAGATCAGTTCTCTTTTGACCATTCTCACATCTCTCTAGTACTTCAGGATTCCTGGTTGTTTGTTTCCTTATATCCTGGCCATATTGAATGACTGACTTTAGGCCATGCCCTCTAGCTTTACTGATTATTAAAAGTCTGCGGTCAAGTGAAAAACACATTGTTTTTCTGGCAGTATTTTACAAGCAGCTGGTACAAGAAAAAATAGACCCAAAGTAATTTAGAGATTGTGCCTGTGTCTGGGTTTGAAATTAGTTACTTCATGCAACTGTAAACCATATATATTAGTATCAGCCTCCATGTTTCAAAAAAATGTCCATATCATGTTAGCATAGGAAAAAAAAGGAAAAAGGAAAAAAGGAACAAGGAAAAGGGAACAAGGAGAAGGCAAAGGTGAAGGCGAAGGAGAAATTAAAAATGAAATGGGAAAGGGAAAAGAAAATAGGAAAAAACTTAAAAGGAAGACAAAGGAAAAGAAAGAAAAAAAGGAAAAGGAAAAAGGAAAAAGGAAAAAGGAAAAAGGAAAAAGGAAAAAGGAAAAAGGAAAAAGGAAAAAGGAAAAAGGAAAAGGAAAGGAAAGGAAAGGAAAGGAAAGGAAAGGAAAGGAAAGGAAAGGAAAGGAAAGGAAAGGAAAGGAAAGGAAAGGAAAGGAAAGGAAAGGAAAGGAAAGGAAAGGAAAGGAAAGGAAAGGAAAGGAAAGGAAAGGAAAGGAAAGGAAAGGAAAGAAAGAAAAGAAAAGAAAAGAAAAGAAAAGAAAAGAAAAGAAAAGAAAAGAAAAGAAAAGAAAAGAAAAGAAAAGAAAAGAAAAGAAAAGAAAAGAAAAGAAAAGAAGGAGAAGGAAAAGGAATAAAAGGAAAAGAAGTGTAATTACAAAACCACACTATTGTTTTTTCTGAAGAAGGATTACAGACCTGTTGTGGGATACTGTTCCCTTAGATGGTTTTCCAACTTGTTTTACAATTAATAAAGTGAAAAAGAGAACTGTACCATAAACCCAATTCCTCTCTACTTTTTGGACAGTAGTATATGAAAGTAGACCAGACTGTTTTGTTTATTGCTTTCTTTGTCCCTTTTTTGAACCAGCTTGTATACCTGCAACATTCTTACAAAATTATGCTATATATGTGAATTTTCTTCCCAGAGCAGAAGAAGGAACAGTAGACAGACTGTACATACAGGTATATGACTGCATGCAGTTAGATTACCACCTGTCAGGTGCACCATCACAGACTGCTCCATTATGACACAGAATAGCTTAGTTTCTATGTCAGTTAAATTGGTTACCTCTCCATTATTTCTTCGTCTATGTGCCTCTTGCTCTCTGGCTTTCTAAGGCTGCAAGTAATTTACATTCCTGATTTCACTCTTGTCAGTCCACTAGTAGGTAGATATTGGTTCCAAATTGACTATAAATTTTTCTGTCTGGAAAAACAACAATAACAACAAAAAAATGAGTTGGTTGAAGAATAGCAGGTCCAGAGAGTCTGAAGTGATTTATCAAAGATTAGCAGGTTAGTGACAGAGCTGAGAATGGGGTCAAATGCACTTCTTTTCCCAGCAGAACCCAGTAAATTCCAGCTTCTTGCTCTCCCCCTTGCATTAACAGATGACTTCAGAGGTACAGATGTATCCAGTCTGAGGTGTTGGTACAATCTCTTATCCCTATATAGCAATAAGGAACTCTTATTGCCTTTGGGCTTTGCAGTAAGTTTAAATTCCAGTTTAACCCAGGTTGAAACTATTTTGGATATTACATCTCAATATCAATAAATTAGAACCAATAAAGATAATTTAGTCTTTACTCAGGCAAAATGAATCTGTGGAATCCTATACCTCAGGCTATCAAGGTAGTTATAGCGGCTGAACTTTAAAGGCCCTGTATAGTTTTATGGCATCTGAAGCTTTTGTAGTTACACAAGTTAATATATAAAAGCAACCTCATTTCCTGTCATGGGACTTCAACAGATCACCTTATGTGTCAGGAAGGATTTTCTATTTGCATGTCCTACTTTCCTTAATTGGGTAGATATATCACAGGACGTTTTCACTATTTACATCTTATACTCATACATAAAACCTTGTTCATCTTCATAGATGGAGGTTCACTTTTTCCTAATTTACTGTTCTGCTGTTTGAAATCAAGTTCTTCTATGTTCCAATCATCAACACAAAAACTGACTACAGACAGTTCAGTAAAATAACAAGCAAATTTCATTCACAAGGAACCATCATTTAGCCAACTTTGGTTTCTTACTTTTGGTTTTTTTGTTTGTTTGTTTGTTTTGTTTTGTTTTGTTTTGTTTTAACTGCTTATTACATAAATCCTTTAGCAAGTATTGTAGAAGCATGGTACCTGGAATGTAATAGGTGTTACGCACAGAAGGTCTGCTCTTGTGGGGGAAATCATTGAACGTGCATATGTCAGGTGCAGGGAACACAATATTGAAGTAGCTCTTACACTATATAGATCCGAAGAGCTGCCAAGCATGCCAGTTTACCTTTATACCACTGTTTTGTTATGAAACAGCTTTTCTTCTTGTCAACATATTTCTTTTGGCACTAAACTGAATGATGGTTAAAGAGAGACTTAGAAAATCCTTGAGCTCTTTGGCTGTGAAAATGGAAGCTGAAAAAACTTTTTAAAAGGTTTCATAGTTTATATCTTTAAGGAGAAAAGAATTTGAATGCTGGACAGTTTCATAGTGGTGCCTGATTTTTTGAATTCAACTTATTAATTGCCTGCTTGAGATAATTAAAGCATTTGTGCTCAAAATAATTGGTGTCATTGAAAATAAAGGATTTAACCTTGGCAGTAGATTCAATCTGTCTGCTCCAATTCATTCCTGCAAAGACAAGAGGAATCATGTTGTGTTTTTTTTCTCTCTCTTAAGATTTCTAATAATTAGTTTAAACATTCAACAGATCAGCTGGGTAATGGATGTGTATAGTCCCTCATTGTTCTGCTTTATATGGCAGGACTAGAAGTGATGCTCTCTTTGAGGCTAGGGATAGTCAAGGTACTGCATTGGAAGAGAATGAGAATAAGAGATGAATTATATCATCTGATCACATTTTACCTAAACTTGGATATTACAGATTTGAAAATTCAGCTTAAAGTTGTGTATTTTTAGATTTTGGCTCCACAGAACATAGGATAGAAAGGCAATAAAGAAAGATGGACCAGTGATCTGAACTTCAATCTGTTTTTTTTTGAGAGAATCAGCTGTAGGTTTTTGCATGTCACAGAATGTTTGAGGTTGGAAGGGACCTTTAGAAGTCATCTAGTCCAACTGGTCAGATGTATCCATTGTGATACAGGAGAGATGATACAGAATGCCATACAAGAGATTTTACTGCTAGAAGTCCAAACACTGTAATGTCTACTCTGGCTCACAGACAAAAGTCCAGAACCCTATATTAAGCATTTACCATCCCTGAGGGAAGATTTAGCCCTCACAAAAATCAAAATCTAAAATCTAAATATGAATTTATCTAGCATTAACCAATGGAGCACTGAAGGGAAGGAAAATTTTTAGATCTTACAGCGATCTTGCCTGAGAATGCCAATTGAATGACCATTTCTTTTTCCTTTTTCTTTTTTTTCCCCCTTCTTCTTGTTTTCTGAAGGAACACTGAAGTCCTTCCTTTCCAAAATGTATCCAATATCTAGTCTTCTCTAATAGAGTAGGATGTGCACTAAGGGAAAAAAATCCTTTACATGAGGGAGGGATTAGAGCAATTTATATAAGGTTTTATGACTTGAATGTTTGTCCAAGAGAAGGAAAACTCAGTTTCAGTGCCTTTAAGTGCCTGAAGGTGATTCAAATATCTCTAAAATTGATAGTGCTTTTGCAGAAAGCATTGTCCAAAATCCAAAAATAGAAGAATAGTCTTTTCTCCTCCTTCTGAAACCGTTGCACTGTGAAAAAAAAACAACCAAACAAACAAAAAAAAAACCCAGTTAAAAATCAGGCATTCATTAGAAGTTCATTAGAAGAACATTCAGTGGAATCAATGCCTCTGAAATTCTTATTCTCTCATGTGGGTGTTCTGGTCTCAGCACATTGTCCTACGGATTGCTTATGCCTTTTGTACGGAATAGAAATTCAAAATAGCTGATGGTCTGACCTTAGCTTTGCTCTTTTGCTGTAAGTACATGCTTGCATTTTGCTTTTGCAAAATTTGCATCACTTGGGAGCTGGAAATAAGATAACAATAGTCAGTAGTTCAGATAATTTTTCCTTCATAAAAATAAAACTTGTGTTTACATGGCCTGTATAGAAGAAAAAAACACCTTCAATGCAGAGCATATCCCCATCTTTTCACAGTGAAATACATCTCCCATATCTTTTTATTCTATAATGAATAATAACGCAGTAGCACCAGCAGTCTTTAGGGAATACTGTATTGTCATTGCTCTTTATATAAGTACTGATTACCCTTGCACCAAAACTATAACACACCATAATTAGTCCAACCTCCATAATTATCCCAACCTATGGAGCTCATATCTGCAAATAGACCTACCAGATGCCTGATAGACACATAAACTTCCTTCCTTTGCTTACCGACAAATGGGAAGGGCTTTTATCTCGTTAGGTGGGACAGCCTATTTTTGATCCCTCAAGCTTCCTGGTAACGTGACAACAACTCAGTCAAGATGTTCCAGCTATTCCCTCCATCAGTCTCCATGGCTATTCTTAATAGAGCAACTGCAGCTGAATGATAGCAGGTAATTTCCAGTGCCTATTTCCCAATGCTAAAAATCAGAATAAAAGTTGCGTTGGCAACACTGAAAGAAAGAAAAGAAAGAAAAGAGGGAAAATAAGAAAAAAAAAAAAAAAAGAAGAGGGAAAAAAAAGGGAAAGGGAAAGGGAAAGGGAAAGGGAAAGGGAAAGGGAAAGGGAAAGGGAAAGGGAAAGGGAAAGGGAAAGAAGGAGAGGGAGAGAGAGGGAAGAAAGGACATATCTCAGAGTAGGATACTTTAATATGAAGATAAATGTTTGCATGATTTCCCACACAATGGGTGAGAAATCTCAGCCATGAGAGTTCATTAAGTTCATTTAAACTGTATATCTGTCTCCATATGAAAGCACATACATGCATATTGTTTTTTAGAACCCAGGACAACAGCCCATTTTCTAGAAAATCTACTGTTAAGTGGAAACATACATAAGAAAGGGAATAAATGGGTTTAAATTACATTGGGGGTTGGAAGGGGAAAGGTCATGAACTCAATCTACTCTTGCAAACGCAAAAGAAATACTTTTCAGAGCTTCATTTATTCCTAGAATTCATGAGATCTGCCCAGCCTCATTAGAGTGAAGCAGTAGAACAGGAGTAAGGTGATATGCAACTATTCTTTCAACAGGACGATGGCATAAGCCAAGTAAAGCAGGTAGAAATATGTTATTTAAAGTGAAGGAATTATCCCTTTTGCCTATTGCTTAGCATAATATAGATTGAAAAAAATCTTTAAAGCTTATATGTCGGTAAAGCCAGTTCTCACTAATCTCTGTCAATGTCAGCTCCCACTCAAAAAAATTATACAGTTCATATTGAAATTCACATACATATACATATGTATATCCATATACACATATTTATGCATATACATATGTATGCATACAAAAAATTATACAGTGACCCATCCCACCCACCTGCATCTTTCTTTGAGAAGTATTTAGTCTTATAAAATTTGTATTATTCTTAAGGATTCTTTTTTTTTTTTTAATGTAGGTTTATAAAATATAATATACAATGATACATTTCTTCATCTTTGCTAAAGGTTTTCAATTTTCCTTCTCAGCAGCATCTTTAAGTGCCTAAGATGATAGAATAATGGGAAAAGAGAATGTCCTTTTCTCCTTTTTCAGAAGTGAATTCATGCCCATGGGATGTGCCAGATTTTAATTCTAGAAAACTAAGTCCTTTTACGCACTACGTGTGCACTACAATTGCAATCTTAGCATTGAGAGTGCAAAGCGCTCTGCCTGAGAAGCTTAACTGTGCACAAGAATGACCAGCATTAGGGATAAGAGAGCACTTGAGCCTCACTGAGCTTCTTGGAAACTGAGATTTGGGCATCATCAGAAATTCTATCAATTCATGAAAAAGAGCTGTTAACTTCAAATCAGAAGAAATGGCTGGATTTTCCACATTTCCCCACAAAACTGAAATTCTTAAGCATTCCTTGCCATGCTGATATTATTTGAGCATTTGAGATCCTCTAATAATTTTTTTTGCTGTTGTTTGATATTATGGTGTATACAATGCCCTCCTAATTATTTGAATTATTTATGAAGTCAGTTTTATATAATATTAATGTTTTGATTCATTCTAAAACTACAATAGAATAAATTTATTCTTTTTGCATTGACAATTTTTTTTCATTTTTTTCTTGCTGAAAATATATTCAAAATTGAGATGTCCCTTATTGTAATAAATGAATAATACATAAAAGTGATTTTTATTTTTTTTTTTATGAAAACATTTTCCTTTAATCTTTTTTTTGGCCAGCCACAACTGGAATGATGGCATAGCAGCAACTGGATTGTTGCAGTTGCAGATTGAAGCAGTTAAGACTAACACTAAAATATTATTTCACATCAGTCACTTAACAGTTGTTAAGCGTGGACCAGAAACAATTAATAATAACAATAGTTTCAAACCAAGTAGTCAATTGGACCTTCATGCTCAGTTTTGTGGAAGTGCTTATCTGTTGCAGGACATGGTGGCTGATGCCTGTGACATCGCTATGACATCTCTAAAAAGAACATCCTGGATAGAAGTTTCCTGCTTACACTGCAAGAGCAAAAGCCCTGTGACCATCTAAATATTTCATGAAGCCCTAGCTAACGAACAGTGCTGAACATACAGAACTGAACTCTGCACATGGTACTTTTGGTTACCCTGAAGTGTGCATGTAAGTCCTTCTTAGCCAAAGCAGACCACATGCAAAAATATCTTATATCAGGCCAAGCCTCGATTCCAACTGGAAAGCAATGACATTCATAAAAATTGAAATAAAGACAAGATTTCTTGAATTTTTCACTTTTGCAGTCTGGGTTGAATTAAGAGTACAGTTTAGAAGCAAAATAATGCGTTACAAATATATGGTGCTGTCCCAAACTGTCATAATACTCTGCTTTCAATCTGTAAACATCACTCCATTTTACTTCAAGTTGCTAGAGGGAAAACTAACGATAGCTGCTCAGTCTGCAGTGTTTTTTTGTCATCTAACGTACTGTTAGACTTAAAATATTAGCATAAGGAGATGGTAGTTACATACACCTATGGTATTTTCATCCATGTCTATTGACTATCATGGTACTTGGAATGAGAGAACCAAGGAAACATACTCAGCAGAAAGTGTGAAAGTAC
Source organism: Platalea leucorodia (assembly GCF_965183815.1). NCBI lineage: Eukaryota > Metazoa > Chordata > Aves > Pelecaniformes > Threskiornithidae > Platalea > Platalea leucorodia. Next base: position 37,082,830 of record NC_138824.1, on the reverse strand, counting down.
ACGTATACCTATACATGAGTTTGTACTGTCCAAAGCATACACAGCACAAGTCTTTATCAGCCAAAATAGACAAATATGAGAAGAATGAGTGAAAATTCAATGGTATAGAAAAGTCCATTGCTGTCTGGTGTGGTAAAAGCTCCATCTCCATCTTGATATAGCTTCATATTCCAGTGAAATCAATACTAGGAATAGTTTGTTTAAAAGAACACTTCTGGAAAAAAGGTAAATACATTTTTTTTAAAACTGCCAAACTTTTTCTAGACAGCTGTATAGAAGGATATGTTAATAATCTACATCCAGCTGGTTCAGACAGCTACAGTATTTAGAAGTTTACGTCATTGGAGACATACTATCAATGCAAATTTATTGCATTTAGTCTTTGCATATGAATTTATTTTTTTTTTTTTAATTCAGGCATAAAGTATTGTAACCGTAGGAACAGAAAGTGGGACTATAAAGATGGTCAGCACAGTCCCTAAGTAAAGAAAACAGAGCCTGGAGGAGCTCAGCAGCTTCCAGCATTCACTTTAACAACTAGATGGAGCATTGTTCCTAAATAAAAGGAGGCGTAGCTGAGTCTTTGGTCCCTAGAGGAAATAATGACTGCCATCCTCCTTCCTTATTCTAATTCAGCTCTTCTGGCTATTCTCAGGATGGTACGGCATTCTGTTGCTTCTGTCCTTTCCCTTCCCGTCACTGAGATTTATGTGTGATTTTATTGTCTCCACAGCGCCTTGTCTCCACAAAGAGCAGACTGGCAATTAAACCATATGAGAAGCCAGTAGAAAACTATATATCAAGATTGGTACAAAGGACTCTCTAAAAAATACCAAAACTCATATCTTTGCCCAAAGCCTAGGTAACACAAGGCACTGTTCTCTGCAGTGCTAGACATGAGTAGCTATCTCCACAGACAGGGGCAAAATGCACAGCCATGATTTGGGGCTTTAGAACTTTAACTCTACCAGTTGCACATGTATATTACTGGTTATGCATATTACTATATATACGTGTCAATTACGTGTGTGGAGAAACTCATCTCACAGGTTCTATAAATAATTTTCTTTCAGATGGGATCATGCATTGCTCTGACCACCACACTATTTAAATGGGGCATGCACAATTCCTGTTCTAGCCATCTGTCTGGAAATTAGTTTACTTTGTGATATGGCTATGTCTGCAAAAGTACTGATCTTGTTACCCCACCCACTGCCATTTTTCATGCATACCTACATGTGACAGATAGGAATCCTTGCCAGGTGTCACAAGCACGTGACAAATCCTAAACAGACATGCTATTAGTGTCTTCTGTCACTGCTCTAACATGAGGATTAACTGGTGCAGAAAGGGTTCTGCCAGCCTGCTACCTCAAGCTGAATTTCATCCACTAAACTTAATTACTGTATTTATATCTTTCCACAATTATGCATTTTCATGTGCGTAACCTGCAGAAAACCAAACCAAACAAAACCCAGGAATACCAAGATCCAAAAAAGCCACATTTGTCAGAACTGTTAATTATACACTTAAGCAGATAACACAGAGAGGAACTAAATTCAGGAACCCCCTTCTCCAGCCCTTCTGTGTAGTTTATTTCTGGTGTAGATTATCAAAAGATTCATTTTCAAAGGACAATACTTTAAAACTGTGGCAGCAGTGTGTATTGTTGTGTGTCATACAAAAGGAATTATACATTCATTCTCTCTGGCACATCTTCTAAAAAGCTGAGACCTGTCTTTTCACTCCTAAATTTGTACTTGCATTTTTGTGCTTCCAAATACATTGGTGATGCAAGTCAGGGAATTTGCAGCTCAAATGATCTGATTTATAGTTGCCATCAAACACCTTGAAATGCAGATTTTCTTGTGACCACTGAAATGGAGGTACAAAGGAAGATCAGTCTTTCAAAAATTCATTCCTCACATATTCCTCACATTCACAAGAAGTACCAGATAGAGGGGAAAATATGAGGAGTACAAAATAAAATATAGTGAAAGGTGCAGTACAGATCTGTAAAACTACATCAACATATTATGAATGTTTTGGTGAAGTGCCTTTTATCTTATTCCTTTGCACTTCTGCTTTTCCTGTTTATGAAAAGAAATCTCAAGGTCCCAGCACTAAACCCTGAAAGCTAGTCCTTTATCAGGGTCTCTGATAAGGTTCTGTACAAGCTTTTATGGAGTCTTGGTCTCAAAATATTGTGGCAAATGACAACGTACAATTAAAATACAGCTTGAAATAAGAACTTTTATCCCTGCTGTAACATATTGCTTAATAATCAGTAACAGGATTATGGTGCCAACAAACTATATGTTTGAGAAGATTTTAAACTTCTTATAATTTCTTTTAGAAATAAAAAAAAAAAAAATAGGACTTGATTTAAATAACCTGAAAAAAAATGTTATGGCTCAGAATATGTATATATATTTATGTATTTTAGATCTTGCTGAAAGCGCTGGAAATTCCTTTCAGCTCATAGTACATGCATGAACGATGGGGAGTTTTGTCCTTTCTGCTGCTTATTTTTTCTTCTGTTTCCTTGGCTTTGATTCTGAGGACAGCACGCTCTTTTCATCTTGCTAGAGATATGGCTGTGCATAAATCTCTCAGGAAATCTCACTCTACCCAAACAATTTTATGGTAAAAAAAGGAATGCTTCCTTATGTCTGTATAATTCCAGTTGTGTAAATCAGTGCATTGACCTCAAAGCCAATCTGACTTTATTGCGGATCTCCCTTGTTCACAAAGTTTGGCTTGTAAATTATAGTAGCCATAGCATCTTTTGCCTCCATGTTATGCAGCAGTAGATTGCAATTTTTCAGTAAGTGTTTGCACATAAGCTTTTATTTTCTCTGAAACAGAAACAGTTTTAGAGAGAAAAAAAGAAAAACAACAAAGAAAGAGAAAAGTAAAACAAGAAGTTGTGAGGAAGTGTGAAAACGGAGACTTGTTGATAAATATTTTCTTGATGACTTTATTGAAGAAAATGCTATCTGATCTGGAAGTATCAAGCAGCTTTGCTATTAAGCTGAGAAGAAGCCAGCTAAAGAGTAAAATATGGCTATAAAACTTCATGTAAATTACAGAAACAACAAAATAAAATGTCTGTATACGCTAATTATATGGTGTAGACCTAGTTTTGCATTTCCATAAATCCTTCTCTTGAATTGTTATATTGGCTAGTAATTAAGAGACTTATGAGAAATTATTTGATTTATATTCTCAGCCAGGTCTGGACTCTACTAGGTACTGATTTAAGTGAAGTTTTAAGATGCACACAGGAGTATGCCGTACTTTACTGAATAAACCTGCAATGTTTTTTGTGCTATCAGATTTTTCTGGAGTGTCCATGGGATTTATGGGGACATATAAGCCTTTCAGTTGTGGGAGAATTTTGTTTAAAACATGGACTCACAACCTTAGCAAGAGAGCAAGACTGTTGCACAGATACCTAGATATATCTAGAATACATTAAAGGTATTGCATTTTTTTAATCTCAAACTAAATCATGTAGAATATATATAAAATTCAAATTTCATTAGATCTCCAAGAAGAAATCACTTCCTATGAATTTAGTGCTTGAATCTAATTTTTTTTTAGCCAATTATACAACATCAAAGAAATGAGTGGAATTTTTTGTAGACAGTCTGTTTTGCATAAAATTTATTTGATCATGGCAGACAAGATCTTGGATCATCATTTCTAACATGACACAAAAAGGTTGAAAACTTGATTTACAAACTGTTAAAAAAATGCTTTCTAAACAAAGAGAGGAAAAATATTATCTTTTGTCTCATCAGTCACTGTTTGTGTTTTTTTTAGTTGTTTGGTTTTTTAAAGTGGGCTGATTCATTTTGGCTACACCAATTCAGTGTATGTTTTGTAATCTTTGTATATACAAAGTATGCAAAATGTTAACAGGTCAGTGGCACAGGTTTGAAATACTTTTCTTTTACCTTGTGTAAGGTAATCTATTTTCTAGATTTTATACAAAACTAAGCAAAACAGCTAGTCTAAGATATTTAGAAGTGAGTTAGTCATAAAGAAGAAAGAAAACCCTTAGACAACTGATAATTTTACTTCATGCCCAGGATCTTTACCATTAAAAGTAAATACTGTGTTCTTCACTCTGAGCTATATAACACATTTTTATAAGAAAACCAGAGCTTAGACATTGTTAACTACTGGAGGATTTGCAGGACATTTAAGTGTGATACGTAGTGACACCTGCTACAAAGAGAATAATATTATCCAAACAGTATGAAAATAAGTGCTGTATTCCCAGATAAGGAGAGCAGTTTTAATTCCATTTTAAGCATCATACCAGTATGTGTCAGCCATTATAATTATTGCCACAGGTTGGAAGGTTGCAAGACACCAAAAACATGTTTATGGATTAGTAATCTCTTGTGGCCACAGATGTCCAAAAGTGTTTCTTCTCTTCAGGAAAAAAAAAAAAAAAAAAAAAAAAGTGGAGAGGGGGAGAGGCGTGACAGGTTAAATATGAGCAATTCACACTTCAGTGTGGAGCTTCTAGCAAAGAACTGAGGGTCAGCCCCTGAAAAACTCCTGTCCGGCTACTGTAAATACTGCTTTGCAGCAGTGAACTCTTAATTAGTGTTTTTCTTTCATTTAACTGTTCCAGTGGGTAAGAGATGCCTTGTACCAATTTTTATCTTTTCATTCCCTGTCTCCCTCCCCTGCCTTTTTTTTTTTTTTTAATTTTTGTACCTAAGATTTCCAGGGGGAACGATGTCTATAAATTAAACTAACTGGCCACAGTGTTATATGATTATTGTCTAAGTGAAACAGATTTATCATCTTCACTTTTTCATTTCCTGTTCTGTTAAATACATATTACTCATGAATGACAAAAGGACTAACAGCACAAGAGGCTATTTCCCAGGGGGAGTAGGTACATTCGGAGTGTGTTTATTACTGAGCTAATGCTCTTCACCAATAACTGATTGCACGTTCTATTAGATTTTGTGCTCTGCTTTCTAAAACCTGTATATATTATCAGGTGAAGTTACACATGTTAATCCACTGAGACCAATGAAAGCTACTGCCTCTCTTAACACCTCAGGACATTGTCGTTTTTCACTCTAGTCTCCCATCACCTCTCCCATCTTGGCCCCATGCTTATGTGTTGGCTTGAGTGAGAATGCCAAGTAGAAGCGTCCAGAAGTACAGTTCCCTGTGCTGTAAATGTAAATTAGAGATCCATGGAGAATTTCAGCTCTCATAAAATCTCACTTTAAGGCACCCTGGGTTGAATTAATCATTATTAGTGCATTGCAGTCTGCTTTAATTAATATAGTCCATTAACATACAATAAAAATTCAGAAATGTAATTGAAAATTGTCAAAAGAATCTGACTGATAATAAAAGATCTATGCCCAGGTGATATTTTCTGTTTTAAACACACAGGAACAACATTAAATGTCATCTACATTGGGTACATATGCTTTCATCTGGAAGAGACCCCAGGTGAGCACTGCACACAGTTACCACTAAGCTTCCTTTTCTTCCCAGCCCCGTTCCTCTGGGGTGTAGAAGCTGCTGTGTGATTTTGGAACAGAGCATGAGAACCCTTCTGTCCTTGGATATCTGATGTTATTTTTTTCTTCTTTCAGTTTTCCTCTTTATGAAATAAAAATAGCATACTTTGACAGTAACTGCGACAACATGGGAGTGCTCAGTGTGTAAACAACATGTTTGGCTATTTGCGGTGTCCTCTGATTACAGTCACTTGTAAATGAAAATGATGTGCCTTTTTTTCACCTGTCATGAAGCCATATCTCAGGAAATACATTGCATGGACTAAGGGGCAGACTGGGGATTTCTGCATTCTGTTCTTGTCTCTTCTATTTGGCTGAATTCTGTGCATTTCTGTGGCCACTTGCATAAAATGGAGTACTGAAATTTCAGATACGTCACTGCTGCAGCTGTGGCTGTGGGGACATCCCTGCCTTAAATTTAAACTGACTTTGGTGATACAGACCTGAGTGTGCTCAAGCACTTACCTTGCTTCTAGTCTGAAGTCTGCTGCTGTGCTGTACTCTATAGCAGTTAGACTGTGTATAATATCCCAGTTAAAATCTAACATTCAGATGCCTTCAGGAGCTGCAGTCACATCAGGTCTGGGTGTTACCAGTATCATCAACTTCAGGCGCTGAACTAAGATGGTACGTTAGAAACCTGTTTCCCAAGCTCCCTGGACTCTCAACTGTGATGGACAGACAGGTATAAAAGTGATTCAAAAAAAGTGACTTCCAAATCTGACAGTAGTTAAACTCTTAAATACTCTGTCTTTGTGCTGAATAAAACAGAGGCAGGGACTGACCATTGGCTCTAAGGCCAGTTAACACCAGCTGACTCATAATCCACGCTGTTAATGCTGGCCCAATCCACCTAGTTGGAGGCAGTTAGTTGGAGCAGTCCAAAATACATGAAGTGGTGGGTGTTATCTCAGTCCACAGTGAAGCAGTGTAGGCCCAGCACTCAGCCTGGCTTGCTTTTCTTTAATGGCACTTTCTTCATCAAATTGTGAATGCATCCATGTCTACTCATCTCACCTACCCTCTGACATCTGACTGAAGGACCAAAGTTGCCTTGTTTGGCTAGAGTCCCTTCACAATCAATGAGAGAAACACACATGTCCAAAAGGCAATTCATCCCACCTAAGAACTTAATGAAGGCAGTGTCATGAGTCTAAAGTTACGTAAAATGACTCCATTTCCTATTGCTCTCCATTGTCTCTGGAGGAACCAAAAAAACCTTTGTCTTTCACTGATGTGGCAGGGTTTAGATACTTGAATTCTTTCGTATTGACCTAAACTTTATACAGTGTGACCACCTGTCTTCCTTTCCCTTAAAAGGCTGTTTTAGCTAAATGGATAAAAAAATTACGTAGCAAGTAAAATCACTCTTTCAGTACTCTTATTGAAATCTGCATTTTCAAAAGCCTTTTGCCAAATAATCTGCCACAATTTACCACTTACATTTAATCACTACTTTGAACACTAGGCTTAAAAAAGGTCCATGTGAGGATCCCCCAGTATATTGCTATAACACTTTTTGCAAGGTTGGATCAAAGTTTATTGATAGGCATAATGGAAATGTAGGGAATAATATGACATTGAGAAGGGAGGACAGGCGTAACACCAATGAAGCTTCATACAGCTCAATAGATGGGGAAGTTTTTCTTCCTGGTTTGTCTGGTTTTTAAATTTACAGGAAAAAGCAAGCTATTTTTTTTTCTGTGGAATCAAGATCCCAGAAAATAAGGACCAAATTACTCTTATAAGTAATGGATTACAATGTCTCTGCTTACTATAATCTTATCTCTTTAACCACTTGCACACTAATTGTTTGACAAAAGACTGACACTCTTCTCTGTTTCCTGGTTGTGATCCTGCAGGATTGCAGCCATTAAAGAATCATCAAGCAGGAGAAGTGCAAAATCTTTGTTGCCCATTTTTCAAGCACCTTTATTAAGGTTTATCTTTTTTTCATTTACTTGTAGCACACGATTTCTCCAGTAACAATGTGCTGGTACTTGATTTTCTTTCTGATCTAGAACAGGCTCGATTAATTTTTTTAAATGCCTTTTGGATTTAATTTCCTTTTCTTGGGTTAGCAAATCAGACTGAGCAGAGTTGGAGAACAGCTGCCTATTCTTTTTCCACAATATTCCTGTATTTAAATTCTTGATTATAAAGGTTGGATATTTATAGTATGTGAAACTATGGCCAAGTAAAGTATTTTTAGTATTTGGACTTGAGTCAATCAAGATAATGTTGAATACTTTAAAAATAAAGAAGCTTCAAGTAAAAATTTTGATCTCAAGCTGAAGAATTCTCTTTAATGTGTTAGTTTCCAGATTCTCTGAGCTTTTATCAGATGTTTATGTCAACAAGAAAATATTGTCTATGCCTTATGAAACACATTCTTAACTGCACCTAACTAAAGCTGACTTCATCTGCTTGTATAGATTTTGAATATGTTGGGGTTTTTTAATGGTTCTCTTAATAAATAAATAAATAGACAAAGAAATAAACATTATGGTTGCAGTGTACCTCCCTTGTTTTTTTAATCACCCAGAGCATTAAAGACCTGCATATTAGGTCCTGTTCTTCCAGGGAGAGCCTAAGGTCTTTTCTCATATATGTCACAAGAGTGTTAATGTGTGTAACTGGCGTATTAAGAGAGATGGTGAGGAAAGGGGCTTGAACACGTTGATTCATGAACCCTTCCAGCTGCAGCAAGCCATGTCTTATACTGAATGCAAAATTAAGAATCATAGAATCATAGAATCATCTAGGTTGGAAAAGACCTTCAAGATCATCAAGTCCAACCGTTACCCTATCACTGCCAAGTCCACTACTAAACCATGTCCTTAAGCACCACGTCTACACATCTTTTAAATACCTCCAGGGATGGAGACTCAACCACTTCCCTGGGCAGCCTGTTCCAGTGCCTGACTTCCCTTTCAGTGAAGAAATTTTTCCTAATATCCAACCTAAACCTGCCCTGGCGCAACTTGAGGCTGTTTCCTCTAGTGCTATCCCTTGTTACTTGGGAGAAGAGACCAACCCCCACCTCGCTACAACTTCCTTTCAGGTAGTTGTAGAGAGTGATAAGGTCTCCCCTCAGCCTCCTTTTCTCCAGACTAAACAACCCCAGTTCCCTCAGCCGCTCCTCCTAAGACTTGTTCTCTAGAACCTTCACCAGCTTTGTTGCCCTTCTCTGGACACACTCCAGCACCTCGATGGCCTTCTTGTAGTGAGGGGCCCAAAACTAAACACAGTACTAGAGGTGCAGCCTCACCAGTGCCGAGTACAGGGGGATGATCGCTTCCCTAGTCCTGCTGGCCACACTGTTCCTGATGCAAGCCAGGATGCTCTTGGCCTTCTTGGCCACCTGAGCACACTGCTGCCTCATATTCAGCCAGCTGTCGACCAACACCCCCAAATGTAAGTCCTGGAATCAGAAGAGCAGAGAGGGAGAAGTATTACATATACGGGACAGACCTAATGTCCCAGAAAGCGTGTGCATTTCAAACTAAGCTGTTCCTAGATTTAAAAAAAAAAAAAAAAGAAAGAAAGAAAGAAAAAAAAAACAGGCTTTGGAGTAATATCTGAAGCTCTAGAGCTTTCCTCTTTCCATTTACTCTAATTCCCAAGTGAGTATTAAGCCCCTTCTTGACTGTTTACTGTTATGTCCTGTGAAGTTTGCTTTCCTGCTGCTCATGCCTATTTTTGGTTGGAGAAATGGCACATGCAGTCCTACAGCACTCCCAGTGTTTGAAGTAGTCCTGAGACCAGAAGGGTTTGGGAACCAAAGCTCTTCCTAAAGGCAAGTTGCTACTCAATGTGTTTAGATCAGTAGCAGGGTAGAAGCCATGCTGTTCTCAGTTGGGACAACCATGGAGATGAAATCTTGCCACCTCACTAGTCACCGCTCTCTCAACCTCTCAACATCTCAAGAGGTGGCAACTGAAGACAGAGTCTGCTTGAGTTCTTGAAGAAACTCAGTATGAATAGATACAGACTTCCATCCAAGAAGGTGATTTTTATAATTCTCCACTTGATCTCAAAGATTGATCATACCCCACAGCTGGGGGTATCAGTTACAGGCTTATGCTGCCTGTAAACTTTTTGAAGGTGCACTCGGTCCCATCATTCAGTATATCACATACTGTGCAAGGTATCTGTGTTTTCCTGAGAGCTGGACAAAAAGAACTTTTGTTATGTGGAAATAAATTACTGTTTGAATGACCTGTTATGGAGCTAAGCTGTAAACAGCATGCACAATCCAGTTTGTAACAGCAAAAATCTCCTTGGTGGTTTTGATAAAACTTAGTAAAGCTAGGGATGTGCAAATTGAACTGCAGCACTTCCACAGACTTAGTTAAAACCCCCGATGGAGTGAATTTTCATGCTCTAGACCCTAATACTGCAATTAGACTTGTCTGTACAGACAGGAGTGACATTCACCTTCATTTTGCTTCAGGGGACAATGGAGGATTGCACAGTTCATTGTCATTTTTTATTAAAACAGATAAGAATGGACTCTAGGTTGTGACCCTTGTATTCAGTGAGATCTCCAAAAATCACTCAGCTGCAGAGACAACATTCAAGAACACCCTCGAGGCTGTGCATGCTCTATAGCAAGAGAACCAAAGACCCCAGTCAAAATGCTAAACGAATATTTTTCATGGCTTCGTCCAAATGTTATTGCTCTATGTACCTGTCTTGTAAGATCAGCTCTGAAAGTTTTGCAAGAAAAGCGGAATCTGGGCAACTTGTTTTACTGCTGGTAACAATAACAAATAATAGAAATATAGTAGTACTAGGCTGTGAACTTTCCTCCAGTTATGTACTGTACAGAAATACCAAAGAACGCGTATTGAGAAATACTGAAAATATTCATCATTAAGTAGCAATAATCACATAATTTTTCATCACCTTTCCATAGTAACACAAGACAAATTGTTCCATCTATAGGTACATGTATCCTGCCTCTACCTTAAGATGTTAACTACATTTTAAACTGAGCAGTCCGTTCTGGGCAGAGTCAATATTTGGGTAGTTGTCTATAATGACAGATGTGAGCAATAAATGTCCATGAGGTCAAATAATACTACACTGCATTTGTGGGTGCAGCAGTTACAGAATGAATAACCTAAGTGCACTTAAGGCTCAGGGTGTCCATGGCTGCCATGCAAAAATCTTGCACTCTAGAAACAAAATGGAGATAGTGAATAGTAAATGGTGGTGAAAGAATTACTTTTCTTGCTCCTTCAGATGATCAAGAAAATTGAGAGATTCCTCCTTCCACTAGGGAATGGCCGTTCCCTGCTTTAAAACAAACAAATAAAAATCTGTGGGTTTTGTTTGGTTTGTTTGTTTGTTTTTTCCCTAGTTTGTTTTATTTTTTTTAACAGCTGTTTCTCAGTTCTCTTTCTGGTCACCTTCTCAAATACTAACTTTGACTGTTCTTCCATATAATCTCTGTATTTTGGCTTGCACCTGGGAAATACATGCTCTGTGCAGTGCTTAGTAGCTCCTCTGCAGTGAAGGGAAGCTGATCAGCTGCATCAGAGACTCCCTTTCTCTCTCTTGTCTCTCTCTGTCACCTTCCTTTCCTCTCCTTTCAAACCCCTATATCCACTCTGGTCTCCTACTCTCTGCATTTAGCACTGCAACATCTTCTGTGTTCATGTTTCTCCCTTTTACCCTTCACTTGTTCTTTTTCCAGCTGCCTCCCACAGCTTCAGGAGGACAGGGTTTCAGCGAGGTAGTGAGCTCCTTCAGCCCATTTGGGTCAGCAGTGAGACGGAATGCCCTGGAGGGCTGACTCAGCACAGCCGAGCAGGGGCTGCTTTGCACAAGCATTTAAACAACAGTGCTGATGATGGCTGAAAAAAAAAAAAAATCTGCATGAAAATTACACAATCCATGAAATTTATTACACCTGCAGTTTGCTAGTTGACTTCCTCATTTGCATATGCTATTTTAGCTTCAAGTGACACAATATTTTAGCACATGTACTTCTACATATAAAAATCCATTCTGATCTAATTGAAATAATGTTCCATTATGCTATGCTTATATGTCAGACATTAGTATTTCTGAACTTTATTTTTTCTTTTAAATCATTTGGTTTTGGAAAGATCTTGCAGCATCTCCAATCTGTTGTTGTTAAGAATATTTGCATTAGAAAATTCTCCAGAACACTTACTTCCTAAATCTTTCTTTTTTGTTGCTTTGATTTGCAGCTTCTAAATAATTTGCAGAAAGTAATTTGTAATTAAGTGCGTTCTTACTCACATATGCAAATTCTAATGAATACTTGTCATGATTCTTCTATTTTTAATAACATTACTACCGCTATGCTGAAAATTCTTGAAGATCAGACCAATTTTTAATAGGTCAGTGTTCTTTTTATAATTACCTGACTCATTTATTTTGTTTGCCTTTGCATGAATATTACTTGTTTGCTTTATTTGATGGTGCTAGCAACAGAGGAAGTAAACATCTCTGCAGGTTTGGTGCAGAAAGTAATCGTAATTTTTAACCTCTACAACACACTGTGGATATTCCATAAGAGGTGTGAATATTTCTTTCTTTTCAATGGGCAGAGAAATTTTGCAGAAGAGCAAAAAAAATACAGTTATGCTTCTTACTTTTTCAATGTCTGTAAATGCCAGTAACAAAAATGCCAGGTTAGAAATAGCAAAATCTTTCAAATATTGATTGCATGGTTTAGATACAATCATCTTCATATTTGGGTCTTAATCCAAGGCCTTGGTTTGTTAATGAAAAAAAATATTCCAGTTGTTTTTAACTCAGTCCCAAATCAAAATTGAATCACAACTGATCAAAATCATACAAATTGATCCAGAATGAACATCATTAAGTCATCTAGTCCATCTTCCTTCATCACAGGTGGGGTCAACTACACCTGAAACTGTTGTCCAACCTGGTCTTGAAAGAACTTTCATGACAGAGATCCTACAGCTTCCTAGGCAATGTGTTCGAGTGCTTAACTATCCTGGCATTTAGAAAACTTTACCTAAAGTCCAACCTATATTTCCCTAGCTACAATTTAAACCCATTGTTTTTTGGCCTATTCTTGTACTTGAAGACTGTTATCAGGTCTCCCACAGTATTATTTTTGCAGAAACAAAAAATTTCAATCTTTCACTACATATCATATGTTTTTAGCTGTCTGATCATTCCTGCTGCCCCTCACTCCCTCCTCCCCAGTTGCTTTTTAGCTTGTTCATATCTTTCCTGACTTCCACTGTACCTCAGTAAACATAAATTCTCCATTTGGAGCCTTGCACCCTTGTAAAACTGAAGAATACTTCACATATCTTTCATGCTGCACTCCTCTTCATACATCCTGGGATGCTGTCTGGGTTTCTCTGTAGGAGCATGATTCTGCTCCAAAACAGTAGGACCACTTACTTCCCCACTGCCTTCAAACTGTGATATCATGTGGGAGAAAATATAAGATTTATTTACTGGAAAGTGCTGACTAGAGTCCACTTTGCCTTTGATGTCAGAACTAAGTGAGATTGAGAAAACTGTTGACTGCACTGATAGCACTTTCTGTATGTTTTACCTAATTATCCTATAGTGCAGTCATAAAAAGTCCTTGGAGTGGAAGCCAGAATGTGGATTTTTTTCCAACCCTGTTGACTGCCCTTTTTAACAGGCTAAAGAATAATGTTCCCTTCTCCACCTCATGTTCTGTCACTTCCGTGCTTCTCTGCCCACATGAAATTCATATTCCTGACATGAGGTACATAGTCTCTCGAGGCAGCAGAAGCAGAGCAGGCATACTACCACTTCAATCTAGCCTCTTCAAACAGCTATGTCCTTTATTCTAGACTAGACAGCACAGGTTTGAACTCTTTCTGGCTAAAAAGTGCCGAAATACCTGCCTTTCAGTCCTTGCACAAGAGGTACAATCTCTAACCATTTACCTGAAAGGATGACTGTTCCCTGGCTGTATAAAACTGCCTGGATGAAGCTGATCGATGCTGTTGCTATGTTAGGCAAGCTCTGAGTGTGTCTAACAAATTAAGTGATGCCAGAAGGTCTTAGGTACAAAAGTGAACAATAAAGTACTTGGATAAAAAAGTATCTTTCAAATAGAGGAAAAAAAGTTAGACATGGTGGTAGGAGAACATTGAACACTCAGATAACAAATCTCATGAAAATACAGTATCTCCAACAGGATTAGCTGTCTGTTTATTACATTTTAGGTATCTTCATTGCACCTTAGTTTTACATAAAGTACCCAACTCCATGCTTACCTCTGGCCCTATATTAAAAATGCCATATGACTGTTTCAAGGAAACACATTGAATCCTAAGAGGAGCAGACTGAGTCTGGAAGCTTCTTTACAGGGAATTCAAATTGCACAGATAGGTATTTTTTTCTTATGAGTTTTCTTTTGAACTCTAAAGAAATATAGTATTTCCTAGAAGTGTCACAGGGGGCCTGCCTCAATATGGTGGATTGAATTTTGTTATATGAGAAAAGGCCTTACCAAATTTTTAAGCTGAATATAAGAATAAAGTTTTTTACTAGGAAATTTCAACTCCAGAAAGATTCCTATCATAGCTATAGTCCAAAATATATAGAAACACAGAAAAATATTAATTCTAGCCTTGATGGGTCTTAACTGGTTTTAGCAAAAAGAGCTTTGCTATCCATAGATGTATGAGTCATCATCAAACAACTACTAGCAGCTGCATTTGTCTGCAATTATGCTGCATTAGTAATACATAGGACTCAAAACAGTTTGCTCAAGTAATAAGAGTCAATTCCTTCCATCTTTAGTTTAGGTGACTAACTTCCTCCTAATGAATATAATTGGATTACTCAATGAAGAAGATATTATTCAATAGAAAAAGAAGCAACAGTATCAAGTCGTTGATTAATAATTGGGTAAGTAAGTTCCTTGGACACAGAGGTACTACACTAAATAACATTTTCTCTTTTGTAGATGTGGACTTAAAGAGTGGAATCAGAAATCAACTGAAATTAATCATCATTCCAAATTTGCCTGCATGATTGTATCTGCAATGCTATGTGAATGTATTTCAAGTTGTATTTGACCTTGATTTTGATTTAACATACAAGGAATAGTTGGAATCTTCTGAGGCAGAATGTATTTTTTTTTTTTTTTTTTTTTTTTTTTTAGGAATAGGAAATTATATCTTCACTGCAGTGAATATGGAGGGTCAAAGCCTTAGCTGATGAGAATTAGATGCAATCAATGAGCTTTTATCCATATTCATCAGCTGAAGATCTAGACTAGAAATTTAAATTCTTGTTTCCCAGAATGTATTCATGCAAGTCAATTTATTTTGGCAGTGTAATCAATACCTCTGCAAATAAAAGATGTTTACCATAGCATAACCAACATACTCTGGAGGTCATTACAGTGATTTCATATTTGTGTTCGTCCATTATTATAGGGTAATATTACAAGATTCACAATGATTTCATTCAGTCATTTTTAACAGATTAAATTATTGCAGTGTGCTACAGTTAGGATGATCATGGGAGACTAGACCCATAAGTTCTACCACTGACCTGGAGCCTGGTAAGCTATTCATTCACAGTGTACTCCTGCAACATTTTCGTCTATATTTTTCACAAATTACTTATTCATTTTTGAAGTAACCCAAAATTCTGGATGCAGTGATCATGTACTTTTACATTCTTGATCCTATCAAGCTTAATCTTTCTGAAACTGGTAACACTGACATTTTATTTGAGCTTGGTAACTTAAGAAACTTTCTCAGTACTGTAGAATTTCAGTGCCTGAATTTGAGGGGTTTAAAATAAACCTGGATAATTTCCGTGTAAAGGTGATCTGCCATGTAACACTGCATGTGGCAATGCTGAACATTTCATTGGAAATGTCAGATAAAATTTTATTTATTTTGATCCTGCATTCTGAAGAAAGATTAATTCTGTTACAGATGATGGTCACTGAAATACAGCACCATACTACAAGAGGAAATGGATACCAAGGTTTGATGTGACTATTTTGAACATTTAAGTAAGTTTTAAAGTTCACTGAACTAGTCGTAGTATGGTACTGTCTATAGGATGGCCATGAAATCTATCTTCCAGTTTCAGCTGTTACAAAAGGTAGCAGTTTACCATCTAAGAGAGACAGACTTCTGGAAAAAAAGATCAGTCAAGATCCTTCTACTCCATCCATGCAGTTCCAGAAATTACTTGCAAACACACTCAGCTCTATTAACTCTGTTACTGCATCTGTGCATTCATGTGGCACATCTGGTCTGTCAGGACCTATGACTGAGAGATCCTTCTGTATACTTCATAGGAAATGCAACAGCATATCTTCAAGGCATCAGCTAGTGATAGCAAAACATTCAGTCATCCATTTAATAGCATGAAAGTCTCACTATGACTAGTAAATTTTAACATGGGGAACTAAACCAAAGTTTTCTCTGCAAGCAGTTGTGATTTTTTTGTAGAACTTCTCAAAACACTAGATAAAAAGGCAGATTATTTATAAGTGTGTTTTTTAATTCTGTAAATCTGCAGCAGAATATTGTATGTGGGGGAGAGAAACTGAGTAAATTATGTATGCTGACACTTACTGTAAGCTGAATGAAACTCAATGTATTTCTCATATAAATTTCACCATGAATATTCCACTGTGTATACTCTTGAGAGCATTATCAGTGCTGTCAGCTAACATGTAATCTAACATTTGGCCTCAAAATGTTTCACACAGAGGTCAGCAGCAGTTGCCTTATTTTTCCAGTGTGAAGCTCTTATCTACTGTTCATTGTTTAAGGTGGTAGCTGTTAACTGTTGATTGAAGCATGATTTGCATTACAGCCAGTGAAACAGATGATTCAAGTGAAATAGCTCTGCTGGTCCAGGACCAGTGCCTTCCAGTAGCCCAGGTGTCTCTGCACTGTACTCCTGGAATCAGTCAGGATATCCAAGACAATCAACCATATTGTACAAGGAAGTAGAAGTAAAACAGTATTTCCAGTAAAAGGATGAAATTTAAAAACTAGAGATTCCAGCAGAGAACCACTAAAATACAGAGGTGGTTAAGGGTGGTTAGGGTGGTTAAGGTGGTTAAGGTTAAGCATATGATGCAGCACGTCAAGCTGAGGGAGCTGGGTTTGTCAAGCATTAAGAAGAAGAATGTAAGTGTCGGGATCTAATTGCTGTCTCCAAGAATCTAATGGGAGAGTATAGCAATGATGCAGCGTGACCTTTCGTCACAGTAGCCATACTCTTCATAGAAGTGCCTAACAAAAGGACAAGATGCAACAAACAAAAGTTGCTTCTAACTTTTCGTGAATGTAAAGAAAAAGCTTTTCACAATGAGGGAAGTCAGAGACTGCAACAGGATGCCCAGAGGGTCTAAAGAATCTCCATTCTTGCAGATAATCAAAACTCAACTGCACATGGCGCTAAGCAAGCTGACATTATATTAGCCCTGCTTTGAGAAGAAAGTTTGCACCAGAAAACTAAAAATGTCCATTCTAACCTAAAACATTCTGCAGTCCTATGGTTCTTGCCATCTCAGGTCAGCACTGCTGCACCTGGGAATGGAGCCTTTCACAGTCACCCTATATATTCTCACATCCAGGAGAGGAGAGGTTTTGAGAAAAGGCAGCCAAAAGACAAGAAAGACAGCTCTGAGAAAGAGCTGTCTCCCCTTGGCAAAACACAAGACATTCCAAATTCTCAAGAAAGGCCTGGGTGGAAAGGTTGGTAGAACTGACATAGGTGTCATGATGGATGTGGTGCTGCATTTGAACTGAATGATTTACAGATTTACAGAGCAAGATCTCAGAGATGAAGAGGAGTTTTTGTCTGTAAAGTGCTCTATAACATATTAGCTTCTTGAGTGAGTAACAATTCTTCCAACTGGATCAATACCAATGATTGCCTTGTTGCAGTAACGGAAGAAGTGAACTGGTGTCCAGAGGACAGTGCAAAGGATCACTAGCAAAATCAGAGACATGATCCCTGTAGATCCTCTGAGTGTGGTCTGAGAGCAGGTTTGAGACAGGGAACTACAAGAGAAAAGGAAGACATATACAGTTCAAAAGCCCACATTAAAGTAATGCTCAATAATGTGCACAAATGCAGGCAAGGTAGTCTCTGTACCTACCATTGCATCACAGTTGGATATACTAAATCAAGTGCAGCAAAAGAACTAATGCTGATTTTTAACATAAGGTACCAGTATCTTGATTTTTTTTTCATCTGTTTTTGTTCCTATGCAGAGTTTTTAAAAGGAAATATTTCCATCCAGATCTGCCCTTCCTCTGGGAATGTGCTCAGACTTACAGATTTGTGGTTTCTTTCAAGGGGCGTAACTCTTTTAGGTGGAGAAACTACATTCACAATTATTTCTTTTTTAAAGACTTCTAGTGTTTCTTACTAATAAGTTACTTATATGTCACCTGAAGCATTCAACACCAGCTGAACCAGTTTACTTTCATTTTAAGTGTGTGTCTGTTACTGTGTCAGTCTTCCCTAAGTGGTCCTTATTATTGGAAAAATTGTCAGCAATAGGTCATTTGAAATAGATGCTCAGTATGGTTTATAACAGCTAGAATACACCAAATGAAGATGATACTGGTGCTGTTTCAGAGAATATGTTTGAAGATCCCGTTAGGCTGAAGATGATGGCAAGGAAATTATGGTTATGGGACTATGAGCATTCCAAATGGTAGCAACAAGTGAGGGGGTCATGTTTTGGCAACAGCAGTGAGAAGCAAGAGGTTTAACGATGGCGGAAAGAACACTGAAGCATTTCAGAAGAGGTGAAGTAAGATTTAAGTAGGTGGGGACATTTTTTTTTTTTCAGAGGAAGGCAAGAGAAGACATCGGGTGTGGAATAAAAGAGAAGAAAGGCAGAAAAGTTCAGGTGTAAGAGGCAGGTTTGTTCACCTGCAATATTTTGGTCTTTTCAAGTTAGATGTTCTCTTTGTCAGAAGTATAATTATTAAATATTAACATAGGTTAACATCTAATATGTTGTGTTTCTTTCCATGTTGCCAGTGTTACAAAGATGTCATTTTGCAGCTAGAAGCCCTCTTCCAGCAGTGTGGTTCTGAAAGTATAATTTTCAAATGCTTTTCAGAGTTTATGCCTGGTGAGCAAGGCTCTTTACCTTGTGAACTTTCACATTATTGTGCCGAGTGAAATGGATGCTCTTGTCCTTTCAGGACAGAGTTTCAGCCATAACACTTAATTTCTGACCTTTGTGGGTTTAACGTATATTCCATTCTGACCTTCAGAATACTGGCATTAATATATGCATTTGCATATTATAGATCCACAGCCTGAAACATCTACCCAAAATTAAAGTAAGTAGCTGCTAGGCATGCACAATGATTGCGTTTCTTCCTTTTTTTTTTTTTTTTTTTTTTTTTTTTACATCAGTGATATTTTTATTTTTACTGAGGAATACATGTATACATTGGTAGATGTGTATGTGCTGTAGAACACCAGAACCCATAATGTGGTATTAAAAGGAATATAATGTGGAACACACAAACTGAATAAGAAGACAGTAAACATAAGAATTTTCATTTTTCTATTAGTTTAAGATTGGACTAATGATTTTATATTTTTTTAGAATACATTAAAAAAATCACTCCCAGACTAAAATCTTATTTCAAGTTTCAGCATGCTGTGAATTTTTATGGCCAAATTACAAGCTCTTGAATATAGGGGTTTATATAATGAAAATGCTGACAGCCCCTTAACTATAATAGCAAGAACAGACACTGCTATAACATAAAAGGAACTCTTATCCAGTAGAAGGGTGAATCTATAAATCATTGTTATGAAAAATACCTTTCTCCTTAGTTATATTCAATCTGCAAATCATAAACTCATTTTTTGCTAGCAAAAAATAGACTGAATTGGATTTTACTGTTTTTTTCCTTGCTTCTCATCATTCTGTATCTGTACTGACTCTTCCTTTCAATCATTTCCTTTGTGATTGCTCAGCTTCGTGTTTTCTATATTTTGTTAGGCTAAGTTGCAATAAGCTTGAAGTTTGTACTGGGATTCCCATGCAGCTAGTCAGTTCAGAACCTGGCTTTCATCTTAAATGGATAAAGCAA
The DNA here is from genome assembly GCF_965183815.1 of Platalea leucorodia. Classification (NCBI taxonomy): domain Eukaryota; kingdom Metazoa; phylum Chordata; class Aves; order Pelecaniformes; family Threskiornithidae; genus Platalea; species Platalea leucorodia. The sequence continues at coordinate 37,063,149 of NC_138824.1, read as the reverse complement.
AAAGCCAGCAGAAAATGGAGGCAAAGGAAAGAGAAAAAGTCATTTATATTTCTGAAGTGGCTAATGCTGTAAGAGTTATTCTGGAAGAGAATACCTCTCTCTTCAGATAAGTACTGGCAGCTGTGCCATCTGCAGTACAGAATACCTGCTTCTGAAATATACAGCGATTCTGTGATATCTGTCTTATATTTACTTAAAAGGTAAACTATACTTTCTTCTGCTGGTTTCATTCTGCTTTCATTTACTCTGCTTGGCAGCTCACCTTGTGTACAAGCTGTCAAAATTTGACTAATGGGTCTCTGGGAGTCAGCTGGTCAGTAAATCTTTCCTTTCTCAAGCTCCTTTGGCTTTGTCGAACTGCTCTGTCATTATAGTAACCAATTGAATTAGAAATGTTTTTTTATTTGATGGATCATTCTCTATAACATAGACAAAAATTACAGCAGCAGCATGGTAACAAATTGGACTGAAGGTTGGGGTGGGAGTTTAATTTATTTTTTATTCCTCCCATGAATAAGAGTCTTAGATTTCCAAGTATTACCTGAGAAATATGAAAAAAAAAAAAAATCTACCTGTTTATGTGAGCAATAATTATATATTCTGTGTAAGGAGAAAACATTCTGCTGTGCACTGATGAAGACTGTTAGTCATTTCATCATGTTCTGCAGCATTGCTCCTCCTGACTGCGCACAGTACTAATAAAACAAGTTAATGGAGTTTATTCTGTCACAAACACTACAATTTCAAAGAGCTGATTGCAGTCTATGGGAAATCAGTGTCTAACAGCCTCTTAAAGATGTACAGTAGCTTTAACATATTATCCTACAGAAGATATACATTAAAGTACTCTAGTTAGACATTTAAGAAGATATGGAGAAAAGCAACAACTTTCCATACTCTTGTTAATTCACAGACCATTTTATAATGACAGGATCAGTACACAATAAGAGTCCCTCCATGTTTCCAGTATTTACAAATTCTCCAAATGATAGTTTGTCTGAAAGTCAAATTAGCTAGAATACAGAAATAAGAAATTCACATTTTATAAGATGCATTTAAACCAAATTGTACTGTTTAATAAGTAACTTGCAGCTTGGATTGATGTTGATAAAGATGTACAAACCAAATGCTGTTTCACAGGCTCTGAAATTGCATGTTATTCATACTAAAATATGAGGCTGATTATAAGATTCAATGGTAATCAGACTGAATTAATAGGAGCCCTTTAACAAACCTTCATTTCCTCAAGACTCATGACATTGCCTGTAAGTAGACATTGAGAAGATGTACTATTTCAGAAAATAGATTTCAATTGTTACATGAAGATTGAGGTATATTGGTTGTTAATCAATAGAACCTCCTAATTTAAAATATTGTTTAATAAACGTGAAGGTTTATTACAGGATAATATGTTCTTCCACCCATTCAGTCTAATTCCCATTAAACTCTAAGAAAAGGGAAAAATAAAAATAAGATGTTTCGTTGTTCACTAGACTTTAGGATCAAACAAATGAATTTCCATTATGGAACACTACTATTTTACTTCACTGTCTCCTTGTAAGATATTAATCTATTTGGCTCATGGAATACTGATTAAAGCTAGGGTATCTTCGGAAATCTGAGGCTTATTCAAATTTCTAAATTTGAGATTTTCTGACAGAGGCAGACAATAATGGGTCTTTGTACAAAATTTAAGTGCACAGAAACGAGCAGTAATGCAGTAATAGCATTGGAGACAAAGTTAATAATTTGAAGAAACAAAGCAAAATAGAGTTAGCTTACTACTAGCCTGGACTCACCATTAGCAGAATGTCCTTTGTTCTTGTTTGCAATGCTTTTTGTGGCTTGGTGAGAAATAGGGACAAAAGGGAGATGGCAGCAGCAGATGTGGATATAAAATGTGTACGCTGTTAAACATATGGCCTTATATTAGTACAAACAGAACAGAGATGGTGGGATTGCCTTTTCCATACCAGAATTTCTGTCATATGCATGACGTCTAGCCAGCAAACCTCATTTGCAGCCAGTACACTGACAATCCCTAGGATACAGTAAATGTTGCCTATATAATTTTAAACATCTTTAGTGCAGTCGTGTATCTTCCTAATGTTTACTTTTTTGCCCTTTCCTGTACTATTTTTAAGGTTAAGGACATTTTATAGAGAGATGTAATCCCATGTAGTCAAAAACATTATTGACCTCATTTCCATTGTTTCACTTTGCACAGTGTAAAGTCTGTCTTTGGATAAAATATGTGTGTTTTCAGAGCATCCAGTTAATGATGTATTAAACACTATATTTTTTCCAAAAGTTTTTAAAGTGCATAATATTCTTTAAGTCATTAACTTTTCAAAGTAATTCAGTATTTAAATCCTGTTAAGTATCCCTTGTCTGCAATATTAATTGCTAATACTTTCTGCTAGTATATAGTGTCTAAGTCAATCTGCTTTTTTTATATTTAACCTGAAAATTGTATAAATACTTCTCATTATCTTATATTCCTGATTAAGGGGCTGATACTACCACTGGTAGGTCAGTGGAATATTGATAATGGGGCATATTCTCCTCTCAGACATATTGTTAAATCCTGAATAGGTCTACTGAAGTGCGGAGTTTATGGCTTCATTCTGCAATGTAAATGTGCAGCGTTGCATGTGTGAATGTAAAAGCAAGATCAAGAAAGTGTATACAGAGATGCTTAGTACCTCACTGACTGAAAGTTGCCATAGGGACTGAAAAGAGGATTACTCAAACCTTCTGTCAGAAGATGGCACAAGAGGTTAGTGCCCAGTTAGGATAGCAAGAACTATGCTCAACCCCCCTGCCAATCTGATATGTCTATTTTTCATAATTTTATCCCTGCTTCAGCTTTCATTGTTATGAGTCATGAAACCAGCAAGCAACAACTTCTGTCTAATACTAGTGAGCAATATTTAGGGCATCTGTTGAACATGAGTACAGCATATAATCTCTAGTTTAACTCCCGTTAATTTCATTGGTGTGTAAGTGTATGGTTATGACAGAGTCTCCAGTGCCGTCCTACAAAGAAACACAGTCACGAGCTGCGGTCCTAGTGCTTGCCCTTTCTTCTGATAGATTTGCTTCACGTTAAGTTTATGCTCACATAAACATCCTCTGCTATGTAACTTGCAAGGACTTGCAAGATCTTTATTTGCGTATTCAAATTTAAAAGAATAAAACTCATGAGATGATACCATTTTACGAACACTGTAGAAAACCCATGTATGTACCTCCATTTCCTGGTACAGCTTGTAGTTATTGTGTCCACCTTTTGAGATAGGATTATGCTCTATTCTCTCTCATGTTGTAAGGAAGCAAAAGAAGCATATCATAAAATGAGGATGTTCCATTAGTTTTAGCTTGGCTGCAACTATAATCCCATTTAAATTATCTACTGGTTTTTGAGTTGTGTTGGTTCTATTAAGCATTAAGAACAGTGATGCTGAGAACAGGTAACTAAAATTTCAAAAGAATAAAGTTATTAGCTAATAATTATTAGTAACATATTGCTATTAAAAAGCGGTAGCAAAATACTTGAAAATAAAGCATTATTTTACACCTTTGGATAATACTATGGTTAGTTCTGTTTCCATCCACCTGTCATAAATCTTCAGAAGCTATATTATCTAAAGGAAATAGGAAAGTAATCAACCTACCAAATGTCTTTATGGGAGTGGCAAGGAAGAAACCCCTACAGGTCTTTATCTGTTAATGGTTCTTCAACTTTTTGCTTTATAGTAGGTAAGATTTTTTTTTTTTTTTTTTTTTACTTTCCTATGTTATGCAAGGATTTCCCTTGATACCTAGGTCCGTCAGATCCATCTTATCTCAATATGTAGATAATTTCTTCTTTCTTTCCTAAGGAAGCTGTGAAAATGAAGCACTAGGGAGATGAAAGTCCCATTTGAGTCCTCAGACACTCTATACAACCCACTGCAGCACCTTTTATTTCGACATATCTGTAGGAATTTGTCACACATTACTAAAATCCTCTCAGGGGAAATACAGCAGCTGTTTAACAATACTTGACATCGGGCTACAATGTATTAAGGCAGGAAGTGATGAGCCAAAACATATCAAATTGAACTGCAGGGGCAAAGTAGGTATGCAAAATGCAAATCCTCAATCGGAATTTGGCCAATCCACCAGGACTAAAACTGCTACTCTTGCAAATAGTGCTGTGGAATTAAAACACTATTGTGGATATGCTGGGTAGAAGTCTCACTAATCCCTTTGTTCAGGAACTTACTAAGAAATATTGACTGTGTAGATATCAGCCAATTTATTGAAGCTGTAGCCCTAGGGAGCTAGTGCAAGTTGTAATGCATTATGATGTTCTGCTCTGTGGCATTAGTGCAAAATATATACCCAATGAAAGTCAATCTTAAATCCATTTTTCTAGGGTGATGAATCATAGTCAGTATGTAAGACTGAGGATCTACTTCACATTTTTGAAATCTTTTTTCTTGAGAGTAAAAATTGTTTATAACTCCAGTGTTTTTAAAAATTACAGACTCTTCAGGTGTATTATGAAGTTTTATTAAAGTTTAATTTAAAGACATTACAATGTTGAGATAACTGAGGCAATAAGTTTTTTTGCACCAATATCAGCTTGGGATTTGAACCATGGCCTGAAGAGACTTGGAGAATCAATTGTACTGAGAGATAAATGAAGATGTTTCAAATGGGTAGAACTGCGGGAAGGCAGACTGACTCTAGCTGTGTTGTGGCTGTGTAAAGAAGTAGAAAAACTGGTAGCAGATGATCTGTAAGGGAGCAGATCTATTAGAGAAAGTACTGAAAATTATGGTTTAAAATAAAATATAGAAAGGAGGACTAAACCAGGAGAGATGATATCAGGGAAGTATTTCCTCTTCTTCAAAACCAGGAAGGTAGAAGAATTCTGGAAATGTCGGAATGTGGGTGTTGCTGGAACCTATATTTGCAGTAGTCATTGCAAGAAAAGAGTGCTGACAAGTAAAGGCCAGATTGATCCACGGAGTTAAGTAAAGAGAAAATGGAAAGCTGAAAGTCAAAGATCAAAGGTGGTATTAGTTACAAAGTAGTTCTCTCTGAATTATTTCTCTTTGCCAGAAGGTCACAGGAGAAAATTAATTATATGACCAAAAATGTGATGAAAGTACATGGAAGTCATATTCAGTTTTCAATAGAAAATGCTCTAGATTCACAGATAAAGAATTTTTTTTCTAATTACAAGAAAGAAAATGATTCAACAGAATCAGACAATAGCTCGCAATAAAGTAATCACTGAAAGTGAAAGAAACAGGGCAAGAAGGATTCGGACAAGTAAATGTCTGTATGATACAAAGATAAAAGGAGCATATTATGTAAAATTTAGGTTTTGCAGAGAATATGCATTCTAATATAAAGCAAGAACTTCTTAGGAATATGAGTCAATTAATTTCCATTGGATGGGAACACATCTAAAGTGGGGTGTTCCTTAAGGCTCACCAAACTGTCATTTATAGGAAGAATTCATTAAGGACATTACCATTCTTGAATAAAATAGAAAGGAAAAGCAAATTTCAGATCTTCTAGCGAACAAAAGCAGCCAGCTGATAGCTTTCTTTTGCTTCTTCATGGTTGTAGAAAAGTATGGAACCACCTATGTTTTATACTTATAAGTATAGTCATCATAAGTGATTCCTGATTTCAGAGTCTACTTTGTTCAAATGCTCTAAGACAGTTTTAAAAGTGTCATAGTTCCATGAAATGAAAGTCAAAATATTTCAAACCTTTTGAAAGGTACACCAGGAATTACTGATGGTGTGTAATGAACCCGTAAGAGTCATTGGATATTGGTCACTAGGATAGAAATTGCTGTATATTATAATCAAAACATTAAAATCAAAACTACAAGTAAAAAAGAAAATTTATCTTTAGGCTGTGAAAGCACATGTTCAATTCTACTATCAAGGGGAATTATTTGGCTATATTTGAAGCTCTCACGGAATGCCTAGCAGTTCCTTTAAAATCGCTTATACTATATTTTTGCTTAGTGCCCCTTCCAGACCATCTGAAACTGATAATTGTTTGACCCTCAGAGGTAAGAAAGTATTTCACAGGCAAGTGCAGAAGAATATCTGCTAATGGTAGTCTCTGTAGTCAGTCAGCAGAAAATATGATAAGTAGTCATGCTCGTCAGTAGGGATTTGGAGAAGGAAAGGACCAGAAGAACTGAGCTTGTTGGGCATCCCAAGCACAACCTCCCAGCAGCACACATGCAAGGGAGAGGGGAGAGGGAAGAGCCGCTGAGGCTCTAAGGAACCATGTGATAGCCTAAGTAATTTAGAGCTGCAAAGGACAGAGGTCATGAGCTCTGATAATCTGGGAGTGTGTGTACCTATGTGTAGGTGAAAGAAGAAGAGATAAGGAGTTGGAGAAATGCATACAGCTCTACGGCAACACTTGGAATTTATATTTGGCAACTTACTGGAGTATGCAGTGCCCTCAACAGCAGCTCCTGGTAAGTGCTAATTCTTAACGGGAAGTACTGAAACAAGATCTTCCCAATCATTATCAGATATATTTCACCTTACAGACAAAGAATATTGGCTAAAGTACCCATTAAGTATTTGAGCTTTACAGTTCGTTTGAGCTGTACAGACAAAAAAACCCCACACCAATAAAAATGCTTGAGAAAGACCTTATGCTCCTTTCTTTACAAAAGAAAAAAACATATGCTGTGTAGATGAATTAGATGATGGGACACCATGGACTGGAGTTTAACTAAAACCATTGATCTTTGCAAATTACACTCATTTGACAATAGGGATCCTTCAAAGTCCAATAGCACAATGCCAAAAAATCATTTTTTCTTTTTATACTTTGTTCCTTTTATCTTTCCTCCTCCTGTTTCTGATTATCTTCTCCATTTTATGGTGATGGCACTAAATGCTAATGAGGTCATTCCTGGTCCTATCCCAGTCAGCCTTTTTGGCACGATTATTTCTGGAGCTGAACAAACCATGTGGGATAAATTAGATTAACACAGCAGGGGACGTTTTCAGAGGTTCATATAAGAGCTTCCACTGATAGTTCACCTTGATGGCATAGGTTTATCTGCATTGCTAATTTGTGTGCTCACACCTGTGTATATGAGTGCGTGTGTGTTTTCTCTTTGGCAGTTCAGTCTCACAGAGGCTACAGTACTAGGGGGTGGCTTTCCCATTTGTCATAACTATGAGAAGGATCTGTCTTTTCCACCTTTCTTTTTATTGCTGGACTGTAGAAATATAAGGAAGGCTGGGGAGTGATAGCTTCAGGAGGGCTACAAAATGAAGAAGAGTATTAACATAGATACAGATTCTGTGAAGCTGTATGAAGCAGTCACCAATGATAAAATAAAAACAGCTAAAAGGAACTGCCAATGATCATTCAGAAGTGAATTTGGACTGGGTTTTTTTTGTTTGGTTTTGAGCTTTTTTTGTTTTTTGTTTGTTTTTAGTGGCAATGTGGATTGCGTTATGCTAGTTTAAGAAAAAGATATGTAGATCTGCGTTGACTGAGCAGAGGTTTAGTTAGTGTTTAAACAAATTCTGATTTTTTTTTTTTTGTCTTGGATCATGTTTTTTCTTTAACTTTTCTTATCAGCTTAACTAGTTCTTGCTTTTAGGGTAGGGTTTGTTTTTTTCCTGTTTTCTTTTACCTAAGATTTCGCTCAACTAAGTCAGCAATTCCCTTGTTCAAATCCTCAGCTGTGCTATAGTAACTTTGATGACCTCTTATGAAATAGAAAATAGAATAAAACTTGCTTACCCTGTAACTGAAGTTTATCTGCTAGTTTAACATCCAAAAGGAGGCTATGTATGGCTATATTATCTCACATCTGTTGGTTGCTGACCTCCTTTTGGTTCTGACCACTGAACTAGATAGACCTTGACTCTAATCCAATGTGACAGTTGTACTGTCCCTCTGTCTTGAAAAATTTTTGGCTGGTGCAGAGATCCTATTGAAGATCTTATGCCATTTTCATGTCCAACTCCAGAACAGGAGATAAAGACAGAGAACTGTAACAACACAATAATGCTTAAATGAAAAGTTTGCTGCTAGATGCCACTGTTTTAGTGCAACTGAGGCTTTTGATAGGCACATTTGCTACCCTCAGAGATTTGTGAAGTATTATTTAAGACAAATATGCATATGTACACCTTTTTCATTACAGCTAAATGCAAAATAAAACAAAACAAACAAACAAAAAAATCAACCACACAAAGCTAACACCAGCTGTGTAAATGTACTGATTAGCTCTCTAAATGGGGAAGCATAGAGATTTATTGTTGTGCTTTTAGCCATTAAACTAGGAAATAGCTGCCTCATCTTCCCTAATTTGCAGCCAATTCCTGACTCAGGTTTTCCTCCCTTGATCAGTTCAGAGTCAGCAGAAATGTGGTATGAATAAGGACGAAATATAAGCTGAGTAAGGACTCCATTCTTGATCTACAGAGAGAGAGAGAGAGGGAATGACTGTAGGACGGACAGTCTGGTAGTCTTAATGGAAACAATTTATAATAGAAAATATTTTTGGAAAATGAGGGTCTTTTAAGCTATGTCGACTTGACAGAATATTTAGCAATTTATCTATCTCCTTCTCTAATTGATTGGCTATAAAATAAATATTGCTGTCAGAGATCTGACTTCTGGCTCCATATACAGCTGCTGCAGAGTAGATCGTAGGCCATTGGCAGGTGAAAAGACAGCATGCATCAATCCCACCGCAAGGCCTGTTTTAGAGACAAAGGGCCCTTATCTTCTTTTCTTCCCTCTGTCAGAAAAGAAAAAAAACAACCATGAGCTGAGGCCCACTTTCATTCCCACAGATGTCAACATCAAATTCTCACTGAACATAAAGGAGGCAGAGACATGCACTGCTTGAGCTTCTTTTACTTTTATTTGCCCCCACACACCTCCCCTTCTGAAGACTCCATTTTCAGATAGGTTTCTGACACGTCATAGTTTCCCTCTCCCCATTCCAGAATATAGTTCGCACAACACAGAGGGAAGGAGGGTGAGAAGAGGGCAAGGCTCTCTTTTATTTCTGGAAGTTGATAGCACTTTCCTCCAAGGTAGTGGAACACCATGAGGTGTGCTCTTGCATATTACTTTCTTTCCTAATTAAATTGAATGTGATAGTGAGAGCAGGTTGACATTGTTAAAGTAAATGATCCAGGGCTTTGGTAATGAAGACACATCCAGAGTGAAGTTTATTGTTTTAATTTTAATCTTGAACAACCCGAACACTATTGAATAAGTTGTTCTAAAATATCTTGCAGTGCATTTTCCCTGTGAACTATATTTCAGCATGCTGCATCCAAAATCATTTATAATAAGTTGATTTATGGATTGGAATGGCTTATTTATATGCAGTGTGAATTGATATAGAGTGTTTACTGAATTTTCTCCATAATAGCCTATCATTAGCCAGAATTCCCAGAGTGGGAGAAAAAGGGTTAGACACTGGAGACTAAAAAAAATCTATACTATGTCCCATCTGCTTGGATAGCATCCGTTTTTATTAAATATGAATTTCAAAATGATTAATTTGATTTTTCTTGTCTCCTAGCCAGAAACTGGATTTGGAGGGAGGCACCCAATATATTAAAGACTGGGAGGTTTAGCAAATCTGAGTAATACGAAATATTAATTTATGTTGGGAAAAGACTAAAAAAAACTACAAAACCAAAAAACATCCTTCTGCAAAGTCATTGTTTACCTGTTTATTACAGAGTATATTTTACCTTTCTATAATTTTGGGACTTGAATCTCCTGTCAGTGCACTTCACTGTTATAACATGAGTGTACCAATTCACTAGAATTATACCAATCCAGCAGAACACAGAATCAAGCCTGATGCTCCTTCCAATATTAAAAAGGCATTTAATAACAGACAGTATGTCTGGTATACCACATTTCTGCAGCGGAGCAGCTTTATTATGTACTGTTGCTTAACAACTGTTGCTTAACAACAGATGAGGGTAATCCTGACTCTTCCATCACAGAGCCCTCCAAACTAGCATCAGTACTAACATCTACCTGTCTGTAAGGATAGGTTGGAGAGGAGGAAATTAAATATGTGAGGAAGCACTGAAAATATTCCTACCCTCTGCTAATCTATTTTCATCTCACATACCTTGAGCATTCTCATCTTTAAGTGCCTAATGCATGTGGGGGCTTCATGAAAGATAATAAATATGAGTAACAGCCTGTAGCACTCCCACCCTTCGTAGTTCACATTTCTAGCTCCCGCTACTCCTATCGCTTTTCCTTTCTTACTCATAGGATGGTTATCTTTATTTTTATTTATTGTGCTCAGGAGATTTTATCACGTTAGCTACAGATTACTGCGATTCTGTTACTCAGTAATGACATCAGTAATGAGAATGATGTTAAAAATTCAGTCAAACAATAAATATGACAGCATAGCATCAGACTTTATTATGTATATGTGTGGCAATTGGAGGGTGATTTCAAAGTGACAAAGTACTCAGGGTTTCAATAATACTTCCTGCAGCTGTGCTCTTCTTTAAGCTTTACCCTTCATTTAAGAAAGAAAAAATCTAAATCTAAATCATACATTATAAACTCACAATTTAGCCATTTCAATATCAAGGGAAAGTTGAAAGCCAGTGCAGTCATGAATAAGCACTATGGAAAGCTTCAGACAACAACTATGATTTAAAAGTAATGGGAGGAAGAGGGAAAGACTGTTCTGAGGAAAAAAAAAAAGATTTCAGAAACCTGGAAAACAACTTTAAATCAAGATTTACACATATAAAAATGCTAGCTAAGTTCTTACCAGTTCCTCTTTCAGAAAAGCAATCTAATGGATTTATGGCGATATCTAAAAGGAGATTTAAGGTGGTATTCACAATGGCTGATATAAGCAAAGGGAGGCTGGCTACCCTACATTCAGAAAGGAAAAGTGTCCTCCATTAGGGAAAATCAAAGCAAAGAGAGGGTTATGATTTTTTTCTAAATTCTGTTTAAATAAGGCTCTGTTTTTCAGTGGAGACATTTGAGGTCAGTGTCCTTAGATCAGGGCTAGATTTTGTGTACAGAGGTCCTGCAACTGGTATTCTTTTGTGTAGCATGTAAATATTTTCAGTATGTGTTTGGTGTTCTCTGTGTACACCTAACAAATGAGACATGGGGACACCTGACTTTCAGAGTCTAAATTCAGGAGACGCTCGAGCTCAGAAAAGAAATGATCTCTTCTGTGGACTTTCCCATAGCATAAATATAGAACAACTCCCCCTGCCCCAGTCCCCTGAGTTCAAATAAGTACTAATGACCAATGCCAGCTACCTAAAGATATTCAGATTTCGATTCATTCTCTCGAACCTCCATTCGTACCTCAAATGAATTTTAGGAACCAAGTCTTCTGTTTTTTTTATTTTTTATTTTTTTAATGTACCAGTATTTTTTGTAGTACAGATTTTCTGTAGGAACAAGGGTGGATCACCTCAGCCAAAATCTAAACATTTAAATTCACCTCTCTTCATCTCTCTGTCCAGCTGTGTGTTTTATGGATCTGGTTATATTTGGAATATAGCTGCTCTTAAAAGGGTTACTGAGAACAAATTAATACATAACCACAGACTGCTCAGGTTCCCTGTTAATATTAGAAAGAGCAGCAAAGATGTTGTTACTATGTTGACAGATGTCTTTTCACCAGCTTACAACTGTAATTGCCATGATTTCTTAAGGTAATTTGTTATACTACAATGCACTACTATGCAATGCACTATGGAATATTCCAGTCCGTTGCAGTCCATATGTGTGCAGACACTTGCCATCTGAGTTTACTCTGACTCATGCTGAGGTATCAGCCACCTTCTTGCATAGGAAGGTTGGAGCAGAAAATGCACACGGGCAGACACAAGCAGAAGCACAAACACAAATTGCTCTTTAAAATTCCAACATGCTTAACCCAATTGCAAAAAAAAAGCCTAACACTTCGTGTGTGATTGCTCAGTCACAGAAACAAAACATAGTGAACAACAAAGCTAAAAGCTGTGCTCTTTCACTATCAGAGGTAGAGGGACTAGCTGCAAATTAGCAGTGGTGTTTACCATCCTTATCCAGGAATTCCTATGACAGTCTTTTCTATCTTCCCATTACCAACTCTGTACTTTCACTTTGTATCAGATGTTTTACTTATGTTGTGTACATGCTGCTGCTTCTCTTTCCTGTGCTCTAAAACTGATTCTATCTGCTCACAAGGCTGCATACTCTTTCAGTGACCATTTGAGTGTTGTTTTATGCCCTTGATGCCTCTGCTGTCATCCTCAGGCTGTATTTCCAAAGCCTCTGCTATCAACCATTGCTTGCTACACAGGTCCTGCAAGCACTTGTGAACATGTTTAGCTTTTCCTGCATAGTTAAATACCATTTGTAGCTGTCAGCTGAGTCATGGCTTGAAAGAGCACAATTCTGGGCATACTGACTTCATTGTATATTGAATCAAAAGATTTCATAATGGGACAGTCTCAGGCATAAGCAGGTATGTTTTCAGAGTACTATGGGTACTCTGTGGGTACTACCCTACATTGCATGGGAGGCAGCATATGCATGGACTTCCTGTTAGTGAAACCCATTCAATATCCACAACATGCTGTATTAGCTCTAGTGAAATGAAAATGCAAAGACAGGCCTTGTGTTGAGCTTCTGACTGTGTACTACTCCATGGAACCAGTGCTGCTGGGCTGTAGAAATACCAGAATGGGTCTGGCAGATATTGCATCCATAGAGCTAGTGTAATTAATTTAGTTGTCTCTCTTAACATGCCCCAGAACTCCACGGGAAGATATAGTTTACTTTTTAGATCTATTTGAAGATTCATTTCCAGTTTGCATTTAGGGTGGAATGACCTCATGCAGCAGCACACATTGGAATCAACAAGATAGAAAGCAGATTCACTTTCTTAGTTTGGGGTCCTGGTGAACAGCAAGCTGACCAGGAATCAGCTGTCTGCCCTTGCAGCAATATACTAGGCTGTATTAGCAAGAGTGTAGTCTAAAGGTCAAGGAAATGGATTCCTCCCCTCTATTCAGCATTTGTGAGGCCACATCTGGAGTACTGTGCCCAGCTGTGGGCCTCCCAACAGAGAAAAAAACAGTCGATATACTGGAGTAATTCCACTGGAGGAACTCCCAAAAGGTCAGAGGGCTGGAGCACATGGGGTGTAAAAGAGGCTGAGAGAGCTGTCTGTTCAGCCTTAAGAAGAGAACACTAAGGGGAGATCGTATTCCGTCCACAGGTACCTAGAGGAGGGTGTAGAGAAGCTGGAGCCTGACTCTTCTCAGAGGTCAATAGTAGAAGGATAAGAAGTAATGGACACAAGCTGGAACACAGGAAACTATTTAAACTAAAGGTACAGGATTATTTTTTACCATGTGTGTCACCATATAACAGGTTGCCTTAGAGAGGCTGCAGAGTCTCTGTGCCTTGGTATATTCAAAGTTTAGCCAGACATAGCCCTGAGGAGCCTGTTCTATTTGGACCTGCTTTGAGCAGGAGGTTCGGCTGGAAACCTCTGTAGGTCCCTTTCAGCCTACACAATTCTGTGATTAGATGATTGCCTAAATTTCTCCTTGCACAAAAGATGAAAACAAAGTTTAAAGAAGACTGTCTCCTTAATTAAGTGTCATCCTTCTTCCCATTAATTCTAGAAAGAGTATAAACATTTTTCCTGTTGTAAAAAGCTACTTAAGCATGATTGAATCATATCCTAGAACTGCCTGTGGCTGTAAAGGGATTCTCAGTTAACAGCATGGATGCAAATGTCTCATTGGAAATGTCTAAAGTTCCATGAGATGAAAAGCACACCTCCAGTCTACTTGAGTTAGGTATAAACCACTTTCATGAAAAATATAGGGAATCATTAGAAAATAGTGGGTCCTCCTTTCATTCAGAATTTTGTTTGCTAAGCTTTTTCCTGAGTGTCTGATGGTGTTTTGGTGTCAAATTTTGCTGTGTATTCTAGTGGATAGAGTTGTCATTCAGAAAGCAGGAAATTGGTGTTTGAAGTGTCACTTATTGTAGGAGAGACTGACCTCACCATACAGGGGAGGAGAAGGCAGCAATGGGAACATAGGGTTATCGCCTCTGTTTACAGGAATGTTTTGTTTGGGTTTTTTCAACAATGGAATTCTGGTGAAAAATGTTAGGAAGCTGGGTATGGTTCTGCTGCTTCTTACATGACTGGAGGCAGCTCCCCTTTCGCCCACTCTTTATTTGACTCCGTAATTCAGAGAGCATCTACAGAGAAGACCAGGAAACAAACTCAAGCACTACTCCCCTGGTTACCCGCACCGCTGAATGGTCAGCTCCCTCCCTGGCTCTGCTGTGGTCCCCTGAAACCAGCTTTCTCTCCAGAATGAACCTTCAATGGAGTACATGAGCCCTGACCTGGTACAAGTCACTTGGCCTTGTGGACAGTGATTGATCTCTGGCCCTCTTTTGTTTAGCTGTATGGGCACAGCAACAGGGGCTCAAATTTAAGGGTAGAGACTAGAAGCATGCTTTAGCTAAGAACACCATGTTTGCCTGCAACATCAAAACATGACTAGTACAGCTTTGTGAAACTGAATATGCTTCAGTTCACCTTTTGTAGAACTGGCAAAAACCCAAGGGATTCTGTCCAAATTTACAATGAATCTGGCTTCATGCCATCTCATGGTTTTGCAAACAAAAAACCCAATTGACAAAATATAGGAAAAATAAATGTACAACCTGGTTTTCTGAGCCAGTCACTAGTATACCTATAATTAATTACTGGTTGAGATTTTAGTCTCCTGTGGCAACATTAAATCATTCATTATTTGCTTTCTTGATTTATGACTGATGGAGTTACAGTGCTATTATACACATTTGGATTTATACTTATTTTATTATATTAATATTATTTTAATTTCAGAACAACTTTTCCAATGTTGTTTTCTTGGCATATGTTTCTAGCTCTCTGGGATTAGTAATTTTAGATAGGCACTATATCATACATACCCTTTCTGAGCTCACACTTTATATTTTGAAACGGGAGAAGGGAAGAAGTCAGGTATCAGAAAGCGGAGATTACTCCAGATCATCTGCAGGATTTGTGAAACTCCATGTGATTATGCATACCAAGTAAACAAAGGCTATAAAATGAGAAATATTAAGATAAAACAAGGATTGGTCTCATTATATGAGGAGTGCTACAAGTACTTCTTTTTGACTCTGTCCTCATGTGCATGTGAGGTACATAACTGATGGAATCAAGGTTGAATATATGTAAATCAGTCCATTTCTGTGTTAATCATTTAAATAACATGATTTAAAGCTAAACTGGATGGGTGTTTTTCTATAACTTTATATATATATACACAAGCCACATTGAAACTGTTACACTGAACAATAATCATTAATAATCACTATCTGTATATTGTAAAACTCTGCCCACAAATGTTTCGAGGGGAAAAAAAGGAAAAAAGAAGGAAAAAAAAAACCAAAACCAAAAGGATTAAGAGCTTCCCAAAGTTCATTGAATGGACTCCTAAGATTTGAAGTATGCCATTCCAAGAAGAGAGCCTTTTACACTAAAATCCACATTCTATGGGAGCTTGTGACACTGTAATTGTTTCAATCATGTATCCACAGTAACATTTTTACAGTTTAACAGGGTTTTGTGTTAATGTTCCTCAAAAGCCACACGTGCAATGTTGTTTAACTGTTTAAGACATAACTTCATTAATTTATGATGTTAAGATGAAGATTATATAAAACTGATTTAAAGATTTTCCCTGCAGCATAATAGTACTTTGTTCTTTCATTTGAATTATCTGATTATAACTACTGCTGTGTAAAATACCATCCTGAGAGTGAATTTGATAAAAAAAAAATTATAAAATAAAATCTAGAGAGTAGAATTTGCTATCACAATGGAAACGCAGCTAGCCATTTAGCTCAGTCTGTAAATGGGAGTAGAACCCAGCTCACGCTCCCATTGATGCTTTTATACCTCAGAACTACTAGCATTGCTGTTGAACCTCACTAAAACTTTAGTACAATGTACATGGTTAAACTCTTATCTTCTTTACAAAGTGTAATGTTCTTTTAACCATGTCAAGGGAAAAATAATAACAGGAGCTCCAGATGTACTTGCTCTTGAAGGATAAACATCCTCTTGGTAGAAATGGTTGTGTACACATGAGGCAGAGATTTCTGGAGTATGAATGTTTTTGTACAGAGTCACTTTTCAGAATAAAATGGAACTCTGAAGTCCCATTACAAAATAGTTTGTAGAGAGATAATATCTCTTATAAAAACAATTGATACAGTTAGACAAAGAAGATAATCGTTCAGAGTTGTTTCCAAAGCGGAGGAGGATTCTATATCAAAAGACTGATTTTTCTCAGGTGTATCAGGTATTATCTCTCCCTGAAAATCTTGTTTCATTCATATACCTCAATCTTCAGGGCTGTAACAACACCCATTAGATTAAAATATTCTTATTCAGGAATGTCTTTGAAATATGTGCTTGTTAAATATGCATATGCATCAATTACAGTCAACGACACTCAAACACTGCTAAATGTCAAGTACAGGCTTAAGTACTTTCTTCATCATTTCCTAAGGAATGGTTTGGGTCTTTGTACTTGTGTCTGACTTTCTGATTCCCTTGCTGTTCAACTGTCCAGCGTGGCATGCCAGAGTGGTGATCCCAATGCTTGGGTTTTCCTCTTTCTCTGAAGTAGTGCCTTGTACTTCTAACCAGAGGAAAGTTATTGTGTGGTGAAACAATCATGCAAACAAACAACAGGGCTTTGCTTTTTTTTTAAGATTAAAATTTCTGTATGGAAGAGCAATAACTTGGTTTGCTCCTTTCCTGTGGTTAGGCTGTCAGACTGGGTAGAACGGCATTTTTAAATGTTACCAATAGATTAAGGCAGTTTGAGTTAAGTATCCCTGCAGTGCTCATTCCCTAGTCCAACAACATAGGTTTTTTTGTTGGTATTTTAGATGTTATGCAACACATTGGCATTCCTCATTAACATAAGAAAACTGAGAAGTTTAGAGAAGTGCACCTTAATCTCATGTACCTGTGAGAAGAATTGGTTGGATGGTCACATCCAGAGGGTAGTGGTCAATAGCTTCATGTCCAGATGGAGATCAGTGACAAGTCCTGTCCCTCAGGGGTTCGTACTGGGACCAGTACTATTTAATATCTTCATCAGTGACATAGACAGTAGGATTGAGTGCATTCTCAGCAAGTTTGAAGATGACACCAAGCTGAATGATGCAGTTGACACACCTGAGGGATGGGATGCCGTCCAGAGGGACCTGGGCAAGCTCAAGAAGTGGGCCCTTTTGAACCTCATGAGGTTCAGTAAGGCCAAGTGCAAGGTCCTGCACATGGGTTGGGGCAAACCCTGATATCAATACAGGCTGGGGGATGAAGGGGTTGAGAGCGGCCCTGTGGAGGACTTGAGGCTACTGGTGGATGAAAAGCTGGACATAAGCCAGCAGCAATGTATATTTGCAGCCCAGAAAGCCAACTGTATCCTGGGCTGCGTCAAAAACAATGTGGCCAGCAGGTCGAGGGAGGTGATTCTGCCCTTCTCTGCTTTCATGAGACCCCACCTGGAGTACAGCATCCAGCTCTGGGGTCCTCAGCACAGGAAAGACATGGACCTGTTGGAGCGAGTCCAGAGGAGGGCCACAAAAATAGTCACAGGGATAGAACACCTTTCCTATGAGGACAGGCTGAGAGAGTTGAGATTGTTCAGTTTGGAGACGAGAAGGCTCTGAGGAGACCTTATTTTGGCCTTTGAACACTTAAAAGGGGCTTATAAGAAACATGGGGACAAACTTTTTAGCAGGGCCTGTTGCGATAGGACAAGGGTAGACTCAGACTAGATATAAGGAAGAAATTTTTTATGATGAGAGTGGTGAACCATTG
Organism: Platalea leucorodia; assembly: GCF_965183815.1. NCBI lineage: Eukaryota > Metazoa > Chordata > Aves > Pelecaniformes > Threskiornithidae > Platalea > Platalea leucorodia. Next base: position 37,045,169 of record NC_138824.1, on the reverse strand, counting down.
GAACAGGTTGCCCAGAGAGGTGGTAGATGTCCCATCCCTGGAAACATTCAAGGTCAGGTTGGACAGGACCCTGAGCAACCTATCTACTTGAAGATGTCCCTGCTTATTGCAGGGCGGGTTGGACTAGATGATCTTTCAAGGTCCCTTCCGACCCAAACTATTCTATGATTCTGTGATTACAAAATCCACTTATTTCATATATCTACCTTGCAGTGATTTACATAACAAAACAGAAAAGTCATTCCAAAACAAGAGAAAAAGAGATGTTTGATAGTTTAGTGACTGATTGCAGTCTCATCGAATGCAAGTAAGTGCCTGTAAACAAAAGTGCAACTGAGTAGTCTATTTTCTTTGTCTGTGCTGAGGGTAAGGCAGAAAATCAACAAGCAACTTGAATAACTTCCTTTCAACTTCAATATTCCAATATACTGGTAACACAGGGAAGGTATTTTTAATATATACACCACATATCATATCTATGATCATTTACTTTTCCAAATTGTTTTTCTGACATCTGCTTTTTCCAAAAAACTCCTCAGATTGCTGAGCCTGGTTTTCAAAATGTGAACACAGGCATGTTTATTCAGCAGAGAAAACCAGGTTTGCAGTATATGCCTTGATGTGCTCCAAGGTAATTTTGACTTGGGTAACAGTGAACTTGCAATGGTATGCCATGTTTGTCTTGCCCACCATCATCTCGTGTTGCTGAGCCTTTTGTGTTACTGGTGGCTAACACAGCCCAGCTCTGCCATGTCTACATGTAATGCAATTGTTTGTCTTAACTGGTGGGTGGTTGTAGCTCATGAAGTACAGATCTTCATAGTGGCCTTGTCAAGTCATGGAGAGGCAAACAGCCCTTTATAAATTTTCATTCTACTTTTAGCCTGATTAGACATGTCTTTGAGATAGACTTTTCTATGGATTGGTACATGTCTCCATAAGGAAATTCATAAGGAAAGGGCTACATAGGTACATTGTCCCAAAAGAGAACAGGGCCAAGGTAAAAGTCAAAGATAGAGATTGATGTCACACATTGTAAATTAGAAGGAAGTAGCAGTTCGGATTATATGTTACCATAAGTCTCATGGTAGTGATCCTTTCCTAAGGTTTCTATGCACTTGGCCCTACTATGCTTCATTCATTGTTTATTGTAAAACACTTCTATTTAGATAACTGCTCTATTTTTTTCCAGAGGCAGGCAGTAAAATTCAACATTAAGAAATTTTATGGCCCAAGTGGCTAAAGAGTTATGGCTGATAGTAGTATCGACCTAGAATTTATTTCTGAACTGGGGTCAGAAGAGACCTCTGCAGCTCCACCCAGCCTTGTTTTGCCATGAGTATTATGACCATGTACTTGTACATTCATTATCATAAAGCGGGATCCAGTATTGACTTTCTGCCTTTCCTAAATAGAAGATTAAAGTGAATATTCTTCCTGTTTTGCTGGGCCTCAATTCTCACAGTACTAAGCAGATGATTTCCAGTACTGTTTTGCTTTGTCTTTTTTTTTAATGTCAGGTTTTATATTTAATGATTTGGAAATACCCATTCAAAGAAGAAATGGGCTAGAGAAAATCAAGGCCTTAGCTATATAGCTATTGGGACATATGTGCTATATTTTTTGTTGCTAAATTTGTCTTTTTCATGTGTGTATATGTGCGTGCACATGTCTGAGTGAGATCTTAAGATAGGAAAGCTAAAAAAAAAAATAAAAATCCCTTCTCTCTCAGTGAATTCATTTACTGCAGGAATCAAAGCTCTTTCCTCACTGGAGGATACCAAATGGATTGGCTATTGATAGACTTCGCTTTTGGTCTTCAAATACCATGGTAAGAACCAAGACCTTCTATGTAGATGGGCTGAACTTCACAACTCAGAAGACATGGGAAAGACAGGTAGGTTTACTGAATTCCCCTTGCTCTGAGAACTAATTAAAAACTGTCCATCTTGACGTGACTTACTATGGTGTAAATTCTTATTGTTTGGAGAGTTAACTATATTGTATTTGGTGCAAAATCCTATTTTGTGGCACAGATGGGATCTATAAAATGCATAATAATTTGAAATTGATGTAACCGATAGTGAAAATTATATGCAGTTGTGTGAAAGAGACAAGAAATAGGAATAAGTGTCTGCAGATGCTGTTTGGTTTTTTTGGTGGATTTTTATTTTTTATTTCCCTGTGGTTTTGTTGTGACTATGGTTCTTAGGTGTTATAGTAGTACCTGTAGGTAATAAGAAAAATATATGCATCTCATTGTCACAGTGTTGGCCTTCCAAACTTGGGTATTTTATTGCTCTTGAATTGACTTCTACTTTTGCTGTGGTGACACTTCAAAATGAACATCACATCCCTGATTTCCATAAGCACAGATGGAATTCATCAGGGAGCCATAATTCCAATTCTTTCCCTCCTCCTCTCAGTTTGAATGGCAAGTGTAATAATAATGAGATCTGAAGAAGACATAATCTTTAAAATTAGAGAAGGAATGGCTAAAGTGAATGGTTGTATTAGTGAACTAAGAAATTACATTTCCATCAAGACAAAATTAGACACTTTCAGAAAATGCTTGGACAAAGCTGAAAATCACATAAGCTTTTCAGAAGATTAGATGCAACAAATGAGACAGGACATCGTCTATGCACTGTGAAAATGTTTGTGCCACAAGGCTGTGATATTTAAGACAAGGAGGAGTGGAAAGTGAAGCCTTTTCTATCTGAGAGGAATCTGGGAATATTTTGACTCCAATTGTTATCATGGATGCATTGGTATTTCAGAAAAGTCTTATCATGAGTATTTGATGTATTGCATCTACCTCTGGCAGACACCAAGGTCTTTAGGTTTGTTTGTTCTTTATTATTACACTTCAGCGTGAGTGACAGAGCTTGTCACAGTGATAAGTACATTTGAACTGAAATGAGCTACTTAGGAATCAACATCCAGTTTTATATTTTTTGCTAAAGCCAGGGCTACACAGTTTCTACTTCAGAAGCCAAGGGCTATTCAGTTTGATATTCCTCTAACAATTGCAGATGATGTTGATTGCTTCCCTGAAGTTAGAAACACCTAAAAAAAGGCAAATAGACTCACCCACTGGGGACATGCCTTCAAATGCATCCTTTTTCCCATATGGACAATGTCAGCATTTACTTTAGAAGGATGGTTTCATGTAATGGGACATAATACACTAAAATGAGGCAGGATGGAGGCCATTTGTACAGCTTCAGTCTACACTATCTCTGCCAATCTTCGTAGATCATAATCATCACATTACATCTGTTACTTATTGTCAACATGAAAAGAAGGTTGGAAAGCAAAATGATGCTTTCTATGCTGTGTTTTACTTTAGGGGTAGCTCTTTCCATGCCTGAATTTGGAATGCAAAAGAAAATTTGAATTTCTAAAATGTCCTATTGAACTCACTGTCAGCAGCTCCGGTTCCAAACATGCTGGAATGTTTACATTCTGGATAACAGAGGAAATCCAGACAAATAATTTAAAATAAAATGGGATTTACATTATTTACCTAGCTATTAAAAAGTAAAACTGAGCCTAAGAAGGTCATCTAGGTTTCCTCAGTCATCAGTGGGAATTCAGAAATCTTTTAAACAGTCATCCACTCTACCCTGTGAGAGTGCTTAAGGTACGTGAGGAAACTCACACACTGGAGCTGCTTTTGTCTGTCCATCACCTTGGCTGTTTTGACCTGTTCTGTTGTAACAAACTCCATGCATTATCCATGTCTAATTCAGACTATGAGCTGCAGTTGCTGGTCTGCTTTAGGTCTCTGGTACTGTGATTTCCTTTCAATGCCTGTGGTTTTAAGGTGCTATTCAGCCTCCTCCGTCTGTCTTCCACACTGTGAAAAATACACTTCAAGCATGTGTTTTTTGTTCAGTATTTATTTCAAATGGCATGAAATAAAAAAATTCCAGTTTAATTTTAATAAAAAACCACTAACATCTTCCTGTTAACAAATAATAAAAGAGTGACTTTAACACTACAAATAAAGAAAGAAACAACTTCATTTTAATCGTAGCAAGGTAAATGCAACACTTCTATATAAGACATGGCTGATAAATGTTGCTTTGAGTTCAGTAGTCCAGGACTTTTACTGGATGAATAGTGAAATACGGTATTTTATTATTCAACCCTAAGTATGCCTAGACTCAGAATCCAAAACTTCCAACGTACCAGTTGTCTTGGAGTCTTAACGAAATTTGAGTTCTCAGCTGGCTGGTACTCATGGACTTTTTCTTTTCTTTTTTTCTTTTTTTTTTTCCTTTCTTTTTAAATTTTATTCCCCTGGTAATCATAAAAGCAGGGCAAGAATTATTTTCAAGGTAGAATCATTATTATTTGCGTAGCATAGGCTTTCATTTAGTTAGAAATTCCTTGAAAAATCAATGGCTTAAATTGAGGAGAAACAAAAAGTCTTATGAAATTCCCAGTAGTTTTGTTAAGTCCAAAACTAAAATAAACCAAACCAAAACAAAAGGATGTAAAGGTTTCATAAAACTCAAACACATCACCATGGTATTGCCATCCTGCTGCTTAACCTATGAGGAGAATACTGCAGAACTGCACTTCCTGCTGTCCCTGTGCTTTTGACCATGTTTTCCCTTCTGTTTTGTGTAACTATTTAGGGTTAAAAAGCTGTCAGAGAAATGGATGCCTCAGGGGTCAGATACCACTCAGACAAATCTTTCATTCCTGGGTCTCCAAGCTAGTTGAACTCCTAAACCTGTCTCTACCATATGCACTCACCTGCTGAAGTGTACTGCGCTCCACACAAAAACGAAGCCCATCAAATCCATGTTTCCAAACAGAACACAAAAAGTCAAGTCTGCAAGCAAAGGGCAATCTTCCTACTGGTTACTCAGCAGACATCTTCTCACCCAATTCCCTAAATGCTAAAATGCAAGACCATATCCACGTTTGGGTCTTTTTCCTGGTTTCACGTGTCTTGAGTGATTCAGCTGGCACAGCGATAAAGGAGCATCGCCCCTGCCCCAAAACTCAGTGCTGAGTTAAAAATGAGGGAAACATGGGTTGAGGAAAGAGGGACTGGCAAAACGGGAGCTTTGAACTAGGAAGAGATGAGAATATGATGTGTGGAGCGGGAGGTGTTTAAGAGAGAAAGCTGTGGGAGAAGTTGTTGGCACTGTGAGGCACCTCCCCTTCATTTGTCGTCTTTGTTGTGGGGCAGGAAGCACTTCTACCACACAACTATGTGACTCTGCAGGCTATATCTATGTTACTCATAAAAAAAAGCCAGGCATTGACTAACACAGGTGTCGTAGAGTAACCACGTGTTCTCACTCTTTAACATTAACTCCCTCTGGACCAAACTGGCCATGTGCAAACTGCAGGCTACATCACGCTTAATTCTGGAGTTCTCTGAGACTCTTGTGAATCATAAGAGACACAATTATTTCATTTTTTTTAAAGTAATGTGTGGGTCTATTGTGGCTTACAAGCAGGGAGGTATTGTAGTATGTAACTGAGGATTAGTACTCCATGTGATATAGCATATGGGTGCTTGAGAATGCAGTCTTTTGAGTAGGTGTTTGACACAGTAGGGTAGAGAAATTAACATCAGTATACCTTATCCACACTGCCTTTTGGGAGTGGGATCTGATATGAACAGCCTCCCAAGACAGTGGGAGCCTCCCAAGGCTGTTCCTGGGGAATAGAAGGGACTGCTCAAGGCTTCCCAAGGCTGCTCCTGGGGAAGAGTAGGGGAATAGAAACTAGTCATGGTGAAAAGTGGATGGAGGATGAAAGGTCACAGCAGAAATAAAAATTCAATATGAGCTTCTAATATGATGCTGTGATAAAATCATGCTAATATGTTTGTGAGGTAATGTTTGCTGCTGGGTGAGTTTGAGTTTGAAAACTATGTACCCTTTATTATTATTCTTTTGCTTAGTATAAGCCAAGTCCAGGCTAGACCCTTCCAACTGTATATAAACACAGATAGCCATGGGAGGTATTTGAATTTCTGGAGAGCACATCATAGAAATGTTACTGTTATTTGTATATTTTCCATCCCATAAATCACTTTTTAACATCTTTTGATCAGAAAGCATGAGTAATAACCCCCTAAGACCAAATTCTCATTGTCTTCTTTGAAAGTAGGATTTCATCAGAGGTTTTTACTATTTGTGTAAAGCATCATTTATGCCTAGGTACTATTACTACTAAAGGCAGAGAAGATTCCGGCATTAAAACTGCAAAATGGTTTCTGACTGTTTGAACAGTTTATCAACAAGAATTTATCATTTTACTTTACATGTTGTCCTATAATTTTACTTTATAGATTTTGAATCCTTTTTTTTTTTTCCTGACTCCCTGATTCTGACAATAGCAGAGTTTGAACTTTTTATTGATTATAAGGAAAGCAGGGAATTAGTAAGAAATTTTCCATCCTGAACGGACTGACAATTTGTAAATCTCACATTTATTTATTTTTGAGAATGTAGATGAAGAAAAAGAGAAAGAGAATGCCACAATCCTTTTTTCTCACAAGATATAACCAGGTATCTGTCTTCTCCCATCTGTAGCTGAAGGATAACATTTAAATGTTTTACCTATGATATTCTTTTAGTTTAATAGCTGTTGTTAGAAAAGAGACCTGACTCATTTTTATGCATAGCAATAAGCAATAGTCTTTGAAATGTAAAGAATAATACATTAGAACCATTTAGATATCTTAGCAGGATCATGTATTTTTCTACTTTTTCTTGTGAAGTAGAAGTTCAGTGCCTTTTCTTAACTCCAAGGGCAGAAAGATGCTACTCTCAGTGGGGTTGAGCAAACATGCCTAGAGAACAGATAAATCCAGGGAGGAGTAAATCAACTTAGTGACAAGGAAGAAATGGGAGCAGAGAGAAGTATGTCTCTTAACCTCACAGCATGGGAAAGGCATCTGTCTGAAGGACACAACAAAAATTAGTAGGATACAATCATAGGGATGAGTAAATTATTGCTTAGTGCTACAAGGTCTCTTATAACGTCACATTCTTAATTTGACAACTGAGTTATAATTTACAGCAGGAATGAATTTGCCGATGGCAGATTTGGCTTGGGACGAGGGAATGCTTACTATATCACTACAAAATATCAAACCATCTGTTTCATATAGGGAGGTACAGATTGAGAAGAATGGATAGTTATCAATGCGAGCCAATATTCCTGATCCTCATATTTTGAATCAGAATTGTGCTAGTACTGTACAACTTAAAGTACATATACATAAACATATATATATGATATATATACTGTGCCTTTAAATTTCTTCTTCTCTGTCAGTCTCTGTCTTGCTCACAAATGCATACACACACACAAACAGCTGAAAATACAGAGTCTACATGCAGTCATTTTCATATCAGAAGTTGAAGAAATTCCATCTTTGAGCTTAAGGCAGGCACCAGGATCAGATGGATTTTCAGCCAAATATTATAAAATATTTAAAGACATTTTATATCTCATCTTGTTGAGTATTTATAACCATGACTCAAGAATGAAGCTCTTCCAAATTGCATAGGATTTGCTGTTATTTCTTTATTAATAAAAAAATAGCCATTTCTGATACGTGGTTCATAAATATCCTGTTACTGAATAAGATTTTAATATGTTTTAAGGAAAAAAAAAATATCAAAAGCTTTGGGCCTTAATGAAAACTACCTGTTGTATCTCAGGATGTTGCCCCAAGAAACAAAATGCAAAATATTAGATTAAAGAAAGTGGTTTAATTCATCCATATCAAGGTGGCTTTACTTGCAGCTGACACACTGCCAGGGATATTCACAGACTGATAGAGGTAGTAAATTTTAGCAAGGTTTTATATAGCCGGATATATAGGTAGGTGGAAAAACATAGTTCTTTTTGACTTAGAGATCCTCATCTACATGGAGTAAGATTATGTTGGCACCTGGGCATAAGTAAGCCAGGCCATCTCTGCTGAATAAAGTAAAACAAAACCAGAAACGTCTAATTCTCAGACAATTGGTAGCTTAATAGAAGTAAAATGAATTTGTCCCTACTCACTACAGGGGGGTTGGACTAGATGACCTTTAAAGGTCCCTTCCAACCCAAACTATTCTATGATCCTGTGATTCTATGATTAAGGATGAACTGGAAAAAGACCCTAAGACCCTGGGTTTGGGAACAAGTTTAGGAAATAAATTATCATTAATTATTTGTATTTGGCTGGTTTGTAGAATTGCCAGTGAGGACTGCACTCTGATAATGTGAGGAATCCAGATATGTATACATATGGGTATATCTAGAACTTGCAATCTGACCAGGCAAGGCAACCAAGGAAATACAGGCACAGAAAGATTAAGTGACTTGTCCAAAGTTGCCGTGTATGTCTTGGGATGCCTAGTTCAGTTAACAAAACAGTGATATCCAATTTATCCAGCCTAAAAATACCCATGAATCATCAGAGAAGTCAAGCCTTAGTCTAGCACTGCTAAAATGTTTTAATTCTAAAAGGACAGATATTCATAGCCTTCAGTGGGTGAAAATGTCTTTCAGAAAGCTTCAGATCCCAGAATGTTTCCCCACTTTATGTACCAAGAACCAAGATCATTTCACTCCCCACAGCTGATGGCCCTTTGCCCTCTCCTCCTCAGCCCCTGTGCTGTCTCTCCTTTCCTCTCTGCATGCATCAGATGTGAGCCCTAACCAGCAGGATGCCTTTCAAAGAGACTAAGCAAGCATGCAAGGCAGGAGAGAGTGTGCAAGGATGGTGAGGAATGAGCCAAGAGGAGGGTGCAGGAAGCATTGCCCCACTGTTCGTCTCACACAAGAAGCAATACAAATTGTATCCATAGTGTGCGCTCCTGCTTTTTTTATGAACTATGTTTTAGAGGGGTGGAAGAGAGCACCAGGTGCACTGACAGAGGCTGCCTAAGCTGTCTACAAGATGACATACATTACACTTGTCTCTCATTTACCAGGAACTTAATGAAAGATTTTCCTTCGTGAACCACAACGTTATCCAAGCTGCCCTTGATTTGATGTTACTCTCTTCTACCTTCTAGACAAAACTGTGTGGCACAGAGCTTGTCAATATTTGTCACTGAATGAGATTCAGGAAGCCTATTTTCCCCAGAGGCAAAGATTTCTGGCTGTGAGTAATTATGGCCTCTTAACATGTTCTGTCTATTCCTAAGGTATTTTTGGAAGCATATGTTCCATCTCTTCACTGCTCTCAGAGAATGTTTGTGCCAAGGCTTAAAACTCCAATCAGATAATCCTGAGAAAGCTACAGTAAGATAAAATTTTGAATACCAAATATGCAAGGCAAGTTTAGATTTCGAATAGGAAAAGTTGAAATCACCAGTTTGACCCCGATTTACATTGCATCAACTGGCACTGAATTAAAACAGACCAAATAATGTTCTGGAAAACAAGTTTCCAACACCTTTGTTTTAAAACAGCAGCATAGGATCAATCCCAAATGTCTTTAAAAGAAATCTCTACAGATTTTTGAATCTCCTGCATTTTCAGGATCCAGATTTTAGAAATCTAACTGTGAATGTTTTATGTTTGTATAAAACATTGTTAATGTCTCTCTCTCGCATACCACTTATGAGATCTTATCTTAAGATGCATATATCTATTTAGTCTGGAATAATGTACTAATTATAATTTTGACCAATACCCTCAAAGATGGCTGTGGCAAATCCAGGTTTGCCAACAATGGAATTTCCCCCAGATGTCCTCCCTACTACTCTCTGCCCTGGCACATCAACTATTTTGGTTTCTGATCCAGTATTCAAGTTTGATTTATCAGTGAAAATGGGTTTGCTTTAATATGCCACTCAGCAAAATGCAGAAACAGAGGCTTAGGCACAGGTACCTATGCAGGAGGGTGGAAATCTCTAAAAGAAGTATGGATGAGCTACGTTGAGTGCTTATCTGACAGAGCTCTGAGAGTTAAGCCACATATCTTTGCTACCAGCGATTTCCACAGAAGAAAAACATGCAGATCCAAATGCCTGGTGAAGAAAAACAGTTTCTGAATGCTTTAAAGGCAAAGATGAGATTGGTTTTGCTTTGTTTACCAGTAAGGAAGCAAAGTCTACTGGAGAGAGAGCTAAAATGAATCATTCTTATTTCTCCTCTGGTTTACTCCATGCTCTTCACTGACAGAGACTTGAGTAAGACAGTGTTGTCTGATTTTGAAACCTATACACAGAGAAGTAGGGAATTAGCAGAAAAACACAGTAAAGATTCTGACAGCTCAGTCTTTCTGAATTCATTCAGATAGTTCAGGCTTTTCTTTCAACAGCTATTTTGAAATAGTGTTGAAACAACATAATGTTGTTTCACCCTTAGAGAGCCTCTAGGTCTTAAAGATTGCTACAGCCAAAAATCTCAACCATTACCTCTTTATCTGTCATGAATGGCCCAGAAAGAGTATAATCATTGACTACAACTGGAAGTAATGGTTTTAGCATAGTTCAGGAGTGTGCCCACACTGAAGTATAGAATAATCTTTAATTTATTATCTCTGGCCTCAAAAATGTTTGAAGCACAGTATCTGTGAGTTTTCAAGTGTTCCCTGTATTGTTAGATTCGGAAGAGATTTAAAACCTGTTGTAATTTCGGAAAAGCAAAGCTTCTTGCTCTTTAGTCTATTCCATACACCTTGGAAATGAATGCAGTTGATTCTAGTTTAGCCTGAGCAAATAGTGCAATAGGTCACTTTTTGAATTTCAGTTTCCCTGCTTACTTTTGGGGCAATTAAAACAGCTGGTTTTGGAGCTGCTAGAGTAGCAGTTGTTACCTCTTTAAATAAACTGCCTATGATGTACATAGATTGCTATTGAGTCTCAGCAGATATTATAATATCAGAAGATATTATAATGATAAATGAGACCTGATTACATTGCTTTTCAATGGCATTAATTTACATGTTTGTAGAAGTCTATTGGGATTGAGTTTTATAGCTACTGCAATTTGTAGGCTTTTGACATTGCTTTGGGATAACTTGTCTAATTGGCTTTTTCCTCTCATCAGAATGGAGGATATTTTGAAGCTGACATCACTGTGGACATTATGCTACGAGGGGTTTCTTTGGATTGTTATATGCAGGATTTTTTCCTCTTGTTAGTCTTTTGTACTTGTCATTGAAACTTTTCTCTGAGCTGTAAAAGACTTTCTCTTTACACAGTAAGAACATGATGGGAAAATTGAAAACGTATCAAATAATAAAAATTCATGAAAGGACCACCTATATAGCGATCAGCTGAGGGGGGGGAGGATTGCTTCCCCTGATAATTCTAAGGCAGATCATTCTAAAAAGATATATCAACCGTGACAAAGCGTGCTAAAAGAACAAAGCGCTCAATAATCTCTTCCGAATGTAATTTTTTCTAATGGCAATTTGTTTTCAGAAATTAACTTTTGGCACATCCGAGATTACAATAGTGATATAGTCTGAGTTGAGGAGTTTTTGAATAATTAGAAAACTAACCAACCAGTGAGTCTAATCTCATATTTCTTGTATGTTGAAGATTTCCATTGACTTGAAGAAGAGGATGCTTGAATATATATAGATCAGAAGTCCAGGGATAATATTAACTTTTCCCAAATGCAAAAAAAAAAGAGATACCATAATAACCCTGCAGAGAAATTTAAAGGTAGGTGGTGTATTTATTTAAGGAAGCTTATTTAATAATGTGCAACTCATTGGGAGACATACAGCTGCTTTTCTTTTTGTGTCTGAGGAACAAAAAGCTCGCTTTGGAAACACTGGGAAGGGAATCCTGCCTCCTTGTGCACTCCCTTTGAAAGACAACCATTGGGAGATTTCCTTCTTCCTGCAGGGACTGTCTGTTTGGAAGCTGAGTTCACTGTGGATATTATAGCTAGGGCTTCTTTGACAAGTTAAGACTGGATTTTTGCTCTTGCTAGTTTCTTTACATTTGCTCTTCATATTTTTTTTTCCTGTGAAATTTCTGTGCAGCAATTGCCTTTAATGCCGCTGCTTTTGCCCCATTTCCTGCCTGATAGAAGTATTAGCTACTTAGTGTTTGTCTCTAGCCTTATCTTGATTTACTACAGGAAATAAAACCCAGTCCTCGTTATTGCCCAAAATCTTTTTTGCTTTTCTTCTCCCTAAAGGTAATCAATAGAACATTGCTAAAAAGTTGACAAACTATAGGCATTCACTAGGTCCTACTGGATAAAATTCCTCTTTTGTCTGTACGTGTGTAGATCTGTTGTCCTTGCATTGCCACATGGATAAAAATGAAGGTAGGATTTGGTCCAAAGACAGTAAGAAATGGCAAAGGATTGCCTGCAGAAGTGAGTATTGATTTAGCAAGATCAGTCACCAGAAAGACAATGAGGAAAGTATACTAAGAATGCCTTTCATAATACATTTTCTTCTGTTGTCTGATCTGTGTTAGTACCAGATAGATTTTATATAACTACAGGGAACTCAGTCATTTCATATCAGCCCTTGGGAAGGGAGTTCATTGCTCTCCCAAAATTTTAATGTGGCCGTCATTTCAAGCAAAAGAAAAGGAACTACTTAAGTTTAACCATACAGGTGACTTGGGTGCCTTACTTCTTTTCCAGGATATTTATTTCTGGAAATGAGGGAATATGAATATGTGTTATGTGTCCTAATAACCCAGGTAACTTCTTTGCTCTAATCATATTGAATGTCTTCAAATAAAATGCTTATTTTCACATTTCTTCCAGTATTAATTCTAACCCAGAAAGAATGGATTATTCAGTTATCCAAGGGTCACATACTAGAAAGTTAAAATGAAGTTATGACATATTTTTAGCAGAATAAAAGGATCTGAATCTAGAGTTTATGCATTCTTATTTGATGTCTTCTTAGTGAGTGTTTAGTTTACCAAAAAGGTCATGAAATAGAACATGAGAGATCCATGCATTATGCTGGTCATGTGAAATATGTGCTATATAATTAGAGTAACATCAATTCATTGAGTCCTTTCTCTTTAATAAGAGATGATTTGATCCCTTGTGATTTTCAAAAAGCTATAATTGAAAAATATAACATAGTAAGGGTATTTTCAGAACACTTGTATATATCTTGTTTTAAATCAGCATGTTGGCTGCCCCAATGCTGCTGTGTAAACTGAACTGCAGGGATGATTCAAAGGATGTAATAGCTACTATACACGTTCTTTATCTCTAAAAGAGCTTTTGTAGCTGGCTCTGAACTGGCTGGAAATATTCCCAACAAAAATAGTGCATGTAGACCAGCAAGTACAATTTTCTTCAAGGTCTACTTATCCACAGTATGGCTAAATACCTTGTCAAGTACCAGCCTCCCATTATTGTCTGGTGGAAACATAACTAGATGACTTAAATAATGGCCATCTGTAAGGCAGAATGAACTTCTGGCAGCACATCTCAACCCATCCTGGGAATTAAGAAGTACTCCTAGGTAAGCTATCCTAGGAGCACTCTGCTAGGTACAACACAGATGCAACATTATTGTGCAATCATAATAAGAATACAAGAACCTAATAAAGCACATGAATCAAAAGTGATTACTCACAGATAATGTCTTGCAGAAAACTTTTATGTCCCGAACTCTCCAGTTTAGAAGATCTGTAAAGATCCTCTCTATCTACTCACTATGAAGTCCAAAAAAACCCTGAAAAAAATACCCAATATGTCAGTGAAAAGAAATTAAATCCATTCCTTCTTCTGGTACCTTTTTTCCCAATAGCAAAACCCAGAGTTTTTTTACTGTTTTTCACCTCCATCCATCCCCTTCCAGTGGTGTTGCTGCTGAGAGGAGAGTCTGCAAACAGCTATTTTTCTCAAACACCCACCACAAGACAGAAAAATGACACAGGACCAAGCCTTCTTTCAACTTTGGTTTTCCAAGAATTTCATTCTAAAGTGGACCCTTTTCTCTGCCTGAACACAGTCTGTACTGTCATGTTTATTTTCTTTTAAAAAAGCTGGATTGGTGGAGTAGTCAAAGCATCCAAAAGAGATAATTTAGTCTGGGGAGCCAAATCATACAGACTGTGTTTATTTAGCCACTTCAGCGAACAGAAAGTGGCTTCCAGGAGGTAAGCTTTTCTGAAACAACACAATTAGTGCATGAAAACTTGGCCTTGAACCATGTCTCAGGGTTAGAAGTAGTATTAACTGCTAAGTATTTATCTGCACTCTGTCTGTTTGGAATAGGAAGACAACATGCCAGCTGGTTCTCCATTTGCCTATTCCCTTCCTGTAACAAGGGTGTAGCAGATAGATAGATAAATTAATAGTACAGTTAGCAAGGAGTCAAAAGCTCAGGCCATTTTAGAGAATGAACTAATGCATAAGTTATAAAAGGGAAGATGCATTAGCCATCCAAATCATTTGAGTGAGGCCCGTATTTACTAAATGAATGGAGAAAGGGGAAGGCAATCCTATACAGGCACAGTGACATACAACCAGCCTATACATTACTGAGACTTTGCCTTAAATGAGCACTGCTCATCTGACAATCAGTCCACACCTACCTCAGGCATGGACATGAATCCTTTTTGGTGTGGAGAGTTAATAATAGACACTGTAAAAAAATTAACTGGCTTTATTGGAAGACACTAAGGATTTGTTTCTGTTGGTTACATACAGGAATCGAGAGTCAGTCGGTATTTTTGGCCACTTCATGAGGACAAGGCTTGTATTTAGGTCTTTTGCTAGAAATGACCATGCTTTCAGGTGCTGACTACATACAATTGTCTGTGAAGATGATGCGGAAATATTAAGTACTACTGTGAGGTTTTTTAGAGACAGTCCCCATAAAAGCATTTAGATTGATTACCAAAGGGAATTCAAGTTTCTTCAGTTAAATATCAACTATACCTTCTTTATTTTATTAATCTCTGAACTAAGATAGAACCCTCAAACTATTAATAAAAATACTGACTTCCTGTTAATTCAACCATGCTGGAAACAATCACTCAAAACCACTAATGCTTGAACAAGGCAGTTACTTAAATACTGTTGTCTTTCAATGAGGTTTTAGTCTCCATTTCAAAGTTCAGGTCCTTCTTGCTTTGTGGGATGCAAACAAACTAAACAAATATTTTTCAAAAATCATAGAATCATAGAATCATAGAATCGTTTAGGTTGGAAAATGCCTTTAAGATCATCAAGTCCAACTGTTAACCTAGCACTGCCAACTCCGCCGCTATACCATGTCCCTAAGCACCACATCTACCCGTCTTTTAAATACCTCCAGGGATGGGGACTGTCCCGATCCAATGTCGGGAGAGGTTTCGATACGATCCCAAGGACGAGATTAAGACACAACCAAGGTCAAATGCCGTACAACCTTTTGACTTTATTTTGGCGAACGAAGGGGTGAGGACCGGGTAGGGAGATGGGGGGAAAAAAAAAAAAAGGAAAAAAAAAGAGAGAGAGGAAAAGAAAGAAAAATAGAAAGAGCATGCTCAGGTGGGTGAGAAAAGAGCCACGTAGGGGAACTAGCTACCGCCACTCCGAGTCCGGCGTTGGCCCGTCGATCAAAGGTCCAGTCGGTCCAGCCTCTGTGTCCGCAGGAGCAGCTTCCAAGGAGGTGCACGGTGAAGGACGAGAAGAGAAAAAGAGGGGACCTCAAAAGGCGCACGCGGTCCTTTTATAGGGCCATGCACATGCGCAGAGCAGGTCTGCGTACATGCAGTTTGCGCTTCTGCTTTTCGCGCCCTGGTCTCTGCGCAGGCGTGCGTGCAGCCCATGGCCCCGCCTTCCGCGTCCTGGCCTCTGCCTTTCGCGCCCTGGTGTCTGCGCAGGCGTGCGTGCAGTCCATGGTCCCGCCTTTCGTGTCCTGGTCTCTGCATGGGCTGTGGTGGTTTCATCGGGGGCTGGATGTCGGACCCAGAAGATGGCGGTAGAACGGCAATGTCGAGACAATTCTGATTAGTCCTCGACAGGGACTCAACCACTTCCCTGGGCAGCCTGTTGCAATGCCTGACTGCCCTTTCAGAGAAGAAATTTTTCCTAATATCCAACCTAAACCTCCCCTGGTGCAACCTGAGGCCATTTCCTCTTGTCCTATCGCTTGTTACTTGCGAGAAGAGATCAATCCCCACCTCGCTACAACCTCCTTTCAGGCAGTTGTAGAGAGCGAGAAGGTCTCCCCTCAGCCTTCTTTTCTCCAGGCTAAACCACCCCAGTTCCCTCAGCTGCTTCTCATAAGAATTGTGCAAATCAGACTCTAGAGAGCAAAATTCAGCTGTCTTACGCCATTTACCTCAATAAGGTGTGTTTGTTGCTTCTCCTGTTCCTACCTCCTTGCAATCTATCCTTCAAGCACAATCTTTGCTTTAATGAGGTGCAAATTTTAAAGTCTAGTGGGACAACTTAAATGCTAATATTATTAAGCATGGGCAATTTTTCCTTCTTTTCATTCAGCCTCCCCCGCAAGGATATTAAACATGAAAAGCTATGTTAATGTAATGTAAAGTAGTATAGCTTGGCTGAGAAAGTTAGGAAAAGCAAAGTGTCTATTTTCTGTATCAACATTAAGTCAGCTCTACTGCAAATCCTGTCTGTTTTATAGCAACATAAACATACATATGTTTTCCATATAAAATCATTTTTTCATAGCAAAACAAAATGAATACATAAATGGCATAAACCCATAGCACACCATAATCAGGTCTGGAAAACTGTAGCTGTCCTTTGTCAGGCTTCAAGAGAGTGAAGTTCTCTCCCATTTCCCAGGTGCATGGTCAATATTGAAATCTCCAGTAATAATAAAAAGAACTGAATAATGATGAGGGCTGGTTAAAATGTTTTCTAGATTACCACCAACATCCCTACTGGAATACTGAATTATCTACTAACTGAAAGTTATTACAAAAAAAGGTTCAATTTTCTGCAAAAAAAAAATGAAGTTTTCTACCCCAACTGTCATGTCTAGAGTCAAAATATTCTGATGAAAAAAAAAAATGGTTTTTTTTCGATGAAATATGCTATTAGTGCCTCATGGAAGCTGTACTTCAGAAGCATTATTCTGTTTTTCTACTTTGTGGGCAAAAATATCTAGTCAGATTGTGTTGCAGTAGTAACTGTCTTGAACTCTGCACTTCTCCCATCAAAAGAGAAAACTATGTAAAGGAATCTAAACAGACATTTTAGACTATAAAGATACAGAGGCTGTAGAACATTAATATTATGGGGTTTCATGATGGGATTTTGAATAAAAATATTTATGTGTTGAAGATAAATGTCCACATTTTAGGGGTAAACTATGATAAATGTTGTTTTAAAAATTTTCATGTTATGAAGTCCATTTTTGTTCATAAAAAAGACATAATGCCTTTAAACATCTGTTTTCCCATGTCTTTTCAGAATTTGAAAGAGGGGCTGGGTATCCCAGTGGGAAAATGGGAATTTCTCATTTCCAAGAAAGGAAGCGCCCATTTCTAGCTCTGTAGAGAAATGTGATAATAGACTGTAAAATCACAGTGTGTTTGCGTATAAAAACTTGTTACTGATCCAGGACTGATTCTTCTACAGCTTTGGCCTCTAGCCCAATTGCTTCAGAGAAGAAATGCCAAATCTGTAAGGAGAAGGAGGAAACGTTTTCATGGCAATTTCATTTAACAACAACAACAACAACAACAACAAAGAATCAGTTTGAAGCAATTTAAGGATTAAGAACGCTGAAATAATTTTTTTTTTTTGATAGGACATCAGGAGCAGAACAGATGAGACAGTAAAGATACACAAGAAATTAATTTATTCAGTTCAGTTTAATATTTAGTTCTGCAGTGCACGTGTATTTATCTCTGTGTGAACATGAACATAGTCCTGTATCCAACTATGTATTGTTTTAAGGCTACAGCATATTAATAAATTCTAAGTTTTATATTTGTGTAAGTTAGCACTAGCTAGGCATTTAATCACTGGTTTGAATGAATTCATTATGGGCTGACCTAAAATAAAGAATACTCCTTTACAACATCCTGACTAGAGGTGAATTTGCTCTTCCAATAGTACTCCAACTAGGATTTAAGTCTACCTTAATTTGGAGGGAAATTTCCTAACTGCAGAATTAATTGTTTTATATTACTTTTGGATAAAATTAGAAAAAAAAAATTGCCAAATAAAATGAAGTTTAGACGTTGAGAACTTTATTAATTAAGCTCTAGGAAATGAAAAAAATTCTGAGTCATCGAAAAATGGCTGATGATGGACACTTGACATTACACTTTCTGCTTAACAGAAGATTCCCTGAAACTTAATTTGTAAAAATCCTTAATTGTGGACTGAGACAGCCCATCAGTAAGGATTTCTACAGGTCAGTTTTAGGAAGCAAACCATGCACGTAACTTAATTTTTGTAGAAATGAATAGTTTAAGGTATTACTGCATACTCAGTTGCTGACCTAAGCCAGGATGTTGTCAGAGCATTTGACCTGACTCAGAAGCACTTGGTGCATGCAGGCATGTTTATTACTCCTTTGCAGTCAGGGTGGTTAGGAAGTGATTAAGAATGTTTTAATCAATGAGTGATTTTTGCAACATCATCCAAAAGTTAAATAATCCTGAATTATAAAATTCATTTCACAAGTGGCAATTTTTTTTTTTTTCCTGAGCCAGTACCAAATGACACTTAAAAATACAATAGTCTAGCAGGATTTTGACCTCAGAAATATCAGTGCACCAGCAAATTCATGAAGTCTTCTGTTTCCATTCAGTATACAAAAGATGCTCAAATACAACAGTGGAGGGTATTAATTAAGGTCTTAATTTTTATATATATAAAATACACGAATGGCAGAAGATAAATTTTACTATGTGCACATATGCATAACCTCTGTTAAGTGTTTATTAACCGTTCATAAATGATTTATAAAAGGAAATGTAATATACAATCAATGATCAAATTATTTCATTGATATATGTAACTGTATTTCTTTCAAACTGTGTAAACCCCAACAGTGCTTCATAGGTGCAATAAAGAACAGATTATAAAGAATCAACACCTTCCAAGTAGGTGATAATGGTCTGTGTTTTTGCAGAATGAAGGTCCTGTAGCTCACATTTCCTGAATGGCTCCCACAACAAACTTGTGTATCCATTTTACTGAAAGAAAAAAAAAAGAAAATTCAGCCTTGCAATTCCCCCCTTTTGAAGGAATTAACATTTTAAAGGTTGGTGTACATATTTTTCACTTGTAGCCTATACAAGGAACAGAACTATTCAGGACCAAACCTCTTCAGAAATAGCAAGTATGTCAGCATTAGCACAGGATCAGCACTGTTTAAAGAAGCTCACAAATCTAATCTTAGTGTGATCATTTGATCTTCACACATTGTATTTCAGGCAGTCATACTGGATCATAGCCAAACCTCAAACTAAACTTTCCAGAAAATCAGAGGACTTCAAACATTATGAGGCATGCTTCAATCAGAGGGAAAGCTCCACACAGATCAGTAGCTCACCTGAGTGGGCTGAGACTGGCAGCTGCAGAGATTATACAGAGGAGAGTTTGGCTCTAGAGTGACATCATCTTCACTCTCTATTGATGAAGCATGTGTGCACTATCAGGCATCATATTGCCTGATGAGATTGTAATTCAAAGTAATCGACTTGAAAGGGAATGCAGTAGGGTGATAAAACACTAAACCAGATTATTGATAATGCAAGTAAATAAATGAGTAAGAGTGTTGAAATGTGATTTGTGAAATAAGGATTAGAGCTCCATTTGTGTGTGTCCTTTATCATTTAATCAGGCTCATCCTGACTATCCTGAAACTATGTTCATATCCTTACCCCACCATTGTAGTTAATCATCCAGATGTGTTACCTATTTTACAGTGTTACAGGGCTTGGATTAATTTTATTTTAACCTATTATGGTTTCATACAGGTGAGGTGCTTTTTAGCAGATGATGTTACTCTCACTGCACAATATGCCTTCGAGAGTAGGGAAGAGGAGGAATTAGTACCTTAAAGGGTAGCACCAATGCATGCAGTGCATCTGAAAACCCATGATATTGCTAGTGCTGCCAAGATTCAAGTTGCTCTGTATCAATATGGATTAAGAGATTTGTTCACAGTATAACACTTATGCTTTAGACTCGCATTCAATATCAGAAATAAGTATGGAACTGGTAAGAGGTTGGTCTCTTAGAATATATTTTTTTTTCCTTTTAATAGAATCATAAAATCATAGAATGGTTTGAGTTGGAAGGGACATTTGAAGATCACCTAGTCCACCTTCCCTGCCAAGGACAGGGACATCTTTCACTAGATCAGGTTGCTCAAAGCCCTGTCCATCTTGATCTTGAACACATCCAATGATGGAGCATCCACAATTTCTCTGGGCAACCTGTTCCTGTGTCTCACCACCCACATAATAAAAAAAAAAAAATCTTCCTTATGTTCAATCTAAACCTACCCTCTTTCAGTTTAGAACTGTTGCCCCTTGTCCTGTCACTACAGGCCTTGGTAAAAAGTTTTCTTCTTTCTTACAAGACCCCTTTATGTATTAAAAGGCTGCAATATGGTCTCCCCAGAACCTTCTTTTCTTCAGGCTGAACAACCCCAAATGTCTCAGCCTTTTCTCATAGGAGAGGTGTTCCAGCCCTCAGACCATTTTCATGGCCCTCCTCTGGACCTGCTCCAAGAAGACCATGTCTTTCTTGTGCTGGGGACCCCACCACTGGATGCAGTACTCCAGGTGGGGTCTCACAAGAGCAGAGGAGAGGGGCAGACCTGTTGGCCATGCTTTTTTTTATGCAGCCCATAATATGGTTGGCTTTCTGGGCACATTGCCAGCTCACATCCAATTTTTCATCACCATCATCCCCAAGTTATTCCTTGCAGGGCTGTTCTTAATCCATTTGTCCCCCAGTCTGTACTGGGACTGGGCATTGTCCCAAATCAGGTGCAGGACCTTGCACTTGGCCTTGTTGAACTTCATGATTTTCACATGGGTCCACTCCTCAAGCCTGTCAAGGTCCCTCTGGATGGCATTCCTTTCCTCTAGGGAATCAGCTGCACCACTCAGCTTGATGTCATCTGCATGTGAAATAGCATTCGTCCCAGTATGGACCCTTGAGGGACATCATTCATTACTGGTTTCCATTGGACATTGAGCCATTGACGATAACTCTTTGGATGTGGCCATCCAGTCATTTCCTTCCCCATCTAACAGTCCATCGGTCAAACCCATATCTCTCCAATTTAGCAGAAAGGTTGTTGTGGGGGATCATATCAAAGGTCTTACAGATGTCTATGTAGATGACATGTAGCTCTTCCCTTGTCCACTGATATAGTCACTCCATCATAGAAGGCCACTCGATTAGTCAGACATGATTTGTCCTTGGTGAAGCCATGTTGTCTGTCTTTAACCATGTCCCTGTCTTCCCTATGTTTTGACGTCTTCCAGGAGGATTGGCTCCATGATCTTACTGGTCACAGAGGTGAGGCTGACTGATTGGTAGTTCCTGGCATCCTTTTTTTTTACCCTTTTAAAAATTGGGTATGGTATTTCCCTTTACCCAGTCACTGGAGACTTTGACTGACTGCCATGATTTTTCGAATATGATGGAGAGTAGCTTGGCAACAGCATCAGCCAATTCCCTCAGGACCCTGGGGTACACCTCATCAGGTCCCATGGACTTATATATATTTAGGTCCCTCAGGTGATCTTGAACCTGATCTTCTACAATGGGAAATAATATAACAACCTCCTCTTTCTGAGAAATATAGCCTTTTAGGTCAAACTTATATTGAATATCATACCTGTAATCTTTCTTATTCATCTTAATGCTTCTCAAATTTTATGCTATATAAAATTTGCCAAAATTTTGTCACTTTTGAATCAGGTGACTCTTGGTACGAAAGATCCCTTTAGGGATTATAGGCAGCTGGGCTTCTAGTAGTGAATTTATTCAATGAAGTCTTACAATCTGCAGTTCTGCCATTGATTAAGATATAGACTGGAACAGGTCTTTGTCCTTAGTGTTGCCCGTGCACTCCTACCTTATTAAATCCTTTAGTGGCTGCAAGTGGTCTGATGTTTATCATAACACTACCTCTTTTCCTTCTTGTGAAGGTTATACCAAAAGAGGTGGTGTTATGACTCCAACAATTGCAATAAAAAGCAACAGAAGTTCTGTAAATGCATAATATGAGGAAGAAAACTAGCTGTTCTCACTAAACTCATCTTCACCTTCTTAAAATCTGAGGGAATCAATAACATTCAAACCTTGTGTGAGAACAGTCAAGGAAGCTTTAGAACAGTAGAAGAGAAGGAGACTAGAGAAGGAAGCATGTGACACATACAATTGCAAGTATCGTGAATTCCTTTCATACCTTAAAAAAAAAAAAAAAAGAGAGTAAAAATTCACCAGATGTAGTAAGCTAATTTGAAAGTAAGAAATGTTTTTTCTAAATTGCATCTTGCAAGACTTATTGACTAAATTCAGTGTCAGAAGCAGAGAATAGCATCACTCAAGATCTCTTTTCCGGAAAGCATCACTTTTCAAGAAAAGACTTAAACATGTGCTTAATGAGATGAAGGCAGATGCTTAAAGATAAATTTACGTGCATGCCTGAATCAGGGCCTACAAAATTATAAGGCAGCAGGCTGGAAATATAAGTTGTTGAAATGCTGTCCTTTCCATCTGGAGATAGAAATACTTGCTGTCATATGCTCCATGCTAGAGAGATGGGATGTTTAGCAGCTTGCTGAGAAATATAGCTATGCAAAAAAATTCTTACGGATAATAGATTTGCCAAATTTTTCTTTTTTTTTTTTTTTTTTTTTTTTTTTTTAATTCAAAGATGTCCAAGAGAAGTTTGGGAAATTAAAATACAATCCATATGATTTTTTTTTTCTCAGCAATTAAATTTGATCTGCAAATTGCTACAACATTTTGACATGCAAACACCCAGTTAGTGCTCTGATGACGAAGTCCATAAAACATGTAGAATTATTATCTGCCTTGACTGAATAGAAAAAAAAAGTCAAGAAACAACCCACAAAAATATTGTAAAGAGCACAAAAAGAGTTAGTATTTGAAATTAATTTTCAGTAAATATTTTCTTTTTAGAAGAATCGATTTGCAGGAATACTCATTAGCTTTCAGATGTTTCAGCAAATGCTTCAAGTGTGATAGAAACTAGGTAGGTTTCAACCTACCTGCCTTTGTAGGGGGACACAGAATTCCATTTAGTGCTGTTTACCTCTCTCTACAACTAGTGTTGTTTATCACTCTCTACAACTACCTGAAAGGAGGTTGTGGTGAGGTGGGGGTCATCTCTTCTCCCAAGTAACAAGTGATAGGACAAGAGAAAATGGGCTCAAGTTGTGCCAGGGAAGATTTAGATTAGATATTAGGAAAAATTTCTTCACGGAGAGAGTGGTTTGGCATTGGAACAGACTGCCCAGGGGAGTGGTACAATCACAGTCCCTGGAAGTATTCAAAAAACGTGTGGATGTGGTGCTTAGGGACATGGTTTAGAGGTGGACCAGGCAGTTAGGTTACAAGGTTGAACTTGATGATCTCAGAGATCCTTTCCAACCTTAGCTATTCTGTGATTCTATGATTCTGTTTCATTTTCTCTATGATCAATTTATTAACAATGACAGTGCATTTCTTATCATCATGTTTCTACTAAGTGTACTTACTGTACTAATAAAGGAATCTGGAATTAATAAAGGTATATCAGGCGCATTTTCATTATAAGAGCCATATGTCAAGTCTGTCTGCTTCATCTTTTCCTGGTTTTAATGTTAAAAAACCTTTCTCCTTTTATGTTACATACACATAGTATTTGCGTAGTGATGTTAGAACCTTCTACAGTATTTCATTATATCCATGTCATACCTTGCAGAATAATTTAAACTATCATTCTTCTAGTTCTTATCCCTCCCTACCAGATTCTTCTGAAAAAAATCCTTGCCATTTCCCTGAAATCTACAGGTGAAAGGTTAACTCAGAGGAATCCCATTTATTATCTATTAAATGCAATCGGGAGTTTTTGTCACTGCATTTGCCTTTTAAGAGTGTTTCCCACTATATCTTACATTGTACTTAGGCACTTATGATCTTAAATCTTTATCACATCTCTGCGAACTCAGCTGTTTCTCTTAGTGCAAAAAATTACTAATGATTTACTTAAACTGGAGACATCGGTCTTTTTCTCCTCATAATTAGTTAGGTCCAGAGAGATTTAAATGATTTCTTTTCCTTCTATTGTATTTTTCCACAGGTTTCTCATTCTCTATATTTCCTCTCTTCTCTCTACTTTTTTGAGCAAGATGACATGTAGACTTTTACAGGAATACAAAGTGCTTGAGAGAAGCCATTCTCTTATTTGAAGGAGGTCTGGTATTGTCTGACCTATGAGCTCACTATTGGACTTCAAGACTATCTCAGGTAATGCTATTGTTCACTGAAGCAGATCCAGCTCTTGCAAATTACTAGTTGTCATATGTTTTCTCTTCCCCTTCAAGGAGTGCTTCACAGGCTAAATGTCTAGTAATGAAAAGAAGAGGATAGTCTGTATTTAATAAATCTATTTTATAGCAAAACATACTCGGATCATATGGTTTGTAAGCTTATCGTTTGTGCAAAATAATAATACTGTGTGACCAAGCACATAGGTATAAAAAACTGCAGTTTTATATAAGAGTCCTGTAAGGGGCACAAGAGAAATTCTCCCACTGTTAGGGGATAGAAAGGGCTGGGAACTTAGTGTAGGGCAAATATAGTAAGTTGCTTATTTTTTACCGTTTTAGAGCACCCTGTGTTCAAAGAGAAGCAGTGTTTCTTCATGGTTGATAATAAAACAGGAGAGAACTTGTCATAAATCAAGGCTGTGCAGCAGACTTGGTGAGGCAGCAAGACAAAGGAGAGTGGGTGGTGAGGTTACCATGTGAAAAGTAAATAAGGACACACTGTAGACTATTTCCCTTTTTTCCTTTAAAAATTCTTATTAGCTCGCCACCATTTTTCTTTATGTGCCTTTATTTTCTTTATCTTTATTGAGATCATAAGCCTTTCAAGAGGGGTTCTACTGTTTTTATATTACGTAGTCCATAGTCCAGTAAGGTTATGCTAAGATCCATCAGTGCTATCAAACTAAACTTTATATACCATAAATGCATAGCCAAGAGACATTATAATATCTTTCCATTATATAACACACAAATACACATATGCTTATAACATAAATTTAATTACATAAATTTATAAATGTATAAATAATGCATGTAGATGTTATTATATGCTATATAATTATGTTTGTATATAAAATATAAACAAGCATGCACACATGTGCATGCATACACGCACAAGTACATTCCTTATTTTTATGGACATTAGTACATGTCTACTTTTAGTATGCGTCCACATGCCAGAAGATGTCCCCTTAGCGGAGGAAAGAACAAATAAAATGGATTATTAAGGGTTTTGTCCCACTAATTAGATAATTTCTCCCTACAAGCTTTCCTACAAGATTTCATGTCGTTCTTACCAATAAAACAATAGGAAATAAAATTACAATATGAGTTTGTTCAGGTTTGATAAGTTTAGATAATATATTGCAACAACCATTACTCTGTATTCAACAGGAAGACATTGATTATATTAACACTATTTCCCCTGGTGTGATAAGGGCATTTTGTGACAGCAGTTAAGTTAATCTCCTACAGCAATGAGGTTCTGTGCTATAGTAAATCCCACATAAGAATGACCATAAGACTCCATGTCATGTAATTTCATATCATGAAGTTAGCCCACCTGGTTTCCTAGCGAATCATAGGTTTTGTTAGATTACTTTGTAAAAGCAGAAGTGGAAGCTGAACCAATTGCAACTCTGTTGAAGACATGAAGGAACCAACAAACATAACTGACCATAGAGATGATACCCACAGCCTGCCAGAGGATTTAGGTTTACAGTTCCATATGACAGTCATTACCCAGGTTCACAATAACAGCCCAGATTTATTCCTCTAATTGTAAGCCCTTACCTTAGGGTAACAAATTGCACCTATTAGGCAATACACAAGTCTACCTAACCACTACTTTTCTATGTTACTGCTTTCCCATACTTCCAATTGTGTATGCCTCATCACTATCTTTTACTCTTCTGGTGTGTAAGTGAGTTAAATAGGTTATTAAAATTAAGTGGGATGAAACTGAGAGCTGAGATGCATGTTTATCTCACTAGAAGTAGGAGCTCAACTTACGACGCCCAGTGGCAATAGATACAGACAGTGGCCTCACTTGATGGTCAAGGTGAATCCCTTTCTCTTGGTGAATCATAATGAGAATTTAGCAAACCTACTGCATCACATGCAAACCCCCACCAGTAAGAACCTACAACTACAGCTGAATTCTCTCCTACTTTACATCTTAATTCAGTTATCTGAACATGGGCATCTGGTGCCATTTGAGTTATTTCAAATAACCTGATTGTCCTCTAGTTACCAGTCCAGAAATGTGTAAATCTCCTGGAGAGCCTATCTTATAACCATTTCCATGTATGGACTTTCCACATCCTATGTGGTGTCAAGACAAAAACCACCACCCAGTTGTTCATCTGGGGAGACCTGCACCTCCCATTTACCCCTTAGAGGAGCACAGACTCTCATTAAAACAGTAGAGGAAGGTAGATGATGTCAGTAGCAGACATTTTATGGAAAAAAAAGTGAAGAAAATAGAAGGAAAATTAAAAGTAAAAAAGTCTAATAAATCTGATGCAATGTTTCAGAACATCTCTTCTGTTATGGCCTTTGGGGCCAGTAGTCTGTTCTTGGTGGGAGTGAGGTAAGGAAGAATGGCAATGACCTTGCTCAGGAGGGTGAAGCCTGTGTCTCCACAGCCATGTCTCCAAAAGACTTTCTGTCACCTTAATCTCCCTTCTTGGCAACAGCTGTGTAAGTCATCCAGAGAACTAGTCTTCTCAGCAGTGGAGGTAACAATGGGATTCTTGATGATGATGATGACAACTGTCAGCTCTGTAACACAAGGCCCTCCCCATCAGCATGCTCCAAGCAGAGGGCTGAAGGAAGTCAGAGGGACCCCAATGATCCACACCAAAGTTTTACGAATATCACACTGCCAGGCCTTCAGCACTGAAGCTGGAGATCATCCGCATGATGAATATTCCATTGGAAGAAAAAGATCTGGAAGTTGCTGTCGTATCCTATCTTGAGGTAGCATTGAAGAATTCATGAGTGTCCCCCTGCTTCAACTGAAGAAACCTATCTGTATGCTTAATTAGCTATATAGAGAAAAATATCCCTTGATTTAAAAATGAATTAACAATTCATATAATCTGTGTTTTTTGGTGAGCATGATTTACATTGTATTTGGCAGCAAAGAAAGTGAAAGTGTCATAAATCTACAGAAGCAAGGATAACTTACTTTGGGTGACAAGTCTGTTTAACTTTCCAGATGTTTAGCTTTCTTGTAGGTTTTATCATAACTCCATTTCTTAAGACATTTTATTTTGCCTTAATTTACATTTTTTTTACTATCCTTAGTATCCTCTTTTACTATCCTTTACTGTCCCTTTTACTAACCTTTTTTTCGTGTATCCTCTACTTTGATTTCACCTTAACAAAATTTCTATTTGAGGTTTTCTTTTGTGTATTTCTTCAAATAGGCTTTAAAAAAGACTGAGTGAAGAAATTCTCACCTTTCCTGCTAACTTAATGATGTATAGGTGTGAAAACTCACTCTTATCCATGTTCTAAGCACGAAAGTAAATGAACACCTCCTCAGTGGACTTTCAGACATACAGTCATGAAGAAGGGACTCTTTCCTTTTGCAAGGTCTAGTAATGGAAACAGAAGGAGACCTATGTGAAGCTAAGCAGCAAGGGGTTCTTTAATGTTTCCAAGAATATAAAATTATATTCTGACTTATGCTTGGAGCAACTGTATCCCTTGATGCCTTCAAATTTGGAATACATAGATTTAATGTGCTGTGAGCGCAGCTAACAGAGGCAGCCAACAGATGCTACAGTTTGCGCAGAAGGATGCGAAGGGGGCTGTTGAAGGGGGCCTCAAGTGAAATTGTGCTGCTGTAATAGTCTCATACATGATGGTAACATGCCACAGGGCAGTTTCCTCAGTGGAAGTAGCTGTCCCTCAGTTGGAGTAGCTGCCCCCGCAAGGGCAGAGGCTTCAACACAGACTGATTGTCAGGCAGCAGATGCAGCCCTACAAGTCCCAGGCTGGAGGGAGTGCCTAGAGCCTGTCTCTGAGGCCAGGAGAGATGCAGCTTTGGCCTGCAGGAGGTGTGGCACCATGGAGGAGCTGTGCCAACAAGTAGAGGAGTGAAGGGAAGAAATGAGCATCAGAGGAGATGAAAGGGAAGTAGGACATTCTCTGAGACTCAGCAGCTTGAAAAGCCACACACCCCATCTGTAGAATAGAAGCAGGCAGTGTCTACCCCCACCATCAATGTAAGTGAAAATTCTGGAGAAGGGGAAGGATGGAAGCTGGTGACTTCTGACACAAAGAGGAAGGCTCCTGCCCCACCTAACTGCTTACAACTGCAGAATAGGGTCACCGTCCTCAAAGTTGAAGAGGATCCAGATGTGCCTACAAGCAAAGAGCCTGGTCTACCTAACCTCAAACTATGTAATACTACCAGAAAGAAAGGGTGAGTCATCAGAATGGGTGACTCCCTGCTGCAGGAGATGGAGGCACCCATCTGTCAGCCCAACCAATCATCTGGAGAGGTTTGCTTCCTGCCAGGGACCAGGATCCGGGACATTGTGGAGGGATTGCCAAAACTCACGTGGCCCTCTGACTACTACACCCCCGGTCTTACTTCATGTGGGCACAAATGATACTGCCAGGGGAAATCTGGACAATATCAAGGGTGATTACAGAACTCTGGGTGTGGTAATCAAGGGCATGTGGGCTGACGTGGTTTTCTTCTTACTTCTGCTGGTGAGGGGAAAGGCTGTGAGAAGAATGGCATTAATAGGACAAGTCAATAATTAGCTGCAGAACTGCTGTTGGTGACAGGGTTTTGGGTTCTGTGACCATGGAACCCTGTTTGCATATCAGCATCTGCTTGGGACAGGTGTGACACACCTCATTAAGTGGGACAAAGCTATGTTCATCAATAGGATGGCTGACCTCATAAGGAGGGCTTTAAACTGAGAATGATGGGAAAGGGAGACCAGCACTCCTGTGAGGGAGTGATGGAGAGGATTGCTGAGCAAAGGGCATGGGGTGGTATGATGGGAAGGGAATACAAAGTCAACAAAATGGAGCTTGGGCAGGGTTACCTTCAGCACTCACATGTGACCTAGGAAGTGCCTACAAGGCACAATTATAGATAAATCCCTCAAAGCCTCTCCAGAAACTCAACATGCTGGAGTGCCTTTTTAAATTGCCTGTACACTCAGGTACACAGTAATGGGAATAAACACGCTGAGTTAGAGACTTGTGTGCAGTTGCAGGGCTATGATCTTGTTGGGATCATGGAGATATGGTGGGATGGCTCCCATGACTGGAGTGTTGCAGTGATGGGATATGGGCTCTTTAGGAAGGATAGGAAGGGAAGATATAGTGGAGAGATGCCCTTTATGTGAGAGAGCAGCTAGAGTGCATGGAGCTCTGCGTGGGGATGGGTGAGGAGCCATCTGAGACTTTATGGGTTGTGATTAAACTGACAAAGGTGACGTTACAGTGGGTGTCTGGTACAGGCCACCGAACCAGGAAGAACAAGTGGATGAGGCCCTTGACAGAAAGATACAAACAGCCTCATGTTCACAGGCCTTGGTCCTCATGGGGGACTTCAAGCACCCTGATATCTGTTGTACACAGCAGGACATTTGCAATCCAGGAGGTTCCTGGAGCACGTTGGTGATGACTTCCTCCATCAAGTGATAGAGGAGGCAATTAGGAGAGTTACTCTGCTGGACCTTATACTGACCAACAAGGAGGGGATCATCAGGGATGTGAAGATCAAAGGCAGCCTTGACTGCAGTGACCATGAGATGGTGGAGTTCAGGATCCTGAGGGAGGACAGTAAAAATCAAGCTCACAACCCAGGCCTTCAAAAGAGCAAATTTTGGCCTCTTCAAAGATCTGCTTGGAAGAGTCCCGTGGGATAAGGCCCTGGAGGGAAGAGGGGCCCAAGAAAGCTGGTTAATAGACACCTCCTCCAAGCTCAGGAGAGCTCCTTCCCAGTGAATAAGTCAGGCAAAAATGCCAGGAGACCTACAGGGATGAACAAGGAGCTCCTGGCCAAACTCAAACACAACAAGGAAACCTATAGAGGGTGGAAGCAAGGACGGGTAAACTGGGAGGAATACAGAAACATTGTCCGAGCATGCAGGGATGAAGTTAGGAAAGCTATAGCACAAATGGAATTGACTCTGTCCAGGGATGTCAAAGGAAACAAGAAGGACTTCTATAAGTATGTAAGTGACAAAAGAAAGACTAGGGAAAGTGTGGGCCCATTGCTCAATGAGATGGGGGATCTGATTACACAGGACATGGAAAAGGCTGACGTACTGAATGTTGCCTTTGCCCCAGTCTTTACTAGCCAGATTGGTCTTCAGAAATCTCAGGTCCCACAGACCAGGGGGAAAGGCTGGAGCAAGGACTATGTACCTTTGGTAGAAGAGGATCAGGTCAGGGAATACTTAAGCCAGCTGGACATCCATAAATCCATGGGCCCTGTTGGGATGAACCCACAAGTGCTGAGAGAGCTGGCAGAAGTCATTGTGAGGCCACTCCTGATAATCTTTGATCAATCATGTCAATTGGGAGAAGTTTCTGAGGACTGAAAGAAAGCAAACATTACTCCTGTCTTCAAGGAGGGCAAGAAGGAAGGGACTTAAGGAATCACAAGCTGGCCACTTTGGTTCCTGGGAAGGTGATGGAAGAGCTAATCCTGGAAACCGTTTCCAGGCACATGAGCAACAAGAAAATCATCAGGATTAGTCATCATGGCTTCACCAAGGGGAAGTCATGCTTGACCAACTTGATAAACTTCTACGATGAAATGACTGTCCTGGTAGACAAGGGGAGAGCAGTGGATATTGTCTACCTGGACTTCAGGAAGGCCTTTGACACTGTCTCCCATAAGATTCTCAGAGAGAAGCTGTTGATGTACGGGCTGGATGAGCACACAGTGAGGTG
The DNA here is from genome assembly GCF_965183815.1 of Platalea leucorodia. NCBI lineage: Eukaryota > Metazoa > Chordata > Aves > Pelecaniformes > Threskiornithidae > Platalea > Platalea leucorodia. Next base: position 37,014,015 of record NC_138824.1, on the reverse strand, counting down.
GGTTGAAAAGTGGCTGAATGGCCGGGCCCAGACTGTGGTGACCAGCAGACCAAAGTCTGCTTGGAGACCAGTACCTAGCGGTGTACCCCAGAGGTCAATACTAGGTCCAATCCTGTTCAACATCTTCATTAGCAATCTGGATGGTGGCGCAGGGTGTACCTTCCAGCAAGTTTGCTGATGACACCAAAATGGGAGGAGTGACCGATACGCCAGAGGGTAGTGCTGCCACCCAGAGGGACCTTGACAGGCTGAAGAAACGGGCTGACAGGAATCTCATGTAGTTCGACAAGGGAAAGTGCAAAGTCCTGCACTTGGAGAGGAACAACTCCATGCCCCAGCACAAGCTGGGGCCACCCAGCTGGAAAGCAGCTTGGCAGCAAAGGACGTGGGGGTCCTGCTGAATGCCAAGTTGAACATGAGCCAAAACTGTGCCTTTGACACAGAGATAACTAATGGTATCCTGGGCTGCACTACGAGTGCTGCCAGCAGGTTGAGGGAGGTGGTCCTTCCCTTCTACTATGCACTGGTGAGGCCACACCTGGCGTTTTGTGTCCAGCTTTGGGCTGCTCAGTACAAGAGGGACATGGACATAGTGGAGAGAGCCCAAGGAAGGGCCATGAAGGTGACTAAGGGACTGGAGCACCTGTCCTGTGAGGAAAGGCTGAGAGAGCTCTCTTCAGCCTAGAGAGGAGAAGGCTCACTGGGGATCTTAGTAACGTATATAAATACCTGAAAGGAGGGTGCAAAGAGAACAGAGCCAGGCTCTTTTCAGTGGAGCCCAGTGACAGGACGCGATGCAATGGGTGCAAATTGAAACACAGGAGGTTCCCTCTGAACATCAGGAAACACTTTTTCACTGTGAAGGTGACTGAGCACTGACACAGGTTTCCCAAGGAGGTCGTTTAGTCTCCATCCTTGGAGATCTTCAAAAACCATCTGGACATGGCCTTGGGCAACAGGCTCTAGGTGGCCCTGCTTGAGCAGGAGCGTTGGAACAGACGACCTCCAGAGGTCCCTTATAACCTCAGCCATTCTGTGATTCTGTGATATATCTCAGAGATACCTTTTCCTGAAGATGGATTCAATATAGCCAAGTCCCTAACCTTGTGTCTTCTGCTTTTAAACATGTATGGGATCTTACTTTATTGTGCACTATAGATATAAACCAACATATATTCCTTAGTCCAATCCCTTTAAGGTACACTTGGCTATATTTTTCATTAGGAGTCCATACAAATTTCAGTTAAAAAAAAAGTTTTTAGGATTATGAGATGCTAGTTGGAATTTGGTGAGGGTAAGAATTCTTTTTGGTTTAATGAACATTTCTACATGTAAGTATTGTAAACTTACTCTGAACTCTATCCTGTGCAGAAGCAGTTATTCAGGGAGCAAACTGAATGTGAACAAGGAAGCCATGAATAAGTGAATCTATGACCTACAGAAACAATTCTCATATGTTCTCGATCATAAATAAATGTAGCGAGGAAGAGCAGACATGTCAGGTAAGTACAGTGAAGCTATATTTTTTACCAAGTCTGTCTAACCTCTTACTCAGTTTCTGTCTTTATCTCAAAATGATTCACAGATTTAAATAATGCATGGCAGTGATGGAAAATGTTATAAATTACCGAAGACACTGGGACAGCTAAGATAATCCGAGAAATTCAGACTGACACTTTTGTCTGCTCTGCCTATGAAAGAATTAGAATCAAGACATGCTCATCAGGCTGCTGGGGACATGCATGGGCTGTGTATCTCACCATGTACTTCTGCAACAAAAACCTGCATTTAGAACAGAATTATTCCTAAATAATTATTTTCTTCTATTAACAATGCTTAAATGTGACGGATAATGTAGATTTTCAAAAAGCTTATCTTGCTTACAGTTTGCATGTGTCTGCTATTTCAGCAATTGCAGTTTGCTTTGTGTATTAAAAACATAGTTAAATGTCCAAAGCATTTCCAGTTACCTTTGTCTCCTGTCTCAGTGACTGTACCTGCCACCTCTCTGACTGCAGTCCCTGTTGGTTTGCCCTACTCACAGCCATTTGAAATTTTGCTGCAAATACAATTTTCCTATCTCATTGCTTTGGTCATCTCCCTGCTCAGCTTTGCATTATTTTCTTAGTGCTCCTTTATGGTGTCAAATTAAGTTACTTGTTTCAATTTTAGAAGATTTCCATGACCTTTTCCATTTTCCATAATGTTCTTACTCTCATCTCTTATCTCAAGTTCACTCGCCAACTCATTGAATTTTTGAGTAAGCAACTTTTTTCTAGTGCTGAGACATGCCCTTCACTGAGAGGATTTTCCTGTAGTTTCATTTTTTTCTCATAATGTCTATAAAAGACAAAGAAAATGAGAAGGCTGTTGTAATACTATGTCTATCATGCTGACTAACTTTGTCTCATTGCCTTCTTGTACTCTGCCATCTGTCTGTCTGTATTTACTTGTTATCCCACCTCATTGGAGCATGGGTTATTGTTTTATTCTTTGTTTGTAGACCACATTTTGCAGTGAGGTTCTGTTTCAAAACTAGGCTTCCTAGGCACTGCATTATCCAAAAGTAACTTGTAATAGGTCAGGGAAAAAAAGATGACTCATGCTCCAAAAGCCTGCAATCTAAGCCTAAAACAAGAGACAGCAGATGGATACTGACAGACAGATGGTGTTGAGCAAAAAATAATACAAACAATTACCAATAATATAAATAATACAAACACAAGGAGTACACACATAAATAATACTCACATATATGATATGTGTAAATAATAATGCTAAATAAGAAAAATAGACATAGCTGAAAGAAAAACATTTACAAATTGAAAACTAGGCCACAAAGACATTATGATTTGTACCCTTCTCAGCTAGTTTTAGATTTAAAAAATTTAGATGCTTTGCCTAGGTTAGAATCTAGGTTTTCTCAGTAAATAATATATTTTGAGGAATGTACTTATATTGCCTAAATTTGGGTCTTCATCTTAAGTGCCTAAGTTACAAAATCAATCTCTCTAGACTTCTTTATTACAGAAAGGAGGAGAAGCACTTCCAGAGGGCAATTCCTACACTATTAGGATGGGGTATGCCCATCATTATGGGAGTCTATATAGAAAACTCACAGAAATCTTCTAACTTTAAAGTTAGATGAGGAAAATGAAGATGTGCATAAACTGGAGCAGACATACAAAGCCTGTGAAATGGCTGAAAATTGAACCCAGAATTCTCAAGTCCCAACTAATTGCCGTAGTTCTGAAACTCCCTTACCATGAAGCAGCAACCCAGTAATAATAAAGCAGATTTCATGGGTTGTACAGGGCAGGACCTCAAAGACCCTGTGTTAGTTTTAAAGCAAACAGACTTTAAATAGAAATTATCCTTGAATTGCAGTCAAGCTCAGCAAATTGATCTGTCCAGGACTTCCATCAAAAATTAATAAATAATTTTCCTTGAAAATTTAACATCTGTTTCCTTAGTTACTTCTATGATTTTTGATAATAGCTTTTGGTACATATTTTTAAGGAAAATATGTTTATATATTTGGAGGGGTGTTATGTTGTGCTTTGTATTTTGCCTTCTTGTAGCTGAGGTCTAAATTGTGGGTGTAGAGCACTCCAATTGATAATGTAACATATAATGTCACTATTTCTGCAGTCAATATTTGGACTACTGGGTCAGTGTCTTGGCAAGTATACATGTACAAGGCTCCAAATGATTAGAGAGTATATTTAATGTTACCATATAAACAAATACCAGGAATGAAGTGGAATTAAAATGTAGCCAATTATGCCATCAAACCACATCTTCTATTCAGATTTTTGGCAATGTGAAGCAAAACAAGAAATTGTGAGATACAGGAGCAAAGCTGCTGGAGAAAGTTAAAAAAAAAAAAAAAGAAAAAAGAAAAGAAAAGGAAAAATATGTAGATAAAGATGATATTAAAATATTAGCTTTCATCCTCCTATCACCTTACTACTTCTGTGTTAATTTGACATTTTACCTAGAAAAGAGAGAAATGCAATGTGTTTTAGCCATTGGTACATCAGTTACTGGATATGCTTATCCATAGTTTCTGATGTCATATATGAAGTTTTCGTTGTGGGCAAGGCTTTTGGCAGTGCATTCCTCCTCTGCCCCCTTAATATCTAGGAAAATTTGGTTTAGTGAGGGAGGAATATAAACACAGAAGTTAGGACAACTCAGTGGTCTCTGTGGCTAAGTCAGAAAACTGTTTTTGCACACACAGATGATGAAGTGGGCAGAGCATACTGAAATGCTGGTCATCTGAACCCCAGTGCTTGTTGTGTGCTGCACAGAGAATGACTGGGGTCTCTCAGGAGTAGGACTTCTATCTGTCCAGAGTACTCCATGTTGATATACTGCACGCTTGTCAGCTCCAGAGCCTATGCAATTTGAAGTAACGGACTTACAACTGTGCTTTAAAGTAGGACTTTTTCTCAGATGGAAAGCAGGAGCTTAACTTATTGGAAGTCTCTATAGATACTGTAGTGTAAGCTTGGCTTATGGGGAAAGATACTATTCTACATAAGGACAAACTCACAGAGAGCCAAGGAAAAGATATTATCAGTGTCATTCTCCAAACCTCTATCATTTTGGATGTGGACTACAGACTTATAGAGGAACTGAGGAGAAAAATCAGCTATTAACCCAAAGGCTGAAATGCAGGATACTCAAAAATGTTTGTGTGCACAACATCATTCTGGAGTGGTTTGAAAGGATTCAGATACCAAATCTCTGAATGCTGGGCAATCCAAGCAACATAACATCACTACTTATTGTCATTTTATGGAGAGTTCTACATATGAACTTCTATAGACATGTGCTAACATATTTAGGTATAGCTGTTATGTTGCTGAAGACGATATAGAATTATAGGATCATAGAATCATTAAGGTTGGAAAAGGCCCTTAAGATCATCGAGTCCAACCATTAACCTAGCACTGCCAAGTCCACCACTAAACGGCTTCCCTAAGCACCACATCTACATGCCTTTTAAATACCTCCAGGGATGGAGACTCAACCACTTCCCTGGGCAGCCTGTTCCAGTGCCTGACTACCCTTTCGGGGAAGAAGTTTTTTCTAATATCCAACCTAAACTTCCCCTGGTGCAGCTAGAGGCCCTTTCCTCTCGTCCTATCGCTTGTTACTTGGGAGAAGAGACCAACCCCCACCTCGCTACAACCTCCTTTCAGGTAGTTGTAGAGAGTGATAAGGGCTCTCCTCAGCCTCCTTTTCTCCAGACTAAACAACCCCAGCTCCCTCAGCCGCTCCTCCTAAGACTTGTTCTCTAGACCCTTCACCAACTTCGTTGCCCTTCTTTGGACACGCTCTAGTACCTCAATGTCCTTCTTGTAGTGAGGGGCCCAAAACTGAACACAGTATTTGAGGTGCGGCCTCACCAGTGCCAAATACAGTGGCACTATCACCTCCCTGGTCCTGCTGGCCACACTATTCTTGATAAAAGCCAGGATGCCATTAGCCCTCTTGGCCACTGAGCACACTGCTGGCTCCTGTTCAGGCGGCTGTCAACCAACACCCGCAGGTCCTTTTCCACCAGGCAGCTCTCCAGCCACTCCTCCCCAAGCCTGTAGCGTTTCATGGAGTTGTTGTGACCCAAGGGCAGGACCTGGCACTTAGCCTTGCTGAATCTCATACAGTTGGCCCCAGCCCAATGACCCAGCCTGTCCAGGTTCATCTGTAGGGCCTTTCTGCCCTCCAGGAGATCAACACTTCCACCCAACTTGGTGTCGTCTGCAAACTTCCTGAGGGTGCACTCAGTATGTGAACAGATATAACACCAATAAAAGGAAAAAGGTTGTATAAGTAATAACTTTTTAAAAATATCCCACAATGTTCAGAAATGTTTAATTTATTTTGTATTACTTTCAAGAAATTCTGTCTTCATTCAGTTTTTATTTTACAAAAAAGCGTAATGGTTCCTTTTTTGTTTCAGGCTTCTATTTCTAAACTTGACATAGGCTTGTAGTTGAAGTAATTCTATTTTAATGTTTAATAAAAGACCTTAATTCCCCATATTAGTATTTTTTCCCCAGAACTGATTGGTAACCATTAATAAGTTTTCAAAAGATTTTTTATGCTCTGTGGATATGTAAAATCTTGGTAAAATAACCTGAAAAAATAGTGTAATGTCCTGTACCAATCTGAGGTGAAAATCAACACCAGGGTTTTAATTTCCAGACAGCCTAGAGGCAAAACTGGCTTAAGATTTTTTTCTTTCCCAACCTTTCTCCATAGCTTAACCGTCGTCACATGTGGTGCAGTTCTCTCTTAGTTGTGCTGGCAAAAAATGGCTATGGGGCTGACCTGAAAAATGCTCAGAAGTTTGGATTAAAAATATAAATATAAAACACAAATGTAAATGTACTTAATAGTGTTTCTTTTAATGTAGATTAGCTCCTTAACCTTCCTCACATCATGTCTGTACAGTTATGTGGCAATACAGCTAAGGGATCAGTGCTGGAATAGAAATGAGAAGAGGAGAAGAAGAAACAGTGAGTCATTAAGTTCACATTAAAATCAAGAAAAAGGCAAATGTAACTGTGCTCCAAGGTGGCAGCCAAAGAGGAATGTAGTAAGTTTACATAGTATAGAGGGTTTTTACAAATCTGCTCACATCATCTTGTATTAGCACTGTAGGCTTCCCTCAGCAAAAATTGCCTTTGTAAAATATCTAGTTTTGAGGGCTGTAGAATATAATTTTTTTCCAACCAGAACATCTCAAGTTCTGTTTTCAGTGCTATTGTGATACAATTTAACAAGAAATTTCACCATTTGCTATCTGAATCTATGGATACAAGGCAGAAGGTAAGGAGACATTTCTGGCATGTAGGAATAAATTACTCAGTTGCTACCGATGCTATTTCTGTTTGCAATTGTTAGTTTCTCACTTTCACTTTTTATTTGAGAAGAAACTTTATATCTATCATTAAAAATAGTCTCATTTTTGTGTGACGCAAATGAGTGCCTGAATTCAATATTGACTGTATCACTTTTAGAGATTTAAATCAAAGTTCCAATGAGGTGAACTGCACCATCTGTGGTGACAAAAAAGAAAAACATGCATGAACCCTGATACGCATTTGTAGATCTGTTGATTTTCAGAAACCTATATTTCGCAGCCCAAAATACAAACTCAATGCCCAGACTAAATTATGTTAGTTCAAGAGATTAGTAAGTTGCATGGTCTTTCTCAATGCTCAGCTTTAAAAAGACATCATTTTTATAATTTAATGGACTTATGCAGTGCAACAGTATATAGAACTACTGTGCAGATAATTCATACTTTTCATCAGCTTTAAAATGTTGGAGAATTTCTGTATTTTTTAGACAGTTGTGTTTATGAATGAGAATATTTTTTCAGGATTTGAGGCCACAATATATTAAAGTGATGCTTTGTTAAATATACATTTGTGAAATACACAATATGAAACAACATTTTAAAGTTAGCCCCCTAAATACATAGTTCAGGTATTTGAATCAGTGATTTAACCTTCACCGTTGCTGAGCAGCTCTGTCTTCCATTGATTGCTCTCTCGGAAAAATATCCTGCAGCCACCTCAGACCTGGATTTCACTGTGGTATGTCATTGTCTTCTTAGCATTCATTGGTGCTGAATGTACTAATCTGAGGAAAGAATAGGTATAGCCTAAGATGATTGCTGATGTGGATGGCAGCAAAATTAGCTGCCAATTTTCTAGATGAGGTGTAGCATTTTTTCTTAAGAAAAGAATAATTCTACATACAGATTCTTGCTCCCCTAGGATGCCCCTGTACTCCAATGCATGATCCATTACTGGAATTTTTAAAGACACTTATCCTCCTCTCACAAAGTCACTGAGCTGTAGCAGGAAAGAATGACACAATCCCAGATAGACAGATAAATAACACAGTCTAACATTGAATAGGGCTTGACCACTTGGGGGATAAAATAATTTCTATTTTGTTTTGTGACTGTGGGTTAGACTCCATGACTAATGAATATACTGTCAGGCCTGATCAGCTGTAGCAAAGCATCAGAAGTCCATCTTTATGGAATACAGTTTTCTATGCTGGAACAAAGGGATTTTTATGGAAGCATGCCTGACTGTTCATGACTCATTTTACAGAAGCAGTGGCAGAAGAAGCCAAAGGTCAGTTCTCTATGATTATCAGAACTAAACATACACAATTTCTTACTACAAATTCAATACAAGAATTGTGGATGAAATGTTGATTGTAAAGTGGATAGTAAATTCCTACATTGGATTGAATGCAGCTAGTCACTTGGGCAAATATTTTATCACCTTTTGTTGTCACAGCATCAATACAGCCACTCCTCCCAATAAACAACAACAAAAACTCCAAAACTCACCCAATCCCAAACCCATGAAGTGCAAGAAACAATCTATGGCACTGGAACACCAGGAAATTTCATCTGCAGATTATCCAGTGCTGCATAGTGAGTCATAGATTTTGTATAAATTTGCTTCTGCTGTTTCAAGGACCAATTTTTACCCGTATAAAACAACCTTATTCCTTCAGGTAAGAAGTTGAGTATAGCATTACCAGTCTGGAACATTCCTGCTCATTTGCCAGACACAAAGTACTCCCACCTTATTCACCATAGCAACATTGACACAGCTGTCTATCCCTCTCTTTCCACAGTAAAGGACTGGTAGGCAGTGTTCCATCACCTTCTGCCCAGCTTCTGACTCTATCACAGATTTCCAAACATGCTAATGGATAAAATTTGTGTAGAAGCCTCTAAAATGTCACAGCGCATGATCTGCAGAAAAGAACTCCACATCCATGGAACAAGCCAAAACACAAACCAAGCTGGAGGCAAAATACCCGGTCATAAAAACATGGAAAAATAAACAGCAGCCTGAGAACCAATTAAAGCTCTCTTCCACCATAACATCATTTTAAAACTTGTTCTCCAAATCACAAGCTTCTTTTAAGTTTGTTTTTTTGGTTTTTGTTTTTTTTTTTCCTGTACGTATGGCCCTCTTCAAAGCTTTTTCTTCCTAAGCACAGCCCTTGTCAAAACTTTCACCAATCACAAATCTTTGAAGTGAGAGTTATTTCCCAAACAGCGAGCTCTTCAAAGTTCCCCACACACAGGCACAACTTTAAGTTTAGAGGAAAAAGACTACAGGTAGCACTTTAAAATTCAGTAGAGTGAATTACGAGCTCTAGACACATTTTCAAATATTATGTAGTAGCCAAAGTTACCCTGATAATCTCAGGCTTCTTGGTAGGGTCTGAGCACTTCTAAAAGTTCTGTGTGATGCTTGTCTAACACTTCAGGGAGCTTAAAAACCCAATATGAATGAACCGCTTTTGAAGTGTCTCCTTCAGGCCCCTAAGTCACTTTGATGCTTTTGAAATGTTTCTCCTTCATCTGCTTGAATACAAGACTAGCAAAAAAGTTCAAAAATCATAGGGGCTTGTGTCCATGACTAATTACATTATGTGAGCAATGAACTGTTGTAGAAATTAAGGCTTTGCTTGCGATAACAAGACAAACACCCATCAGTTACTTTGCCCCACAGTTTTCTCTATTTTTATGGCAACTCTGTAACAGTGACCTTAGTATATGCATTCCTAAGCACATTATTAGTATTCAAACATATTGTTCTACTGACTTGATTTTTGGAGTCATGTACAACACCACTGATTTTTGTTCTGAAAGCCAGGCTATATTTTGCAGTTTCTAAGTATGAAGTCCAGTAGCTAGTTACAGACATGCAATCTTCAAAAAAAAAAAACAAAACAAAACTGTCTTTCAGAAGCATACATATAAAAAAATAGGAGTTTGTTTCCACTTTAGATACCCCAGTAATAGCACTAAATTGCTGCATCTGTGGGCATTACCTTGCAAAATGCTTCAGCAGGGGAACCAGTGTTATTGTACCTTGCCAGCAAATTCCTACTATTCATTTAGATTTTCCTTACTAGGTCACTTCATTAAAAAAAGATTTAAAGTCTACTCCAGCTAGAGGCATAATTTCCACTTCTGTTTCCAGAGAATTCTGATATCAGTGTAATTCTGAAATAATTTTGGTTATAAAAGCAGTGTTAAACACACTCGTCAGGAGACCAAGTGTCTCTTCTGGGTCTGCAGTGAGTTACATACTCTAACTTTTGTAGCCCTTGAATTCAATGTAAGGGAGCTTTCCCAAAGACTGTAGATTTAAAAGTGCAGGAGCTGAGGCAAGCCCAAAGATAAACACAAGGTAAACCCACAAGGCTGACATCTGCTGCAGCATTTTCCTCTCACCTTACTGCCAAATTCGTAACTTCTTACACACACAATTTCTTCTTTGAAAAGCGATTCACAGAGACCAGCAATCTGAGATAGATGTTTCCTGAAATACTTTTGTGGGAGAGAGGATTCCCTCAAGTATACAGCATTCTTCTGAGATGAAAAGCCCCTTGGGGTGTCCAGGAAATGAGCAGTATGCAAAGCATGGCCAGGAAAGGACTGCCTCTGCTTGTTCTTCACAACAATCCAATAATTAGAACTAAATTAAAACCTTGAAGAAAAGCAGGTGACATTTAAATCCCTCTCTAGTTAAACAACAGGGTTTAAAACAGTGGCAGTGGAAAGGCCCACACATAAAAATTTCCAATAGAGAAGAGTTTTCACTCCTGATTTGCACATGTGAAGTGCACTGATTTTGTGCAGAAAAGCGTGGAGAAGGATTAGCCATGGTATGAACACATACTAAAATATGTCTCTGTGCTTGGTAGAAAACATCTATTTCATTAACATCAGTGGGTTTTAGGTGCGAACAAGCAAAAAGCACCTTGGCACCAGAAGATGGCTTTGTATCACAGCTTTATGCCACAGCAATAATTTAAGTGGCGTGGGGACCTCACCACCAGAAACACTGGAACTGACAAACTTAAGACATCAACAGCATCTAAGCAAAGGCAATTGTGAATATTCCTGATTGTCTAAAGGTTGAACTTTGGCAACTAAAAAGGCTTTCAGGTGCCAAATTCCACTTGCTAAGTCCCTTTCTGATTTTTGACTCTGGTCAGCTGGACTGTGCTGACTTCTGTGACATTTTTACTCAAAAGATTAAGTGTGTTCATTTGTCTGTGCATGTTGCAAGAGCACTAAAAGACGGCTAAAGTACATGCTCACCATGGGCCTGATCAAAGCCCTCCGAGATCAATGGGAATATTTCTTTTGACTTCAATGGGCTTTTGATAAGATTTCAAATTACTCAGTGGAAAGTTAGCCTCCGAAGAACAGTCCTGGTGTTAGCATACCCATGGGCACTGCACTCAAAAGGATGTGGCTCTGCACCTGGGTGATACACTGCATCTCATGCTAGAGCAGATGCAAGTGCAGCATCTCGGTCTGATATTTCATAAAATACAACAGTGGTGATAGAGGAAACATATTTTGATTGACTGGTTCAATACTAGCTGGTGCTTGAAACAGCTTGTGGCCACGTCAGGATCTGGCAGGAAGCCAGACCCCATTCTCAATAATGGGACATCATATAAATATCAACAGGGCTGTATCCAAACCAGCTGTTATTATTAATTTCATGTCTTTTAAGAGGAAGACAGGATTTCAGCCATTTGAAAGGATTTTTTTAATGGTTAATTAAACTCTTTGGTGATATTTAATTTCTGTTTACTTCTGAACACTACTAAAGCTGTAGCTAGTTCTCCCATACGAACTGGATTTAGATATACAATTGCTGTCTAATTTAGCTGATTCACCTGAAATCTCTTCTGCATTGTTATGGAAGGTGATTTTTTTGAAGAAAATTGAAGGCAACTGAATGTTGATGAAAATATAAAACATGAAGTTGGAGTTTAGACAACTGTGCTTTGATATAAGAGCCTGCAGACAGTTTAGAAAATCGCCTATAGGAAAAAAAAAATATTTGCTGTTGTTGTGGAAAAGGTTCAACAACTGGAGTTTAGACAACTGTGCTTTGATACAAGAGCCTGCAGACAGTTTAGAAAATCACCTATAGGAAAAAAAAATATTTGCTGTTGTTGTGGAAAAAGTTCAACAATTGGAGATTAGAAGTGAACAAACAATTCACAGTGAATCATCTCAGTTCCACAGACGTTTCCAGGGTCTTCATTCCATTTTGCCTTAAGAGCTAGCTTGAGAGTAGATATGCGGCTTTTTTCTGTTATACTACCTTCTTTTTATTAGAGAGAATTTCCAATAAATAGAGACTTCAAGTTCAGCTATATCTTTTAACCTGTAACAGCTGCAAGTTTTCTAGATGCTTTATGGAGAAGGCCTAGTCTCTATCCTAGAAGGCGTTATTAAATAGACTGAACAGAAACTTAAATGACAGTGGACAAATGAAGGAAAACATAAGTTTTTAGATTAGGTGGGTTAATTAGGTAAAAGGGGTAGATGTCTGGACAAATTTACAACCAATATGAAGTTTCATAGCTCTTTTAAGTGACTTACACATGACATTTACATGTGGAACAAATTGTCCACTCTTTCTTCAATACTGTTTGTATTCTTTTCTTGATATAACCATGTGTGCATAAATACATGTATACATACATATATACAAATATATTTATATATAAAACATATAAACTACACATATTAATGTTAGAGGAAGACTGTAAAATGTGTATTCTTAAGGCTGCTGTAGAGGAGTTATTTTGACTCAGATTTCAGAAGAAAACTACAAACATATAAGTGGGTAGATGTATGCAGGAAATTTTTAAAATGTGGAGCAAGTCATGAAAGGGTTTGGTTATGACATGGAAGTTGTAAGAGAAGGGGAAGGAGAGTATCAAAGGAGACTTCTGGTTCTGGATGACAGAGGGTGGTAGCATGAAAACTTTAAAGGAAAGCTTTAGACAGTTCAGAAACAGAAGATTATGAGTCTGGTTTAGTTATCCAGGTTTTGAGAGATTAGTGAGCTGCCTAAGATGAGATATGTGACTTTGAAAGAATACAGGTCTTTTTGAAGGGTTTGTTTAGGATACACTAGTGGAAACCCCTGCAAGCGGATACAGCACTCAGAAAGTAAAGGACAACGGGCAAGAAGAGAGCCTTCAGAGACTCTAGATTCCAAAGAGAGGTAGTGGAAAAAATGTACAACTTGCAAAAAACCCCACCGCTTGTCACATCCATAATATGAAAATAGGTCTCACAAATACATTGTTTTTAGTTTTAATTGTAGTTGTCACTGTAGCTGATGTGTTCACTGCTCTAGAAAGTTTATTTCTTACATTATAAAGTCACTGTCCAGACAAATAATTTGCTCGATTTTTGTCCTTGACAGGTTTGAGTACTATCTTTAAGTCCTAATCTTGTTATCTCAGTCCCTATCTTTCTGTTTTTCCTTGCTGTTTTATCTTCAGATTTCAAATAACAAAGTCAAAGCTTGGGCTTCTGCAAAAACTGTACTAAAAAATGAGCTCTGCAGATGTACATTTGAAAATGTATGTATCTTCAAATTAAAGCTGCAGGGTTTTTTACAGCACTACCTTAGTAAATATCCAACCTGCATATGAAATATATTTGTGCTTTCTGTGCTTTTAAAGTTGTCGCTAGCCTGACTGAATGTGCAGCTGGTAGTGATCTACAGTTTCTGTTTATCCTGCTGAGTGAAAATGAGGGAGGACATATTTGCAGACCCATTCAGCTAAAATTCTGAAATGCTGTCTCATACATTTTATTCTCCTGAAACATTGTCTCATTCAGTCAAATTTCTCAAAGGTTCATTTTGGCAACAATAATGCTTAATAAACCCAGCACCTGAACTTGCCATGTCTAAAAATGGTTGCCTGTCAGAGGTTGCTTTCTGTGCATCCTTAGCTGTAAGAACTTTCTTAGGACAGGATTAGGAAAATACAGGCTCAAGGGCCAGAAATTTTAGATGGCAAATAATAGTTATCCATGCTCAGTTACGATGAACTCAATATTTATGAGTTCAAATATTTTTATAGAATCACTTTTGCTTTCACACACCCTTTAATAAACCAGAATACGGCAGCAACTACCTCTCTAATTATCATCTTCCAAAATCTCATTGATTATTCTCTATAACTTTCAGATCTTGATTCTTTCAAAATTGTATTTTATTAAAACTTTTTAATATCACATTTATAAAAGGAAACATTACTTCTATTTAAAATATATGGAATGCAATATAAATTGTTGCTATACATCAGTCTTTCTGTACGGTATCAGTACCTATCTGTATCTTATATTTGCCACTAATACTTGGTAGTATAAATAGATCCAGTGCTTCCTTTTTGATCATGTCTTGTTGCTGTTATTTTGGTTTGTTTTTTTTGCCTGCGTTACAGTAGCGTTTCTTCTGTCTGTGGTCTACCAAGATAGAGTATTCTATGTTTTTGTAATACCGGAGATACTGTTTTATCTGTATGCAGTCCTGTCTTTTTGCTCAACATCTCCTTGAAAAAGACAATTATTTTCTTGAACCAACACTTCAACAACTGATGGGAGTGGTTGGGGTTTTTTTGTGGGTTTGTTGAGTTGTGGGTTTTTTGGTTGCTAGTGTGTTTTTATCTTTTCTTGAAGTCACAGATAAGCGTTTCTCATCTAGTGCACTTTTTACACCATATGGATAACATCTGATATTGTATGCCTTAGTGTGATACTCTTCCTCTTCACTTTAACAGCTACTGATGCTCCTGAGTCTATTTATCTGTTTACGTGATTTACCTTAGAATGTGCTAACTCTTAAAAAAAAGAGAGGGGAGGAAAGAAGAAAATGTACCTATTTATTTGCATGAAATGGAAAAAATGGTTTTATTTCTGCTGCCTTGTTCACCAACTTTTCCTTGCATTGCATATACTTTTTTTACTTCTAGGCTTTGAGGTCTCTACCACTTATATTTATTAAAAATAGTCTTGTGGCTTAGAGTAATTAGTAATAATGATGCTGCGTCTGTCACTTCAGAAGAGTACTATGCCTTTCCCACGTAAGCCATTGTTTTCCCAAATGCTGGGTATCTAAACTGTGAGGCAGTCCATCTCCATATCAATAGCAGTTTTTTTTCTTGAATCTTTTTCTGTTATATACTTTTCTTTCAGAGCACACTTCTAAATCACTCAAGTAATAGCCTATTTCTTTGGACTGAATTTGTTACTATTCAAGTCTTCTGGTTATTACCAGTAGTTCTTCAGTTCATCTCAGATCTTAAGGATTTTATGTTCAGTAGACTAAATGTGCAAGAAATTATAAATCGCTTTTTATTTCAGAGACTTCATTGCTAAAGTTACATGTTCTTTCCAATTCTCTTGGTCTTATGACATAGTTATCTTCATTTTCTTCCGTGTTTTAGTTTCCATTTCTCATTTAAATTTTTCATGTACCATATTCGTTCTGAAACCAATGCATTCATTCAACGTCTATTTCTGCTTGTCATATGACTGTATCATTTGATAAAACACTTGTATAGAGATATCCCAGCTGGAGTCCTCTTAAGTATAATGGGAAACATTTTGATGTTGCTATTGGCTTATCCATACTTATTGTAGTCAATTCTGTTTGAAATTGATTTGTTTCATTCATCCAAAAAATAAGTTACTGGAAGCCATACTTTAATGAAGGGATTAGAACTTTGTCTTTGCCATGTCCATGATTATGCCATCTACATTAAAATGTATGGACATTTTCAGCTGTAAATTACCATTTTCTTGCTTCCAACTTTTCTGCAGTAGTATTGGGGTTTTATGTGCTTATGATTTTATAAGAACTGGTTGAATGAATTTTGCTGTACTTTTTTGGATGAGAATTGCTCTTTCATAAAAACTGAAATATTTGAGAAGATTTCACTGTTTTGGGCAAATATTGTTTTAGAAAAAGTCCTACATAATTGTAGGACCAAAAAAAAGCAGTTTGTTGCAATTTTATAATTTCAATTTTCTTTTTTCATTTTGGATTACTTGTCCCCTTTCCTCCCCCTCTGATTTCATTTATCTTTCTTTTTTTTTTTTTTTTTTTTTTTTAAATCTAATTTTATTTTCCTTATTTTATTTCTATGGGAAAAAACAGACAATGATATACCCATATGTCACATGGTTCCCTGTATCTTCTCCCACTACATAAGAATGAATTGTTTCCGATCAGTTCCATTTCATGTGGACCAGCATGACTGACAGCTCCCTGAAAGTGTTTGTGCTCAGCTTTTTGGGTAAAGTAGCAAAGTTGCATGACTGGAAACTATACTTGGCAGAGATTGCTAGGTACTAGGTCGATGTTCTTCATGATTTCCAGGTATTACTGGGAAATGCTTTCTCTAAATCAACCTTTACAGGGTCCTGTCTCAGGACTGCATAATTGCAATTAGATCTCATGATAATGGGGCAGCTTACATGGGCAGAAAAAGGTAAGGATTGATGAAGTTGTCTTGTGACCCTGCAAAGAAAATGGGGAGGAGTGCCAGATGGCCAAGGAGAAGTTATAAGGAGTCTGCTTTGTTTAAGGCTAACAAGTGATCCATAGGGTAATGTTTCCTTAAGGCATAATCAAACATTCAGGAGGCAGATGGTGGAAAGATTATGGAGTCAAGACAGTTCTAATTAGTCCAACACCATATGGAGTTGCTTCTTTTCTAGAAGCTCAACCTTCTAGACAGGCCTGTGGGTTTACCTACTGGACATGCCAGAGACCTTTGGAAGTGTTTAACGACTACCAACCAACCCACTTGCCTAGATTTTTATTTTACAGAAATAAGTGGATGGTGGTAAGTAAGTGTAACCTGATGCTTAAGTCTCCAGTATGAAACTGAGATGTAGCTGGACTGTACTCAAGAACCAAGAAATTAGGATTCCTAAGTCTGGTAATCTTGGCATGGTCAGAGTCTATCAGGTGTCCCAGAAATATTAATCCCTTTTGTTTTTTCATTCATAAAAACTCAGCTTCTTACTTCCAGCCACCAGGCAGGAGGAAGTACTGCAATTCTGCTGCTGTGATGTATGTGGGTTGTACTCCCACTTTGCATTTTCTTTTGGCCACCATGATCACCACCTTTATTATCATTCCTGAAAAGCAGAAGACATCTTCTGCATCTTGATTGTCTTTATTTGTCCTTGAATCATTTTGTTATTTTGTTCATCAGTTCAACAAATCAAAATCCCACACTGTCTGTACATGCTGGGAAAGACAGTGGGGTTTAGTCCTGGGAAAAAAATAAAAAAGAGAAAGCCACTAGGGAGCATATCTACAATTTATGGTGGGTGTGCAGACAGGTAGAGCCAGTAAGACGTGAAATCAGGACCTTCCAAATCACATCTGGAAACAGCATGGCCACAGCAGGCTGATTCGGTTTAGTGGAGTCCTCTTCAATGTCTTTACAATGAACCTGTCCTCTTCTGTATACATCAAGAAAAAATGAGAATAAAAAAATTAGTTTTATATTTTTTTTTCATGCTGCCCAAAGCCAGGAGAAACATTGGAAACATGTAGAAGATTTTCTTCAGAAACATAAAAGTAGATTTCTCCCTCTACTTCTTTCTTGTTTACATGTGTGTGGTTGGTTGATTTTTAAATAAAACATTTAAATCTTGCAGCAACTGATGTGTAAGTCCCAACATGCCAAGAAAAGTTTCTGCTCATCACTGGCAAGTGAGCAAACGCATTTGTCAAACTTTGCCCTCTAACTGAATATATAAATACAGAATCCAGATTAGCTAGTATTCTAATACCAGAAAACACATTAATTATTTGCCTTCATTCTTACATGTTTGGAACCTCAGTGTGTTTCAGGATAGCTTTTTAACTGACTTCTAGCACTTTTGCACAAAATAAGACAGACTGCCTCCTTATTGTCACCAATCACCTATTGCTTTTTTTTCTTCATGTTTTTTAAAGAATAATTTTGATTTTTCCACATCCTATATTGAAAAAAATGTCCTCATCATCCTATTCTCATGATTTCCTAATATATTAATTAAATTTAATCTATATGTTTATAAATTATTCATTTTAAAGACAGGAAATTATTTTTAGTGGGGTCTTAGCGACTGCTTTTCAATTTCAACTTTCTTTCTGTACTATAAGGCATCAAACTCACTAGAAAAAAATGCATAGCTTTTGGTGCTGACACTTATCAACTGGCACCCAGAATTTGAGGCAGTATCTAGGTCATACACCCTCCAAAGACAACACTCATAACCTATGGGTAAAATTATTTTCTTTTCTTTCTTCTGTTACCAAATTCAGAGTTTAAGAAGCAATATAGGCTTTTCTTGTTTTCATCTCCAAGTCCAAAGCTTCACAGTCCCCTAAAACTCTGTCTCTATTTAACTGCTTTACAAAGCTGTTGAGAGAGGTAATGACTAACAAGAGCTGAAGTGCCAGTGTTATGCAGGTGACATAGTACCAGCATCATATAAAACCTAAACCGCAGTGTTTCTCAGAAATCACAGTACTTATCTGAAATCAATACTTGGCTGAAGAGCAATTAAAAGGCAGAACTAAAGAAAAGTTAAAATGATGGTCTTAAGAGAAGAATTTGTCCTCTATCAGTCTATACATGATGAAGTTGACTTGCAGCTTTAATGTATTTGTCCATTATTTAGAATTTGATCTGGCCACTGTGACGTCTATATTGACAAACTTTTTAATGGAATTAACTGGAAGGGAATAATCTGAATAACATTAGCCATTTTAAGTTAGGTGTGTATCTACACTAATCGTCTATGCTCTGTATATAGTCGACAGGGAAAGAGATGTGCCTTCAGAGTACAACTGATGCCATTCACATCCTGCTCAACACAGTAATTCAGATTCTGTATCTGATTTGTCTTTTCCACTGTGTTGCCTTTTCTGCTCATTTAAAAATCTGTTTGACTGGTTAAAAATACTGTGCTCCTCAACATGGATGTTGAGTACCTACGTAACCACACCATAGAAATAAATATCTTTTTTTTTTTTTTTTTACCCCTCATGCACAACAGTCCAGGCTCACCCGGCCACAGATTCCAGATGCTTTCTCTATGGATTTAGTTATTCATAATCCTCATTATCTAGCTGCCTCTTCAATGTGTCCTCTTCATTAGCAAACTTCTCAGTCTGTGTCTGAAGATCACTGCCCTGGTGCTTATACAACCTCAAATACTTTGCTTGTGCTTATTGCTAGGTGAGCAGTATCTGGTGGCAGCTCATCTTTCATTATGAGGGACAGGAGTAAAGTGTTCTGGGACACAACAAATAGCCTTGTGAGGTGGAGAAGAAAACAGACTCAGAAAATCTGCTGGGGCTAGTTGAAAGTTTTTCTCTCAAGATGGGCAGGAAGAGGTTGAATATAAAAAGCCTGAGGAAAAGAAACTGAGGGATGATGCAGAGAGCAAGTGGAGAGGCTGAGTGCATAGGTCCACACTGTTGTCAAATGAAGACTTTACAGCACCTAAAACCAATCCCAACACCTCAGATTGCTTTAAACCACTGATGTTTGAGATGCATTTTATTTTACCCTATTCTTTTCTTTTGAGATATCCAGCCATTGCAGATTTCATTGGTATTTCCCTTTTCCTGGATCCTGTTGTAAAAATAATATTCTACTGTATTTTTTGGTTTGTGCATTTTCTTGTTTTTAAAAAAATTATTCATTAAGCATTAATTTTGGGAGTGAGTTTACTTTTAATATAAACTACAATACCTAATCCTATTTTTCATCATAATTACTAAGAGTAATGATAGTATGTAATTCTGAATATTAAATCAGGAAAACATTTTACTTCACATACCTAATATTTCACATATTTAAAATTATTATTTAGCCAGGTTTTATATAGAGAATTTTTTAAAATTATTTTTCAATAGTAGACTTCTGGGATTGTTGTCCTACCTTTCCTTTTGTATTCCAGCTGAAAGAAGAAGTCACATACAAAGAACATACATTTTGAAAAATTAATAAAGGAGATTGGGGGGAATAAAAGGAAAAAAAAATAGTTTATTTTTCAGGAGAACACTAAATTAGCATCAGGAGGAGTTTCTCTCAGTCTGTTGACTACATTATTAACCCAAATTATCTTGTCTACAAATTTAGTCATCTCAGTTGCTTTTAAGTTAAAATCCTCCTTTTTAAAATCAAATTCTTAGTCTGTGCATTATGCCTTGCACTTGATCATCTTCAAATTCCAGTGAAAACATAAATGCACAAGATCATGGAAAATGGGCTCACTTTTTTAGCTGGCAAGTTAAGGAGTTTAACAGGTGAAATTATTTTGACATCAATTTTTAGTTGCACCAGTTCTGCTTTATGAGGCAGAGGAGGCAATGATCATAGAATCATAGAATCATAGAATGCTTTGGGATGGAAGGGACCTTTAAAGGTCATCTAGTCCACCCCCGCTGCAATTGGCAGGGACATCTACAACTAGATCAGGTTGCTCAGAGACCCATCCAGCCTGTCCTTGAGTGTTTCAAGGATGGGGAATCTACCACCTCTCTGGGCAACCCGTTCCAGTGTTTCACCACCCTCATCATAAAAAATTTCTTCCTTACATCTAGTCTGATGTGGTGGATCTCCATTTCCATGGATGAAGCCCCAGTAAAACCATTGCAGGGGCAATACAACTGATTTCATGGAGTGCACTAAGGGTCCTTTATGGAGGTTTTGTTAAACTTGCTGTGAATGCCTACTTCTTCTGTAAGCAATCATTCTCTGAAGCATTTATCTGCCTCTATGAGCTAACACTTATTCATAAACTAAACCTGACTGCCAACTTGCATAGGAATAGGAATTGTTACACAAATAGGAATTGTTACACAAAAATGAAATGTTTGATCTATGGGAATGTGACTTGTGTAGAAAACTTTTTTTTTAATGAGTGTATGAAGAGAAAGATGTTGATAAACTGTAGCAAGTTTCGTGGGGGGTTGCCACAATAGTACAGACTGGAGCACTTGCCCTGCAAGGAGAGGGCAAGGGACTGGGGCTTGTGTAGTCTGGAGAAGAGATGGCTGCAGGGGGATCTCACAGCAGTCCTCCAAACAAAGGAAAAGGAAACTTCTCAAAATCATCAGTGAAGAAACAGTCGTGTAAAATAGCTCATGTAGCGTATAATACCTTCTAATCTGTGATTTTGGGTTTTACAAAAGACCTTAACTGGTCCAAATTGAGTGATTTCAATGCTAAAAATATATTATTATATTATCTTTAAGACAAATGTTCATGTTTGTTTTTGGCATAGGGAAGAAAAAAGAGAAAGGCTTAAAAACCATGTAAACCAGAGAAAATAAATTCTGCTGTTGAAAACATACTGAGTAGTAAAGCATTCAGTTTTGTCAGTCAACGAGATATAAAGTTAAGTGTTCTAGGAATGTTCCTGCTTGCTGTCCCTACATAATATTAATGTAAACTTACTTTGAGAGTACAATTTATTTTTAATCAGTGGCTTAATCATGTGAGTTTTCCCGAAGTGGTGTTTTCCATCTGCAATTACTGAATTGTCTGCCAACAGTGTTGTATACTTTTCCACTGCAGTTTCAGTTTCTCCATGATATCACAAGAAAAACTCATTTTAGGGGGTATTAAAAGTATACAGTTAGAAAGAAGTAGGTCTGGCTAAATGGTTTGGAAAAAATCCAAATCTGATCACGCATGAAAAGCACAGAGCACAGAAATAATGCCAAAAAAAAATTTCTCATGCTATTTTAGCCATACTGTGTGTTCAGATTTATCTGAATACCAAACCCAAATGTCTTGGGTGATTGATCATTGCTTCATGAAGCCTCTAGTTTGGATTTGGTTTGCCTTCACACAACCATGCAATGACACAAAATGTCATATGTGATGGATATGGCTTTCTGAAAAACACAAAAACCACAGAAACAGCATTATGAAGCTTTTTCTGCTTATGATTTTGATTCATTTGACATCCGTTCTGAACCTTGTTGAAAATAACAGAAAATCCATGAAGGTCTCTGATCTTTGGAGTGAGATTTTGTAAGAAAGCAGCTCTATCAGCAATCATCTTCCTTTGTCTTTCCACTTCTCATTTTCTTGAACACACATCTAAGCTATAAGCCAATTTGAGATCTGATCGCCGCCTTGAATGAGATATACCAAGGTATAACTTTCAAAGCTCTTGGGACTAAAATCTTGTGCTCTGATTAAAGTCCAAGAAAAGTAACATTACATGGGAATATGAGAGATTAAATCCTCTGTTCAGTTCAGATCTTCTGTGTGGCACAGCTACTGAGTTACATTCACATGGCTGCTTTCTATTTAGCACCACTGCTTGGCTTGCAATGCAGCAAGAGCATTTCTATTACCATCACTGTGCTGTGGTGGCACATGGCCTCCTTTCCATACTTGCAAAGTTCTGCCTTTGAGGTCCATTTCTAATTCAGGAAGACTAAGGTTTATACTATGTCACAACACTTGTCTGTGTGATCTCTTGCACAGTGGAGTCACAATAGTTCTGTTGCTTTTGAGGAAAAGTATTCCTCCACTCAGTGGGGCTGAAGATTTCTAACTTGGTGATTATGGCAAAAATTGCCTCTAAAGTGTGCTTGAAAATGTTTATGTGACAAGACATCATTCAATTATTATTTCTGTCTTATATTTGTGAAATCTATTGTGAAAATTAGATGAAAGGTCATTCCAGGATACTTTCTTGGATTTCCGTCCTGAACTATACTCCTCAAAGGAAGATCATGGGTGCACATTAAAAAGAAAATGATTAAGGATGAATGAGTTTGGTAGAAGCAACTTACTAAGTCACTAATAAATCACTAAGTCACAGAAATTGTAGCACGTGATTTAAGCCATACCTTAATTCCTTGAGTATGGAATCCACATTTTAAAACACACTGAGTTGTAATTTAAAACAAACAGCTATATTTTTTCAAACATATTAAATGATTATATGCATATTACCTTATACATGCAGTTTTTAACTATTTTACTTAGAAAATGCTTAGATACTCTGGTGATAAGCAATTTATCCAATCACAAAATTTTTACTTAGGTATTAGTAGAGTTGGTAAGAAAACAAAAAATACTATCCAATGAGAAATTCCTACATTTTGAATAATTGTAATTTCCCATCAGAACAAAAGTCAATGTTTCAAGGCATTTTATGGAGTCAAAGGTCTTCAATGTTTTGTTTTGGAAACTTTGATGTTACCTTTCAAAATACTTTGTTCAGATGACATTAGAAAACTGCAATATACTTTTAAATATTAATTGTAAGGAATATATGTAACATATCAGATACAAGAACTGAAATGAAAATATCTTATTCTGACTTTCAGCGATATAGAACATCTTCCCTCAAAATTTCAAAGAAATTAAAACATTCCTGTCAAACATTTTCATGTCATCAGAACACTATTTTTTAATTCAACCATGGTAGTTTTAATTTTTTTAATCAACTTGCTCTTTTTTTTTTCTTTATTTTTCCTATTAATTGTTAAAATTAGCCAATCGTGAATTGATCCTCATAATACACTGGTGAAGGTGTTTTAGTATGCATAATAGGTGTAGAGGGTATTTAAGCAAGAGGAGAATGAAAATGAGAGACAATATTATTCAACATCACTTGGTTTACCTACCCCAAAATGAGAACAATCCTTGCAACTATCAGGAAGGAGGTTTGTAGTAGAAAGGGTAATGCACTAATGTATTTTACAAGGCACTAGTGGTATCTGTCTGGAATACTAGACACATTTCCAGTCATGGATGGGCGTATTCTTCACTGGGTAAAAAACAGGCTGGATGGCCGAACCCAAAGAGTTGTGGTGAACGGAATTAAATTCAGTTGGCAGCCGGTCACAAGTGGTGTTCCCCAGGGCTCAGTACTGGGACCAGTTCTGTTTAATATTTTTATCAATGATCTGGATGAGGGGATCAAGTGCACCCTCACTAAGTTTGCAGACGACACTAAGTTGGGCGGGAGTGTTGGTCTGCAGGAGGGTAGGAAGGCTCTACAAAGGGATCTAGACAGGCTGGATCACGGGGCTAAGGCCAATTATATGAGGTTCAGCAAAGCTAAGTGCTGGGTCCTGCACTTGCGTCACAACAGCCCCATGCAACACTACAGGCTTGGGGAGGAGTGGCTGGAGAGCTGCCTGGTGGAAAAGGAATGGGGGATGCTGGTTGACAGCTGGCTGAATATGAGCCAGCAGTGGGCCCAGGTGGCCAAGAAGGCCAATGGCGTCCTGGCTTTTATCAGAAATTGTGTGGCCAGCAAGACTAGGGAAGTGATTGTCCCCCTGTACTTGGCACTGGTGAGGCCGCACCTCGAATACTGTGTTCAGTTTTGGGCCTCTCACTACAACAAAGACATTGAGGTGCTGGAATGTGTCCAAAGAAGGGCAACGAAGCTGGTGAAGGGTCTAGAGCACAAATCTTATGAGGAGTGGCTGAGGGAGCTGGGGTTGTTTAGTCTGGAGAAAAGGAGGTTCAGGGGAGCCCTTATTGCTCTCTACACCTACCTGAAAGGAGAGTGTAGCAAGGTGGGTGTCGGTCTCCCAAGTAGCAAGCAACAGGACAAGAGGAAATGGCCTCAAGCTGCGCCAGGGGAGGTTTAGGTTGGATATTAGGAAAAATTTCTTCACAAAAAGGGTAGTCAGTCACTGGAACAGGCTGCCCAGGGAAGTGGCTGAATCCCCATCCCTGGAGGTATTTAAAGAACAGATAGATGTGGTGCTTAGGGACATGGTGTAGTGATGGACTTGGCAGTGTTAGGTTTACAGTTAGACTTGATGATCCTCAGGGTCTTTTCCAATGTAAACGATTCTGTGTTTCTATGATTCTATGATTCTACGTTCAGGAAATATGACTTCAGACTGATTATTAATACGATCAAAGGTTTGGAAAACCTTTTGTGTTGCAGAAGACTTCAGCCTAGTAAAATGGAATTGGAAAGAAGATCTATTTTAGATAAAGAATAAATTTCAACAGAATTAAAAGATATGCATTGTCAATTAATAACTTTTGTGCATAAATTACAAGAAACTTCTTAATATCTGAATGTTTCACTGTTGCAGCTGTGAGTCATGAAAACATAGGTGAGTGAGAACATATTTTTAAACTGTAGCTTCCTAAATTTGGGATGAAATTGTGTGATAGAGTTGCTCACAACAGCAGGGATTAGAACTATATGAACCATGGGTTTCTGAGAGGTGCTTCAATAGGGACTCTGAGGTCTTTTTAAAGCAAACTATACCTCTTGTCTGGCCTGCAACTTTTCTTTACCTGAAAACTAGGGCAGAAGGGGCATTTCTGAAGGGGAGGGAAAGAGCTGCAGTGTAGCTGCAACCACTAAATTAAAAGCACTCCCGGATCCAGTAACAGAGATAACCATTAAATGCTTTTCTGGTTCTACATGCTATGTTCTCATGTTGCTAAAGGATGGCATTTCCAAGCATGCCAACTGAGGACTATTTTAAATGAACTCTTTAAACAGCAATGTGGTGAGAGGGCAGTCTGCTGTGTTGTTAACACCTCCGTTGTTAAAAGGTAAGGTTATATTTCTAATTGTGACTTTAATAGCCACTTCTTACTCTGTGTTTCTGCTCCCTGTGTGCTCTTCACTTATATCTGCTACTTTAATGACTACAGCAAATTTTTACCAAGACCGTTAGCACAGTAGAACAAATGCAGTGGTGAAAACACTACTAAATTATTTCTTAATTCATGTATCACCAGCAAATTTGTTACTTGTTTTCTTATTACTGAGTCCATATCATTCAGCCAGAGAGCATAATTTCCAGTGTCCAGCTTGCATTTATTTTATCTCAGAAGTCCTACTGAGCTGGGCAGCAAGCCAATTGCCACAGTGGTGCACAAGAAAGCAGGAAGTGTCCGGCCACCTCTTGAAGTTATAGATCTTTACATTTTTATTATTATTGTTTGATTGATTAGGACTTGAGTCGAGAACAGGAAAAATGGAAAGTAACACCCTTAAAGAGAGTAAAAAATTAAGGGGCATTTCTTGCTCAGTTTATTTTTTACATTATTGTAGTTATTGTTTTTTAGATTATTTGCTTTCATTGAGTTATTCTTTGCCTTTCAATGTGCTCATGCTGAATTCAGATTAATATACCTTATGGATGGAAAGAACCATTATGATTATCTATTCCAACCACCTGTGTAACAGGCCATAAAATCTGAACCAATAATTCATGCATCAAGTTCATATCTTCTGCTTGAAGGACAATATATCTTTTAGAAAGACATCCAGTTTTGATTTAAAGTCTTGATTCTCTCTGACTAATGTTTACACCTTTCTAAGTCATCCAGCAGACCTGAAAAGGGGCTGTAGGGAAATGGTGTCTTGAGGTTTTCCCTCCATTGACTTTCATGTTAGAATTGATCATTTAAAATTGACTTTTACAGTATTTTTTCCACTACTCAAAAAAAAAAAAAAAAAAAAAAGAAAAAAATATTTAATCATCTTTTCTCCTCTCCATAGACCTAATTTCAACAAAGATTCAATGAAGGACATGATTTGGAAAGCAAAATCACTTCTAAGAACTTCACATTAGCAAAAAAAAGTTAAGGAGTCAGTGATGATGTCTGCACAAAACAGAATATACGTCATATTTTAAATAATCAATTCCCATTGGACTTTCTGAAAACAAAAATAAAAAAACTTTACCTTACAGTTCCAGCTACTACAGAAACAAAGCCTGGCTGACAATTTATAAAGGAAAGCTGGTCAGAAAGCCCACCTTGATCTTTGTCCTGCTTCCATTGATTGCTAAATTGCATGAAGTAGATAAACACTTCCATCAGTCACACTAAATCTTCCTACAAGATTGTACTTACATAGTTTTTGTGATTAATCAAAGGAAACGTCTGCAAACTTTGTGAAAGTGACCTTTTTTTGGTGTTCACTAAAAGGCATGGCAGAGGCTTATGAGTAGATTTCTGTTCTTCAGAGATAAAATAATTTACATTAAATAAAAAAAATATACAAACAAAAACTAAAATAAACTAAATCAACTTGAGAAAAGAACAGTTTGCCTTATGATGAACCTTATTTTGGAAAACATACTCCTTTTTAGATCAAAGGAAGAACAAAGCTTCCTTTAATTCAGAATGAAATAAAAGCTTATACATTCAAGAGTCTTACTAAAGCTCTTTTGAAGAAAGAATGATTTTTTGTGTCTAACTACAAATCTAATGAGATACCATATACCCATTTTCTTTACCTATCTGGGAAAAAGGGACATTAAGGGTGTGATTAGTCATAGAAAATGTTGCTAGAAGAAACTCTGAGAAGTCATCCAGCCCATTCCTCAGTCCAAAGCAGGATCAGCTACCAGTATGTCACTCCTGATTGATACTTCCTCAGTCTGATCTTAAATGCTTCCAAAGACAGGGTGTTTACAAGATCCTTAGGAAATCTATCCTAATGTTTCATTGTCCTTACGGTTACAAATTGTTTTCTGTATATCTGAACTACAGTTCATTTCCTACAATTGCCTCTCCAGTTGTGCCACTTCTAACTTGCTGGGCACATTGCTGGCCACAGCATTTCAACTAAGGCTTGAGCTGTGCTGATTAAGCAGAAGGATTATTGGATGTGTTTTGCAGAGGATGTTCTGCTTGTACATAGCAGTCTGATATTTGCTTTCTTTGTAAAAACATGACACAGTTGACTCATGCTCAGTTAACAATCCGCTATAATTCCCAGATCATCCCCATTTGGCCAGTTGTTTCCTGTCTTGTATTTGTGCAGCTGATGGTTCATACATAAGTGGAGTACTTTTCACTTGCTCTTTAATCTTGTTACACTGGATCAAACTCAAATTATCAGCTCTTGCATTCCTTAGTGATTCCTTAGCTCTTGTTCCTTAGTGATAGCTACTTGAAGAAATATTGCTGGACATGGATAAATTTTCTGTGGAAAATTGTTTTCTGACACCAGATCTGCACAGCATTGTATCTGTATCATCTTATTCCTTTTCTTCCGCTGAGTCTGACTTCTCAAGCAGCGAGTTCCATAGATTTGCTATATAACTAGTGGTGTATATCTTTTTAATTCACATTATTAGGCCATGAAAATGCTAAAGAAGGTCTTTTCCTTTTTTCTTTACTGATATATATCTACAACATACTTTGCTAGTCAACAGAAAGACATGAACAGACCTGGAGGATCTGACAATCATACTACTGTTCATAAGCTCTTTTAAATCATAAGATGAGATACAATTGCAGGACTGGGATCCTTGTCAGGAAGTGTGTGGTGTTATTTTTAGTCATAGTTCATCTTCTGCTTCAAAACTATTGATACTCATGTACACAGATGCTGAGTGAAAGACTCCAAATGTCATTGTCACATACGCCTGGGGTCATTGCAACAGAATTGTGTGCAGCACAATCCAAGGCGTTTATTCGTACACCATATTGAATATTTTACTGGGCTGCACCAAGATAAATATATATAGCATAAGGAAAAAATAAATTATTATACTGCATATATGACCAATTAATGTTTTTAGCATAGCCGGCTAGTTCTGAACATAGCTTTGAAATCAATATGTGTTTTACATGATACTGTGAAGAATTCAATGACTGTGATAACGAGGACTCTGTTTAAAAAAAAGATGTTGCCTAATAAATTTGAACTACTTTGTTTTCCAGCATCTACACAATTTTATATTTTATATATATATTATAGTCCTTTTTATATTTTATATCAATTTATATAACTAGTTTTAGGATTACAATAAGTATGCTAAAATAAAATCTTTGGAAGATTATAGGTGGTCCACCCAAACCCTGGGAGCTTTTATATAATAATAATAATGATAATGATAATGATAATGATAATGATGATGATGATAATAATAATAATAATAATAATTTTTTACTAGCTGCCAAAAGTGTCAAGGTGCCTCAGTAAACTTAGTGCAAGAACAAACCTTTGTGATGTGAAGAAAATATGACTGTGAAGCAGGAGGATTAACTGTTCTGTCAAGGATGGTGCTGTAGTTCTGAATTATTTACAAAACATGGAATTCAAAATAGTAAAATTCAGAGTTTCAGAGTCACAGTTTGTAAACTGCACATCTGAGAAATACACTTTTTGATGCTTCCCAACTTTGGGGCCAAAGTTAAACACAAGTCATTTCTCCAGTCATGAATAGTCCTATTGATTTTGGACTCTGAGTAAAAGAAAACTCAGCTGAGGTCACAAAGTTTCTAGTGTGGCAGCCACAGTGCAAGTGATTAAAACCCTGTCTCTCACCTTAAGCATTCCAGTTCAGTCTTGTGAAGTTTAACACCTCACCTCAAGTCTCAGCCAAGTCTCAAGGGACTTTGAATTGACATCGCGAACACACCTCCAAGTTTAACAAAGAAGCCGAAAAAGACAAACAAGGAAAAGAAATACTTATATGCCAGAAGCAGCTATTCCATAGAGATTCAGTCCAAAGGAAAGCTGGAAGAAAACACTGCAAAAGCACATTTTTTTTTCCTTTCAAGGGCTGTAACTAGTCCCTGCTCCTACCATAGGAGGGCTCAAGAGTGTCCAGAAAAAACACTCTCATCTTTTACCTTAATGAACTCTGAACTGACAAGTCTTTTATGACAAATTCAGTGTTCTAGCAGTAGCTTCAAAACTATATGAGATTTGGAGCCCCATTTAAAGCCATATCTGGTCTCTCTCGCCTCTGTGACAAGTTCTCTCAGTTCTCATCTGGGTCACTAAATGGAGATCCCATGATAGGGAAAACTGACATGCCATTCATCTTGCTTTGCATGAGTGCTTTGCCTGTCAGAAGAGCCACATAACAATGTTAGTTTTATATACTCCCAAGAAACGCAGCCCCAAATTGGCTGCCAAAAAACCAAGCAGGAACTGAACAGACATGAGAATATAGCAAGATGAGGAAACAAATTGAAAATTTAGATGACTACAAATAAAACACAGAAGATGGGTTGTCATGCTTCCTTTTTCAACCAGAAAGATGAATTGCCTTCTTTTTCCCACATGCTAGTCAAAACCAGGTGCATGAAAAATGTCATAGAGTTTGAGGTGAGAAAGGATGATCCGATCATTTAATTCACCCCCCCCCCAGGGTCTTATATCTGTTCCAGTACTCTTAAATTGATCTCAGTGACCTTGGTTAAGATTAGGCGTCCCTTTCAGCACCCCAGAACAACTGATACAGGTCTCCATTTTAGATAAATAGAGAAGAAAGTGAAACACACCAGGAACAAATCTGACCACTTCTGTACGGAGGGACGAAGAATTCTTTCAGACACCAGCATATGTCTGGCTGAATGTAGTGGGGTGTGTGATTTGACTACAATTTTTCTCTATTCAAAATGGTATGTGTTCAGGATGTGTTGAGGAGAGTGCTTTTTGTTCCCCAAAGCCCTTCAAAAAAAGGAAGTCAACCACAATTTTCAGAAAGCCACAGATTTCAGAGTCAGAAGAGGCCACCAGGCACTGTGCAAAGTTCAAGCTCAACAGAATAAGAATTAAGCTACAAGTGGTTATCAGTGGGAAATCATCATTAAAGGGGGATGTCACAAGTGGCACTCAAGAGGTTTTGAAGCTCTCTTTTTTTTTTTCCCCCTTTTAATTTGAAATAAATATATAATTAATTCTAAAATGTGTACATGGCACAAATGAGTGGAGTGGTAAATAATGTTGAGCATAAGGCAGCTATACAGAGTTATTGCAAGAATTTATTAAGCTGGGCCCACTAAATGTGTATATACGTCTAAGAACACTTCATTTTCAATAATCATCTTGACATCATAAATGTGTTTATTTAGGAAATAGGAATGCATTCCCACTGAACAGGGAAAGTTGTTACTTTGAAAATTATTAGGGCATTTTAATACAAAGGCAATTCAGATGAAGTCTCAAAGGCAGAAAGACCAATATAAATTGTAGGAGTACTACTTCTGTAAGAAGGAGTAACACAACAGTGTGTCTCCTTCAGTGTTGTTTGGCGTGTGTAATCTTGAAGATAACGAGTAAAGTTTTGCTGACGTTCTTCTTGAAAGAAACGTTCAAAGCCTTGAAAGGCTGTAAAAAATTATTCCTGGAGAGCAGAAAAAAATTATTTATTTTGAAAAGAGTTTAATCTGTTTACTTTATCAAAAAGAAAATGGAGAGTTGGTTTGATTACAGTGTTTATATTGTGTTTTTTAACAAAACCATTGGACTAAAATATTGAAAGAATGAACAAATATTTTTTTGCTGTGTCATCATACTGGAACTGCACAACCATTTGGAAGATAAGCTTTTAGTCAAATACAAATTATGGGAACAAACAGGTTAGGAAAAATGTCAGTTTGTGATATACAGTATGTTAAACAAGAAATTACTGTAAACCCTTTACCTTTAAGTTTTATGTATGTATCCATGAAAAAGAAATTAGCTAAGAAGAAAGTGGAAAAGTCATCATTTGTGCAACAAATAAACATTCAATTATAGCCATTTTAACTCTTGTGGTGGTAGAGAGAGGAAAGGAGAGATGAGAGCAGGAAAGAAAAGCCTTTTTTACTGTTAATCAAGATGGAATAATTTGCACTTGAAGGCTATAGGATTCTTTCTTTTGTTGCATTATGATTATGAAAAGAAGGAGAATTTATTTCATTTGCATTTGCCTGAAGTTTTTAATACGTACCAAAAAAAAAAACCCTTCAGATTTTTGGCTACTTTGGCAAGATTTTACAGCATTTCAGCCTAGATAAAGTGAATGATTTACTGTGGAACATTTAGAAGACCTCATGCAACCCTTAATAAACAATGTATTGCTTTAACTAGTGTCTAAATGATGTGCAAGTCAAATTAAAGATGGCATTTGTCATCTGTACAAGTAAAGTGACATGCATAAAATTAAAGAAAAAAAAATTGTGATTACAAAGTCTTTTATTTGCTGCTTCATCTTTATGTAGCACATGAGGAAAGAAGGACAGAACTGCTTAAACCCCGATGAAGTCTGAAACTAAGAAACAGATTATAAGCCAAGTCTAGTCAACTGTAAATGCTTATTAAAGATGAGTTTAAAAGGAATAGTAAAGTTACTAGGCTCAAAGATAGCCAATAGAAAGAAGATCAATGGAAAGGGGTAGATGAATGGCAGGCTTCACTTTACGGGCAAAACAAATACCGACACAGACTTCAAATTTCAAAGGCTTATGTTTGCAACATTTTGGTATATTTTCTACTGAGATTTACTCTGACTTACATCTAATTGCAATTCTTTCTAATTCTTTGACCATCTATATAGGAAATCGTGTACAACAGTTTCCGTCTTTCATTTGAACAGACATATTTTCACTCTAGTTGTGTAAAGCTCAGAGGAAAAATTTTACGGTTATTTCACAGTACCTCATATACAAAAATAAAATACATAAATAAAACCAGCCTTGCCCATTTCTCTTGAAAACAGTGGAAACGAACTTCAAAACAGAGCATCTGAGACCTACTTAGGTTAGATGAAATGCAGGTATAAGTATAATCGTTCAGTAATCTTATTACAAGCTTCATAAATAACGTGTCTAGGGGCCAGTCATCAATGTATAAAATACTAAAGTGCTCTAAGATTTTCATATCTAGTCAAAGTATCTGGAATTCTCAAGAGACTGTTGACTTCAGCCCCATGAGGCTGTTGGTTTTCAGCCCCCAACAGTCTCATTCCCAAGAGACTGTTGGTTTCAGCCTCTGATGGCTTTCAGAAGGATGTGGCATCTCCTGATGAACTCAATATGAACTCTGCTACATAAATGCTTGATTTCCTTTCATGTTTTCCAGTTGTCATTATAATGGTGATATCACAGTGTCGTGTAAGTCAAAAGGACAGCATTACTGTAATAGCTAGTGTCATCAAATATTAACAGTGGCTCATTTACAGTTAGATATTTAATACTGTCCAATTATTCCAAGTGTTTTTCTGTATTAGTGTGCTGGTTTTGTCTGGGGTAGAATTAATTTTCTTCACAGTAGCTAGTATGGGGCTATGTTTTGGATTTGTGATGAAAACAGTGTTGATAATCCAGAGATATTTTCGTTATTGCTGAGCAGTGCTTACACAGTCAAGGCCTTTTCTGCTTCTTGCACCACCCCACCAGCGAGTAGGCTGGGGGTGCAGAAGAAGTTGGGAGGGGATACAGCTGGGACAGCTGACTCCAAATGACCAAAGAGATATTCCATACTTTATGATGTCATGCTCAGCATATAAAGCTGGGGGAAGAAGAAGGAAGGGGGAGGGTGTTCGGATTTATGGCATCTGTCTTCCCAAGTAACCGTTACATGTGATGGAGCCCTGCTTTCCTGGAGATGGCTGAACACCTGCCTGCCGATGGGAAGTAGTGAATTAATTCCTTGTTTTGCTTTGCTTGCATGCGTGGCTTTTGCTTTACCTATGAAACTGTCTTTATCTCAGCCCGTGAGTTTTCTCACTTTTACCCTTCCAATTCTCTCCCCCATCCCACCATGGGGGGAGTGAGTGAGCAGCTGTGTGGTGTTTAGTTGCCAGCTGGGATTAAACCACAACAACTGGTCTGGATTTTGGATCTAAAATTTTTTTTTTATGTTGTGAGGACTTCATAACACAATCATAAGATGGGGTTTTCTATTTTCAGTCATATTAGTATACTTCTAAGCATGTCATTTTGTCTGTACATTTAATTCAGGTAATACTACAGTGTTTGTAAAGAAACATCCTTTCTTTAACTGATTCACTGCAAAGAAAAGTTTGCATATCTAATAGTCTTGAAAAGAAAGAAAGAAAAAAAATCTCTGAAACCCCAGAGGTTTCCATAACAAACCTGCTATAGCAGTGCTCAAAAGAACTGCAGGTGAAACCTAATAGCTTCAATGCAATAAACTTTTAGAATCTCCGCCAGAAAACTGTTGGAAGTA
Organism: Platalea leucorodia; assembly: GCF_965183815.1. Lineage (NCBI taxonomy): Eukaryota > Metazoa > Chordata > Aves > Pelecaniformes > Threskiornithidae > Platalea > Platalea leucorodia. The sequence continues at coordinate 36,980,159 of NC_138824.1, read as the reverse complement.
TTGGGATTATAGGATGTGATATCTTCATCACTGTCATCATCATCATCATCATCATCATCATCACACACATTTGTATAAACTTTTTCAGTACAATGAACCTTTGCCCACTTTAAAAATCTTAGAAATGTGTGTTATGTATCGTATTGTATGTGGAGTGGGACATACCTTATACAACAGTAAACAACAGTGGCATGATTAAAGCCAGTAAACTTTTTAATGGATGTGAGAAACTGAGGTAAAAAAATTTAACAGCTAAAATATGAGTTATTTATTTGTTTGGCTTTTGGAAATATTGGCAAGAGAAACAGCGACTTTCGTGTTAATTTTGCTGCGACTGTCATGAAAACGAATTTGTGTGTTTGTTTAAATGTTTGCCAAGGGCACAGAGAATGACAAACAGGATTCTCTTAATTATGTTAACATTACAAATGACAGTAGTTCTTAATGTAAGCCCCAAATTAATTACACTGAAGCCTGAAAGTCAAAACTTATTGCAAGTGTAAGTAAAGACAGTATTTTGTGTCCAGTACATGATGGTTCATTCTTGAATGATTCCCATAGATTTGTTTTCATTTTATCTTGATTTGTTTTTTGTCTTTGCTTTACATTAGTCATTCTGTGGTAGCAAAAGTGCAGGAAGGTGGTAGATAGACTTGTGTATAAGAGATTTTCCCTGATATGGCATTTATGGTAATATGTTGACCTGAAACTCCATAGCAATAATTCTGCTGAATGTTAAAGAAATTGCTTTCAAAGGTATAATGCCTCTAGGTGCTTTGCTCAAGGCCTGTGCTTCTTTCTTCTGTGTCTCGAAGGGGCCCTCAGCTCTTAAGAGCTACAGCTGGTCCCTCTCTGCATTATATGTAGATGTATATATCATACCAAGGCATCATAGGAACATAATACAGCTGAACCATGCAGTTCATAATGCTTACTGAACGCTTCCACAGTTTTTAGGTGCACACTGTGCAATCTTTTTGCCTCATGTCTTCTAGACTGTTTTCCTTAGGGTTAGCTGTGATATTCCAATGTCTCAGTATCCAAAAGCTGACATTATTTATGGTATCTTAAACACCCTCCCCAAAATACTTTCTTCATTTCTTTAAATACAGAATACATCTTTTTAGATACTCTACACACTTTCAGTCTAAACTGGAGATGAATGATACATTTGAGGTTTTATATTTTCCATTAAGGCTTTAAAAAGGAGCTTCATGACACTGGGATATGGGCATTCCCACTTTTCAGGTAGTATTCAGTGTTTTTTGCTTTTGACAATAGTTTTGAAATTATGTTCCAGAAAAATCTTTTAATTATTATGGCTCCCTTAAACCTCATATACTTGTCCTGAGATAAATGAATGTCGAGTTTTACAGAGGAGAGTAAGTAACAATTGCTACTTACAGCTAACCTCCTTAATTCCCTAAGATATTTTTCAGAATAATTTTCAGTGGGCATGTGGAGAGGACATGATGATGTAAGTATGGTTATGTTAGCAAAGATTACCCAAAAGACTAATTCTTTTATGGCTTCACTGTCAGTTAATAATATGGCATGCTGATAAAATATTTTTACCACAACATCCTAGATTGTATTTCATACATACGGAAGTTTGAAGTTTACAGGAAAATATGGATTTATTGGTTATGCAGTCTACTACTGTGACAGTTCTGGAAAGAGCAGTCTTTTATATCTGCAGAATAGGTACAGAACAAGCAGTGCATCTGCAGACTTCTTGCCAATGTTCCTTAGTCTTGACCTCAGCTGGCTACTTCTTGAAATGAGAATGATTCTCTGCTCTTTCAGCATTTTTTTCTTTTGCCGAGACTGTTCTTGAAGTGCCAGTTACTTTCCAAAGCATGTAGTGTCTTCAGAAAACTATAATTTTAAAATATATCTGAAACTCTTAGGCCAAAAATGTCCAATGTACAAAGCCAGTAAAGGAAAAGAAGCAAAGGAATCGCACCACATATGAAAACGGTTCATTACCTTTTTAGTGGATTTGAGCTCTTTAACCTTGGTAAAAACATGGGGGCATACCATAAAATCTTTCTGTTTCTGAATAATGTACACTTTATGTTTTCCATGATAACATCTTCAAAGTCAAACTCACTTGAAAGGGTAATAAATCAAATATTAGGAAACAATACAGTTGTAGGCAGACATCCTACAACCACCCAGGCAAACGTTGTCTCACACCCAGACATGTGACTTCGGATTTGTTCTTCAAGCAAAGAAAGGCAACAAATTCCTTGGCTTCCTTTTTCCTATTTATTTTCTCAAGTTTCAATATAGGATTTATTTACATGCTGCATGTTACGTATTTACTTATTAACTTTGGCTTGTGCAGTTTGATGAGTTAAACTCGTGAACAAAAAGCATGACAGTCCAGGTTTTTCTGTTCAGTGGAACTAGTATTTATTTAAGACCTGCTCGGTAGAATAAACAATTAATTCTGTGCTCTTACTTGATTCTGTCTGCTTTGTAAGTTGGAACAGCTTTAAGACTGCTCTGGTTTATTTTTAGCAAGAAAAACTTAGTTGGTATTAGCAACTCATGTTTTTTTATATCACAAGCATTACAGTCATTCACTGCTGTATTGGTTTTGTATGCGATAGAGTTAATTTTCTTCACAGTAGCTTATATGGTGTTATGTTTTGGATTTGTAACGAAAATAGTGTTGATAACACACTGATGTTTTAGCTGTTGCTGAGTAGTGTTTACACAGCATCAAGGCTTTTTTGGTTTCTCACTCTGCCCTGCCAGCGAGTAGGCTGGGGGTGCACAAGAAGTTGGGAGGCAATGCAACTGAGACAGCTGGCCCTCAGCTGACCAAATGGATATCACAGACCATATGATGTTGTGCTCAGCAACAAAAGCTAGGGGAAGAAGGACAAAAGGTTGTTATGACACACATTGGGTGTTATGACACACATTGGGTGTTATGACATTTGTCTTCCCAAGTAAGCCTTATGCATGATGAAGCCCTGCTTTCGAGGAAATGGATAAACAGCTGCCTGACAATGAGAAGTAGTGAATGAATTGCTTATTTTGCTTTGCTTGCATGTGTAGCTTTTCCTTTATCTATTAAACTGTCTTTGAACCCACAAGTTCTCTCACTTTTGCCCTTTCAATTCTCTCCCCCAGCCACTGCGGTCAGAGTAAGCGAGCGGCTATGTGGGGTTAATCGTCCCTCCTTATCAGGGTTAATCTACAACATCTGCAAATGTTCAGGCCCATTTTAAACCTAGTAAGGTTTTAAACCTAGTAGCATAGAAATAGGTACTCCAGACATGACTACCATAGTAAGTACAGAACTCTACCCTAAATAAGGTAGATTTCTTGGGGCGCTCTATAGGTTTTTGTACTTTGATGACAGCAACAACTAAGACTGGTTCAAATTAATCATGTAAAGTGGAATATCACTGTTAATGCAAAAGCAAATGCAATGTGTAGTAGAGACCTTATAGAAAGCAAATACTCTGTAGCCCACAGGCACAGTTCTCTGTTCCACAGGCTCATGGATACTTGTGCAAAGAGCAAGTAAAAAATGGCTTCTCATTTGCTGACATCAGATTGACCATTACCCACTTTATAGGGACGAAATGAAGTAATACAGTATCCTGAATGGAAAATTTAGAATCATAGAACAGAATCACGGAACAATTCAGGTTGGAAGGGACCTCAAAACATCATCTGGTCCAACCTTTCATGGGAAAGGGAGCCTAGATGACATTATCTAGCACCCCATCCAATTGCACCTTGAAAACCTCCAGTGATGTGGACCCTACCACATCCCTGGGGAGGTTGTTCCAGTAAATGATTGTTTTCATTGTAAAAGATTTCTTTCTTATGTTGAGATGAAACCTCTCCCAGTGCAACTTGTACCTGTTGCTCCTTGTCTTCTCCATGTGGCTCCTCATGAAGAGAAAACCTCTGTCCTCTTTGTAGACATCCTTTAAGTATGGGAATACCGTGATGAGGTCCCCCCAAGCCTTCTCTGCTCCAGGGAGAAAAGACCTAGCTCCTTCAGTCTTTCCTCATAGGGCAGGTTCTCCAGCATTTTGATCATTTTTGTGTCCGCATCTGTCTTGAATTGAACTAGGCACAGTACTCCAGGTGGGGACTGACAAATGCTGAGTAGGATGATCATGTCTCTATCTCTGTTAGTAATGCCTCTGTGGATTCAGCCCAAGATCCAATTTGCTTTTGTTGCTGCAGCGGTGCCCTGCTGACTCTTGTTCAGCTTGTTGTCCACCAGGACATCCAGGTCCCTTTCAGCAAGGCTGCTCCTCAGCCACACAGATCCTAGCCTGTACTGGGCTCTCTGGTTACTCCATCCCAGGTGCAGGACTTTGTACTTGTCTTTGTTAAACTTCATACTGTTCTTGCTAACCCACTCTTCCAGCCTGTCCAGGTCGCTCTGGAAGACAGCTGTCTTTGCTGTTGAAGCTCTTTGCCTGGTAGTCCTTGGAGGTCGCTGCCATGGGGCCTTAATATTTCTTCTTGCAAAGTCTCGAATAATGCTCTCTTGTTCACCCTCCTTAATACAGTGTAGTCTGCTAACTTCCTCCTGCAGCTCCTCCACGCTCTGCCTGAGTGACTCCACCAGAGCACACTTTGTGCAGATAGAGCTTCCACCCTCTTCCATACAGGAGGCATGTATGGAATACCCTAATGCCTAACCCATACCCTAACCCATACCCTAATCCTAACCCTAACCCTACCCTCAGCCACTCCCCGGGGTCCTCACAAACCTCATACTCCTCTCAGTATGTGAGTGCTGCTACTGGTAGTGTCAGCTTCCCATGATTTGGCCTTCTCTTTTTGCATCTTCTGAGTGTAAAAGCCAACAACAATAGAAGCTGCACTCCAGATAACAGGTTAGGCTACTGTCTATCACCTCTGCAGAGATGTCTCTGCAGAAATTACCAGCAAACAAAATAACAGAACTGAATCTTCATTTCAGTGCCATGCTAAGATCTGTAACAATTTTCTTCCCCCCCCCCCCCCCCCCCCCCCGAATTCTAGCAAAGGACAACCATGCTGTTCTGCAGGTACATGGAATGAAGGATTATGTGGCATCATATTTGCTAGAATACTTGCAGCCAATATACAACTGATATAACTGACCTGATGAGAGAAAATATTTTTTTTATTTTAGCTTCCATCATTTAAAGCTTTACTGGATTTATTAAACAATTTTATTACCATGTTGGCAAGCATTATTGGTTGATAATTCATAATCTCTCTTTTGCTCTTCATGTTTTTATGATTCAGTTTTAGAATCTTCTTCATGCATCTGTTAGCTTTGTCTTCATTTCATAACTTCTGATACATTTTAATAGCTGTGCCTCCAGGTACTGATCATTATGTGCATTCTTTGTTTTTTAAGTAAGAGTCTAAAAACATCTATGTTCACATGATTTCATTATCTTGAAAATAACTCAGTTTAATAACTTTCTGAAGTAGGTTATGCATACCTACCTACGCAAAATAGTTTGTTCTGAACTTAAAACCAGACACAATTATTATTAATGAGATCCTTAATAGTTATACCTGGATGGGAAAAGTCAGCATATGGTTTTATCATGTCTCTTAGGTTATGTATCTAAATATCCAATATTTGCTTTTGACTTCTTAATACTCTTACATCCAAACTCAGGTGCCTATCTTTAGATACGTAAAGCCACACTGAACATTACGCTGTATATAATCAACTATGAAAACGAAAACCCTTTGTTAATGGATTTCAGCTACAAACTGGCTCTTATTTTTTCATTTCCTTCATCAAAATTCTGTCTCTGTGTGTGAGAAGCCTGTTTTGGATAAAATCTTCTCATGCTGTTTTGCTTGCTTTCCCATAATTGTTCATCTTTTGGCTTTGAGTCAAATCTTGGTCCCATTGACTCTGTGAAGAGTAGAGCTAATGATGGCATCAATGAGACCTAGATTTGACATCTTCTTTATTTATACTGTGTCTGATCAGCTCTGTTGAAAAGAAACATGTTCTGAATCAAACAAGAGGCCTGGCCAATTCTATCTGAACAAAACTGTGGCTTGTAAAACCTTATCAGAAAGAGGGTGCTCCTCAGCAACATATGAGTCTCTTAGAAATCCTCACCAGACTTTTCCATCTGGAGCATACACAGGCCACATTAAGGCTCAATCGTGCAATATCTTGTATAATTTCACTGAAATCAAAAGGACCATCAAGGGGAGTATTTATTAATCTCACTGTGACAGAAAAGTCCCTCCTGCTACAGCTTATGCAGCCAAAGTAAGACTTGATTTTCCATCTAAGGTGTTGATTGGTGTCAAGTTTAATTCAGAACATTCTGCTCAGATCTGACATAGTCTGATAGAACAAGATTCCAAATTCTACTCTTGTGGAAGTCAATGGCAATAATCTCATTGACATCAATACAACCATGATTCGGCAGAGACAAGGTCTTGTATCTGTTATGTCATCATAATGATACATAATGACACATCTCTGGATGTTATTGTGCAGTGAATAGTACATAATTATGCAGAAGAACTGGCATCAGAACTAAGAAAGCATACTTTTCTACTTTTGTGAGTATTTGGGAAAATTCTCATCATGAACATCTGTGTATTTACAGAAAACCCAAAGAATTCAGAGACTTCATAGCATCATTCTCTGTAGACTGGTAATACACTAATCTATTGTACAGTATGTATAATTACAAAGAAGTACTGTTTAACAGAAGAAAAAAACAGTTAGATAGGGTGTTACTATACTGATATTTCAGGGATGTCTTGGTTTTGGGGAAAATAAACTTGCAAAGGAAGAATGGATGCCATTCATTTCATTTAATTTTAGGCATCATTAAGTCATATAAATCTAAGCTGGTAATCAGAGGGCCCGTATATATAGTCAGTGGAGGGATACTGACATCTCCGAGGGTGATTTTAGATACCTGTTTTAGAAGGGAATGCAAGCACCTATTTCTCTTCTAAAAAAGGGAAATGAGACAACTAGCATAGACATAATTACTTTTTTAGATGTCTGAAGTTATGCAAAATGAATGCTATTCTATGAAGTTAATTAAAACACCTTACAAAATATGAGACTGTCAAATTACTGTTTTCATACACATTTCCTCATCATCCTGTCTTCTAAGGGGTTGTCTTCACTCCTGAGAAGAAGACAAGCAAACAAACAAAAAGTTGTGTTTATTATAACCTCAGGGAAACTAGCACGAGTAAGATGAGAATATCCTTAACACAAGGCATTCTACTTTGTCCAAATCAGTTTCAGGTAGAGTAAAAGGCTGACCATAATGTGCTTACACATCTCTATGTGCTACACATTCCCATCCTTTGTGTGTCAGAGAAGGCTAACAGTTTCTTTATGCTTGTGAGACTCTCTATTACTACCCCTTTCATTTTGATATTCACTACCCCCTGCAGTAGGACAATTTCCTTTCGATTACACCTTTCAAAATGTCTGTATGAATATGGGATTCAAATAGATTTCCTAGGCAATTCACCCATATCTCTCCTGTGAATATTTACCAGATTTCAGGAAAACGCCTTTGCTGGGATTGATCGGTTTATGGCAGTACAGAGAGCTATTGCATTGGCATGTTAACTATGGGGCCAGTCTCAGGCTCTGTCCTTTAGCTTTAGGTAACTTCACTGTATTCATGCTGATGTCAGTCTGACCTTGGTGCCAGGGAAGGTTATGGAGCAGATCATCCTGAGTGCCATCACGTGGCACGTATGGGACAACCAGGGAATCAGGCCCAGTCAGCATGGGTTTATTAAAGACAGGTCCTGCTTGACTACCCTGATCTCCTTCTATGACAAGGTGACCTGCTTAGTGGATGAGGGAAGGGCTGTGGATGTTGTCTACTTGGACTTTAGTAAGGCCTTTGACACTGTCTCCCACAGCTTTCTCCTGGAGAAACTGGCTGCTCATGGCTTGGACAAGCATACTCTCCTCTGGGTAAAAAACAGGCTGGATGGCCGAACCCAAAGAGTTGTGGTGAACGGAATTAAATTCAGTTGGCAGCCGGTCACAAGTGGTGTTCCCCAGGGCTCAGTACTGGGACCAGTTCTGTTTAATATTTTTATCAATGATCTGGATGAGGGGATCAAGTGCACCCTCACTAAGTTTGCAGACGACACTAAGTTGGGCGGGAGCGTTGGTCTGCAGGAGGGTAGGAAGGCTCTACAAAGGGATCTAGACAGGCTGGATCACGGGGCTAAGGCCAATTATATGAGGTTCAGCAAAGCTAAGTGCTGGGTCCTGCACTTGCGTCACAACAGCCCCATGCAACACTACAGGCTTGGGGAGGAGTGGCTGGAGAGCTGCCTGGTGGAAAAGGAATGGGGGATGCTGGTTGACAGCTGGCTGAATATGAGCCAGCAGTGGGCCCAGGTGGCCAAGAAGGCCAATGGCGTCCTGGCTTTTATCAGAAATTGTGTGGCCAGCAAGACTAGGGAAGTGATTGTCCCCCTGTACTTGGCACTGGTGAGGCCGCACCTCGAATACTGTGTTCAGTTTTGGGCCTCTCACTACAACAAAGACATTGAGGTGCTGGAATGTGTCCAAAGAAGGGCAACGAAGCTGGTGAAGGGTCTAGAGCACAAATCTTATGAGGAGTGGCTGAGGGAGCTGGGGTTGTTTAGTCTGGAGAAAAGGAGGTTCAGGGGAGCCCTTATTGCTCTCTACACCTACCTGAAAGGAGAGTGTAGCAAGGTGGGTGTCGGTCTCCCAAGTAGCAAGCAACAGGACAAGAGGAAATGGCCTCAAGTTGCACTAGGGGAGGTTTAGGTTGGATATTAGGAAAAATTTCTTCACAAAAAGGGTAGTCAGTCACTGGAACAGGCTGCCCAGGGAAGTGGCTGAATCCCCATCCCTGGAGGTATTTAAAGAACAGATAGATGTGGTGCTTAGGGAAGCCGTTTAGTGGTGGACTTGGCAGTGCTAGGTTAACGGTTGGACTTGATGATCCTAAAGGTCTTTTCCAACCTTAATTATTCTATGTTTCTATGATTCTATGATTACGGCTCTGCTGGTCAAACTGGTTTTGTTCAATGATTTAATTTTATAACTTTATAGATTCTCAGGCCTGAGGTGACAATTATGATGCTCTAATATGACTACATAGCATAGGATGAGAATCCAAACTGCAGCTCAGTGATTTTACACTGGCAGCCCCCTCCCCTTTTGCTCCCCAAAAGTCATTTGACTTCACAGTCCCCAGATATTGTTGTCTGTGATTTCATAATACAGCAAGAAGTTATGAAGTTTTGCCATGCGCATTTTGGTAAATTCAGTTTAGTGGTATATGTTCCACTGAAGTACATAAACAACTTGTCCTCTGCTATTGTGATAGGAACATCTATTTCAATACATCATAAACACTAAAATAACGATATTTCTCTATTTCACCACTTGAGTTTTGTAAGTTCTAATATGCAATTCTATTTATGACAACCAAAATGGTGAGGCTCCATCTGCTTAAACAAACATCCTTGCTACCTAAATTACTAAAGAATAATCTTTGAAGGGACCTCATAGAAATTGTGTCTTTACTTACTGATTATCTTATACTAAATCAAAATATGTTATGAAAAATACAATCTATGTAGAGAATTTATATTCTTTCAACCAAAAGTGTTGTCCTCTTATCGCAGCTTAGAAATAAGTATGATAAGAGCCATGTTTTTTACACCAAATCTTGGTCAGCTATAAGAAATTCTAAATAAGTGTCTCGTTTTAGCGGAAATCCTTAATGTTTACACTGGAAAATAATGGAAAACAGAGCTTGACTATATATTTCTCTCCCTATTTTATGAATCTCCTTAATGAAGGCAATACTGGGTTTATGTACTTGTCCATCTACTTTATGATTCTCCTTAATTAAGGCTATGGAACTTTTAAAAATATTCATAGTTGTTATTTTATTTTTTCTGTTAAAAATAAGCTTAAAGTTAAATCAAGGAAAAGAGAAACAAAGAATCACAAATTCCTGCAAAAATGAAATACAGAGAGAAGCTCCAAAATATCACAATGCAATTTGCCACCAGCACTAATTAGAGCTATCAAAACAGTTTAATACCACAGTTATAAGAAAAAAAAAACCACAGGAATAAGGGTGTATTCTTGCCAGTGTCATAATTATAATTCTGCCACTTCCTGGAACCATTATGAGAAAAGTACTTGAGTCATCTGACAGTTCTGTCATAGCAGAAAAAAAGTCAATTTTTACTGTGTCCCATAACTTGCTGTGAGACTCATGTCATTATGGACTTCTTAATCAAACCTGGACTGGAAGATCATTCAAGTCTACCTGTCATTTTAAATCAAAATTTTTAACCTTGGTATGCAGCTGACAGTAGTATTGTTGTCATTCCTTCAATCAAGGTGATAAATTAGTGAAAAAAATATTTTTAAAAAGTGTACCCAGATGTTAAGCCACAGAAGGCTGGCCCCTTTTGTATGGCAAGAAGTTAAACCATTTCTATTTTATAACAGTGCCCAGGATTAAAAATAAAACAAAACAAAAGATAATTAATTCATCTGTATCTATCACATAAAGCAGCAGCCACATTAAATAATTTCTATTTTCCAAACCCTTATATAAAAAAGAAAAATGTTTTATTTTCATTTTCAGCTGGTGAATTCAAATATAGACTATTTGCATGGTATCAAGATTAAGTAATATATCAGGAGAATTCTTTATTTGTTATGAAATATTAATATATACATCTCTGATTTCTCCCTGGGGCCAGTGTCTTGCCCTCCTTCAACTACAGAACACCTATGCAGTATTCAGAGAAAATATTGTCGTTTGTTTTATTTATGACTCATTCTTTTCCTGCCATATTTCAGCTGGGTTCAGACGTACATAAATGAAGAGACTGCAAGAAAGCAATGTAGGCAATGTTGAAAAAATAGTGTTGCAGTAAATGACTAAAAATGAAAACTGATCTTTGAAAAACAAAACGAAAAAAAGAGAAAATTAAACAATAAGGAGATTAAACAGGGGAGCTTAATATTATACAACAACAGATGGAAGCTTTTGCCTACAACATGAAGGAAATAAGGTAGTAAACAATAATACCTTTAATATGTATCTGCATTTACTTATCATGCTACATGAAGCCAGCTTTATTGCTGATGGCCTGAGGATAAGCATCTATGTTCTCAGAGGCAATATTACCTTCAGCATTTATATAAGGGTTGAATTTTGTGTAAAACTAGAGAGATTAGGGATTGCTGGGCATCTGCTTGTTTGGCCTTGACTGGTTTTTTATGATAGACTTTTATTTTTTTATATTATTTTTAACTTTCTTTAATTAGCTTTTTGACAATATAGCAGAGGTGTTTTAATTCTCCTTTTGTCTCTAGAAGAGATAAACATAGTAAGACAGAGAATAGAGATAATAACAGTAGCTTTGCAGCCTTTTTTCTGTATTTGTAAAGCAGAATCCAAATATTTCTGAGATAACGGCTAAAGAATAATATTTATGTGTGTGTATGTGTAAGTGTGTCTGCTTGCATGAGAGAGAGACTAAATTACAAGATAAATCATTACATGACACATGCTAGCTGAAGTAGTCTGGTTTTTGTGTATGTGTCCATGTAGCTGGATTATTGGCATTGTTTTGAACGTATAGAAAATAGCAGCAGAAAAACCTTTCTTGCTTTCTCCACAGTGCTGTGTCTCTATTGACCATTTTCAAATGCAAGATTGAAGCCAACACAGCTTGCTTATACGTAATTTTTAACACAATATTCCTTAGTACATGGAATCCTTCATGGCTGAAGACTTCAAATCATACTTCATTGACTGTACCTGTTTAGGTGACCGGTCACACAGAGAAGCACATTAAGGAAAGAAAAAAGCATCAGGAACAAAACCCTCTAGTTATATCTGTGCAATCACTCAGTATTCAGAAATCAGGTTTTCAGACCATCTAAAAAAACATGTTGGTGGTTTACAAATCTGAGATTTAAGAAATGCTGAATGCTGACAACTTTTTGATTAACCTTTGTCTTCCTACTTGTGAGTAGGATTTTTTTTCTCCTTAAAACTCAGGAACTATAATCTTGATAGAGGAGACCAAAAGTATTTGTGGGGAGAGAGGAGCACCACAGCTGCTAAGGAAGAAAAAAAAGTGTGATAGGAATTCCAAGGAAAACAAGAGATCTAACTAGACACATGCAAAGGAAAGATTGTGCTAAGTGGGGGAGAGGAGCTGCTGCAAAGATATTTTGGAAATGTTTTTGGGAATGACAATTAATGGGAAGAAAAGCATAACGCTAACTCATTGGAATTCTTCCAAAGCTTCTTTCTATGTGCTCTCCTCTCCATGATCCCAGTATTGCCAACGCTCAGGAATCTCTCACGAATTACTTGATTTTAGGGGTGGGGGGAAAGTCTTAGAACAATTCTTGAGAATGACTGTTGTTGCTCAGGAGGTAAGTAAAAGGGCTGCTGAAGAAACTGGCAGATGAATTTGCCAGTTCTCTTACTGTCACAGTACATTGGTAAAAGGGCAAAAGACAGGGCAAGAGTTTTAAAATTATTTTGCTTCTGTTTTCTTCCTGTCCTGGAAAATGGGAAGAACCACAGAAGGAGCAGAGATAAAGCTACAGGGAGGCAGAGCTATTTAAGAAATGACACTATGCAGGCAGAAAGGTTTAATGACCAGAAGGGATGTGAATTCTGGAAAACAAAATAGATCTGGAGATTGCAACACAATAAACTGATAGAAAGAATATGGGTTAAAGGAAAATGTAAACATTCTTTTTGTTCCAAAGGGCTAAAATTTCCTTTCCTAATATTGGTGGGAAGGTGGACAAGTCTATTTGTCTCATAAACATGCATACGCCCAGAAATTATTCAGAGTTAAAATGAGTTATTAGAGAGATATAATAGCTCTATAGGAATTATTTAGGCAACGAAGCTCATCATCTATCATTTATTAAGATTCATACTACTGTTTCTCTTCTTTCCTCCCCACTCCTCAACACAATCACCAATACAAACTGATCTTCATCCCTCAAACCTGCTGAGACTTCCTGGGAAAACCTTGTAAGGGAATTCTAGTCTCAATAATATACTTTCCACTAGGACTAATTCTCCCCAGTGTTTTCAAATCTGACATTTAGAGCTACGTGCAAATTATTTGTGACTGAGCAAATTAGCTAATTAAATAATTGGCTTAGGGCTTCATAAAATTTGGCTGCTATGGAAATGAGGCTGTCTACTATCTTACAAGCTTCATCTAAGCATTAAAAGTACTTCATGTCTTTACTCCAGCTGAAATTGCAGTAGTAGCAGATTTGTTTTTAAAATGGTTGTTTATAGAGTTATTCTTGCATGGTTTCCAAAATCAATATGTAGTGGGATACTTCTTCTGAGAAGCTCTGTACCCAAACAAGACTGCAATCTACCCTCCCCATACTGTACATTTACACAACAATAACTTTACAAAATCATTTCAATTGAAATTCAAAATCACAGTTCGTCACCTTGATCCCTGGGACGGTGATGGAGCAGCTAATCCTGGAAACCGTTTCCAGGCACATGAGCAACAAGAAAATCATCAGGATTAGTCATCATGGCTTCACCAAGGGGAAGTCATGCTTGACCAACTTGATAAACTTCTACGATGAAATGACTGTCCTGGTAGACAAGGGGAGAGCAGTGGATATTGTCTACCTGGACTTCAGGAAGGCCTTTGACACTGTCTCCCATAAGATTCTCAGAGAGAAGCTGTTGATGTACGGGCTGGATGAGCACACAGTGAGGTGGGTTGAAAAGTGGCTGAATGGCCGGGCCCAGACTGTGGTGACCAGCAGACCAAAGTCTGCTTGGAGACCAGTACCTAGCGGTGTACCCCAGAGGTCAATACTAGGTCCAATCCTGTTCAACATCTTCATTAGCAATCTGGATGGTGGCGCAGGGTGTACCTTCCAGCAAGTTTGCTGATGACACCAAAATGGGAGGAGTGACCGATACGCCAGAGGGTAGTGCTGCCACCCAGAGGGACCTTGACAGGCTGAAGAAACGGGCTGACAGGAATCTCATGTAGTTCGACAAGGGAAAGTGCAAAGTCCTGCACTTGGAGAGGAACAACTCCATGCCCCAGCACAAGCTGGGGCCACCCAGCTGGAAAGCAGCTTGGCAGCAAAGGACGTGGGGGTCCTGCTGAATGCCAAGTTGAACATGAGCCAAAACTGTGCCTTTGACACAGAGATAACTAATGGTATCCTGGGCTGCACTACGAGTGCTGCCAGCAGGTTGAGGGAGGTGGTCCTTCCCTTCTACTATGCACTGGTGAGGCCACACCTGGCGTTTTGTGTCCAGCTTTGGGCTGCTCAGTACAAGAGGGACATGGACATAGTGGAGAGAGCCCAAGGAAGGGCCATGAAGGTGACTAAGGGACTGGAGCACCTGTCCTGTGAGGAAAGGCTGAGAGAGCTCTCTTCAGCCTAGAGAGGAGAAGGCTCACTGGGGATCTTAGTAACGTATATAAATACCTGAAAGGAGGGTGCAAAGAGAACAGAGCCAGGCTCTTTTCAGTGGAGCCCAGTGACAGGACGCGATGCAATGGGTGCAAATTGAAACACAGGAGGTTCCCTCTGAACATCAGGAAACACTTTTTCACTGTGAAGGTGACTGAGCACTGACACAGGTTTCCCAAGGAGGTCGTTTAGTCTCCATCCTTGGAGATCTTCAAAAACCATCTGGACATGGCCTTGGGCAACAGGCTCTAGGTGGCCCTGCTTGAGCAGGAGCGTTGGAACAGACGACCTCCAGAGGTCCCTTATAACCTCAGCCATTCTGTGATTCTGTGATCTCTGTCAGGAAATATTCCCTGTAGTTTTAATATGATTTTGTCTGTTCTGAGATTTTTTACAGCTGTTATCCTAGAATATGGATACTGCACATGTCGTTATATGTTGTTTACTTTAAATTGTTTGAGTAATATTTTGCTTTTTGCTTACTGATGATCTGCCGTATCTAGGGTCTACCAAATTTCCCTATTTACATCATCCATGAATTTATGGATACCATATTGTAAAAATAAACATGTTGGTCATTTATTATTTCCTCACTTATTTTGACTGACCATTCAAAACTCTCTCTGGTTCTTGCATTGTTGAACTTAACAGTGGGAATGGAGGACGATACATAGTTTGGAATGAGATGGAGTCCTACCCAGTACTCCATGAATTACAGAGACATCTGAATCTTTGATTTTTGTGAACAGGTGATGAGATTTACATATGGGTGGAAAATACAGAAACTTTCACAAGTAAATAAAATTTCTTGGCTGCATAAGAATTATTACAAGAAAAAGGATAGCATTCTCTCTTCTTTTTGTGGATATACTTGTAGCCCAGTAAATATGACTTGTGCAATTACTAGTAAAAGGCCACAGGAACTGTGTTGACCTGACACTACAGGGTCTCAGCAGTTATCTGGGCTTGTCTTGGACTAAGCAGGTTTTAGCTGTTTTAGCAATTGTCTAATGGTTAAGTGACAATTTGATTACTGAATAACATATTTTTCCTTAACTCTTTAAATGCTACGTAGTGTAGAGATCTGACAAACCCAGGTAGTCACTGTAAAACAAGTAACGACTCTTTATTTTAGTCCTTTATCTTTAACTGAGGCCATTAGTAGATAGACAGGGGAAAAAAAAAAAAGAATCAATTATGTTTCTATATATATATATTTCAAATTCTAACAGGCTATTTGATTATTCTCTTATTATGTATGAAAGTACCCATATCCTTTTTGAGTACAGCAGTAGTATTTATCTTTATAACTTAGTGTGCAATTTTCAAACTTCATCTGTAAGCCAATGAAAAGAATGCCAGCATTAAGAAAACGTATAAAAATAACCCTAAGCAGTCCCCAAGACTGAGAAAAAAGGGTTCCTAACTATCAGTGTTAATGCATCCTGGACACTGTGGTGGTGACCTCTCATAAGGCTCCCTTATATTTTATTGGTGAAACCTAACACTGTTGACCCAGAGAAATATTGGGAAGGGTTCTAGAGAAAGCAGGCAGATAGCAGGAATTTCATGTATAACACTTTCATGAGACCATTCTTGAGGAAGTGACCACATAATTTGGTCTAGAATTGTTAGCATCCATTGTAATTGGACTAAAAATTACCACTTGTATTTTGGTTGCAAGGTTAAGACCTCAACTATACTAACAGTAAATTCTTGGTTACACATATATGGTGTTTTCCCTTTTACCCATAACAAGGATTTGAGAAAGAACATCTGATTTCCCTAGTTAGCTTTAATTTGCTGAGAAATAAAACTATGTTCTTACTTTTGGTTAAATGTTAATGCTTTCACAGTGACCTTTCAAATAGTTACTCGGTTGTTCAAGAATAAAGCATTTTGGTCTAGCTACATGCTCATAGTCTAGTTTTTCATGATTACTTTTTTATTTAAAGAGGACTGGTTTCTTCATTGCTTCAAACATTTTTAAGCTATAAATTTAATATACGAAAAATAGCTATTTCCCATCCAAATTGTTTACTTGAAAACTCTACCTATATTTTTTTAGGCTACAGCAAAATAATAGAATTCCTTCCCTATGGGTAACAAGCAATCTAATACTATTATAAGTTGTAAAATGATTCTAAAACAACTATTTATCACTAAGTACATTTATATTTATTGATTTATCACCCATACATTTTAATGCGACAAGTGAGTTAAGATTTGTTGGTTTGCATTGCAGTATTGGCTGGAATATAATCTGATTTCAGGAATCACTTCCTTGATACCTGAGGCTTATGACTCTGGCATCAGGATAAGGAGAGAATGGAATCCAGTAGGGCTAAAATAACAGCCTGTGTTCCCTGTATGCTCAATAGCCATAGAAACCTTTGAGGACCTGAAGAGGGAGATCCAATATACCCCAATTATTTGCCTCCCTAATCATCTTAAGATCTTCTTTGCTTCTAACTGGTAAATTAGTCCACGTATGCTAGTGACAAAAACTTGATCAGTTCTGAGAGGTAAGTATTCCATTTTTCTCTTGCTGACATTTCTAGGTTGTTTGGGTGATCTTCATCGCAGTTTAGGGAGCTAGGACACTATCTGATCAGTATGTTTAAATCTTCATTTTAGCCAATGTACACAGAGCTGCATTTCCACCCGACAATTTTGCCAATAGTTTATGTAATTTTCTTATTTCATGCTGTATATTTATTTATTTATTTAGTGAGTGTTGAGTTGTTGCTTTTCTTTTTTTGTCTTAGACCTAGGATCTATTCAATACAGAGGAGGGCCATTTATGCTAACCACCCATCAGAGAAAGGAGTCAGAGTAAACCGCAATTCCAGTTTTAAAGGATTTTTAAAGATTGATGGCTGAATGAACATGTGCTTTGTTTTTTCTGTCTTCCATCTGTCCAAGCAAGTAGCAACATTTTTACTATTAATTAAAATCTATAAAGTGATTTGACAGTCCAAAATCTTGAATAAAAGTAAAAAACTTATTATCACCAAAAGCTCAGTTCTAAAATCTGCATTTAGGATTTGTCAAGCCTTCTGGCCCAGGGATGGAAATTCTTCTATCTTCTGTCTTATGCCATGTATTGTATGGTGTGTTCCAGTTAAAGCTTGTTTGATGAGATAAGAACATCAGTCTGCTTTTAGGTGCAAAAGGTACATTCTTTTCTAAAGTATGAGTGAGGTGCATAAGTTGCTTATTTATCTTACTCTGAAGTGCAATTAAGAAGCAGGAAATTTTCTCTCTGGTCATAACACCTCTTTGCTAATGTGCCACTCACAGAAAGGAATCTAAATCTTGCATTGCTACAAGATGCCTCACTTGTTTTCCAGAACACCTTGTATGTTTGGAGAGGTCTGATCCTCCTATTCCTCTCATAAGTTTAGCACCTGTGTGTGCTATGTACAAAATATCAAACATGGGGAAATATCTGAACTAGTCCTAGAAATAAGCTTTGACATTTCTAGGCTTTTATTGGAAGACAGCATAAATCATTGGGGTCCTTGGAAATAGCTGATTCCAAGTGAGAAAAATAAACATTATCATCTAGGTTATAAAATTGAATGAAACACCTCACCTAGCTGTGTAAAAAAAATAAGTTTTCCTGGACTAGTTCAGTTAATTTAAAGCAAATAACTGACCCTTTGTTGAACCCAGACTATCTGTTGATTCTGGATAGAGCTCTGTGCCATTCTTCAAGTCATTTTATCAATGGTTGTGGTACTGAAGAGCTTAAGTAAATCAGCTCTTTACATGCAGTCTTTCCCTTTTAAGGTTTCCGCTATTCCAGACATCTGGTGGGGCCTAGTACAAGTTTGTATTGGATGCAGGTGTCAGCATGTTGCCAGCTGGGGGGCTGCAGGGATGGCCTCTGTGATGAGAGGCTGTGCTGGACATGACCAGTTCCAGCTGGCTCCAAAGGACCTACCACAGGATACAGCTGAACCCACCATCCAAGATGGTGGCGTATATAAGATGGAAAGCATATTTAAGAAAGGGCAGAAAATGCTTGATAAGCAGAGAAGAAGGATAGGGAAAAAAAAGAGCAAGAAACAGCAGAGGGAACACCAACATCAGAGAAGGAGGAGGAGGTGCTCCATGGAGGAAGAGATAATCCCTGTAGCCCATGGAGAGGCCAGAGCAGAACAGATTTTTCTGAAAGACCCATGCTGGAAGAGAGGAAAAGTGTGCAGAGCAAGGAGTGGCAGAAAGGAACTATTATAGACTGACTGCAATTCCCATTTCCTATCCCCCTGTGCTGCTAAGGAAGGAGGAGGCAGGGGAGACAGGAGTGAAGGATTGAAGTTGAGCCTGGGAAAGGGGGAGGAATGGTGATGTTTCGATGTTTGCCTTTTTGTTTCCCACTACCCATAAATATTTATTCTATTTGGCAGTAAATTAAATCAGTTTTTCCCAAGTCAAGTCTTTTTTGCCCATGACAGTAATCGGTAAACAATCTCCCTATCTTTATCTTGACCCATGAGCTTTTTCATTCCTGTTCTTGTTTTCTCTCCTTGTCCTGCATGAGGGGGTGGGAGAGCGAGTGAGCGGCTAGGTGGAAGTTTGGCTGCCAAGGGTAACCCAGCACAAAAATATTAGGATATTTGTTATTAGGGTGACTTATTAGGTTCTCCTTGCATATGGGATGACTAAAAAGACAAAGTCGGGACATTCATGTGAAAATGTTTTTTGTGAATAGCATACAGAAAAAGCTTTCTAGTCAAAGACATTACAGAGAGCAAGGTTTACTGCTCCTCTTATGAGAACAAGAGTAATAGTTTTGATTTAAATATGTAGTGTAGGAACACTGAATTACCCAGTTGGATTAAGGCTGTGTATGTAATGTGCAAAATCTTCTTTAATTCTGATTTGCTCCATTTTTACCCTAGCCTCCAATATTACTCCATATGTGAATACATTTTAGGACAGCAGGGAGAAATGGAAACAACATTAAGTGTCTTCACAAAGAATAGGACTGATGGTGTTTTTAATTATTTTGCTAACATCATTGGAGCCATTACCTCATAATAAAAAGTGCTGAATGGTCACCTTTTCCCAACCTTTCTTACCACTTATCATCAAAAAGCAAAGCATAATGGGCAACAGCTGTTTCTACTATGCCATGGATTTAGCTACACTCCCTAAGTGAGCAGTTTAGTTCACTAACATTCATTTCTCCATAAGTCCATAATTACAAAACCAAAGTTAATCTGCAAAACATTAGTATCTATTTTTAAGATAGATGAAGGGAGGCTTTTAGTTTTCATTATGATAATTTACTTTTCTTGTTTGGTCTTTCTTTTTCTTTCTTTTGTCTCATCTTGAGATTCCACTCCCACATCTTTGCTCTTTTTAACTTTCAGCCTTATTATAATTCTTTCAGCCTTTTCTTTTTCACATCTTTAAAGTTAGAAAGCTACAATTTTATGTGTTTGCTGGCTTTGCATCTTTATATTTCTACTTTTATTTTGTTTGATTTTTTTTTTTAGTTTGCTTTGTTACTTTCTCTTGATTTCTGAGACAGTGCCAGTGTCTGTGTGGAATGATAAACAAAGTCTAGAGAACATGTACAAAAGTCAAGGAAACTTTACAGTAGAAAACTTTACAGAAGGAAAGATTATTGTATAATAAGTACTGAATATAGTAATTGAAATGTTTTCAGTCTAAAGGGACAGAACGTACTGCTGAGTTTGAGGTTTATTAGGGAAAATCTTTTTTGTTCAAGAATTTTTTTTTTAGCTCAGGATGAATTTTGAAGGGAAGATTGTTCTTATTTAAACTATGGCTGAAATTAGACTTCCTAAGTTCACTATAAATATTCATTTTTCTATTACTTGTAGGTACCTAAACAAGATGATCTCAATTTTCCTTCTTCACCTAGCAGCCTATTTTTTAGATCTCCCTGTGACTAACTTTGACAGTTTGGGTTATGTTCTATCTGTCTTACTGAAAAAAGAAAAATGTTCACTTTTGCCCATTTCTGGCATAAGTCATAAGTCAAATTTATTAATCAGATGCACTAAAAATTTTTATCTTTTAAAGCTGACGTAATATTCCCATTGCACTTGAGGGGTTATGTCCTGACTACACTGCACTGTGTATCCTGCAGTCCTGGTTCAGAGAATTGTGCAGCTGCCTTCTCTCTTTCAGCCCACATGGTTTACTTTTCCTGGAAATAGAATTGCAGAATGTGATCTGGTGACATCTTAAATCCATGTCAAGAACCTGGTCATGTGCCCAAACGGGATAGCTAGTCATCTATTTTACAGAACAGTTATTGCCTGTGGATTGAGTTCTTAAAGTAGCAACAGCTAGAATCACTCATCAATACTGATTTTTTTTTTTTAACTGGGTATCTCACTAAATCTCATTACTCAAAGGAAAGACAGCAGATACTTTGCATTATTTCTTGAGCAAAATTAGTATTTTTTTTGTTTAATTGTTCCATACACTGGTCTCTCTTCAAATACGTAAACACTGTTGTCGCAAAAATGATTGTAAATCCGGGGGGGGGGAAGTGTTCTTTACAATACAGACCTATTTAAGTCGTTTTCTGTTCTTTCTCCTTAGATCAGACCAGCTAAAATGTGATTCTTTCTAGTCCCCCAGGGCATTACCGGAAAAGTTGGAATAATGCAGATTTCTGGAAGTTTTGGAAGCTGTTCTTTGCATAAACTGCTTTTCAAAGGTCAATGACTATCAGAGTTAGTTTTGCATAGGGTTTTTGACTGTACTCACCACTGAGGTCTATGTAAACTAAAATACAGCTCTATGACTAAAGACATTTTATAATCTTCTGTCCCATTTGAACACCAAAGCTGTAGGCAGCATAAAAAAGGCTTACACTATTACTTAAAGTGATACATGAATCAGAACACTTTTTATTCTTATGTCAGTGATGAGCTCCTTGGCCAATCTTTATGTTGCCCCTCTGACTGCTAGAGCTTACATCCTGGCCTGTCAGATACAGTGGAATGAAGGACTGTTAAAACACTGACCTACAGCTAGGATGTGGAGGACTGCTTTTCACAGTGCTACAAGGCACTCTCTTTTCTGTGTGTAAGACTTAAACCTGTAGATGTGAAATTCAAAAGAGAATTTCCCTTCCAAAGAGAAGAGTCAGACAACTAGTCATTGTACAGCACTCATACTCACTAGTGATAGGAATGTGGCAAGTTATAATGTAACAAAATTTTGTTTGTTAGCTCTACAGTTGAACTTGGTGTAGGAGTATGACAGTGAGCTGCTAGTTGTTGATCCTGTAGGATAACTTGACGTGTTTCTGGAGCATATACATGAACTGAGAAAGGGGTTTGTCCTATCCCTGTGGAAGTCAGTAGGAATCTTGGTAACTTCAGTGACATCCTGGAACAGGCTGCAATCAATTTAGTTTCTAAAGAATAGGGGACAAGCACTTCCTTTTGATTACTCACTACTATATAATGGAGCGTAATATTCTCAGATTTTATCAATTTTATCTCACAAGGTTAGAAAATAAAGACTATTGTTCATAGGTTTAAAAAAAAAGTTATTTTTTACACTGTTGACTTCCCTGGCACTGAATTACTGATACTTTCTTTGGTATTTCTGGGATAAAGCATAGAAACATCTTCATGGTTAAATGCTTCTATTGATTTTTTTTTTTTTTTTTTTTTTTTTTTTTAATATACTGCATCACAATGTTTATTTTCCTCATGGAACATGCTTAGACCTCTAAGGAAAACCATCATCAACCAGATTCCCCTGTCTAGACTGGGGGGATAATCCATTCTTTGTATGGCTATTTGGATTTTTCAGCTGAAAAATGTTCTAACTTTCAGCATGGCTAATCCACCACTAATCCTTAGAAACCTTTTACCATGAAGCTGCAAGGGGAGACACAAAAATATGTATTACTCATTGTATACTTAATACTCATATGTTAATTTCATTTTTCTTACTTTTCATTTTGAGGAACAGCTATCCTCGTAATAGTTAATAGTTAAAGGTAAATAGTTCTGGTTAATTATGGTAAAGAATTACAAGGTAAAGAAAGATAATTACACTGTTTTCTTACTGCAGAATAGAAAAGATGAAGCTGCTCACACTGCAGGTGAAAATTAAAAGACATCCTACTTTGTAGAATTCTTATATCAGTTTGGAGCAGAAAACTGGACATTTGAAAAGATCATTCTGAAAACTGTCTGCTTGGTGTTTGCTGCATAAAACAAAAAAGATCTCTCAGTAATGAAAGTTTATGATTTTCTATGCTCCTGTTTTTTGTTTTTTTTTTTATTTCACATCTCTTAACCTTCTTTACTGAAGGGAAAACATACTGTTTGTCTTCACAAACACAACTTTTATAACCTTGACTTGTTCAAAATGAAAAAGAACATGCTAATTTTTTGTTTAATGTTTGGATTGTGGGTTTTTTGGGGGGGGGGGGGGGTTTGTTGTTTTGTTTTGTTTTGTTTTTTTTTCCAAAGAATTTTCTACATTATGAAGCAGTGCTAAGCAAAGAGAATTCAAATTCATCCTTACAATGCATATATGAGTTGTATGAACTAAACAGTTACATTATTGTTTCAGTTCAAGAGCACACAGCCATTTTCTTGAATGATTTTTTCTTTAACTTCCCCATCTGTGGTGGTGTGTTTTTTTCTGTTTATACTTCAGCATATATGAACTGGAACACATTCGGAGGTTATCCACAGTGGAGGTACGTGTTCCAGTCTGATTAACTAAAACTTCTGATCTCAAGCTTAGGGTGTAGAAAAAATGGAAAATACTGGAAGGAAAAAAAAAAAAAATGTTCTTCCCATATAAGAGAAATGAAAAAAACCAGTCAAACTGAGATGGTCAGAAGCATGTAAATAAAAAATGGTAAGAAATTGCTTTCTCTAGAAGCATTTATAAACTGATTTCTCAGCAAGCACAGAGGATAATTATTGGAAAGGGGTACAAAAATCAGAACTTGAGCATGGACAGAGAAATGTCTGTATCAATTTATTAGGGTAATTATATTTCATAAGGTCTCTTCGCTGGAACTGTTTATATATTGACACTTCTCAAATATCCAAGTCTCCAGCTCATGGGAACTCTAAAATAGCTCATGGAATTGACTAAATTGTCGCAGCAGAATACAATACACAACATCCCTTAATAAGGAAACAGTTTATTTTTACAAGCATGGATGCTTTTTATTTTGTAGCACAGCAGTTGATAGATGAAACATGGTGACAGTAGTCAAACTGGTGAGATCATTCCCCAACCCAGAAGATAGAAAAAAACCAGCACACAAAACCAGACCAAGGGGCACATACCAATAACTTGTGTCCGCTTTCCAGACAAGAAACCATACCTATACCAGGAAGCAATGAATGTAAGAATTCAATGTCTTCATAGAACTGTCAATGGGAAGAGAATAAGGAGGAGAAGAATTGAGTGAGACTAAAGCTCCGAAACATTCAAGTAGACAATAAAGACATTTAAAGAAATTTTCTCTCCCTGAGTTTCAAGTGTTGTTGGTTTGAGTTGGTTTGGGCTGAAATTTTTTAATTCAGATGAAGAAGCAAACCAGAATTAGATACTTAAATTTCCAATTTAGAATTCTAGAATTTACCTATATTCTAAAGAAAGAATTAATGGTGGGTGGGACATCTGACGCCACTGTGACAGTAGATATCTGTTTCTCACAACAATCTAATACTAAATAAAGTATACAGATAGCAAGGGTGTCTAAACCAAAGAGGTCAAAGAACAACACAATAACACTAATGCAGAAAAACACACAGATTGATAACATGAAATTTAGAATGAAAAAGGCAGAAAACACAAGAAAGCAGAAAACTTGATCTGGAGTTTACTGTGAATAAAGCATGAATTAAGGAAGAAATGAAGTTGTGGACAGAAATACAGCTATTTTTTTTTTTTTTTTTTTAGAACCGTGAGAAATGAAGCTACTGTGTTCAAATACTACCAGTACCCAAGGCCCACACAGTGACCACTGGAATGAATTCAGTGAGGTATTGAACTGATGAAATCTGTTTTTTGATCCTATGTACCCCACACATTCTCTGTGTAATAGACTATATCCCACCCAGGTTTCTCCTGCATATTCATCACAATTTGTTTTGTTTCTTCTTTCCTCCTCTGTTACTCTGTAGTCAACAGTACAATATATTGCCTGTGTTTCAAAGTACCCTTCTTTCCTCAGTCTATGTTTTCCCCAAATGTTCCAGAAGCAGCATCTAAAGTGGTTTCCCTTGCTTCCTCCCAGTTGCTAATGTGTGCTTTCTGGTCCAGAGATGCAAATGTGTGAATTGGATAGATCAAACAAGTTTGGTATAAAATTATTGCTGTAGCCTGTCCCTCAGTGGGTACCTCTGCTCCGTTTTGGAAGCCCGTCTTTAAGGTATCTATAGGGAAAATCTTACCTTTGAGAATGTGTTACCCTCTGTTTGATTTTCATGAACTTATTAAGGGTAGGCAAGCAGATCGAAAGAAAAAAAAGACAGTATTTTCACATAAACCTTTGAAGAAACTAATTTGAAAAGCAGCACATTTGGGGACTGAGAAACTTCCAGTGAAGAGGGCATCTGCAGCATGACTTCAGCAGATCCAAACCCACTTAACTACAGAACACTTCCAGCCATTCAACAACCATCCTTGCAGCTATGCTTTCAGAGAAATAGTCAGATTGATTGTAACTAAATTGTGGAGTCAATTTCATTATGACTCCAGATGTGCTGCTGAGCAACAGTATTAGATCAGAGGAATGTGAATAAGTATTAATGATGTACAACAAAACCATTGTGAGGGCAATATAAGGAAATGTAGGCAACAGGTAAGAAAGAAGAAACATTATTGCATCAAATTTATAGCAGTTAACATACAGAAATATCATGCCCTACTTACTTAACAGAAAAAATGAATGAAAAGCAGAAGTCATCAAGTCACACTATTGCGAAACCACATATAGAAGTGATCAGAAACATCAAACCACCAAACAATCCAGTCATCAGCTAATCATACAATGTCATGGCAGAAGGTAAGAGCATGTATTGCAGTAGAACACGTAATGCCTTAAAATTGTCTTACCTTGAGAAAAGATGGAGCAAAGTGATGAGGTTCATAAGGAATACTGTGTACCAACAGCAACCAGCAGAACAAAGGGAAGGGAAAAAAAGCCTCCAAAGCTGAAATTCCCATATCAATGATGATAACCAGAATAAGATAAGGAGAATGGATCAATATGCTTGAAAAATACAGAAGCTTAAGTACAGATAGAAGTAAAAGGTACCTGATATTTTTTTTTTTAAATCAGACCAATTAAAATCCTATTGTTATCCTTCTTTTGTTAAATGTCTTGTCTGGTTCTAAATAACAGCTTCACTTATGTTGGTATGCTAAAAGGTTTGTTTTATAAAAAAAAAATAGATTCTGTAGATTCTATGATACATGTAAACTGATACTTGTCTGTTATATTCAGGAAAAATTTGGTCTCAGGAAAGATTATAATGTAACTTTGAGGCTCTTAGCATGATAATTTTTTCAGAATATTTTAATAAAGATGAAAAAATGCGGATGAAAAGTAAAATAAATGACACAAATGCAAAAATACATAGGATTTTGTTTTCCATCATACCACAAAAATGGGTATAGTAATTAGATATAATTTATTCTTAAGGTTACTTCCCTAATCTTTTGTCTGGTCATCCGTATTTCTATTTTCAATGAGCAGATTTAGGAATAAGCTCTGAAGACTTTCCAAAAGTAACAAGTAACCTGAAAGACTTCAATACTGTTTATTCATAGCCCTCAAAAGTATCATATTTTGGGTCCATGTTGAAACATTACCAAAAATAAATTTTAAAGATTCATTTATTTGGGCCAAGATAGCCCTCAAAAATGCAGACGATTTTTCACATTTAATTCAGTAAGAAAGAGAAGCGTGTGTGTGTCTGAAGGCAAAATTTGGCCTCTGTAGCTACAAGCTCCAAAGGAATCGCTCTTCAAGACAGGGTGCACTATAAAATAGCTCTATTATGCTATAGAATTGCTGCCCTACTTTAAATAGAACTGTGATTTTTAAATGGGACTGTTTCTTCATACACTTTGGGTCCTCTATTGTTTTGTGAAAAGATGATCTATTATCAGGAAGTACAGCAAAACTAATTTATCATAAGTTGTTATGTCTTAGAAACCATTGGAATAAAGATACCTTGTCCTGTGGTATCAATTAACTTTTCCTAAAAGATCGAGAAGTCAATGTATTTCTTGTTTAAAAAGTAAACGTAGCAATAATAGATGATGTGTCATCAACCTAGGAAACAAACAAAAAGTAAAACATGAAATTAAAAAACTCTAGAAAAATAAAAAGAAAAAAAGAAGAAACCTGCAAGGACATTTTGTGCAAGACGTTCCCACTGAGTTATTTTAAGATGAAAAAAAAGCAATCATAAATGACATGTAATAAGACAAGGCTGATAATTAGCAGTCAAATATAGGAAATATCTTCAGTAGTTCAGAGTTTTCAGTTTTTTTTAATGCACTGAACAATATATAATAGCAGCAATGCTCTTTAAATCATAGTACTTTTGTCAAGATTTTCTAATGAAGAGGTCACTATTACTATGTTCTTAATTTCTCTCCCCCTTCAATGATTTTACTGTTTTCTTATTCTCTGCAATTGGTGATTACTGAACTGTGGCATTCCTTGTTCCTACAATGCATTCTTTAAACTGTTAGCTACAGGGGAAAGGTACCCCTATTCCTCTGTCTGCTGTTGGGTACTGAAAGAGCCCAGAATGCAACTTAAGCTTTCACATAAACCATATCAGTGCTTCTCCTGTAGCCCATTTTGAAATCTTCAGGTTTTGGTAACATATCTAAGAGGTTATGTAGAAGTTCCTACACACTGTATTCCATCTGTTACAGTTCCTGTCTTACTCAGCAAAGGGGAATCTTTGTGGGGGT
This sequence comes from Platalea leucorodia, assembly GCF_965183815.1. Lineage (NCBI taxonomy): Eukaryota > Metazoa > Chordata > Aves > Pelecaniformes > Threskiornithidae > Platalea > Platalea leucorodia. The sequence goes on along the minus strand of NC_138824.1, from coordinate 36,952,666 downwards.
TGAGTTTTTTAATTGCATGCTACATCTAACAGCAAAGTCACTAATCAACTGTCTTACTAATGCAAATTACTAATTCTCCCTCAAAGTAGAGAGCTGGATCTCAGTAATCAAACACATTTCTTTTTATATTTTCTGAACAAATACATTAGGCAGTCATTTACCTGTACACAGGGAAACAGTTATAAATAAATTCTCACTTTTGTGAAAGTGATTAAATATCTAAGATCACAGCAATGATCATGATGACAATACCTCCGCTGGCCTTGCTGTGGTTGGTAATACATACCAGTACATTGGCTGCATTTAGCTGATAGAGTACATTAAGGTGTTCTTACTTTTCATTTCTTAGCATCCCTCTGTGAGATGCATGCATCACATAATTTTTACACAGATTCCTTACCTTGAAATCCCATTTACACAATAGGTTTTTTAAAACTGAAAAATGTTAAATCTAATAGATAAGCTTTTTCAATGGAATATTTCATAATTTCTGCCTCTGTCCTATAAATTGGGGGGTGGGGGAAGTCTTTTTTCCTCAAGCCCAAACAACTTATCCAGCCAGTCCATTTTTTTTTCCTTTGGGTATTTTTATGAAAAGACAAATTGTCTATAAGACAGTGTCACACTGAGTCATCCCACTTGGGCCAGATGCCTGTTTTTCAGGCAAGGAAATATCAAAGTGAAGTGTGAGAAAATTGCCCTTAGTGAATATTCATTTAACCATCCTATAGGGAATTTGAGGGCTCCCAGCAATTCTGTTGACACATTATCTGTCAGTATACTTGTGCTGCCACATCTTTTCCTTTGGAATAAGTCCTCTCTTTTTATATGGAAAACACCATAAAAATTAATAGAAATGATCCCTGAACAGAGGAGTTTGCACAGGGATTTGAAATGTGACTTCCTGAGTAATAAATAAGGCAAGTGGCAAAGGCTATGACAGAATGGGTGTGTTACCACAGTGAGGTAATTTGGTTACTCATCTAGAGCTAGAACTCTGATGTAACATCATAAAAAAAAAAAATATATATATATATAATCACAGCAATTGCTGCCTTACTTAGCTAATACCTTACGGTGCTGCAGGAAAAAAGGGATTTACAGGTCTTGAAAGTGATCTTTAACTCATACGCCACTGAAAGAGATCTACAGGCATTCTGCTGAATTTGGCATGTGAGGTATTGAGGTTGATAACAATGGTGGCAGGTATGAGAGACAATCAGAGATAAGGTTGAACAAAAAGAAAGATTGGTTAGAGGAAGGACTTGGAGATATGGATCAGAAAGATGAATTCAGTGCACTGGTATTTCAAATGGCTCAAGAGTTATGAATAGAACAGGATTTAGGTTTTCCTACATGAGTTTATTCCAAACCAGAAAGATCCCTGAAACAGCCCGACTAAGAATTACTTCCCTGATTTAGGTCACAAACTAAGCTACACTCAATTTTGTCTTCCGTGTTTTACGAATACCTTGTGGTTTGGAGTTTTTTTCCTACTTTAGCTTTTAAATGAGAATAGCTTGTAACCCTCAATGTGGAGAAGTAGTGATAGCGTTAACTGTCTCCAACTCTGTAACTTGTCCTTTTTGAATGGCTCTTCCAGAAGTTCAAATTCTCATTTTCAGAACTGTAAGGGTCTTTGGAATAGACGATAACCTTCTCAAAGCACAAGAACGGTTCATCTCAATGTGTATAAAATTAAGCAGGTACGACAAAAGGCCAGCTTTGCTGAACAGGGAACTCCAGGCTGGGTTCAGACACAAGAAAGGAAGCTTATGAAAGGTGAAAGTGGGGACAGGATACCTCAGAGGAATATGGAAGCATTGCCCCTGCAGGCAGTGATGGAATTAGGAAAAGCCTAATTTCAACTGCAGTTGAAGCTAGGAAGGGTCTGTGAAAGACAACAAGGATTTCTGTAAGTACAACATCAGGAAAAGGAAAACCAGGTATACAGTGGGCCTTCTCCTGAATGGATGGGACAACTTAATAATGAGGGTCACTGAAAAAATTGAGATATTGTCTTTGACTCAGTTTTTGCTGGCAAGGGCTGCTCTCAGGCCTCCCAGGTTCCTGTGTTCAGCTGGGCAGTTTAGGGAAGAGAAGCAGTAACATCAATAGAAGAAAAATATCAAGTGATGGATTCTTAAGCAAACTGGACATGCATGAGTCCATGGGGACAGATGGCATATATTCAAGGATGCTGAGGAAGCTGACAGACATCCCTGTGGTAATTGAGGAGAGGCCTTGATGCCTGCAAAAATGCATATCATAATCAACGTCAAAAAGGGCACTAGGAGGATTTAGAGGACTACAGGCTGGTCAGTCTAATATATTTAAGGACCAAATCCTTCTGGAAACCTTTCTAGGAACATGAAGTGCAAGAAGATGGCTTGGAACAACCAGCATGTATTTATCAAAGGAAAAATCATGCCAGACCAGCTTGAATGGTGATGAAATGGACTTGCACCCAAAGTAGGTGAAAAACTAACCGTGCTCCAAGTGTAGCAGTCAACTGTTCCAAGTCTAACTGGCATCCAGTTGGGAGTGGTGTTCCCTGGGGTCAGTTCTGGGCCTGGTACTGTCTAACATCTTCACTGGGGACCTCTGCCACGGAAAACCAGGCATCTCAGTGAATTCTCCAAAGACTCCAAACTGGAGGGAGCAGACAGTGAGCTAGAGGTCAGAGTCCAACATTCAAAGGGATCTTGACAGGCTGTAGAAGTGGGCTGACAGAAACTTCAATGAAGTTCAGCAAAAGCAAATGCAAATTCCTGCATTTGTGACAATATAACACTTTGCAACTGAACAAGCTGGGGTTAATTAGCTACAAAGCATCTTTAGAGTAAAAGATGGGAATCTGGGCGTCTGATGGACAACAACCTGAAAAATGTCCAAAGGACAACAACCAGTAATGTGTTTTTGTAGTGATGAAAGCTAACTGCACTCTAGTTAGTGCAGGAAACATATAAAGAATTGATGAGTCTTCTCTTCTCAACCCTTCTGAGACCATATCTGGAATATTATGCCCAATTTTGGGCTCACCAGAGTAAGAGAGAGAGTGACAAAACAGAATCAAGGTGAGGGTACTAAGGTGGCCAGGGGGTTGGAGCACATGGAATAGTACTTGAAGATGAGGAAGCGTGAAACAGACAACTTGGGGGAAGGAGGAGGAGAGAGAAGAGGATTTGATATGCTCTCTTCAACAACCTAAACGTTGGCTATAGAGCAGTGAAAGTGAAAGACTTTTTTGAAGGTGCACAGAAAAAAAAAGTAACAGAAGTTGCTGCAAGGGACATTCTGGCTGAATATAATGGATATAATTGTCACAGTGAAGGTGATTAAGCACTAGAACAGGTTGCCCGCAGAGGCTGTGGTATCTTCCCACTTTCAACACTCAACTGGACAAGACCCAGAGAAACCTGATCTAACTTTGACGTTGAAGTTGCTTCGAGCAGGAGGTTGACCTGTTCAAGTGATGAAAGTTTTGTCTCCCAGACTATGTAAAGTTGAACAGTTTTACTGTGTAGTAGCTTTAAGACCCAATGCTCACTAGATATTAATCAGGAAGCGGTATGCACTGTCCACTAACCAGTAAGAATCACTGAACTTTCCATTGTGTGAGGAATAGTGATGAACAATCTCTGGCACGTGCACTGTGTGCAAACTGTGGGAAGTTTTAAACAGCAAGAAGTGGATGAACACAGGAGAGCTGCTCACTAGACCGTGTCCTCATTCTGCTTTGCCCTTCACTCTCATTTGCCATTCGCACCAGTACAAAACAAGGTGGAAAAGGCTCATAAATCATAATTGCAACATTTTATAGTTCCTTACAGAGTAAGTGGCTATCCACTAAAGTCTGAGAGATTATGATTCTCTACTATGTCAGTTTTATGTTGGCGCAATGCTGTTTATTTCAACAAATTTTCTTATTCCTACCATTTGGTGTAAAAGAATGAGGAATCAAATACATCTTCCCATAGTTAGCCATTAGGCATACAGATATGTATATTCATCACCAGTCTCATGGAAAGAAGCTAATTTCAAAATTTTCCACAATGAAGTCTTACCCCACTGGAAAACAATAGACGTGCAAAGAAATGAATTCTTTTATTCTTAAAAAAAAGGAGCTGAGACAAAGTTATGCTTTCCAAAGTCAATGATGTGAATTCTCCTGTTTACTACAGTGAGAGAAAAATGGCCTCTAAAGTAGTTTGCATAGTTTCCTAATATGAAAAACAACACAGAAGTTCTTTTTTTAGAAGTGATTTATTTCATTTTACTGATCAGTTGCTTACTGGCTTTTCTCAGTCTTCATAAGGAGCTTCACATCTTTGGGTCAGAAAGATAAATTACTTAGATGGGAGGTGTTAAAAAAAAAAGAGCTACTTGACCTAGTGACAGGCTACAGTCTTGCTGGTTTTCTTTTCCCTTTTAATGATACTAGACTGTCATTCTGGTTGTGCAATGTTATAAATGTAGTTTTGAAGGTAATGTTAGTCTGTTACTCAGTGTTTCCAAACCTAGACGGTGCACCAGGAAAATAATGATTTAACTAGGCACTAGACTTATACCTTCCGACTTCTATCTAGAAAACCTAGCTGGCTATAGTAGTACTAGATGCATGGATAATTCAGAACAAATAGGGTATCCACATCCAACAAGCTCAAGTCTTTTCCAACACCATGTTAGGCCAGTTTTAGGTTTGTGCATTCAATCACACTTGCTGGTGCCATACAGCACCATTGTGAACACTTGAGTTCCTAAGCCAATTACTGTGCACCCTTTGCAACCTCAGTGTTGCAGTAAGAGGACTCTTTGGGGCACTGCAGCTGGAGCCATATCTCCTAGGGACATGGCATGTGCTACATAGCATGCCCTCTACACTTAATTTTGCTTTATTAATAGACACACTATGCAAGTATCAAAATAGAGCCTGAGGATACATCAACATTAGGCATTGTGACTGGTTAGGACTTGGATTCAGGAGAGAGCATACCACATAAACTGTAGGCATGCACACAGCAACACCATTGGTCATAGCCATGCTGAACATGATTATATGTCAGGAGTTTTCAAGCTTTTGTGATTTCTGGGTAACATAGATCACTTTAGAAATATATTTTATTTGCTGTAGAGTATATGTGGAATTAGTCTTCCCAGCCATTTATCTTAGTTCCCTTACAAGCATCTCCAGGACCACCATGGAGAATGGACCACAAGTAGAAAATACTGATACACACAGTTGAAAACCTGATTTCCTCCTACACAGATTCTAGTGTAGGGCAACAATGAGAATGGGATGACTAATTAAATCATCTTTTTCATCTTCGTGGTGCAATTCTTTAGCTAATCTGGCATAATTAGAAGGCTGTCTGTGCATCCGCAGCAGTCAACACCTTCACAGATCTGATGCTTTTCTAGTTAGTATTAAAAGGTGTGAATTTCCTCTCAATTACACTTATGCAAGGAAGGAGTATTTCTGCTGAGACTAGGCATATAAGTGAAGCAAGATTCAAATTTACTGGCTTAGGACCTCATTGTTTTCTACTCTATATCTTCTGTAGTTTTCCAAAGAAATTCAAAGACAATATGAAATTGCACATTTGTCCTTAGTAATATTTTATACTGACTTACACAATAATCAGTGAATACAGCAAAATGCTTGGGTCTGAGCTACATAAAAAACACTTTTTTTTTTTTGTTTTTGGCTGTGAGAAGTGGCCTTGAAGAATGTATGAACCATAATTGCACTACCTGAAAAGTGTAAAGGTACTCTACTGGAACTATAAGTGAGGCTTAACATACAAGGCCATGGAGAATCAAATTCTTCCACCTAAAGTTTGGACTCCATATCTCTGAGCTGAAAGCCCCCATTAATGTTTTAGTAAGGCTTAAAAGCTTCATTTTCTGTTGGGAAAACTTATTATAGCATTAAAAAATACTCAAATAGGCTTTTCACAGGGAAAATGAAGTTTTAATGCTTCAAAAATTGCCATGGGGAGTTCCTGTTTTGAGAACTTCCAGCACAGCTACCCACTGTTATGTTAAACAAGTTTTTTCTAAACATTAAAAAAAATTGAAAAATAACAAATTGCTTTTTCAGTTAAGTTGGGAGAGGTATTAATTATGGAAATTTAAGGTAATATAAATAGACTATAAGCTTCTGCAGTTAAAATCTTTTTTTGGTAGTATTAAAACTATATTGGTCTCAGAGGGTGTAGGTACCAGTTGTGTTGGTATCCAGTACTGCAGTGGAGAACAAGAGGCGTTTTTAGGGTGTGATTCATCTGACTTATTTTAGGCATCTGGTTTAAGATAAGAGAAATTGCATCTCAAAGGTTGGACCAGATGATCTTTTGAGGTCCCTTCCAACTTGGGCTGTTCTATGATTCTATTGATTGATTTAAAACTTTCTAGTTCTATGCATTGATTGTAAAGGCTTCATGAGGTGATCCCACTGTATACATCTGTATCTTCTCAGGTTAATCTTCCCATTTTAGAGACTGACATAACAGTAATTCAAGTTTAAACAGTTTACTGCACAATCATTAAAAGACATGGAAGCTAATTAAATTTTTGTCTGAATAAAGTGTGTGCACCCTTCTCTCCATTCTAGAGTATTGCAAGGTTTCTAGAGCCAAAACCAGATTGTGTTTTATTTCTTTTTTTATCCAGCAGTAAACAACTCTTCATCCCAGCAATTTTTTCTCTGCTAAGAGATATGCTAAGATATCTTCTTTTTTATAGCCTCAAAATGGTTACAGAGAAATGTATACATTACAGGATTTATGATGCATCAACATCTATAGGTAAATTTTATGCATTGCTGACTTTAAGTATCTAGACATCTATCAACATGAGAAGAAGTTGTAAATTGGCTGAGGTTATAAACTACTCGTCAGACTGAAAAAAAGATCACATCTCTAATGGTAGATCCCAAGTAGCTAAGAAGGAGTGAAACCTTGCTGAGTCTAGATAAAAATTAAATCACCCGTAGTTCCTGCATATTAGATTAATATTGTCTTCTGTTTTTCACATTTTATTTCTTCTTCCTTAGTTTGTTTCTTGCTATACTATTTTTTTTTTCTTTTTTGAGGAAGCAGTCTTGCCAAACAATCATTTCATCTTTGGAGAGCTGCAGTGCTAACTGTCATAGATGCAACCTGCCAGTAACTTAATTTTCACTTGGTAGCATTTTATACCCTCTTTGTAGCAATGGAAGTTACCAACTGTGATACAGAAGAGAGGAGAATCGGGTCTCTTAAGAAACAGATTAGAAGTCTTTTTATCTTGATAAGTAAGTGGCAATATCAATGCTTGCTAGTGGAAGGAGAGGAAATCTAACAAATACAAGCTGGATACAGGAGTAAAAACAAAATAGAAAAAGCTGTTCCACAAGCTGAGTTCAGGTGTTGGATGGAGATTGTCTTGGTAAAGGAACTGATCAAAAGTGAAGCTAGCTTTATGACACCTTTGTATCTGGATTCTTGTCTGGTCTTTGATGCATATCAGAAGCAGATTGATTGGGAAGGTACACAGAGCTGCCATGACCTTTTCCTCCCTCTCTTTTGCCCTCAGGAACAAATCAAGAGGGAGAAAGTAAAACAAGGGAGAAGACAAGCCTGGGAAGAGTTTACTTTCACCTCTGCTGATGAAAAATTCTGAGGTAAAATTCTCATGCTACGTTTACATTCAAACTCCACTTTTCACCACTCATATTTTACTAGCTTTTCATACTGAAGGAGCTAACAATCCTGAATGGTCCTCAAATACTAAAAATGACAAAGAAAAAAAAAATCAACAAATCATTCCTCAACATAAATATGGACACAGTTGCCCCAGAGTTACAGGAGAAGTTCATGGAAGGCATCCTGGGTGAGATGCAAACATTAGAGCAAGCTGAAACTGCCTGCCAACACAAGAATATAGGTCTCCTGTCTAAATCTCTTTTATAGTAATGGCAAAAACAATTCCTTCAATATTGAGAAAATCTATAGGATTTTTTGAAATTCAAAAATAATCTGAATGGGGTATAGTAAATTTAGTAGTTTACAACTCAATTTAAATTCATAATACTGTATTTTTATTATTGAAAAGGGGAATTGGGATACTTGTTCTGTGACTTCATAAGCATGTCTACTGTCCTTTCAGTAATTTTGCTGGTTAGTTCCTGTGTCTTTTATGTACTCTTGTCTCTCTGGATATTAAATATAAATCTAGATGAATAGTGGACATGCTTAAATTCTGTATGTGTGTCTGTAGGCACATATTTACACAATAGATCCAAAGATCCCAAAACTTTTTACAAGAATTACAAATTAAAATTATAGAAAAACAATTGAAATAGAGGACAGAATAGGACTGCATAAGGCAGAGATTGAAATATTGTCTCCATTGTAAGCTGGAACTTGAAGATGAAAGGCTACCATGCATTTTGATTTGCCTGAGAAAACATAGAAAACTTGTGGCTTTTTTTTTCTTTGTTTTTAGTTTGCTGTTCAATCCTCTGGGCTAAGTGTGATCTGAGATGCCTCATCTTGACTTTGTGATCAGACCAGTGAGAAGGTAATTTTGTCAGAAGAAAGTCTAATCTGAGTATTTGAACATACTTAGACTTGAGACAGGCACCAAGTTTGTCTGCTTTTCCATTGTAGCTGCAGTTCAGGGGATACTCAAGGTAACGGAACATAGGGAACTTTATTGCTGAAACTATGTCCCCTGTAGGATATAAGCATTACATTCCTGGAATTAAGGACCTATATTCCAACTAAGTCCCACTTCAGGCATTTTCCTTGGATAAAAGCCAAGTTTTTTCTCTGTATTGTTTTAAGCAAAACTAGTGATCCATTTTTTTTGGCTACATTTTTCCTTTTAAAACTTTTTTCTCTAACTTTACTAAACTTTCAAGAGTTCAAGCTGACATTTTCCGGTGAGCTCCCAGATAATTTTGGAAACCATTACCAAAAATGCTTTAGATTCTTCCAAGAAATAAATTGGAAAAATACTTTGGCTGTAAAACCTTTTACTAAATTGTATGATAATGCAAAAAAAGAAATTACTATAACCCCTGTATAAACCAGCTTCTTGAGAAGCTGTAATGACTTCTTGTTTTGGAAAGGGGATTTGGTATTTAGAAGGTGAAGATTAGTGTGCTCTTTTGTGTTTTCCAGGAAGAGGTGTTTACATTTTTGTTAAGTATACATCTTTGTTTTCCACTTGCTTAACAATGTATCTTTTCCAAATATTTCTATGATGTACTGTACATGTACTCCATCACAGAAACAATGAGTAAAATTTCTTAGCAAGGGCATCGCCACATGAAGAGTATTTCTCTCACCATATGAGGAATATGACAGGCTGGTCATATTAGCTAAGGTTAGCTGCCTTAAAATCTAATGGAGGTGTTTCTTACCATCGCTCTTCTCTGCTTGTTCTCAGGCAGAGGGGGAAGAAATAAAAGAAAAAAGAAACAACAACAAAAAAGGTGTGCCTTGTTTTTACCTGAAAAAGTGGAAATAAATATAGTTTTCTGTGAATATTTCATCCTCAAGCCCTAGATTTTTCTTCACCTTGTCAGGTCTTCCTTCCAAAATGCTGAGGCTCTTTTTACTACACTAAATCAATGCCTTGGTTTTCTAATGGGCACAGTACCATACTTCTTTTTTCATACTTCTTCCTAAAGCCTTTGTAGTCCAACAGATTGAAGATCTCTGCTTTTAACACTTAACTATTTTCCTGCAGTTCTCACAAGGGATTCTTTGGATAAAAAGAGAGAACAAGGTTTTATTTGGCAAATCTTGCTAAACAACTAGTGGGAGGAGTGAAATCATCACTCACTCTCTTTTACCAATAGTACAGAAACACTTCTTGTAATCCTGATGGTTAAAACCAGTTTTGACTAATTATACTAAGACAATCTAGACAAAGACAAAATCACTGGTAGTTTGAACAGATGCAATTTAATTTACTTCAGAAATGTTTTACCTCTCTGCAATGGTGCTAATTAAATGCTACTTAAATCAAGACCTAGAGTTCTCATCAAGCAGTTAACAGTGGAATTAAGGAAATAATCCCAGTTCCCTTTAATAATGGATTTTTGATTACTGACAGGAACTACAGCATTCCATCTGACTGCCGACAAGGGGTGCATCCATTATACATCTGGGTTCCCAATATTCTGGAATCAATGAAGGAGAAAAGCACAGCTACAAAGCTAACTCTCTGTCTCATGTCTGCATTGCACAGGAGAAATCTCCCCATGTGAAAGTTCATTCAACTTTTGAGTGGAGCAACTAGAAATTCAGAAAGAGAACAAAAGTAAATGTTCATATCTGACTAGGTCAGGCTGGGTCGCTTCATAATCGATGTAGAGCATTCTAGGGCACAATTCGTCTCAGGCTGAAGTTGGTATCTACTATAGGCCTTAAACATTGGTGATTTCCCTGATGAATACTCTAATGTCTGATAGCAATTTCTGTGGGTCATAGCTCAGGTGTCACAGAAAACTTCAGCAAAAGGGTAGGGCAATGAAATAGTAGCTGACATGCAGACAGGTCCTCATGTGGACAGTGTGTGGTGGGGTCAAGGTATTACAGTAAGATTTAACTTAGTGTTCTTCTCTGTGACAGATATTATTTTATTACATTATTGCATATATTGGCTAAAAATATCCTTTTAGTCTAAAATCATCCCTAACTTTGATAGTAAAGAAAACCCTTTTAGTCTAGGTAAAGAATTAAACAGCAGAGCATTTTTATAAATCCTTATTTACAATATGTTCAAGATGGGCAGTTATCTTCATGATATTTGATAAAACCTCACCAACTGGTAAGTATAAACTCAATACTTGATAAATTGCTAGAACAATTAATAAACCAGATAATTTGTAACCACCTGGAGGAAAATAACATGTAAATAGTAGGCAACATGGGCTCATCAAAAACAAATCATGCTGAACTAACCTCATTTCTTTCACTGATAGGATAACAAGCTTAGTGGATAAAGGAAATGCTGTGGACATACTATGTCTTGATTTTAATAAAGAATTTGATACAGTTCCACATGACATTCTCATAAGAAAACTAGAGAAATGTTGATTAAATGCAATCACTGCTAAATAAATACAATGCTGGAGAGAAGAAAAAAAAAGTAACAACAAAAAACCCAACCCACAGAGCAATTATTAATGGTTCAGTGTCAGGTTAGGAAGAAGTATCAAGTGTGGTCTACAGAGGTCTGTTCTGGGTCATGAGTCTAATTCTGCTTAATATTTTCACTGTGTGCTTGGAAAACAAAGTAAAAAGCATGCTAATCAAAAAAGAAGAAGATAAAAAATATGAACAAGTTACATTTACTTGGATACCTATAAATAGTCCCATAAAGCTTTTAAAACAAAATAGAAAATAGCATAAATCCCTGCAAAAGCTTTACCCACTCTTTGAATTGTCAGCAATGTCATAAGAAGGAAAGCTGATTTTCCCTGAGCTGGGTCAGTCAGGATGGTTCATTTCCCCACACAAGAATCTTCTATACAAAGTTTAGGTTGGATCAGAAACTCAAACAGCTTTTTGTGAAGCAATGAGCTTCACATTGAAGTAGATCCTGAGACGTAATCAGATCGGGATCAACTCCCTTCCATAATCATTCCTATCCTTCTGAGAGTCTTCTGGGGCAGAATGCACAGTACAGATGAGCATGTTTTTCTGACCTAATGAGTTTATAATATGTAATCAATGCTGCTAGGAATGGGGATTAGTTCCAAAAAATCTGAAATGGTCAATTTTAATCTTTAGTTATGTAAATTTTAAATTGGTTTAAGTAAGTAAGAAGAATCACAGAAAAAAAGTAAAAATTATATATTTGGTCAACATTACCAGCACAAAGGAAGGTCTGACCCATGATTAACTAAATGTAAATGAACTGTCCGGTAATATTACAAACCCATGAATATTGCAAAGTAGTACAATAAGCAAGTAATTAGACAATTAACTGCTTGATACTGATCAAGCTTTAGACAGAGTATTGCATTCAGTTTTGGGTTTGACTTAAAAAAACAACTATAATCTAGAAATATATAAAAAAATATTAGGATGATGTGGACATTTATTCTTATTAATTGATAAAGATAAAATAAAAACTAATGGGCTCAATCAACAGGGAAAGATTAGAATAAATGTTAGACTAAACAGACTATATAAAGCTTCAATTATATAATTTTAACAATTGCTTCAATTATATAAATTTATCAATTGCAAACAAGGCAGTTCTTCTCCAGCTCATCAGTTATATACATTTACTTAAATTATATACAATCATATTATTTTTTCATCTTCAATTATATGCATGCAACTTTACCAATGCCAAAATCTCCATGGTCTGGAAGGGCGTCATAGGAAAAGGATTCACCTACAGATATACTGCAGAGATGCACAAAACAAGTAATATTAAGTTTGTGGAAGGCCAACCGCAGTATGCTTTTATCAGTTCCATACACATTCAAAGGGCTACACAGATACACAGGAATTTTAAACAACAGCCAGTAATTACCCCCTGAGGAGCAGTAGTGATTTCAAAAGCTTTCTTTCCTGAATAAATATTGATAGGAGGTAGTATGATTTGCCACCTAAGCAGCAGATGTCTGAACAGACATGCTGGGTTAAGGAAGTAATATCATCATCCTTCTCTTACAGGATGGAGAATTAGAGCCCCACTGATGCTGAGTCCATCATTTCTGAATTAACAAGCGATTTGTGGGCATTTCTGCTACAGTGCAAATGTTGGCGTATGTAGACCAGATAACACTCACTCATCTTCAGCTACCTGAGACATCTAAGTTAGGTGTTTAAACCTTGTATTCTCTTCTTATAGACAGTGTAGATCTTTGCAAATGTTTTGTGAGGGATACAAAGAAATAAGTCATAATTTTTTCCCTGTTTTGCAAAACAGTTGAGGAGGGGGCAGATATTTTAACTTTCAAAGAGTCCTTTTAACTATACTTTTTTAGAGCAAATGTTGGTGGTTAAGGAGGAAAGAGAGCAAAAAATGTGAACATAAGTACTTGTGTGCAGGTGATTAAGTGACAATGTTATTCTGAGCTAGAAAAGAGGTATAGGAGAAGATTAAATGATCTGTGAATGACAGAGAAGCAGGCCTTGCAACGAAGAAAGAAGAAAAAAAGAGAAAAAATAAAAAATGGAGTGGAAGGCAGCAGGGAAAGAATAAAGGGATAAAGGAAATAGTATATCTGAAATGAAGAAAAAGGGACTGGAAAGAACAGAAAAATAGCAAAAATTGACATGCTGCAAAGAAGCACAAGTTTATTCATGTAGCTAATAACTACATGTGTACATATAGTTCCGGTAAGTTAGTAATAAATGCTGTTAAATTAGCAATGACTGTTTAATCACAGCTGTTTCCGTTATTTCCTTTTCACTAATGTCTACCATGGCTCGGACAGTCTTTATGTGAACCATAGAGTTCTTTTGTCAGGTGGATGAGAAAAAGACTATATTTACCACAGACTGTCCTGGGGGTTAGCAGCAGATAAATATTTACACTAACAAGTTCCAAAATCTATTTTTGGAGTAAACCCATAAGCTGCACTAGATTCTTTCTGATGCTCCTCTCCATCAAATTTTATTAAAGCACTGGGCATTTGAGGAGATGCAGTATGACAACAGGCAGGTATATTAACAAGAAAAGTCTCTGTCAGATAAAAATCCTAACATTCTAAGCAGGTATTAGCCAGAACTGCTAATACTGAAGAATTAGTTCAGAGTTAGTTCATACAAACAAAACCAACCAAACAAACAAAACAAATCAAAACCCAAAAACTTATAGTTTTGGAGAAAAAAAGAATTTGTCTGTTTTAAGATTGTTCTATAATATATTCTTAGCTATAAGCTGCTAGCAAGGCACCTCCTAATATAATTTTGTGTGACATACTGTTTCACTATTTAATGTGTGCGTTTCACTGAGTCTACATTTACAGTTTACTTTCCCAGTTTTATTCACTTTGGTCATTAATTTTATTTTAAGTTATTTAGCTCTAGAGCAATATGTCTTCAGCACCATCTTTTACCAGCTATATAAAAGAGCACAGGAAGATTCTCCTCTGTTCTCAATCATACAGTTTTAGTAAGAGGAACATGACAGTGTAATCTTCTAATGATAACTCACGTAGAAACATTTTCACAGTCTTGGAAGTGAAGTGCCTTTGTTACAGAGTCAGTAAATGAGGAGATGTGCAGAAGTCAGATGAGAGTGAATGAGTTCTGGGCTTTTCTGCCAGTTGTTCTGCAGGTTCTAACATTGTCTCATTAGTGTGCATCACTGCAGAATCAGCTGTACTAATTTAAGTGAAAATCTGTTTTTTTTCTCAATTCAGCTAATATAAAGATGGCTGCTTTTTATGTGTGTATGTGGGTTTATTTCATTAAAGACTCGTCTCTCATGCATACTCACTATCGGTAACAGGTATAGAACAAAGCTTTGAAAAGGTAAAAAAAGGAAAATGCCCATTGGAGAAAAACATATGGAAACACATACAGATCCCATAAACACTCTAACATTCGTAGAGTCACAGGAAATTTGTGTATGTATGTGTTAGTTGCTGACACATCCTTGCTACTATATCCATTCTCATTGGATGCTGTATAGCAAAAAGATTTCTCCCAAAGAAAAGTTGCTTTGTCAGTGCTAGCTCCCAACACTGGATTTTTTTTTTTTTTTTAAACTTAAAACCAAAACTAGTTTATATCATTTCCTTCTACGCTACCCTAACTTCATCCAATGCCACATAATAACTAAATTCACACCTCTTTTAACCCAAACTTCCTGGCCACTATGAGAAACCAGATTTACATGCATTTCCAAACTATATCTGAATATGTATTTTTATATACTTCCCACACCTTAGGTACTATATGAAAAAAAAAAAAAAAAAGAAAAAAAGAAAAAAAAAAGGAAATTGCAGAAGAGAAGAGGATCTTTTGAAACTAAATTGAACAATGATCTTTACATATAGCCTCCCTAGATCTCTCCCAGTGAAAGGCTGGAAATTAAATTAATTTTCTGGGTATTCCTTGAATATTCAGACTGGAAATCTAGGTGTTAGCGTACTACTTAGAAAGTATGTTTCAATACGTATGTCCGAAGACTAGGCACTAATGCCATATCACCCTGTGAACTTAGCATGTGTGAACCAAAGCCCTTAAGCTGTTGCTAATGGTGAAAACACAAGAGAAAGTTGGTTTCTCAGGTAACAAGGCACAAAATCATTTAAGGATTTCTAGGTCAGAATCAACACCTACCTGTTATCTGAAACTCTTTTAGCTGCTTCTGCATGTCAGTGAAGTAGTTATTCATGTCTCTGGGAGAAACTCCAATTGTTAATGAGCAACTGAAGTTTCCCATTGGAACAACCCTATTCTTAGTCACATAGCAAAGATCTTTACACTGAAAATGTATAGTCTAGCACTAGTATGGCAAACTATGCTGAAAAGAAAAGACTGCCATTTTGCAAATAATAAAGAGTACTTTTAGACCTGCTGCAAGAACACCTGGAAACACTGGGTTCAAGTTGTGGTCATTTGTGACAAATTGTATGATGGCCTCTGGTAGATTTATGTGGAAAAAGTTGATAAGTTTGAAGTTAGTTCTTGAACATTTATCCTAGAGTGAATTAAATTAGCTTAATTATTTACAGTAAAACATGGTGATCTAGGGTGGTTTGATTTTTGGGGGGGGCTATTTATAAGAAGATATAGGTAAGAAATGATGAAGAACCCCAATTAAATGAAGTCATATTTAGTCAGAACACTTTAAAAATTACCAGTCAGGTCCTAATCAAATGTATATGTTGTCTCAAGTTTAGAATTAATAAGCGTATAAAAAAACTGATAGAAGTGAAGATACTATGTGAGATACTGCAATATCAGGTTATGAATTAGATAGGGGTGATAAGTCAGATTGTACTGGTGAGCAGGTGTTACTACACCCTGAGTTACAGACATATAGAGATATACCTACTATGTACAACCTCCTAGCTCCCAAGTTTACTGAAGAGTTTATGTGCTCTTCATGTACTACCAGCTGTTTTTTTCAAGTGAAATGAATTGTAACATTTGGATTTAGATTAAATCCAAGTGTATGAGAATACATTTGCTCCAGGAATACTCTGATGCATCCGCCCAAACTATGTTGTCTTCCAACCCCCATTCTAATGTATTGCAGCATAGCCATCACATTATCATCCAAAAAATCATGCACAAAATTAAAAATTACATCTTAAGACCAGAACACAGAGACCAGAAGAGACCTTGGCCAAGTTGTAAATCTTGTAAAAATATGCATTTTTCTCTAAAGAGGACTAACGTTAAGCAGTATGGTCACAGTCCTCTCTGCATATCCTGACTTGAGGCCAAAGGTTGTTTAGTGGTATAAGTACGGATAAAGTTAAACAAGGTAAAAAAATTAACTGTATCAACGAGAAACATTCCCTCTGATTTGAATATTTAATGCCTAAATAGAAAGAATATTGTAGGAAGGTTGTGTTATTAATCACCTGAATAGGATAGGTATATTGACTGGGACATGTTAAGGGAGATGAGAGGGATTATAATGACAGAAAACTCAGTAATAATGAAGAACTCAATTATTCCCATGAAGATTGGTAAAAAGTAATTTTGGGACATGTTCTAAAAACTAATTTTAGATGCTATAATGATTGCTTCTTGAGGCTGCTATTTTTTATATAATTCTGAGCAGAGCATAAGAACTTACTGAAATTTTTACTACTGAAGAGCCATTCTGAAATCCTGACTATAGTACATTTAAATTCCTCTTCCCTATAGAAATGAAAAAAAAAAAAAAAATTAAAAATTTTACACACACATGTACATATCTATAAACAAGGTGAACTCTATAAAAATGAGCAATACTAGAAAAAAAAAAAAAAAACAACCCAAGAAATTAAAAGGAGAATCTTAAAGGATAAAATTATTGAATGTTTAATAAAAATTTTTAAAGTTCATGGTGATCAACAAAATTATGGCATTGATAAACATCAGAATAAAGAACCTCTTAGAATTAAAAGCTTACTCTCAGAAAGTGGAATTTATAGCCATGTAAGGAAGATCTGAATATCATGAGCTCTGAAAAGTTTAATGTAGAGTCAAGCTGAGACCAAAAAAAGGTTTAGAGGACAATCTTGTGAAAGGCATGAAAACTAATAATAAGCCTTTTTTTCCAACTTGTCAGAAGCAGAATGTTTGCCAGAGAGTCTGCAGAGCTGATGATAAATGATGGCGGTGTAATAAGAGAACTGAAAGGAGATAAGACCACGATAGAAAAATTAAATGAGTTCTTCACATTGATACTCACCACTGAGGAATTTAGGAAGGTTCCCATAGTGGCTATTTTCTTTGAGAAAGAAGAACTGCAGGAACTATCTTAAATTAAAGTGTCAATAGAAGTGATTTTAGACCAAATAGATAAATGAATAGTAACAAATTGCCAAGACAAGATGGTATACACCCAGGGGTTCTTAAAGAACTTAAATATGACCTTGTCATTTGATCATAGATCTTATACTGTTGCTTAAGTCAGCTTCTGTATGAGAAGAATGGAGGTTAGAAAATTTTATGCCTTTGTTTTTTAAAAGGATCCTTAGAGAAACTTGGCAGGGGAGATGCAGGGAAGATGCAGAAAATTAAGAAGTATGTCTGATTCTTTACAGATAGATTGGTAGAATAGAAGTCATAGAAACATAGATAAATACAATAAAATGGAAAGGAATAAAAATAAATTTTGTAGAGAAAATTCTGGCTTTTCAAAGTTCTTAGAAAGAATAAATGAACATATGGGCAAGGGTGATCTTTATTTGGTTGATACACTGTGCCTGGATTTCCAAAAAAATTTTGACAAGGTCCTTTATAAAAGGTCCTTAAATAAACTAAACAGTCATGGATTATAAAATTGAACCTCCACCTATGGATTTATAAATACCTGAAGGACAAGGGATTAATAAATATCTAAATGACAGGAAATGATAGCAGGAGTAAATGATCAGTTTTAACAATAGAAGTCCCACTCTTTGTGAAAGGTTGCAAAAGCTCCTTGCACAACTGACTGGGTGATAAAAAGGCAGAGGCAACACACACAAAGCTATGCACAGGAGAAAAAGACAAACAAAAATTCTCACTGTCTATAAATGGTGAAAAGCTCTAAACTAGACATTGTTAACACAGGAAAGATATTTGCAGCTACTCTGGAAACACCTATGAATATTTCAGTTCAGTGTTCACTGACAATAAAAAACCAAACCAACCAAACAAACACAAACCCCTAACAATTATTGGGGAAGAAAAACAGAACAAGACACTCTTTTACATAATAAAATAATTATCAGAGACATTAGATGACACTGTAATGTATTAGGTTTAAAACAATGAAAAAAAAATTCTTTAATTTAATATATGACTAAACTTTTGAACTCGTTGTCACAGCATAGTTTGGATGCTAAAAGTTAAGTGAGTTCAAAAACCGATTAGACAAATAAATGGAAGTTTATCAAGGGCTGTTGAACACTGAGATACAAGCCCTAGTTTAGAAATTCCCCTAAGCCACACAAAGCTGGGAAAATACCCTGAGGAGCATACTACTCTTTGCTTGCTCTTTTTTTTTACCTAATTTTAAACATTTTGTTATTACCTTAAGTATCTGACATTTATCATTGGGTTTGGACCTTTGATCCAATCCAGAAGAGCCGCTCTTCTTCAAACTTCTGTTCCTGTGACATCTAAATGTTAAAAAAAAAGCCATTCTTCCAATATGTGAAGTCAGATGTTCAGGCAGTGTAAATCAGTATTGTACTGAAGAATTCAGTGTGTTATCTTGGTTTAAGCTACATACAGACCTGGCCAAAGTTCCTTATTTGAGGCATGTACTTTTCTACAGCAAAGCTTTTGATATGGCCTTCAGACAGTATGTAAATGTGTATAAATACAGATATAAATATTGATATAGATTGTAATATTAATGTAAATGTAAATATAAATACAAATGCAAACATAAACATAAACATAAACATAAACATAAACATAAACATAAACATAAACATAAATATAAATATAAATATAAATATAAATATAAATATAAATATAAATATAAATACAAACATATATATATCAGTTCTTGCATGTTTCACAGCATGACTTGAACAAGTACATGAAGAACCTAAGGAAGGACTCAATAATCATTATGAAACCACACACAACTCAGATAAACTATGTTTCTGCCCTGTAGGTATAGAAAACTGTGCATAAGCAGGCTTACTGTTGATGCTTACAAATACTACATAGTAATAAGCCAATTTCTACTACTTCTTAGGCCAGTGAGCTAGGAAAAAATCAAGTTTTAAATAGAATTAAACAGAAAAGGTTTTAGAAACAATTACTTGCTTTAGTTTACTTGCCTGATGAAACCTATTTTAAAGCTTTAGTTGCTGTAGGCAACATAAGTGCAATTAGAAAGTAAATGCAGGCTTAACCAATGAATAATGTCAACTAGGCAGAAATAAATACATCCAATTGGATGAAGTTTATCATGAATTTGTATGAGATGAGGGATCCTTTTTTTTGTACTTTATGGAATTAAATATATTGAGGAAAACCTGAACTCTTTGTGATCCAGCTCATTTCCAAGACATTCTTGTCTGACAAAAAAAATTAGCTTAAAAAATATCTCAGACTGCTAGAGAATAAGGCCCCAGAAGCATGGTAGAAACATGGGCTATGGGAAATGAGTTGATGATAGGATGATAATATTTATTTTTAGCAGATTATTATTGGCTTCTGAGAGAATTTCATGAGTAGTAAAAGACTTCCAGTGAGTTCTTAGGCTACAACTCTTCATGCTGGTCTTCACAGAATGGAAGTCCAAAGCAACTTTCATTCTCTGGAGATAAGACAACCCTGAAAAAGGAACTGGGAAGATCTGGCATGGGGCTCAGTTGGCTCAAAGTCAGTTTTCATGTGTTGGGAGAAGTGTTTTCATTCTTTCAGGAGATATATACTCAAGGGGAATATTTCAACCCTTCAAGGGGCATATGCAAGGTAAAAGCATTCCAGGGACCTGAACAGTACATGAACCTTGCTATGAATCATGTGTGCCCAATTCCCTAACATTGAAACGGCAAATAGCTTCTGAGTTACTCAAATTTTCTTGCTGCAATACCTGCAGCTTCTGTTAATAGGGATGCCAGCTTTTCCTAAAAGGGAATGTCTTTTCATACAATGGATTTGCCTTTGTCACTTATACATCAGTTATCTCCAATCCATTTATACTTATTAGAGTGTCATATTTTCATTTATACCAGTGAAACTGACTACTTTGCATGGAATTTAAAAGACCACAGCACAGAAAATACCAGGAAGAATCTTCCAAAGCATTCCACAGGGTATTAAAACATCTATCAGATTAAAAAAAAAATGGATTTAGAGCAGTCCTGAATGCACCTAAAAATCCTACTGTGCAAACTGTACAACATGTAGTATTCCCACTAATGGATTTTTAGGACTGACATAAAGACTAACCTCAAAGGGTTGAGTAGATGATACAAAATTTACCAACATACTGTCTTGGCAGGGCCAGACAAAAGAAATAGTTTCAGACCCATGAACTTGCTATTAATTTCTGGCTGTAGTTGGAGGTGGTAATAGTGACCTTTAAAGTTCTGTGTAATTTGAGTCCTGGATAGCTTAGACATCACTTCTGTTCATGAACACAACTAAAAGAATTGAAATGAGCAAGTTCATGCTTGGCAGCATATTTGTGCATCTAGGAAATGGTGTTAGGGCTTAGAGAATGACTATCGACCCAGGACTAAGGGCCACTGATACTGGAATTTGGATCTCCATTTGTACAAGAACCACTGATTTTAACTTGAAACTTAGAGTGAGGCTATGTACCCTGCCTTAATTTTTGGTAGTATAAACAAGCAAAATGTTTTCATACCTCTGGGGGATCTGAATTTCGTTTTGATAAAACTTCTTATTTGTAACTTTTTAAAGTAGCAGTTGTGCCATTTTAATTCTAGCGCAAGAAGATACAGAAACTTAATGTGTGTACATTTTAGGAAGAATAAAATAAGTTGTCTACCAGAAAAATACAGTTGCTGCAGAATAAGAACTTAAAAAAAATATATTCTATTTGAGAAAAGAAGTGACAAACTGAGCTTCTTAGAACAGATCTTTTATAAAGAAAATAATTTAAAACATCACCTATTTTAAACAACATCATACATTCAAAACCACTTAAATTGCATATTTCATGAAGATTTCACTCTCTCAACTACCAGAATACCTAGCTGCACAAGATTTGTTTCATATGAACACGATTATTGCCATTTCTTAGGCTCTTCAAAAAAGATAGCACAGTGTTGTTTTGACAAAACAGCACATTCAAATAAGGATGTAGAAATCACTGTTTTAGTTACATAAATTAAGAATGAATTGCTTATGGCAACAGTTATTGGGCAGCAGGTGTCAGAAAGCCATATAAATGTGTAAATGAAAATTGAGCTGCTCAGAGCATCAGGACTGAGTTTCATTACGTTATACAGATATGACTAGGCTTTAAATCCTAGATACCATCTTATAAGTGTCTCACAATTAAATTACATTTCTCAGAATTATCTACGCTAAGTGCCTAGCAATAGGTGATGTCACATGATATTGCAGACCACTAATACACAAAATAGATGCACAATACAAGCCTTGGCCTGAAAATCTACCGAGACAAGGCATTTAGTATTGCACTAGGAACACACCGCATGAGTCTAGCTGTAGCCAACAAGCTGAACTGCATGCGTGATGAATTAATTACTATAATTTCACTTTAAGATAAGATTCAGGGCAGACTGGGGAGGAGGTTAGAGGCAGACAATCACAGGGCCCAGGAAAAGGTTGTGAGGAAAAACCTTCCCAGGCATAAATAGAGCATCAGTAAAGAGGCACTAGAAGGTGTTCCTTTTAGTCTGATTGCATGAAAATCAGGCTGGACTGAAAACAGAGTATTTTTATTTACAGCACATAGGTGTCATATCTCTCCAATTGGGATAAACCCATATCTTGCGTCTCTTTTAGTCTGCCTCTCCTGTTTATTTCTGTGCTTATGTCAGGGGTGATGCTTCACTGCTCAGCTGAGTGCCTCCATCTGCCTATGAACAAGAAATCTTTCTTAAAACATTTAAAGTTCATTTTTTATTCTTTCCAGGAGATATATCAAGTTTTCTATAGACATAAATATATGGTAGAGCTTAGAAATCAGAAGCAGCAATGGCACTCTGGGATCTACAACATTTTCTTGGGGTTTTTTTTTGCCTTGTATGATAATAGGACTTTGATTTGATTTCACATGCAGTTTTAGCCAGCTTACCAATTCAGTTTTTCTTATAATTTGTTTTGAACTACAAGCATAAAGGAGTAGTAATACCTTAAATTCATCCTAAAAACCAAAAACATTTCAGGTCTGGCTGGATAAAAATACGAGACATATGGGATAAATTAGTTGTATCTCCCATTCTGTGATGTTGACAACTTAAGAGTTTTCTCAGATTAGTGTTCTGCCAATGCCAAACGCATTAAGGAAAACTTCATTGTACAGGTTTATTTATTTATTTATTATTTCATCTGTAGGGGGAAAAATAAGAGCAGATGAGGATAAATCTGATAATCCTTAAGGCAGCTGATAATGCGCCTGCAGGACATCAAGGAAAACCTGAAGCTTTAATAAACTACTGTGTACTGTATGCCCCACTTCATTTATTCAACATATATGTTCTGCATGCCTTATGCATTTGTGCATTTATTCACTTTGTACTTAAATATGATTAAGTAAAAGAAGTCTAAAATCTAGATATTTTTTCCTGTCTCAGCAGATTATTTTGGACCGTGTCCAAAGAAGGGCAATGAAGCTGGCGAAGGGTCTAGAGCACAAGTCTTAGGAGGAGCGGCTGAGGGAGCTGGGGTTGTTTAGTCTGGAGAAAAGGAGGTTCAGGGGAGACCTTATTGCTCTCTACAACTACTTGAAAGGAGGTTGTAGTGAGGTGGGGGTCGGTCTCTTCTCCCTAGTAACAAGTGACAGGATGAGAGGAAATGACCTTAAGTTGCACCAGGGGAGGTTTAAATTGGATACTAGGAAAAATTTCTTCACTGAAATGATAGTTAGGCACTGGAACAGGCAGCCCAGGGAAATGGTTGAGTCCCCATCCCTGGAGGTATTTAAAAAACATGTAGAGGTGATGCTTAGGGACATGGTTTAGTGGTGGACTTGGCAGTATTATGTTTATGGTTGGACTTGATGACCTTAAAGGTCTTTTCCAACCTAAATGGTTCTATGATTCTAGAGAAATGTATCAGTGGCTAATTAATTATTTTCTCTTTCTTTACTAAGAGGCTGCATGTGGCATGAAATTTATTTTTGTTTTTTCAATTTTCTGATGAAAAATATAGGTAATCAAGACCATCCAGTCTCTCCTTCTGTGGTATAGACTTGGGTTATTCTTTTGTCTTCTGAGGTGGAACGTAGGACAAGGAAGTAACCAGTCTTCTAATCTGTTCTTTGATTGTACACTGACCTATTACTGAAGAAAAAAGATTCTTGATTTGACTGCTTGAATGTATTTCTGTACTGTAAACATATGAACACATGCACACACATGCACACCTATAATTACTGCCCTCTCTTTTGTTATAATGCTTTCTTCCTGGTTAAGAATTAACAGGTGCTGCTGAGACCTACTGATTTTTTTGTTAGCTGATTGTACAGCCATTTATACATGCACACACACATACATGCAGTCTACAGGTTTCATTATTTCATATAACTTTTAAGAAAATGAGGACTAAAACTTTCAAGCTGACAATAAACCATTTAGGTTTTGTTAATTTTATGACGTATCTGGTTTCTGCATTTGCAGCAGCTCTAAAACATGTTAACTTCCTAATAAATCCTGAGTAATGCTTTATCTGTCACCTTTTTTTTTCTCCCTTTTTTTTGAAGTGGGAAACAGTGCACAAGTTATTACCTAGGGAACAGTTGTTGCTGTCTCCTGTACAGATCCATATCATTCTCAAATTTGCATTCTGATGGAGAAGCAACAAATGTTACTTAAATCCCATGAAGTGTGTTAATTACACTGAGCTCCGTGAAATTATGGGTGAGAGAGCCAAAAAGAATTCTACAATTGCATCTTGAGTCTCTTGAGCATATCTTGTCAGATTAATGTCTTTGTCACTCACATGATAACCTTAAAATTGCTTTTCTCCCTAAGTGATATTCCCTAAACCTCAGTGATATGGAAAATCTCACACAAAGCTAAATAGCAGATGCAGTTTGTATTGTTTACATAAATAATGTTGGTACTTTTATGAAAATAAATCAAAATTGAATTTCATTAACAAGTGCAGCTTGTTACTTTCCCTTAATTATTTTACAGTCCTCCTTCTGTGCTTCTGCATACAAACTGCAGTGTGACTCTCTGAGACAATATCTCTTCCTAGTGTGTCCCTGGAACAAAGGCTAAAATCACATAACTGCCTAGATGTAATGCTTCATTTTTTTCTCCTTTTTTTCCTCCTACTTCTTTGCAAGTCCTAAATAACCATAGCTGCCTCATTGTTTGAATCCAGAAGCCACTGTGTTGTGTAGCAGTAACAGAAATTGTCCCAGAAGACTTTACCACATGGGTATCATCTCCCCATAGCTCTACTAAAGGTTTCTTAAAAACAGGTAGTACAGAAGATTTGCTCTGCCAGGGCTTGAGATGCATGCTTCGGTTCCCCAGCAGGGGACATACTCCACCCTCAGAAAGCTGCAAGTCTTCTCACAAAGTCACAACTATGACTGGCGAAACTCAGCCCATTGGAAATCTATATTAGATGTCAGACCCGTCTAAGAGACAAATCTAATACTTTTGGGTGAAAAATAGCTCACAGCAGTCTGCTGCTCCTAGTTTACTGATATTTGGAAGAATGGTTTGGTTTGGCAATCAATGTCCTAGAGCCACCAAAGACCTTGATATTATCTTTTTTTCTTTAAGTCCATAAAGAGGATTACTGGAAGAAAAAAAAAAGAGAGAGAAAAAAAAAAAAAAAAGAAAATCTGTGATGTTATGTGAGCACCATCGGTATTATTTATCTTTAGGTTTTTGCTTTCATAAAAAATAGACTACGTTACTAAAGCTCACTAGTAATATTTTAATTATTTGTAATGCATTGTAAAGAGTTGTAAGCTTTACTTTGCTAAATGAGAGAGGCAATGCATAACCAGATGTGTCTTATACTATAAGAAGTATATTTGAAATCAAGCAAGTTTTTTTTGTCTTACCAGTGTCTCAGAAATGGTAGGTGATGAGCTTAAAAGATAAGAACCTGGAAAAAATGTGCTAAAATGAAAAGAACCATAGCAATTTGCACTGGTTAAGAATGAAGCCAGATATCTTAGAAAATAAGAAGGACCTCATTTTCCACAACTTCATACTATAAACTGGTTTTTACATTGTTGAATGTCATACTGCAAAACCATTTAGGTTTTGTAATGTTATGCTTTTTCTTTGTGCTTACTATATACAGAACAAACACAAGATTCATGGCATTGATAATAAGGACCATGAACACAATAGAGAATTACTTTCATTTTCCACTACTGGGACTCTGGCACTTTACATTTAAGTGTCCTTTCTGAAATATAAAATTTTATAATGTAGCTTGAAAAGGGGATGGTGGGAATGAAAGAGTTATGCTTATGGAAGTCCATCCATCCAGTCTCTGCAAGGCTACCAGATCTATAAATAATGGAGAAAGGCCCTTAAGCTAGGGATGCCAAATTTAGTAGCGTCTAATGAAAAGATAGGAGTAAAGGCCTGAAATCTCTTTTCAATTAACTTCAGTAGAAATGGGGACCTAGACTGAAAAGTCCTCAAGAAACCATTGGTAGAGGTTTCTCTGACAATCTTTATATTCTTTGTACAAATAACTTCTTCAAGATCACAATTAAAATGTCTGTTCTTGCTATGCATTTTAAAATCTGAACTGTTTACTCAAATCAAGGCTTTTCAAGCTTTGCTTAAAGTCACCATAAGAAGGGAAGGGGAGAGACAAATCCTCATCATTACTTTTTAAAATGACTTAAAAACTACTGACAGCTGAATAAAGGAATGTCTGGAAGAACCTATGTCAAAGTGTGTCTACAAAGTAGATTGAAAAAGTGTTTTGTTCTAAATCCTAATCTCTTCTGTAGTCTCAAGAAGGCTAACACAAGAAGATTGCCACAGAGATGAGTGATATTTGTCGCCAGACATCTGCTAAGACACAAGCACAGTGTATTTTCCCTGCTGGGTAGCATGCAATGAAGGTTATCCAATCCAGAGTTTACCATGAAAATTCAAATCCAGTGTTAAGAGATTTTCTTACTGTAGCTCTTAATGAACAGTGCCTTCTGGATTGGTTATATCAGCAGGCTGACAGGAAATGAGTGGGATATCAAGACTTGAAAGCAATAGTTTTTAATCTGCATGATTCCCAATTGTACTGTACAGGAAATAAAGTACAGTGATGCTAGCAGCCAGTGACAGGGAGAACAACAGGGCAGTGAGAATATTTGTGCATAAGACCATGACTGGTTATCCTGAAATCACACAAGAACAAGTTCCTTCTCTGACTTCAGTCCCACTTACTCTGTGCTTTAGGAGTTGCATCACTGTGAAAGTAAATGCAGAAGTGACATACTCCCTATTTTTAGTGTCTTTTGAGGAGATCAATCACTGAAAAGCAGAAAAGGACTTGAAAATAGATGAGGGAATGCTAAGAGGCTGGTCAGTGTTTGGGGAATGGGTGAATGACCTTGATGCAAGCATCTAACCAAACCTTTTGAGTTTTGCCCAACACTAATTAGTGGAAGTAAGTGAAAGGATATAACACAAACTTTACATATGTAACCAATGTATTACTCCCATGTTCTCTGCTCCACTGCAGAAAATATACTGTCCATTGCTGTATCCTCATATGTGGCTGGGGACACTTAGACTGGGACCTGTGAGGAGGGCAGGCAAGCTGTTTCCCATCAATCTTCCTTATGCAGGAAATCCTGTATTGAGACTCTGAAACTCCCTTCTATTTTTCTTTCTGTGTCTTATTCTCCATTTTGATCCTAGCAAGCTCTGATTCCCTAGCAGCCCCTGGTGTTAGGATCACTTCTGCCCATACCCAGAATGAGAGCTCATGGGCAGGTTGGGGCAGCTTAAATCACTCTGGTCATGAGTCCCTGGTACTGCTGCGTCACTGCACCAGACGCAAAAACAAAACCCACTTTAGTGCTATTACCACAGGAGGTAAAAAGAGGCAGTCCCATCCTCACAATTATCAAGACTAGTGTTTTTAATTTGCTTCTGTACCTTTCTGTCTCCTTTGAAATACAAAATACTATAAATAAAAATTAAAAGCTATGTAAAGCAACCTGCTATAGGCTTTCCTGCTTACCACGTGTAAAGGCCCAGGTGGGAAATACCAATTCTGTTATAAAGAGCATCTGAGTTACACAGTGCTGCATTAGTGCATTCCAACAAATTACCCTGTGTAGCCACGCAGGTTTCACCAGATGACTAATACAGTCCAAACTGACAAATGTCCCAAAAACTAATTTTGCAAGTAAAGGGAAAGAAATGTGTAAATCTCAGTGAAAGAAAGCCACAGTTCTTCAACAAAATTGCAGTGCTTTCGCTTTATTCCTTTTTCTTACTACTAACATGCAAAGAATTCAACTGATCTTCCTTAATGTTACAATAAGTGCTAAGCACCAATAAAATACAGAAACAATCAGATTCCCCATATATGCAGATGTTCTTTCAGAGGGATTTGAAGATGAATGTTTTCCTTTTACACATAATAAACATTCATTTGATTGCAAATGTTCTCTATTTTACCTTTGTCTCTCTAATAAGTCTCACCACATCTAAAAAAAACCCGAAGGGTGGGGTGGGGAAAAGGTTTGAGAGGTGTTTACAGTTTAGATAAAAAAAAATCTAAAATCACAGCTCTTCCAAATGAGCTAATGAAGTACTGTAGCTCCACTAGCTCAGCCTGACAGCTATTACTCCCAGCTCTGCAAACACTGCATTAAATCTCTGTGTATCCTCAGTGATTGTTATTAGTAGGCCTGGGTGTATTTCACTAGACATTTGGAATTCAGCTAAGAAAATTCTCAGTCAGAAACAAGCCATAATGGAGATAAAGATATTACAATCACTCTCTTTCTCAGAAGAAAGCAGGGGGGCAAATAATTCTTTCTGCCTAGAATTGTTTGATTTTGATAACCAGAAAATTGCTAAAAGAGCAATTCCCATACTACCCCGCAACACCCTCCCAAGCAGTACAGTTTTCCTACGTGTTTGGGCACCTGCTGATGTGTAAGAACTGCAATTCACATAGAGTTTTAAATAACACCCAGTACTCAGATCCATTAAAGCATCCATCTACCTCTTCCAATACCTTAAGTCTAACATGAAGACACTGCTTACACCTTTAAGGCCAACACTCAGCTCTTACCTACTCTGACCAACATAAATTCATGTCTGTGAGAAGGCAGGAAGCCTCCTACATCTTAATGTTACTTATATTCCCATGAGGAAATATTTACTAGGATTGTCTATCCTTTGATTTAGAAGAAGTCCAGAGAGACTGGACTCTGATCTCAGCTGAACACCTGAAATTAAATGGAATTAAGAAGTATTAACACGCCTCGAAGTTTTGGATCACACTGCCTCAGTATCTGACCCAAATGTGTTAATGTCTTTCAAGTAGTACAATCCTGGATAAAAGAAGGTAAATAGAATTTACTTGCTTTATTTTGCAAGACATATTAACATATTTTTACCAGTGTTTCATACAAAATACTACCTTTCTGTACCAACACACTTACCATTATGCCAATAGCACCTTTTTTTTTTTTTTTTAATAGTAAAACAGAGATGTTTGGGTTTTTTCTTAGTTACTTGGTGATCTCCTCTTTACTGACCTTGCTGTAATAAATAGTGTTTCTTGGATTTATCTTTATGGAGTTATTGACACCACTGACTGTAACCAGTTACATATGTGAGATCATTCACAAACTTACGTTTATTGATATCTCTCTGCTGGCTGACAACATTGTTCACACTGAATGTCCAAAGTCAGATTCTCAAGGGTAGACGTGGGTTTTTGTTCAGCTGCTAGTGGATTCTGGCTAAAAAGCTTACACCTCTAACAGCAGCATGATTCTTTAAGGTCTGTAGCAGGCAGGATTGCCATTGGCAATATATGTCTAGACTGCGGGTCAGGTGCTGTTGGCCCATTTCACTGCACAACATACAATGCTGAGCCACAGCTGTTGTATTAGCTGCTTGAAACTAGTGTGACAGCCCCTTAAATTTTTTCTTGAGAACCAATCTTGCCTCCTTGAGTACTAGCAAAGTAAAAGGGTAAGCAAGATATTCTTTAATCTTTCCACTTATATTTTATATCTTAACTCTTCAGCTTGAGCTGAGTTCAGCCTGTTTTCCCTTATCTTCCCATGCAATTGAATATAGTGCTAACCAAACAGAAATCTGCTATGAAGTTTTCCTCTAAACAAACTCTACCAATGGCTTCTTATCCAGACAAGGCAACAGCCCTGCTATCCCTGTCTCGGTCTACTGATAACTCCAGGTGAAACCATTCTGAAGAGCAGTGCTGCTTCTAGGAGACTTCAAGCGAATTTGAAATGAGGCCACAATGTTTTTTTTCAGTTGCTTGAGCCTTTAGTGGAAGTCAGAGATGAATAACAGCTCCAGACCTCTTCACAATCTAGTGTATCTTCGTTTCCACTTTTAATTATGTCCATGAAATTAATTCTGGCTTAAATAAGGAGTTCCTGCTTTTCCAGTTGCTAGATACTGTGAGAGGATTTTTGAATAATTTCACCATAAGAAGACCCTGTTCTTTTACCTTCCGTGAGCATCTTTTATTTCCCACCATTTAAAACAAAATATTGGGCTAGACAGAGTGACAGTGTAACTCCATATGTCCTACTTATTTTCTTCTGTTCCCTTATGGTTTATTCAGGACCTGGTCCTGCCTCCAGTGAAGCCATCATCAAAACTCAATTTGACTTCTGGGAAATGGGAATACACTTTTAAGTGGCTATTAATTCCAACGCTGCACATGCAAGATCATTTCCAGGACATCAGGAGTACCTTGTAACAACTACTTCCCACTTATTCATATAATAAAAATAAATAAGTAAATCCTTGTTCAGTAACATTGGTGTGATTATGAAACATTTCCTGTGACAATAATGATAAATGGATGGGTTTGGAACTTTCACTTTACACCTCAATTTTTTCCTTCTTAGAAAGGGTGCCAAGAGTATGCATTTTTTTATGAGTGGAGAGTACCAGACCTTCCCTTTTTGACTTTTACGTGTAAACAAATGTTTTCCTTTTGCCCACAGCAGTTTTAGTTATCTAGCTGATTTGAGATTGTTCTTTTTTTTTTTTTCCTCTTTTTTTTTCTGTTAGTGATGGATAGAATTAGATGACTAGCATCCTGCAACTGGCGCATATTTAGATTAAATTCTCTAGAGAAAAATCAAAGGCAGATGTGAAGAAATGTTACATTTGACTCTGGCCAGAGCTCTGTGTAAAACACTGTGGCTGATCAATACTGACCCTATTAATT
Organism: Platalea leucorodia; assembly: GCF_965183815.1. Lineage (NCBI taxonomy): Eukaryota > Metazoa > Chordata > Aves > Pelecaniformes > Threskiornithidae > Platalea > Platalea leucorodia. The sequence goes on along the minus strand of NC_138824.1, from coordinate 36,921,914 downwards.
CTTATCCTGGACGGATGATCATTGCTTCTGTTCCCTCCCCAGAGCTAAATTACTTTGAAACAGCACAAAAACTGCTCACAGGAGTTAGTCCAAAGACATAAAAAAATATTTTCTTCCACACTGTCAAGTATAACTCATAGTTTCACAAACTGAATAGAAGAGAATTTGGTTTTATATTGCACCCTCCATTGGCTTCAAGTACCCCCAAAGCAGTTTGCAATTTTGAATTATCGGAAGCATTGACTGTGCAGTGAGTGTGTAAGCAATAGCTCAACAATGCTTACACAGAAACCTACATATTAGAACCTGTTTTGCTGAGGGATAGAAAAGCTGGGCAGCCTTCCTTGTGGGATTCTGCACTTCCACCTGCATTGCTAACTAGCAATGGGCTGCAGGTGGTTCGTTTAAACATTTCATTGAATGGCACAACACATCCTTTACACAGCAGTGCCCGCATTAGGCATGAGTGTGCATGCCAGTAAGCATGACAAAGGAACCATATTAAAGTAAATCTTTAGGTAAATATAAAGAACTAGATCTTCGGCTAGTGAAAATTGTCATTGCACCATTGAACCCAACACAGCTCTGTTGATTTCCACCAGCTGAAGATCTGGCTGTGAGTATTTTGACACTGAGCCAGGCCTCTTTCACAATTGTGTTAAGTCATTAAGCTTTATACTTAAGTGTGCAGCCCTATAAATAGTATTTAAATAGCTAATTTATCAATTATTCGGGAGTACAGTTCTGTGAAGAAGCAAACATGTTTAGGTAGGATTTTCCACTTAGCTTGGCTCTCAAGCAAGCGGAGTAGAAAGGTGAAGAAGGGAAACCACATTCAGTTGCAATTTCTTTTTTACTTTTTTTTAATTCAGAAATCAAAATGAAGAGAGAAAAACAGCACTGAACATGCATTCCGAAGAAAGAACATTGTATCAGATTCTAGTGTCTGCCTTACTATTATTTTTATTATCTTTCCATATAAATATTCATCAGTGCTGTCAATGCACATTTGGAGGATTGCTTACAACCACAGAATCCAATCATGCCTATAAGGTATTGTCATGGTATTGCAGTTAGTGGAAAGCTATTAATGTTCCTCTGAAAAAAAAAGAGAGGCACATCTCTTCCCTAAATACTTTGATGATTTGGGCCTATAACTTTCTGGCTAAGTCTACGCTGCTCTTAAACAGTAGCTCATGGTCAACCTGTCTCCCCTCTCAACATCTCGCAATATATAACAGCAAAGACAACTCTGTCCAAACAGCAAATAGATTCCAAGCGGTGCTCAACAGACAATGTAGACATATCCACGCACCTCTCTGTACTCCATCTTTCAAACAAAAACATTTCATTACCTTGTTTGGGAGAATACAGAAAGATATTCCCTCTCCTTGCATTTTTTGAGAGTGTCATGAATTGACCTTAACTGACTGCCAGACAGCCAACCCAGCTGCTCTCTCACTCCCCCTCTTCGACAGGCCAGGGACAAAATAAGATGAAAATGCTCATGGGTGGAGATAGGGAGATCACTCACCAGTTACCGTCACAGGCAAAACAGACTCAACTTTGGGAAAATTAATTTAACTTATTGACAATTAAAAATAGAGTAGGATGGTGAGGAGTGAAGACAAAAACTAAAACAACTTCCCCGTACCACGTTCTTTCCAAGCTCAACCTTACCCCTTCATTCTCAGCTCCTCTGTCCCTTCCTCCCTAACACGAGCGGTCCAGGGGGATGAAGAATGGGGGCTGTAGTCAGTTCATGACACTTGGCCTCTGACTGTCCTTCCTCCTCATGCTCTTCTCCTGCTCCGGCATGGGGTCCCTCTCATGGGATACAGTCCTTTATGAACTGCTCCAGCATGAGTCCTTCCCACAGGATGCAGCTCTTCAAGAACTGCTCCAGCATGGGTCCTCTCCATGGAGTATGGTCCATAAAAACCAGACTGATCCAGTGTGAGTCCCCCACGGGCTGCAGTTCCTGCCAGAAAACCTGCTCTAGCCTGGGATCCTCTCCACAGGCTGCAGCTTCCTTCAGAGCATGTCCACCTGTGCTGGCTTGGGGTCCTCCATGGGCTGCAGTGTGGATGTCTGCTCCACCGTGGTCCTTCATGGGTTGCAGGGGGACAACCTGCTCCACCATGGTCTTCTCCACAGGCTTCGGAGGAATCTCTGCTCTGGTGCCTGGAGCACCTCCTCCTTCTCCTTCCTTCACCTTGGTGTCTGCAGGGCAGATATACACTCCTCACACTTCTCTGCAGCGTTTTGCCCTTTCTTAAATATGTTTTTCCTGAGGTGCCACCATCTTGACTAAGGGGCTCAGCTGTGCCCTGTGGTGGTTGCACTGGAGCCGTCTGGAACCAGTTGTGTCTGACATGTGGCAGCTCTTACCCTCCTTCACATAGACCACCTCTGCCACCCTCCCGCCCCCCTGGTACTAAAACAGGGGCACATAAACCTAATACAGAGAGAAAACTTACATTTCAGGCACTAATGCATTAATCTTGGTAAGAGTAACAGCTGTCCTTTCTTGTGTAAGACAAAATTAATGAAGAAACTTGTATCCACTTGGTGAATGAAAATCTTCTCCAGAAAACAATTGTTTGGCCAATTTTTATAGCTGTTCAAATAATTCAGGAAAAAACTTTCCATACAGGTGTTAACATTAGATCCAGAAAAAATATGGATACTGAAAGTGGTGGAATTTACCTCATTGAACCTTAGAAATCTGCAGACCAGTCACCTACAGCTGAGCTGATCACTCCAGATACTCTTCACTACCCAAGGAGGGAGAGAGAGGTTCTTTTAGGGTGCAACTCTTCTGATCAAGTGTAGATGGCCAACTAAAGGTAGACTTCTTCCACTAAAAATGTTTATTTCTCTCTGACAATAAAGATAGCTTAGCTCCGTATGTTTGGTCATATAAATTCCACCTTATGTGTTTTATGATCAGATTTCTAGATATTTGGATGCTTAATAAAGACCATAACCTTGATGTGTTAAGGCACGCTGAGCAAGCAGAACTGCCTCTTCAGTATGAAATGCTGAATTAAGTCATAGGCTGGTGGTAATTAGTAAGCCAGAGTTAGAGAGAACGAAATTCCAATCCTTGTTCCATAAATTCTGCAAAAGTTTTATATAAGCAAAACATTTTTAAACAGATGAACTTGCGAAGACCTGGTTTGAATACCAAATAGCCTATTGGTTAACAGATGTTTCTGGTGATATAGGTTCAGCTCCCTACAGCAGCGTGAAAATTCAGACAGGGTCTTCCAGAGGCATAGGTGCATGATCTAACCAGTAAATTCCTATGTAAAAATTGGAGACGGCAAAAGGGAGTACAACATCTTCCACCAGTAGTTTCTATGAGGTTCAACCCAATAAACATGATTTGAGAAGTCAGATGAATCAGTCTCAAATAGGCAGTTCAGAAAGTAAATTATCTAGTTGTTACATACTGACAGCTGAGATATAAACCAAGGCCTTATCTGTTCAGTGCTCCCTAGATCTAGGCAGTTTTGAGTAGACATTTAAGGTTCTTAAGCAGCTTTACAATGTAAATATAGGGATTTCTAGTGTTAGGCAACAAGTTTTAAATGGGTATTTTGTAGTTCTTCAACTGGCATTTAAGATTTTTAGCATATATCTTCTCATTTCTGATGTGAAGATGTGTTAGAGCTTTTCTGCCTTATATATTTCCTTTTCTTTAATAGAAAATTTACAGTTAAATAAGGTGAAGAAAATTTGGGAAATTAAGGGTTTTAGCAAACAAAATTTGAGAGTCATTACCAACGGAAAATATACTTGCTTGTCTGGCATTGAACTGTATTGGAATAAATAATATTACTGTACTCTTTCCTGGAATTACTTTAATTTCACAAGGAATGATGAATTGGTCTGTGCCATTTCAGTGTGATGTTTGTTGACACGGTGAAGACCTGGGTACCATTCTGTGCCCCCTGTGCACTCAGATTCCCCAGGTTGCTGCTTCCTTACGTCTTCATGTGGCCAGTAGCTAAGCAGAGCTGTAGGCAGGGTGTTTAGCAAGTCATGATAATATGCCATCCCCAGCATGTCAAATGTGGTGCATAGCTCAGAGTTCCCCTTATATATATCGCTTCTGCTGCGGTTATCATTTGTAATTTTTACAGTGCCCAAAAGAGTATTCTTAAGCAGGAGTAATTCAGCAGCCCAGCAGTTTCATTAGTGCAGAGTCAGGCTCTTGTGTTCAACACATTTTACCTTGCACTTGCAACACTCTGCAGTTCTCTGGGCAGGATGAATGCTTATATGTACAAAAGGAAATGTGTTCCCTTTTTTAAACATTGTCTGCCCTTTATTTCCATAATTCTTTACTGTGAACAGACTTAACTCTTATCAAAAAATAACAAAAGCTCCTAAGGTCTAACACAAGACAACTTTAACCTCACATATCAGTAATATCTATAAACTATTTGCCAAGCTGTTGCTAACCACTCAAGTATAGGAGCAGGAACCTCTCCTTACAGATTACAACAATCACTATTCCTTTGCTACATGCATAAAAATGCATGTCAGGCTTAAAGTATTTTGGATGCAGAAATCTCATAATTCCCTTTTGCAAATGCATCTTCCCTTGGAAGACACACTCATAGCTGTTTAGCAGAGGCCGAAGTCTATGTAACTGTAGAAACTTACACTTTCAGTTCTGGGTTTGCATTGCTTTGTTTGAAGATATTGTTTTGTTCTTATTTTAAAACCTTTCCCCACTTATTTTTGTAACTTTTATTGGTAGCATCTTCAAAAACTATCCTCTCCCAACCTGCCCTTTCCAGTGTTCTAAATATAAATGTAGAAACAAAGAAATGCATATTAATAAGTAAAGAAGCACAGGTGTGCCTTGCAGACAGTAAGTTTTTTAAAGTCCTTCCTGAGTTCTTGAATCATTATCCCTGCATAATTTATACTGTTACTCTGTGCAAACACTGAACCTGGCCCACAAAGAAGAGATGTGAGCTGGTTCAAAAGCTAGACCTTGGATTTTCAGGGTAAAGGGCATAAGCTATTTATTTACGTATCAAATAATTATGAAAATTTCTTACCATATTTTCTAATCAAAGGAGTGTGAAAGAAAGGCAGAGGATATGTAGTTCGTTATTGCCTTTCTAACCCCCTTGCTCAGAGCCAGGAATGCTGATACTATACCAGTTGAGCACGGAGTCTTCTTTGTTGTCATTATCCTCCCATGCTTTTAAGACTTTCTCTATGGAAAAAAAAAAGAGGGAAGGATACCTATTAAAGTGGCTGCCGGATTCATGTACTGAAGGGAAAAAAGTTCTTTATGCTAATTTCATTGACTGAAAACACAGCACAGTACATAGCCTGCTCCTGAGTACAGGTATATATTGTGAACACATATTTTACAGGACAGCTCCAGAGAATAGACAAAAAGCCCAGACTCTTTAGGATGCAAAGTAGCTCCACTCTGCTCCCTATGTTGGGAATGCACTCTGTATAATATCTGAACTTTATGCTCCAACTTGGTTAAATACATCAACACATGCTAAAATTTTAGTACATTTTCCCTTCCCTGAGTAATATTTAAAAAATATTTTTTTTTCTTTTTTCTTCCTTGAAGAGTAACGAACCCTTTAAATAGACCTGAGTGTGATGAGATATTCTTAGCTACCAGCTAAATGCCCACCCAGCTGCTCACTTACTCCCTGTCCTCAACAGGACATGGAGAGAAAATAGGAATGGAAAGATTCTGGGTCAAAATAAAGACAGATAAATTGCTTACCAGTTACTGTCATGGGCAAAACAGACTTGTCTTGGGGGAAAAAAAAATATGGCCAAGTAAAATAGATTTGGGGGGTGACAAACAAAAACAGACACTAAAAAACACCTTTCCTCCTTGCTTTTTCAGGCTCAACTTCCCTCCTTTGTTGCATACTTGTCTAACTGCCCTGCCCTGCCCCAAGTGGTACATTTGGGATGGGGACTGGGGGATTGAGTCAGTCCATAACAGCTTCTCTCTGCCGCTCCTTCCTCGTTTCCCCGTGCTCCTGCATGGGTCTTCCAGGAGCTGCAGGGAATATCTGATCTGATGGCTGGAGCACCTTCTCCCCCTCCTCCTTCTCTGACCTCAGTGTTCCCTGTGCTTCTGCTGTTTCTCACCCTTTCCCCTCCCTGTTCCTCTGCTTATCCAGTGTTTTGCTCTTTATTCAATACACATTCCCAGAGGTGCCAGCATCTTGGCTGAAGGGCTCAGCTGTGCCCTGTGGTGGGTCTGTTGGAGCCAGGTGGAACCAGCTGTGTCTGGCGTGAGGTAGCCCCATCCTCTCCTCACAGAGGCCACCCTGCAGCGCCGCTCCTACCCGCCTCTAATCTTGCCATGTATACCCAACATACTAAGCAAGTACAGGAATTATTTTTTTTTTTTTTTTTTAGTTATGAAAACTGGGAGAAAAAAGTGATGAAAATATTTGACTTGGGTTGAAAAAGAGAATGTTGTCAAGTTTTCACAGAGGCACTAAAGATCCCTAAAGTCACGTTTGTCAAATGGAAGCATTTTATTTGATCTGCAACAAAATATTTTGGTTTGCATTTTTTTAGACTTTTACCTATTTTCCTCTTTATCAGGTGCAAATTTAAAACAAAGGAATGATATTTTGAAACAAAAAGATAAAAAATATGAAATTGAAACGTTGAAAATGTTCAGATTTTTAAGACTATTGATTTGAAGCATTCCATTTTGGAAATGTCAGAATGACATCTGTATGATTTTTTTCTCTATTACTATTTTTATCCCAGATTATGTTGGAGTGTAGGGGGAATTTTATAAAGATTTTTCCCCTCTGCTACATGGAAATGACTCATTCTGTGTTCTTCAGAATAGGGAAAGATTTAAGCATCTGTCTAAAGTCCACATTGCAAAATTGCCTTGTAGTTATAGAGAAACATTTTCACCTGAAAGCTGAGAAGAATATCTGTGAGGAAACCAGAGAGGTTTCTAGTGAATATAACCCGGTTGCTTAAGATTTCAGTTTTGATGAATCAACATTTTCTACTAAAGATTTTTTTTTTCTCTAAAAATGTTCAGCTAATTTTATTGTTAAGTCATGTCGTGTCATTGCTACAGCTTCATTGGCCATGCTTAATAAAGCTAGTTTTACCTTTTACGTGATGGAAAGAGTTACAGTTTGACAGTCATATGCATAAGATACCCAGCAGTGAAATGAAGTCAAGTCTAGGCTCTTTTGCTTTTTCAATAAGTTATTTTCAACAATGGTTTGTGGGTTGAGGGAATGTGTTGGATGCCAGCATTGTAAAACAGTTTCCACAGCTTCCACAGTCTGAAATCCTTTGTCAACCATCCCAGCTCTGGTGCAGATGAATAGAAGGGAATGAAGACTGGCTTCTGACTTGAAGACATGGTAGCAGTGGGGTCAGATATGCATCTTAAGCATGGATTTGCCCAAAATGTGGTTTATATTTCTGGTTTTAAATTTTGACTCTAATAATTTGGCTATTTTCATGACCAAATAATTCACTTTTTCCCTTCTGACAGACTAGAGGAAGAAAAAAAAAAGTAGACTTTATGGTACAGGCATACTCATTTAGTATATTTTTATTTCTGAAATATCTATCAAAATCTTGATCAGGTTGCTAGATTAAACCCATTTTTCTTGGCACAAAAATTTGGTCTCAACTCATGATTTAGAATACTCATCTCTCTTCATCATCTCACTTTTAAGTTTTATCTTTTTCCTCTGAAATCTGTCTGGATATATTTTGTATCTCATCCAGCTTTTCTTTATCCACTCCTCTTCTACAGTGTTTATGTCTCCAACACATCAGAATTAAGGGGGAGAGAGCAGAATGACATATAAGAGTATAGGAGTATTCAACTATTTTGTTTAGCTTTTGAATGCATAGCTACATATTTGCTTGTTTTCAGGCAGTTTTCATTGTAGTAGCCTGAAGTGCAGCAGTTTAATAATTATTGACTATTTTTCAGCTATTACGTGTCCTGGGATTGAATAGGAATGAGCATTACAGCTTTTCCTAGTGGGCTCAGGGAAGCCTGCTCACAATGTGAATAAGTCATCAACAGTCCACTGCAGGTACAGCCAGAATATTTTGTCAGGTGGATGGTTTCCTAGATGCAAACCAAATTATTTTATGCTTGGTTAGTTACACAGTATATTTCTATGTTTACTTGTATTGTTATGCTGCATTTAACTGATTAATAACTCAAGAACTTTATTTGCTAACCTCATCCAAGGCACCTGTTCAAGGATTGCAATATGAATAATTTCTATGGAATTAACAAAGGAAAAAAAAAAAAAATCAGCCAGAAAAAGTTCAATATTGCTTACAAAACACACCATGACTGCTTAATAAAATCACTGTAAAGATCTGGCCAGAAGACGGGTCATTAGGGATAGCAGGACATATTGATGTACAACTCTCAGTGACACTTCAGGACAGATTTGCTGAGGTGAAGGTAAGATTCTGGGGCTGTAGCCAACCCATCAACATGTCCTTGGGCAGCATGCAGAGATGTGACGTGGCAGTAACATTACAGCTGAGCAGTTGTGCTAACCATACTGAAGCTGGATCCGATCCTGATGTTATCAATGGATAGATACTGTGAGATCATTTGCCCCAGTCTCAATATGATGAAATTTAGGCATATGTTTAAGTGTTCTGACTTAGTTTAAGATCTATGACACTCTGTGCAGAACAACAGCTGTCTTCTCATAGCACATGTTAAAAGATATATTAGTATAAATTATTATTTGCAAATCTCTACCTTCTTAAAAATTTGAGCCAAATGAAAAGATTTAATCTTCTCATTTTCAGTCTTGACCATGTTTGTTTTGTGTGATAATCTGTTTTTAATATGTAAACAAATAATTTTATGTAGTGATAATTAACAATGGAAAGGAAGACAGTACCAGGACATTTTCTTGCACAAGAACATTGACTGAGGCTGTAGGAAGGAATGGAAAAAAAAAATCTATATACATTTCTTGAGAAATGAGAAAGTACTAGTTCCTATACTAGCTTAAAGAAAACGTGTACAATGTGCTATTGTGACACAGTCTACTGGACAAAGAAACATGTATCTGTATTCACACACAGTGAGGACCATAAAATTGTCCTGTCGTCAGAAGATGGCATTTTATAATAAAAGTTTCATGACTCTTAACTGAAAACTATCTATGTTAAAATGGTAAACTAAGCATACCAAATTCATTAAAGTAGCAAATGAAGGAGTAGAACAAAGGATGTAAATCCTCTGCATGATTCTCTACCCGATGAGTTTAATGCTGTCATAATACCTCATCTGTGTAGAGTGACAGCCATGTTAGATTGACACAATTGGAAAAAGAAGTGAACCTTATGTAACCCAGCTGGCATAAATTAAAATAGCTGATTTCATCTTAGTTCTCTAATGTACATTAGTTGAACTTCATGATTCATATTGGAGGGAAAGGATTTTCTTCAATAAAACTTAAAACCACTGCAAATGGTCTCATGTGGAAACAAGTTGACTTGACCACTGAGCAGTTGGCACATATCAATATAAAAGAAGTTGTCAAATTTAATGAATGCCTTTAAAGGTGACATTTGTTCCCTCTGATTGTACAGCCTGGACTTAACCACAAAATAACAGAGGGTATCACATAAAATAAAAAGTGATTTATGGTGTGCCTTCTTTATTGACGAGTTCTGCAAGCAGAGAACACCCAGAGACCAGTCAAGTGACAGAGAAAATGAGTTTTCTCATTTGAATTTGAAAAACAGGCACTTGACAGTGTTCAAGGGCTATTTTCAGAATGACCACAAATTTAAAAGTTAGCCAAGGTTTATCTGAGACCTGACCAGAGCATTTTGTTCTAAAGGGAAAAAAAAAAAATGCTGAGTTTTCTCAAGAGACCTTATAATTTGCTGATTTTTTTTCCATAAATGATTGCCCCTATTCAGCACCATTGTAGTCCTGTAAAAAGTAAGAACAGACTAGAAAATGTCCTGATCTTGAACTTGTGTTTGAGGGAATAATCTCAGTGAACATAACAGAAAGGGTTTTTTAATCAGGAATATAAAATCAGTCCTTCATTTATTATCCCAAGTCTGTGTTTATTGTTCTGTATTTCCATAAGAGAAAGTGACTCTTGAGTCCAAAGCTTCCTTACTCTTTTTTGTTCTAATCTACTTTTTATTTTGATAAAAGGAATCACCTTATCTGCACTGCAGGGAATCCATAACTGAAGGGTTATGTGTATTTTTTATCAGTCTAAGTCAAACAGATACCAGTTGGGGAGATTTTCATGGAGACCATCATAAGACCCAGCTTAAATAATTTAAAAGCATTCTAACCTATCTGTTCCTCAGGGTTCCACTCATTTCTTTACATTCTCATTGCTGAGAATTAATCCCTGTTTTGCTTTCCTGTTCCTTTGAATAGATAATGGATTGGATATCACAAAATGACTACCTTTTACAAAACTCATCCCTAAAGGAGTAAAGTAACCCCCCCCTGAAAAGAAGGACAGCAGAACTTTGATGAATGAACACTGAATAGAAGGTTTTAAAATATATATTAGTTCATCATTGGACTACTGGGAGCAGAGTTAGACCGACCACATCTATATACTTCTAAAAGTATGTTCTATTATTCATTTTTGATATTATACATCTTATATATTAAAAACTAAAAGCATACTAAATTTTGAAAAATGCTCTTACAGCTGCAATGTTGTTTTCAATGTAGATCTAGTTTCTAAAAGTCTTTGAAAACATTTTCTTTGTTAGTAAATGCAAGCAGCTAGACAAGGGGTTTTCTTCATTTTATTTCTTTTTGACATTTCCAGTTTGTCCTTTTTTTTGCCTGTCCTAACGCATATATTTTAATCCATTTGATAGTATGTCTCTTTTCACTAGAAATAGTGCAGCCTTCTGAGAAGTATAACTGATAGGGCAGGATGCAGCTGCTTGGACTGTAATCAGTACAAAATGGATTGACCACATTACATTAAATCTTGGTTCATCAGCTTGCGTCAGCCATAAGGTTTTCTCACTGATGTATGAGAAATTATGAAATCGCTTGGGTTCTTTGACACTTTGCATTCCAGAATTCTAGCTGAAATCATCAAAGAAACTTTTCACGACACTTGCTTTAGGAAGCTGCTTTTCAGCATGTTGCTGTCTAAATAAGACTCCTTGTTATGGAGTATTAGAAATTCATTTTACTCTTTACTTGCAATTCATATTGCTTTATCCCATTTCTCATGCTTGGAATTATATATCCAATATGTTGTGTGGTTATGCTTTGGAATTTAATTCCCTACTAACTAAACAACTAAACTAATTGTCTGCCAATTCTCTGGCTACTGAAAAGTTAAAAGTTCAACTGCTAAGACTACTGAACTTCAGGGAGATTTTAACTTAATTGAAAAAAAATTTCAGGACTGAATCCCAGGTGTGAATGTCATTACATTTTAAAGTTTTTAAAATCCCTCTATAATTTTAAATACTGTGACCTAAATTTATATCCACCTATTTTTCTTAGTCTCCCCTATACACACATTTAAACATGCACACAAAATCATTGCCTTACCAGTATCATATTCTGCCTTTCTGTTTAAATGAGAATATTCTCTCTTTGGAATGTAAATTTTGGAATCATATGAATACAGTAAGAACTCCTATAACAAAGAGATCTATCTACTACACAGTGTTTTGCATTGATTTACAGCATGTTCTATATTGTACACATTAGCCTGTGCTAAGATTACATAGGCTAAAGCCAGAGCATATAGAGCGCCTCTAACTTGGTTTCAAAGCAGCCTATGACAACTAAGTATACCATAAAAATCAAGCTACTACATGGCCTACTTCTGGCAAAAAGACTTATATATGTCTATATTTTCACAGTAGTCTATCTTTTGCTCTCATTTAAGCTCCATAAGTAGCATTATGCTTATAGGCGTTTCCTTTGAATTTGAAACTAAAAAATGAATAGTAAGATGTCACTGTCATAATTTAATATTTGCATTATATCTCTACTTCAAATTCTATGTCATGTGATTAAAAAATGTTATCACATAAAAATATATAAACTATGAAGTGATAAAGAAAATAAAATATTAATCCTTTTTCATTGGTAGAAATTGAAAGAAAGAAGTAAGGGGGGAGGATTACCAGTATTCATCTATTCTGATTTATAAGTTTAAGTGTAAATTGATCATTTAAATCCCTCAGAAAGTGTGTCTGGAACTCCGGTTCTGGCTCCCCTACCATAAACAACTGAAGCATTATACAAAGAGTAAATATCATCAACAACTGTCTACTATCTCAAAGAAAGGTAGTATTAGACATGACCATACAATGACTTTGCAGACAGCTCTAGAGACTGAGGAAGAAATTAGGTATCTTGATTCTCAGTGGACTGGTAGGCAAGAGACAGGCACCCATGCCCACTTGCGAGCATGTATGGGCATTGCTCAAATGACTGCCTACGGAAGAAGGAGATACTTAATAAATCTATGCACCTATGTGTTCAGATAGTCAAATTAAGTAGGTTGTATGACTGTATGGGACAGATGAGTTTCAGGTGGTTAAAGGCTAGGTAAGCGTAGATAAATTAAGTCTGTGTTTAGGTGGAGTGTATCTAGCACTTAGAAACAAAGCAAATGGATGCAATCATTAAATGAAAACATAAAATGTTTTCAGAACATGTTCTCACCAAAGGGAAAATTTCCCTGGCAACCTAAGCAATGGGCCTGTGACATTCATTAAAACTGGCTCTTTTTCACATCTTATATTGTATTTTTTGAATTAATAAAGTGGGAAAAGTGGGTCACAGAGTAAAACATTTGCACTGAAAGAAAATACCATGTAAGTAACAGGAGATTATTTGTTATAGTCCGAGGTCAGCATGCATCTTGCTGAAACAGCTCAGACTGTTTTGTAACTGCTTTGTTACCTTGCATATTTCTATTTTACAATGATATCAATGTACTGCATTGATATGATAATGATTCTTGAACAGCTTTTGTACTTCTAGGCATCCTATACCTGTCCAAGGTTTCCACTTACAAGGAATCTTAATTTTTCTATGGAATTAACAAATATCTAAGTTATCTTACCCAGTTGTCCCGATCCAATGTCGGGAGAGGTTTCGATACGATCCCAAGGACGAGATTAAGACGCAAACGAGGTCAAATGCCGTACAACCTTTTGACTTTATTTTGGCGAACGAAGGGGTGAGGACCAGGTAGGGAGATGGGGGGAAAAAAAAGGAAAAAAAAAGAGAGAGAGGAAAAGAGAGAAAAATAGAAAGAGCGTGCTCAGGTGGGTGAGAAAAGAGCCACGTAGGGGAACTAGCTACCGCCACTCCGAGTCCGGCGTTGTCCCGTTGATCAAAGGTCCAGTTGGTCCAGCCTCTGTGTCCGCAGGAGCAGCTTCCAAGGAGGTGCACGGTGAAGGACAAGAAGAGAAAAAGAGGACCTCAAAAGGCGCACGCGGTCCTTTTATAGGGCCATGCACATGCGCAGAGCAGGTCTGCGTACATGCAGTTTGCGCTTCTGCTTTTTTCGCGCCCTGGTCTCTGCGCAGGCGTGCGTGCAGTCCATGGTCCCGCCTTTCGTTCTGGCCTCTGCCTTTCACGCCCTGGTGTCTGCGCAGGTGTGCATGCAGTCCATGGTCCCGCCTTTCGTGTCCTGGTCTCTGCATGGGCTGTGGTGGTTTCGTCGGGGGCTGGATGTCAGACCCAGAAGATGGTGGTAGAACGGCAATGTCGAGACAATTCTGGTTAGTCCTCGACACCAGTGAAAGTTCAATAGCACTTGCAAAACAATTTCTGCAAGCATCAGTTTACAAAATTCCAGTAGTGCAAAATCAGCTTCCATCAGATAAAGCAAAAGTTAACACATTGAAAAGATTGAGTATATTGACCAGCATTCAGTAATTACAGGTACTTCAAACAAAAAATAATTAAAAAAACCCACAAACTGAACATGGCCTCCTTAACTAAAGAATACTTTTCTGAGGCAAGGGATGTTGAAAAGGAAGATATAAACTAAAGACTCATCTCTCTATAAGCTTGCTAGTGACTATTTTGCCAGAAAATATTTTTCATCATATAGACATAGAATAGTTCATTTTTATTTTAAACAAACAGTAAATAGAAAATAAACTGACTAGAACTGTTGACTGGCTGCACTGATTACAAGCTAGCATTCTGACTTACACCTATGTGTATGGGGAGTATGGAAGGGAAGCTTCCACATTGTTTCTAATACAGAACTCTTGGAAGCTGAATTTTAGCCACGTGGAAACCCTCCATCACCATAACAAGGTAAAATTGGTCAGACCTGCATGGAGCAAAACTAAAAGAAGTCAATAGTTTCCTTAGCTAGAAGATGGTCTAAAAGAGCCTGTGACACCAGAAAACTTAAATAAGATGTAATAAATACTGAAAGAGAGAGGAAAAAAATACAGGCAGAGGTCTCATAAATAGGAGAGTGTCTTCTGGTTTGTGCAGGCTGTTATAGCTGTATGGTAACAAAGCCTTTCTGCAACCTGTTTTTCCTTAACAATATTTAGCAGGCATGCATAAGTAAAGTGGTTTTCTATTTGAACATCTATGTATGCTCCCTCTGCCACTGATAGGAGCTGTAAACACCTAACACTATTATCAGTGTTATGATATGCCAGCAGTATATTTACATGGAGGCATTAAAATATTTTGTACCCTGTTCCTTCAAGGGGAATTTGAAGAAAAGTTTTTTAGAATCTAACAGAAGAGAGAGAAATACATCAAGGAAGTTTGGGATAAGAAACCTGGTCAGTTATTTGAACCACAGTGCTGGAATGGTTGGACATGATGAAAACTTCATCCTTGCATAGAAAGGAACTTAAGAACTTGACACTTCAGGTCAAAGATGTTGTACAGATGTATTTAGCCCAACACAATGTAAGTCGTATGTTTTATGAGATACTAATTAAAAGGCGGTATTAAGAGTAGATACCTTGGAGAATCTCTCACTTGCTAGATTGATTCATTCTGACTTGAAGCTGTTGTTTTGCTAGCATTCTTACTTCACAAATCGGAAGGAATTTTTGCTTCTAGGTACTGTTCAATCAGAATAGACGGATTCTTTCCCCAAAAGCTTAAAACCAAAGGCTAATGCAAGGGACACTAAAATGAAACAGATATAAAGGAAATACAGGAAAACCATGACAGTGTTAGTCATCACACTCAAGCACTGTTCAGAGCTGTTTGACCATTATAAAGTTTGCCAAGGGTATCATGAAGAACAAGAAGGAAGAACTGCAAGAAAGAAGATTAAGTCTTGTAGATGTTAGGAAAAAAAATCCACATATGGGAGAGAAATTTCAAGGTATCTATTTGAAAGCTAGAATGAAAATAACATGTAGAAATCCTTGAAAATGAAGTCTAGCATTTAAAATATTTTATACACAATGTGACAGATAAGGGAAAGGCCATGAAAGAACTTAGTTTCATGAACAAAGGAACAGGACACAAAAACTATCTCTGAAATACCATTCTGGGTATAAGCACGGAAAGATTGTAATTGTCAAGGTTAAAGCAAGGGATTTTGTGTTGACAAACAGATACTGCGAATCTGAACAACAAACTCAGTCATGTACATATATGGAAAAAGCCATAAATAAGACCTTAAAGCAAAAGGATCTGCAAAATGTAGCCTTAGTTTTGACATGAAGATCATCCAACAATGGATGTCCAACAGAGGGAGGCAAATTATTTTCTTCTAATGGCCAACGTATGTTAATGGAGCATGCCCCTTTTCTACCCCTTATCCCTTTACCCATGTAAGTTAAGGACCCTCCTGGATCATACAACCTTCTAGCTAGGAGGCTTCTTTTTTAATTCATTTCCCTGACCGGGCCATAGCACTAGAGCTATTGAAGTACATAGCACAGCAGCACAGATCCTTTCTGTCAGCTTCAGTCTGGCAGTTGAGGTTAGCAAAAGTATGGCAGGCACTGTGCTGGCAAGTTATACTTTTCTTGGCCACAGAAAAGGAATGGCAAACAGACTGCTAAAAAAGTTAATGACCCCTTTTTCCCTCCCTTCTTCTTCGCATAAATTCATCATAGGAGTGTTCAGGTTTCTCCCCATTGTGATAAAAAAAATTAGAAGTCAACTTTTGCTTTTAAACCACAACTACTAGTTGTTACTATTTAAAAATATGCTAAAAAGTAATAAGTTGAGCATTATTGTTAGCTTAAAACAAAAGAATTAAACAAAGGAAAAAAAATAGACTTTTAATTTATTTTGAGTTTGTAAGTCTGAAGTGAAATCAAAGGAAATCTTTAATGAAGAATGCTTTAAAAGATGAAAATGTTTCGTCTGGAAAGCACTGAAGTATAACATTTATTGTACAGTGATTTTTTTTCTTCATGAAATGAGAGTTCATTGAAATATACAATAATTTGATGTTACTGTAACTGCTTTTCTGTCGATGGAAATGTTACTGCAAGGAAGATTAGTATGGTCAAGTGCTGCTAGGGTGAGAGGGGGTCACCACAGTGTGCTGCTGCACTTGAGGACAGCAGTTAAGGAACTTCTCTCATGGAGAAGAAGGAGGAGAATTACAGAGAGAAAAGGGTGAGCCACAGGGAAGGAGAAAGTGCAGAGAGTTGTGAGAAAACATATACAGAGAGAAAATTAAGGCCAGGAGAAAAAGGTCTGAAGGAGCAGAAGAGCAGCCAAGGCTGCAGACATGACATTCAATTAAGCTCAAGAACAAAACTGTGTCACTAGGAAAATGAGAGGATGAATTTGTACTGGAAGATGTCAGTTGGGTCACAGGATTCGCTTCACACAGAAAATTTATTCTTGCCTACATATGCAAAATATCTGTTGCTCTGGGTCAAAGTATTTTGCTGGTAGCAGATCTTTTTGTAGCAATACAGTAACATTTTAAACAGTCGTTTTTGAATAACCACCTCCCTTGGACATTTTTGTTTGACCGTGAGGCCTCCCTGTGAGCTGTACGCTAGATAGATAGGTCTATTGGACACTTTACCAATCTACCTTAATGATTACAGGAAAACAGGAACAATTTTAAATCCACCGAAAAACAAGGAGCTAGGGATTTAATACTGATATGCAGCTCTATCGTTCCTATTGGAGAATCTAAGCCTCCCTAATTAATCAGTTCCAAATAACAATACTCAAATTGTTCAAAACTTAAACAAAAATCTGCATAAAAACTGATTACACAAAATGTCAAAGAAAATACTAATAGAAATTCTTCCATAGAGCTGACAGAAATGTCTTGAATGGTGAAATTCTCCCTGAAGAATGTGTCTTCCAATAAATATTTTTTCAATAAAATATTGTTGTATGTAGTACATTTTGATGGAAGCATTTGAAAAAGAAAATTTGTTTTTGTTGCAAATTGAAATTTTAATTTATTTTTCCAATTTAATAATAATAATAATAATAATAATAATAATAATAATAATAATAATAATAATAAAGAATGTAATTTACTTTGGGGGCTGGAAGTTCATCCTTTCCTCTTTATCTTGTTTTCTTAGCACACAAGGCATATGGGGTCAGAGCATGTAGCTACAGTTATGTCTCTATTCCAAGCTCAGTCACACCAGCACTTCAACCTGTTGGTGAGTTTCAACTGCATTTCACAAACATCTTGAACGGCCCTACCGTTTTACAAAAATATGCTTAAGCTGCCATGAAAAGGAAAGACTGACTGAAGCATTCACAACTTTGCCTCTCAGGATTTTCTTAGCTTCTCATGCAGTTTCTGCAGCCTCTGCCAAAATGTCTGTAGGATGAGGGTTGCAGGGAAATGAAAGGGAATTATGCATGTTATGGGAAGTCCTGTCCTTCTTACATACAGCATTTTCATGTGGACTAAAGCCGTTATCCATCCTCTGCATTTTCTCCCACTGAAATGAAATGCTTCTCATACCTCCTCAACTACATTCTCACACTCTGTTTCTTTGTTCATCTTTTAAGAAAGAAAATCAGACCTATGTGCAGGTTGCTGATTCCCTCCATACACTGTGGTTAGAGATTCCCTTTCATTCCTGTCTTCTGAAGACCCTAAAGCCATTTATCTCCTGTACATTAACCTCCCTGTATTTTTGCATATTTTGTTCTTCTCATTATTTCTGTGATGAGGTGAGATGCTCATCTCCTGACCATCTGCCTCTGATCTCTGCAGTTCACTAATCAGAATATTTCAGGTGAAGCTATAGCACAGTGAAGTCTCCAAGCCCAGTTAGCAACATGCAGAAGGATGACATTTCACACAGCTGCAGCCCTGCAGCACTGATTCCACTTCCTGACTCCTTCACACTCCTGACCTGACATGTGTGTGGGTCATCTGTGATATTCCTTTCACTGGAGAGGATGGGATGTCTGAAGGATGAGTGCATTTTGAAAGGCTTCATCTTCAAAAGGAACCCAATAAAGCAAAAGATTGCAACGCTTCACTGTAGCTTTGTTTCTTCCACATCATGAGATTTACCTTCCCCATCAGATATGTTGATGTTCCTAGTATGTAGCATGTTGCAAGTCTTTCTTTTCAATATGACCTGAAACACCAAAGCAAGAAAGGGTGGGGCAGCAAACTGGGTGATATGAAGCAAGAGCCAATGCTTCACTACCTATGGTATCTACTGCAGTCACAAACCACATTGAGTTCATTAAAGAAAAAAATGGCCAAGCGTCACATATCTATCAGGGACCGGAATTCTTTAGTTCTGTATCTCATGGAGTTCTCTCTCATTTTCATCCTTCTTTTCATCTGCATACTTTTTAAAACAGTGTCAACTTAAGGAAGAGCTACAGAGTTCTTAAAACTAAGTAAATCAGGTTGTTGCAGCACAGTTTGAGAAAATTTGAGAGAAAGCTGTAGAAACACATTTTCAAAATAAAAAAAAGAAGAAAAGAAGGCAAAAGGTCCCTATAAATGTAGGGTAATGGGGTACTTTTGAAATTACAGAAGTCTAAAATTGCTCCTTTGTTTACGAGCAGTCAGCAATACATCCATGTTATTAAAAAGAATTCTAAAACAACATGAATTTTTTCCTTTGAATTTCAGTATTTTGCTTAAGTGTTGGAGATACTGAATTATACTGGAATCTCTTCTAAGTATATGAAAACAAGAAAATAGGAATGATTAAAATCTAAGTGACTCTTTGGTAATTATCTTTTGTACTAAGAAAAATGTAAAATGGTAAGACAACATAAATAAAGTGAATAATATGTGTAAAATTCAATCATTTTATTTGAATTAAATAGTAACAAAAGGTATGGATGTTTTAGTGTATTTTAATATGTGCTTCTTTAAGGCTTAAAGCTATTTTTATCTTTATACCAACTCACAGCTTTCAAACAGCATTGATTTCAATCATTAACGGTATGGATCCAAAGTGGTACAGAAAAAATATATGATAATCTGTTTTCAATTATCTGAATACTTTTGTCCTCTGTTTCCACCACCATCCTTATCCACGGACATTTTAATAAAACTGAGACAATGCATTTTACAAGTGATCTGGGTACTAATTGCTCCTTCATTTTAATGTCTGTTGCGGTAGTTTTAGGGCAAGCAGTGGTTTGCAGAGGATGTTCTGAGGTATATCACGCTGCTGGAAACCTGATTGCAATTTATAGTTTGCAGTGAGTCTTGGAAAGTTGAGGAACATGAGAGTCAGATCCGCAGCAGCTGTATGGCACATACAGTTACACCAAATGGCACTATAAGAGTATCCAGTCTTTTATGTCTAGAAATGGACATACCTTAAATGTTTAAATACTCATATATTAAAATATCCTCACCTGTTTAACCCAAACAATATGAAGATCCTGACACCTATTGACATATACCATTTGGATCCTCTCATATTCTTACATTGCTTTCATGAGTACTCCAGAGATGTGAGAAGTTGCTGAAATTGTCTGCTAGAGCAGTCCGAAGGAAAAGCAAAATAAGTGACTATGTTCTCCTCTGTTCTTGCTGACTTTTTAATCAAGAAAAGGTCCTCTGTCTTGTTCAGCATGGTAGCTCACACTTTCCCTATCGCCTGTTATGCTTACGAAAGACTGGCCTTCCTGACCCCTGGAGAAAACACTTATACACCCAACTGCTGTGAAAACAAACTTATTAACTGTCTCCTCTTCTGGTTTAAGAGTCAGTGAGTTTGAGGGAACATAAGCTAGTGTAATTGATTCTTTTCTCAGGACCCTTTCCTTTGTAAGTTTGTCTTTCCCTTAATGCTTGAGACAGACTAGGAAAACTTTGTTTCTGTAAAATAACTTTAAACTCAACTGCTATACTGTTAAAAGGACCTTTTATAAACCTACTGTTGCCAGCAAAATGCTAGTCATTAAGCCATCCTTGATTTTAAAGAAGAAGATTGGAAGGGGACTTCGTTCTTTGTTTTATTGCTCTCTCAGAAGTCGTAACAGCTGTGTATACTGGCATTTTCCAGTCCATGTGACACCATTTCTACTGTCTTTGATGATGTGTTTTTTACATATTTATTTATTTATTTTACAGAATAGGAATGACAATGCAGTTCACAGCAGTGAGAAGAAACTGTTTTATGCTTTGGACATGTGACTTTACACAATAGTTGTAAACCAGCTCATAGAATGTTTTTCTCTGCCTCACTTTGAGTGAAGAACTTTGATATAAATCACAGAAAATTCATCTTTTGATTGGTTCCTGTCTTCATTATCTTTTAAACTTAAGCTGAGCTAAACAACTGTGTTCCATGTCAGGACAGGATAAAGCACATTCTGTGTTAGATAGCTGACTATAAGGGAGAGGTTGCCCAGTACTTCTCAAGCTTGCTGCTGCACAGAAATTTTAGATCTAGGTGAAGCTACCCCTAAAAAACAAAAGTTTATAATATCTTTTATCTTCCTGAAAGTAATACAGAAAATTATTTTTCCAGTTTCTAAATTCTTACCATCAAACTGGGATCCAGAAAGCACTTAAATAAATATGCCTCTATTGGTACCGGAATCTCTCATAAGTGTTTGCTATGGAAAAACAGAAGCAAACCTTTTACTGCAGGCAAAAAAATGTGTTGTAGCAACACTAAGAGATGTTGTGAAGAGGCAGGAGGAAACTTGATGCCCATATTCTGTAGTATAAAATCTTTCTGTGCAGTGGTAGTTTGTTGAGGAAGATGAGAATCACTTCAGCAAAACTGGCAAAGAACCAATATAAACATACATGACCCTACCACTTCCCTCACCTCATGGAAGTTGTGCAATATTTCCAAACTGAAATAATTGTAACAGGCTACCTGCCAGGCTGCAGTTTCTTGTCCAAACTGAAGGTGGGCAAACCCTGCTGTCCTGCCATGCATGCAAAACTGATTTGTACAGTTGCTTTGATTTAATGTTGTTTTGGATTTGCGACAGAAAAAGATGGTGCTCATACTGTGCATTAATATGGATGAAAAGTTTGCTCTATTATGGTAATCTTTCATCGACATGAAATTCTAAATAGACTATCAACACAGCACAACATAAGCATTAATGCACTGTTAAAAAGGCTTTAATAAAAAATATGTGGATAAAGAAAGATTGTAATATAGATGACAAACAAAAGTTAGTGCTGCTTATTTTTCCAACACCCACTCCTGACCACCACAAAGCAGTATTCACACATTACATCCAAATGCAGGTAGCATATATGGCTGTACAGCTCTACTGAAAATTAAGTGTGTATGGCCCATAAGGTAAATCAAAGGAGTTCTTTGGAAGCTTACAGATTCGATATTTGACTTAATTTCTGTTATTTTGTATACCCTCTTTGCAAATTTCCCTTTGTTTTATATAAACATGCATATGTATAGCACTCGCAATATTTCAATGGTGTTTTCCTTACAATTACTATAGCTGAACTTTTAGAAACACTCATACCAGAAATACACAAATAGTCTATGTTAGGGGAAAACAATGTTATGCTAAGAATTTTGGGTTATATTCTCATAGTGTTTTCAAGGTGTTATAAACAGCAACAGAGTAAAAAAGAAACCAAGCCTGAAAATGAGAAATACACTGAGAGAGTCTTTTCAAGTAATAAGTCACAGCAGGGTGTGGGGCTACACTACTGCCTAATAGTTGTTAATCTGAATAAATAATATGTTTTTAATCATCAAGTGGCATTTAATTAACCTGCAATAACTGGTTTATTAATTCTCAATTAAATCATTATTTGAAACACTTAATTTAAATGTGAATGAATATTTTTTCTGCTACCTCCTATAAGGTATCTCACTGTTTGTGATGAATTGTAGGTTAAAGTTTGGCATTTGCTCTCCCTCTTCCTCAATAAACATCAAGGACAGGTTTGAAAAGCTTCATGCTGTTTGTTAATTAAAGTAAACCAGAAGAGCAAAAGACAGGGAATTCAGAAAACAAAATAACCCAATTATCATACACTCCAACAGTGCGATATGATTTATTTACACTTAAACCCACACTTAACAAATACTCAGGGCCAGATCCTCAGCTAGAGTAAACTGACAATATTGACTTCAATTAATTTATTTACTAAGTCATTATGTGTTTTGGTTAGTATTTTTTTGTTTTGTTTTGTTTCTTTCTTTGATGTTGGCTAAATATGAGCAATCTGCTGGGTTTTGCCTAAGAATCAGAAGCAAAAACCAATCCCTGTTCCAGGTAGCTTATGGTCAGGGGTAGAGGAAAGTGGGGATAATATATTGTTCCTGTGTGTGATGCTCACCCTAGTACAAAAAGAACATTTTTTACTAATAATTTGAATAAAAGTAACGACCAGTAACTGGGATTAGGAGGTACAGGAAAATAGGCCACTAAGGAGAAAGAAATGGAAATGTAGATCCCTAAACACCAAAACATACTCCATGACAAGAAATAATTTAAGGGGATATTCTTGTAATGAAGTGTGATAAGCCTTTGAAGGGTTAGTCAAAAAGACTGACTTTTACCTATGAAGGAGAATCTTCTTAGGTATCCTCAGTGGAGGAAGACACCTTCAGTGATGATTAAGAGCCTCTTGTTATGAAACATCTCCTTTGTGGAACTTGCTCCTCTTCTTTGATTAAAAAAGATACCTGCAGAGACTAGCTTTCCTGTTGTAAGGTTAATCTTTGCAAATACTTCTCTTTAGCTTCCCTCAAATAGCCAAAGGACTTTCTACACAAGAGAAATGCTGCAGTGGGCCAAAATGGCATTAAACTGCATTCCAAGGCAATGCACAGCTTTCTTCCATAAACTGCTTAAAACCCAGCCAACATAAATAAATAAAAAATTTCAGGCACTGAGCAAAAACTAAGTTTTGATTGTGTTCTGAAAAGATAATAAGTATATTGTGTAACTTGTACCACAGATTTCACTGGAACAAATGTATTAAGCAGCTGTGATAATGCACCTGCATAATGGAATCTATTTCTTTCATTCATAGGACATGAATCCATCACAGGGATTTATGTCCTATATAAGGTGAAGTTAATATTTGCACCCAGACTGGAAAGTTTTATATTTATATTTTATCCATGTATTACCAAGCCTTTGTTTTCACATTTCTTTTAATTTCCTCACTTTGTTGATCTTTTTCTTTAATTTTTCTGGCCTGATAAATTCTCTTCTTTCACCTTCCACCCAAGATGTTCCCCCAAATTACTTCCCCGGCGGTATAGTATATTTGCTCCTATAACAAGAACTTACATGCCGGAAAATCTCTTAGTTCTAAATTCAAATGGCTACTTGTTCTTTACACAAAGAGACCAAAATAGGTTAGAAACATAGAAAAGATTTTAATGGCCATGGATTAAACAAAAATGATTCAGGAGTTTGCTTCATGGTTATTTATTAATACAGGGATGAAATTAGACACCGATTAAAAAAAGCTAGTAAAACTATGCCCTTCTCCCTCCTCCCCCAATTTCTTTCTCTTCCTTCTAGAGTCTCTCCCCCCCAGAAGGTGGTGCACTACTGCAGTATTCAGATTCTCTTCAGGACACCACCCTTCCTTCCTTAGATAACAAGGAGCTAGAGGGATAAAGGATAATAGAGGTGTCCCTGAGTGTCAGAAGGTGCACCTTTAGGCCTTCTATTTTTGCCTATATTCTTTCCATTTTTATTTTTGCTGTCTTACTGCTGCAGCAAATACCTTTAAAAATAATCTTTTTCTTGTTTCTTGCCATTGGAAGCTTTTCCAGTCTCTTGCTTTCAGGCACCCGCTGCAACCACTGAATACTAAACTCCCAATCAGAACTACTTAGTTCTCTGAGGTGACAGGGTTAGAAGAGATACAGAACCTCACCAGAAGCCGCCTGTCTTTTAATTTCCATCAAGGGATATTTTGAAACAAGTTCAGGTATTTTACTACCAGCATATCTCTGCACTAATGTAGCATTTCACAGAGTTTCCGCAATAACTATCGTTGGGTCTTCTCATAAGAGCCCTATAATAGTCATAAATATTCCTCAGGAGAGCCAGATAGACTCTGAAAGGCATATAATAGCTATCATAAATGAATAATAAAATGTGGAAAGGACAAGCCACCATGAAAATGGCAAATGAATATGATGACGTGTGTGTTGTACATGAGTTAATTGCCTGAGTTTTATATTTACAGAAAATCCCAGCTGTTTTCTGCTGTGTCAGCAATATTTATGGAAGAGGAAGCATCCTCCGAAAGGTTAAGACTTTTTGCAGAAATAGTGCAGTAATTATGGAGCAGAAATCTTGCACCACTGTTCTGGGTGTGTTCTTTATTTATCTTCTTAAATTGTTTGCTGCAATGACAAATTCTCGAAGTTACAGTCCAAGCATCGTCTTCATCCTGCCAAATGGTGCAGATAAATTTTACTTCAGCATAAAAACTAAATCAAGGATTTCAAAAATATGTTAACACATGTGGATAGCATAACCCTGCACTTCAAAGCCTCCCTTTGGGCCTTTTTGAGCCTCCCTTTGCCAGTACTTCAACTGAGAAAGAATACTGGTCTTGTCAGATGCCAGGTTCTCTTAATAAGAGCCAAAATGTGATTACCTTGTTTCAGAAGTAGTCCTTTAATTCCTGCATAACTTCATCAATTTCAGTCCAGCAATATATGGTGTAACATACCACTCAACTTAGGAAGTGGTACTAGTCTGTAAGCAGTCGCATTAAAATCAAACCCATTGCATTTGTGATGAAGTCTTCAGTTTTAATTATACTGTCATAATCAGGCTTTAACATTCTTCTTAAGGGGATATTATGGCTTCATAATTTTGAAAAGACAGCCAAAACATGGGTGAACATATGGCTATATACAGAAAACATATACAGAAAAGTAGAAAGGGAAGAAAATTCAGATGACATTATCATACAGATCTGAATAGGAGAAATCTTGAAATCTGAGACCTGAAAAAAGTTAATCTCTCTCTATTTATTAACGACTACAGGAGCTTCTGTTTTAAAACAGCCATATATGTCAGCATAAAAACACTGACAGTAAAGCACATTGAAAAGTGGAAATACACTATGGCTATGTGACTACAGAGTAAGGGGAAGTTTAGTTAATAGTGGCTCAATAGTCTCCAAAATACTTCGCATCCTCAATGCAGTCCTTCTCTATTTTTGCACAAAATAAAACTTTCTTAAGGCAAGTCAATCACCTTATAAAAGACAAAGAGATACTCCTTTTTCTTTGGCATTTCCAGAATCCTCTTAACATGTATTAGTAAATTGAGAAAACACTATAACCATTTGAAGTATAGGAGGGCTATAGAGAGCAAGTATCGTGATTTATTGAAGGCTGTTCTTGATATGTTTCACTTAGATTATTTTATGAGCATAGACAATATTACAAAAAGACTGAATGATATATCCTAGCTCAAAATTTCCAAGATGATTGTTTCTGAAGGGGAGGGTCTTGAAGTCAGAAAACCTGCTCTTTTGATTGTGAGGTGGATTTTTTTCCTATTTTTCCCTATTTCTGAATATTACTTTCTCTTGAGTATTGTATGTCTTAAAAAATAAGGGTAATTGAAGTCAAATCTGTGTTTAATTATGTGTGTAATTTACTAATATTTAGATATGGTTAACCTCATGCTGTGTCTCTGGCTTGCTTTATGAAATCGAATGCACAGTTGTACAGAGGTGATTTGTGTTGGATGTGAATTATTTTTTTAATGGTACATTAAGCCATGGCACTGCACTGATCACATGAACCTGTTTTATGCACTGAAGATTATGGTGGATAGCCATTTTGTTTTCTGAATCACAGATTTTGTTTTTCCTCTTCAAAATTCAGCTTTGTTTCGTTTGACTGACACAGAAGCTAGCAGAGGAAAAAGTATCAGAGATGCCTTACAGGAACCTGTGAGCTGATGAATGCCCTCAGTTCTTATTGAAGAGAATAACTTAACTGTTTACAGGATTGGACTTTAAGACAGACAGGAATGAGTCTCCATGGCAATACGTAACACAGAACTACCACAAAAATGAGTCCAAATTTACAGTTACTTGCGTTTTTCATATAGTAACTTAACTGCCCAGCTCCCGATGTCACCACCTCCTCTCTAACACTAACAAAGCACCACTATATAGGCTGCACATTTCTTGTCCCACTTCTAATTAGGTACACTGGAGGAAAAGCCACTAAGATGTCACAATTTAAACTGTAAAAATAGAAGTGTTATGTTAGATGCCTGTAAGGATATCTGATTTTCAAGAACAAGAGCTTACCTATGTCAGGATTCTAAGAGGAATAAAAGATAGAGGAGAAAACCATGAGACTTCCATATAACGCATTTTCTGTCAGCTCTTCTGACCTCTTTCTTTATAAACACGTGAGACCTCCAGTTGTAGAGTGGAGGTTAGCAGAGAGAATATGATGCTGTCTTCTTGCTCTGCATTTTTATATGCTGGTGAAATCAAGGGCTGCATAGTTAGACCAATTTAACACAGGTATCAGATCCGTAACTTCCACATCAAGTCTCTAAATTATGTACTCTGATGCAATGGGAAAAAAATCTATGGAGGGAAAAGACAACTATCAGTATGTTTGACAAACACTAGACAGTAACTTTTGAAACTTTCAGTCAACATTTACCTTATGACGTTGTATCAGAAAATTTTACTCAAGTATCTAGGAAAAACATTTTTAAAAGTCAAAAGCCTAAGTTTAGGCAACTAAATTCTTATTTAGCTTTAAGGCTTACTGTGCATCAAAGAATTCCTGTTGAGGTAATTCAGAATCTAGGCAAGATGTTCATAAAACCAAAACATACTTATTACTCTAGCAGACAGTCTTTCTCTAGAATTATAACTATTGTTATCCATCTGCAGACATGCTCTTCTTCTATTTTGGGCATTATGTTTAAAAAATATAAAACTACTTTACTACTTATGTTCAGAAAGCTCAGTAAATGAAATCTGTTCTTTCTATGAACTTTTCAGAAATGCCTGTGTAATCTGCAGAGGACAGTTTCTGAAGAAACAGATGTCTGGAGATGACAGAGGCACCATCCATGTGTCTGGACTGAGTTATGATGTAGAGCACAAACATACTCCTCCTCCTTAAAAAATTCCTGTGTATGTCATTTCCATTTGAAAAGGAAAAAGTACGTCACAGTTTTACTAAATATTTACAATGTCCTTGGAAATTTTATCTTAAAGCAAAACAAGGATATTTGCATAGTTCTTTTTATAAGCAATATAATAATAATAAGGAATTTGTGTGTGTTTGCATGTATGTTGTCCTCTCCTTTTTTTTCTTGGAAAATCCCTGTATTCGTGAAGCAGATAAATTAGTGATGTCCATATCTAAAAAATTCTAGACAGATATTATTTCAAGAGACCTACCTTGGAGGAATGAGCTTAAAGGAAAGTGACTTCGTTTGCAAGCAATATGTTATGCTACTCTATGCACTAAATGACCACACTAATTTTTAAATTTTTTATTTCTTTTATTTGGTTCAGGACCTACATGTTTGGTTTAGGACAGCTGCAACTTAGCCAAACATACCAGTGAATAAAAACAACTTCACTTCCTCAGGTTTTGACACTGATGTCACACTGCGTAGTATTTAGTCACTAGTTGCTCCTTAATTCTTTATTGTCAATTGTTTTAAAATCCATGATAAAACATTCTTCCACGCTTCAAATGCAAAGACTTTTGGTAAGGAAGTATGTTGGAATCTGCATTGCCTTATTTCAAAAAGATTCACAGTTTAATGGTCTTATATTTGTTAGGAAAAAAGTAAATTCTGAAATGACAGTAGGATGCTCTATGTAAAAGAAAGAAAAAAAACACGCTTGTTCCGTGGAATAATCTGGGAACGCTGCACCTATTAGCCACAGATCCAAAACTTCATAAAAGATTACGGCTTTTGCTTTTTCTGGAAAAAACAATGCCTGTCCATTATGTTAAAGGGACAGGGTCTCTGACAAAGGGGTTTTACAGCGAAAAAGTTCATACAGATTGTGACTATGTAGTATTAGATGGCATGGTTTACTTATTTCATAGGAAAAATTGAAGCAACACTAATTATATGTGCAAATGTAGGACCTCACAAATAGGCAAGTACAGAAGCAAAGGACCATCAATGACCAGCATTTTCTTGTGATACACTTCCTTGGCTCTTATTCATCCTGTTGATTTCCCTTTTTAGAGTGTTTCACAGTTATGCCTTGGACTGGAGAGTAGCTGTGATTCTCACTTATTCCAAAACAGGCATATTTTGTGTGCAACAGCAGTCAACAGAGTCCTTTTTTTTTTTTTCCAAGCAGTATTTTGCAAGAAGCTCTACAAGCGCATGCATTATTCACATCCTAGATATGTAGATATTTGTCAGACCAGGGAAAGGAAATGTATTTCTGAAGACTAATTTTTGTCTATAGAGGCTAATTTCCCTAGAGTCCCTTGTAGTCAGTAGAGAAAGACAGTATGATAGTATCCTCCAGAGAACAGTACAGAGTAGGAGACTAATTAATCTCAGAGGGGGAGGTTAACCACACTAGACTATAGTCAGGCTTGTTGAATGGCTCCCACTCTGGTCATTCACCCAGATTATGCCAATTGCACAGAAACCTCTTCTTTTCCTCATTTATTACCCCACCAAAGCCTGTGAGCTGCAAAACTTGCTAATAAATATTTTTACATCATTATCATAGATGCAGGAAAGGACTGAGATTTGGTCCTAAGGGGACTCTCCCTACTACTCCACTGATACGTATGCACTGGCTGCACATATTGGCTGCTTAATATATTTATCCCATGCAGTTACCTTTGGTCTCCAGATCAAGTTTTGTAGGGTGGTTCACATCCATGTTATTCAAGGTTAGTCTAGGGCAAACTAATTGCATCCACACCAAGCAGAGGTTGACACTGACATTGCTTTTAGTCCCACACGGTGATCGTTTAAACAAAAGACATAATTATTGTTTTTGTGGGTTTGATTTTTTTTTTTCTGTTGACAATGTAACTAATGATGTGAAGGCTTTATTGCAGCCTCTCAGAGCCATACTCTTGAAATGTGTTCCATGCCCTGGCATCATGGTATGTTCAGGAACTTGTGGATCAAGAACACATTCAGAAAGTATTGGAGAACTGTGTAGAACACACAGTAGCAAGCCTACTGTTGTCTTATCCCTTCAGCCTTTTGGAAGCTATCTATCTGTCAAAGAAGCTATTCCCAGGATCACTTTCAGGTGGTTTTTCAGAGGGACCTATTTTGTTCTCTTCAAAAGGGAGTTTAAATAATATCTATGCAGTACAATCAGGACACCAAACATGGCAGTGATGAGGGGAACTGAATTATTTGACAGTGCAAACGTGTCCATTAAGAATTACATTTAAGATTATTTGGTTTGGAAAGACAGTTTTCAAATTACGTCCTGTGGACCTCTTAATTCCAAATAATGGTAAGTCTTCAATCAAAATATTGTGTGGCACTATGAAAAATAAATAAAAAAAATTAGGTTTTCTAACATAATAAGTGATCTGCTGGGTGGGGATTCTTAAAGAGCTGGCTAGTGTATGGTTCTGACTGTTGTCTTATCTCAACCATTTTACACTGGAAAAATATATTAAAACTAAAGACAGTTATACAAAGTTTATTTAGCATTGAAGCATTTGTTAGGGGTCTGTTTTATCAAAGTAAACAGGAAGAAAAGTGGATCTTACAATCCTGAATGTAAAGGAACTGTCCATGTAACAATTTCTCCCCTTAATAATGACCCTTATTAAGAAAAAGTTTGACCCCTATTGCTTTAAAAGAAAGGTCTTGTTTTCTCTATGAGTGTAAAAAACTTTAATTTACATGTATACCACCTCCTTTCTCATTTGCTCTGCATCCCTCTGGCAAACACAACAATCACTTATCTGGAAAAATATCTTGAAACAGAAGCTTAGCAAACATTCAAGCAAGACACATGCACTCTGCAGGAGACAATTCTTCTGTGACAGAGATGCAGATAATGGATCTCTTCTCTTTGTTATACCCAGAGTTGAATGAAAACTATAATATTGTTATTTAAATCAGCTCTACATGTTTCATTTTGTTGGCACAATGAACAACTATATACATCGAGAAACAGAGAGTTTTTTAGCCTCATTCTGGACACAGGGCTATGTGTGAGGAAAATCTAAAAGGATGTAATCTCAAAGAATAAACTGATAGATGTTGTTTGAACTACATCAGGATCATGATGAGAGCAAAAAATGTAGTTTAGAGGAAAAGTTTTATTTGTACCCTGAAATTTAAGACAGCTAAACCAGAGGGAACTTTATTTCTGTAAAGATCTAATGTGACAAAGTTATTGCTCCAGCTGCTTCTAGTTAAAGTATAGATAAAGGCAGAAACATTATACACAAAGCCTTGCATCAAATCATACAATCTCAGCTGCATTACACACATGGAGGTGTGTCACTACAGTAATTCTCTCTTCTTTAACAAGAAAGAATGCTACTGAAATGTATGCACTTACAATTTTTGTAGATGGCAGCAATTGTCTCTTACATATTCCAGTGACATTAGGAGCATGGATCTCACAAAGGCACCAAGGATTTCATTACTAAGGTATAAAGGCATGTAACAAGAGTCCAATGTCTCTCATTAACCCAAAGAATAAGATGTGTTTCAGTGAATAAGCACAGGCGATTAAGGGTAAGAGAAATAATAAACATCTATAGGACATAATTTCTGTAAGTTTCATGGGGTTAAGTGTTTTGCTTTTTGTTAGTGACAAAAGCTTAAAGAAATTCACAGACTGAAAAATGCAAAACCCTGCCACAGTAATTGCTTATTAAGTTCAAGATATGTTTCAACTTGCAAGAGAGAGTCTATGAGTCTTTCTGCACTATCTTCCAGTACTACTTTCTTAGAATGGGTAAAAGTATAAAACTTACATAATCATTTTAGAAATCAACAAAGAATAAAAGAATTTTAAAACTCTGTCCTCCCAGGCAAGTTTAGAGTGTAAAAAGTGTATAGCAAAAACTTTCTCCCTGACAGAATCCGTCATCTAGGAGAGCAAGGCATCGTTTGTATAGAGCTTGGAGAGCGCATGATGTCAAGCTTTCATAGCTCTCTGGCAAAACACAGGTGACTTTTAACTGATATTTCCCTTTCTAAAGAAAGACACGCCCTCAAAAGTATAATTTTTCTTTGATATAAAACCTTTCTGAAATAGCAGATAAGTGTCTTGTTGTGACTGCTGGAATTAACACAGTTTTAGGTCTGTGATTCATCCTAGCACGAAGGGGGAAAAAATGTTTTAAATTCTATTTCCATGTGTTCTTTCATAACTGATCTTTAATTTTGCTTGAAACATCATCTGGACTTCTTCATTTTCAGCCTAAGTGATTATGAAAACCTTTTTCCTGAGGTGGTGAGAAACTCCTCAACTCTTTCCCAGAAAATATCTGGCCTCTTTGATTACAGCTTATCTCACTGTTGTCTTGTATCTTTTTAAATGTATGTAGAGTGATCCACTTTGGCGTTGGAAGTGAAAAAACTTACATTTATTCTGGCTCTTAACAGTGACTTGATCAGTGATCTTACTCAAATCCCTTAGAACTCAAAGCAGCAAAACACAAAACCACATTTTTTATTTGAATAGGATTTAACATTTAGCAACCACTTGAATATTTTGCTTTCTGTTGGTCTCTGCCTCCCATCTGTGTAAAGGAAAAGAGAATGTTTGTACCTTCCTTTCTTCCCTCACAGATGTTGCAAGATTTAATCAGTCTGAAGAAAGATGGGGTTTTAATTGCATTGCAGAGAATTGAATGGCCATGATATACATGAGTAATGATACAGTCTGACCAGCAGCAAGATTTACAGAGAAAAGGTGGGGTTGAGCAAGATTTACAGAGAAAAGGTGGGGTTGGAGAACTTGAAGTACAACTCAAAGATTAGTGAACATAAAAGAAAAGGCTATGTTTCTTCCAGGCTCCCATTGTAACTATTTTTTTTCATTTGGTGAAAAGTTTTCTTATTTTGTTGGGTATTTGTTTTGAAACTTATTTAATAAAAAGGAAGTAGTTAAATATCAGAATTCCCTAAAGAAATACCCCTGCTACTTTTTTTCCCATTAAACTCCAGAGTTAAGGAATGCCATTAGCATTAGTATTCACAAACAAGGGGGTTATAAAGATGAGATATATATAAAATAGATATAGTTTCTTTCATCAGAGAGAATTCCCAGGGCTATTGGTATTCAGATAAATCATTTTTCTTTTGTTTCTGAGGAATTCTAAGAAGCTAAAATATTAATAATTAAAGGCAACCCCCCCAACTCCAAACCATAAAATCCAACAAACCAGCAACAAACAAAGGAAAGAAGCTGTAAGAGTCATTGAGGACTGATTTGGAAATGCTCTCTGATATTTTTAAATGCTAAACCTTCTGTGTATATGTGTACATAACACTGATGCCTTAGGGAACTCAGCTGTTGGAATAAGTTTTTAATAATCTATTTTGGATACTCGAGGAAGCATTCTTCAGTCTTCCTGCTTCCATCTTGCAAGACCTTGAATGCCAAGAGGGGTCACGGGTGTCCTTGCAGATGTGACATTCTAGATTTGACCTTTCAAAAGAACAATAGAATGAAATATTTGGAACACATGACAGGAAATATTAAGTTTCTTCTCTACAATGCAATTAAAATCCCATATTTCTTCAAACTGAATAACACCATTGTTTATGATCTATATGTTGATCATGTTCACCATTCATAATATAAAGCTGGACTCCTGAGGCAAATTATCTAGGAGCTTTTAATGAAAATATTAATGAAACATATGTTTTAAAAAAGTAAACATGTGGCAAAATGAGTTACTGTAAGTAAAGGCTTTATAGATGATACAGCCCACAGATAACAACAAAAAGATCATATAGGTCAGGCTTCATAAACAGTAACATATACAGCTCCACAGTGTTTTTAACAGTTTGTTCTTAAGGAAACTATGAAAATCTTTTAATGTTATCAAGGTTCAAGTCTGAAAATTACATTCCCTTTCCAGTAGCAAGGCTTTGTACTAAGGAGTAAAACTGGTGAAATCTCCTGCATTTGTTCTTACTGCATGATCACAACTCTCTTAAATTCTAGCTTGCTTCCTAAGCTAAGCATAGTAGACCAAAAATGAAGAAATATTCTTGTATTATGAATTTTTAGGTCAGGATATTAGAGGATTTCACAAAGATAAATCTTGTTTCATGGTTGCTTGGATTGTCAAGACACTTTAGTTCTGTGTAGGTAGTTCATATAAAATTTTGGGACCTGTTCCTAAAAGTAAATAAACAATTATTTTTTTAACTGCAATGTGTGTTCAACATACCATTGCTTTTTTCAACAATAAAAATAAATTTATTTCATGGGCACATATTCCTTTTTTTCTCCAAGGTGGCACACAGAATGGAAAAAGAACTGCTGTTTCAAACATGTTTCTTAAATTAAAAATAGTTGTAAAAATAACCCTAAATCACACTTTTAATCTTTTTTCTGGAGAGATTTTGGCCTTGCTAGCATTTGTTAAACAAACACAATGATATGGGTTCTTACTCCTTTTACGTTACAGTTCAGAAATTAAGGCATAGGGGAGACCTGTATTTAATACTTTGCTATATCTTCAGGGACATGATATCACCTGATCCATCTTACAAGTATGTAGGTCTGCCAGTTTCTTAAGCAAAAGTGTAAAATGACTGCACAGCGGATATGCAACAGATGTTGAGTACTGAGTGTGGACACCCTTTAGAGTGGAGATCTAGAGTGTGCATCTCCGGGATCCACACTTTCAAATGGCTCCAGAATGGATATTTTCTACCTTCCAGATGCCAATTTTAACTATGGTCATAGAAACTCTGGTGTATGGGAAAGGATAGAGATAAAAAGGATGGAAAGAAAGGTGTTCTTTCAGTCCACACTGTAGAAACACTATGGAATAATTAAATATTTATTGATCCAGGTAATGACAGTAAGTGCAAGTAATAACAAATCCCATAGATTACTGATTTTGATTGCACTCTGACCAAATATGATAGTCTCAATAGGAACTAAACAGCACTCAACACAAACTAAAAGAGATTCATGTCAAACACCTATGCACCTGAAACTGGAGAGATTTTCCTTTTCTGAATTATGATTTAGATCTGAATTTAATGATCTACCTACTCTTGTATAGTTTGTGTAAAAACATAAAACACGGCTGTATTAGTTCAGAACAAAGGTCCTGACCCCAGATGAGGAAGCCGTCATGGCAGTGGCCAAAAATGAATGTGGAGGAAGAGTATAAAAACAGGAAAAACATGTATGATAATTCCTCCTGGTACTTTCCAGGCTCTAGTTTTTTACAGACCTAGGACTTTCTGAGAGTGTGTGTTAACCTGTCAGGGCCCTGGGGGCACTCACAAGCCTGACTGTCCCTGCCCCGCTTCCCCCATGGCTCCCCCTGCATTTCCCATGTCAGCCCCACTGGGGCTCTCAGCCCCTGCCCCGGCGATGCCACAGCAGGGCCCGTCTCCAGCCCCCAATAGCCCTATCCTGCCCAGCCATGGGCCCTCATTCTGGCCCAGCCCAGGGCTGGAGCTGCCCCAGTAGATCCTGCCTGCCCTGCTCCTGGCTGGGGCAGTGGGATGGGCTCAAGCTGCCAGGCCCTGCCCTGGCTGACCCTATGGGAACTGGCCATGGCTCCAGCACCATACCAGTCAGCCTGCTCTGCACCTTTACAAAACCTTCCATAGATTTTGCTTTCAAAACTCAGTTTCATTAGTTCCCACAGCAACTTTGAGCATTCACAGCATCCTCTGGAAGCAAGTTCTGACTCAAATGTCTGTTGTATGACTTCTCTTTTGTATCTCGCTTCAATTAGCTTGATTTTTTACACCTTTGCTCTTACACTGGTGGGGAAATGAACCTTTTAACACTTTTTTAACCTTTCCACGACACCCAGGATTTTATACATCTTTATTACACCTCCCTTCCCTATCTCTTATTTTGCCAACTCAACAGCTTTGCTTTTTTTTGTCAACAATTTTGTTAAAACCAACTCCGTATCTTTCATCATCTTTGTTGCTTTCTGAACTTTTCAGAGTCTTGTACAACTTTCCTGGGATGGAAAGACAAGAACTACAGAATATTTAAGATGTCAACAACAGATTAAAATAGTGACATAATAATGATCTCAGTTTAATTCCCTATTCCAGTTTTAATATTTCCTAACAGTTGGGTATTTTTTCTTTGGTTTTGTTTTGTTTTTTAAGAATATTGAGCAATGAGCTCTTATTTTCTTGGAATGGGTCATAATCCCAGCATCCGGAGTGACATCGGTCAGCTTGTTCTCAGTATTTTCCTAAGACTTAACTTAGACACCCTGTCATCCAAATTCCTTGTTTTGAGGTGTCCCGATCCAATGTCGGGGGAGGTTTCCATACGATCCCAAGGACGAGATTAAGATGCTGGAATCGGTCAGAGCTCGTACAACCTTTCACTTTTATTTGGGGGGAGAGGAGAACGGAGGGAGGAGGGAGGGCAAGGGAGGAGAGGAAAAGAATAGGGGAGAGAGAGAGAGAAGGAGAAGGAGGAGTTTATCACCACCACCGATGATCTTCCGCAGGGTCTTCGGTGGCCTCAGGCTTCGTCAGGGACCGAAGCAGGGTGGGAGCCTTGAGGGTGAAGGAACGCAAGGAGTGGTCTCGCGCGTGCCGCCGAGGGGCACGTGTGCTCCTTATATAGCGGCTCCCACGCATGCGCGGATCACAAATGTGTACGTGCGGTTCGCCACGGCCGTGCTGCCCCCGCCTCTGCTCTTTTCGCGCCTTTTTATCCCTGCTTCTGCTCTTTTCGCCTTTAGTCCCTGCGCAGGCGCACGAGGTTGTTTTTTCTCAAAGCTGGGGAGAAGAGGGTCTTTTCGAAGCGCGGCGCTGGATGGCGCTACAGCGGCAACGTCGAGACAAAACCGCATTTGGTACCGGTTCTCTACATGAGGGCACCTCAGAGTTGGGAGCATCAAATGCCTTAGGAAGTGAGGTGAAATATGAAAACTGAAGGACACTGGATGTCAATCAATATATAGAGGCAGAAAGTTATCTTTTTGCTATAACTTCTACTTTAAAAAAAAGAGCAAATTTAATCTATTCAGAAATATTTCAGTAAAATGAAGCTTTATCAGAAAAAAATTACTCTTCATTGTACCTAAAATATTACTCTTTAAAGAGTTTGAATTCAAGGAATTTCTACCAAATCAAGGACAGGACTCCATGAAGAAAACCTGACAGAATCCTTATCTGTTGTTAGTGATTGGGAATCCAAGGCTCTGAAGAGTACAATATTTTAGATATGATGTGTTTTTCCCCTGTGAATGGAATCTTATTATCCATGGTTCCAGGACAGTTTATTGTGGAAAGATTTTCAGACTCTTTGATCCCAATTGCTGAGTTCCACCTTCAAATAGGGGTCAGCTTTGGGCTCTGCAGGAAGAGCCTAGCAGCCTTGAGAGCTTTATACCAAGTCTCGGTTCTTAGGTTTTCG
This sequence comes from Platalea leucorodia, assembly GCF_965183815.1. Classification (NCBI taxonomy): domain Eukaryota; kingdom Metazoa; phylum Chordata; class Aves; order Pelecaniformes; family Threskiornithidae; genus Platalea; species Platalea leucorodia. The sequence goes on along the minus strand of NC_138824.1, from coordinate 36,884,868 downwards.
AGGTTTCTTGGCATGGAAATGTTGAAATGGACAGTTGTGACAATTTCACATGGCTAGCAGCAGCAGTCAACCTGACAAGAATGTTAATTCCACTGTAGCAGCTGCTGGAGATTAATGGCATGTGACCATAGGAAACCCCACTGGGCAGGTAGTCCTTTGGCCAGAGATTCTAAGATGTCCTAACTCCTGAGCCAACAGATTCTCCAGCGTCTTGATCCCTTCAAGAATGTGATTTTCATTTAGCAGCTGCAGGTCCCAGTGCATTTATTTTACTTGGTGGGAACAGAGGGCGATAGGAGAAAATGCCTTTTTTTCTTCTTCAGAATTTCTGTTCATGGAAAATTTAGCAAATTTGGTTTCTGCATGATTTGGTTCAAAACCAAAGATAGAAATATCATTATGTAGGTTTTATTACACAAAATAGAGTATCTGAATTTTGGCCAGTTGCTGTGCCAACTATTCCCATCTGCCCTGAAACAGGCATGTAGCAGAAGCAGGCTCTAAGGACAAAAGTAAGAGAGTGGCTGGTGTTCAGAGTGAATCAACTGCTATGGAAAGTTTAGGAAAAAAAACACCACAAAACTTTTAAAAAAGACTTTGACACAGATTCTTTTTATTAAAAATAAAGATAAAAGATCCTTGATTGAAAAGCTATCTCCAGAACAACAGCAAGAAAGCAATATAGTTGTTTCACACAGCCATCTGGTCTTCCCAGGGCTCCAGCAGTTAGACCCTGTTAACCCTGATCTAGGTTTATTTTTTTTATTTAACTTTCTGATGTCAGCGGAAAGTGCTTACACATGCAGTATCAAGCCATTTTGTATAAATCTGTACTAATACTCTTAAAACCACACAGCACTCAGAATCCAGGATTATGGCTTTAAACCAGATGAAGTATATATTGGGATTCCCAACAAGTTTTCTTTCTTTTTATAATGCAAATGTGTTAATGCTCTGACCTCAAAACTGAAAGTCCAAAGCCCAAATAGATATCAAGAATCTGGCAAAGCACTGTTCATCTAGCACAAGCACTCAGAAAAACAGGACTCTCCCATCCTAAATAACAACAAAAAGAAATATCAAAAACTTATATCTCAATAGCATTATTTTGTTTCTATTCTAATCACAATTTGAGATAAGAGTATTGCAATACTTGCAGCTTTCTGCCTGTTAAAAAAAAATTGTAATTCCACAAAGTACAGTATTTTTTGAAATCTGTAGCGTCTTGAAAGAAAATATATTAATAATTTAATACAAAATACTGAAAAATGCTGAGGCACTTTTCTGGCCTGCAAGCAGTTTATAATAAATAAATAATAAATAGTAACAACAATAAATAGTTAAACATTATCTGTTATTTTTGTGATTTTTAAGCAGGTATCTTGTGTCTTTCACAAATATATAACTTTTAGTATTTCTTTCATTAAGGTAATAATCCAAATTAAAAAAAAAAAATCATGTGATGTACTTGAAACCAGCACTACAGTGCTACTCACAGTTCTATGCTCAGCCTAGTAAAACACAGCTTGTTGTATATTAGACATTCCAGATGCTTAGAAGAAACTGATCTTCAAATAAAGAACAATATCAATTTTGTTAATCTTTCTTTCATGTTTTCTGTTGTTTTCAACACCAAAAAAAAAAAAAAAAAAAGATGCTATATATACCCCTAAGTATATATCTAGTATGAAATAGATATCATACATTTGTGTGTGTACAGAAAAGAATAAAGGTAATACAAAACTTGTGAAAGGTGCCTTAATTTGGTGACTCTTTGTTTCTTAAGCACAAAGTAGCACGCAAGTGATTTGTCAGCAGTGCAGTACAGTGCCAAAATACAAACATTCAGTCTCACCTTATTTTCCCTTTTGAAGGTTTCCCAAATGTTTGACCGTCAAAAGGCATGGCAAGCCTGTAGAACTGGCGTCTTTGGTCTATGCATGCAGCCTCTTCTCATTGTGCTAATTTGTTATACTCTACCTGGAGGATGGTAAAAAGCAGAGTATTGCATGGGTCTATCCTCCAGTCTGTCCTGTTTAACATCTTTCTCAGCGGCCTTCAGGAGGTGAACGAGTGTGTTCTTACAGAATTTGCAGATGTCACCAAATTGTGGAGGACCAATCAATATGCCTGAGGGCAGGGCTGCTGTACAGAGGGACTAGGCACAGGCTGGAGGAATGGGCAAAACTTATGAAAATTATCAAGGACAAATGCAAAGTCCTGCACCTAAGAAGTAAGAACTCATTGCAGGTTGGGGACTGACTGGCTGGGGAACAGCTCTGCTGAAAAGCACATGGGGCCCCCAGTGGACCAGGAGCTCAATGTGAGCCAGCAGTGTGCTCTGGCAGCAAGATGGTCAACATGAACCTAAGCTCTGTGAACAAGAGCATGGCCAGTACATCAAGAGAAGTGATTAACACTGTGGTCAGTTTTTCTCTGCCATCTCCTCCCACCCCCATCAAGGACAAGCAAAACATCAGTCCACTGGAGTGAGTTCAACTTCTTCATTAAGAATGTGGACCCAGGTTCTTCACAGTGGTGTAGGGTGGGAGGACAAGAAACAATGGTCATAAATTGCGTAAAAGATGTAAGTTGAATATGACACACTGGTTATAAGGAGAAAACTTTTTACTATGAGGACAGTAAAGCAGTGGGACAGTTTGCCAGAGAGATTGTACAGTTTCCATCCTTGGAGGTTTTCAAGACCCAACTGGATAAAGACTTGAGCAACCTGGTCTGATCTCATAGCTGAAGCTAGTTTGATGCTGAACTAGAGATTGCCTGAAGTATCTTCCAGCCTGCAATGTTATATGATTCTGTGATTCTATTATTTTTTATACATTTTTAAAAAGCTCCTTACCAGTCAGACTAACTGTCCACTTTATCCAGTATCTTGTTTCTGAAAGGAATCAATGGTGGCTGCCTACATGGAAGTGTAAGAACATGGCAAGTGTAGTAGTATGGTAGTTCCAAGCAAGAATTTATGATCAGACTTTGTGCTGGAACTCTCTCTTGGTTAACACCACACCCATTTAATTCACCCTATCACCCTAAAAATTTTCCCCATTCTTCTGCAGTATCAAATGGTTAAGGAAGGCCTCAAGTTAAAGACAGGACAGACTATGAAGGTGGAACAATACTACATTTGCCTAGTTTCTTATTCTTTCCCTATGTATCTACCACAAAATATTACCCTGAAGAGGTATTGGGCTAAACAGATACTCAGTGTGACCTTCTGTGAACCTTCATACAGAGAGCATCTGGCTTTGCAGGTAGCTATCAGCTTTCATATTTGTACAAATTTTAGATTCTCAATGCCACCAAAGCAGTCAAAAGTTAATCGAGACAATGTCTGAAAATCATGAGCACATGCATTCATCCCTTAGGTGTGAAAAAAAGTGATTTTCTTAAGGCAACGATGGGATTCAAAGTTTTATGTTGGCCAAGTAAAGTGCAAAAAACAGGAAATAATAAATTAATAGTGATAAAATTGATAGCCAGGCTTTGCCATTCAGCCAGATGCACATCTATAAAGATCCGGCCAATTTTTTCTTGAAATCTTGCCAGGGAAGGGAAAAAAATACATTACCAGAATTTAACATGCTGTATGATTTTGAGGATAACCCTTCAAGCTGTCAGTCTTGTTGCCAAAACTACTGTGCAACTGTGTTAAGCAACAGGAGCATGGACTCATTTCAAGCCCAGGTGCTACGCAATTTGAAATGCATGAGTTCCTTGTTGTGAAGCAATCATTCCCTCTGAGGCTCTTTGTGTCCTCATCACCCCATGAACTGTGCTCATGGTGAATGTGCATTTACTTGTTTTGTAGCTAGTGTTCGCATTGAAATTTTCAAGCAGAGAGAACCATCTCCTCCTTTCTTTACAGGATACTGTCCTTATAAGAAATAGAGCACCGTAAACCAAAGCTGAACTAGAGGGTTCATCACTTTTGGCAAGAGCAGTAAAGGAAAGTTAGAGAGCAGGTCACGTCTGATCCATGCACAGCCCATATACTAGTATCAGGTAATAGAAGAAAAAAACCCTTCACTTTCAAAAAGAAAGAACATTGGCAGTCAAATAGGGCTTAGGAATAATTTATGACTCTTGTGAATAAGGTTCTCTAAAACTCGAAAATTTTAGCTTTTGTGGGATTTTTAATAGATCTTACAAATCAGTTTCAAAAAGAATTAAGGACGAGTAAGCAGTATGCCAACTGTTTCTGTAGCAAAGCTTGGATTCATTTTCAGCACTTAAAACTATGTTCATGCAGCATGTGACTCATCTTATCCAGCTTCACTTGTCTAAAAGTTACTTGTCTAAGTCAAAGTTGGATCCCTTTGTACCACTGAGGAAAAACAGACACCTCAAAATGACATAAATCAACTTTCAGGAATGCCTGTTTCTTTATTTTGACTATAAAGTAGAACCAAAATGATGAGCTGAAATGCAGAGATTTTATCTGTGATTTAAGAAGTATGTAGTTGGCAATTTGTTGACTTAGTTTCTCAGTCCAGTAGCTTATACATTTCTGTAAACCAGGGGGGTAAAGAGTGCAATACAGACTGAGGTAGAAAATATATGGGTCTGCAGGGTCAAGGAATACTTTAAGGCAATATTGCCAGCAAATAAGGAATCTTATTCTAACTTTTAGATATACACATTAGGTGAGATAAATCCATTCACAGTACCTCACTTCAACGAAGCTGAAAAATGTTGCACTTATTTACTTCAGAATTGTAATTTCATTATCTATTCAAAACATCGGCTTTCTATTGTTATGTGAAAATTACCATATAGTGGATAGTGAGAATGGTTTAACAAGCTCAGGCAGCAGATCTGTGCCAGAGTTGGATACTGGTCACTGGGTGGTACAGGGTAGTGCTAGAGCTAGTCCATCCACAAGGCACAGTTCAGTGTCATGCTGAGAGTAGTTCAGAAAGGGGTTTTCTGCATCCTGTATCTTGTACAGAAATAGGGCAAAGAAATAAAGCAGAGTGAATTAGTATGTCATGTATACCAAGGCAGTGGTCTAAAAATAGAAACCAGGTGTGTTTATAAGAGAGATGTAATATTTTTATTAGACCAACTGATACAACAGGTAGAAAAATGGCAAGTTTGGGGCATGTAAGCACTCTGAACGAGTTTTCTGTTTTTCCAACTGTATGAATTTAGAAAAGCTATAAACAACTGCAGACAGATTTTATAATGGAAAATGTAATGAAAATTTAACTATGCAGCTCTACTATCACTATCTATTATTTACTATAATGAATTTTTACATATATGCAATATATATTCATTATTCTTAGCTTTGCTAACATCCCTTCAGAGGAAGAAAAGAATATTAATGTTGTAAAAACTTAAGTCTTCCAGTCACTCATGAGAAATAGTATCTTATGACTTAAAAACATACAACTTTTATAAATAACACCACAGCCCTAGCTCAAGAAAAGAAAGTTGTGACATTAAAGTAATGTCCTGTCACAAACTAGACATCAGGCAATGGCAAACCACAGATGAGTGAAAACCTCAACCTGTTACTTGTTGCTAATTCATGAAAGGAACAAAAAAAACCCCAACAACTTTGAGTTCATTATACTATTGATAGCAAATTATCTGAGCAGTTTCTCTGGATAACTGTGTTGGGAGTAAATGACAACACTTTTGCAGGGGAGGGCTGCAGGGGTGGCCTCTGTGATGAGAGACTGGTTCCAGCCAGCTCCAGCAGACCCACCGCAGGACACAGCTGAGCCCCTCAGCCAAGAGGGTGGCATCTTGAGGAAAACATATTTAAGAAAGGGCAAAATGCTACACAAGCAGTGAGGAGAGAGGAAGAAAGTGTGAGAAAACCGCCCTGAAGATAACAAGATGAGGGAAGGAGGAGAAGGTGCTCCAAGTGCTGCAGCAGAGATTCCCCTGCAGCCCATGGAGAAGACTATGGTCATGCAGGTTGTCCCCTTGCAGCCCATGGAGGACCATGGTGGAACAGATATCCGCACTGCAGCCCATGGAGGACCCCACACCAGAGCAGGTAGATATTACCTAAATGAAGCTGTGGCCTGTGGAGAGCCCATTCTGGAGCAGAGGAAAGTTGTGAGGAAGAAGGAGCAGCATAGAGGAACTGTTACAGACTGATCCCAACTGCCATTCCCCATCCCACTGTGCTGCTTGTGGAGCCCCAGGTGGAGGGGATTGGGGGGAGAGAGGAGTTGGGAGTGAAAGAGTGAAGTTGAGCCTTGAAAGGGGAGAGTGTGAAGTATTGTTTCAATTTTTGTCTTTATTTCTCACCATGCAACTCTATTTTTAATTAGCAATAAATTAAATTAATTTTCCCCGAGTTGAGTCTGTGCTTCCCATGGCAGCAATTGATGAGTGATCTCCCTTTCTGTCTTGACCCATAAGCTTTGTCATTCCTATTATCTCCCCCTTTTCTGTTGAGGAGGGGGAGCAAGTGAGTGGCTGGGTGGGGTTGCTGGTCAAGGCTGACCCACCACAATAACTTACAACAGATGAAGGCAACATTAAAAAGCTTCATCCAAGTTTCCAGATACTGACATATATTATTAGTCTTGGTGCAGACCAGCAGACGAAATTAATTTACCACTACTAAGACACTTTACAACACAACCTGTCCTGAAATTAACTGTACAGAAAATTTATAAATTGCCATTATAACAGGATGAATTATTCATCTGTCTATAAGTAGACACAACAGAGCAGGTGCAAGTAGGTTAGGTGAGATACATTAGGCCCCTAAGAGAATATTTTGCATAGAATTTACATGTGCTCCACTTTCTTTATCCAACTTCTTTTTCCAATTGTAATGATAAACTTTCAGAGTTCCTGATCTTAGGAGGAACAAGATTTATTTTTCACATTATTTATTAGAAATTCTGAAATCTCACACAGGAAAAACTCGGTATGTGTTCCTCAGTAATTTTAGGAAAGGAACATATTAGATAGTTTAACTTCCACCTAGCATTGTGCTAGCTCAAATCAATTTCCTGGTTCGCACTAAATCCTCAGTCAGCCTCTTTCTAAGGCCCTCTGAATTGCTCTTCAGAAATCTCTTCAAAGGACTTATCTATCATGTTTGACTAGGCAAAGGAATTTAAGGTGAGTTTAGTCTCTAAATGCTTTAAAAAACCTGGTCACAAGTATATTCTTAGAAATAGAGATATCAGCATGCAGGGTAAAAGGAATTTTGTACTACACTGATACTGCTGTTTGGAAGTCCAGAGTGGGAGTCACTCATCCCATTAAGGATGTTCTCAAGGTATATTATGTTTCAGAAGCACCGTAAAACTACAGTCACCAATACTCTTCTGTACGGTATTTGGTACAAATACTGACTTGTTTAAGTTACTGTTTACATTTTTAGCAGTGTATGTAAATCCTTTTCCAGAGATATTGTTGCTTTACAAATATATTTTTAAAGTTTTTTTTCATTTTAAAAACTTTCTTCATTAAGAGAAGAACTATTTAATATATTTTAACTATTAACATTTGATCGCACGTCCGTGTCAGCAAGCTACACCAGAAAACTCTGAAAGAGGAACCATGTGTGAGTTTTGCTGATGTAATATATTGTTACAGAGGATTTTATCTTCATTACAGTACCTCAGTACCTAAGTTTCCTTGTTTTACATTAAGAAGTCTTATCTCTGAAAGATTAAGTATCATTAAAAAATTTTTTTTGTTTTTGATGTCAAAGGGTGGACTGGTGATTGGTGGGCCAATTAGATTAGATCAGTCATAATACTTATGTGATAGATCTAGTACTAAAAAAAGCCTGTGGAAAGGAGAATCCCAATTTTTCTTTTTCTTTTTTCTTTTTTTTTTCTGAGTGATTTCCCAGGTCTGAAGTCTGAAAGTATTTCCAACAATTGGGTCCAGCACACTGTACTATGTAGGCAGAGGCTTCTGTGCCCCTGAAAGAAGCAAAACCTTTACTATAAAACACACTGAGAAACTACACCTATGTATTATCTTCACTGAATACCCATAAGAAAAAATGATCAAACACAAATATTCATGTAGTGTCAGAAGACATAGAAGGAAATTGTGAAAGGGATTGCCATGACTGTAGCTTGAAGCATTCCAAATACAAATGTAAACTATTAATCATAATAGAAAGGAAGACATAAAAAGCAAGTTGTTAGTGAGAAGCTGACAAAAGACTAAATAAAGACTTTCAGGCTGAATGTTCCTTCCAGGCAGTATAGTGGAAGCTGTAAAATACCAAACATAATATGACAAAAATCATCTTTCACTACAAAAGCCAAGATCTAATATTGGAAACACAAAAATGGATGAAGAATAGTTTAAACATTATAAAATAAAAATAAAAATCACCCTTTCAATCTTGATTGAAAAAAATGTGTTCTTAGTCCTTCCAGATACTACTTTGTGTTTCATGATTAACTTCACTTAGAGCTGTAGGTGTTCATCAACTCTGAAATCAAAGTACAAGTGTTTCAGCTTTGGCACATCAAGATGGAGGCATATAAAATTACCGTGCATCGTTTTCTCCATCTGTAAAATATGGTCTATAACCCTTTTTCACCTCACAAGAGGTTTTGTGGCAGCTAAATCATTATTGGTTTTAATAATATCTATAATATCTGGAAAGTTCTACATCTATTCTCAAGCTACTGGGTGAACATTATTTTATAATTGAGTCATCCTTTCACTGAAAGTGCCATTTTACCATTTCATTCATCTGTGGTTTTTCTATTGACATTTTCATTGTCATGAAGTTGTTCTTTTATAATAGGGACTGTTTTCTGTGCTGTTTGATTGACTAGATACTTACAGAGGCAATAAAAATTAATAAAATATTAAGAATGAATAACTATAACAACACACAAATCAGTGGCAATGGGAGCTATATGCAGATGCTGGATGCAGTATTTGGGCTAGAATTACTCTACAGTATTTATATTGTTTTTAGGAAATATCGGTGGTTTATGTAATGTCTTTGGTACAAATAAAAGTAATCCCTGTGGTTTTGACCCTCTTATTACTTAAAAACTTCTATACAGAGCTTTGTGTCATCATTTTTTATACTCGTTACCCTGATAGATCCAAAAGCTACAGACAATCCTAATCTTATCAATCAATCCTAGCAGAGCTTAGCCTCTTAAGTCTTATAAATTTAGCAGTGCAGGAGTCAGACTTAGTTACACATGGATGCCATAGATTTCATTTATATCAATCTGTCTGTAAACTTTAAATGGATGACATATTATCTTTACAGTGTCTGTTGATAATTTCATAGAAATAAAGTTGCAAAGGTTTGGTGTTATCAAACCTAATAGAATAGACTATTGGTGACCTTAGATTTGAAAGATTCAAATGTTGATTAATCCCATCTTTGCTTTCGGAGATAGCCATTAAAAATATCAATGCCAACCAGTTTAGTCATGATGTCACGTGAAACTAAAAGCAAGCAACAGGAAGCAAGGAGGAGGCATCTGCATTTCTGTGTAACTATAATGTCCCTATCACTGCATAATTTATTTTTAAGCATCTAAAGAATTTCATATCACTATGAAAGTCCTTATGCAGTAGAAAAAAGTGTGTCCCTGTATAAGTGTGTTTATGCATGTTCATGCATGCATGTAACTGAATAAGACACATTCTTGGCCCTTTGGAACCTATTGCTTTGAAATGATGTTATTTAGATTTATGTAAGAAAGTAATTTCATGTAAATGTAAATAAAACAAAGAGGACTAGCAGGCAGTTCTTTCTCAGATGTTAAGATTCCTGGACCATTTTTCTAGAGATTTTTAGACACTACAAAACACAGCTGTGATGAGAACTCCCTGTGAATATTGCTCATCAGTCTTTCCCTGGAAGAAGGAAAAGAAACTAAAATCAGGGTCCTAAGTTAATAATAGGAGCACATATCGTAGTCTATTGACACATTTCTCTCTTAGAGGCTGGTGAGGAGCTCAAACTGGTTCATCTCTTTCTTTGTCAGTTCTTGTTTCAGAGTCCATGATAAGAAATTATCAAGTTTGCCACCAGGAAAGATTCCATTCCCTCATATCATATTTCCCTGTGTGGCAAGTCCTGACAAAGAAATGGGAAGTATTATCAGAGGTGGCTGTATTTCCAACATCTCTGTTTGTTACTTACATCCAGAGGGATCTCAGAGAACTGTGTGTCATAACCAATGATTCTACTAATGACAGCTCACACATAGGGTACAGGATACTTCAATCTCATAATGTTTCATGTTTGAAGATATGAATAGAAATTTAAAAAAAAAAATCCTTTTTAAAAAAGTTTAAGATTTCTAAGTTTAATTTTAATTCAGTGATGGAACAAAACTAAGACTTTTAAAAAATGTACAAAAGAGGCCTATCTTCTGAGATAGAGAGACCAATGTATCCAAGACAGACTTGTCATTAGCTCTGTGTTTAGGTGCTGCAGTGAGAAACAGAAAAGCCAAGTTGAACCACTGAGTGTGTGTCTTCAGTGTCTCTTTCATATTTCAGGTAAATGGTCAAACCTCAGGACTGTAAAATCCAGCTTTTCTGTACATTCTCTCTGGCTTGTTTCTCCATTTCTGAGGCTAAAATATGCACTCATGGTCTAAGAGATTCATAATCAATGTATATTTTACTTGATTTTTGAAAGAAATTAAAGTCCAGAACCTACTCTTCCTTTTCAATTCTAAATAATGATTGCTCAGGGCTGAACTTCTCTCAGGTTTCACCATTTTTTTCATGTGAAAAACCCTCCTAGTGAAATCTCATCTAGACTGATGAATATTGCTGGGAAAAAGAACACAAAATGCTGTCAAGTAATTCACAACTTCCTCTCCCAATAAGTATCTGTGTGCAACTTTAAGGCAAATCATAGAAGATTGGGCATTATATATGCCATCAGGCTTCTTGAGGTCATTTAGGATCTATGTTTACCTTTTCATTATATTTAGATTCCAGAGTTTCAGTACATACTCAATATATGAATCAAAGCACGATTTGAGTGAAAGCAAACTAGATGTGATTCATTGACAAAATACTTGCTGAGGTAAGAAACTCCTTGCCTGAATCTGTGTTGACATGCATGTATCTCTGAGAAGTGTATGTTCACCTTTAGCTCATTGGCTACCGAGGTCTTACTGTTACTCTTGACAACCTTGGATTTTCAGATAAGAGATAAGGTTCATAATGCTTCTTATCATTTTAAGACACTAAGATTTTGCAGATGGTCCTCCTCAGGCTACATGTGAAGGCTGAAAATTTCAACATGAACAGCTATGGATTTCCTCAGTGAAAAGAACAGACACATTCAAATAGTGCTGGTGCGTAAACCTCTGCACTGTCTCCATGTCACCTACTATGTGCAGATCAACTTAGTCCTGAATATCTTTAAAGCCTTAAGCAAATTAGAATCATAACAGACCTGTGCAACAAGATTGGAAAGTGACTGTAAGCATTTTCAGATAGAACAAGACAAAAAGTAAGTTCTTTGGATCATTTATGCTACCATTAGTACTCTAGACTGTAAACATATCCAAACTAGCTTTTAATTAATTTGGGAGCTGTAACAGATAAACATACCAGCAGAGAGCTCAGCCTCAGTGAATGAATCCTACTTCTCAGTTATAGGAGTTTCCAGATGATACCTTTGCATTTCACTCTCCAGAGTTTAGATGATAAACTCTGATCAACATCTGTTTCACTTCAGTGTGCTGTATAAAGCATTTATGTGATCAGGCTTTTGGTCATTCTTTTTGTTTGATGTTTTGGTTGAATTTACTGAAGATTTGTTTGTTTTATGGGGAAAGATTACTATACTGAGCAAACAGGAAGACTTAACACTTGGACAGTTATAACTGATCTTCAGTATGTTCATTTCATCACTTAGAAATAGTGACTAGTGTTTTATACACCTCCACACCAAAAGCACTGCTTAAGCTATCAGTGAACTGACATTCCCAAAGATATCTTATATATGTTATGAAGCAAATTAAATATAACAGATATAATATAAATTATAGTAAAACGTGTTATTAAAATATATTCATAGTATTGTGTGCAATATACTGTAAATATTCTATTATTATGTCATGATTTATCACATATAAAAGTATGATTTATTATATATATTACATATTTATATTACATATTTTAAATTGTTGTTATTTTCATTTAGATTCATCTGACAGCAAAAGACATTTCCAAACGTATATTTCCATTTTAAACTTTAGTTTGACTAGCTAGAACTTTTTTCCCAGACTCTGAACTAATTTTGGTCTTTTGTATGCTGTGCATTTATGTGCTGATTGCTGTACATTTTACTGGATCCAAAATAATTCATTGTGTGTGAAGACAATCCATATATCTAACCTTTCACAGAAGCTGGAATATTGACTCAAGTACACAACTATCACTACTCCCTGCCAGTATGGTTATCAAGCCAAAGGGCTTGTTTAGAATGCTATCTTTATAGGGCAAATGGTCAAGAAAAGAATATTGTCAAAAGGCTTGTCTGCGTTATGGATTTTTTCTATAGGTGTGGTTTTGGTTTAAAACATGATCTGTACCCGTATAGCTTTGATGTGGTTTCTAACTAGACTGAACACTGCAACAGTGGAAATCCCTATTTCACTAAAGAAGACTTCACTAAGAGACTGAATCTTCATTGCTTGTAGAAAGTCACTGGTAGAAAAACCTTTTCTGTTGGGAAATATGGACTTAATTAAGTATTCCTTCTCCTCTTTCACATAAAATGTTCTGTAGCAAAGCAAATATCTGGTATAAATACTGTCACATTCTAAGTACATCAAAGTCTGAATTCTTCATGTGACAGCCTTCTTAGTTGTGTCTGTAGTGAGCAATCAGTCTGTATTGCTGTGTGCTCATAGGTCCTAGTCCACATACATCAACTCCCTTTCACAGAAACCAAGGAGCAAGAAGTGGCCCGATACAAGTCTATGTCTCATCTAAAAATACAGTTCACAGTACAGCTCCACTCAGCAAGTGCTTAAGGGGATTAGGTTCAAATGTTCACATGCATAGTTTATATAGTTTATCTCCATATGAGATGGTTTACAAAGCACCTGTGCAGATACTAGCCAAACTCAGGGAAATTCTTGCAGTAGGGATTCATGTTACCGGCTCAATAGTAGAGTCACCCAAATCCAATGTAACAACCTAATAGACTTCTTTTGTAATCCATAGAAACAAATAAATATTTTGAGTATAATTTGAAAATATATTTTAAAAGAGGATGGCTGAATCTTGCCCTAAAAATGCCCATGTGTCCCCTCTAAGAGTAACTGGAACCAAAGATGATTAGTTCATATCTAAACGTGGTGAAAGGAATCTCACTCTTAAAGCATTATTTAGACACCCAAATCATTATAGAAGAGGTCAACATTATCACCAGAATTTTTCAAAGCAGGATAAAGTCTAGAATGATGCAGTGATTTGCCATGAAAAACAAGGGCTAAGGTCAGAGATGTTATAATTGGAGACTGTGGCAAAGTACTCCATGACCAGATCATGTTCTCAGTAAAGAAGATGAAAGGCATATCTTCATGAGTTTTAAAAATAGGGGGGATTGTCATTAGTTATGTTACATCCTCCATATTTTCTAGTCTTATATTTCACTTTCTTTTATGTGATTCATCTATGTTAGGCAGCTTCGAATTATTTAGGAGCAACTAGAGAACCTGAGTACAGATAACACTCTATTCTGAAGGATCACATAACCATGAAGCTCAGTTAATCATAAGTCAATCTAACGCTTGACGTTTGCTCCAAAGTGGGCCATAGAAACATGTGTTGAAATTATTTTGCATTCACCAGGTCCTCTGTTTGCAATAAAATAGTTAAGAAACTGTCCACATTTTTCTTACAGGTCCTTTTTCAGGTTTGGACGTGTTAGGCATTAGGCCTAGGAGAGAAATCCATTACAAATAAAGTAAATATTTCCTATTAATACGTGCTTCATCTTGTACTATTACTTTGGCAAAATTTGCATCCTTTTTTCATTTACCCTTGGTGAATGCTTATGCACTCGTATTTTACTAGTGAGGACAATTTCAAAGGTCCATCACACCAATGTTTGTGGCTACTAAGTGTCAAGTTCCAAACATTTAGTTTGTATCATGCAAGCCAGAACCCTACTGAAATCTAGAAATAGCCTGAGTAAATTGCCTCAGGCGGCAATTTACACAGCCAACCAAAGAAAAAAAAAAACAGAACTGATTTTTTATCTCATCATAATTAAGCAATGTCGTGTCACCACTGACTGTATACCAGTTGTTTAAGGTTAAAACCAGGAAAGATAACAGAAGATAAAGAAAGAAGGAAAAGGAGAAGGAGAAGGAGAAGGAGAAGAAGAAAAGAGAGAGAAAAAAAAGGGAAAAGAGAAAATAGAAAAGGAAAAGAGAAAAAAAGGAGAAGGGAGAAAAAGCAAAATATGTTTGTTTTGTTTTGTTTTGTTTTTTTAACCTGTTTTATATTTGTATTGGATTTACATGGAAAGGTTTTGGTAGTGGAGAGGCAGGGGGTGAAGGTTGCTGCAGGGGTGGCTTCTGTGAGAAGGTGCCAGAAACTTCCCCCACGTCAGACAGAGACAGTTTCACCTTGCTCCAAGATGGACCATGGATGTGAAGTTGGCCAAAGCAGAGACAATCAGCGATGTTGGTATCAACTCTGTGACAACATATTTAAGAAAGAGTGAAAATGCTGCGCAACAGTAGCTGGGAGAGGAGTGAGACAATGTGAGAGAAACAACTATACACACACCAAGGTTAGTGAAGAAGGAGGGAGAGGAGGTGCTCCAGATGCCAGAGCAGACTTTCCCCTGCAGCTTATGAAGAAGATCATGGTTACTAAGGTTGTCCCTCTGCAGCCCATGGAGGACCCTATGCCAGAGCAGATGGATGTGCCCTGAAGGAAGCTGCAGCCCATGGAGATCCTGTGCTGGAGCAGGCTCCTGGCAGGAGCTGTGGCCTGTGAGGGACCCACATTGGAGCAGTCCATTCCTGAAGGACAGCACCCTGTGGAAAGGACCCATGCTGGAGCAGTTCTTGAAGAACTGCAGCCTGTGGGAAGGACCCATGTTAGAGAATAGGAGAATAGAATAGAATAGAACAGAACAGAACAGAACAAAACAGAACCTGTGGAAGGACCCACAACAGTCATCTAGTTTAACTGCCTGACAAATTCAGGGCTGATCAAGTTAAAGCACGTTATTAAGGTATTATCCAAATGTCTCCTAAACACTGACAGGCTTGGGGCATCAACCATCTCTTTAGGAAGCCTGTTCCAGTGTTTGACCACCCTCTCGGTAAAGAAATGCTTCCTAATGTCCAGTCTGAACCTCCTCTGGCGCAGTTTTGAACCATTCCCACATGTCCTATCATTGGATATCAGGGAGAAGAGATCAGCACCTCCCTCTCCACTTCCCCTCCTCAGGAAGCTGTAGAGAGCAATGAGGTCACTCCTCAGCCTCCTTTTCTCCAAACTAGACAAACCCAAAGTCCTTAGCCGCTCCTCATAGGATATACCTTCCAGCCCTTTCACTAGCTTTGTTGCCCTCCTCTGGACACATTCGAGGACCTTAATATCCCTCTTAAATTGTGGGGCCCAGAACTGCACACAGTACTCCAGGTGAGGCCGCACCAATGCTGAATACAGCAGGATAATCACTTCTTTTGACTGGCTGGTTATACTGTGTTTGACGGACCCCAGGATGCGATTTGCCCTCTTGGCTGCCAGGGCACACTGCTGACTCATATTGAGCATGCTGTCGACCAGCACCCCTAGATACCTTTCTGCAGGGCTGCTCTCCAGCCACTCCTCTCCCAGTTTACACCTGTGCCTGGCATTACTCCGTCCTAGATTCAGAATCCAGCATTTTGATTTGTTAAATTTCATCCCATTAATCATAGCCCAATGCTCCAGTCTATCTAGATCCCACTGCAAGGCCTCTTGTCCCTCAAGAGAGTCAACAGCACCTCCCAGTTTGTTATCACCAGCAAACTTGCTAATGGTGCATTTAATTCCTGCATCCAGATCATTGATAAATATATTGAACAGACCTGGGCCTAGAATTGAACCCTGAGAAACTCTGTTGGTGACTGGTCACAAGCCAGATGTACCCCCATTCATGACAATCCTTTGAGCTCTTCCCTTCAGCCAGTTCTTCACCCAGTGCACCGTGAACTCGCTCATCCCACAATTGGACAACTTGTCCAGAAGGATGCTGTGAGGGACAGTATCAAAAGCTTATTAAAATCCAGAAAAACTGTATCCACCACCTTCCCTTCATCCACTAGGTGGGAGACCTTACCATAGAAGGAAAAGAAGTTCTTGAAGGACTGTATCCTGTGGGAGGGACCCCAGGCTGGAGCAGGGGAAGAGCATGAAGACGAAGGAGCGGCAGAGACAAAGCATTATGGACTGACTGCAAATCCCATTCCCCATCCATCTGTGCTGCTCAGAGGGAAGAGGTAGAAGAGTCAGGAGTGAAGCTGATCCTGGGAAAGAAGGGGGGGATGGGGGGAGAAGGTGTTTTTAGGTTTGTTCTTATTTCTTATTATCCTACTCTGTTTAATTGACAATAAAATAAATTAATTTCCCCAAGTTGAGTCTGTTTCACCCGTGACAATAAATGCTGAGTGATCTCACTGTCCTTATCTCAATCCGTGAGCTGTTCATATTTTCTTCCCCTCTCCTGTTGATGGAGGGGGAGAGAGAGTGGTTTGGTGGGCACTTGACAACAAGCCAAGGTCAACCCATCACAATATTCTATAAAAAAGAGGAAAAAAGAGTTTTTTGATGATCTAGAGCATACTCTAGTACATCTCTTGGGGGAGTGGTTAACCTTTCCTCACAGCTGTCTAGGAAAGTCTCTTGTTCTGACTCATGTCAGAAAGTGGTAGTTGTTCAGCACTGCATCCTGTTTAGTAATAAAGGTCCTTTCTGTTGCCCTAAACTAATCCCTTTTCATCTAGATTAGTTGAGATTCTGAAAACAGTGTCTGTATTTTCTACATAAGGACTCAGATATATTTCCTGTGGCAGGTATTTGCTAGGAAGCTAGGCTAAATTCTTCAGTGAGAATTTGCCCCACTCATTTTAGGTGTCTAATTTATGAACTTTCCTCCAAATTGTTCTCTGGAGGTACTCCTCTCTGTCCATTTCATAGAGACAAAATTTAGACAAGAGTTTCAGATTAGAGGAAAGATGAGCCAACTATAACCTTTTCTCAAAAAATGATAGAGAAACATGAGATCATTAAATGAGAAAGAGTTTTTCCTTTGTGTTTTTGCACTTTGACATTAGGAAAAATGAAAGACAACACAAAAAAAAAAATACTTTCTTGAAGGTTCTTGAAGCCTGTGAAAGTGAAGTTAGTTCAATCTTTAAGGGAAAATTTGAATACCACATCTGTCCCTTGTGTATGCTAATGATTTTGGCACTTATAAATAAAATGAACAGTGCAATGCAGAATAATTGCTTATTTCCAAAAACTTCATAAAGATTTTTATTATGTATAGTTACCCTGTGTGCTTGGATGAGTGCTTTAAAGTCTCCCTCAGTAGGCATTGATACAGTAGACCATAGCGGCACTAAAAAAAGCCATTATAGTCTATTATGTCAATGAGCTGTGCATGAAGAATTTCCTTAGTAGTATTTATTGGCACAATACACCATGACAACCGTAGAATGTATGATTATGCTTTTGATGGAGGAATCATAACAGTTACATTAAGATCTCATGGAAATTAAGTAGCAGTGTCCCATGCACTTCAACCAAAATCATAATAGCTCTAAAGGGTCTCCTATGATCACCATGGATGAAATGGAGAATAATTGTCACTGTAATCAGACCAGGTCTTTTAGCATGAGGTCTTCTTTATTCTCTTCTACAGTTTTGTTTTTTTTTTTCTTAATGTTAGAAATGATGGAAAGATCCTTGTTAAAATGGGCAACAAGTTTTCATTTAAAACTCTAAAAGCCATGAGACTCAGACTGGCTTTTCTCTCCATATTTAACTTATTTCATTCCACCTTGAAGTATTACAGGGGTCTAAAAGGACTGCATGATCTTATTGACCATGTGTGCCATAATCCTCCCTAAATACAAAAGCTGTGTAAAAATAATCCAACAAAAGCCAGGAACTACAGAGTTAAGGCTTCTTATTCCATCCCTTATACAATCCACGTGTCTGGGGATTGCATTTGATGTTCTTTGGTTCTGGGAAGATTGGCTAGTAAAGCACTGAGCTCATTCAGGATGAGATACTGTTATGTCTCTCCTTTTTCCCCCCTTCATGGGCAGGTGGATGTGCAGACAGTTTTCGCCAAGGTATTGCTAATTAATAAAGTGTAAACTCATCATAGGTTGCCAACACAAACTCTTTCAATACAATCCGGTTTTAAAAGAACGGTTGAAGTCTCAATGTTCATTGTCTCCACAGATGCCTTATATGGAGTTTCTAATTTTTTTTTAGTTTTTACTCAGGGTTCCCAAATCTCTAGTCACCTCAGAAGCTTTCTGAAATCTATACTACTGTAGGCAAAAGTCAACAAACATAAAATGGTTATATGGTTCTTCCTCATAGCAGAGTAAGATCCATTATAAATGTTATTCTTTATAACAACTCTTACAGAAGACTGCTGTAAAGGATGAATTCCACAGGTTTCTGTTAAAATGGAATTATATTCAGTGAGACTGAAGTTAGGAAAATTAGTCACTTACTTGACAGCCTGAAGTTCTTCAAGCATACAGAAACAGCACATAAAAATCTTGTCATGTTGGAGTAAACACCAGTGATTTTGTCAAAGTGAATGTTTCCTTTCAGAGAATGAAAAAAAAAAAAATAAACAGTAACTGATATTTTCATTCTATTCATATAAGGCTTCATGTGAAACAGTGAGGTAGAATTATTCCTCACCTTTTTTTTTTGTTTGGTTCTTGTTTTGGGGGCGGTGGTTTTGGTTGTTGGTTTTCTGGTTGGTTGGGTTTTTTTTTTTTGCATGAACAGCTTATACTTTTTATTTTTTTCCTTCTCAAAGGAAAGGATATTTCACAGTGAGATCTAGTTTTCCTTTGCCTTCTACTATCTAAGGTCATTTACATATCTGCAAAGTGGGAGAAAAATACTTTCATAATTTGGTTGGTTATAATCTGTGAGAAGTCTGTGCATGATTAACCAAAATCTAAGATAGTGGATAACCAAAGCGAAAATATATTTTAAAAAAATAACAATTCACTAACTTTTTAAAATGATAAATTATACATCTGAAAACTGGAAAAGGCTATGGAGCAGAGAAGTGTGTTCAAAATACTTTGCAAAATTCACTGCTCCATTTATGTTACTAAAGATTATCTGGGAATAAATTTTGTTCCTAAATTGATACAAATGGCATTTGCCTTTGATAAAACAAAAGGTCTTTGTATAGAAACCACTGCTGAAAGCCTCTGTTTATTAACAAGAAGACACTGCCTTGTTAATACAGTTATATGATTTTCCAGTTGGAAGTTGACAGCTCCCTATAACCAGGCTTGTAGTTCAGTCTCCTTTTAACAGTGGTGTGTAGAAAAGAAGCAGTGGAGCAACAGACCCTTTTAGCAATATAGTCCTTTTATAAAATACTTTTTTCCAGAAGTACTCCAAAATTAATTGAAGCTACCTCTGTCATTTGATAAAAGAAATAATTTGTTTTGTTATTAACATCTGTTTTGATAACAAACCTTCTAAACCAAAATGAATCCAAACTTTTTAACTAATTCCTTCTGAGCAAAATCAAGCTGTATATAATTTATAGTGCTAGTCAAAATAGCATCCAGCATTTGAAAAGGTTAAATACAATCCAAAAATTAAAATAAAAAGAAAGTCATTCTTTCAGTGGTGGCCTCCCCTCCATCTTCTCAATTATAGGCCTTAAATGCACTTTTCAAAGGCTGAAAATAATCCTATATAACCCCTTTTGTAGAACATTAAATAGGATGAAAATATTATATTAAAGAATGAAAAAGAGAAAAGTAGCAATTGCAGTTTAATCTGCCCGGTTACAGAGCTCCTACTTGCTTATTTCCACATACTGCACTTATTGCCTACCACACCGCTGTTTCCTACACCGTCACAGTAAAAATAAATACAAAATGTATGCAGTTGGCATATGGACATGGTTTTGAAAGATTTACAGCTTTCATGTGCTTCACAAAATATGTAGGGGAGAAAATGGTTCTGCACTGCTTGTGACTCCTTAAAGAGTCCTTGACGAAAATGTAATGCAAATTTTATTCTATTTTTATGTCACATACTGTGCTCGTAATAAGTGAACAAATTATTGATTTTCAATAGAAAGATTATTTAAAACACTTATTTTATGCTTTCTGGTTCAATATTAACCATAAGCATGTAGAGCACACTTATTTAAAAAATGTAACTTGTTTTGTCACTGGACTAACTGCTGAGTTTGCAGTACTGTGGTACTGGCATTTGATATCAGTACCCTGGTCCTTATACTTAAAACATTTGAAATATTTATAAGATTTCTAAATAAAATTTTACAGTAATGCAGTTTAAAATTACTATATTTTCAGGTCATTAAGTTAATGTTGTCTCACATTCAGTTGTTCTGCCTTTTTGAAGAAGTCTTGGTTTACTGTTTCAAATATTGCAGTAATTTTCTTGACTTGGTCTGTTGTGACTGATGTATTCCTATGCAAAATGGAATGTTAGCCTCCCATGTTAGCCAAAATAGAGTGGTTCATGAGTACAGCAGAATTAACTGTCTCAACTATTATGCTTCAGCTGTGGGACTCACTGCTGCAAGAACTAAAATCACATTATCTTCAGAGATGCCAACAACTCATTCTGCAAAAGAAAAAGAAAAGGAAAAAAAAAGCCTAGCCATCAAGTTGAAAAAGGCAATGAGATAGAAAATAAATCTGTAGTTTCTAGGTTGGGTAAGGTACTTAAAATATTACTAATAAATACAGTATCAATTAGATATAACTTCACTGACATGAATTTGTACTATGCATGTGCATTCAGAAACATTAATACCTCTGAAAAGAGAAAAGAGAGACCTAAGTTCTTCCAGTCATCTGAATGCTAGCAAACAAAGATTTACAATATCTACTCAGATGACCTTAACTCTGTCACCTGGAGTTGTAACTTAACTGTAAATAGCCTAACCATATTCAAGAGTTAAATGGCAGAGGGATTTACTGGAGTGCTTTGGAAGAGCTGTGATGGAGTCCCAGAGCAGGGAAAAGATCTTTTGCCTTTCTTCCATATTTCTGTTTGAAATCTTCATCCTTGGAATGATAAGCAGTTCAATAAGGAAAGAATAGGGAAGGAAATTGTAGATCTTGCTATGGAGAAAAGTAACAATTTTGAGACAGACGAATGTGGCTGTAGGCTTAGTGATGGGTGAGAGCATTGTTCATGTGAAACTGAATGAACTGATTGTAAAACCAGGTCTGAGCTTGCAAACATTATCAGA
Organism: Platalea leucorodia; assembly: GCF_965183815.1. NCBI lineage: Eukaryota > Metazoa > Chordata > Aves > Pelecaniformes > Threskiornithidae > Platalea > Platalea leucorodia. The sequence continues at coordinate 36,863,372 of NC_138824.1, read as the reverse complement.
TATATCTTTTCATTAACTTTGTTAGCCAAATGTGTATTCTGCACAAGCACTAGTAACCCTTGTTCAGTACAATACAAGAGCAGAATGTGCATACACTTGTTCGGGGCATGTTGGGCCATAGTTTGAAGAAATCAGAGCTAAAGCTATGCTAGTTTTTTGGTCATTTTTAGTATTATTTTTCAAAATCTTTCTGGAACGTTCTGAGAGGTGATGAGATACTAGAGGGAATTTAACTCTTAACTTAAAAAAAAATATATCCAGTTAGTCATTCTGGCATATGCCACTTAAGAATGTATAAGGTATACTGTCTGGCCTCCAAGTGTTTCTCCAGAAGGTCATCAGTCTCCAAGATATCCTATCAGATGGTACTTGTTATGTAGTCTGGGCTACTAAATCAAGAGTTTGAAGGTGTCATTCATTTCAATGTTAAGACACTTTCTCTTGCTCAATACAATTAATGAACTCAAGAGAATGAATCATCTAAACAGTCATAAGGGTGAGATTCAGAAACGTAAGTGTATACTGCCAGCTGAGTATGGAAGAATGTGTCTTCCTAAGGTCACATGTCATCTCCACTAGCCCATTCAGGATGTCTCAGATAACCGTAGTGCATCTCAGAAGAATTGTGTCTATGTTTGAACAAGCAAGTCCCATTCTAGGTCTTCATCTACCACAATGATGGCTTAGATGACTAGTTCAGACACCTACATCTACACAGCATAGCTGTCTTAATCTAGCCTGAATTCCATACACAAAGTTTCTACAGAAAATGCTCTAGTTCATAGAATCATAGAATCATAGAATCATAGAATCATAGAATCATAGAATCGTTAAGGTTGGAAAGGACCTCTGAAAACACCGAGTCCAACCTGTTAGCCTAACTGCCCGATCCACCTCTAAATCATGTCCCTAAGCACCACATCCACACGTTTTATGAGTACTTCCAGGGACTGTGATTGTACCACTTCCCTAAGCAGTCTATTCCAATGCCTACCCACTCTCTGTGAAGAAATTTTTCCTAATATCTAATCTAAATCTCCCCTGGCACAACTTGAGCCCATTTCCTCTTGTCCTATCACTTGTTACTTTGGAGAAGCTCCTTCGCCAGCTCCTTCAGTATCCTCAGGTGGATCTCATCTGGCCCCATAGACTTGTGGGCATTCAGGTGGAGGAGCAGGTCACTAACTGTTACCTCTCTGATTATTGGGGCTTCATTCTACTTCCCATCTCCATCTCCCAGCTCAGAGGCCTTAATACCCTGAGGATAACCAGTCTGACTATTAAAGACCGAGGCAAAGAAGGTATTAAGTACCTCAGCCTTCTCTTCGTCCTTTGTGGTGATGTTTCCTTCTGCATCCAACAAAGGATGGAGATTCTCCTTGGCCCTCCTTTTGTCTCTGATATATTTGTAGAAACATTTTTTGTTACCATTAACTGCAGTGGCCAGTCTAAGTTCTAGCTGAGCCTTTGCCCTTCTGATTTTCTCCCTGCATAACCCAACAATATCCTTGTAGTCTTCCTGAGTTGCCTGCCCCTTCTTCCAAAGTTCATGTAGGATGGGGAAAAAGGAGAGGGGTATGCGAGGAGATTAAGTTTCTGTTAACACTATACTAAGCAGGGCATGTATTTATCTCAGAACCTGCATTCAGGCAGACAAAAATCAAAGGAACAAAATATTTCTTAACTCTCCCCTGAACAACAGAAACCCTCCAGTTCTCAAGTTTTGGGAACTCAGGGATGTATAACCGTTTTTGCTTCTTCTCATACTCTGTACTTCAAAAAACCTTAAAACATTAGTTTCTGTTTGTCAAATGAAATAAAAGTATTTTACTTTGTATCATTTCAAGAATGATGCAAAGAAAAGGCAGATTGGATTTATATTTTTAAAAACCTAGAAGTCTTTAAATTAAGCCAGATGTGGACCAGTGAATGGACCCAAATCCTTGTGAAGAATACTAAATCAAGACAATCCAAGCAGACAATGAAATCTGACTGGAAGCATCCCAGTACTGAAGACAGAACATAGGAAAACTGTTTCATCCATGCCTGTCTCTCCATAGTCAAGTCTGGGGAATCTGTCATGTGGACTGAAATGGTAACCTCTCTCATTTTACAAATCCTGCTTTCTGAGACACAAGTATTCCAATTTATGTAAGGACAGAGTGCCTCAGAAAACACACATGATACCCTGGAAACACAGGAAACAAGGAGGATGCAACAAACTCCCTGGATATAATTTCCATGGAAGAACAGAAGGAGGGACATATTTCTCAAGATAGACAGGCCCTGAAATCCCAAAACACAGGGTATGGTGAAGCTTACAGATGCCTTCCCCTTCAGCATTTCATCTGTCTTGCTACTTAGTCTTCCAGTCACCTTCACAGACTCACACTTTCCCTTCTTCTAGTCCCATACTCTCAGCTCCATCTCACCTGCAATTGTATCTCTAAATCCTCTCAATGAAGAAAATTCTCATGACGTGGTCACCCACTTTAAACATTGTAACTATATTTACTGTTGAATCACAGTATACATTAGTTAAATAAATGTTATGCTAGGTGAGCAAGTTGCACAACCGTTGCAAAGCTAAGGACACGCATCAGAAGAATGTTTTAGCTGGTGTATAATGCTTACACACCAAGTGTCGTGTCTGCAAAAGATGGAACTGTCTGCAAAAGATGGAACTGTTTTGGACTGGAAGATCAGAAGCATTTCTTAGAAATTTTACAACAGGAGGGTGTAATGGTGCATGAGTGCCACAACCACCAGTACATAGAAGTCATATAAGTCACACTTGTCATATGAGTGAGGATTGATCACTTTTACGTGTGATCTTTCCTGCAGTTCAATATAAGGACATATGAATGTGCATCTAAATGTTACAGGGAATTGTCTGTTACAGAGAAGTCTGTCTCTACTTCTAGCTAATAACAAAGAAATGCTAGCAGAGGCAATCTTCTGTTCCATTCACTCTGCAACAAATGGAGTCTGTTTTATTTTTCGTGACACTCCCCAACAAACAAGAATTTATGTGGATGAAAGTATTTTGCAACTATGTCATATGTCTCCTAAATTAGATTTCCACTCAATAAGATGTTGAAATATAACATCACATAATAGAGTTCCTCATTCCCCAGTTTTCCTTTTTTCCTGTTTCTATGAAAGCACAGCTTCAAATTAACATAGGTGAAGGTCATGAGTCGCCTATTTCATGTAGTAGTATCTGTCAGCAGAGAAACCTTTCAGCTAATTCAGTATATATGTGCGGAAGATAATCTGTGTAGTTTGTGACCATTGAGGTTGCACTTATGTTGAGAGCTGATTTTTTTTTTTTTTTTTTTTTTTTTTTTAAATACAGATGTTGATATTGCTTCCTATTAACTCTGTTAGGTGATGTGGTAAGGAATTGGTAACTGAGACTCTCCAAAGGCTTGCTTTGAACATTTATGTGATCAACACAAAAATGTTGGTAGAATATTTCAGCTTTGTATCTTACAATTCTATTGTTCAAATGTCACCTAACTGCAAACATTAAGGCCACATCTAAGCTTACCTGTTGGAATATGCCATCGGGCGATCTACCTGGTCTCTTTATTGTTCTCATAAATCCAAATTGTCCATCCTCAGACTTCAAGTTGACTAAAACTTGCAGCTACATTTTTTTGCCAACAAATGGCACCAAGTGTGGCTGCATTTAGAAAAATTAGTATTTGAAGGATATAAAAAGCCAGACCCTCCAGGCTTTTGTTAGTTGTCACTCATTGTTTTAACTTACTTTCTTTAATTATGGTATCATCTTTATTAATAAGAAGTAATGGATTATTAAAATATGTAAAAATAAAGGGAGGACACAAGTGTTTGGTAGAGTAGGAATAACAGTTTTAATCTGTTTTGTGCCCACTGAATATTTGCAATTTGTTCTTGAGCCAAGGGCTTTTTCTAATTACTATTAATAAAATAAAAAGAAGAAAGGAAGTTTGTATCTACATTTTTAACCAGATTTTTTGTCAGTAGGCAAACAAAAAACAAAACCAAAATTGAACGTAACATTTGCACCCCACTACAACAGTGGCTAGTTCACAATCTGTAATGAAGAAGGCATAATGGAATTTTCCTGAACTTAATAGAATTTTTCCTTATGATTGAATTATCATTTGTATTTCATGTTTTAAGAAATAATTTCTGTTCTTTGTTGAGTGCTCAATGTCATCTTTCCTTTTGTCAGAAAGTATATTAAATAGCTCAAAGGAGCTTTGTGCAGAAGTGTTTGCTCCTTTATTCTGTCCCAGAATGTTGGGAATACAGATAGCCTCCTTTCTTTGCAACAGCAAGTGTAATAGCTTTGACAAGAACATAAGAAGGATAGTTGTGAGCAAAGACAAAATGCAAATAATATGGCTAAGGGCCCGGTTAAGGAATAACTAGCACAAGTGTGAGCCATTATTACCATGTCAAGCTTCGCTGAAGTAATTTCAAACTCCAAAATATTTATTTTGGGATTGATTTGGGAAAGTCTGAAAAATAAAATAAAATTGAGCTATTTGCTACTACTTTGCTGATAAAATGATACACAAACCAGCTCTTTCCTGCATTCATCAGAGATGGGTTCCAGCTGCTTATCAGTAGAAATTACAAAAGGAGTGCTTTTCCTAATTGGGCAAGACACTAATATCTCATAATGTACAAATAGCAAAATCTTTATGAAGCCATTGTTGCTTCTGTGTGTTCTCATTTGAAATGACATGACGAGTTAAGCACAAAAGTCTTTGGGGGACAGGCACATAAGCTATCAGTTTGACAAACTGTAGGATTTTAGGGACCTTAGTTCAGACTATTCATAATTTACAAAGCTCTTATCAGCTACCACTTAATTTTGGAGGTGCCTAAACTGTCTAGATAATTTTTTTGTCAGTAAGAACTTCTATTGCCAGTCTTCTAAAGTCATGAAAAACATTGAGTGCTTAGACCACAGTGGGACTGATACAGTCCAGAGAAGCTTGCTATGCTGATTGAATGGTTACGGTCTGAAAATTCATGTTGGACCAAGAACAGCACTAGTTCCACACCCAGTAATCCAGCATTTAAAGATGCTTAGAACATTCCTCAGCTGCATCATTTAAGTTTATGATTTCAACACAGCTTCCCTGAAACCCTCAGTCAATGAGGGTATCAGGCTCTTAAGTCAATTTTATCTCCATTCAGCCAAATGAGAGATTTAATCATGGGACACTTATATCACAAATGAATGCTCAACATCCCTTCTTCTTGAGAGCATTTGTGTGAAGCCTAATAGGGCCAGCAGTCTTTTCTTTCAGTGTATCCATCACAGCAGGCTCTGTTGGAAGCAAAATAATTAGCATGAAACTTGCCTCAGAACTACAGTATGAACTTCAGCTCAGAATGACTCAGGACTGTCAGGACTTGGCTAGTTGATTCCCCACAGCTTTAGCACAAACTTGAGCCTGCTGTGAGTGTTATCACTAGAAAACTAGGCAATAAGACATTTCAGCTTGCCTACAGTTTAGGTGAACAGGAATTTTGTGGAAAGAGATTTGAAGGTATTTAAGTGACAGTGAAATGCCTTAGCTATAACTGGAAACATTATATAAAAGTTTAAGAAAGTTTTGTATTACTAATCTTTGTCCTACTTAAAGAAATCCAACAACATGACACTACTCTATAGATCTGCTATACCTATAGGCCTCCCCTCCATACTAAGCCTTGGGCCTTTGTTCAGCCAGGCAAGTTTAGAACTTCCTCATTGAGAATGTATCTGAACCATTATTAAATTTCAGTGAAAAATTTCCTCTGACTTCACTGAGCAATGGAAGATGGCTAAGACAAGTCAGTGAGGTCCAAAACCTTCTGATTATTTAGTCATCTGAATGTCATTAGTCTCGGCGGGACTCACATGTCAGATGTGCTGAAGGATCTGCCATGTGGCAGAACCACCTTTAAACAACAGTGATGCTTGGAAACCTTCACCCAGGGGATCTGAGTATCAGGGCTACATAAATGTGGCTACACTGCTTATTTTTTCCTAAGCTGCTCAAAAGTCAAGCAGGAAGGTCAAAAGAAACCAAATTTCACGCAGTGTTTCCATTTCAAGCATTCAGTTCTGTCCAGAAAAAAAACATCTCTTTACCCTTCCTCTTGTATTATCTTGTGGTGGAGATGCTACATGATGGTTGGCCTGGAACCTATCACAATGAATAAGTGCAATGGCCAAGACCTTTTTTTACCTGAACCTAATTCATAGTTCAGCTGCCAGTCCCTCTAGCCAGTCCTCAGGCTTTACGGACCTACAAAATTTGCATAGGCAGCAGTTTCACTAAGCAGGAAAGCAAAAAAAGAACCAAAAAACCAAAGTGTTTTGTCTAAAATTGGAGCACAGATCATTATAGCAGCACCAAAAACCTACATTGCTAGTAAGATTATCAGCAAAGAAACAAATAATCATTTTGGGAGATTTGACTTAATTTTCCTTTCCTAACCAGCTCCAAAGGAATAAGCAGGGAGAATAGCTTAGGTACCTTCTCATTCCTTATCCCTTGTGACAGAAAGCTTTATGGGCATCTATGCTGTGCCTACTGCTCTCCAGACTTTGTCAGTATTGGTGAGACAGTAGAGGTGGAATGTACACAGCAGAGTGTTGACAGCACTGCTTGGCTGTGTTATGTTTCCCCATTTGTAATACCTGAGATGTCTCATTGATAAAACTTTCTTTTTGTGGGACTACTCTATTTCCTGAGTTATGCTGACTGCCCTTCAAAATCATGGCCTGAAGGTAAATGAGCAGTGCTTACTGGGCCTACTCTAAACAAAACTACCAGAAAGATGTTTCATGAAAACATCCTGTATGGTATCACATGGCCAAAAATGGGCTACTCTGCTCAAGACACAAGCTCAGTCAAGTCTGGCTACATTTCAAGACTATAGAATTATGATGCCCTCCTTTATGGTAAATCCTACTTACTGCAATCATCACTTAGTGAGGTGTTCCACATTCTGTGATCCAAATGCTCAGAACCAATACTGTTGTATATTAAGCTGTAATCTAAATTATAACTGCTTCAGGGATCACTTCAGACTCTGATTACAGGTTGCACTACCAAAAAGCAGTGATACAGGTGTTAAATTATCATGATAATGGTCTCCTGGTGCAGAGAAGCAGCCCAGAATAAATTTCAGTTACTGCTATAGTTTCATAACACTCCAGAAGATCCTTTAGCATGGAAGTGAGTGAATTCTTCCTGTTTTCAGAAGCATAGACAGCTGGTTACCTCCTCTCTCTCTGCATTATTATATAGCATTCTAACTTTAGTGGAGATTGCAAATAATTATCATAATAATGATATTTATTACAGCAATGCAGATCTGCTTTGGAACTCAGGTAATGAGAGTTACATTTAAAAATAAAGACTTAGGAATAAGCCAACAGAAACAAAAAGTGTGGAAGCCATCTAACCAAAGTTTAGATAGCTGCATTGTACATCTGCTTCTGAACTAGTCACACTTGGGTCTTTTATATATATCAAGTGGGAAAAAAGAGAGTTAACTGAGCACTAGTCTCCTGACCTATTTTAGACAATTACTTTACTGGGAGATGATTGGCATCCAAGAGTTTCTGTTTCCTTCGAGTGACTAGAAATGAAGTCAAAGGTGACTGCTCTGGATTAATCAGGCCAGATGAATCTCATCCACACTGTCAACCTATCAGTACTTTTAAACAGTAGGCTCCACTGCAGGATCAACCCAGTCCAGCTGTGGGGAAAGGAACGCTGTTGTGAGACCACTAAAACACCACAAAATCAGAAGTACTTACTCTGCACTGGATAGCTTTAGTGGGAAGGGAAAGAGAGAGATAAAGGCCTTTAGTCTGATAAATCCATGTTAAGAGTTAGCTGGCCCTACAGTGTTTCAGCTGAACTGCTTTCAACACCTGAACGAGCATCATTGCCTGTACAGAGCACTGCCATCACCAGTTTGGATGTGTCCTAACACAGCTGTGCTTTATTTGCACTGATAAGTTATATGTCTCTGAGTCTGTTCTCCAGAACCGAGGCGACTGGAGTGGGACAACTCTAGTTTTTACATTATTATCCATATAACTACAGTGTTGCTTTCTAAACAGGCTGACCACATGCAAACAATCTTCAATGCTTGGCCCAGTCTAATTCCCCAGCCTGGTGAAAATACAGGCGACAGTGTCAACTGGCCAAAATAATTTCTGAGACTTTCTGTCAATTTGACAGCAGAGAGAGCATCTGAGCCTTGAGAGCACTCACGAGTCTTACTATCCAGGCCCAGGGTTCCCCCCACCCTGCCCATGGCCCAGGACCCCATTTCAGCACCAGCTGCCCTGGCAGAGCAGGAATCTTCTTATAGCTGCAGAACAAGAACCTGAAAACAGATTTTCTGCACCAAAATCTCTTATGAGAATGGAGGTGGACACAACTCAACTGGAGGTTGGACTGTAGCTGCATAGAGGTTATGGGAATGTCAGATGTTCTTATGGGTTGAATTTTGTCTTGTAAAAGAACAAGTAAGCCCCTAAATCCCTTCACTGAGGTAATACTTCAATGTGAATACTTGCAGCTACCAATTGGTGAAGCAATAATAGAAAGTAATCCAGTTTCCTATTTTCTTCCAAGAATTCTTTCAAGAATTTTTAAATATGTTAACAGCAAAAGATCAGAGATAACACTGGTCCATTACTTGATGAGGTCAGTCACCTCACAAATAGGGATGTAGACAAAGCAGACACGTTTAATGTCTTCTTTACCTGTCTTGAAAAGTGATGATGGACCCTGGGACATGCAGAGCCCTGTGACTGAGGGAATTAATTTGTTTGAGACTTGCTGCTCCAGCTGGATGCATATAAGTCTATGGCGCTGTCGTGGTTTAACCCCAGCCAGCAACTAAGCACCATGCAGCCGCTCGCTCACTCCCCCCCAGTGGGATGGGGGAGAGAATCAGAAGGGTAAAAGGGAGGAAACTCGTGGGTTGAGATAAGAACAGTTTAATAATTGAAGTAAAATAAATTAGAACAGTTAAATAGGCAAAGCAAAAAACCGTGCACGCAAACAAAACAAAACAAGGAATTCATTCACTACTTCCCATCGGCAGGCAGGTGTTCAGCCATCCCCAGGAAAGCAGGGCTCCATCACATGTAACGGTTACTTGGGAAGACAAACGCCATCACGCCCAATGTCCCCCCTTCCTTCTTCTTCCCCCAGCATATATATACTGAGCATGACGTCATATGGTATGGAATAGCCCTTGGGCCAGTCTGGGTCAGCCCTCCCCCCGGCTGTGCCCCCTCCCAGCTTCTTGTGCACCCGGCAGAGCATGGGCAGTTGAAAAGTCCTTTACCACTGTGAGCGCCACTTAGCAACTACTTAGCAAGAACAAAACGTCAGTGTATCCTCGACATTGTTCTCATCCTAAACCCAAAACACAGCCCCATACCGGCTACCAAGACGAAAATTAACTCTATCCCAGCTGAAACCAGGACAGGCGCCCAATGGGATTCACCCCAGGGTACAGAAAAAGCTGGCTGATGTTATCATGGGACCTCTCTTTGTTATTTTTCAACACTCTTGGGATTCTGGAGAGGTCCCAGTCGACTGGAAGCTGGGGAATGTTGTCCCAATTTTCAAGAAGGGTAAGAAGGAAGAGCCTGGTAATTACAAGCCTGTCAGTCTCACTTCAGTGCCTGGTAAAATCATGGAGAAAGTTATTCTAGGAGCTATTGAAAAACATTTGAGAGCCAATGCAGTCATTGGTCTTAGCCAGCATGGGTTCACAAGGGGGAAGTCCCACTTAGCCAACTTAATTTCCTTTTTTAACAAGGTCACCCATCTAGTTGAGCAAGGGAAGCCAGTTAGATGTGGTGGTTTTGGATTTTAGCAAAGCTTTTGATACTGTCTCTCACAGTATCCTTTTGGATAAAATGTCCAGCATACAGCTAGACAAGTCCATAATATGTTGAGTGAGCAATTGGCAGATGCGTCAGGCTCAAAGAGTTATAGTAAATGGGGTTACATCAGGCTGGCAGCCAGTCATCAATGGGGTTACCCAGGGCTCAATTTTAGGGCCAGTGCTCTTTAATGCTTTTATAAGTGATCTGGACACAGGAATTGAATGTACATTAAGTTTGCTGATGATACTAAATTAAGAGGAGCTGTGGACTCCCTTGAGTTTAGAAAGGCCTTACAGAGATATCTGGATAGACTAGAGAGCTGGGCAATCACCAACTGTATGAAATTTAACAAGAGCAAGTGCTGGATTCTGCACCTGGGACCAGGTAATCTTGGTTACACATACAAATTGAGGGACATGAGGCTGGAGAGCAACCCCATGGAAAGAGATCGGGGGGTTCAGGTTGATGGCAAGTTGAATACAAGTCGATAGTGTGGCCTGGCAGCCAAAAGGGCCAACCGTGCCCTGGGGTGCATCAAGCACAGCATAGCTAGCTGGTCGAGGGAGGTGATTGTCCCACTCTACACCACACTGGTGCGGACAATCTTAGCCATATGATTTACTTTTAGGTAGTACTGTGAGGAGCAGGGAGTTGGACTCAATGATCCTTATGGACACCTTCTAACTTGAGATATTCTACGATTCTATGAATTAGAAACCAATATGGAAACTACACTGATGTACCAAGACTTAGGTGCTAATGAGCCCCAAATGTAAAAATGCTTTTCATGCTAACCATGAATTATTATAAGCCATTTGCTCCTAGATTTTTTTCAAATATGAATTTCCAGCAATATAATACCCTGTTGTAAAGGGGTATTATATGTAATACTAGTACATTTGCATACTTGCTATGAAGGTGTTCCTCTTGCTTCTTTTTGGCATTGAAATTTTAAGTCCCTGCATTATCCATGAACAAGGTGGTGTAAGAATATCAATTTCATCTTCAGAAGATGGACACAAAATTGAGTATGTTGCTGTCTGTGGAAGTGTTTATCCAATTTAAGCTTAGTCTCAATGGGGTCATTTCAGTCTATTGAAATAGCTCATAATGCGCAAAGCAAGAGAGACTCAACAAGAGAAAGAAAGAAGATTAAGCAGAAAGAGAAGAAAAGGATTACTTAAAGAGGATGTTCTGTGCTGAGGAGGAAGCTTTGAGCCTTGTAAACTGTGAAGTTTGACTTAAAACAGCGCATGACACTCATGTATCGCACGTGCATGTACAGATATTGGTAGCACTGACCTAATGGCCATGAATATTTTATGACTTCACAGGACACTCAGTAGTAGAATTTCTAATTCAATTCTTTTCAGAATAATAACTAAAGAAATTCAAACTTTAATTAAAGAGCATTAAAGTACATCTTTTCTTCTAATAGGCAGCACCTGCAACACATGAAAATGATTTGTTAGGATTGCTAGATTTTTCTAATGTTACAGAGGCAACTGACTGCACCCATATGCCCATTTAATGTGTCTTCCAATGAACAAATACATAGGATTTGCAAGATGATTCATTCATGAAAAAAGAAGGAAAATGAGTCATCCCTTGAAAGAGAAAACTGTTTATAATATTCAATAGTGCATTATAAACATTAGTTAATGATCTCAGAAGAGATCTACACCAGTGCTGGACAAGATAATTAAGACAGCAGATTTAATGGTATTGGCCTTCAGAATATTTAACATAAAACCATTTTGTAAAAATTACCTCAATGACATATCTAGTTGATACTTTATCTTGAGCTGAATATCATAAATTACATTCTTCCATTTCTATGAGTATATGGCTATGCCACAGAATGCTAAATTATTGCAGCCAGTTTCTCACACCTGCAGAAATAAAATACAGTATTCACCATTCTTATTCTGTTATGAAGAAAACTTTTGGGTTTGTTCCAGGTTTCTAGATTTAAATCTATCCAGTGACATAAAATATAGCTCTTGGAAAAAACTGTTACAATATAGTTTCTCAGACTGCATCCAGTTAAGGGTCTGGTTACTGTTAAGGATAATTCACATTTGTAAGGCTTTGAAAGCAGAGAAACTCCCATGACAGAGAAGACAAATGGGAACAATAGTGTGTTGCAACTTACACAGCATCTACCATCCAATGCACCTAAGGGCCATTAAAACTTGTAATTAAACCTTCCAAAAAGTTCCCATGAAGTAAATTGTTTTATAATTCCTGTTTTACAAATAGGCAAACTGAGGCACAAAAATAACAATTAATTTGCTCAATGCCACAGACAAATTAGTGCAGCAAATCAATACAGACCTATAGTTTGAGTTCATGAGTTTGAATCCTATTTCAATACTTTGAGCAATAAATCTCATTTTTCCTTTCATTAAATTACACTTTATATTATTGTTGTTCATGTTGTTGTTGTTATTAAAGGGAAAGGGAAGTTTTCTCAATTATAAATGAAAAATTCTCCAGAGAACCAATAATGATAAAACTGAAGTTTGGACACAGGACTGAAAACTCTGAAGCTATTTCTAAAGAGAAATTCCAGCATACTGCCTGTTCCATCCTGTAATAAATAGCCAGCATGACACACAGTGATAAGAGCCAGAGTTTATAACCTAATTTCCATTTTTCAAAATATTTTTGTAGGTCATCTAGCAAATGGTTGAAAGCTAAGTTAGCAACTCCTGTAGGTCAGTACAGTTTAGCAAGGAGAGAAAAAGATAGAACAGGAACAAGGAAACCATTCACCGTCACTGATTTCTCACCTTCAGGGAAGGGTGCTGGTGGCCAGAAGCACTGCTCAGAGAAGAGATGATCTGCTACACAATATTCTGTGAACCCTGTCTGACTCTCTGTTCTCAGTGAGTGGGAAAGATTAGAAACTGATCCTCTAGATCAACAACTGTGACTCAGAAGCTGCAATAACCCTGTGGTCTGCTGCTTTCTAGGATCAGTTAGCTCACTCTTCCAAGGACAGACATTGGACTTTGGATGAAATGTCAGATAAAGTCCTGCTTTAAAATTTTGTAGAAAGAGCAGAATAGGCTAAAGACAGACATAATGCAAGCAGGCACTGTGCAAGCTCCCAGCTCAAGCCTGCCAATATGGCTTATTGCTGATTTGTAAAACCTTTGTATTCCAGCTCTCCTCAACGTAGATTGCCAGACATCCTCTATTACACCAAGGAAAAATAAAACTTAAAGTACAAAATCTATATCTGGTTTCTTTCTGGTGACCTTCAAATGCTCCCTCAAAGTCTTAGTACTGATGTTATTCAAATCCTAACCTGGAACCATATGGAAATCTATTGTTTATAATAAATGTTCTAAGTTGGGTTGTATTTGAAAGACAGATAATGGTGCAACTGTTCTTTGGAAGGCCTTCTGCTATCTCTGAATGTAACAGTACATAGCAAAGACAATGTTCCTCACTTAATAAATTAAAATAAATATTTGATTATGCAATGTATTTAAGATTAAGAGAATACCAATCATCTAAAGTGTCTGAACAAGGACTTCTAACTTTACAAGAAGAGAATGTTGTGGCTTTCCTCTTTCCCTAGTGAAAAACCTAGGTGAGGTTATTGGGTCATTTCTGGCATGAGCTCTTATACAAATTCCAGATGAATATAATGGGTTTATCTGTGTGTAAGTGAAAGCAAATTTTATCAAAATATAAGTATTTCAATCATTCAACACCAAAGTCAGTGTGACTTTTTTGCCTAATGAATTAGTCAGAATTTTGTCTGCTCTTGTAAAACAAAGATGCATCTTACACATTTTTTTGCTGATTCTTACTTGCTGAGTGCCCTACTTTGAACCTTCTCTTGACGAGCATCTATGTAGTTACTAATTGTTTCTTATGACTTCATTGGTGTACTTCAGCTGAGAAGACAATTAGATAATTTTTGTGATTGACCCATTCTCCTCTGACATTCATCTAGGTTTATTTACCCCTTTTTTTCTGTTCTTTTCTTAATATATATTTTTAGAACAGCCGCTGTTGACCTAAATGCTTATTACTTTTTTTCTGCCCTATTTCTTTTATTAATGTGTCCCCTCCATTCATTTAGGGTGCTTTATAAGGGCATTTTTTATAATAGTTTTTTATAATTTATTATAGTTTTTTTTAAAATTTCTTTTACATTATTTCCTTTATGAGGAAGTGCCAGGGGTAAAGTCATGCTTTATGAAAACAATTGGTACTGCTAATGATTATTGACACTATCATCACTATTATATATATATATATATATAACTTGCTACATATGTTTATTCAAAGGGCACTGATACTTTCTGCCATATACAGAAAGATTTTTTAATATATAAATATGCTAAAAAAAAGTTCTGGCTTATGTGTTTCTGTGTTTGGTGTTTCTCAACCAGTTTAGATGGTTTTCCTGTATGTGAAAATATTAATATTGCATGATATCTGGCTCACCACCTCCAAGAAAAATATGTTATACATCAGATAGTCTGCAACAATAATATAGTAGTTTACAACCCATGTCAACAAATAGTGCCTAAATCCAGCACTAATGTATTCCTAGGGGCATGAATGTCAGAACTAGAGCACAGGCAGCCTTCTATTCTGCAACACAAATTCTTTTAAGCATATCTTGCATTCTTTTTTTACATAATTAAGAGAAACAAAGCAACAAGAAATCCTGAACATTCTGTAACACTAATTAAAAGTAATAGACACAAGATAACAAATCAGCAATTCAAGACCGTTGTTGTGCTTTTGACTAGTTGGTGTTGTCCCTTTAATTAATACCATGTCAGTTTTCATGCTTCATGTATCCAGCTGCTATGCCAAGTAGTCTTCATCCATTCAACCACTTCCCCCAGGGGTTAATGGTTTTAGTTTCAGTGTGTTTTGAATGATAGTGTTCATATTCTGAATTCAAAGGGCATTTTCTTCTTGCTTTGAGTATTATATGAGATTTTTGGTTTTTTTCACAAGGCAAAAGGATACCTGTGTTTTTACTGAAATTATATAAATTTGGGAAACTGCTTTTTGCTAAATTATTGGCCTTATTTTATTTGAATACTAGCAAGTGCTACAGTCAGAGGCACAAATATTTGCAGCCATACACGGAAAACTGTTCTAAGAACAGTGTTTCATCAGCTAGTAAAGTATTAACTTTCTTAGACATAAAACATTCTAGTTTCACATAAAGTGGTGGAATCTTTGTCCATGAAGCTGCATGAGAAGGTAAGTGTTCAAGGACATAAACACTCAATGTGATAAAAATGCAACAGTTTATAGATATCTCAGAAGCATCACAAGATGGAACAAACAGGAATTTGAGCAGAGAGGTTGCAGAGGGCAACATGGAACTAAGATCACACTACAGTATTAATCACAAAGACATTCTCAGGCTGTTACAGACTAGCAAAAAACATTTTCACTTGTGTCAATGCAACACGTATGTAAGCATTCATAAATACTCACTACATTGCTTTCTGCAGCATTGCCAATTCCTAAATTTTTTTTGGAAATACTTCAGTGTGTTTGCTTCTGGAATATTTCATGGTATGATGAGGCTGATTCATGAACCGTGGGAGCTGTTAACACCAGACTGACACGGTTCCAGTCTACATCAGTAGAGCTGTACAGCCCTCATTAAGTTATGCAATCCTGGGAATAAGCACTGTCCTGCCAAGCTCAAGTTGGGTGAAGGATGGTTTTTCATGGGGGAGGAAACCGCTTTAGACATGTTCATTAGCCTTGCAAATGGGTAATACATAGTCAGGTTCTTGTAACTTCAGTGCTGTAGTTCTATCCCCAAAAAAGTTTTATATTGTGTTGTTGATTCAACAGTGGAAAGGGAGTGCATGATACAGTGAGCAATATCAAACTGAGTAACAACACAGTTTGTCTTGTTGTGCTTTAGAAAGTTCAAGATAAAAGAAAAAGCCACCTGGAGGAAGGGAACAGGTAAATGTACAAGAGGAAGAAAGACAGCTGAGGGGAAAGAAACAGTAGAACAAGGACACCCAGAGGGAGAGTCTGGTCCACACAATTCTAGGCATCACACCGATGTGAAATATCAAAGTAGACTTCCCTTTATACACTGCTGCAGTAAGTCTCCCAGTATTCCTGGCTTTTAAGGTGGCACTGTCAGGTTGGAAAGAATCTTAGGATGTATATGTCAATTTATAGTCTGCTTTGTGAGTGCATGTGAATGTGTGTATGTATAAAAATATCTCTCTCCCTCTCTTTCTCTGTCTAAATACATACATGTATATATCTGTGCATAAGTAATCAGTTTTCTCACATCTTCTGCAGAGAACAATTCCCAATATGAGAGGCATCTAAGAGATTAGAAAGGCACCTATCCTTCTTCATGGACTGTGGTGAGGCTAGGTGACTAGTTTTAACTAAATACCTAAGCATTTCATTGTTCAAATTAGCTGTGAGCACATAAACTGAGCTCAGACTCCTAACTAGACAAAGTTTTATGTCTGTATACTTATTTAAACAGTTGCGAAAGAAAAGTTCGGAATTTCTGCACAATAGCTAGGAATAATTGTTATGGATTAATGAATTTGCACTGGTGTAAAAAATAAACCAGAATTCAGAAGCAAAAGTTAGTTTTTCCATTCTTATACTGTTGTTCAGAAATAGATTGTTTTGTTGCATTAAAATTGCTTTTGTATTAAAAACGTAAAAGATCAGTCATAGTGGTTTTTAGAATTAGTTACTGGAAATGAGATTAATGTCTGGTATAGCTATTTTTTCCACTTATATGTCTTTGTAATAAAGCTTCTTTTTTTTTTTCTTTCTATTTCTGAACATAATACAGCAGTCTAAGTGCATCTCTTCCATAATACACATGAAGAAATGAACCTACAAAGAAGTCATTGTATCATAGGAAGAAGTACAGGCTATAGTTGAAACTGGACTGTGATAATATTGCTATCAACTCTTCTATACAATACATCTGATTTTGTGATGATGACTGTATTAGAAATCAATTGTCAACTGTTATAGATATTCTAATGCGGACATGTATAAATTATAATTAAAAGGAAAAACTAAAACATGGAAACTGAACAGAAAGAACAAGGTAAAACTTCCTGCTTGAACTGACCGTTGTTACTATCATCTTAAAAAAAAAAAAAAATTATGGCTGATAGCAGGGATTCTGCCTCCTGTTCTTTTTATCAAGTCTATTTTGGACACCTTTATATAGGAGCTCTACAGAGAGCTCTGCCCTTTTCTAAGTACTGAGAGGAATAAGAGGAAGTGATAAGTTTTTACTGGCTTGACACAGACAACCTCAAACAACACAGAAGAAAATGTCCCAAAAAACAAATAATGCACACGCCATGTACAAGGGGCCCTCCCAAAGGCATTGGAAAGACTAAAAAATCACAGAGATTTTTAACTCGATGCTTACTAGACAATGATGTCCAACTGCTGACAGCATAATGCAATAGGGAGGACAGTGTGTTTCTGTCTAAGATTCACACATGTGCATTAGAAGTAAAGCTTTGTAATACTTCTGTATCAAAATCTGGCATAAGACAACACAGTTTGATTATAGAATGCAACTGAGTGCGGTGCAGACAATTTCAAACCAGCTTCCAGAGTGTCAAAAAGTCCACATAGTGCAGAGCTGAAGCAGACAGCAATTCCAGATTGGGTCCCCAAAGCAGAATAGTGCTCTACCTGTGGTAACTAGCCTGGCCTCTTCCAGCTCAGATAGAATACCAGAAATGTGCTAGATCAAATCTGGAGCTGAAAACTTTAATTTTTATCATTAAAAAATACAAATATTTTCTCTGAAAAACAAAAATGCTTGGCAGATTGAAGTACTTCATTCAAAGGTGTTTTAATACTGAACCAGTCTTGAGCCACCAACATAATTCAGATATCACAAAGCTGAGTTTTTCCATTTTGGCTTGGCTCTACTGCACCAAAGCTGAGTTTTTCCATTTTGGCTTGGCTCTACTGCACCATTACATTCGCATGGCCATTGTGGTATACAGCTACAATAGTGAAAGGCAAAACTGAAGATGCAATAAAAATAGGAGTGAATGATGGCTTGAAACACCTGTATTTCAACTGGCAGCAGCTGGCCAGAAAGGTGAATGCCACACCCTCATAGAAACAATGTTTTTTTCGTTAGATTTTACTGTAATGATATTTTGTTAGTTTATTTTTTAATAGTCCACCATAAAAACATAAGCTAAAATAAGTGTGTTATGCAAAGCCATAGAGAGATCAAAACAAAATTGTAGTTGTTTATATAACAGCTGCAGCAAAATTGAGAATGCATGTTAAGTCAAATGTACCAGAGCAGGAGAGAATTCTTTTATGTGTGCAGAGAGGCTTGAAAAATTTTTGGAGTTAAATGTTCAAACGTTTACAAAACAATAAATGATTGTAGATTTTAGAGATGTCTGAACCTATTATTCTCAGTTCTGCCCCTCAAATTTCCCCAAATCTTCTCTGTTGCATATATGTGCATCACTGCCCTGCACATTGATAGGGACAAAAATAGCCTCATTTCCTACTATTTATTTTAGTCTATATTCTTTCCAGCCTCACTGCAACCAGATGAGGAAAACTTAAACCCTAAGGGAACTGAGAACAGAAGTTTCCACAGAAACTTTAACTCTGACCCTTAATACTTATTAACTGGGTTTTCTCACACCTGGTTACAAACTCTTAGACAAGCAGAAATCAGTTTTGTGGATTTGGGTGTGTGCTTATCTTTACAGTTTGTCAGACTCACCATTAACTTCTGTGAAAGATTTCTCAGTATTTTAACTTTTTGCAGGTTAAGAAACACAGTCTAGAAGAGTGAATGCTGCATTCAGAGTCACCATGACTTAGGTAGAGGATCACTTCTAGAACTTGCAAATACTTATTTTACAAATGGGGATTCACTATATAACAGTACAGAAATGTGTCCTGTAGCAAATTTCTCTGTGTATACTTACCTTAAATAGGCAAATTGTCAGGAGAGCTTCCCAAAAAGCTATAAAGCAAGATATAGAACTGAAAATGCTTTTCTTAAAGATAAAAAAAAAAATCATTACTCATTTAAAGCTACTTTTGCCTAGAGTTTTATTTGTATTCTACAGTTAAAAAATTCCTGCTAAGAGATTTTATCCCATCAGCACTACTTTCATATTGAGAATTTAAACATGCTAGTAATATGACTTGCAATAAAAAACATCTGTTGATCTTGTCACACTAGTAAACAACAGAAAAGCAAAGAATAAGTAATTATGACAAAGAGAAAAATAATAGTTCTTCATGGAAATTTAAAAAAAATACAAAAAGTCAACATGTGGCATCAGGTTGTCTTTGTCCTCTACTAGACCATTCCAGAGTCAAATGCAGTTGATTAGTTTTACCTTTGTTTTTGATGGCAGACTTTTGAGCAAACCATTTGTAAGGGTCCCAAAGGACTGCCATTCTCTCTGGCCCTATCTATTGCCTAACAATCCATGGCCCTGATGTGAACTCTTTGTCCATGTTGTGGTGTAGAGATACAGGAGCTGACTTGTGATGTCAAAGGGACCCCCACACTCAAAGGGAGACTCCCCAGTTATCCCCCAACTGATTCTAACAGTTTCTTTTTCCTTCATGTAACATGAGGCGCAGGGACATAGAGAATCTGTATTTCTAATAAGAATTCAAGCATTGTAAAAACTGCTATTTCTTTAATCCTAATTTTCTTTTTAAACAGTTTGGAAAGTCTTATGTTTTAGTCAATGTATTTGGGCTTAAACCTGAACTTGCAGAAGTTTTACATATACACACTCTTCCTGATAACGTTCCTTCTCACCACCCCAAGAAAAGATTCTAGCAAAGACACATCCTAACTGTCTGACTCCAACAAATTCTTTACCATTGAGATAAGAACATTCACAGTGAACCAGCTGAGTACAAAAAGTGTATGACTGCTGACAGATATGCTAAACCTGAAGATCTATTGATCAAAAACATGGTCATTTATTTCTGGGACAGAATGGTGTTGTTGATAAAAGTGTGATAGAGAAAAAATGCAACTTGCCCATCCTTGTGACAGACTGATTCAGAGAAAACCCTGTGAGGGGAATCTTGCAGAGATCCCCATCTCCAGCACAGCCATCTGTGCTTCTTTTTATTTACAGCTATTTCTGTTTCACTCACTGTAGAGTAGTTTCTTAGCCCATTATTTTGTCAATAGCAAGGGCCTTAAATTTTAAATTTTGGTTTAAATTTTCCCAACATGTGGACCATATTTTCAGAAGGTGATTATCTAATGGACATTTTCCTTATCTGTGGTCAATAACAACCTTAGGACAACTGTAGAAATTGCTACCAGGGATAAAGCATGTTAACCAAGCTAATATGCAATTGAGCTATAGTAAGTGTTTTATCCTTGTGGAACAAGTTAGTCATACTGTCTGATTCTGTTTGTTGTTTAATCTCTCACTCCCATCTGCTATATTTCCTTCTCTTTTCTTACTCCCCATATCCTGAATCTTTATCATCTAATCTCTGTTTCCCCCATCACTTTCTCTACATCTTTTGTTTTTTCTGTTTGGTTGCAGCAGTGGAATAAAAGTACCATATTTTTTCTTCCTCCTATTAATTCTTCTGTGTTATCCCACATCTTCTAAGAAATAAGCTACCTGAATTAAATGGAAAAAAAAAAAAAAAAAAAAAAAGGCTTAAAGGAGACCTTCTGACCATGTAGTTCTCTGGATAAATATGCTTTTTTCTCTGAGTTGCACATTTTCTCTGAGTGTTTATTTAAAGATATTTTAGCATGTTATTAGGGAAATGAAGCTATCAAACCTGCATTTTCATTACTCTCTCTTAGTGATTTTACATCTTCAGGGATTCAATATGTTCAGACTATAGGTAAGCACTATGGTAACTCTAAGTATAAAACTGAGTAACTCAACATAAATACAGTAATGATTCTCTTGCAGTTGAAAATTAGCTTCTCCTGAGGAAATGTCAGAGCAGTAGTTTAGCTCAGTTGCTCTGGAAGAACTAATCTCTCTTTACTGGTACTGGAGGGAGCCTTGTCAGATTAGCTCTCTAAGCTAGACACTAGGTTCATGAAAGTGGTTCTGCCCAAGGCATGAATGAGCTCATGGGATCAAGCCCTGGAGCTATAGGTTGTGCACTGTATGAAAGCAGAAGTATGAAAACAGAGGGACACATGACATGTCCTTCCATCTTAAGGAAGGGGTTATCATTTAAATTCACAGACTATTAAAATAAGGTGAGCACAAAGGATTTCATAAAGCATTACAGAGCTGTGTTTCAGGAAGACTCCCCAGTGATTTTGCTATGGATTTGTCAGAGGTTGATCATGGTAAAAGAAATTTAAACTAAGCAGAAAAGATGTCGTGCAAGCCCGTTGCAGGGGATTACTAAGCAACAGACAGAGAACCGAAACAACTGCAGTGAGAATGATGAAGAATTTCTTGATGCATGCTCAACCCATCTGTGTGGTGCATGTAGAGCAGGCCTGATGCATTTTCATCATTGCACCTTCATGCTGGCTGTGCAAACTCTAGCCTCAGGGCCTGTCCCTGTGAGTTCAAGCCTTAAGAAGCACACCTCCTGTGAACACAAAGGTTAAAAAAATAGTAAAGAAAGTATCAAATGTATCTTATGGACAATTAAAGAAACAAATTAAAAATATATTACAGCAGCTATTACGTATAGATCAATATTTGCAGAATCCTTGTACTGAACAGTTAGAAAGGCTGCATTTATGTCTACAGATGTGCTCGTAACAACAAACTTCTATTCAAATATTATATTTCAATTTAAAATTCTGCTCTTTTCTGTCTAATTTAATTGTATGTGAGTAGCCAGGGAACAATAAATTGTTGATCACTTTCATTCAAAGACAAGTGCTTTTCCATAGTCACTGTATACCAGGTCATTTGTAACCATTCCCACTCGCTTGCAACATAATATGTTACCATGTTCTAGGAATTATTTATACACGACTTTATTTTACGGCAGTATGTATTCTACAGGAGTTATTGAACAAGAATTTGTCCTCGGTTACATCTATGCCACTTCAGTCAAAGAATCTTCAACTGGGTAAATAAGAGAAGAATCTCATTTAATATATTTATCATTGTGGCCAATGTCATTATTAAGAAAATCTAGAGAATTATATTTAAATTGACTTCTACAGTTAAGGGTTTTCTGAAAGACTCTTTCCTTTCCTTTTTCCTTTGGGTAGTTCTGTGGATGCTAGTCACAAAATTTTCCTACTTCTCTTCTTTCCATCTTGCCTTGAGGTCTGCTTGATTGGCTTTGCAGGCCTCTATACCCATAGCAAAGTCGGTAGGACAAGGATATGGCTAGGGGACAGGTACTTTGTGTGGCATCAGACAAATATACATCTATGAGACAGCTGTGAAAACTACTACATGCATTGCTGTTGTGTCCAACAGAGGTGTGAATCCATAGACTTGTCCATCAGGTATGTGTTGTAGCATCTAGAAAGGCTTACATATTTAAAACCTGTTATATGTACACCTCTTAATGTACAGGTATGCAAGACAGAAACCACCATATGTATGGTTTCCTGCTGAAAGAATATTTTGTGTAATACCAGAGACTTTTAAAATTTCCTATAGAAAGAGAAGAGAAAGAGTGATAAGTATGATTTGTAAACTTTTTTCATAAATTTAGAGAATTTTGTCCAGAAAAACAACTAGCCTGTCATCCCTACGCAGCACACAGAATTTAATATACTTATTCTTGTATAGATATCAATAAACTACATTTGTCTACTCTGTCTTTTCCGTAAAGGAATGCTTTTTTTTCATCTGGGACTAAAAAGGGTTGGAGATCTCATCTTCGGAGTTTATTCTGATGGGAGTGTCTTCAAAAGCTGTCATTTAACAAGTTTTGGGAGAATTATCTACAGGAATGAGAACAGCTCAGAGCTCTCTGAGAACTCTAGGCAGACAGAGGAATTCCTAGGGAAGGGGACAGTCTGTCAGTGTCTTTTGTCAAGTAAGGGAAACTAAGTTGTGCTAAGTCATATTTATGTAAGTGTTGTATGACATTTTGTAGTTTGGAATATTTTGATCAAAACATCATCAGCTCCCTAGGCTGGTAAAATTGTCTGATTATTATCCACTATTGGTTGTTCAGGTTGGCAGTGATGAGGTAGCTGATAGAGGCACAAAGATGATCAAAAGGGACTTCAGAGAATTGGGGAGATTACTTGAAGGATCAGGAGCGCAGGTAGTGTTTTCCTCCATCCCGTCAGTAGCCGGGAGGCATACGGAAATCTCATTAACACGTGGCTCAGAGGCTGGTGCCAGAGGTGGAATTTTGGGTTTTTCAGTCATGGGGCAGTTTACACGGCACCAGGCCTGCTGGAGACAGATGGGGTTCACCTGTCGCAAAGCGGGAAAAGGATTCTGGCTCAGGAGTTAGCAGACCTCATTCATTGAAAGAGCTTTAAACTAGATGCGAAGGGAGAAGGGGATAAAACCAGGCTTGCTAGGGATGAGCCTAGTGGTGGCATGCCTGCGTTGGAGAAGAGATCTATAGCCCAACTGAAGTGCACTTACACCAATGCACGCAGCATGGGCAATAAACAGGAGGAGCTGGAAGCCATTGAGCGGCAGGAAAACTATGATGTGGTCTTCATCATGGAAACATGGTGGCATGACTCACACAACTGGAGTGCTGCAATGGATGGCTACAAGCTCTTTAGAAGGGACAGGCAAGGAAGGAGAGGTGGTGGGGCAGCCTTGTACGTTAGAGAGTGTTTTGACTGTCTAGAACTCAATGACAGTAATGATAAGGTTGAGTGCTTATGGGTAAAGATCAGGGGGAAGGCTAATAAGGCAGATATCATGGTGGGAGTCTGTTATAGACCACCCAACCAGAATGAGGAAACAGACGAAGTATTCTACAAGCGGTTGGCCGAAGTCTCACAATCTCTAGCCCTTGTTCTCATGGGAGACTTCAACTTACTGGATATCTGCTGGAAATACAACACAGCAAAGAGAAAACAGTCTCGGAGCTTCCTGGAGTGTGTGGGAGATGATAACATCCTGATGCAGCTGGTAAGCGAGCCAACCAGGGGAGGTGCCCCACTGGACCTGCTGTTTACAAACAGAGAAGGCCTGGTGTGTGATGTGGTGGTTGGAGGCTGTCTTGGGCTCAGCGACCATGAAATGATAGAGTTTTCAATTCTAGGAGAGGTAAGGAAGGGGGTCAGCAAAACTGCTACCCTGAACTTTAGAAGGGCAGACTTTGGATTGTTCAGGAATCTGATTAACAGAGTGCCTTGGGAGGCAGTCCTGAAGGGCAAAGGAGTCCAGGAAGGCTGGATGTTCTTCAAGAAGGAAGTCTTAAAGGTGCAGGAGCAGGCCGTCCCCATGTGCTGTAAGTCGAGCTTACCACCTTTGGAAGAAGGGGCAGGTGACTCAGGAGGACTACAAGGATGTTGTGAGGTTATGCAGGGAGAAGATCAGAAAGGCGAAGGCCCAGCTAGAACTTAAACTGGCCACTGCCGTTAAAGATAACAAAGATAACAAAAAATTAAATTTGTTAAAGATAACTAAAAATGTTTTTACAAATATATCAGTGACAAAAGGAGGGCCAGGGAGAATCTCCATCCTTTGTTGGATGTGGAGGGAAACATTGCCACGAAGGATGAGGAGAAGGCTGAGGTACTTAATGCCTTCTTTGCCTCAGTCTTTAATAGTCAGACTGGTCATCCTTGGGGTTTTCAGGCCCCTGAGCTGGGAGATGGAGATAGGATGCAGAGTGAAGCCCCAGTTGCTGAAGAGGTGGCAGTCACCGACCTGCTCCTCCACCTGAATGCGCACAAGTCCATGGGGCCAGATGGGATCCACCCGAGGATACTGAGGGAGCTGGCAGAGGAGCTCGCCAAGCCACTCTCCATCATTTATCAGCAGTCCTGGTCAACTGAGGAGGTCCCAGATGACTGGAAGTTAGCAAATGTGACACCCCTCTACAAGAAGGGTCGGAAGGGGGATCCGGGGAACTACAGGCCTGTCAACTGACCTCAGTGCCAGGAACGGTCATGGAGCAGATCACCTTGAGTGCCATTACATGGCACGTGTGGGACAATCGGGGGATCAGGCTCAGCCAGCATGGGTTTATGAAAGGGAGGTCCTGCTTCACTAACCTGATCTCCTTCTATGACAAGGTGACCTGCTTAGTGGATGAGGGGAAGGCTGTGGATGTTGTCTGCTTGGACGTTAGTAAGGCCTTTGACACTGTCTCCCACAGCATTCTCCTAGAGAAGCTGGCTGCTCATGTCTCGGATAAGTGTACTCTGTGCTGGGTTAAAAACTGGCTGGACAGCCGAGCCCAGAGAGTGGTGGTGAATGGAGTCAAATCCAGTTGGTGGCCAGTCATGAGTGGTGTTCCCCAGGGCTCAGTGTTGGGGCCAGTCCTGTTCAATATCTTTATCAATGATCTGGAGGAGGGGATCGAGTGCACCCTCAGGAAGTTTGCAGATGACACCAAGTTGGGTGGAAGTGTTGATCTGCTGCAGGGTCGGAAGGCCCTGCAGAGGGACCTGGACAGGCTGGATCGTTGGGCCGGAGCCAACTGTATGAGATTCAACAAGGCTAAGTGCCGGGTCCTGCACTTAGGTCACAACAACCCCATGCAATGCTACAGGCTTGGGGAGGAGTGGCTGGAGAGCTGCCTGTCAGAAAAGGACCTGGGGATGTTGGCTGACAGCCGCCTGAACATGAGCCAGCAGTGTGCTCAGGTGGCCAAGAAGGCCAATGGCATCCTTGCTTGTATCAGGAATGGTGTGGCCAGCAGGACCAGGGAGGTGATAGTGCCCCTATACTCAGCACTGGTGAGGCCGCACCTCGAGTACTGTGTTCACTTTTGGGCCCCTCACTACAAGAAGAACATCGAGGTGCTGGAGTGTGTCCAGAGAAGGGCAACAAAGCTGGTGAAGGGTCTAGAGAACAGGTCTTACAAGAAGTGTCTGAGGGAGCTGGGGTTGTTTAGCCTGGAGAAGAGGAGGCTGAGGGGAGACCTTATTGCTCTCTACAACTACCTGAAAGAAGGTTGTAGTGAGGTGGGGGTTGGTCTCTTCTCCCTAGTAACAAGCGATAGGACGAGAGGAAACGGCCTCAAGCTGCACCAGGGGAGGTTTAGGTTGGATGTTAGGAAAAACTTCTTCACCAAAAGGGTGGGCAAGCATTGGAACAGGCTGCCCAGGGAAGTGGTTGAATCCCCATCCCTGGAGGTATTTAAAAGACGGGTAGATGTGGTGCTTAAGGACATGGTTTAGTGGTGGACTTGGCAGTGCTAGGTTAATGGTTGGACTCAATGATCTTAAGGGTCCTTTCCAGCCTTAATTATTACATGATTCTATGATTTTATGATCATGAAATTTTGGAGTGGTGTTCCTTCCGAGGATGTGGTGACGTATATCACTACAGCAATCCATAGTACTGAGATGAGGAAAGGCAAAGAAAAGAACAAATATCACTATTCAGGAGTGGAGTGGTAAGGCCTTAGTGATAAGGATTCAGTTCTGGTCCCATATGTCATGATTCTTCTCCCAGTTGCACTTCAGAAACTTCTTTCAGATAAATACAGGAATGGAAGCACTGTGTCTTACAGGGAAGCAGTTGCAAGAAATAGTGTTGAAAAATATGGTTTAGTTATCATCTGAGCAAAAGTGAATGCAGCATGGAGGAAGCTATGACAATGAAAACTTGAGGGAAAACAACAAAACCCAGGAGCCTAGACCAGGTCCTACATCAACAGCATCCATCTGGAACATCAACTCTCTTCATATGTCCATAGACATTTCCTTTCCTAGGAGAGGGAGCCAGACGTCTGGGAGGTGCTCTCATAGAGAGAACAGATGAGCCCGCCCAGTAGTTGAACAATGTCCTCATGACCTGGATACTCAACAGAGAAAGAGATCTCACCAGCAGGAAAGATCAGCAGCTGAGTACCTAATTTTCAGCAGACATATTGTTGCCAAGATAGACCACAAGTGATACCCTTGCCTACTGTCAATTTCTATTAATCTTTCCCAAATTTGCTTTTATTTTACTATAGGCCTTTTCTTCCCAGAAAAGTTTGGCTTTTAGAATGCATGACTGCCGTTTCTTATGGATAAAGAAATAGTTTCCCACTTGAAAAAAAAAACAAAAAAAATGTTACTCTATCTTCCTACTTTTCTTGGTGAGGACTGGGGCTGTGACTACTGAAGTTTTTCTAGCATAGACTTGCAGAAACAGGCTTTTTAGTACTGAACAACATCTGGCAGAATTGTTGAAAAGTTTAAATTTTCATTTTTTTTCCCTTAATTTCTTTAGTGTTACCTTCAGGCTTTGGTTCTTGTTAAGAATTTCTCCACTAGCTTAAAGAACCTCTTGACACTTCATATTGTCTACTTGTATAGGAATTTAAAAAGAAAGATGCTACTGGTCTTCAACTGGTAATGCATGTATTTCACACCCATTATGATCTTCTAGGTTGAAGGGTTGAGGGCAGATTTCACAGTCATTTGCAATTTAAATTAGACAGAATGCTGTTATGGAGAGTCAAACTACAATAATTAGATGAGGGAGCTCAAGGCCACCACAGAGGTCCAGGTCCTGTTCTACATACGTATGCTGCTGTGGTAAAGGTGGGCTTAAGATTTCCCCAATTCCAGCAGCTTGTTCCTGCCTTCTCACTATTTACCACTCTTTCAGTCATGATGTCAGTACCACTTTTCGTGGTACTGAAATATAATTGGAGTCAATTTAATAACCTTGGTTAAAAAAGAAGAGATTAGCGCAGGTATAAAAATGAGTAAATGGAAGGAGACAGATCTCTTAAACTAAGTTAAATTACCAAAGTAATATTATGGTGGGTGACACCCCAAAGTGTACATTCCTGTTCCAGTGGCACTGAAGATTCCAGGGTCACATTGCCACCTGAACACTTCAAATTTTCTTGTGACAAATACTTAGTGATGAAGGTACAAAAAGAGTAAAGAATATTATTACAAATTGTATTGCATGCTATTGTGGTGGGTTGATCTTGGCTGGCTGCCAGGTGCCTACCCAGCTGCTCTCTCACTTCCCTTCAACAGGGTGGAGGAACAAAATACGATTTAAAAGCTCGTGAGTTGAGATGAGGACAGGGAGATCACTCCTCAATTACCATCACAGGCCAAACAGACTTGACTTGGGGAAAATGAATTTAATTTATTGCCAATTAAAAATAGAGTTATATGGTAAGAAACAAAGACAAATATTAACACACCTCTCTCCCTCCTCTCCCCCTCCTCCTCCCATTTTTCCCAGGCTCAACCTGGCTCCTTCCTTCCTTACTCCTCTACCTTCTTCTCCTATGAGTAGCAGAGGAGGATGAGAAGTAGGGTCAGTCTATAACAGTTCCTCTCTGCTGTTCTTCACACTTTTTCCTCACTCCTCCATGAGCTCTCCAAGGACTGCAGTTCCTTCAAGGAGTATCAGCCTGCTCTGGTGTAGGGTCATCCACAGGCTGCAATGTGGATATCTGATCCAACGTGGTCCTCTTCATGGATTTCAGGGGGACAACCCAGGTCACCATGATCTCATCCAAGGGCTGCAGGGGAATCTCTGCTCTGGTGCCTGAAGCACTTCCATCCCCTCCTTCTTCTCTCTTGGTGTCAGCAAAGCTTTTACTCACACCTTTTTAGTCTCTCCTCACACTGCTGTGCAACATTTTGCCCTTTCTTAAATGCCTTTTCCCTGAGGTTCCACCATCTTGGCTGATGGGCTCAGCTGTGCCCTGCTGTGGATCCACTGGAGTCATCTAGAACCAGCTGTGTCTCGTATGGGGCAGCCCCAGCCTCTCCTCACAGACAGCACCCCTGCAGCCCCACTGCTGCCAACTTTGCCACTAACATGCAATGCAGTTACCCATAAGCTAGTGGAGAAAAAAAAAAAAAAAAAAAAAAAAGAAAAAAGGGAAAATAGATGAAAAATTTGTTTTGGGGGATTTTTGTTGTTATTGCAAATTGATGCTTAGCACTATACTGTCAAAAATACTTAAACAGTGAACTGAGAGTAAGGATCTGAGAAGTCCAGAGGTCTGGACTTGTTTCACTTTTTTTTTTTTCACTCAGTCTTGTCAGTAATGCCATCCATTTTGTCTCTTGTGCAGTGATAATATACCACTGATTCCTCATAAAAAATATTCCTTTCCTCATCACAAGCTTTAATGGGGATTATGCACAATTGTTGTCCCTGTCCCGTGTAATTTTGGCTTGTGTTAGTTGGTGGGTATGGGTCCCAGAGAGCCACTGCATGATCTGTGCTCTAACAGTCATCAGCAAGTTATCAGCAAAATTAATAAATTTGGCTTTTGCAAGTAAATTCTGCCTCTTCATTGCAGTAGGCATAATTATTTTAATGCAATCACGAGGCTGGAGAAATAAGGATTATGACAGTTCCTCTGGACTTTGTAAGACAAGTGGTGTGTTAATTATTTACAGTAGTATACATTTAAGTTCTTTCCATTATTAAGCTCCCGACACCATAACTCTTCAAATCACCTGGGGTAAGTTGAAAACTTTATCTAAGGGACAGCAGGAAAGTAGCTTCCACCTAACATTTTGATTTTCGTAATTCTCTAGACTTTAAATGTCAGCCTTAGCTTTGCAAAAACTTACTCTTCCTTCTTCCAGTTTTTAATGTGTTTTGCATTTCCAATTCTTTTTACCATAAAAATATATTTTGCATTGCATAGCTCTTATTTTCACCTCTGTGGATCAACTAGGTTGTGTCTCTTCTGTGTTCCCAGACAAGTGCCAGTGAAGTAATTCCCAGGTAAACACAGTAGTTAAGAGTGCTTGGCATTTTCCCGTAGTGTAGCTAAAAAGGAAAAGATACAGAGGACTCTACAGAGATGAAGCTGGGTTAAATCTGATCTGCCTACTATGAAGATAATGAAGGGAGAAAACTGGTGTTAGGAATTTACTATTGATTATCCCAGTGAAGAATTATGTCAGACTCTGAATTAAGCAAAGAGCAAAGAAGACTTCCTGTACTGTAAAATAAATCAAGTAATCAGGAAAATCTCAGGGTTGAAACAAACATGATAACACATAAGAAATTAATTCCGATCTACTCCAATATTCACCAGGACCAGCATAAAAGAGGCCCCAGCCTGGCCTGTATTTGCACTTGAGCTGTGAGAGTTGGCCAATTTAATGCACTGAGAATATTTATTAGACCTGGGTGGAATTTGTCAGTAAATTTTCAGAAAGCTCTGTATTGCCAAAACTGTAGTTCCGTTCCAATGATTATTTAATTATCCATACAGAAAGGAACAAGCTAGTATAAATGAACAGGGGATAGTGACCCCAAAATAGCTAATAAAAATATGGATAAAGTGTTCACTGGGCTGCAAAAAAAAAAGAAGAAAAAAATGGCTTCAACTTTAATTTCTCACATTGCAGACAAATGCCCAGATACTTTGATTATTGGACATTTTAAAGTGCATCTGTATTTCACCATAAAATCCAGCCTGCACTGGAAGAGTTTCATGAATTGACATTTCCTAATGAAAGCGTTTTTCACTGTGAAACTCTTAGTGTATTTTTCTTCAGAGCATTAAGCAAGAACATGTGACTTGCAGCATCAAGGACTATTCATAAAGAATACATCAGTTGTTTGTAGAATACCTCAGCATTTACAGCACTAGCTTGGGTTTCAGATTCCTACTCTACTTCATATATTATCAGCAGTGAATTTCTCAGAAAAGCTCTTAAGAAGTATTTACGTGCCTGACTCCTAAATCCAGCCTTCCTAGATCCATTTACTGTCCTATTCAGAGCTTCTCAGGACAGCTTCAAGACCAAAATAACCTCATGTTTTTACCGTCGGTGCCAGAACGCCCTCCAGGCTAGTTTTATTTAAATTTCCTGTGCAAGGTCTCACTTAGCTGCTACCCCTGAGAGTAAGCCCCCTCTAACCAAATCCCTCCATATTTAACAGGGATTGACAATATTTGCCGGAACTTCAGAAATGATGTAGTAATAAATGTTTTAAACTCGTTTAATCCTTAGAGGGTACTAGTGATGTATACCTGGCATACTCAGCAGGTGAGTTTACCTCCAACATAGGAAAAAGAAGAATCAGTGTAAAAGGCCTGTCTCAGAGGAGTTTCAGAGGGTCAAGGGGGTGCAAACAGCATAAGAGCTATCACAGGGAGAATGAGGAAGCAGGCTGAGTTCATCAAGAGTTCCAGCAGCTGTTGCAAGTCAGAGTCTTGGAAGAATTGCATCAGGTGGATTGTCCTCAATTGTGGGAGTATTGTAAGACTGCTTGGGGGAAATCATGGCCTGGAACGATTATGCCTAATGCTAAGCCAGAGAAATCCGCTCTTCATGCCACTGCACTGGAGTGTCCTTAGGGGCTGCATTAAGAACTGACTGTGTCTGGGTAATTTATAGATGTAGTGTGGTATGACCTTAATACCAACAGAGAACTAGAATATGCAATCTAATTTCATTTTGAATCTTGTAGCAGACTTCACTGTAGACAAAGAAGTGTAGTATTTAGCTAGCAAATGAAGCCTAAACCTGCGGAAAATCAAGTCAGTGAATTTCTTAATGACATTTTCCACTTCCCTAGTGACCTTTATCTGATGGTCTAAAAGCACTTTACAAAAACATACATTTCTTACAAACAAAACTAGTTGGAAGATTATGTTATTTTGTTTCTTTCCCTGTGGAAAATGTTGACTTCTCTCTGAAAAATTAAAAACTTAAAAAACTCCTGACTAAAAACTTTTGACTTGAAACAAAAACTCTCCATTCAAAAATGTTGCAGTAGATTTTGGTGGGAGTCATATCTGTAATCCCTCATTCTCCAGTTCTCTTGTGTGAACTGTGCTTGGTGTTCAAACTGTATCTTCTGTTGTGCTCCCTTCCTCAGAAAGAAGCTCTAGGAGGCTCTTGGGGATCTCTGACTATGCTGCATAAGAACAAAAGTGATAAACCAGGTGTGGAGCCACTATTTTATACTCAGAACCATTTTTCACTTTCTCATAAGCACAACTTCCAGATAGTTATTTAAGTTATTAGAAAAATTCCTTATAGTTTTATAGTTAGAGAGCAGTAGTGCTGGTCAACATGATTATAGTGACTCACCCTAAATACCTCCAGAGCATCTGGGAAGCACCCTTCAGAAAAGTAAGACAGTTTTACAAAACATTTACAAATGTTCCTCTGTTAAGGATTATAATACCTCATCTCATGGCTCTAAGAGAATGTGGTGCAATGACTGCCACAAACTATCATTTTATGTGACCAACACCTGCCAGCCCACTCTCTCACTTTTACCGCTTTGGCACTCACAGATGTGTAGTCTGGCTTATGTCTAGCCCACAGGATTTTTTTCCAAGATCACAGCAACTCAGTGGTGAAGCTAGAAATAGCCTCCTGTGTGCTTAAACTTCAGATACTTACAACTTGCTATTTCCACCATACACATTTTAAGATTGCTAGTGTGTTTTGTGTAATCAAATGAAATAAAACAATAGAAAAAAATAACAATGTTGAGGTGGAAAGCACTGACAAATAAAGAATAGAATAGAAATAGAATAGAATAGAATAGAATAGAATAGAATAGAATAGAATAGAATAGAATAGAATAGACTATTTCAGTTGGAAGGGACCTAAAATGATCATCTAGTCCAACTGCTTGACTAGTTCAGGGCTGACCAAGTTAAAGCATGTTACTAAGGGCATTTTTCAAATGCCTCTTAAACACTGACAGACTCAGGGCATCAACCACCTCTCTAGGAAGCCTATTCCAGTGTTTGACCACCCTCTTGGGAAAGAAATGCTTCCTAATGTCAAGTCTAAACTTTCCCTGGAGCAGCTTTGGAACCATTCCCACGTGTTGAATCATAGAATCATAGAATGCTTTGGGATGGAAGGGACCTTTAAAGGTCATCTAGTCCAACTTCCCTGCAATTGGCAGGGACATCTACAACTAGATCAGGTTGCTCAGAGCCCCATCTAGCCTGTCCTTGAATGTTTCCAAGGATGGGGCATCTACCACCTCTCTGGGAAACCCATTCCAGGGTTTCACCACCCTCATCGTGAAAAATTTTGTCCTTGTGTTTAGTCTAAATCTACCCGCCTTTAGTTTAAAACCATTACCCCTTGTCCTGTCTCAGCAGACCTTGCTAAAAAGACTATCCTCATCTTTTTGTAGGCCCCCTTAAAGTATTGAAAGGCTGCAATAAGGTCTCCCTGCAACCTTCTCTTCTCCGGGATGAACAACCCCAACTCTCTCAGCCTTTCTTCATAGGAGAGGTGTTCCATTCCTCTGATCATTTTTGTGGCCCTCCTCTGGACCTGCTCCAACAAGTCCATGTCCTTCCTGTGCTGAGGACTCTAGAGCTGGACACAGTTCTCCAAGTTTGATCTCGCCAGAGCAGAGGAGAGGGGCAGAGTCACCTCCCTCGACCTGCTGGCCATGCTTATTTTGATATAGTCTAGGATACTATTGGCTTTCTGGGCTGCGAGAGCACATTGCCAGTTCAAGTCCAGCTTTTCATCTATAGTAACCCCAAGTCCTTCTCGGCAGGGCTGCTCTCAATCCCTTCATCCCCCAGCCTGTATTGATACCAGGGATTGCCCCAACTCAGGTGCAGGACCTTGCACTTGGTCTTGTTGAACCTCATGAGGTTCATACAGGCCCACTTTCAAGCTTGTCCAGGTCCCCCTGAACAGCATCCCGTCCCTCAGGTGTATGAACCACACCACTCAGCTTGGTGCCGTCTGCAAACTTGCTGAGGGTGCACTCAATCCCACTGTCTATGTCATTGATGAAGATATTAAACAGCACTGGCCCCAGTACGGACCCCTGAGGGACACCACTTGTCACCAGCCTCCATCTGGACATTGAGCCATTGACCACTACCCTCTGGATGCGACCATCCAGCCCGTTTGCTGTCCACCGAACAGTCCACCCATCAAATCCATATCCTTCCAATTTAGAGAGAAGGATATTGTGGGGGACCGTGTCAAAGGCCTTACAGAAGTCCAGGTAGATGATATCCACAGCTCTTCCCTTGTCCACTGATGCAGTCACTCCATCCTAGAAGGCCACTAGGTTGGTCAGGCAGGACTTGCCCTTGGTGAAGCCATGCTGGCTGTCTCAAATCACCTCCCTGTCCTCCATGTGCCTTAGCATAGATTCCAGGAGGATCTGTTCCATGATCTTCCCAGGCACAGAGGTGAGGCTGACAGGTCAATAGTTCCCAGGGTCCTCCTTTTTACCCTTTTTAAAAATGGGTTCAATGATTCCCTTTTTCCAGTCCCCAGGGACTTCACCTGACTGCTATGACTTTTCAAATATCATGGAGAGTGGCTTGGCAGCTCCATCAGCCAATTCCCTCAGGACTCTGGGATGCATCTCATCAGGACCCATAGACTTAGGTATGTTCAGGTTCCTCAGGTGGTCACGAACCTGAACTCCTTGTGAACCTGAAGACCTTTGCCCCCCTGATCCCCGTCAAATGGTCCATTGACTTGGGAGGTGTGAGGAGAGAGGTTAGCAGCGAAGACTGAGGCATAAAAGTTGTTGAATACCTCAGCCGCCTTCTCCTCTGTTGTTACCAGCTTGCCAGTTTTGCTCATCAGAGGGGGTATGCTTTCCTTAACCTTCCTTTTCTGGTTGACGTACCTGTAGAAGCCCATCTTATTATTCTTTGTGTCCCTCGCCAGGTTCAGCTCCAGTCAAGCCTTGGCCTTCCTGATCCCATCCTTACACAACTGGGCAGTGTCCCTGTACTCTTTATACTCTTCTGTACACATCATATCACTGGATACCAAGGAGAAGAGATCAGCACCTCCCTCTCCACTTTCCCTCCTCAGGCAGCTGTAGAGAGCAATGAGGTCGCCCCTCAGCCTCCTTTTCTCCAAACTAGACAAGCCTATGAGGTCCTCAGGTGTTCCTCATAGGACATGCCTTCCAGCCCTTTCACCAGCTTTGTTGCCCTCCTCTGGACACATTCAAGTACCTTAACATTGTCCTTAAATTGTGGGGCCCAGAACTGCACACAGTACTCAAACTGTGTAATCTGCTATTGCCAGAATTATCCAACCAATAAACCCATCTCTGAAAGGAAAACTTGAAGGACTCAGCACAGAAGTTATTCAAAGACCACAAAGAGGCCGACGCAAAGTATTAAAAGGATGAGTATAACTGAAGAGATGACATAACACAGTAGAAAACACATCAGAAAACACAGCAATCTGCTAGGAATAGTAAAGGTGTGAAAGGAAAGGAAAATTGCAGAAGAGATTAAGATAAATAACAAAGTTTTCTTTTTTTCAAGAACGTATTGAACAAAAGGTCATTGGAAGAGACAGTAGAAATTCTAGGAGCTGGCCTAGGTAATTTACTGACTGAAGAGACAGACATAACTAAAGCACAATCAAATGAATTCTTTGCCTCTGTGTTCACACAGAAGGCTTGGGGACAGATGTCAGAAACAGACATAAATTTCCCAGGAGAGCAAGAAAAAAATGTCGAAGGAGGTAAGATTCAGCCAGAACAGGTGATCAAGGAATTAGAACATCTGAAGCTTAACAGAACTCCAAGACCTGGAAGTATTCCCTTGAGATTTCTAAAAAGAGTTGCAAAAAGGGATGGGAGAAACAGTTCCAGATGGAGCTGAAACCTTTTTGAAAACAAGGACAACATGACTAGACTATATGAACAAATATAATTTGAACTAAATAAGGACAAAACCTGTTTCATTCTGCTCCAGTGAGTGTGGAAAGTGCAATCACAGCTGAATCAGCGTGGCAATCCCACAGCATAAACTCTGTGAAACCACTGTGGAAGGCAATTCACCTACTCAGAGTACAAAAAACCTATTGATTTTTTTTAGGGTTTTTTGTTTCTTCATTTTTAGGAGGAATCATACATTCCAAGTCAGTAAGTCTTACTGAGTGTAGGATTCATCTGACCAAAGGTAGATTTCTTCACTTGGGCTAGTTTCTTACTTCTCAGTAAGCCTTTTGTTCAAACATGAAGGCAAAGAGAGTTAATCAGACTGTATTTGTCTCTTCAATCAGTAAATTGCATCTTAGCTTGCTGCTGTGTCTGAAATAGTCTACCCTTATAGTCAGTGAAAAAGAGCAGGCACTTTCAGGGCTTGAGTCTGGTCAGCCTGAAGGAGACAGCTAAAATTGGCCAGTTAAAGAACAGCTGAAGAGAGTGCCTATTTCTCCTTTGTCACTGAAGAAATTTTCAGGTAGTAGCTCACATATATGTATTTGCATTGTAGGTATCTGAAGGTGGGTAAGGTAAGTCCTACTGCAAATATTTTGAAGCTATAAAGTGCTTCAAGACCAAACGTTAATTCAGCCATATGCTGTTCCTTTATTCTTAGATCTTGCTGATATGGTGCCTCACCCTATTCTATCTTGTCTGGGAAAAAGATCACAAATCTCATACTTAGAAGTGATACTGATATATAAGAAAAGATTTTTCTGTGGAAGTTACTTCTCATCACAGATCAGAACGGTTAGAAGGGGAATCAGTGACTATGTCTATTGCAGTCATTTTGTGCCTATCTGATAATATGTCTGGGTGCTGGCCATTATCATCTATGGTATTAAATTTTAGAACATTCCCTGGCATGAGTTCGGTCTTCTCCATCTAGCACTTTTCCTGAACAATTCGCAATTAATTTACCTGCAATGTCTACAGATGCACCTGAACTCAATTTATGAGTACAAATAGCCAGAAACATCAGAGATGGGGCTACACTATGGAAAATTACACTTAAACAAACAATGACAATATCATTTCATTTGGGTGCAGGCATAGGTGAAGACTATGTTTGGTTCTCATTTTATTTGAACCAGCAAGAGCAGTCTCTTTAGAATGTAACAATGAGAATGTACCCTTCTATTATGCAGCCCAAGCTGGCGTCTGCTGCGCTTGAAAACTCCAAAAGGGTCACTGTGATTGGGTCACTCCAAAGGGCATATTCAATGACAAGAATAAAGGCAAAATCCAGATTATAGTGGACAAAGTCGAGAGAGTGAAGACAAAGCAGTGGGAGCTGGCAGCCAGTGTCTTTTTTTTTTTTTCCCCTGCAGCTTGCTTTCTTGTATTCTGTGTGTTATGTATTCACCCTGCTGGCTCTTCACTTCAGCCACTCTATAAAAGGCTCTCTATTGTCCATCTTCTGTATGGAAGTGAGTGGAAAAGGATTTCCACGCTCCATAGCTCGCACTGCATCCCTTCTGTGTGTGCCCCAAACAAAGATCAGTGTACTACAGGATCTGCATAATGATGTCTTCTTTGATGGTACGTTAGGGAGACAAGGCAAGTTTTCCTTCTCTCAGAGGAGCAGCCCGGATGCAGTACATCACAGGTATGGAAACAACTACAGGTTGTATATACATTTTTTATGTATGTACACAATAAACTATGCAAATTAGATTTTACCTGATGTGCCACCAAAGGAAAAAGAAAAAACTTCGGAGAGACAAACAAACAAAAAAATCACAGTCATACTTTTCATAAAGTCATACACTCCCATTCTCTGTTGTTTCAAAATTTTGAGAAAACAAAACTGTATTTTTTATTTTTGTGAAAGTTGCTCCTTTATTTTCCATATTTTATTTTTTTTTTCTCTGGCAGATACACAAATAGCAGAGAAAAGAAATGGATATATAGAGAAAACTATTGTTCTTCCTCAATACTTTTTTTACAAAAATAGAGATACAGGAAAGATTTCACCCTATGTTTTCACAATGAAATACTATAAAAGCTCAGAACCAGGATATTCCTATAGATAAGAAAGGTACTAGGGCCAAGAAGTGCATCCCCATACAATCTTGAAAGCACCACTTTCCTGTAGTTGCTAGCGTTTACTTACAAAAAAGTAGGTTTGTTGAATTGCCTTCAAATAGAAGCTGAAAGGTAAATACTTATCCTAAGTATAGTCAGGCTTGTAAGGCAGAAAAATGATGCAATAAATGAGAGTTTAAAATACTCAGATTCCTTCAAGATCATTGTTCAAGTGCTTGTAGTGTCAATTCATCCATCATCCCTCTCAAGTATAGCTGAGTTTCGTGTGGCATGGGACTACAGGACTACGATGTGAAATCCTAACAGCTCCTGGCTTCTCTGTGTGAACACTGGGGACACAAAGGGATTTTTCATAAGCAGAAAATTTTCATTTAGCTAAAATTTGCCATCCTACCCATGTTCTCTGATAGATTGGATGTCATTTCCTGTTTAGTTAGGAACCAGACTTCATCCTTTGCGTGTGTAGGTGAGTTTTATGGATTCTACAACTGCAGAGAGTTCATATAAAATATAACTGGAAGCCTCCCTCCTCATTCTTTTCCCTCAATCTCTCCTTATGAAGCAAAAGTATTCTGAGTGAAATCCTGTCTTCACCAAAGTCAATAACAAAAGTCCTTTTGACACCACAAGGGGATGTTTTTGTCCTTTGACAATATGAAACTGTCTGAAAATCACTTGACATTCCTACCATTCATCTCTCTTTTTTATATAAAAATAGATACTAATAAACATTTCTTAGCATTGACTTAGAGAATGATTTCATGTCACCTATTGCAAGCTTTAGTTGGTAGTGCTAGAGTGTTGATCTTTTTCCAGCTGTTGCAACTATTCAGAATCTTGGGTACTGGACATAAAAGAGGAAACGTTTCTGGTAAATGTAATAAATAAAGGTAATGGTGCAAAGCTATGAGAGGGTCCTAACATTAGTCTTGAGGAATGTACACCAGCAAAAAACACTTGAAAAAAATCAATAGAAAGGTCTCACCTTTCTTCAGACATCTAAGTGAGCAATACTTTGGAGAGAAAGTACATAATTTGGAAAAGTCACTGTGACAGTCCTGTGGCTCTTTCAAGTGAGGGAATAAAATAACATACCTTATTTTGCAGCAGATTTTTCAAAATCCAAAGGCTTTTTCCTGTTTTCAGTTGCTTGCAGAGTCATGTTTAAGCACTTGCAGCAAATGCTTGATGGATTTTGTAGTCAGAGTCTGCCATCAGCTCATATATTTTTAGTAAAGTACACTAGAGATAGCAAACTATGCATAAACTATTACAAACGAGTTTGCTGCTCTCTGCTAGCGACTCTGCTTTCTCTTGCCTCACAAAATTAAGTTTGGGGTTTTGTTGCATCTTTAATTGTTACAATAAATCAAGGAGTTTATACAGCAATTTAGCCTCATATAATAACCAATTTTATCCCCTTATTTTTTTCTTTTATCATTTTGGTTGTGATTGATTTTTCTTTTTCCCCAAAAATTACACATTTGGTAAAACATTAATGTTTATAATGATACTGGGACTGATGCTACACCACTGAGCAATCAGGCGGCGTGAGACAACTCATATTGTATATGGGCTTCAGCAGGAAAATATCATGCAAAGCGTTTTACAAAAGCAAGTTTGGAAACTCTCAATTTTGAATCTTTAGCCACTTATGGGAGGGAAAAAAAAATTACAGTTATTTCGGCATCTAATTTCCTAAGACATCAAGTGGAATGGAAAGATTATTAGTACTGAACTACCTTTGAGTCTTTGTGCAGAAGTTTTTAAGAAAATCAGTGAACAGGAGGACCATAAAAAGCCAGGAAAAATATTTTCATGATGCCTTACCTCCCAGTTCATTTATCTTGTTAGTTCCATCTTCTGGTTTTCACCCCATTTCTTTCATAGTTTTTTTGTTTTGTTTTGTTTTTGTTTTTGTTTTTGTTTTTTCCAGGAGGAGGTAGTTGGCCTCCTGCCCAACCCCCATGACTTGGAGGGCCAGTGGTTTTTGTGTCAGGGTGGCCTTCCCTTAGGCTGCGTTGGTTCAAAAAAAAAAAAAAAAAAAAAAAAAGTTGCAGAAACGACGAGCATCAGAAATGATGGAGAAAATCGGTAACGAAGTGAGGAGGAGGAGATGGAGTTGGATCGGTCGTGTCCTGAGGGGGAAACCGACGGAAGACTGCGCTGTGGCCCTTGACTCCAGAGCACGCAGCCTCGGACTGATCGAAGTGGAAGAACGATGTTCGCTCCTTGTGTGCCTTCTGGCACTGAGAGAATTCAGATTCAGATCAGATTCTTTCATAATATATCTTAAAATCTTAAACATTATCTTATCTCAAACTTGAAGTATTTATCAGAGATCCTACCAACTAGGCTCCTGTAGGAAATGAGGGTATACCATCTTTAAAGCAGTTTCTTTCACAACACTCTGTTATGGAATAAAGAGTTATTTTACATTTCACACATGGGAAACTAAAGCAATGAGAAGCTAATGAATAGACCAAAATATAATTCAGGCATCTAACTTGGAATACACATGTAATTTAGAAATCAAAATCCCCAAACTGTTATCCTTAGGACTCCCATTCAGCATATCTTAGAAATTCCCAAATACCAATGATCCTTTACTTTGTGACCTTAAAAAAATCTCCCTAGGTAACTGCAGCTGAATTGTAGCACATGTACTTTAGGCGTCTAATCTCTAACAGGTTTGAGCAACTTGGCACCCAGCCATTAAATAAAGCTATTTAGAGACACCAGCCATTCCTTTGCTTAAATTCCCTGGGGGATTTGATCTTACAGACACTCTCAGAGCATGCCAAATGCTCATATTAAAATTCTAGTATAGAGGACAGAACTTGAAAACAAACATAGCTGAAAGACCAAAAGATTAATTTAAACACTGGGAATTTGGATGCCTTAAATTATTGATGCCTAATTCACGAAGATGTATCCAAACACTACCAAAGTGACTGCAGTCAGGTGGAGTGCAATCTTTCTAGCATCTTGCTTGTCTAATATGGTGCCATATGAAAATAGCCAACAGATAAACAACATGATTTGCCGTCCCACCTGTTACAAGGACCTGATCACTTGCATGGCTGTGAGGAGGTGTCTGTCTGTACTGGGGATGCTCAGCCCAGGTTGCTCTTCTGCACACAGATACCTACAACTGTCTTTCAAAAGGGGTTCTGAATCTTGAATCTCAGTGACACACACACCTCTTAGATCAAAACGGATGTGGGATTTCAGACATTCCCTTCTTTCAGTGCCTCCCAGGGTGTACCTCATTCACCCTGCATGCTGGGTATTACGCCTTTCATTCCTTCAAACCTAACCATTTAAATGTTACAGCAAGTTTATGGGTGAAAATGAATTCCTGCTATACTTAGCATTTGGAGCTCTGTAGATGAGGAACAAATATATGGTTGGTTCTGGCATGGGTTTTTTGGGTTTTTTTTTTGGTTTTTTTTTCAGATCTGGTCCTCAGATCTTGTTTTCTGACTTTATTAGTTCGTCTAGTTAGGGAGTAAATAAAAACAAATTATGAAGTGTTCATTTAGACTCATGAGGTTTAAGCACTTACATTTGCCAAGTCTTTTGCTAGTAAGAGCAAGGTGTATCTCAGTATATTTCCAGTTAAATTTTTAAACTGCAGTTTTAATTAGCTCACAGTAACTTTTATTACTTTAAAGGAACATGCCACAAGGTAAGAGTGAAGGGGGTACATTTAACAGTGGAAGATCAGTGATATAAATGGGATTGCAGAGGGCTTTTTCCTCAGTGAGGTAGCATCTATGTATTATTTTCCTACTTTTTTTTTTGCTCTTTCTCTAATATGATCTTCACATGCTATAACACAGTAATTCCCACTTTGGCAATTATCCTTTCAGAATGTGAACATGTTGTTCTGAAAAGTTCATTGTTTTTTTCTAGTACTATTAATTTACAGTTACATAGGCAATAATAACGTTTCTTAAATTTTTCTTCCATATTTTACATATTTCAACAGTTTTTCTGAGTTAATAAGGCTGCACACTTATACCTCATAAAATCTGAATCTCAGTGCTAGAGTATGTGCCTGCATTTGCTGTGCTGAATTTTGCAGTTTTGCTACTGATTTCCACAAGAAAACAGTTTGAGGCCTAGCTGAAGATAAAAGAGATCATTCTTTAGCCAGTACATCTCAACCAGTCCATAATAACCTGTTGGGGTGGGAAAAGTTCAAGCCAAAAGCTGTTGATTTCCCTAGAGCCAATCAAAATGATAGACGCAGTGGTGGAAGATCACAGTTGACTGGGTTTAGTCCTCTCATCACTAGCTGCAGATGGCATGTAATTTAGGGATGCCCATTTGGTAAAATTTACCAGTTTCTCTTGAGATCACACATATGGGTTTACATTTAAAAAACAATTGTACCAGGAATAGCATTTTAAGCAACAGATGTAAGTATTGACAGTGAAAGGATGCCCAAAAAGTGGAATATATCCACACCAGAGAATGGAAAGAACTTGTGTTATGCTTTACAGCACTCCATGTGACATTTTAACTTTACAAAAAAGGACAGAAAATAACTGTAAAATCAATGAATACAACACTTGCCAAACCTCCTAAATTAGATATGAGCTTCTGTCTTTACAGCTTTCAAGTATTTAACATCTTTTTTTTTCCAACTTCATATTTCAAAGCCACAATCTCAAATCCCCACATAGCAAAGAACTGTCTTTAAAAGAATTATGAGCTGGGTTGATCTCTGTGCTTGCTTTGAAATCTAGATTTAGCTAAAAGGAAACACACAACCAGATTATTTGCTGTAATCTGTCCTTAATTCAGAACAGATATTTTTTGTAGTGTTTAGACTTTGACCAAACGACTGGCATAGATTTTCAGCCAGTTGCATGACTAAAATAAAATAAAATAAATGAATAATTTATTCTGCAAAGTTATCATATTAGTAAAACACCTGTCAGGTGTCACAATGGTGAACTAAGACAGTTAAAGGAACAATTATGTTCACAATAAAAATCCACCAAAAAAAAATCTGAATTTGTATAACACAGCACCAAAATTACTTTCACAAGACATTGTAACCTGACTTCCATTTTTCTGTTTAAGTGTAATTATGGACATTTCTTGATGAGAGGAAGCCATGTCTTCAACAATATAGGCTGTTAAGTCTCTCCACTCTAATATTACATATGAGAAGATAACATAACTAGCAGGTTAGGTTTGAACATGTACCTTTCACAGTGATTAGTTCTTCATTGGACACAACTGTATGTTACCTTTTTCTCAGTCTTCTGATTTAAATAACGTGGGCTACGAGACATGTAAATTATGACATGACTAAGCAATATTCTGTTTTTTCTGTTCATAAGTCTCATAGCTTAAAAAAATTCTTATGATT
The DNA here is from genome assembly GCF_965183815.1 of Platalea leucorodia. Lineage (NCBI taxonomy): Eukaryota > Metazoa > Chordata > Aves > Pelecaniformes > Threskiornithidae > Platalea > Platalea leucorodia. The sequence continues at coordinate 36,820,177 of NC_138824.1, read as the reverse complement.
TTTACTGTTTTTATTTGTGAGGTGGAAAGATGGGGAATGAGTGCTCTGCTACAGATCCAGTGAATGTGAAATTGGTTCTACAAAGGAGAAGACAAACTGATCTCAGTGCTGAAATATTTATAACACCATTATGAAAAGAAGAACCAGCAATAGGACATTCAATATTCTATAATACATAGGCAAATCAGTTGGTGTCATCCACTTCTGATATGTTCTTATATGTATTTTTACCTAGAGCATTTTTTACCTTAAGCTTTTACATTGACAAACTGCTAACAAGTTTTGAGTGTGCTACTCTACAAGTTCAGAAGAGTCCTGTACATAGTCATCATGAGTCCAGGCAGAGCGGGCAGCTCTTATGTTGTAAAAAGAAGTGTGTATTAATCTAGGGAAATCAAGAAATAATATTTATGTATTTTACTTTTTTTGTCTGAACAAAGCAAAAATAAGCGTTAGAAGAGATTATGACTCAAATTTCAAAAACATATGGGAATCTTAATCTCACACAAAACCGATTCTGAGGACCGTTAGAAATGCTACAATATAATCTATACAATCAAGGTAAAACAATAAATGATCTGAGAGAACATTATAAAATTAATTTCATCTTTGGTTTCAGTTAGCTTCTTCTGTTGACATTAATTCACTAAATAAATAAATAAGATTATATCATGTTATGCTGTTCTTTTTTTCTTTTTTTCTTCTTTTTTTGCTTTCCTTGATACTTTTGGGTAGAGCTGCAGCTGGCAAGAGCTGGAGGAGACAACCCAACCAATCTTCAGAGCCTGAGTCTGGGTTGCTTAATATTAAGTGACTCTCAGACTGAAATAAACCCAGGTGCTTAAGGCTATGCATACAGTCAGGGATGAGAAAGACAAATAGTGACACTCACTGCAGTCAGTCAAAACTGTTCATAAATATAGACTGCAGGTTTGAATTTAGACTTATAATAATATTTAACGAATTCTATAACTTCTTAATATAGGTACCCTCATAATTGTTTACCTATACTATTAGTGCTTTTCAATAAGCTGCTTAGGATCTTTTGCAAAACATCAAAAGAATTGATGTGCCAATGAACTTCTGAAGCTTTGTTAATGAAGAATGATATAATCAAGGAAAACAAATTTATGATCTTCAAGGCACCAAGCAGTCTGGGAGTTCCTCATAGGTCACACCAAAAGGGGCATACTACAGACAAGGAGGAAGGATTCCTAGGCTTTAGAATCTTGCCTAAAAATGCTTTTTAAGACCTGTTAGAAATATATTCAGTTATGTCTTGTAATATATAATTTCCATGTCAGGTAGGGAGGTAGTTTGCAAAATAATATTGGAGGGAGACCTTGCAGGATAATTGAAGGGAAAGGAAGTGGAAGAACAGTGAGACCCTCTGTAAACCTCCCTCACAGCATTGAGGTCAAATCTTGTTGCTGTAACATGAAAACTAGATTTGCCTGTCTACATTCAGGATGCTTTTGGTGTACTGCTGCTTGTGAAAGGAATAGAATAATGAATCCATAAACTAAAGATTGAGCTTTGAGATGCTAGAAGAACTGGGATTATCTCCATTATCCGGTACAGTTACAGCAATTAATTTCAGTTTACATTTTGTCCTATATTCTCAACTGACCAAATCCAAATTAGAACCCAAGTGCCTAAAATGGGATGTAGATTAAACTCTAGATACTAAAACTGCAATCACAGTTCAGCTCGCATCTGATTTCAGAGGTGACCCAACATCTGTAGATGCTCCACTGTTAGATGCTAAACTCTCTTGTTTATCTAGGGACAGGTTCATCCTGCCTACTTCCAGACACCAAAATTAGGTACCTATTCACCTTAGATACCCTCTTTATAAGCTGGATACATATAGATACCCACAAAAAACAAGGCTCCTAAGCTTTAGCTTCTCTGCATTAAAACAGACCAGTTTTAATGTGGCTGAAAAAATCATCACACGTCAGAGCTGGGATTCAGATATTAGATGTCTTTCCTATTATGTTCCAAAAAAGGTTCAATTCAGAAGCTTTCTACAGAGCACATGTAACATATCCCATCAGGACTGGTTTCATCCCAAAAGATGATGTCAGAGTTCCAATCTTAGTTTATAATGGGCTAAATACTAGTACACCTTTCCCTAGCAAGCAAGAGACGTGAGCTCAAAATCTTTCAAGTCTGTTAGCTTTCTAACACAATTCTGTCATAATCCACCCCAAAGTCCTTAACTAATAGGATATAGTCTATCTGAAATATTGGCACGAACATTTTTACTGTTGACACTGATCAGGAAGAAATTCAAGATTCATTGGCAGAGACAGTATTTATTATATGTCAGTTACACTTACACCACCTCTTTTCACACAATTTTCTCCAACATGAGGCATCAGTAATATGAGGCTGCTTAGCTTCTTTTCATTGATTAGATCAATATCTGCATCTAGACTATTGTAGCTGTTTCTGTTAAACCAGGTGAAAGATGTTTTAATGAGAAAAAAAGAAAAACTTGGAAAATTATAGGTGGCAGGTATAGCACAAATTATTTTTAATATTAAAGATAGACTAAAAGAGAGAAAACTGACAGAACTGACTAAGAAACAGAAAATGGGAGGATTTTAAAAAAATGCCAGTACATTAATACAGAGGTTCTCCAAGGTTTCACATTTAACTCCATACTTTTTAATATATTTTATTAATGACTTGGAAGAGAGGATTGTGCAGTGAGGTGGAAAGATGACACAAAGTTGTCAATCGAGACCAGAAGGTACTGTGAAGAACATTAGGAGAGGAAAACTATCTGCTATTCAGTTTTATAGTTTTTGGATTCACAGATGATAATTGATTCAAAACTACCTATACTAATTGCCAAGTTATTTAGAAGCGGATGGTCTCCTAGAGGGCTCAGATAACATCATGGAAAGGTATGGAAAGACAGAAGCTATATTGGTGGAAATAGGAAGAATGTGCTGCAGCATATTCTGTGGCTTGGGATCTGTTTGGGTCCCAGCTGGAACCCAGGAACTCCTGAGACCTGGGCACCTCTGTGAATAGGTCAATGAAATACTTGATCAAAAAGGTTACCAAGGTGTTTGGAGCAATAGTGTAAAAAAAATTAATATAATGGTAAAAGCTATGAAGCCTTCCCATAAATCAGTAGTGTGGTCTTACCTAGTGAGTGCTGTACAAATTACCAGCCCTCAGAAAGATTATTCCAGAATGAAAGAGTACGGAAGAAAGACAACAATAACCAGAACTCAGAAAAAAATCTCACATAAAGCATAGCTGAAAAAAGTAAGTTTGCTAGAGGGAGGACAAAATCCAAAACAGAGTTATCTTAAATATTAACTTTGTGTCATGTGTGGACTAATAGGTTTTAATGGCCTGGAGCAACCTCTCTTTGTGGCTCTACTGGCACTCTGCCCACAGGCCCAGGAGCCAAATTCCAGCTCAGCCTTGGGCCTTCAGACACTACCTGGGCTACGTTATAGGATTACCTGTCTCCAGCCCTGCCTTCTGGATGGAACTCATCTTTATGCTGTGCGTAGCTTGCCTCGTAGATGGATCCCTTGGACGCATTCTGCAGATTGCCTCAGGCCCTGTCTCTGTCGCTGTGTCTTGCTGAGCCTGATAGGGTCCCCTGGATGTATTCTGGACCTGACCCATTGCTTGCCATGTTCGGAGCTGTTTATGGACCTCGATACCAGCCCCCAGCTCCGCCCACTGTGCTCAGACCTTGTAGGACTGACTGCATCACATCAGTAAGAGCACTGCCTGCTTTGGGGTCACCCCTGGCTGATATCCCCTCAGGGAACAACCTTCTGATGCAGTTCCTTGTTCAGCTGGAAAGCGTATCTTTAGATGTCTAACTTTAAAATAGCAAAAGTAGCTTGAAAGTCCTCATTTCTTCTACAAAACATGCTTATTCACTTGAAGTCCTGCTATGGAAAACATCTAGAACTGCCACTGTCTTGGCTGACCTGAGCATTTAGTAGCTCTCACCTAAACCCATGTGGGATGCATAAATGAAGAGTAAGTATAGATAGGTCTTCCAGATGTGTCCTGAGAATACCTAATGTACATGCATAGTCATGAGATCTGTAAAAAATACAGACATTTTCACTTAAAAATGGACTGATATTTACTGCCTTCTTCACAATAACGTGCTGCTACTTGTGCAGGAAACAGAAAGTTTTGATCAGTAACTCAAGCAGGAGAGAAGAATTTGAACAATTCCTATAGTTTAGGAAAGAGAAAGTTACTTTGTAACTTCTGTTGAAGGTGGACCCTGTGGCACTCAATGAATGGAAAAATTTTAACTTATTAAAGCAACATTTTGAGTAAGAGACATAGATTGTGACATTAGCCTACTTCTGCATTTTACATTACAACCACTGAATAAAACACTGAAATTATCTTGGGAAAACTCAGTCATCCTAAACTGTAGCATCTCTTGCCTCTTTTCTACATATCTAATTCAAGATCTGTGTGTCTGATTTGCAGTAGCACTGGAACCTGTGCTCCGAACACATAAAACCAGTTTAATGCTAAGCACGTTGAATAATCAGATACTAGCTGTCTCAAATTGGGCATTTAACTATAAAATTCTTGTTCTGCTGGTCTTCACCTGTAAAATAGTATCCCATTAACACAGCCTGGCAGGAGTGAAGATGTTGGTTGCTTAGTGTTTGAGACTCTAGAGAAGAAAGAGACTCTGATAAAATTAATAACTCAGTGTCCAGAGCAGGGTCTGAAAAATGTGCACTAAACAAGGCTTTAAATCACACATTTTGAATAATGAGAATAGTAAATGAGCATCCTCGCCAACTGGGGAGGACTAAGTGAGTGACACAGTTGATTATGCCAATGAAGACAGTGTCACAGGATGAGTTCCAGTTGCTGTAAATGACTGACATAGCTCGTGCCTTAGCTTTGGGTGTTTAGTGATTCAGTTCTCTTGAAATGAGTGTTTTATAAATGGATAAATTGAGTGTCCTTGAGAACATCCAGGGAAAGTTTCTTTCCACTTATGTTTAGACACCTAAATATAAAACTGAATTAAAGCAACCTCATTACTAACATTTTATAACTTTGTATTGTTTGATTTTTGCATCCTTAATGATTATCTTTCAGATACTTTTTTTTTTTCCCTACAACATATTCTGTATGCAGATGAACCATTATCTGTTCACATCCTGAATTGTAGTCTAAAAAGTGAAGCAGATTTCTTCTTACTATTATTGTACAGTAAGGAAGAATCCCAGTCATTGCTAATATCCATCGCATAATGCATTAGATAATTTTTTTTTGTTTTCTAGCTTCATATGCTTATCTCTTGATGAAATGTAACACTTCTTGTAAATATGATCCTCCATGGTTGCTTTTTTCTGAATTGCTTACGTTTATAGCAAAACATTAAGGTCATGTGAGGAGTTACAGTGCAGAAAACAATTCATACCTTGTTTGCTCCTGGCTTTTTCTTTTATTTTCAGGCTAGTTTATGTGTCTGACACTCTACAACTTGTTTATTTTACAACTCTGTTGCATCTTTCACAGCTGTCTCCTTGGAAACCACACTTAATTGCAGATTTTAAGGTTAAGTTGCTTCTGTTAAAAGCTGCATCTTTGAGTGCTCATTACTGTGCAGGGTGGGCAATGAATCTCTTTGGGTATCACTCTAGTCATCACCAGATTGGCAGGATTCAACTAGTCACCTTGGCTTTACTATGCTGACTGCAAAACATTCACTTTTTGACTGAGATTAGTTGAGAAAAACAGCAACAACACATTATAAAGGTTGCAGCTATAGGAAAAAAGGAGACATCTTTCTCACAAAAAGTGATGTTTTAAGCTTATGTTTTAATTTATAGAGAAAGAATGAGTATTTTCTTTCTCATTCCTGCAAAGATCTCTCATTTATTTTCAACTCTTTCTGAGTGGGTGAATTAGTTTACCTTAGCCAAAAACTCAAATGTGGTTTGGGCAAAGACCACTCCCAAAATGCAGTGTAGATGATACTGAACCAGTCTGAGTTCCTGTCCCAGTCCTCCAAAATCACAACAATCCCAACATCTTAAAATGAACCTACCCACCAGAGGCGTATCGTCAGATTCAGGGCTATGGGAACACTAGTAGGCTGAAATACAGCCTTCACATTATTTCAGACACTTTCAACTTTAAAAAAAAAAAAAAAAAAAAAATATATATATATATATGCAAAAATGAACCAATACTTATATCTTGGCATGGAGCTCAGAGGAGACACTGAACCAAATGCTGTGCTGTAAGGATACGGCAAATCATATGTAGAAGGAACTAGCTCTGAACAGTTTGGACACAAGTCACTGTACTTGGCCCTGGAGACCAGGAAGCACTCCCTTGCAGTGTGTAGCTACTGCTGTCTTTTAAAACCATCTGCATTAGGCTAAGAGAAATTACCCGAAGTCCAATTTAATGCATTATGCTAAGTTCAAAAAAAGACACAAACATTCATTGTGTTTGACTGAGGACAGAACATGCTTGAGTTTTATACAGACAGATGTATATATCATAAAATTATATATATATATTTATTTAAATAAAACCAGTATTTCATACAAAACATCACAACTGTCGAGGTAGATTTCATTCAAACAATTTACATGGACACTGTGAGACTACATGGTTTATTAGATGATATTTCTTTAAAGAAATTCAATGGTTCAAAATAAATCTAGCTCAAGTGGGAGATGATCAAGTTCAGCATTGAATTCAGTCTATAAGGTGGCATTTGTGAAAATCCTACAGCTCTCCTAAGAACATCAGAGTGTCCATAGCAGAAAACAACAGAGGACTCATTTAACCCAACATCCTGGAGGCTACAATGAATGATTAGGGGAAGATGACAAGTAGGGCAAGGATGAAGTGACACTTTCTCTGGTACCGTGCTTTCCTGTTCCAAGCATCAGCTGCTTGGGGCTTCCTGAACTGGAAGTTTCATCCAGGCCACTGTCTTTAATAACTATAGAAGGATCTTCACTTTCCGAACATTTTTTTGTACTTTCCGAGATTTATCAACTTCCTATGAAAATAAAATTCAGTCTTTAATTACACACTGTCTGAAAAAGGTATTTCTTTTTGATCATTCTAAAGCTACTGCCTGTTCATCTCCTGAGATGCTCTTTAGATGTTGTTATGAAAAATAGTGAATAAAAGTTCCCTATTCATTTACTCAGTATTTTTTATGATTTTAGTGTATTCTTCCTTTTTTTTCTTTTTTTTTGGGGGGCGTGGGTGGGGCTTTGGGTTTTTTTACTGGTTGTCTTCATTTCCTAAATCAGATTTTCTGGATACCCATCAATTTACAATTACTGTGGATGATATTTTTCCCATGTACTTTTAGAGGGGCATTTATAAAACCTAACTTTCAAAACCTGAGTGAGATATTCTACAATAGGTATCTCCAGAGGCTGAACTTTTCTTTGATCTGAACTACCTCTCTCAAGACAGGTGCTTGCTGTCTTGAGACAGCATAACATAAGAATCCATAACAATTAGAGAAACTCAGAGGATCAGTTTCCCATCACTTTTCTGTCTCTTTCCAGATCCCTGGACACACTTTCAGGGTTGCAGTTCTTTTTTTTAAGACTTTCTTCTGCAGCTCAGTAATGCAGCTGTGATGGAGCTTGCAGCTCCCATGGAATTTGCAGTTTCAGAGTTTTTCCCAGAGTCTTGTGGGTATCCTGGAATATAGTTTACCTTTTTGAGGACTTGTGGCTGTTAAAGAAAAAAATGTTTCACAGAAATGAACTTTTTAAAACAAAAATAGTCATCTATGCTCCTTACATTATCAAAGGAAAGCAATGATGGTCAGGTTTCTTCTGAACCCATGTCCATCATCACTAATGAGCACTTTTAGTAGACAGATCAAAGACTTCCATGAGGTAGGGATGGAGAATGCATTCCCTCAAATCTCAAGAATAGAAACCCTTTGATAAGTTTTGTCATATCTGGTCAAGGCAAGGAGAAACACATGCTGCCAATATTGCTTAAGAAGAGTAACCTGACTGACAGCATGACTACTGCAGGTGGCACTAGACATAAGACTAATTATTCACAAGGTGAAATAGAGCATAGTAGCTTGAAAGAATATAATACAACGCTTAACAAATATGCCTTTCAAACTCTAAAGCTGTTTGCTCTGTAAATTGTGTGCCTTCTGGTTTCTGTGAAGCATCTTGTCCTCACAATCCTCTTGCTTCTTATCAGCCTGAATTAAAAAATGTTATGTTCTTGAGCTTCCAGTGTAGGGTATCCTCTAACATGTTACTTCAAACATTTTGAATTAACCCCCCTCTGTTCATAGGCACACACTAATTAATTATATTGCAGGACCCAAAGGGCATAACACAAATTCTAGAGGAAACCCAGGGCTGAGTGGGTTGTGTCCCATGAGACCAGTCTACCCTGGAAAGAGAAAGCTAGCTCTGAAAAATGTGGACATGAGCCAGCCTGTGCCTTAGGGTGCAGGACTGGCCTCAACCTTATTTTATTTAGCAGTATAGACATAGTCTGCATGGTCTGGGTTAGGGTCGTACACACCAGTGCATTTAAAGAGGAACAAATTTTCTATAGTATTAGATGACAGTAGCCTCAAATGGCATCCTTTAGCCACTGTATGATATTATGCCCTTGCACATCATGAGAGAATATTACATGTTAAGGTGAATTTTTAAAGCATCAGAATGGAAAAAAAACCAAACAAACAAACCAAAAAACACCAACACAAAATGCCTAAGCATTCTCTTTGACATTAGTGTGTTTATATAGTCTTTGTACAGCCTTAAACTGTTGGTGATAATAGACGTTCAAAAACAAAATTATTCAAAGACCATGGTACTGTAAAAAGCTTAGCAACGGCAAAAAAATTATCCCTAAGGATTAGTTTAAATAATGATGCATTTGTATTGCATAAGAAAATATAGTTGTCAAATATTTAAGAACAGAGTAAATAAGACCATCCAGAATCTTTGTTAAAACAGCATCAAGAAGCCTTCCATGTAGCATTCATTTTATGAATCTGTGAACCTACTGACATTCTGGATCAGAGCAGGAGTCTGTTCAACATGATGTTCTGTTCTGACATGTCCAGCACCAAATATTTCATTGGAAGTTGCAATAGTTCCCTAGAGTGAAAAGTTATGGAATAAGCTGCTCATTAAAGAGGTTTCCTCTTAACTGTCATCTTTCGGAAATCATGGCATGTTCTGAGGTATGAGGATTTCATAGATTCATCAATGCTGAGGCTGGAAAGCATTACTATAATTCATCTAGTTTGGCCTTCTGTGTATTGCAGAGAATTTTTCTCCCTAATTTCTCTGTCAGGTCAATAAATAGCATAACTAATTTGTCAGTTTTTTGTATTTTTGATGCTATTTAGTAGAAAGGGAAAATCTTCTTTATCTACATAAACGAGTTAAATGGTTTTATTGGAGTTAACTATAGGGTTTTTTTATTTTTAAAGAACAGTGATTAGTATGATTGAATAATCGTGTCATTATTATTATTTTAAATTATAATTTTAATATTGTCTGCTTAATGTTCACGGAATGCTCCCACTGAATGCACATTATGAACACAAATTTTCAAAAGTGACTGATTGTTTTGGAAGCCAAGAAGGTATTTATTTAGGAAAATCTGTGCCATTTACATTTCTGCACAGAAAATTTCCAGAAGCTAATCCATCTCCCCAAAATTATTTTTCAAATGCTGTATTTCTGCAGTCTGCAATATCATCTGTCAGAATGGAAGATTCCTTCTTGAAAGAAGGTGAAAACATCCCATATGGATCTACAACTTGGGTCAGAAGTCTGAAAGGAAGGGCCAAAAATCAGACTCTCTTTCTGATAAAGCCTATGCTGAAAAATTGCTATTCATTTGCTGACAGGATATACTCCGAAAGCACTAGACAAAATGAAAATGCACATTGTGTTGTTGGATATTAAATTTATTTTATTCACAGTCCATTTCTATCTGTAGTAAAATGTTAAAGGAAATAAGGGTTCAGTTCATCCCATGTGTCATATTAGGTCCCATATAGTTCCATACAAAGGAGTTAATATAATTTTGGGGGGGAGATTTGCATCAGGACCAAACATTACCCTGTAGAAACCTATGAAGTGCATATTTAGCCATATTGTAGATCTCATACTAGCCTGGAAGTGATTTAATACAGAAGAAAGGGACTACAGAAAGGAAGAAGAGAACACTATTTCATAGTAGCCGCTTCCATTTATGGCCAAAGAGCAAAACACAATAGGAGGACGAAAGAAAAGGAAGGTAGAATAGATAAAACATCTGAAAGGTTGATAAAAAGTTGCTGAAGGTTTTTCATAGCTTTTGCCTACAGAAGAAAGAAATTTGATGCTTATGAGTTAGGCAGATAGCAGCTGTCAAATTCCTAAGCACTTGAACCCCTTCCTTGGGTGCTAGATGGGAATGTAATTGCACAACTGAAGAGGACAGTCTACATAATTAATACAAATAACACATTTGCAAAATATGCCAATTTCTCCTTCTCTTCTTTTTGCAAGAAATAACTTATTCCCTGGAAAAAATCTGTCATTCTTGAGCATCTTTTTCACCATAATGTTAGCACATCTTTTTGACAGTTTATTAAAGTTTCAAGAAGTAGTCATGCAGATTAGCCTAAATATCTTATTTTGCCTTATCACTACATTTCTGTTAAAACAGAACAAATCATTACATTCATTCATCATCATTTGGCTGTGAGGTTCCAGGATGCCAAAAATAGTAAACACTTGTGGAATCTGCAATAATTGAGAGCAACAGTAAATTACATTTTAAGTGCTCATCAAGGTGAGAACAAGGCACTTCATGACTCTTCGTACATCCTTGTTAGGAATTTTGCCAAGCTAGAAGAATGCACAGTTTCATATAGAAGTTGCTAGCTCTAACCTTCCTATGAGTGCATTTGTGCTGTACAAACACAGTGATTTTTTTGGAGATACCTAACCCAGTTTAAAAAAAAAAAGAAAGGAAAAGTAGATTGCCGTGGTTGGAGAATTGTGTTAAAACCTCTAATATATGCTGTTCTTACACTCTAATTTGATAATTTAAAATGCAGTGTGGATACCTGCTTCGTTTCCTTTAGGCTTCAGGCAGGATGAGATGTTGCATTTATCTGTAGTTTGCTACAAGAAAAGTTCCCTCTGTAAGGCGCAGCATCAATGTCTTAACATTGAATATTGACAATAAAGCAGCTGTTGCTTAGTTTGTCAACATATGCATATGCTATATAGCTAGTAGAAACACCATCAGAGAACAACTGTCTGCTTTAGAAGTTTCACTTTTTTCCCAGTTCTGCCCTTCTGCAATGCAATTTAAGAAGATGAAAAAGTTTGCCTTTGGCACTAACAAGACATATTAGAAAGGTACAATTTTTGGATTGTCTTTTAGCTGGAACACCATCCCTTGGTCTTGCAAAATTCAGTTACCATTCTAGTTATAAAACCTACTTGATCTCCTCTTGCCATAAGAAAGATACCAACTTATCCACACAGTAAATGAATTGTGTGTTGCTCCTTTGTGTATTCAACTGTAAGTTTTGCAAGTATTCCACTATGCCTGGAACTAAATAATTTTGGCCAGTGAATTCCCAAGGGGTCAAAGATGTGCCTTATCTGTCCATTTGTATAGTAATCTAAATGAGAAGGGCTTGGCCACTCATGCCCACACTCCAGTTCCTTCTTTAGTGTCTATGGAACATAAAGAATGAAAGAGAGATATCTTGTTTCTAAAAACTCTTGTTTTTATAGAAAGAAGTATCCTTTTTTTTGTTTTTTTGTTTTTTGTTTTTTGTTGTCTTCTGGTTGCTCATCTCTCTGTATTCTGCTGCAGGTGGCTCCAAAGTAGTACAGCTGAGTGGGGCTAAGAAGCAGATGGTAATAATTACTGAAAGACTTTATATAGGAGGCATCCAGGGAAAACACATGCATTAGAATACGATGATTTGTAAAAATGTGTATGGAACTCTGTGTTACACTGAATGCAAATTGCATTTCTAAGCTGCACAGGTCCTTGTTCAGTGTGGTCATATATTATCAGGTGACTTAGATAAATCTTGAGAAAGCATAATAGACACAGAGATCCACTCTGAGATACTCTGAGTGGAAATTGCTTCCCTTTTCCTTCTCTCAGCAAAGGAGACAAATGGCTTTAGAAAAAATTTTGAAAGGTTTTGTCCTATACAGATAAAAATCCAAGGCCTCCCACATATCTTGTTTCTTCTCTTTGCAGTTGGCATGGTTTGGTAAATTATTAAGTTGGCTGAGTTCTGAAACTATTGAAACTAGAAATATCAGGCAGAAATGTTACCACAATATATTTTTGGGAAAGAAAATCTGCTAGTATCTCCCCTTCTTACTGTCTTCAAAAACTGATGGACATCATGTTGGGAGAAAAAAATGACAGAGAAAAAGATAACCATGAGACAACGCTACAGGACATCTGAGATAGTGCTGGATACTCGTGTATTTAATTAAATCCATGGGTTTCTAAACACCAACTGCATTCAGTGAGACGTTTTAGTAGAAACCAGTGTGTATGCTCAGAGTTCTGACTTAGCAAAGGCACCTTTGGTGTCCTGGAAAACACAGCTAAGCGAGAAAAAGATTAAATTCAGACATGCTAACCATTTTCTTGATCTAATGAATACATTGTTGAGAGTGATGGCTGAATGTAAACCAGAAATAAGTACGTCTAGTCATTTCAGGTTTAGAATAAATCTTCATGTCTAATTTATGTCTGAGTTTTGTTTTGGAGATGAATAGGAAGGATCAGAAAGTTTCTGCTATCAGTTATTCTCTCTCTTTCTTTGTTGACAATGAGACTTTAATGCTGTTGTGCCCAGTTTGCATGTATTGGTTTTTGAAAATGAAATCGGTGACAAAGAAAAAAGGTTGTTATAAAGATACAGAACACCAGAAATAAACCCAGTAGCTGTTTATTTGTTATGATGGGAGACAAACTGTTACAAATTTGTACAAACATTTCCCACAGAGGTATAGGAGAGGGAAGACAGATCCAAAGGCTGTCAAGAGTCCTGTCAAACAGGATGTTACCAGATAGTGATTTTGATGACGAGTAAGTAGAAAGTATATTACCCCTTTGAGCCTTTTGATGCATCTGAGATGGATCCTAAGTACACTCTGTCTCAGTGGGACCTCAGGATCCACAGGGGCTGACAGGGCAGCACATCACCAAACATGGCCCATCTCACTGCCCCCACCAAATGCAAAACTTAGCATGATCTCCAGGCCATAACTATTACCTACCCATATAATACATCTCTAAACTCAAGTCCCAGCTCTAGCTCAGAAGTTTTGCTGGACTCACTTTACCAATACTCACATTTCAGCCAGCTCCTCTTTGTAATGCACAGGAAATTTCATAGAACCACAGAAGTGTTCATCGGAGGGGACCTCAGGTGGCCATCTAGTCCAACCCACTCCTTGGTGCAGGGCTATATTAGGTCAGTCAGCCTTCATTTTGTCTAGCTCAGTCTTGAACACCTCCATGGACACAGATTCCACAACCTCCTTGGACAACCTGACCAAGTACAGCACTACCCTCCTCCAGAATGTTTTCTTCATGCACAATTTTCTTTTCCCAAGCTACAACTTGTGGCCATTGCACCCTTGTTATATCATCTGGCACTACCAAGGAGACTTTGGCTGCATCACCTTTGCATCACCCTTCAAATAAACATAAGCAGAAGCCCTTAGTTTCTTCTTCACCGAGCTATATAACCTCAGTTTCCTCAGATGCCTTTCATCATAAATATTCTGTGGCCCTGATCATCTTTGTAGCCCTCCATTGGATCCTCTCCAATTTCTTCTTAGCTCTCTTAAACTGTGAAGTCCCAAACTGGACGCAATATTTTACATACAACCTCACTGTTGCTAAGTAGAAGGGAAGAATAACCTCCCTTGATCTTGTGGCCAGAGTCTCTTAACATAGCTCGGTATATAGTTTGCCTTATTCAGGAAGAGAGAGCACTGTTGGCTTATCTCCAACCTGCTGTACACCATTACCCTCAAGCTCTTTTCAGCAGGGCGTTAACTCAGCTAGTCGCTTCCTAACCTGTGTTGATGCATGTAATCATTTCTCCCTAGGTCCAGAACTTTTCACTTTTTCTTATGGAACCTCATGAGCTTTCTTTTGGTCTAGTGCTAAAGTTTATTGCAGTTGTGACATTTGTCATGGCTACAGTTACTCCTTCCAGTTTGTTTCATCTGTAAATGTTCTAAGTGCAGTTTGTGTTATTATCCAGGTCATTGAAGATGTTGAACATTATGGGTCCCAGCATGGAATTCTACAGTACTGAACTTCTCACTGCTCTCCTGAGGGACATTTAACCATTGATCATTGCTGTGGCTGAATCCAGTTAATTTTCAACCCACATAACTAACCCACCTAACTGTTTTCCCAGCACATACTTCCTCAGCTCTGGAAGAGTGCAAAAAACGTCACTAAAATCAAGGCAAATTCCATACACCACTTTCTCTTGTCATATACCCAGTCATTAAACTGCACAAAGATAACAGATTTGTTATGCATACTTTACTGTTGGAAAGTCCATGTTGAGTATTCCTGATTACTTCTCTTGTCTTTCACTTGTTTGGAAGCAGATTCTAAGAGCATGTGCTTCTTGATCTTCCCAGGGACTGAGGAGAGACTGACCAGCCAACGGTTTCTTTGATTCGCCTTTTTGCCTCTCTTAAAGATTAATGTTTCATTTTGCTTTGCTTTGTTGTGTTTTGTTTTGTTTCTTCCAGACAACATGATAGGCAGCAGCCTCACAAACACACCAATCAACTCATTCAGCATCCCTTAATAAAACTTATTGGCCCCATGATATGGAGTACACCTAACTTCTACAACCTTTTGTTCTAAAAATGAGAATCCCTTCTCCTGCCCAAACTTTTCTGGTACACACGGAGGTCAGTTGAGTCCTGCAGTATTTTCAGCATTGTCAATGACTACACTGTCTTCCCCCTCCATCAGCTTCCTTTCATTTTCCTGGACATTTTCTTTGCAAATGGCATAGCTATACAATCCCTACCTGTTTACCTTTATGTCTTTCACCAGTCTTAGCTCCACCTGGACTTCTGCTTCCTGATCTTGTCCCTAGATGCCTAAGCAATTCTTCCATACTTCTTCTTTGTTACCTTGTTGCCTTGTTGCCTACTTTGTTTTTTCCAGCTCTTGTGGACTCCCTTTGTTTTATTTAAGTTTATTGGAGAGTTGCACACTTAGCCAAGCAAGTAATTTGCCAAAATTACCAATGTTCCTGCACAGAAGATTGGGGGCAGACTTTTTAGCAGGGCCTGTAGTGGTAGGACAAGGGGTAATAGTTTTAAACTAAAGGAGGGTAGATTCAAACTAGATATAAGGAAGAAATTTTTTACGATGAGTGTGGTGAAACAGTGTAACAGGTTGCCCAGAGAGGTGGTAGATGCCCTATCCCTGGAAACATTCAAGGCCAAGTTGGACGGGGCTCTGAACAACCTGATCTAGTTGAAGATGTCTCTGCTCATTGCAGAAGAGGTTGGACTAGATGACCTTTAAAAGTCCCTTCCAATCTAAACCATTCTATGATTCTATGATTCTATGATTAATTCCTGAGCTTTCCTTAAGCTCTCTTCAAAAATCAGCTAGCTCTCTTTGACTTCCTTCTCCTTCGTGGCAGCTTCCCAAAGAGTTCCCAAGCAACAGCCTGAATAAGATGAAATATGCAGTTGTAAAATCCAGAATCCAAAATTTGCTGCTTGCCTTCCCATTTCACCTCCACGTCCTTAACTTAATCATCTCAGAGACAGTGCAACCCAAGCTGTCGTCTGAGACTGCTACCAGGTCTTCCCTATTTATGAGTAGAGCACTACCGCGGGTCATCCCTGCCAGCAGCTGCAATAGGAATTTGTTACCAGAGTAACCTAAGAACCTCCTGGACTTCCTGCCTAATGCTGTGTTTCCCTCCCAGCAGAAGCCCAGCTCATTGAAATCCCCCATAAGGACAGGAATCTCTGAGTAGGACACCTTTGCTAAGTGGGATGAGGGAGAAAGTCTCATTCACTACGCCCTCGCGGGTGATATCCCCACATTCCCAGTGTTCCTTTCCCCTCTGATCTTGAGATGCTTTCAACAACCAGGCCTGTAGTTTCATACTTGAATTCTGCGTAAAGGAGATCCTTAAGACAGAGTATCACTTCCCCTTCCCCCTGTTGATCCCAAATAGCCTGAATCCACCTGTAAATGTGTTCCAACTGCAGGTGCTGTCCTATGAAATCTCTGCGATCTTTATCACACCAGGGTCCTTTATCACACTCAGGGTCCTAGATTTCAGATGTTTTTAGGCCATGGTGGGGTTTTTCTTTTTAATTATGAGCAATCAAGAGGAAGAGGGATTATTCCACATCAGTTTAGTGCACATCCGTTGTTAGGAAAACATTCAATGAACTAGACTTCTCTTTAGATTGCCTTGGAGTAATTTAAAGTGCAGAACTGTGAATTTGTTAGTTTGTTTGGTTTTTTGAAAAGGTTGTTATTTTACTCTTTTATTACAAAAAATATTAAAAAAAAATACAGATACTGACAGCTTCTTCTTTGAGATACATGATTTACATACATGCCTTGGACATACCTGAGCCAAAGTATTCAAGGCCAAAAGTGGTTTTTTGCCTTTATAGTACCAGTAAATCTGTTTTAGTGACAGAGAGTGTGCTTGACAGCCAAAAGCTGACTTATGGAGAAGCCCTAATACTATTTCTGAGATTAAAATCATCTGATCCCAAGTGTTTGACTACATGATTGCATATAATAAGAAGGTATGGGTAATGGGAGACAAAATTTTACATGGTTATAAACTGCTATTATTCTCTATCCATTACCAGAGTTCCTAGAAATATATTTCATGCCCAAATACAAGGAAACTTTTTACCTACCAATTACATCTGACACAAGCCAGGTTGTGCATTACAGCAATTCTAGAAAAATCTGTGCCTGCTTTGTAATATTCTGTAAATAATTTTCATACATGCAGCAACTGCATAAATATTAATTATAATGAAACTACCTGCATGGACAGAGTTGGTAATTTTTGCTATTATCATATAATTCTGTATTCAAGTAGTTAACTTTTTTTTTTTTTTAACAATGGTAGAAGTGCAATTACACCATTCCTGGAGAGCTTCAACTTTTCTCCGAGGCTATGAAATATTTCCTTGGCTAATGCAACAATCCAAACTGAAGTCTGGTCCAAAAATCCCCACGACTAAATATAGTTTATCTGCAAGAACTGCCATTGAGACAGTAGTGACCAATGCCATATTTTTGACCTTCAATCCAAAAAGAAGCAGCTCAGTGCAAGACAAGCTCTTCATTCTTCCCAAAACCAGGACGGCAGTAGAAATGTGGCTTTGGGCGAGCCCACTTGGAGCACGAGTTTCAGTTTCTGCTACCTCTGGCAGCCATATAATAGATGTTCAGGGCCATGGAATATCACAGGTGATAGGACATTTGGAAATGATCCACATAAACTTTGTACAAAATTTTAAATTTATCATAGGATAAGAAGGGGGACAATGAGAATAGAGCTCCTGCCATAAACTCTGAAAAGGCAGGGAACTTATCAGGTGAAATAATTTAGATTAATATTTATTAGTTTAATGTTGACTTAGAAGAAAAGGACTGTATCACCTGGTAAACAGTCCAGTTTACTTAGTAGATCTTGCTATGTTTTCTTTGGAGATGTCCCAAGAATTCACTAGGGTGAGCTCCACTTAGTTAATTGGATCTGGCACAACTATATACTGTAGTAAAATAGGTTTTGTGTACACTGAAAATTCAGGCTATATCTAAGCTGTGAAGTTCTCGTGGTCATATATAGTTTACAAATTTTCAGTGTCTACCATCAAAGAGATTTCAGTGCCTTAAAGTAAGTAAATTTGTATTTTATCTGCCTTGGGAATGGCGGGAAAGTTATAAGAATGTAATGTGTGCGAATAATTTACAAATTAAATTGAATTAGTAACATGGAAAAAGACAGAAAGTGTTCTGTTATGTGGAAGTGCTCATTATAATCCAGTCTTCATATTTGGTTAAGATAAGGCATTCTAAATACTTATCTAGATTTTACAAGTATTTCTTCAATCTGCAAATATAAGCAGAAAACAATCACAGGGAAATAAATAATGTCTGGATGCCTTTTCAATATTTGTAATTTAATGGACTGCCCAAAATGAAATTACAGATGCACATGAAAATGAAAAACTTTAAATTAGCTAACTGTGTAGTAATATAGAATTACTCCTTTGTTATAAGTGAATACATCTAGGAAAAAGGTTTGGCTCAGAAAGTAGTTTAGCTGAATTTGTGTCGCTCAGTTTTAAATCTTTTACTTTCCTGTGATTCTTCTCCTTTTGTGTGTGTGTATGTGTGTGTGTGTGTATGTGTTTCTAGACTTTTTAAATTTTAATTACCCCATTCCGTTAAAAGATAGTCACCTTTCTCATTATGCCATTTTCCTTACTTGCTTAGAAACCCAGAAGGGAGCGTATTCTCCATTATTATTTAAAACAACTTAAAAACTTTGGCTCCTATAGGGACTTCATTGTCACACTCATTCATGTTCTACTGTAAGTGTCAGGTGCTAGTTTTGGTATGCAACATGAAATAGAAATCAAACATAATCAGACAGCTTTCATACAGCTTTTTCAGTGCAACACAATTATAAATAATCTTGAATATTATACATGGAAAGGTCAATTCATTATCTTAAATCAAGACTAGTAGTTACAGTGATACACTACCTATTTATCTAAAATTCTATTAAAACAATATGCTTTCTGCCAGAAAATATGACTTTGAAAAATCCATAGTTTAAGCAACTATCTGAATCATATAACAAGACTCAATTACACCAGGTGGTATTGACTGATATATTCGGTAATGTAATAAAGATGCCAACCCTCACAAAATTTGTTAGTTTGAAAATAGGGCAAAATGCCATTTAATTGCAAAGCTAATGAAAAAATATTGCTTACGGGATGATGAGACCCATCAAGTAGATTTATAGCGTATGACGTTTGTAAGATCTCAAATATTTCAAAAAGATTGGAAGGCTTATGCAATGGGCGATATGACTATTGTCTCTGCAGCATAATGAACACAAGAAAAAGAAGAGGGGTGAGCTCTGACATTCAGACTTGCATGGTAGAAGGCTAGAAGCTTTTTGTGTAGTAAAACTCTTAAACAGAGCATGCTGCTTCTTGCGCTTATGCAGGCACTGTCATGGCTGGACCGCCACCTGGATGTTTTGCAGGCTCCACAATTCAAAGAGATACTGCTTGGGAAGGTTAAAGACTGAGTCGGATTCAGTGAATCCAAATCCCAGCACAAGTTTGGCAGAGGACTGAGCTGGTTCTTGGGATGCCAGCATTAATGGCTCAGGGCCAGACACTAATCTCAGATGCATGGCACGTGTCGCCTCCTATCTCGATTAAGCCACGTCTGTGGCTTGCGCACACAATGCATAACAGCAGATTTTCTAAGGCATATGCTGCTTCCAATGCCATACGTCTTAGTTTAAAATCTGGTCCGTAAGGTATGACTATTTCTTTTCTTTTTTATTCAGTTGTTTGATGAGGAAATGAAAACAAAGGAAAAGGAAAGTAAAAATTTGTTAACAGCACTCACCCTCTTTTACCCCTCTGGCTTCTTCTTCGTCTCCTATTCCCCTCCTTCAAAAGGATTCAATCTGTACCACACCAAAGAAGCAAAGAAATTAAGCTAATAATAGAAGCAGCATAGGAAGATTATTTTCCTTCATTTGTTCTTCAGTATATGCAAGATATGACAGGATTCTATAAATTCACAAGTATTTACTCTTTAAGCTAATTCTGCAGTGTTGTAAAACAACATGCAAACTGCAGACTAGAGAGAAATAAGAGAGTCAGCATAGCAAAACTTGATTAGAAAGTTTGATTTGATTATCTGTTCCTTATTTGCATCACACTGCTGTTTTGCTCAGAGCTACCTGACTGGAATATTTTCACTGCAGTCTGAGCGTGGAAACTGAAGCTATCGGCAGAATACCAGGCTGCAGAAAACACACCGTTTTATGCTGGAACATTCCGGCATGCTAATTGCTGCTTTGAAAATCATACTCCAAGCATTTTCTTGCTTCATTTCATCTCCTGGTTTCGATGGAAAATGTCCAGAAATTATGTGGTTAACTTTGAAGATGAGAAATGGGAGATTGAGGGGCTGAAAGGTACCATACGAGTGGATTGATGCAGTGTCTTAATGTACTGGCCTTGAACTATATGAACTTGATGGTGAATTCAGCCAGATTAAGGAGAGTGAGAATCAATCAGTTTCTGATGGCTCTAAAAGTCACAATAAAAGGGAAAATGGTTGTGTATTTATTGTCTAAGAGCTACACAGAAGACCCTCTTGTGCAATAATAATTAAAAAGGCTCAACTAGAGAGGTTAGCTTGAAAAACACGGAACAAAAACACCTGACCTTTCCATTCTTAGAAGAAAGCCCATTAGCTGAATGATTGATTTTGTGCTTATCTTTTTTCTTTTTTTCTTTTTTCCTCAGTGTTTATTTTTCCTCTTGGTCTCATTCTCTACATTACATGAAACACCCCAAAGTATTTTTAGCTACTGGATACTTAGCCCAAATTGGGGAGGGGTAAGTGGGAGGTTAATTAAAAAGTCCTGTTGTATTGAATTTCACTTTCAATAAGCTACTTTTAGCCCTTTATGTTCTAGCAGGATAAGCACCAGAAAATATACTGCTTTTGATTATTTTTTAAATTAAAGGAAGAATCTGTATAGATTATGTATCAATTTTTAAAACCATATCCCTATTTCACTGATGCATGACCACCAAAAATAAATAAAAAATTGCAAGAAAATGACACCCCTCTGCTTCTGAAGTGTTGTAACAAAGAATGCTCTTTGCTGTCACTGCCCTGACTTTGCATAAGCTTCTCTCTTGAACACTGTAATCATATATAATAGAGATGAGATTGGTAGCGCCAGAAATCTTAATTTATTTATTGTATAAGTGTAATGCCAGCCACCTCCTGTTTTCATTATACCAATCTAATGCCAGCCATTTCCTGTTTTCATTAGACCATTGTAATGCTAGACTCCTACTGTTCTCATTAGTGCAGGACTGTGTAATGGCAACCACCTCATGTTTTCATTATAACAAAACTGTATGGTGCCAGCTGCCACTTATTTTGCTTTACAGAATAACATTTGAATGTAGTCCATACTCTTTCCAAGAGAATATACACAGAGATGTCAAGAACCTTAGAAGTCTAAGGCCCCTAAGAAAATGTTGGGAAACACCCTTCCTAACTATTTAGTCACTGGAAGAATGGCAGAGAAATTATATATAATATACGGAGAAGACATTAAGGCTGGGGTTAAAATGTTGTGGAACATGGTTAAATTCTAGCAACTGCCTTTCTGATCCATAACCTATCTGGACTTCCAGAAGAAGATAAAAAGGTGGTTGTAGTAGTCCAAGGTCTGGACTAGACTTCTAGGGAAATCCAAGTTATATTCCTGTCTCCACCACATATTGCCTGTGCAGACTGCAACCTATAAATTCTCAGTCTTATTACTCCAGCTGTGATTGATCTGGAGATAATAAGATTTTTTCTGTCCAGAACATTGGATTGTTTTGTTTGCTTTGCTTTGCTTTGCTTCTGTATTATCTATGCAATACAAATTATTTCACTTCTTGTCAGTAGTGCTTAAAAAGAAGCTGTGACTCCTTCTCTGGGGTCTTCAAATTCTATTGTAATGTTATTAAATATTAATAAGAACTGCCTGATGACACAAAAATCTTCCATTGAGAGATCTTAAAAATGCAGCTTCTTTGAAAACTGGAAAGGTTCTCTTACCAAGGTGCAGTTAAGTTGTGGTTACATTTCAAAGGATTATGGCTATTTTAGTTTTTGTAGTAGGTAACAATAAAAAACCCCTCTAATTCTAAAAGAAAGAAAAGTATAAGATGCTGTGAAAATACTGTTACTGATAAGTTTTCTAGTTATTTACTAAAAAGTTTTCATTTAGATGCTCAGGTTTCTGCTGATATTGAACATTATAGATCTCAAAAAGAAACAGTGTCATTGCTCTGTAAGTTTATGTAACTGCTATGTGGATGTCCTGTAATATCATTGCAAATAAATATCTGGTTTATGTAAGGGGGCTGTGGCCTCAGGTCTATAATGAATGAATGAACTGCGGTTTAGTCATGAGGCAGAGCTAGCACATCTACTGGTAGACATACATCTGCTTTCTCAATTCTGAAGCCTTGGGAGCTTGAAGTGCTTGCTATCAGGACCAAAAGAAGCACCACAGTGAAGGCCCTTATTCTGTACCTGACCAAAATTATCAGTTCTGCACAGTGACATTAGTTTTAAGTATTCATGTGATTCCAGCTTGTCATGTTTTATCTGTTGTATGTTTTAATGATTTATATCTTCACTGTAGCTTGTGAGGAGAGGAAAAAAGCTCCATGGACAGGTACCACGAAAACAAAATTTTACTGTTATTATAAATACTGGCACTTATATTCATTTCTCTGGAAGAAAACATCTCTTCAAAAGTATTTTTGTTCTGCTCTTCTAGTCTTGATGGGTAAGTTGTGGTTTCAAGAAAAGGAAAGTGTTCTTTGTCATTCTCAGATTGTTGTATTATTAACATCACTGAATAGAGTAATTGACAGATGTGTATAAGTTTTGTTAAAATGATTAAAAGCTCTGCAAATCATAACCTGTCAGTGTTCCCTGGGAAACAAAGACCTTTCCATCTGTTAGGGGACTCTGTAAATGAATGTAATGAGTCACCTTTAAAATGACAGCTGTCACCCGTAGCATTTGAGCCTTGAAGGAAGTGCAAAAATATAATGAAACACACATAGACCGTCCATCAAAAAATATCCTTAATTTGTTATTATTTTGATCACCTCACTGTGGGCAGGGTATAATAGCTTGTAATTTGTCTGTGATCTCTAGTGTCTGGATTATGTCCAAGTCAATAGGAAGATAGTTATGTTTAGTGATGCTACAATTTGATAAGGCACTATATGCCTGCATATATCTTTGCACATTCTCTGTCACAGTCTTCACAATGAATAAAATTTTACGAGGATAGTGGTATGTGACAGCAGCACATTTGAAAATTACTTCTTTGGAGCTGTGGAAACCCAATAAAATGGAAAATGAGGGATGGAACTGAGGGAGGTGGGGGGGTTGGTGCCCTTTTTATTCACCTGCAAAGATGGTACACCTGTACTCCCTTCCCCTTCAATATTTAAGTTGTTTTAGTAGAGGTAAGTGATTTGTCACTCCTTTGCTTGTACCATTGTTTCCCCTTTCTGATATGTTATCTGAACTAAGGCAGGTGGAGTCATAACATTTTCTGTGAAATAAAATGCAAATTCTGTTATGCAAATGGACCATTAAGAACTGAATTAGATTAAGCAGTGGTGGTAAATCAGCAATTATACTGTTTTTTTTTCTTTTTTCTTTTTAAATAGCAAGATTCCAGCACAAATAAAATCCAACAAGTCTGCAACACATGTTGTAGATCGTAATGCTAGTCACCACTAGAAGAGAAATCCTAGGGCTGCTGATGTGCTTTACTGAATCTAGTATACTTTTTACTACCACTCTGATGCAGTCTTTAAAGCTAAGGATGCTGAGCAAAGTGCTTTGACTTGACTGGTAACACAGTATATTAATTACAGCTCATAATAACTTTCATTTTTACATAATTGTTGTGTAGCTGTGCATGTTATGCCAAATAAAATCCTCAGTCTGGACTGGTGATTGTGATTAATATTTATGCTGCTGTTAAAAATGAGCATGCTTTTAGCTTCATCAATATTGAAGATTTTCTGGATTATTTATAAAATGAAACAAAAATAATTATAATTAAAGAAATCCCCGAATGGAGCAAACAAGTGGTTCTTCAAATTCAATTCTAACTGAATTTTATCTGGCTGCAAAAATGCATTCTGTGATAACCAACACATGCATTGAACAAGGATTGGTCTTTCTCCAGACCACCCTTCAAGGCTTGGAAATGTGGACTAGCATTTTCTAGTATGCCTTACAAACACTCAGGATGAAGGAAATAAAGAAAGTGAATGAGGAGAGCTGGCATCCACTTACAAGAAGCTATGGGATTCAAGATTTGGCAGCAGCACCTGGTGGCTCCCCACAGTTGAGTGTTGTCATTCATTGCCTGTAAAAGCTTGAATTTCTTCCAGGTAGAAGGTGATGTGAACAGCACCTTAGACTAGAGGAATTACTGGTTATCAGCAGACTTGTCTCAGGTTTATGTTCTTGATCCGACAGTAAGCTTGGCAAATCTCCATGAAACCTTTTGAACAAGAGTGCTTGATTCGGATGTCCTCCAATTGTTCCTACTTCTCCTACAGTTGCAGTAATATGGTGGTTCCCTAACATTTCACCTTTGCTAAAGGGATAAGAAGTAACAGGAACTGAGAGTCTGCCCAGAGCATCATATTGTCTTTCTTCCCTTATCTTGATTTCTGCCTCCAACCACAATAACGTTTGCAGTTGCAGTGGGTTTAAGTCTTAGCAGTCCAGAGAAGATTATTAATAAGTGCTGGAGAATGAATTTTTAAAAAGGTGATTTCTTTGGAAATTAAAGCACTGAATGTACTTGTTAGCATTCTACAGGCTTTACCTGGGTTTCTAGATCTTCCATTCCTCTCTCCTATTTTAGTCCACTGGAACAGGTGTATTTAGAAATGAACGGTGGTGTATTTGTAGTCATCAACAGCGTTACTCAACTGAGTTGTGCAGGAAAAAGTGTCCATGAACAAGGTTATATTTGCCATTTTTTCTGTTTTTTTCTTGGGGGGCGGGGGGGACGGGTCTGGATATTACTTTTCAAAGACTCTTACTTTTTCAAAAGGTAATTATTCTTTTCCTTTTAAAGGATTACTGTGTCTTACTTTGACATGTACAAAAAGATTAAATCAACTAAACAAATCCACTTTCTATCCACATTACATCCCTAAATGAGTCAACTACAGACTGTTAAGGTAGCATTGGAGCACTGAGTTGCAGAGAGTTGGTGTATACCAGGGAGCTTGGTTCACTTACTTACACTGGTGCATGGAAATGCAAAAGTTATTATGGAAGCATAATTACCAACCTCTGGAATCTCTTTGAGAAGAAGGTGGCATGAAAGAAGGTCAGAATCTGGACAATGCTCTTATTCTGGAGCATTCCACTACTACAAACTGAACTGAGACAAAGCCTCAATGTTTTTAAGCAGCTTATCTTGTGGTCAATGATAAAGACTTATTAACAGTTGCTAATCTCTATTCTAAATCTCTCATAGCACAACGGTACCATAATGTTATTAAAATAGTTTCACATGTATTCTTTTCTGCTGTATTTACTATATTCGCTTGGTGTTATACAAATCCTTATTCTCAATTTGGAATGAGACACAAGGGAACAGAAAATCATTCTTATAGCTAATATGGCTTTAAGCATAGAAACTCAAAGGGTATTCAGAGTAAATACAAATTCTCATCTGGTATAAGACAGTCCCTAAACATGTACTCATAATGAAATACATTGCTATGAACCATATTATAGTTAGAAGATATTAAATGCATTAGTCAGTTATCCAGAATATACATATCAGATGATTTTTTCTCATAATTTCAGTAAAAAAATCTAAAAAATAATTTCCACTAAAGATGAAATAGCTATATGTTTAGTTATCAAAGAAACATTTTAATTTAGGGCTGAGTAGTTTACTAAGTATGATAGTCCCCTTAACAGGGTTTCCCACTAAACTCACAGTAGTGAATGAAAAATTCGTTCATAAAAAGTGGTTTAATTGGAAAATAAAAATATTGGTTTAGTATATTTTAGCAACTTTAATATGATGAATTTTTAAAACACAGAATTTTAAGAAATAAATGGAGGTCTTATCTACAAATATTATGATTAATATTTTTTTAATTGTGTGGTATGAAGTGTGAAACATCTTTGAAGACAGATGAGGAATCTGCTCTAAATTCTCTACATGAGATAAATTTGCAATATAAAGTATTTTAAATGGACATATGAGAGGACGGAGTGGTGACTAATAAAAGGGGCACTTGCAGAAATCATTATAACATATGGCATCATAAAAGATGCCTGTTGTAAAAGGGTTAAAAAAATAAGATACATGGAACATTTTCCTAAAGACAGTAATAGCAGAAATAGATAAATGTCATTTTCTGATGGTCAGACAGATATGGTGTTTCTATTTTAATGTTGATGTCAGCACAGTAATCCATTTTTTATCACTTTCAAATCAAACCACTGAAAAGAGTTCTGTATGTGATTGCCCCTAAAATGATGGAAAATTTGCAGCTATTGCAAAATGTAATTGCAAATTTGTTAGGGAGTATTTCTTCTTGCAAACATATTACAAATATGTTTTCTGTAGTGCACTAGCAATCAACTGATTTCCAGATGCAACTTCAGTGTTGGTTTTGGCTTGGAAAAAGTTGAGGATAACTGACGGACTGATCCCCTAGTTCTCTGGCAGCAGTTCACTAGGTGCACTTTAATAAGATTTCCATAGAGTTAGTGTTTGAAGCACTAAATACAATAGATTTTCAGAAATAGAATTTTAATTATTCCATTTCTCAGTGGGTCAAAATATAAACTTGTTGTCCAATAATCTATATTTCAAGCCATATCTATACTCTTGCTTCTTACCAAGATAAATCACAGAATGTTTGTGGACATTTTGGAGTCTTGCCCAAATAAAAGGTATTATCTCTAGCCCAAAGAACCAAAATGAAGGAACCATGTCAGAACACTAATTTCATTTTTAAAACTATCAAAGGGCCCACAATTTCACCAGCATGTATTTAAGAAAAAAAAAATTAAAAATATATTTATTAAAAAGGAATTGGTCTCCCAATCAGGTAAAAATGTTTCCCCAAAACTTGAACTAAATGTTTTTGTGAGGCAGGCATTATCAGGAACCATCAGCAATAAATAAGCCAAGATACTGTACTCTCTTCCCTGAATGATAACATATGCATTATGGAATATACATCTCAGAAAATTATTAGATGGCTCATTAATTCCTTGTTCCATTTCTCCATGCACTACTGATACTAAGGTGACCTTTCACAAATCAAGCTATACATACAGCAGAGAGCCGTCCCTTCTTTCTATTGGAGAATTTTCATTTTTAGGGAAACATTACTAACTGAAGAAATAAGCTTTCAGCTGCTTTCATGTCTTAGACTCAATAAAGGATAAGGATAGGGTATTTATCCCATGAGTGAACACCCTGAAGCAGTTATACGTGGTTGGCTTAAAGGAGATCTAAGAATCTCTGTTTGACAGACTGGCCACTTTCTAAATGAGAAATCAATGACTCTGTATTCTGGGTAAAGAAAAGCCAGGATGGTTTATAACTTGTTCTACATATACTGTGGATCCAACCAAGCTCTGAATTACACACAGTTGAAGACAGCAAGACAGCAACATCCCATGTCCAATGAGGCCTTCAGCAGCATAAGGTACATTCTGGCAGGACTCAGCACAGACAGTGGCTCACTAGATTTTGGAATTTAGCCTGTAGAAAGACAAATATATGTAGCAGGAAAAAGGGAAAAAAACAATGGGGGTTTTCTGTGCTTAGGATAGCCAGATAATTAGATGCAGGCTGGTTTTGTTTCTGGCAAGAGACTTGCAGAAAACATGCAATGGGTAAAAGGTAATTCTGCCTGCAGGACTAGCACATATCTTCATAATACCTGTAGTATTCTGAACAAACTAAAATTCTATTTAGCTGTCAAAAGCAATGTCTATTTACTTAATTATTGGTAAAAAACAAACAAACAAACAAACAAAAGAACCCCAAATCAACCCCCCAAGTAAACCCAAAAAATCCAGTGTGGAGGCTTTATGCTATTTGGTAGTCATTGCTACAGTCACACAGGAGCAGACAGAAAGGGACACATACTCTGAGGGATTGATCATGTTGCTCAGAAAGAACAAAAACAAACAAAAAAAAAGAGGTTAATGAAAGTGTTAAATTATAATAACAAACTCAAACAACCAGACATAGAACTTAGTCATATTTTTCCCATCATTTTGTCACGTTGTTTACAGCAACATGAATAAATTATTTACCTCTATTACCTAGGCTTTTAAGAAAGACACATTTAAAAAAAACCAAAAAACAAAAAACAAACAACTCTTTACATTCTTCGGATTTTTTTCTCCACTTGTATACTTAAGCAGTTCTTTGAGAACTTATACCCTCATTTATAATGCTTTTGGTGAACTCACACCAGTGTACTAAACCAAACTATCCTTTATTCAGCTCCATGTTTCTATGAGCAAATAACAGCCTGTAGGGATTCAGCACATCAGCTGCTTAAAAGATAAACCTACCCAGCTTGATGAAAACTCTTCACCACCTTCCTGTTGAGAGAAAACGGTTACACATTTCTAATAAATGAAGCAGGAACTGTCATTTTTTTGGCAAACTGATAACTAGCTGTAACAGCCGCATTGCCACAAGTTGCTTTTCCAAAGTAATTACCATCAGGCTCCCTGTGGTATGCAGTGTTTAACACATTTCTTCTGTGTTAATGAATGCAAAAGCAGGCAACACCACTATTAGTAATTGCTTTTTATTCGTAGTCCTCATTTTCCAGATAGGTCACATTAAACACAGCCATTAAACAATAGCGGTTGAGATAATCCATACAATGTATGCTGCTTTTGTTTGGTTTTTGTGTCATTCACCAGTCATTGGTGCAACTTTGAGCCATATGGGGAGACAGGGGCTGATAAATGTGAATGCCAACCTGTATCACAACTGGGCCAGAGAAGTCAAAACCTTAATCAGGTTTCATTCAATTACACTTCAAATCAACAAATCTTGATAGCTAAAACTCCCATTTGAATTAATGCAATAATAATCACTGCCTGATGTCAAAAGAAAGTAATTAAACAATAATGAGTAGGCGTATATTATGCTAGGCTTCAGAATTGTTCTTGACCTCAGCAATTTCCCTTCCATTGGACAGCAAGCAGCTTGAAACTTTGAATGATGTATCTTGCTCCCCTATGAGCAATGTTTGAGTTCTAGGGGTAACTTGGACTGGGAAACCTATATTCTCAAGTGGCAAATCACAGTTCAGGAAAATCTTTTTCCTGACAAATATGCCAAGAAAAAAAACAGAAAAAAAAGGTCTGATTTTGAGTCCTGATTTGATTGGCCAATTGCTTAAGGAACTCCCAATTGCTGGCTTTCATTAATAAAAAAAGATATAGAATGCCTTATTTGCTATTCACAGTGTACAGTACAATTTTATTAGTTACTTAACTAGCCTCCCTTAACTCCGCCATTCTCTTTATAATCATGTGGCAGGTATTTTCTTTCAGTCTTATAAAACATGTATGTAAGGAATGAGAGAAATAACTCATAAACTTTATCTTTCATTGCTGCCTCTTTCTCCAGTGGTGATAGTAGAGATACCATGGAGAAAAAGTACTCTTAAAATTCTTCTGTGTGTAGTACTTCCTTCACACACAATCATGTTAATTTTGACTGAACCAGCAAAACTCACTTTGTATAAGCTCTGCTGGTTTACTGGTTCATTATGTATCCATTCTAAATTGTGAAACAGATTTTTTAACCTGGGATATCCTTACTGGAAGCAGTATGCCAGAGATCTACAACACAAGGCAGTTGTCAGCCAAATTAAATAAAAGCAAGATTTCCTAAACTCTTCTATAAAGCTGTGAGTCATGAATTCTGAATTACCTCAGAGTGGTAAATAAATAATTACTACTAAATACAGATAATGTGTTAAACAGCTAAAGCTAGTAAATCACTAGTGACAGAGAGCCTTAAGGTAAATTCCTCTTACATTGGCACAGCCCTTTCTCAGAATGTTGTGGGTTTATGTCTTCAGAAACATACAATGAATTGTACAATTGGTTACTCAGTGTTAAAATCATTTATAAAATACACAAATCTCCATCACTTGACTGCATTTACATACTGGCTTAGATTTTGCTGAATAATGGATCTCACTGGCAGAGCTAAAGACTTGGTGCACAGATACTGAAGTGATGGGCACCACGGAAATACGTATAAGAGACTGATCAAACAATAAGAAATCCTCTCCACTATGGAATTTCAAGCTATCAAGCTATCAAGCAAAACCAATCTTGGGTCTCCTGGCCAAAAAAAAAAAATTATATAACACAGACAACACCACATTTTAGATACATAAATTGTCCAAAACATGGAGAGTAGCTTGATAAAACATGTACAAGATCCTTTTTTTACATGTAATTGTAGACTTTTTTAACAGGAGGAGCTAAAAGCAAATTGTCAGAATGGTTGTCTCCCAAAGACAATTCGTTGTAGGACTGGCTAGCTAAAATCACCATTTAACAGCAATCCCAACATCAAAACAGGCTGTTGGGTCAACTTTCTTTTGTGAACTGATAGCTTTGTGGGATTTGAGATTGCCAACCTCTTTTATATATGTTAGTATAGTACAGGTCACATTTAATAAACCCAATACACCATTTTTAAACAATGCACTGTAGTGGTATTTCCAACAGAGTATCTGAAATATATAAGGGACAAATCCTGAGCTAAACATTTTACTCTTCTGCTTATTCTTGTTCTGTGCAAGTTCATTTTGAATGTGGGTTCGTTTTTAACTTTCATCTGAAGGCAATTTTGAATTTTTTAAATGCAATAAAAAACACCTTTAGAAAAAATAATAAAAAGTAGAAACTATATCCCAAGTTTTTCTGCAAATATTTTTCAGAACAAATGAAAACCAAACTAAAAACACCCCCCAAAATAAGCAGTATATATCTAGAACTGCAGTAGGCAATTGCACATTCTAAAGAATCAGATAAAATACTGCCTGTGCCACATTGGCACTGACGTGTTTTTCAGCTCTATGAACTTAAGAGCAAAACTTTGAAAATGGTGGCATCTATTAATAAGTCAATCAAATATCCTACATTAAACAGGCTGGCTGCATGTGTTTGGAAAAAAAACCAAGGAGGTTCCAGATGTTGGTTCGAGTGTAGTTTTTGTTATTAAACATGGGTTTGCAATAGAAGCTTCTACAAGGACTTGCACGTAACCATGACTGATGGATGTATTTGTAGGCCGTTCAGTTAGCTCCATCAGCTCACTCAAACACATTTTGAACAGATTATGTACTGCAGTACTTCGTAGACCATACATTAAACAAGAGACTTTGCTCTGAGGCGCTGCTTCCCACAATCCGTGGGGAAAAGGAAGCAGGAAAAAACAAAACTCATAGAGTTCGACAGCTACCGAGGCAACACTTGCCATTTACAATATAAGCCCAAATATTTTTGCAACACAACTATATATTAATTTAATAAAATACACAATATAGCTCTTATACACTCAACAATTTGGCTCATATGCACTGAATCTGCAATAAATCAATAAAAATATGTCATTTGATGTAAACACACTGAATCTTCTTACATTTGCACATTTAAATGATCATGTGATTTTTGTGGATGTCTAAGACATTTTCACTTTCCTGAGCTATTTTAGTGTCCACAAATGAATAAAAAAGTGTTAATAATGTTAATTTCTTTTGTGTATTACCCTTAAAGGTAACTATTTTTTTTCAAACTTTATTTTACTTCAGTGTTTTTAAAACTTATCACTACCTACTTATAGTTTTGTTGGACACTAAAACGCTAAATAGATATTAAAATCTTTTTTTTCTTTTTTATCAAGTGAATTAGCTTATGTGTGTGCAGGACAAGATGGTTTATATCATTTTACATTTAACCTTAATATGATATGAAGTGTTTTACTAATGATCAGGATATGTTTTGTTGAATAATGATCTGGAATGGGTTTTTTTTGTTTTCTTGTTCTTTTTTTTTTTTTAATATATTTGTGGCAGATAACTTTATACATACATGTTTACCACAAATGAATGTTAATGTTTGGTGTCGCTTGGACTACTACAAGAACTCTTTTTAGGACTTTCAGTAGAAGCCTGTGGTGACTGCTGGAAATCCACCACAGATCAGAATTATTCAACCCTGTTTTTCTTGGGGTTTATACGTAAACAGTAAAGTCATCATCAGCTTTTGAGGACAGTCTTAAAGTACCAGATGTATTTCCATTCCATCTTTCACACACCTTCCTATCAGATTGTCAAAATGCCACCATCTTTCCTTCTTTTGTTTTGTTCTTAGTGTACTTGACTCTGTCCTAATGAAAGTTTGGTCAAAATGAAACCAGTGTTATCTGTCAAAAAGAAAGAGCAGTGAAAAGAACATACTTGTGGGCACTTCAGATGTTCACTAAAAGCCTTAAAGCAGCATTGGTCTTCCTTCATTCCTGTAAATCTGTTACAACCAGGGGATTTACTTATTTATTTACTTTTAATCAGCAGAAGAGGAATGGAACTGCCAGCCTGTCCTTATTTTCCCCCTCACTTTCTGACGGCCACAGGGTCGCTTCCCCGACAGTCCTGCAAGAGCTTGTCTATTTCTCTCACAACTTCCTCGGCATCCACCGACTCCCTGCCTAGATCCCGGGCTGAACGATCTAACTGCTCCAGAACAGAGTCCATCTCACTCGAGTCTCGGCTCACTCGGGAATGCACATCTGCAAAGGCCCTAGCCATCTGATCTGATGCAATGAAGGGAGCGTCTTTTGACTGTTTACTAGGCGATAGATACTGACTGTCAGTTGACAAGTACTGGCTGCTTGGTTCAGCCAAGGCTCCTGATTTCACTTCACAACCATCCAGTGGTCCTTTTGTTGAGGTGCAAGGCTCAATGCATGTCTTGGTTGGGCTGCTCGATGCTGAGGGAACCTCCTGAAGCAGAGGACTCAGGGCACGTTTGGCTTTTAAGTAAGGTTTAACATTGGCAATGAGAATAGTGTGCTCTCTCTTGTCTTTCCCAAATGTACAAAAAGTCTTTTTCCCAGTGGGATTCACAGTTTCGTATGTCTCAGTCTCAACATTAGCTTCAACTGTGGGTACAAAGAGATTTGTGCGATAATCTGCATTCTCAGCCTGAGTGGCTGCAGGGAACTGTGGCATCCAACACCTGTCAGAATGACCAAGCACTCTGCATTCATCTGTGCAGTTAACACATTCTTCTTGCTCTGTAAAACAAAGGAGAAAGAGAAAAAACTCTAATTATAAGTGGATTTCTTTAAACTAATGGGTAGGCTATGATCAACATGTTGATTGGCTTACTTGATATCTGGTTTCTTAATTACGGAGAAAAAGAAGAAGCTATAATTAAAATATTTCAGAAGGATTGCATAAACCTGTTGGTTGAGAAAATAGATTTATTTAACTCTGTTCTTTGTGTATTAAAGCATTCACACAGCCCAATGGAAGTATAAAGGGGTCATTAGAGAATCATTCTCAGTGGAATTGAGCTTCATCTGTAAACTAATCTGTTGTAGAAATCTGTTAGGCTTTGTTCTGTAAAACTCATCCTAGAAAAGAGTGAACAGTACTTAAGGAACTCAAAAGGCATTATCAGGATTAATTTTTCAAATCAAATAACTGAGCAATGACTGCCTTTCTGGAAATACAAACACTTCATAAAAATCAGCAAGCTGGCTTTTCATTTTTGTCACCTCCATTTCGTTTATAATTGTTGTGTTATGTGACAGTCACAAAATAAAAAGGTTTTCGTAAAAAGCCTACTTTTCCTGCTGAGAACAGAGAACTAGAATTTTCCATCATTATGCATTAAATATAAGCTTGTCAAAAAGTGCATATTGCAATTTTATTAGACATAAGTATGGATCATGTAATCAGTTTTCCCCTTTTTTGTTTTGGTGCAAGTAAGCGAAAATGGATTTGCTCAATACATACAATTTGGAAGAATGACAAACCGTGACACATTATTTGAACTCATAATGTTTTCAGATAGGATTTCTATATTCTTATTTCTTTCAAAGAATATAGTTAAATAGGATTTTTTTATTCGCTACATTTTTAGAACATACATTTTGATACTTCCTGTTCTACAATTCAAAGACATAAAGAAAACTTTCTGCTTTAAAAACCTTAGCTTGTCTGTCATTTTACACTAATAGAATATGTTTGGGCCACAATTTACCATTTTATAATTGTGCACATGACTCTAACCCAATATCAGGGATAAGGAAAATTCCAGAAATACCCCCTAAATCTGTTTTTAGAAAACCACATCTCTGAACCAAGTTGCTTTCTTTTTCTTCTCAGTACTCTCTAGTCAATACTGATAGAATAAATCATTTTATCATCTCTATGCTGGTCTTTTGCTATTAAGCATTTTCTTCCACAAAATGGGCAGATGGGTTCAAATATTCATTTTATTTGAGGAATTTAGTATTTACAAAATGCCTGGAATTCCAGTTAGACAAAAAACTATGAGTATACCATTAAATGTAAGGATGAAACACAGACACAGAGACATGCACAACAGGTCTTCAGAAGAGCAGAACAAAATTGTTGACCCAAAGATAGGCAAAATTTAAGTGATCATAATCTTTCCAAATTAGAAAATAAATTCCTAGTAATCTTATAATATCACCACCAGATTCATGGACAGTTGCACTGCAGAAACCTGACGCAGAAGAAACACCAAACGTGATCTATGAGAATCCAATAATGTAAACAGCTTTGTTCACATTTCTAAAAAGACATGAATACATGTGACTTACATTTAAATAAAATTGTGTTATGTCACAAAGATCAGTTAAATCCAGGTGAGATAATTTACTCAGAACTGATAAGTGTTAATGATACGGTTCTGTGAAAAAGTGTCATCCTGTACATGTGCTCCCTTCCTTGAAGAGTTTAAAATCTAAGACTGGTGTAAGCCCTAAAAAAATACCGAAAGCAAGAGAGAATGAGGTACATGGAGAGGAGACCACGGTGATTTTTGAGGAAAAGAATGTAACAGAAAGGCTTTAAATATAAAATTCATAGAGGTGAGTCAGACTCACCTCTGTGCCTGGTAAGATCATGGAACAGATCTTCCTGGAAGATATATTAAAACACATGGAAGACAGGGAGGTGATTAGAGACAGCCAATGTGGCTTCACCAAGGGCAAATTTTGTCTGACTAATCTGGTGGCCTTCTATGATGGAGAGACTTCATCAGTGGACAAAGGAAGAGCTATGGATGTCATCTATGTAGACTTTTGTAAGGCCTTTGTAAGGCCTTTGATATGCCCCCCCCCCCCCCCCCCCGCAATATTTCTGCTGCTAAATTGGAGAGATATGGGTTTGATGGATGGACTATTAGATGGATAAGGAATTGACTGGATGGCCGCATGTCAAGAGTTGCAGTCAATGACTCAGTGTCCAAGTGGAAACCAGTAATGAGTAGTGTCCCTCAGGAGTCCATACTGGGACCAACACTATTCAATATCTGCATCAATGACATAGACAGTGGGATTGAGTGCACCCTCAGCAAGTTTGCAGATCACACCAAGCTGAGCGGTGCAGTTGATTGGCTAGAGGAAAGGGAGCAAGTGCAAGGTCCTGACCATGGGTCAAGTAAATCACCAGTATCAATACAGACTGGAGGATGAAGGGACTGAGAGCAGTCCTATAGAGAAGGACTTAGGGATACTGGTGGATGAAAAACTGGACATGATCCGGCAATGTGCACTCGCATTCCAGAAAGCCAATAGTATCCTGGACCGCATAAACTCAAAGAGGGTAGATTTAGATTGTACATGAGGGAGAAACTCTTTAATATGAGGGTGGTGAGACACTGAAACAGGTTTCCCAAAGAAGTTGTGGATGTCCCATCACTGGAAGATTTCAAAGTCAGGTTGGATGGGGCTTTGAGCAACCTGATCTAGTGAAAGATATTCCTGCCCACCGCAGGGGGGGTTGGACTAGATGATCTTTCAAGGTCCCTTCCAACCCAAACCATTCTGTGATTCTACGACCTCCAAGGAAAAGTAAGTTGCACGCTGGTTTTAGTGTACAATCAAAATTAGCATTATCATAATGAATAGCAACAGTAAAAGACAATCCCAACCCTGGGACTGTAACACAATGATAGAACTGAGAAGAGCTTAAGGAAGAGATTTAAGTTTGTGATGTTTGATTTTACTTCACTTGAATGAGATGGCATTGACATGCATAACCATAGAGACAACATATGTGGTGACAACTGCTTAATGAAAAGGGAGCCGTACAAATAAAGGACATTGCTACACACCTCATTCCACTCATTAGTTCACCTCCAGTAAAGTTCTCTGTATCTAGTTTTCCAGAGTTTCTACAGCATCAAGCAGATGCTGCTTAAAACAACCAAGTGAAACTGCTACTGTCTCTCTCTCAAAAAAAAAAAAAAGGAAAACACAAAATTCCACAAAAAAAAAACCCAAATAAATATATGTTAAAAGTCACATGGGGCAAGAGCATTGGAGAGGAAGGTTCCAAGCTTTAGCATAGAATAGGCAATCGTTAATACTAGCCAGGTTTGATTACATTTTATTACAGAAATCCAACAGAAATAAACAAACAAAAAAATGCCCCAAGCCCAGCCCTTTCAATGTTAGTTGTAGAATTTCAGATTTTGCAAATGCTTGCTATTAATTAATTTTGCTCTTTTTCTCTTCCTCTTAATCCTAAAGACTAGATTCATGGCAAGCTCAGCCTCTAGCTTTAAAATGGACCTATATAGTAAGGAGAAATAATAGGTGTTTTGTTTAAGATTTTCTCTAACCGGATCTAAAATTATTTTTCTCTTACGTGGAATTCATGACAATGCTGAGTAAAAGTTTTCTGGCACTTTTAAAGGTTTCCCTAAGCAATTAATCAGGTTTCCAACTAACAACTGTTTTATTTTGTAAACTTAACTATCCTTTGTATGAATTTTTGTAAATAATTTTGGTCCCTTTTTAACAAAAGATGAAAATTAAAACATGCTGAATGTTAGCTACCATAAAATGCTCAGAACTGCACAATCAACGGACCAGCTCTGCTCCTCTCTCTCTTTTCAATTATTCCATCAAAGCAGGACTCCTCTTTGCTCTTTTTTTTCTCACAGAAAAAAAAATAGCACTTCCTGTAAAACCTCCTAACCATATTTAAAGTGTCAAGAGCTCATAGTGTACTGGGAGGCCATCAGTGAACACAACTGGGAAGATTTCAATAGATTATAGCCTATTTCATTAAACCACAAAAAGGCCATCTGTAGATGGGAAACTCTTCCTGACTTTCAGGTAGTAGTTCTTTGTCATATTATCTTAAAATACATTAAATAAATGTTCATATATTTATATACAATTCTCTGCTACCTACATTGGCAACATATATATATGCATATGAAATATACAACTGGAACATTCTATTTCGACATTGTCTCCTATTCTAAAACTTAACTGAACTTTATTTGTTTAAAAAAAATAATAAAATTATTCCCCTAACTGAAATTGAAATAAACAAACTTTAAATGAAAGGTAAAGACCAGAGTTCTCAACCACTGGGAATAAGTTAACTACACTAGGTATTCAGTACTGTGTCAAAAACTACGCTTTGAGATTTTTCAAGACTGACTAGGTTAATTTTGTTATAACCAAGTTATGTTCTACGATTTTAAATTCTTAGCTCTTATGCATGTTCCTACACATATACTGGATATGAGGATAACTTTCACACAGTGTTTACATTATTCATTACTGTCAATAAAAATACAAAGTTTGCTGGCTATCTCTAAGTAAGAGAGATATATCATATAGCAAATATATATTATATATATTCCATACCATGTCTTCCTTCCCCTTCTCATTTCCTGCATTTGCTAAAGCAGTTTTTATATTTGCATTCATACTCACAGTATCGACTAACTTTCCATTTCTGCTCCCTGGGCATCCTAGCAGTGACTGAATTAAATATGAAGCCAAAAAAGAAGAAGAAACAACTACTGAATGACCTTGAAGTGAAAACCACCTGCATTGCATGAGCTTTGGTGCTCTAGTCCTGAAAATCTGTGTCTTTTCACTTCACTCTTTTATGTCACATCGTAGGAAACGGATTTTGAGTATTGATTATCATACATTATAAGCTGCTTGTCTCACCATTAGCCTGTAATTTTGACTGCTACAGCTAGCAGACAGTGAAGAAAATCGAACAGGCACTTTTGTACTAGCAGCAGAAACTATAAACATGAAGTGAACTATCACCACCAAGGGCCAAATTAGTATATATGAGAAAACAGTATCAATTTAAAGGTAAATATATAAATATATATATGTAAAATAGGTCATACACTGTGCTGTACAGCAAGATGTGCTGGTAGAGTGATATGCACCATCGGTCTTTATCTCTATACTTGTCTCCCTCCTGTTGAAAATAAACTCCTAACAGTGCAAGTGTGTACAATAAACAGAAGCAGCCTAGAGGTTTTCCTAACCCTCTGGAGCTTTAAGGGTAAACAGTCACAAGTGCTTTATGCACTTAGGGGAGAACATACACTAAAATAGAACTGCTAAATTATCAGCTATAGAAAGAGAAGGAAACAAGGTATCTGGAAACAACAGTCACCTAGATAGGAAATGTATACTGGATGTTTTAAGATGGTGTAGGATGAAAGTTATGTTGGCAACATATAAAATGCAATGCAAGGTATGTATTTTGGTGCAACATAAGACATATCTTACATATTCTATATCACTAGAGGAGCTATATTTAACACCTACTTTCTGTGGCAAGCTTAAAGCAAAAGATACTTTTATTATGCTATCTTTAATTTCCTATGCTTTTCTCACAAATATTGTGAACAAAATTAAATATGGGTACTGATTTCACCCTAAATATATTGCACTATAAAGTTAATTAATTAATGCTTTAGATAGCTGTCTCCTTTCAATGGCTAAAACTGAGATATCTTAGTTTGACTCACTAATTATATGAAATGTGCATAATGATAACAAAGAATAAACTCAAGAATTTTTTTTTAAAACAGTGACTCAATGTAGCCAAACTGAGTTAATAAATACAATATTTTTTCTAGTTTAATTGGACCCTAATTATTTAAATTACACATACATACACAAAGCAGAAAAGCAAATGAAAAGTAAACAATCCATGTACATAAAACATCAGCATACAAACATTTTCAATAAATATTTCATGTACTACGTTTATAAGATGAAGAACACTATACTCTGTATCAAAGTACTACACATAATTTAATAGTAAATATCCAGGCTTGTGTATAGGAGAAATCAGACTTTAAATATATGTATATGCACATATACATATATGCTTTTATATATATGTATATATGTATATATGTATGTAAATATATGTATATACACATATATTTAAAATCTGATTTCCTCTGTACACAAGCCTGGACATGTCCCTACACCTAGACAATCATACAAAACCCGTAAATGATGTTATTGAATTGTATTTGACATTAAACAAGGCAGACGGAGTTCAGATCATTTTAATTTATAAGATTTGACCTGGTAAATGATCATTCAAGTGCATTCTTTTCTAAGAACTTTTTACTTACAAAATATAAAAAAATGTAGCTTTGTATTACCATATGTTCATCAATGAAGGCTAAATAAGAATATGGCTAGATAAGTCCATGAATAATACTGAATATTTTCAAATGTCAGTAGCTTTTGTTATTTTTTATTGTCCTAGGAAATGCTAGCCTATCTTTCAGATATCTTACTTATTTACTTTTTTTTTCTGTTTCAACAGATGGCACCTAGTTTTTACTATCGCATAAACACTTCCTTCTAATTGAACTTTTTTTTTCTTCTTTTCTGTAAATATAGAAGCTAAAAAATAATCATTAATTTTCAGGGATGTCTCACTGGCTGACTCAGTTGACTGGAATGCCTATCAACCAACAGCTCAAAATGAAAAATAGACTGGAGGACCCATTCCAAAAATGTATGTCTTCTTCTTTTGAAGAATGCAGTTTCATACTGCTGATACGATCTACCTTCACTCTTGAAATGCTCTATTCTTCATTGCATTACAGAGTGAACAGCAATGCACATGTTTTCTGACCCTTGTTTCACATCACAAAGAAAAAGATCTGCCTTTGAATGCACGCATAGAGTTCACACTGACTTCCCTTGGAAATTGGTTCATTTCACCCTTGATGTTGTGAATTTGTGTTTGTTATTGAAAATATTTCCATTTAGAATTCACTCAATGAAACAAGGTGTAAAATCCTTTGTAGCTTATATTTCTCTGGTCTAACCACAAACATATTATGTAAAAAAAAAAAAAAACACCAGTACTTTCTTTAGACTAATAAAATAAGGTATGAAAAATCTGTATTTTCTGTACATATGTGTAAACAGATGGAAAATAAATGGCATCTAATGTCTAATAGGGAATATAAACAACTCTGCCTTTCAGAACTTCAGTAATTCCTGTAATATGACCAGAAAACCTCCCAGAATTGATACGAAATGGTGTCTTATCTTTTTATTTGAGACAGGCGGTTGCCTTTACTAAAGAACTGAAAAGAATATAAGTAGGTATTTATTAAAAGAGAAAAATCACGGGCTGCTTTGACATGTCCTAAACACTGGGGCTATATGACACTTCTGATGAGAATGATCAGCTAAAGTACTACTTCTGTGGTTGGATTCCTGTTTAATTACAATTGATTTTGACATAAATGAGCAGAGGTAAACAAATACTTCTATACACATGCTTGCTGTTATTAAACAGAGCTGTCTCCAGTCTGAGTATTTATATTAGCTTGCCTGTTTAAAGGCTCCTTTCAGTTAGGCAAAGCAATTATGTAGCTTAGATTAGCAAAATGGCTGGCACTAAAATGAGAAAGGACTTCCACTTTTTAAAATCTCTTGGATCTCGTGGTCTTTTCCGGATATTATAACTACGTGCTTCTAAGATCTATAATCCTTACACAGTTTCCTCGTTGTTGGTTGTTGGGGTTTTGCTTGGGTTTTTTTGTTTGTTTGAATGTTTTCTGGACACAGGATAAAGAGAATATATTTTTTATATTGACATGGCATAAAACACTTCAAAATCAATAAAAAGATGGTGGGCCTATGGATTTAATTCTAGTTCACATTTGTCCCAAATCATGAATATTGGAGGAATATTTCACGATTACATGGAACACTAAAGAACATTTAACATTTTTCTTATGGAAGTATGCTTTAAATTCATGCTTACAATTTAATGGCAATCACATATTTTTAATTAAACACAGAATAAGAGCAAGAAAACATTTCTGTTACCTGAAAATTTTCCATCCTCACAGCGGGCTGGTCCACAGATCCCAACAATGGGTCTTTGGCCTCTGCCTTGCTGTTCTGAAGGCAAATCAGACCTGTGAGTCACAGACAGGGATAGGCTCTGCTTCCAAAATTCACAACAATGTCAAAACTTCCACAGCAGAAAAGCAATTTCTGTCTGTGGCCCAGGCACAGCTCATGGCCCTTGAAATTTTTCACTGTGCTTCTCAAAGGTACAAACACGGAAATTTATAGTTGGCAGTGAACTGAAAATGTCTGACTAGTAAAAAGGTGTCTCATTTCTTCCTGTCAGAGCAGAAAGAGGAGAGGCTAAGAATGGACACTCGGTTTTGGTTTCCAACGTATGCCTGTAAGTCAGACTGGCACCTACTCTAATCTGCAGTAAAAAGACCATATGAGAGTCATGAAAAGATATTTTGGCCTCTTCCCCATCCCACCATAAAAAACTGTTCCTAGCCCAGGGCTGCAGGGAGGGAACATGCAAGGGCTAGCTATGCCAGCCCTGCATTTAGCTGAGATGCTACAAGGAAACTTTAGTAATCTGACAAATTCATAGTTTTAAAAAGTAAATCTTTGTAGTAGAGCTGTTTCCTGCAAAAGAAGAGAAACAAAACGGCAGTAATTAACAGAAGAGAACAGGCTTGTGGATCTGTTAGAAAGAACATTTTAATATAACACATTTTCCTACTCTTGATGAAGGCAGTTCCACAGATTTTACAGTGGGATTGCTTCAGTACTGGCACCTAAAAATGCAATGACTCTTAAATCTGAAACCTAAGTGAATTTGTGTAATCATTTGCAGAATTTGCATGATATTCACATTGTTTTTTACTAACTTCACTGCAAGCTAGTCATAATTATAATATCAATAATTTCCATGTCTAATTTGTAATATTTAGTAAATACTAACACTGTATATTGTACTGTGGCAATGTTTAGTAATCCAGTCATTAACCAGGTCCATTGTGAGGCATCCTATACAAATATTAATAGATTGTAGTTAGAGACAAGAGGTAACAAGTGATTATGACTAACAAAAGCAATGAATGGGAAGGAAAGACAATGTTAATGAAAATACAATCATGCTGTTGACATTTCCCAAAAATACCAATATAAAAACTCCATAATTTAAAGAAGCTATCCCAATCTGTCACACTATCAAGCCACCAACAATTAGCTATATATTACACCGAGCCTTCCTCACCAGCTGCCAATTATCTCAGTATACAAATCTTTAATTAGAAGGCACCAAGGTTTTTGCTTTGTAAGCTTGTCTGAAATTTGGATATGACAACTTGTTTACAGACATTGATTGATGAGGGTGCCACTGAGGAGAGAGAGACATGACAGGCTTCTGAAGAAATCTGTTTCTATGTTCTTTTGATGGCTCTCTTTACATCCTGACTACAGGTAGACTCTCTTGAATGGAAGTTTGTCAGGTTCTGTGTAGAAGCATAATTTTGTCCAAAACAGAAGCAATGCAGTAAAGTTTTTCAAATGCTCTCAGTTTTCCTTTACAAAGCCTTACAAAAAGTCACTACAGGCTATATGGATGCTGAACCATTCAAAATCTGGCCACTTTGGTGAAAGAGAGTAGTTTCTTCCACATTCCTGCCAGCATGCTTGGATTTACATTCAAAATCTCCTTTACCAGACATAATGAGACCATGTCTGTTTTATACTGATAGAAGGAAAAGCCCACTGGGTATCATTATCTGTTTCAAAAGGTTGTCGTATATGGGTCATATACTTTGGACTTCATGGGAGGTACAATGCATCTGGCAGAACAGGAGGAAGAACACTTTTCATGATGCTGCTCTCAGAAAAACCCTCAAGTTGTCCAGGTATCTTAAGGAACTCTCACTTGGACATACAGATACAGAAATATCTTCTTAGGAAAAAAGAAATTATTTAAGAGTTTTACATAGAGTCTCCCCTATGCTATGCTAAGTAACATATTCATTATTGTTTGATTAGATGGTGCCCTAGACTATTGTTTAGCAGGTTGCTGGTGTTGTGTTTTATTACCACCTTCAAAAGAGATTTGCAGAATAGGATTACCCTTATGCCAATTTATGAAGCACCCGCATTCTCTTAGGAATTTGAGTTTCATAATGCTATCCTACTTAGCTTTCTGCCTGGATAGTGCTGCAATTAGATCAATCAGAAAGAATAATTAAGGATGCCTTTTTCAAATCTGACTCTGTAAATAAAACTAGTATGGCAAAAAGAATTGTACATGTAAACAGATACCATATTTTCAGTTTCTCCATGAACTGTAAATTAATTTCTGAAAGACACTTCCTGAAGATGACTTCAGAATTTTCACATCTTCCTTTCCCCAGATCCTTTATCAAGAACCTTAAGTTCCAGATCACTTTCTTATATTTCAAGGATAGAGGAGATTATAGATATTAGCAACACTAATACAGAAAATCTCTCCTGCTAGTTACTTTTATTTGCAGCAGCTGAGCTGCTCAACTGAGAGTCACCTTTTTACTTGTCCTCTTTGCGTTTGTTACAGCTTCAACTTTTTTATTGATGTTGGAGTACTGTGATGTGACAAACATACCTTTAAGAAAAATTGGTAATTTGGGAACTATTTCCAAAGATGTTGTCATTATGTGTTCATTGTTTTCACTAATATCTTCACTTTTTAAGGCTGCTAACTGTTAGAAGCTATTTTTCTGGTCTCTAGCAACCCCTCATCTGAGCCATGTTCTTATAAAAAGTGTATTTTAGTCCTGGAGATGATAGACTTAAAGGCTAGTTACAAACATCACTGGCAAGTAAGATGCAATCAGGGTAATTTCTCTTAGCTGTGCCCTCAGCTTACTTACCTGTACACCCTACAAAGGAAATCCAACAGTGAGGCAAAGCAAGTAAAAGATGCAGCTGCTACCTTTAAAGCTGCTGAAGGATTCAGAATATGTCAGTCAGTGTCAATCTATTGACTTCCTTTAAGAAAATCTTTACTCTGTAGAGGTGATGATACTACACCCCTAGAAATGTGGCAGACATGCTATAAAATGCAGTAAAACCTATTCTAGACATGGATCATGATCAGCTTTCTCAGGGTATTTAAAGAGACAT
The DNA here is from genome assembly GCF_965183815.1 of Platalea leucorodia. NCBI lineage: Eukaryota > Metazoa > Chordata > Aves > Pelecaniformes > Threskiornithidae > Platalea > Platalea leucorodia. Next base: position 36,775,650 of record NC_138824.1, on the reverse strand, counting down.
TTTCATTTACTGGAACTTATCACTACAATATTTACTTGATTCAGAGTTTCATGAATGTTTTCCACCATGACTTGGTTTTAATGGGTACTCCTCCTCTCAGCCTTTTTGTTCTATTGGAAAGAAAAGGCAAGAGACCTGTATAGTTATTACTGGCTTGAATTCTTAGTGTCACAGATAATGGGAAACAGAGAAAACTGAGCCCCAGTATCTACTGCATGGTTTTTCAAAAACAGCCTCTGGGTTTCCTAATAAAAACGTAGCTTTGCTTTGTTTTTCTTTAAGAAAAAGGATTGCTTTAATTCCCAAGGAGACAAAAATTGTGTGTGAAGCACCATATCTGAAAGCAAGGCTAGTCTGACCTTGAACACATTCTGTAAGGAATTAAGGTAAGAAAAAACTGTCTTAAAAAAAAAAAAAACAAAACAACTTTTTTTTTTTTTTAAGTCCACCTGTTACAGCACACACATAGTATGTATCCCACTTCTCAGGTATCTAAGAAACAGTTTAGCAGAGCTCTAAACTTATTTGTAAGCTCTCAAGTGACTCTCTGCAGTTCCAGCTGAAGATGGATACAAGGCAGCTAATTTGCTACCACCAAGGGAAAATGTTATAACATAAAAACATTCCCTCCCTTAGCTTCAAAACTGTCGAGTGCCTAGGGAGCCTGACTATTTGTAGAGTTGATACTATGCATATGCTTCCTCTGTAACTGTTATATGCATACATCTGGCATCTGTCTCTGTGTTAAACAGACTTAATTGTCACCAGTATTACTATGTAAAAAACCTCTATCCTAGATGGTTAATGTAAAAGAAATAAATGAAAGGATATATGTGATTTTTGTAGAAGAAAAACCATTTTGCATTATTGGCAATGTATGCAAAGAGCTCTGCACTATGGCTATCAGCAAAATATTTTAGCTCTTACTTCTGAATAACTTTAAATAGAGATTACACTCTTTTCTTAGCATGACATTTGGCACTTTGTACAGTCTCTTAATCAAATGATATTGTTTTAGCTGGAATTCCTTTTTCCATTTATTCTCCATTTTTCTTTTTTTTTTTCCTTTCTTCACTGTTGATCCTCCTTCTTTTACCCACATCAGACTTCAGAGGTTTTAATCATTTGCCAGACATAGCTGGATCAATTCTGAAGATATGTCATTTCTTTTTTTTAGGTGATATTGGGGGGACTCTACATGTTAGTATGTTATTCAGCTCACTGTTACCAGCAAAGTCATGACTCAGGCAAAACACTTGATTTCAGATTTCAATATATTTTTAAAAGATCAAAGAGCATGGCAAATCTTGTTCTTTGGTTAGGCAGACGATGCAGAGCAGTAATACTCTGAAAGACGGAAGTAGCTGCATAGAACTAATACTAAATTGAAGGATTTGTGAAGTTATTTTAACCTTTGTGTCAATGTTCATCTCAAAACCCCCCAGCAAAGTAAAAAAAAAATACTTCTAATTGGGAAAACACACAGAAATGAGTTCTTCCTGTAAAGTCTGATAAAAAAATGATAGTGATTTGACATCTGACATCATTCATGATGGCAAAAATGAAATACGCTCAAGGTGCTTCTTTTACTAAGATTTATTTCTTTGAGCAAGACTATAAAGCATAACCCTTCCTAAGGCAACTGTACCTGCCTAAGTCTATTTAGGATTCAGGAAAAAGGTATTCCTACAGCTGAGATCTTCTGAAGAGCCTGGTTTCCTCCTACCATGTGCACTAAATCCTAGTGAGCAGGAAGACAGGCCATAGTACTTTCACCCCTCCTGCTTAAGCTTTATTATCATGCAACAGGGAAGCAAACCAGAGAGAGCTTCCATCTAATCTGCTATTTAGGGGAAGAGTTCTTGTCAATCAAGGGACTGAAAAAAAACACACAGGAAGTAGACTCAGACGATGAATATTAGTTTCATCAGATGCCTAACAGCAGCTATAAGAGAGAAAATAATTGCATTCAAGAAACAGAGACAGCCACATAATATAATTTCTGACAATTAAAATTAGACTAGAATTCTTATGCTGTCTCTAGAGGCAATGGAGAAGGATGGATTCAAAGAGCCATTCAGAATGTCAGTGATAGGCTCCAGATCTAAAACACTTCCCAGATAGGCCTACCTATCTTCACTGAATATGCATGGAGTTGATGTCCTAAAGTTATCTACCTCTGTGTTAGAGATGATACTTTTCTATTAGCTGTCTTAAGCTTTTCAGCACTCAGAAACTTGTCTGTTTTGAGTCTAAGGGCCCAATGTTCCCTAATTTAATGTAGATGGAATTTAGGTGTGTAACTCAGCATCATGAGTCCCCTTTTCCAAGACGTGCTCCTAATGTATGTTGTCCTTCCATTGGTAGGAAAATTGGCCCCTTGCAAGCTAATAACTTAGCGATTACATGCACATATAACTTTTGGGATTTCCACATAATATTCATGCAGTATCTAGTCAGATCAAGATTCTTGGTATTTTTCCACTGAGCTATTTTCTTGCAAAAGTAAAGCAACTTTTCTTCTCCCCTAATACTGTGCTACCCTGCCTATACCAAACTATTACTTTTTTTTACACAATTAAAATTTGTGTCAAAAAGTGCTGCATTTTGAATGCCTGAAGGAACACATTGGGATTTGCTGCTCTTCACTGAGGCACACTGTAGCTGATCCACTCCCTCCTTGCAGCTGCAGCTCTGGTTCCAACAAAGTTCTTGTGAGAACCATAGCATGGAGTGGCTTTGCTGATGTATAGGTGTTGCCACCTTTACACAAGCAAGATGTTTGATATAGCGTGAAGTGGCCTTTTTATTTTATTTTATTTTATTTTATTTTATTTTATTTTATTTTATTTTATTTTATTTTATTTTATTTCTTTATTTCATTATTTCCAGAAATTTAGCAAGAGAAATCCAGATCAGCTGATCAACTATACTTTGTCTACAGAGCAAGTTGGCACCTTAGATATGACCAGAACACCATCCTACCTCCTGCTGGAATTTAGAGGCAGAGAGCCAACGTCCTTCTTGCCAACTCTTCTGTCCAGCTATACCTTGCTTTTGCAGCCCAGGCTTTGTTGGCTCACAGATCTAGCTGAAACACAGCAGAGTACTGGATACCTTGCAAAGATGCTAAATTCCAATTTTCCCTTTCATCTACAGTTCAAACCTACAGATATTCTGCAAATATTACTAAAGCACATGTTTAGCTTTTGCTTAACTAGGAAAATAAAAAGAAGGGAGCTTCATGAATCATAGCCCATATTTATGTACCAGATTTTTCATACCTACCTGCCTGTCCTGAGAGTACAGAATTGCTAGCCTTGGATTTTGGAGTCAGATTTTAAGTTATCTGAGATGCCCAAAAGTAAATCACAGTATGTCACTTTTCTCCTTTCCAAGGAGAAAATAGAATTTATTGACGTAGAGCAGCATACCTGGAATTCCCTCCAGTCACTGATTCCATTCTCGGAAACAATTCTGATCTCAAAATTCTTATTTTAAAGGTTGAGTAGGACTGAGCTCTTCCATTCATTAAGTCTGTGGCTTTCAACATCAACCCAAATATTCCCTCTTTAAATAAATTCTCAGTTTATATTTGGCATGTGTTTTTTAATTCAACAACGTTGAATCGGTATTTCTCAGAGGGTCAGACTGGGATGATAAACAACTGTGAACAACTTTGTTCATAAAACATCAGTCACAGTCCTCTGAAAAGCTGACATACTTATTTAGTAGTTAATTTTTCTCTAACCATAATCAAGTGGAAAACTAATGACGGTAATCCTGTAGATATATCCTGTGATATATTACCACAGCTACATTTAACCACTACAACCTATTGGTCAACATGATATACAAAGAAATTCAAATGCAGCTTGATGTTACAAACTGCCTTTAACATTTTCACCCACAGTTCATTGCACCTGCATAACTTCAAGAAGTATTTCAGACCCATACTGGACAGAGTGGTAAGGCTAATATTCACAACATATATTGGGGTAGATATTTTCAGTTTTAGAGCATGTTTTTTTTTGGGTTTTTTTTTTTTTTTTCCTACTGAAAAAAGCTAAGGGCCATTAAAAAGAAAATAATCATAATAAAAAATCATAGAAAAATATAAAACTAGCATGGAAACATAAAGGACAATTCTTTAACAGGTTAACCACTCTGAATAAAAAGAAGTTATTATGTATGTCTGATTTTCAAGTCAAAAAACAAAAGAGAAGAAAACATATGTTAAATCTAAATGTTTATGTAAAATGTCTTCCCTAAAGTTTCCTAGGATTAATTCAGTAGAAATTAATTTGTTTGCAATCTTTCTTTGAAAAAAATCATGTCTAAATAATATATTTATTTTGCTTACTGTGAGAATCTGTTTTATAAAACAATCAGCAAATGTTATCCTTGAATATAATTGCCTATTTAATTTGGAACAGGAAATCAAAGTGGAGTAAAAATACAGAATAAAGCATTTCACACAGAGACAGATATGTATTTTTCTGTCACTTTTTATTTTCTACCTTTGGAGAGGAAAATACAGCATTTTCTATGAGCTTTCAGTGTCACAGTTAGCCTGCTCTAGCTATGATGACAACATGCATCTTTGATGACATGGATGAATACATCTAAAATTCAAGTCTTCCTTCTAGCAAAACTAGCTAGTTTTGTAAGTACAGTAAGCCTGTACAGAAGGTCAATGACAATCTGCCTATTAAGGCCGACTGTTTGTAAGTAGTAAGCAGCATTTTCTTGTTAGGATTTTTCTCTCTGCTTTGCTGTCTGATTTCTGCAGGGACGTGCATCTATTTACGATGCTAAATCTTGTTGTTCATCTTTTATGTCTAACATATTCTTTGTTCATTTCCTAGAGGTAGACAAACAAAACTGGTGTTGTCGTTAGCATTCTCCAAAGACACGGCCAATGCAGATCTAACTAATCCCCTCCCACTTATTAATCAGCAATCAGTGTCTGCCAATAGGATTTGGGAATCCCATAAGACAATGTTTAAAGAGAAGGGTTAAATTCAGCTTGTTTAATGACATTCTCTGTTCCTGGGATCATTCATCATATTCATGGAATCTGTTCCATGGGGGGACCTAAGGCTGCCAATTAAAATAAATTAAACTAGATGGACAGCCATCCAAGTGAATGAGATTGCTGTCATGATCTGAAGTAACTTTATTAATGGTGAGAAGCTATGTTGGTACAGACAGTTCTTTTAATCTCCTCCAAAGACCCACATATTCCTTGCAGAAAGTTGCATTTGGGAGGTATCACCTCTAGAGCTAAGCTCCCTGAGAAGCAATCATATTAAGAGAAACCTGCTGGGGTACTTGATTTAACATTAAAGTGAATTTATCAGCTACTCCCAACTTTTTGAGAGACTAATTGAATTATCAAAGGCTGCAATGGGGAATGTAAAGCCTTCTGAGAACGGATCTGTAATATAGATAAAACCCTTAACTCGTGCCATGTGATTCTCCTAAAATGTAGTAATAGCCTGGGTGCTAAAACACACCCAAAATTAAAATTTCTTTTGCCTATCTAAAGCCTCTCCCTACCCACCAAAATCAAGGGAAATACCAAGTGTGTAGGACAGGAAAAAGACAAAATTATTTTAAAACATCTTATTTATTCTGTGTCCTCTTTCAATGTCTTTAGGTGTGCTGGGTGCTCGATAGGGTAAGTTCTATCAAATTTGTTGTTCAGCTGTTTATAGTGTATATTTTAATTTTTCACTTTTTATAGGCTTTCAGAAAAAATATACAATTTCTCTCATTTTCAGTGGGATCACACATGATTAAAATCAAACATGAATGCATCATCTTCCTGAACTAGGACATATAATAGTGACAAAAAAGTTGCTATTAGTGCAGATGTTAATTTCAGCTGTGAAAATTCATCCTTGCCCAAAATTTTGCAAGGTAATTATCTAACAAATTATTTTTATTTTTTAATTGTGTCTCTTTGATGTACATATAGGTTTGGAGTTGTAGAACAGATCCTGGCAAAAGAGACTAGTGGATTGGGGGTGGGTGAGTCTGGCAAAGTTACAAGACAAAGGCAATTTATTTTATCTCACTGCCACTTTGTCAGAGATCACCTTCATATACATACATAGAGATAAGTGTTCACAAGGATATTGTTGAATCTATACTATTGTGCTGGTTTTGGCTGGGATGGAGTTAATTTTCTTCACAGTAGATAGTATGGGGCTATATTTTGGATTTGTGCTGGAAATGGTGTTGATAATACAGGGATGTTTTAGTTACTGCTGAGCAGTGCTTGCACAGAGTCAAGGCCTTTTCTGCTTCTCATACCACCCCACCAGCGAGTAGGCTGGGGGTGCACAAGAAGTTGGGAGGGGACACAGCTGGGACAGCTGACCCCAAATGACCAAAGGCATATTCCACACCATATGACATCATGCTCAGCATCAGCATATAAAGCTGGGGGAAAAAGAAGGAAGGGGGGGAGATGTTCAGAGTGATGGTGTTTGTTTTCCCAAGTAACCATTATGCATGATGGAGCCCTGCTTTCCTGGAGATGGCTGAACATCCACCTGCTGATGGGAAGCAGTGAATGAATTCCTTGTTTTGCTTTGCTTGTGTGTGCAGCTTTTGCTTTATTTATTCAACTGTCTTTATCTCAGTCCATGAGTTTTCTTACTTTTAGTCTTCTGCTTCTCTCCCCTATCCCACTGGGGGGGGGGAGTGAGCGAGCAGCTCTGTGGTGCTTAGTTGCTCGCTAGGGTTAAACCATGACAATTATAGAGACAAAGCTCTGTCTACAATACATACATTTTCATACATTTGTCATACAAATGTATGAAAAGTACCTAATTACTCTATTAACAATTATAAAAGTAATTATAAAAGTAAAAAAAAAGCCATGTTAAAATTGAAAGTATGAGAGTAAAGCTCGCAAGACTTGCATGACAGAACAAAAGATACAAGCCTAGCTTTGACCCTGTAAACCTCCTATGTTGCAATCAAATGCAGTGACAACAAGCTGGAGGTGTTCACTGCATGAAGAGGTGAAAAGAGGTGATTGTAAGGAGTGTGAAGGCAATTCTATATCCATAATGCATTCATCCCAGAGTACAAGGACATCTGTTAAAATACTTTCTCTTAACAAGCAGCTTTAGAGATACTTGAGTAAAAGCAGGTAAAGAATCACAGAGGATAATTTAACAAGATGCTATAAGGCATTAGAAAGGAAATATATTGTAATCTGATTTTATCATAGAAGTGTGTCCTGTCCCATGAATACAGCTGGTGATAATTGTGAGTAATTAATAATTATACCAAGAACCACCTGCTTATCTCTCATGCACAGAGCAAAATTTGTAGCATTCTCAAAACACGCTGGTGGTGTTTGCATTTTCCCTTTCACTTATGGAGACCTCCCAGAGACATGCAGAATCCATTGCTCAGTGAAGTGGACATGGGAGTAGATCAGGAGAAGCTGAGGAGCTATTAGTTGTCTCTAATTTGTTCTTCTAAATAGAAATTGTCTGCTTAAAGAATATGAGAAGGGGAATAAAAAGATAACTCCTCGCTGCATCAAATGCATATATGTTCTTTCAGTATTTGCAAATCAAATGTCTTGCCAGAATCTCAAGAGCCTCAGAAGTCAGATTGCTTGTCCCTGATTTTTGGAGTGTCATTTCACTGACAATTTCATCTTCTGACTTTCCATCTTATACTGAAGGAAGTTTAAACTTTTTCAAAACACTGAATAGTTTTGCACATTCACTGGTCTTTCATCATCTTTGTTCCACTAATACTCCTGGTCATGACAGTTTTGTCCTCCTTGAGCTTCTCCACAGGGCTGTTAGTCTACATGTGCTTGATTCCTTTCACTAGACCTCTTTCTCTTGCACTGTCTACAAAGATAACTTGCTAACAATAACACATAGTTCCATGAGCAATGCAACTAATTAAAGCTTATTTTCTGTAAATTTTTGTATTATTATTGACTAACATGTCTCGGGCAGCACAGCCTGCTTGAAGATTTCTCAGTAACCGAGGCATTGTTAATGACTTTCTTCAGTCAAGAGTCTTCAGTGTCTAATAATCCATGACATCAGTTTTTCATTTATATTGGGCACTTATATAGTCTATTACAGCTGTCTATATCCACAAAAATTGTGGAAACTTATTTTTGAGGCCTGTGTTCTTGGATAGATACTGGTTCAGAAGTTACAGGTAATCAGGGAAACAGGCAGACACAGATTGCAATTTCATGGAGTTATTTATAAAAAAATCTGAAAATGTATCTAAAAATCAATTTTTTTTTTCCATAACTTGTGTTGAAAGACTGGTCTCCCTACATAGGATTTTGTTTTTCTTGAATATCCGGAAGGCATCTACAAGATCATGAATGCTACCATAAACTACTTACTTATTGGTTAGGTTTTTCAAGTATCCCTTTCTGGCCAAATCAATGTAAAATATATTTAAATGACTTCTCATTGAGAAGCAGATTAGCCTGATTAAAAAGATTCACTAATGTATCCAGGTTGATTCTGACGCTGAAGTAACTCAACCACCTCCACTTGTCATGCAGTACTGCTTTGTGCTGTTCACATAGACAGGTACATGGACATACATTTACATGTAACTGAGGAACGTAAGTGGAACATAGCCCCAGATTCTGACACTTGTGTGCCTCCAAGGAAGGTGTCCATATGCCAGATAGGTGTCTAACTTCCTGTTATAGTACATGGAGATCTACTTAAGAGTCAACACCACACACATGCTACTGTAGATAGTTACAGTTGATCTGAATCCCATTGCTAATTAGGTGTATGAATGTGGACCAAAATTGCACTCCAAATGTCTAAATATAGATGTAGGTTACCATCTTTAGGCAGAACTACTTGAAAATACTTGGTTGCCTACCCTAAATACAGTCTTCTATAACAAGACACTTTGCACAGAATTTTGGCAGTGATTATGAACAGAGCTGCAGAACTGACATCTAATTGGATTCTTTGTGTTTCTGTGTTAGGAAAGTTCCATTTTGATTAATCAGTCTTGCTACCAAAACGTGCTATTTCTTTCACAGCAGTTTTCAAGAAAGCTGTTTTGAAATTTCATGGAAGACATGCTCTAGCTTGTCGTGCCCAGCTGTATTACATCACGCAACAACACACTCACACATGATTAATGAAAACCATGTCATCCTACAGCAGTCAAGAAAGAACTAATTTAAGTTAACGTGCTTATATTCCTACCCCTTCCATAAGGAAACAGATCTCCTAGTGCTACTTTAAAAAAATTAAGCAGATTAGCTTCGGTACTCTCACATTTGGAGCAAAGGACAAGGAGAAGTTTCAGGAAATTACAAGACAAAATTAACCATAAGAAGCTAACATATTTCTATCAGATCAAAATATAAAGATTACGGGGTGAAAAAGCCAAAAGCTGAGGAAATACATCTGCTGAGAACTGTTTCTCTAAATCAGAATTGCAAGTTTAGACTTATCATTCTCCAGCATGCACTATATTATAAACCTTCAGCCCACAATAAATATAACTTGTTTGGATACAGTTTTAAGTAGCATCCAAGATCAGCTCACACAAGGAAGGGAATTTTATGAATAGAAACTTTCAGGTCAACAAACTTTAAAACTAGCTAGCTTAAGCATGCCATTTTCTACATGAGTAGAAAAAAATCTTTTAAAATAGAACATTTATCAATAGGTTATTCTGAAGGATTCAAAGCACAAACAAAAATTTACAAGTATGCACAAAATACATGTTGGCAAACATGCAGTAAGAGGGAATGTCTGGTATATACCTGCTTTGCTGAAAGGCAAAATCCTATTAAAAACAAAATAAAATAAAAATAACATCAGTGATTATAAAAAACTCCCAGTCCACCTTCAAAAACAGTTTCTTTTCCTCACTAAGTCACAAATCCCTTTAAGCTTAACTTTTAGCTTATTTCAATGGTTGTGGTTAAGCTCAGCTGTATTAGGTGTGGCTTTGTTTGTTTGCTTTTTTCCCTTTAAATTGATATTAAGCAAAACTGGAAAAAAATGTTATGTAACACAAAAGAAGTTTTTTCTCCAGTAAGCTCTAAACCAGAATGCATTTCAGCACAACATTTCTACTTGAAGATTGTTTTACCAGTATTAGTTCTGTCATAAATATATAGCAAAATTACGTAACTGTAACCACTTCCGTATCTAAAACTAAGAATTAATTTTGTTTTGTGGGAAAAAAAGAATGTGATAAATTTTAAAAGATGTCCAAAACTGGACTCTAGCTAAGGCCTAACTTTAGTTGTTCCACACCTCCAGGATTTTACTCAAAAGAAGGTGCACTGAAATGAAAACAGTGGTAATTGTTATCCTATGCATGTCTAGAGGATCTCCTTTTAGAAATATATATGCATATCTGTAGAGATGAACAGAAGAAATACCTTCTGAAAAGTATGTTTGCTTTCATGAAATATAAACTATTGCCAAATATGTGAAAAGGAAAAAATTATTTAATAATTATTTTTATTTTCTTTTTTTATTCTTCATTCTTTTGTTTCTCGTCTTGTTTTTCTGTCTGTTCATGTTTCTTTTCCTCTGTTCCTCCTTCAAAACATGTAATACAATGCTCTATTGATCATTGATATACTGTTTTCTGAAGTGTCCACAATTTTACTTTTTCATTGAGTAAAAATATCCAGAACTAAAAATAAGCCACAGAATTAATCTCCAAAGCTGAATAAAACCTGAATGGTTATCACCTTTAGTTATTTTAATTTGCATATTGTAATCAGTTCTGTTTTCCTCATGAAGTACTGATTTAATAAATTCATAATTGTATACTGACTGCAGTTACATGACACCAACTGAGACATGGAGTCAGTCACATGCACTCACACAGGCAAAAAGCAGACATAATGTTTCAAGCTTTATATTTTTGGTCAGGTATAGAATTTCTAACAATATGGACAGGCAGATTATACATGAAAAACTTTTTCATTCTCAGCTAAAATCTGTGTCTTGCAGTAAAGCAAGTAATAACAAGACAAAGTATTTCATGCTTTAGCAAAAACTGCCTTTTCAATAAATTTACAGTAGGTAGTAATGAGCTATATTGTGCAGTGTTTAATCTGCTCTAAAAAAAGTGGAAAAAAATTCTTCTGCCCAGCTCTCAGGTATTAAGTCCGTACATCTTTTATGTTGACAGTTCAGCTTCAGGCTATAAAATAGAAGAACCTGTTTTACATCTACTGTTTAAAACAAGAGCAGAAAAACTAAACCTCCATCAATCTGCTGTCTTCATTTTATGGCTTATCTGTGGCAAAAAATGAATCATAAGAAAGATTTGTTCTGATTCCACAGACAGATCCATCAACCCGTTGGTACCTGTGAACCATGCTTTTCTATAGAGATTGGTGGTAATGGCACAGTTGCGGTATTAAACATACTATAACATTGAGCTACTGCTGTTCACTTGCAATTACACTAAGGATCTGTAAGAATGTATCTAGAAATGTGCATGCACATACCACACACCCAAAGTAATACAAGTTCACGTGGTCATTTTTTTCACATCTATACCTCTTCCAAATAGTATACTTTTTTTTAGAAGCTCTATCAGGACCAAAGCAAATAGAATAAGACAGTGATATAATTTTGAATATTGTTTTCAGAAGAAATTTCTGTCCAAATCCTTTGAATATGAAATGCATACAAATATGTGGTTTCTTCGTCAAATTACTTGTAAGCTCTTCAAGAAATAACACAGTCAATCGAGTTCTGAGCTGTGACTTTTTAAGCTGCGACTTTTCAAAAAACAAACCCTACAGAGCTTTATAATCTCACATGTAAATTTTGGATCACAAGAGAAGACAGCCAGCAGATGAAGTATTTGCTCACCTGAAAGAAGCAGTTCAACAGATTGAAGTCTACTTGTGATGGTATGTAGGGTGAGGATAGCAAAGGAAAGCAAAGTCGGGAATGCTTGAAAAATAAAATATTTTTAGTTAACAAGAAGAAAATTAAAATTTTGGGGAAAGGATTCATTTCACATCTGAATCCCTCTGCCAAAATGGTCTCTGATTTTATCTTAACCCTGTGAATAGTCATCTCTGAAAAAGTGTGGTAGCAGTTGCATTAAAGAACATGATTCTTTTAGTTAAGGGCCACTGCAGTGTGTTCAGGAATAACTCCCATTGGGGTAAATAATCTAATAATCAGGGTAAAAAAGAGTGTACACTAGTGTATGCAAATGACTTAGGGTAGTAACTCTGCATGTAGTTTCAGTCCCCTTTTTTAGACAGCTCTGTCCTGACAGCAACCTCATAATGCATTCAAACCCAGTGCCAGAAAATACCAACTAAGCGGAGAAAAATTTGAGACATTCTTAAAAAATGATAGTTCAGTTTGCTTTAAAGCATGACACAAGTGTGAGAAAAGGGGACAGAAAAACACACAAGTATAGTTTAGTGACATTTATTCTATAAAGATTGTGAAAAATGTATCTTGTATGGATTATTTGGATATTTGCAAAGAATGCAAAAAACAGCTAATTACATAAGCTATCAACAGCTTCCCATGGAAGGAGCTTATAGGGTTTCTGACCTGATATCATATTCATTTAATCTAATTTATGAAACTGCTTGAGGAAATATTCAGCTGCTTTCTGAAAGACTGACTTGGGGATTATTGGAGCTGTATAATTGTTCAACTGATCAGACTTAAAAAGAAACATTTTGTTTTACATTAATCTTGCAGAAATGGGCAATGAATTTGAGAAATAGATTGCTGTCTAAAAGTCTTGCCAAAAAATGTCTAGCTGAGAGCAACCACAACTACTTTTTTTTTTTTAACAGTCTCATTTTCTTATTTTCAATCTTTATTCAACATCTGTTCTTTCCCCCTTCCTCTGTAACATAATTATGCGGAAATCCAGCATAAAACAGGTTGAGCAGTTAATAACAGGCAGCTTAAACATTTTTTCACACTGATGCCCTGCAGATGTTTCTTTCTTTTTCTTTTTTTTTCCTTTTGCTTCTCATTTAATTTGTATACATTCCTTTCCTGATTTTGAAGTATGCTCTCACAACATATGGAAGTACCTGAAAATAAGTCTGGGAAATGCACATGTTCATAAGGCCCTTATTGTGATAGGTAGTGCATTTAAAGGAAGACAGTGAAATTCAAAGTTTGTCCAGTTGAAGCAGAAGGAATTTGATTGAGATTGATAGTCTCTCACCACACTCACTCCAGAAAGACTTCCAGACCTTTTAAAGACATTCTGTATAAAGGTTGACAGTCTTTCAGTATACGTCTATGTATATGTTTTCCTTTCTCCACAATAGGTTCATTTTACTTTTCTATATTTGACATAAACTCACTACACATCTCAAAAGTAATCATGGCTACATGATAAATACTCCTCATTTTGCAGTACTTCATTCCAGTAATTAGCACTTGACATTTAAACTAAAAGAGGTGGAAAAATGTTATACTGACAGATGTTCAAAAGGTCCACTAAAATATAAGAGTTCCTCCATGCAGAAACAGGTTCAAGATGCTGTTTTCCCTTGAATTTCCAAAGAGTTCACTGATTAAGATAAGTAAAGTATCCTAAGTCATCTGGAAAAAAATGTCTAAATAAGTTGGTGTTAACTGAGAAAATAGTACTAAAAGTCTAGTAAATCTTCACTTTAGTTCACACCAGAAAAGAGGAAGTTAAAAATTACAAGACACAAATATGCAAAAATAGAATGGATTTCGTTTTATGTGATACATGTAAACAAACAAAGCACAGTAAGCGTAATTGAATGTACAACCTATTGTAATTAGAGGATTCTATCTTCAGGTTTGCATAAATACCTTAACTGGAATTATTTCATGAATGTTGAATTGGTTTATAAAAGATGAATCCAAACAACCCTGATAAGGGTGAACGTTTTCCCCATGGGTTTAGTAATGTATAAGTCCTCACATTTGCATTCTGAGGACTGAATAATCTCGGGTTTTTTTCACAGTCACTGGTTTATTTTTATATTGGTATTTGAGGCAACTATTGTATATTTTCCATATTTTCTGGCAGACTTGTGTAAAAAATGTTGATTTTAATATTTTTTCCACCCTGCCTGATGAATGAAATTTTTACTTTTATATGGAGTTTCACTCACATATTTATCATATTATAGTTGGACGAGATACTATTCTTTTTTAACGAGATACCATGTAATCCGATGGCTCCTGCTGGAGAAAAAATATCTGCTTTCATTTGTCTCACAAGAGGTGACGAATAGTTAAAAGCACAGAAGACACATGTAAATTCCTAGTTTATCTATGAAACATTTGTTCTTTAAGAGGGTCACAGAACTGCAGCTTCTAACCTGCAGGGCTTAAAGTAAAAGAGAAATTATGCCTTTGCAGTAGTAAAGTAGGTTTGACACAGATGAGTAAAAGAATGTTTCTTAACTAAACATGAATTTAAAAAAAAATCTGAAAGATTAATATCTTTTCTTTGGGCAAAATTACATGTTACAGATTATGAGATTACTTCATTTTCCTTTGTTCTTCTAAAAGATGTCTGGTTTCACTCCCAGGCAGAAGGTTAAAAAAAAATTTCAAATTAAAACGAAACAAAACAAAACAAAAAAACCTTCTCCAATTTCAAATCCCCCTTTGTGATAAGGTAAGAAAAAGCATTTGATTTTTTTAAACAGTATCTAATGCTAGAAGCTGCTTTAATAATGAAAGGTTATATGGATAGCTTCTGTAATGTGCCCAGTCAAGTTAGCCATAAATATGTGCATACCTAACAGAAAAATTCTTTTGTAATGCAAAATTTTACTTTGCAAAAAAATAATATTTCCATGAAGGAGTTCTTCAGCATATGCTTGAAAGGACTACCTTTATAGTTTCACTTTTAGATTATTGAAGTTGTAGAAAACTCTTTTTGTTCCACACTGTCCTCACCTGCTCCCAGCAAAGGAATCAAAGCAGAAGAGGCAGTTTGGAAGCAGGCAGGAAATGCTAAAGAATGTGAGAAGAAACCAAAAGACACCCTGCATCTGGTATGTCCTGAAATTACCTTGGAAGTCTGCTTAGAACTACCTGCCATGTAGTGTGCTGCTACTTACTGTGTGTTCATGTGTGCCTAGAAAATTTGGATTCTTGGAACTGATCCAGCCAGACTGCAATTTAGAGTGAAGTTTATTAGCTTGGGGGCGGGGGGGGGGGGGGGGGGGGGGGGGGGGGAGAGTAAAAAAAAAAAAAGAGCAAAGAAAAAAAATGAAAAAATACAACAGCATCTTCAATACAAATACAAAAATCTCTTTTATATGAGCTTGCTATAAATGTGCTATGGTTTATGGTAGAGTTTTTCTGCACACCATCATAGTCTGTATGAACAAAACAGTAATGCAATACTGTATTGTTGCACTGCAGATTAGATCCTCAGCCTCACATAACCTCTTCCAAGTGTCATACAACTTTCTTCAGTTTCAGCATTTACTGATAAGAATTCTACTAAATAGATTACTATAGTAAATTATATGTTCTTAAAATGACTAATATCACCAGAATCATGACTTCAAGACATCACAAGGACATGAATTCATAACATCAGGAGGAGCAATACACAATACTGCTACTGACAGTGGATGTTCAGTTGTTAAATTTTACATACTCTTTGCATGTATATTAGGATAATTCTGGGGAACTAATTTTGTGCAAAACCAATTCTTCTTAGATTTAAAGTACAAGAGCAGAGAACAGTTATTTCTTGTTAGAAGAAAAAATCCTTTCTATACATGAAATTCAAGATTTTTTCCTACTATTCACCAACAACAGAGATTTTGTAATTGCTGTTAAGTAATGTTTCATGTGCAGCAGTAAATATATGATTACTATATATACACAACATCACTTCAGGGTTCTACCAGACATGATAGCTATCAGAAGAAAATAATGTCCTTTGTAATCTTTGCAGCGGGAAATTTTCCTCGTTTTAAAATATGTTATTTACAAAGTTGACAAGACTCAATTAGACACACTAATATTTTTTGGCTTCTTCTGCTAGAGCCAGTCTGCTCTGTAGTGAGCTTGCAGTTCACTAGAGGTCTCTAAAAGAAAGATTTCCATCTTGTTTTCTTGGATACCCACATGATGTGTACCAGCAGACTGGTATTTCACATGGCAAAATTCCTCTTGAATATCTTCAACTCTTTTTTTTTCCCCTTTATTTTCTGATATTTCATTTCAATTCTTTTATATTTTCAATATTTGTGCTGTTCTACATATTGTGATAATTGTCTTCCTCCTCATGAGATCTGATTTGTATTCTTATCTCCAGATTTCATTACCTTAAGAGTTTTCTGACATTGTTGTCAAAGTTCTCAGGAAATAAGTTTGACTTGATATTTGCTGCTTGAATCTGTAGTCCTGTAAACATACAATTCTGTGCAACTCTGTATGTATGATGTTAATGTTATAAAATATATATTTATACACAGAACAAACTCTTCAGGTATGATAACTTAATTTAAAATAATAATGCCTATTTATGGAGGTTTTATTAAAGAATTGAAAAAGGAGTTCACTGATACCTTGCTTATAATGGAGTGGAAAAATCCTGGGTTTGGGACGTTTTGACATAAATATGGTCAGAGTCCAGCATTACCCTTGCCTTCTTGCACGAGCCATTTCATTACAGATGTTCTGCCCTGACCTTTGGCCTTCTGTGTCAAGAGAGGACACTAACCTACAAATGCTTCAGATTGGCCATATCAAGAACTTTTGTTAAAAACATAGTTCATACTCAGAAGGCTTCCTAGACTGTTCGATATACTTAAGCAATAAGCGCAAGCTATGTGTCTACCGAAAGTCCTAAAATTCAATATAGCTATTCACCAAAAAAGAGGATCATACCCTAAGAAAATGGTGATCCAAAAACTCTGAATTATGCCCTTTGCAGTTTAGGAAGACAAACAATGACAACTGGAAGGTGGTGGGTACTGATCCTGGCTAGAACAGACAGTCAAATAAAAGTCATCTCTCCTTTCTTTGCAAAAACAGTATTCTAATAAATGCTGAGATTCACCAACTATAATAAACTGACATTCACTATCCAATCATCTAAATCCTGAGCAAGCTCAGGAAGATGTTAATTAACAAAAAAATCTAAGCAAGTTTAATATTCTTGAAAATCAGTCTGGACTTGGGTCACAGCATAGACTTGACAGTACACTAGTGGTTGATCTAAAGAGAAATATAAGACATTCATTATTCTTATATTCCTGTATCTCTGCATTATTTAATACTGCCAACCATCAGATCTGTCTAGCTTGTTTGATCTAGGGAGAATATGTTATAACTTTTTCTCAGAAATGAGCAATAATAGAACCTATCCTCCACAACTAAGACCTGCACTTGTGGTCAACAGCATAATTATCAGTGTAATTTCAAGTCCCAACTATATATCATGATTAGATGATATATCATATATGTTAGGTGACATAATTCACATGATATGGACTGGAAAGCCAACAGCTTGCATGTAGCAGACAGCTTTACCTTTCTTTATCTCAGGAAAATTATGCTACCTTCACCAGGGAGATACATGGACAATACCAGCACATGAAGGAATATTTACTAGTTCAGCAGTTAATTGTCCTAAAAGACTCATAGAAGTATTGTGAAGCTCTCATAACTATACTGTAGTCTCCTGGGGCTGAAATTGTACCACTATAAAGAATAAAATAATCTGTGTTTTGGGAAGGCTACATTGCTTAGATATGTAAATTAAGAAGTTAGCCTTTTTTACGCTCCCTACCTACTCAATAGAAAAAGAGAGGCTCTTTCAGAGGGAAATTCAGTTTAAATTCTTAACATAGAGAATAAAATACATTTGTAGTAAGCTCTCTCTCTTGTTTGGCTACCAAAAATAAAGATGACGACTTGTTAACCTCATGAAATTCGATACAGTCAAGGGCAAGGTCCTGCACCTGGGTTGGGCAATCCCCAATACCAATAGACTGGCGGATGAATGTATTAAGAGCAACGTGGAAGAGAAGGACTTGGGGATACTGGTGGATGAAAAGTTGGTCATGAGCTGGTAATGTACGCTTGTAGCCCAGAAAGCAAATCATATCCTGGGCTGCGTCAAAAGAAGCGTGGCCAGCAGGTTGAGGAAGGTGATTCTGCACCTCTACTCCACTCTAGTGAGACCCTACCTGGAGTACTGTGTCCAGGTCTAGGGTCCCCAGCACAAGAAAGACAGGGATCTGTTAGAGAGGGTCTAGAGGAGCTCCACAAAAATGGTCAGAGGGCTGGGACACCTCTCCTATGTAGAAAGGCTGAGACAGTTGGTGTTGTTCAGCCTGGAGAAGAAAAGGCTCCGAGAAGACCTTATTGCAGTCTATCAATATATATAGGTGTCTTATAAGGAAGATGGGAAGAGACTTTTTACTAGGGCCTGTAGTGACAGAACAAGGGGCAACGGTTTTAAACTTAAATAGGCTAGGTTTAGATTACAAATAAGGGAGACATTTTTTATGATGAAGGTGGTGAGTCCATGCCCATGGTAGGGGTTTGGACTAGATGATCTTTAAAAGTCCCTTCTAACCCAAAACACTCTATGATTCTATAAATCACTTACTTAACTTTTGTGTTCTTTGTTAATATGAAGTTGTCACAAAAGACAACCTATAAATAATATGTTCCCTTTTTGCTGGTTGTCTACAAAACTGTCTCAGTCAAGCAGAAAGTGATCTGCCCTTGCTCAAGTCTTCACTTCTCAGATGAAATGTCATATATTTCAAGATGACATTTCATAGTTCAACCAGAATTACAAATTTTAACTAGAATTGGAGTCCTTTGGGACATAGGCTACCAAAAATGCATTAATTCAAAGTTGAGACACTCAGCTGTTTTCTCCTTCTAGAGAGAAAAAGAGAGATCTTAAGTTAAGAGCTTAATATACCACTGGGAGGTACTCAGATACTGCTGTGATAAGTACCAACAGAATGAATAGGAATATCTAATACATCATAAAAGCAATGTGGGACTTTCAGAGAACTACCTGCTCTTTTCATGATAACTTGGCAGCATATGTGCAATGCGTGCATATATATTTACAATCTTTTTTTTTTTCCTACTACACAGTGATGATAGCGATCGCCTCTTTTGTGCTATGCCCATTTGACAAGCCTGATTTCTTCAGGAAGAGATACATACCTTTCACTTCCAAATTGAAAATATGGCTGAAAGGTCTGGATGCTTTCAAGTTACGACATTTTGCCAGAACAAACAAGAATATTAATCATAAACATGAAATAACTAACATGAACAAAACTAGCAACAAACCATCCTGCTGGATGGTAGCACACTGGAATAAGTGCAGCATAAAGATTAATATATAAAAGATAAACAGTGAGGTGGATCACAGAGTGCAGTTACTATTATACTTTTTTCCTGTTGGACTGTTGTTTCAAAGAGCAAATTTAAAAAATAATCTGAAAAAAAAAACATTAAGAGATGTTTAGGGCAGGAAGGATTTGGGGCCGTTAACCTTGACAGAGCTCTCTTTGCCCTAAGCAATCTTTGTGCTTTCATAACACGAGCCACCAATGTTCATTTGGAAACTGAGATGAAAATACAACTGTATTTCACTCATGGACTAGTACTCATGTTTTGTTAGATGTACCCACTTAGTCACTGACATAGACTCACTTTCCCAATGCACCTTAAAAGAAAGTGCAATTATTCAAATGTGAAAAGTCTATGTAATTTTTTTTTTTCTTGCTCATGTATTCCAGTGATTTAGGCTGCATCTAGGATGGTCATATAATCACCTTCAAATGTATTGCCCTAATCTATAGAGGACTGCCAAGAAGCTGCAAACTTAGACTTCTAAAAAAAGAAAATTACATAGCTGTAAACAAGGACAAAACAGTACACAAAATTTTTCCTAGAAATAAAAAAATAAGATTAGAAACAATGTTTCTGATCAGAAAGAGTCAAACTAATAGAATGATGTTAGTGAGAAAAAAAGGGTAAGAAAGAGAAAATGAGGGAAAAGTGGTGAAAAGATTAAAAAGACACGCCTTACACAAAATAGGAAAAAAGGTGACCAAAAGGCAAAAAGCTAATGATAGGATCAACAATAGAAGCAACATACCACAATTAAGAGGCAATAAGAGGAAAAATCAAATAGCAAGGTGCAAAACAGTATGTGACTAGCAGAAATGATCTAAAATACTAAATAAGAAAGATAGAGACAGTGATAGCGTAAGAAAAAATATGCAAGAACACCAAAACACATGAAACAGAAGGAATGTTAAAAGTAAAATGCTGGGGGAGAAATGTAATGTAATGATTGGATCAAAGGAGTGTGGCAGAAGTCACATGAGTGTTACTAAGAATGATTAAGAGTAATAATATAACGGTGATGATGATTGCATTGATTTGTTTTAAAAAGTCAGGAACTAAGAACTGTTATGATGGAAATGAAATAAAATTCACAAAAAGAACAATTTAAGCCACTTGAAAATACCACTAATATCTGTGCAATCTGACTAAATGTATACTTCCTAATGCATATTTTAGTGTCCATCAACAGTACATAAAGTATTACACAGAAATGCATGCATGGTAATAATACAAGCCTAAACCATTCAGCTGTATCACAAATAATAATTATCTAGGACACTAAAAGATCATGGCAAAAGCTAATCTAATAAGTCTTCCATTATCCTTTAATACTTTAAAACTGTGCCGTGAGCTAAGCAGTTGTCAAAATTGAGTTCTCTCTACACCGAGCTGAGTATCAGTGAAATAAACAGAGATCATTGCTGAGCTCTAATTACAAAAACAAATTGTTCTCTCTGTAATCGAGCTGAAAAGGTTAGTCTCCTTCTCCTCCTGCCCCCCCATCAGACTTTATGCTTTTTGGAGGCACAAAGGCGTATGAAAGATCATATGTCATTTGTTGAGCAGATAGGAATTGTAAGAGATAATAGACATAATAGAAAGACCCCACCAGATAACACTGATTAGCTGCTGCCTTGCAGGGATGAGGTCACAGAGAGCACAGTGACTACTTTATACCAGATATTGTATTTCATTTTAACTCAGCTAATGGCATACTCCCTTCTCTCCAAAGTGCAGTGGCTAAAGTGTGGTCTACCAGATAAGTGCAATCCATGGCTCTCCTCCTTCTGAAGGGAGTTACAGACTGCAGAGGTTACACAGAAAGGCACAGGGGATCTGTTCTCTGCTCAGGATCATATGGACTGCCATTCTCCATATCCCATATGTAAAATCTGCAGTTGTAGATACTCCACCTTATGCAAATATGATCTAGCATAAATATTTATGGAAAGTTGACTGCATATGGATTAAGGGATTGCATCAGAAGACTGAGTTCAGATTTCATACTGTGAAGTACTGCCCATATGAATGTCCAACATGAATGGAAGTAGAATAGCTCACTACTTATCATGTCTTCTAAGTTTTTATTCATTCTTACTGGGGAAAGATCACATGCTATTTGTTTTCCAGCAATAAAGTCTTACATTGATAGGCGCTTTGATGTCCAGCTCCCCACTTCCCAGCCCTCTTACCAATATTTTTCTTCTATCACAATCACAGATTAGCTAGTGTCTGGCACCAGTATAGATGTTCATGCTTGAATATAAAATGTCGACTGCATACTAACAACCATGGTTGCCTGTACCACCACTTCTCTACAGATATGTAATTCATTTCTTGAAAGAAATGCTATTACAATGCAACTAAATATAACACGTCTCCTCAGCAGGTATCACTGTGGTGAGAATAGCCCATCACAGTCAGACTGTAAAAATTTGTTTTACACAAGCCAGTCTCTGCTTGTTCATTGTCAGAGACAACATATTTTGCATCATCACTTACGTTGTTTTCCTTATCTGGCATGATAGTTACAATCTATATTTCTCAGCTCTGTGCCCCAGGGACTAAAACTATCAAAGTACAGGGAAAGAAAATATGCTAATAAAAATGCAGTACCAACCCATCTCATGAACAGAACCAGAGTCACCTTTGATTTCTGACATGCTCACAGCCCTATCCAAGACAGCTGCTAAATTACTACTTTAAAACAGTGAAAGCCAGCATCAGAAAAGCTCTTATTTTATGAGTAACTGGTACCTAACACACACAGCCTAGCTCGGGTAAGAATGCCGATTCATTATAACTAGTACACAGTTTTGCATATAGAACTCAAATCAAATAAAAGATTACCAAGAAACTTTATTACAATGGCAAAGCATACAGTTCCTTTGAATGATGAATTACAAAAACAAAAACTGAAAAAAGGCAATTAAATCTACTTAATTCCAACTTCCTACAAAACTACACCAGATCTAAAAATTTAAGGCTCATTTAAAGCAAATGGAGTGGGTCATTAACAGCTTATTGAAGATGTCAATCAACTGGAGATGTGGGAAGAATTTAAACACATGCAAGTACTGGCAGTCCTCATGCCAGATTTTTTTCTTGTTGTTCTATTAAGGGGAAAATTTCAGTCTTGTACCCCTATTGGAACTAGAAATCCCTCCCAAAGTAGATTTCCATTTATAATTCTTTCATAAAAATATCACCTCTAATACTAGAGACATTAGGGAGCCTCATGCTCTAGAAGTATAATGTCTACCTTCTTTATCTAGACTAATTAAATACAAATAATTTTAAAGTTTGCTATTAGCACCTTGGGATTTTTAACACATTTAACTAGGTGCATTTTATCTGCACTTATATTTCATTTGCAAATACTGACTGTTATAGATTTTGGAATCTTTAAAATTCTTTTACATTTTTTTATTTGTAGTACAAGTCTGAACTTTCTGTTTGGAAATGAATTATTTCACGGTAGCCATTCACGGTTTGCAAGAAAAAGACATTATTCTTTCATATCCTTCTTATAATTGTCCAATTTAAGATGGGAGAGCATAAAGGCATTACTCTAAACAGAAGTAAAAACTAAACAGAAGTAAAAACTGAACAGAAATCTGCACTGTTTGCTCAGCCCAGAATGATGAAAGTACACATTTACTGGGGTAGTTATTAGCAAAATGGGACTTGTAATCTGATTAGGCCTGTAATACAAACATAAAACAATAGAAATGAATAAAAGTGGAACTTTTAAGTTCTTATCTGTAAATAAGATTTATAATTAAGATGTCTCCTTTAAAATACAATGTAATATGAATGCATTTAGTTTAAGAGTTTGATGTCTCATACTTTACACAATGATAGTTTCTATCTTGCTGTAATTCTGGTTTGGTAATTTGAAAATCTAATCTACTGCTTAAACTTTAAGATCTACATTTTTTGCATACTCAGAAGGGGCATTCATTCATCCTGCATGCAAAACAAGTAGCTTACATTAAAAAAATAAAATAGGACAAAATTGCAGGAAGAGATATTGTAAATAGTTTGAGAGTATCTTGCAACATCTTGCCTATATCTAGCATGAACTCTTAGCCAAAGGATGTGGTTTTGTTAAAGGGTGAATGAAGACCTTTTATTTTTTTTCTGTTGCAGCATCTGTGAAAACGCACATGCAAAATTCTGTGTCAGGATGTGCCTAATTCCAGAAAACTGTATAAACTACAACAAGCTAAAGTAACTGTCCACTTCTTCATTTAGTCAAAAATAAGATTTTTACCCAGAGGTGTAAAAAAACCATTGCAGTTTCCATCTTTTTGTTTTGCTTTAAGCAGCTTTGCAGTGTGGATTCCTGACCTTTTGGACTAGCAAACTGTTGTGGTTTAACCCCAGCCAGCAACTAAGCACCACGCAGCCGCTCGCTCACTCCCCACCAGTGCGATGGGGGAGAGAATCGGAAGGGTAAAAGGGAGAAAACTCGTGGGTTGAGATAAGAACAGTTTAATAATTGAAGTAAAATAAATAAGAACCGTTAAATAGGCAAAACAGAAACCGTGCACGCAAACAAAGCAAAACAAGGAATTCATTCACTGCTTCCCATCGGCAGGCAGGTGTTCAGCCATCCCCAGGAAAGCAGGGCTCCATCACGCATAACGGTTACTCGGGAAGACAAACGCCATCACACCCAATGTCGTCCCCCCCCCCCCTTCCTTCTTCTTCCCCCGGCTTATATACTGAGCATGACGTCATATGGTATGGAATAGCCCTTGGGCCAGTCTGGGTCAGCCCTCCCCCCGGCTGTGCCCCCTCCCAGCTTCTTGTGCCCCCGGCAGAGCAGGGGAAGCTGAAAAGTCCTTGACCCGTGTGAGCGCCACTTAGCACCTATTTAGCAACAGCTTAGTACTACTTAGCAAGAACCAACGCATCAGTGTATCATCGACATTGTTCTCATCCTAAACCCAAAACACAGCCCCATACTGGCTACCAAGACGAAAATTAACTCTATCCCAGCTGAAACCAGGACACAAACATCATTAGAAAAGACCTAGTTCTGACAGAAGCAAGCTTCTCCTTTCTTTAGGCTGTGGTTCCACAATATGTAAAGTTAAGCCAGAATAATACTGCCTGGCATCCACTCTGAATGTGTTTCTACCCTGTTTTAACGTTATAGTGAGTAGGTTCAAGTGGCTAAAAGAACAGAAAAAAATATCAAATAGTTTTCTATTCAGTTCTTCCTGAACTGGCTTGCTGCAGGACCACATGAGCCCTCTCTCCTTTAAAATCCCCAGCTGGAGAAAGGGGAACATACCAGGACTGTTTAACTGATTTAGACCAGTTAAAATTGTGAAAGTAACTTTCTAACATCGGAGAGACTGTGATGGACCACGTGCTCATCAGGAGTTAACACTTATCATGGACAGTCACTCACATTTTTATCTCTCCCTTTAATGTTAAAAGTTTCCTTCTTGTTTTAAACACATTAATGCTTTCCTAGGAATTGTCCTTCCTAGGCAACAGCTGCTTCCACTGCCAAAGCAAGCTGGTCACAGAAGAGATTTCCAGGATGTGAATTCTTTACAGTACAGACATGAGTCTCGTCATGCAATCTGGGACCACATGCTTACCACATGCATTACAAAGACAGTATAAGTATAGCTGCTATGAGCCACAAACTGATGGACCTTAGCCTTGCACCTGCTTCTTCAGTAATATCATCACAAAGGTGTCACAAAACCTAAAGTGTAAAAAATAGTTGATTCAAGGTCAGCCAGCTAAAGAACGATGCAATGATGGAAGAAAAAAGAACATTCTGAATATCTATACGTTAGGAACGTCTTCTGTTTCCTTAAATTATATACCATACGCTTACTCAAATAGTACAAAGTCTCAAGATCTCATTAGACATACAGAGAAAGGAACAGGTATTCCTTTTTTTTAGCTCAATAAATATTGTCTTTTTTTTTTTTTTTTAAGTTGGACTTAATAGCAACCATCAGTGTGATAATCTCTTCCTGCTCATACTGTTGTAGTTAGCATCATGTAGAAATCAGTTGGGGACACAAGCATAATATGCACAGAACAAGAAAATTAGTTGTTTAAAAGGACAAGCTACTACAACTTATCATATCAACAATTCATATTTTCCACTGGTTCTCAATTTACTTTCAATGCCAGTTCAAGAACCTGGCCATGATATTTAAGGCTTTCCTGAGCAGGATGCATCTGAGAATAATTCTCTGTTCACTGCACAGTGAGACAGCTGTGTCCCTCTAGGCCACTCTCGCGAGTGTGAAGCTCTCAAGACAAGAAATGTTCTCAGTTGATGGCTGTCATTTGATGGAAAAGACACATCACAAGAAATAAACACGGGCTCCAGTCAGATTCTCCTACACTAAGGAAGTAATCAAAGCTAAGAATAATAACGAAACTAAACAAAAACAGAAGCTAAACAGCAGTAAATAAAAACTGCCACATCTGTAAGCTAAGGGTTGGAAAGCCGAGCCTGTCATTAACACCTCCATGGCTACATCAAACTTGCATGGTGTGGATTTACCCAGATGTACATATTGCCTCTGGCTCCCCGCCCGCATACCTAATTCCCATTCTTCTAATGGAAACCAGGGTGCAAAGAGATAAAAATTAATTCAACAGAGGTGTGGGGACTCATCCTGGATTTTGCCCCAGTAAGCAGCTGAGCACAAGCAGGTTTCATAGTTTGGTCGCGTCATTATCTAAATGATTGAGGTCGTTGGTTCTCACAGGCTGTGATAAGAGGCACCTGGAAATGGGATTAAGGGGTAGGTAAGATCTGAATCCTATGGACTTTAGCATACTGTACTTAAAAAAATGAATGTGCTGTATCTTTCTTTGTCTTTTCACTAGAAATATGACCGAAACATTTTTTACATCCTCATGCATTTTACAAGGAAACGGGAGTAATTTTGTTTCCCTCAATATAACACTGTTGTCAATTTTTATTTATTATTTGCCCAAACTCACTCTCCTTGCACACTATTCCTACAAAATAGTTGGAAGAGCTACTTTGGAATCAAAACCATTTCTGCTGGATAGAACAAATGGCAGGACATGCTTGAAGAGTTACACGGCTTGCAGTCGCCACTGAGAATAAAGCATATAATGCTAATTCTCAGCATGCATCAGGATGGAATTCAAGCTCAGCTGAACAGAGTTGCAGGTATCCTTGTCTACCTTTGAGCTGTTCAACCTAACAGTGCAGTGTACCATAGCTTTACATTCAGACCTGTTTTGTTCTTTTCAGTAAGGAAATCCTGAATACAGGACTGATGGCATTGCTTGTTTGAATGAGCAAGAAAGCTATTAACGGGACATGACTGTGTCAAATAGTCCACAAGTTTCAGGTTTTATTGTAACCTCTTTTTAAATCAGAAATGGAAAGAAGTTTGCTTTTCCTAAGGTTTCAGATGAAGGAATTTAAAATAAATACATATTGTAACTGAATGAGAAAAAAAATTAAAACTTCTCAGATAAACTGAGAGATTTATATCCTTGCCTACGAAGACGTGAGTGACATTCTGTGGAGCTCAAAACATTGATTCCTTCTCTATGGATTCTTTGGCTGGATCTGGGTTAGTAGATGTAAAAGTGCCACAGCAGGAAACTGTCTGTGCTGTGTAACTACTCTACCTATAATGTCCATGCAGCTAGAATGATACTGGGCACACCTTTGACCTGGGCCAGCTATCATTCTGCCAGGCTGTTTCAGACATGATTCAGAAGTCAGCATAGTCAGGAATCACAGCTGTGTGATCCTTCTGCTTAGCGTAATGCTCTTCCTGGATTTTAGCTTGGACCTTCACAAAAATTCTGTGAAAAAGAGCCTTGGTAATTACAAAAGCAGGTGACTTTTCTATGCTGCAGGGTAAAAGAGACTACAAG
The DNA here is from genome assembly GCF_965183815.1 of Platalea leucorodia. Taxonomy (NCBI): domain Eukaryota; kingdom Metazoa; phylum Chordata; class Aves; order Pelecaniformes; family Threskiornithidae; genus Platalea; species Platalea leucorodia. The sequence continues at coordinate 36,748,327 of NC_138824.1, read as the reverse complement.
TATGTCTGTGGCCAGATCATGCAGCTTGGTTTCAGGTTCAGAGAACCCTTGCAGTCAGACTCCCTATGGTTTATTTGCACAAAGTAAGGCTATGAGGGTTGTTACCTGACAGGATCTGACCAACGGTGAATAAAGATGGATTACCAATATGCTTCTTTCATGTCTTGTGACTCTTATTTTACCAGACCCAGCCATGAAGCTCCAGAAAACTCCATGAAGCTATGGCAGCCTAGTTAGGAGCCACAGCAACCCAAACAGATCCCAGTGCAGTCCATAAAGCAGGAATGGACATCAGGTGGACAAGCAGCTCAAAGTATTGCTTTGATGAAAGACCTCCACAACACACCAGTGAACAGCAGAGCACGTAAGATCACATGTACTTCTGTCTGAGGCTACACTGAAACACTCCGGAAAATTAATCCTTATCAATTAAACACGCAAATTTAAAGATTTGTTCAATTGCATTAAATCACTATGTGGATATTCTTATATTCTTATTGTAATACTCTTATTCTTTTCCTTATTTTTCTTCTTATTCCTATTCAGAACTAAAATGCTTCTGATTCACTTTACTCTCATTCACTACGGAATTGATTCAAGCTTAGCCAAAGTAACTGTATTTTAAGCCCAGATAAAGATATCTGTGCAGAGATTTAAAGTGATTTGACTAATCGACCTATAATGTTAATTTGGACAAATTTTCACAGCTTCTCCAATATAGAAAAAGACAAAAACATTAAGACTTGTGCTAGAATGAGAAAAATATAGTAATAATAATGGATATTTGCTTTCCTGAGTCAAATTCTGCAACAATAACTTGTGAAAGATTTCTACAAGTATTTTTCCAAGGGCCAGAAATGTCAAAATGACAACAGGGTAAGGAACGAGCCTAAAATAGGTATTTGGCAAATTGCATAACAAAGGAACAATAAAAATATAATTAAAATATTGTCTTTGATATGCATTATTACTAATATACCAAGCAAAAATGGTCATTGCCACTACATGTACTTAAAAATGTTCTTCCTATTTCCCAAAACTGCCAGGAAGTGTGAGAATAAAAATCAGAAGGAGATGAAAATACAAAATTGGTGGCAGTCATTGGAGACTACCAATATAATGTGGATTTTTTTTCCAGACAAAGGAAGCAAAACATCGCATTTTTACTTGAACGTTAGTTACAGGTATAACTATAAAGTGTCTCTTTCATAAAAATTCATTATGAAGAGGTAGACTTGAGTCAATTGAATGACAAGTGAAAGATAAAATTCAAGATGAAAATGAGACAGCTATGGATCTCTCTATAATTGATTTGGAATAAATGTGTCATCTTTTTTTATTTTTTTTTTTTTTCTGTCTTTCTGTTATGGCCTAAGAAAGAATTGAAAATGACATCATATTTCTGTAACATTTCTATATTTCTGCAGAGATTCTGTTTCTACTTTCTGATTTTAGACGCTAAAGCTCGTATACTTTTTGGGTTGAACATTGACTTAGATAAGAAGAGGGTATATTTTAATTAGTAACCAAGGAAATGTTTGTAATGAATGGAACACATCCAAGAAGGGTAGGCGTCATGCAAGCCAGAACAGAAAAAAGGCTGGTGACATTTGAATTGGTTATAAGAGAGTGTTTTCAAATTAACGACAAGTGACAGGAGTAGAAAAGCACGTAATCTCAGATAACATGTCAGCTAAAGTGAAGTCACAAACTGTACACTCAAAAAGGAAAAAAAAAGGGAAAAAAAAAGGCCAGAGTGAAAGTTAACCGTATTTGGAGAGGGAATAGCAAAGAAAAACTTCAGTAAATAAAATCCCAGTTGAACAGGGCACATAAAAATTGGTAACCAGACCAAAACCAAATATTTACTTGATTCAATACATTTTTTTAAGTCTAAAAAATAAGAACTGCAGCAGCTGGTTCTAAGTGAGGAATGTGATGTAACAGATACCTCACAGAGGCAGTAGAAAGAAAATACCCAGCAGAATCCAGTGTAATTATAATGCCAAAATACAAATTATATAGGAATGATGAAGTACACTGCACTTAAAACTAGTCGAAGAGTTCATAAGAGGATAAACGTTGCTTACTTGATTTAGTTTTTAGCATTCAACAGGCCACATTGAAAATATAATTTTCTACATGCTATACTGTAACGCTGAGCATAAAGCACTCAAATTCAATGTCTCTGTAGAAAAGACAAAGGTAAAAAAAATGACTCCAGTAACATTCAACTTAAAAAATGGGAACTACCTGAACATGACAAAGCTTTTTAAAAGGAAATTGAAAACGACAACTAAAAGACTAAATGCTTGCAGATAGCATGACAGACTGCTTAAAGATACTATATTAGGAGTTCAGAGTAAGCGTATACCACTTATCCAAAACACTTTTAAAGGACAGAAAAATAGCCAGCATGGTGAAACATCAGAGTAAAGGAGGCCATTATAAGTAAAAAGATACTCGTAAAAAAGTGGGAATTGTGTGCAAATTAGGAAGATAAAAATGCACAAAGTCAAACAAATAAAATATTGCAATATTGTAGGGAAGGTTGGAAAAGGTTTTGAAGATAATTTCTTCATGACATAGCAAGTAATGAGGAGAATTTTTACAAAATATCAGAAAAAATGAAAGCCTGCCAGAGAATCAGTGGATCAGTGACAGAAAATCAGCATATAATACAACAACAAAACAAGATAAGGTCACAAGTACCCACCCCACAAAAAAAAAAAAAAAGAAAAAAAAGAAAAAAAAGAAAAAAAGGAAAAAAGCTTTAAAAAGAAGGAGCCTAGGGAGATTCCCACAATGCAGTTGTTTTGGAGATAGAAATGAGTCATAAAAACTGCCTGTAACTGAAAGATTAATAGACTAAATTTTAGAGAAAATGGGTAAAATGACTCCTAACAAATCAGCAGACCATATGGAACCCAAATATGAAATTGGAATGTTGTAACACTCACTTAAATTAGGTTTGGTACCAAACAAATGTAAGTAGTAAAATCTGAGAGTGATTGTGAAGAGCTGCAAATAGATGTCATGCTATTGAATGACTACAATAAAATGGCACATGAGATTCAGTGACAACAAATGCAGGTAATGTACATGATGAAAAACAGTAACAACTCTCAATATACAAACTATGGACTCTAAAACAGATCTTCGTATTATTCTGGACAGTTAAATGAAGACGTCAGCTCATAGCTCATCAAGAGATCAGTTAGAATAAGAAGAAATCTTGGAAAAGGAATAGAGAATAAAACACAAAACATTACTTTGTTTAAATCCACAGCTGCTGTGTCTAGACTTCTGTATGCACTTCTGCTTGTGCCATGTTCAAAAGAATATAATAGAACTGAAAAGATAAAAAAGGGCAGCGAGGATGATCAAAGTTATGAAAAGGCTTTTGTAAGAGAAGAGATTAAATAAACTAAGATTTTTTTAGCTTGGAGAAAACACAACAAAGGGAAAATACGAAAATATTTTTGAATCGTAATTGTCACTCAGAAGACTAATAGGAAACAATTATTTACTCTTTCTCATAAAGCAAGAACTAGGCACCGCCAATGAAATTATCAGGTGGCAGGTTTCAATCAACAGCAGTAAGTTTGTACACACACCTAAGTAAGTTGTGGAGATCATTGCGCAGGACTTTATGGATGCAAAGTGTCCATAACACAATTAGACAAATTCATGGAACAAAAATCCACCCAGGTTTGATGGAAAAATGTCTTTTTTATTTTCTTGCATTCTTTTCTTTAGATCCTTAATTGCACAGGGGTGTAATTGTCCTAAAGTCTTTGTGCAATCACTAGAGAGTGACAGGAAATTCCATAAGGTGACTCAGGTGTTACATCTAGGTGGATGATTGAATTACCTTCAGCTGGTATAAGTGAAGGGCATACATATAGTACAGTTGCCCTAGACTGCATAATAAGTTGTAGTTTGTTACCTAACAGTTACTTCCACGTCTCAGCCCTTAATAGACAGGTTTGCTTTCATATGTTTTTAAACTCCTACAGATTAATATCTTACATACTAAAGAAAATGTTTAAATCAGTGTGGTAGTCGCTGAATCAGTGCTTGCTCTGCACCTTCCCAGGAATTTTTATTGCTGTTGCTTTCATATCCATTATTCTGAATGTCAGGGAGCTATTTTTAAGTACTAGCTTAGTTCAGTTTAATAACAGATATTAAAATATCTGCACCAGAAAAATTAAAAGAATTTCTTATTAAGAATTTAGTTTCATAAAATCAAATGCGTATGTAGCTAACTGCATGACTGCTCCAGACAAGATACATTTTACAGGAGTAGCATTTTACAGTCTACGCTAGAGTAGTGGTATAGAAAAAGACAGATGGGACCAGGATTATCAAAAGTCACAGAAGGTATACAGTTAAAAATTTCAAATATCCAATAGAAAATTTGGCTACCCTTTCAACAGTTTTTTAATATGATCACTATTATTACTAAATTATTGTTTTAAGCTGAACTTCCTTCCTTTTCAAAATCTGATCTGTTCTAATGTTTTCATCAATAGAATAATCATAATATTTCTTACATTTATTAGAATGAAGTTTTCTGATGATTTTCTATGAAAGGAAATAAAAAACTTAGTTAACTTTCAAAAAGCTGAGGGGTCTAAAGCCCAAATCAGAAACAATGTTAAGGGACTAAATTGGTCATTATTGACTCTATTGATGTATAATAGTACAAGACAACATATAGAGATATGAAAAGCTGTGTAAAGCTGTAAATTATAGAAAGTTTGATACTACTGTCAGTAATGCACACTTTTGCCTTCCCATTCTGTAAACTAGATAAACTTGGAATATTTTCTGAACTGTAAATTTAACTGTGAATAGCAAAGCATAAATTAGTATAATAGATCTTAATCTGAATTACATTTCCCATCATTTCTGAAACAGAAATTTATAGTCATTAAAAACTGTCTACTTAAGGGTTTCACAAAAATCTTGAGGTTTTCAATTATAAAATGGGTGGATTTTGTTTGTTTGTTATAAATTTATTCTCCATCTTCTCTTCCTCTGTAAAAGTAATTAGTTTTTTTTTTTTTTTTAAAGAAAAGGTTATGTTGTGGATAAGAAAAAAGGAAACTAAACCATCAGAAGGAAGCAGTCAAATTTCCCAAAGTAAACTGACTACGTTGAGGGGAAAAAAAAATCCAGATGAGACGTTTGCTCCACTACTTGTTTATCAGTTAACAAAGTTGAAAGAGCAAAGACAAAAGCAAAAGACAGTCAAAGGTATTTGACTAATGTACAACATGTAAGATTTACTCTCTGAGATAGTTCTGAGGGGCACTTACAGAGTTAAACAGTTATTAGGGTTACCCTGAATGTGAGAAGGTATGTAACACTTCCTTGACAATCCCGTTCGATTTGCCAAAAATGCCATTCAATCTTTATCTGTGTGAGCCTTGTAAGAAAGCAGACTACGCTCACTATTAATAACACTGATGCTGAATAGCAACTTGTGAGACCAGATCTATATTATGAAGTATTGCTGGCAAACCTATGTCATCTAGAAGTGTGAAAAAAATGACAACCCCAGTTCACACAGCTATTTGGCAGAAAACTCTGACATTCACGTAGATATATGAATATATATTTAGTTTAGTTTATCTCTTTCAGGGACACAGTGTAGAAAGGTTAGAAGGAGACCTCTTTGTGCCAGCATGTGCAACGTCGCTAGCAGCTGGCTCTGGTGATGGAGTTGAGATGAGAGTGGGAGGCGTACTCCTGCAGGTAAGCCTCACCTTACCACCAATCATGGCACATACTATAGTGGGTGTGATATAACAGGATAGACCCCAAGTATCTTAAATAAATATTTACTGAGATTTAATAGGATTGTTACTGTATGTTTATGAAATGCCAGTTGATTCTTAAATGTATTTGCCAGGGATTAACAGCTATTCCAGAATCCATTGCTATTTAATGAACATACAAGAACTGTCTTAGATGTAATAAGAAGCTAGGTTTAATAAGATCATGAATTACTTCAATTCACCAAATGATAAAAATTTACTGAAGATTAACACTATATAAGGTACAGATATCTTACATAGAGGTTAATCCTTAAATTAATATGTTTGTATTCATCCCTTGGTATTTAATTAACTTAAATTATAATAGTTGTAGCGGTCAGATAAATATGTTAATTTATTTTGATTTTATGTAGAGGTCCATGTAATCTAAGACCATTCCTTTCCTTTCCTGTGAGTCATTTCAGTAAAGCGTTTCAGCACATAGGGCTTTTTAGAAGCCAAAGTACAGGTTGATCTCAGATTCTAATTTTAAACCTCCAACACGCTATTCTTTATTGCTTCTGGCGCCAGCAATTTAGCCATAAGAATTCAAAAGGAAAGCGAAATAGATGAATATTTAAGCAAAGCATCAAAAACTATGAACCTTACACAGGCACCCAATTTTGTGAGTGAAGTAACAGTTCCCAACTGCAAATACATGGAAGAAGGAACAATGTCTGTGCAAACTGAAATCGTATTTCTCACATGGAAGAGAGATTCACCACCTCCACATCATGACTCTGATGAAATTGGAAAGATTTGCTGAATAAATTAATGATGATGACTCCAGAATAAACTTGGGCTGGAACCATTAACACTTATACATGAATAGACACAGAAGCCAAAAAGTTGGTATAAACAATGGCCAATGTGCAAAAAGCTGGTTCCTGCAAAAACACTGAACTGCAATTCATCTTTCATAACTTTAGATGTCTACAATTATTGAACTACATCTGAGTTAGTCATCTTTTACTGACAGTAGAGAGGAATAAGCATTTGAGGGTGTGATTCACTTAAAACAGGTCAAATGAATCATGCTCCAGAAGTACCTAATGCTCTCCTCATTAATTCTAAAGTGCTTGTCAACTAATTAACTGTAAAGAATCAGAGTAACTAGCTCAGAGGTAGGTAAGATGGTAGGTGTAATGGCAGGGACAAAGTTCCTGAGAACTTGTGACTGTTTTTCCCTTCAACAGGGTGGAAAATGTAGAGGTTTGGGATATTAAGTTTCTTTTTCTTTTCTTAACTAACAAAATCTTGAGGTCTAGGTTTTCCAGTTTCCTTGTACTTATAGAGGACTAAATATCTAAGAGAAAATCTGAGCCTTAGTTTTGAATCTATTTTGGAAAGGTAAAATTCACTCTAAATGAAGATGCCCTAAACTTATATTTCCTGGATTTTGTTAAGATTGTGAAGCGTATTTTTAGCTGTCTTGAACTTAAGAAGTTTTTTCACTTTTGCTATATATTTTCCAGAGTACTCTGTTTCCAAATCTTGCCAGTAAACTGAACAAAAGCACTAAATCCCTAAGTAAAAATATCATCATCTATATATTGTATTTTATTTTTGTTCAGCTACAAAAGCGTATGCAAAAGAATGATGTTACTTGACATTGGATTTAAAATAAAAAGTTATGTTTTGTTTATTTATAACAATAAATAAATAAATATCATACTGTGTTGGTTCAAAATGGGCAAGGTGGTGCAACTCTCTTGACTCTGATGAACCTCCACTGCAAAACCGCAAACACCTGTCTGATATGGAATGCATTCCAGTTTAGGATTACTTAATTGCAGCTACTCTCTAGGTAAAATACAACTTTTGTTCACTTTTGGCGGAGAATTAAATTCAACAAAAGCACTCTACCTCTAATAGTGGGCAGTTTCTTGTTTCTTAAGAAATCTGAGTGTTTTGATTACTTGCTTTTTTTCTCTGTTACATGTTATCTTCCCACATCTTAAACTTCTAAGCTATTTTTTTCCTCTTTCTTCTTCCTGTAACTCTTTCTCTCTCTGTTTTTCCATACTTCTGTGTATCAGAAAAAGAATCAAGTTTACAATAAGGAAAGCACCTGTATAGTACTTATCTTTCAAATGTGCTTGTAAAAAGTTTAAATATAAGAGTTGTCTTTTTAATAAGTGATGAGCCAGCTACTGCTGTCATGTATACCTGTGAAAAGCTGCAGAAATGTAATAAATTTACAATGATCTGTAATTCTACTGATATATGAATCTATATCTTTAAAGAATTTAAAGAAATCTTTACATTTTACATAGCAAATAAATTTTTAGGCTTGAAATAGTAGCTTATTTTCTCTTAAAGAGGTTACACATCTCCTGAGATCACTGTAAAATCATACTGAATTACTGATGGGGTAAGATTTCTTAAAAACAAGAGGAAGCTGGGTTCCCAATTGTCACTGATCATCTAACCTGTCTTCGAGAGACTCTTTTCTTGTGTCAAAATTCTAGCAACATAAATATTTCTGCTACTCTCTATATACTAAGAAAAAATGTGACTTTACACAAAGTAAAACACATAAAATTAAAAATAAAGGAATAAAATTATACATTAATAATAAAGAATGAATAAACAGACATCTGAATGTAATATGGATATTATCAATAGTTCTGTATAAAGAAAAGCTATCCACAGGCAAAATTCACAACTTTTATAACTGTATATCAATAACAAGGCTTAAACATCTCATGGGATTTTATTTTCACAATAAATACGAGGAATACAGAAAATTTTGAGATAAGATTTATTTCAGAAGTCCAAAGTATTTAAATTCTGTTTTTATCTGGAAATAACCATACAATGATAACTGAGATGATTTTACTGCAGGCCTCAAAGTTTTTGATACTTCTGTCCAAAATTTACATTTTCATTATTGTTTTTTTATTGTTTGAAATTTGTAATAAATGCTAAACATAAGTGCCCTGAGTTAATATAATAGTGCTTGCTTTGGGGATAGTTGCAAGCTGTAATATATTTTACCATACATTACTATGTGAACTTTACAGCGTAATTCCATCCAAATATACATTTTGAGAATGTCCTTATTTGTTTATTATAAGCCTGAATGCCAAAGAAAAAAATGTTTTATGCTATTATATGGTATCTCCAGTGATTTAAGGATATGCAGTATCAACTTTACATTATCTTTTTTATTTTAATTTTTATGGTCCAATTCAGTAGTGTGCTCTGGTTACTCTGCGGTACTCTTGAGAAGCAAAAATCAGCCACAGCACACTGGCAAGTTACGCTGGGTTTTAAACTTTCCTCACAGCAGTGGCTGTAGTGTTCAATGTAGTTTTCTTTCTCTCTACTCCATGCACTTCCCTCAAAAATGCCTGCCTTTCCTATGCACCCAGGTATTCCTCCCTGGGTACCATCCAGGTATTGTTGGGTCATAATACTTCGAATTGAGAAAAGAGAAAAGAAAGTGCTACCTGACATAACTCAGGGTCACATTCAACTTTCTATGTTTCATAAGGTAGAGACATATCTTTCTTACAAATATTTTAGTCAAACTGTTTTAATTTGCCTTTTTTGAAATTATTTGCTTATGGGTAAACGTCAAGTATATAAAAGAAATCAGGCTGAGAATTTGATAGAAATTGATTTCATAGACTATTTTACAGTTTTTTCATGGAGAAAAATATTCATCCTTTTTAGGAGTAGCCACCCAAAAATGACACATTAGTGGGGCCACATAATATGATTTCCCACATTACATGTATAAAATTTCTACTGTAAGTAAAATATTCCTATAAAAGAGCTGTGAAGCTGGCACTTTCTGAAATTATTATAAAGGTGCAGTATGAATTTTATATACCTCAGGAAAAAAAAAATAAAAAGAATCTTCAAATAAAACTGGTAAAGTGGAAAAGAAATACCACATGCTAAAACTTAATCACCCACATGCAGTATAGGACTATTCGTATTCAGCTGTGCACACAGTTCCAATACACACTTCCCTAGGCCACACAGATTACAGATGTGATGCAAGTTTTTTCACAGTATCAGAACAGACACAGTTCCACTTGTGTTTCTGTTGTTCTTAGTCTGTATATTTGACTCAGAGCTTGGAAGGTTGTTTAGGCTGTGTAACTGCCTAGAGATCATGTTCAGTGTGCAACTTAAATTGCACTTTTCATGTACAAACTGCATGCATTTGTTCAAGTAAAAATTGAGTCAGATGATAGTAAAATTCTGGATGAAGAATTTAATTCAAAACTCTGCGAAATATTTAAGTTGATAGACTACCCTCTAAAAATCCAAGGTGCACATCCCTATAATATTTAAGCAGACACTGCAATGATATTGTTATATATATGTTACATATATGTATATATACGTATATATGTATATGTACAGTACTATGCATTATTAACTATATATTAAAAACCTCATTTTTTTTCAATACTGTTTTTCAACTGTATACTATATTTTAGATTGTAAGCTTTTGCCTCAGTGTTATTATACTTGCCAAAAAAAAATTATGATGAAAGTAGTGTTTTATGTAAACAAATTTATGAATTATTCTCATATTTGCAGTTTTAAAACAAGCATACAATGTTTTAAAGCTTTCAATTTTCCATACTGTTAAGGTACAAATTCATATAGATTACAAAATCAAATTTTCAGGGACATCAGTTAACGATGTCTTATTTCTGTATTTCCACATATACATGTGTACATAAACACACACATACTACATATACATATACAGTATTAATAATATTAAAAGAAATAATAAAAGATGAAGGATTTTTGACATGTAGTCACATTAATATCCCCACTGATTTACATGAGACAGTTTATGTATAAAAAGCTGGAATAATATGGTCTTAAATTTAAAAAATATATTTACTTGTCTTAAATAATGGGTTTTTTCCTGTGCCACATTATGACTTGGTTATACTGGGCATATGCTCCTCTCCATCTCATGCTGCAGAGGGGAGCAGATGGAATTAAATATAGTTTGGCATGCAGCACAGGGGCAGCCACGGAGCAGTATTTTTTAGTAACACGCAGGCACGACCAGCTCCATATACATTAGAGATGAAACACAAAAAAGGGCATGTCACCTTCAGGAAAGGGTAGTAGTCAGGGAACATCTGTTATACACGCAGTGTTCCCTGTAGAACGAACTGAAACATGATGAAATATGCATCAAAAGTTCCCTATGCACTGAGGTACATTAAGTCCCTTTCAAACCATATGAAGCCCACTTGGGGAAGGGAGGTTATTTGAGTGCGGCAGCTGGAATAGGAGAAAGCAGCAGCAGGGAACGGAAACCAGCTGTTCTGCCATTCTGGAAATCAGGATGGGCAGTAGGTGCACAGAGGCTGATACATGGCATGCGTATATCACTGATGTACAGAGAGTAGACAAAGTTTCACTGAGCAGTAATTAGTGGATCATGCTGCAGCTCTGTCTCTGAGCAAAGTCCAGGCTAAATGCTGAGTAGTACTATATTATATCAGGGATTCTTGTGAAGCACTACATAATCCACATTCCCTGCAATTCTCTAACATAGTGAACTCTTCCCCTAAAAGATGTTCTCAGACAAAAGGCTGCAGAACAGGTCAGTGCAAATATTCCCTTTCAGTATGTTTAACACAGGACTAGACAGTATATCGCATCCTCGCATTTAATTATAGCACCATAAAAAGCAGGGCTAGAGTGGATCCTCTGGCCCTGGGTAGGTTAAAATAAATCTAGGTTATTGCTGTCAAACGTGTATTTAACCTGCTTTAAAAACCACCAAGAAGGGGGATTCTTTAACTTACATGGGTAGCCTGCTTCAATGCCTAGCTATCTTTATAGCAAAGTGCTCCCTCATATGTAACCTAAATAGCTCTCCCAGCAAATTAAATTAAAAGCAGAGGAAAGAAAAAGCAATCACTATCCTATTTATAACAACTTTTTATATACAGAAAGACTTTTACGATGTTCCCCCCAGTCTTTGTTCATTTAAAGAAACACAAATTCTAAACAAACACTTCTTTCAAACTTCACCCACAGGCCATGTTTCATAAGCCTCTATTTTCTGCTGTTATTCTACCTCTTTGTTGATTTTGAATTTGTCCAGATCTTCCTTAAAAGTATCCTTACAAACTGAGTACAGCGGCTGTGTCACTAATTAGTATGCTGCAACTCTGGCCCAAATTAAATTATACCACTTTTCTCCCTCTGGAAACCAGGGCATAGGAGAAAAGTAGTATGTACACAGAAAAAGCGCCACAAAAAGGACAGACTGGATTACTGTATACAGAAATTAGGAGATACTCTTTGTTCCAGAAGAACAAAATACAATTAGTATTATTCCAACTGAAGCATTACTGAATGGAATAATTAACTCCCATCTCTTATTTAAGACACTTCTGTTATGTCTTCCCCAGCTGGACATAAAACTATTGATAAAAACAGTCCAAGTTCAGGTTTCCAGCTAATATGCATTAGCTTTACAGTAACTTCATCTGAAGAATAGTCTTTCTTTTTGGTAACAAGAATGTGGCTGGAATATGCAATGGGATTGTGTCAAAACTTGACTGCTATTGCTGTTTATCATAGTTGTATTTTCTGCTGACTCAATAAGAGGAGATACAATCATACAATGATGATTTAAAATGAGAAAAAGAGGAGAAGATGTTGTATTTATTTTGTCTCCTTTATATAACTGAATAAACATACATACTCTTGTTGTATATATATGTTTTTTAAACTATAATTCTGTGCAAGCTTAATTAAAAAAACCTGTAAGTATACCATACAAGGACGGTTTAAGACACAGATTAAGAGGCAGGAATAGACTCTCAAGTCCCGTTATAATAGTTTCCATGATATTAAGTATCCCTCCAATATATGAATATGTGTCCTAAAATTTTCATTAACAAAAGTAAGCACAGGCAGAGAACATCCATTTACCACCCAGGGAAATGCATAAAGCCTGAAACAATGAAAACTGTCTATTTCCTGATTTCCTTGTTTCAAAAGTTGTTGATCTTTCTGTGCCCCCACTTTTCTTTCAATTTATAAAAAGAATCTGAAAAGAAGAAATGTTAGCTGAAGATAATGATTTTGACATAGAAGGGCCTCATCTTACTGAGAACTGCAAATCCTTCTCTTGCTCTTCTAGTGGGAATAAAGCAAAAAGATAACTTATGGATTCTAAGCCTTCCAAGAACAAACTGCAGTACAACGACTGTGCTCAGCCCCAGGAAAGGCGGTGTCAAAACAGAGAGTACAGAAAGGAGTTAATGAGATTTACACTAGTGACAGGGGAGGGATATCCTGCTTTGTTGCCTCTAAAGTAAAGCATGAAGAAATGAGCACCAACAGCTACAGCACCCAAATGTTAGAATTTACACTCACATCTCGGACACAAGACTTATGGTAACAGACTTGTGATCTTGAAGTGCATGTTATACATCAGTCTGCAAATAAGCGTATCAAAGAAAACTCTTCTAAAATGTATTAATACTTTTACTGGTACAGTCTCGACCTCTTAAGGTGTTAGTAATGATATACCTAAATTGATTTGGTGGTGAAGCTTCCAATGCAAACAAAATACAGGGCAAATATATAGATAATTTTCAACCACTGAATTAATTTGTAATTATAAAATAAGTAGAAATAAGGGGGGGGGGGGGGGGGAAGAAATGAAATTACCTGAAAAATGTAGCATAACACACCAAGTGGTACACAGGCGAAGCTGTGCCAAATGGCTATAATCCCTTCTTTGTGTCACAGTGACATTTTGTATATGTACGGATGCAGAAAGTTCTTTTTGCATGTTTTGAAAGTCAGTTATAGAAAAAATCCCCCCTAATTTGTGGCTAAATACATTAATTAAATGTGGGATACGCTATTCATAAAACTTCACTGCTACCAGATAAATGATGATAATAATCTGCCAGATGCTGAAACATGCACCTGATTAAAAACCTGGTTTGGCAGAATTCAACTCCAGTTGAAAAGCAGAATAATAGGCAATAACAGGTGGCAATAATAGGCTAAGATACTCTGATGCAAAGTGTATTCACTGTCACTTCAGCTGCCAGAATATTTGGACTGCTTTTCTATTTTGTATCAATGAAGGCAGATAAGTAAGTAGTTGAGGCATTAAGCTAATCCATCCCTTCTCCATTAGAATGCCACTTCACTTCCTTTTCTAACTTCTTTTAGGACAAACATCTGCTTCCTCAAACTTCTCCTTCCTCACCTGGATAGCCTTGCTTGAAATCCAAATCTGCTCATATACTTATGAGGAAAGCACACTACAGAGGGAAGCTATGCCTGGGAACACTCCCATCTCTAATGAGGAAGCACCAAACAAATTGGACTCTGCTTTGAAGCACACCTGATTATCGTTCAACCTGACGTCACGCAGTGTCACTCACAAATCTAGACTCAGTATTGAAATAACTAAAATGTAAAAAGTGAACCTAAATTGACTGGTAGCCTAGTAGGCAGTCTAAAAATAGAACTTAAAACCAGAAAGGTACTCAACATAACTGCAACAGGGGAAAAAATATCCTTAATACTCTGACTAAATAAAAGTTGGTAGATAGAAGAGTTTTGTCTTTTTTTTGCCCAATTCCATCATATAATTTGCTCAATACATAACACAGTAACAGATATGTCATAGATGACTGGGTATTAACATGAGAAAGGTTATGACAGTCATCTTTATAGCAAAGGCAACTGACCTGTATTCCTCTCTCTAGTTCATTAACTTAGGTTCTAAAGGGAGAATATTATTCTGATCTCTCAAAAAAGGGCATTACAGAACATTTGCACAGCCTAGCTCAGCCTAGGTAAAGAAGTCTTGCAAAGGTGTTACCTAGATCATCTTTAAATGAGTGTTTGAGATCAAGGCAGTTAGAAAATTTGAACTTTTATGAGTATTCCTCTGACTAAAAGTGAAATATATTAATTTAAAAGTTTAATACCAATCGAAGTTTCAATATTCCCATTCACCAATGACTTCATAAGAAGGGTGAGACCAATAATAATATTGCTAATTGTCTTAAATTCAGAAGTATTGTTTCATTGAACAATGTACTTACAGCAGAAAAGTAGGAAGGAAGTGCTGGCAGTGGCTTAAATGTCATGATGAATTTGTTAAACACACTGGAGTGGACATTGAACAAATATAAATATGGTCTTATTCTTCATAAAAGTCTGTAATTCTACATAAATTTTCAGTATTAAATTAAAAATCCCACTATTAGAATGAGGGCAAAATCAAATATCTTCAGGCCACTGATAACAAATTTGGTCAATCAGAAGCAGATAAGTTAACAGAATAGATAAATTAGTTTTTGTCCTATGTTAATCTTCATCTAGGATCACACATGTGCTCACATAAAGCACAGAAGCCAAAAAAAAGGAGAGAGAAAAATACCTGGAAAAGAACAAATGAGAGGGGGAAACAAATCTCATTTTGTGGGGGTTTCACCTAACTGTTTCCAGAATTTACAGTTCTAGAAACAGATACTACTACTAAGTCATACTAAGAAAAGGGAAGTGACTCTCAGTACAATTAAGTTGCTCTTGTAGCTTGCCTGGATAATAATTAACCAGATGAAAGTGAAGAATGGGTATTGTGTGCAAGTCCTGACATACAACAGCAAGTTAGAATCTTACCTGACCGTGTTAGGGGTAAGCAAGTTGGAAGGGACGATAGTCCTGGACATAAAGACTCTTAGGGTGTGTCAGAACAAGTAGTGTAGTCTGACAGCTATTCACATTCTGGGCACAGAGAGAATGTGATAGGAGATGTTCTGTCCAGGGGAAAAAACCTACGGGAGGAAGCAATGTTGAACAAAATATTTCACAGGTTGTGTCAGCTCTGGGGAGACTCCCAGCCTCCATCAGTTTCTCAGCAGAGGCCATCACCAGCTCTGAGAACTTTGAAAAGAAATATTTCTCCACAATCTTCTTTTTCCGTTATCTCATTAAGCTGATGTACTCATAAAAGAACCCATCATCCCCAATGGCATGGAAAGCATTGGTGATGATTTCAGACAGCAGAAATTTGCTTGATGAACTTTCTGCACTTATCAGTCTAGACTGATTCTCACTCAGTTAAACAGAATGGATTTTAATTATCCTACAGACTCAAGCAAGATTATGGCAAGAAAACCAGTGGGTAGTTCAGAAAAAAATCTTGGTAAAAAAGTCTGATAATTTCTGCTCTGCTAGAGATGGATAATGCAGGATACTTGATTTCAGGGATCATTCTTGTTTAGAAATTGAGAATATACATGTACAAGTTACTACAGACTTATTCTGTGAATGTGTTCAGTGGACAAACTCAAGTGTTAACAGTATTCATAGAGATTCTATAACGCTGATATAGTTTTTATTCCTAAGACTGTTGCATGCAGGACTGCATCAGTAGTGACGCGTATGTATTTTTGTTGTGATGATGGAGAAAGAAGTATTATATTTTTAAGTTATATTTAATATCTCTTTTTTTTTTTTCCTGAAGATATATTCCAATTCTTTTATACTAGTCACCTATATCTTAGATTAAAATGGTGCCATTCTACAGAGAAACCTGGTGAGCCATAGAGCTCCTAGAAGATTCTCTGACACCATCGCTGAAGAGTTTTCTTTTACCTTTCCTCCAAGGAGGTGCCTCAGTTTTTTGTTTATTCTCAGGATCAGTGCTACTGTTAACGAGGCAACAGCACATGCAGAAATGCCCCCTCTGTGGAATGCAGGTGTGAACGGCAAGCAAATGTGTTGAAAGATGCAATGCACAGTAATAAAGCAAAAATTGAACAACAAAGCTACCAAATTTGCTGATCCCTTGAACATTTTTGACAATGACATGAAAATGTAGATTTTTGTTAAAGCAAGAAAACACAGACAGCAAAAAACAAAATTAAAAGGAAGGAAAAACTACTGGGAAAATCTAACAAAGATGATGATTTATGAGTAACTACAAAAAAGCCCATAATTGTATATTGTTTTACAGATTATAATGTAAACACATCCATGATTTAGCAAGAAAAGTATAAAATGCACATCTTGCTGTTGTACTGCTTCCTTGTAGATATCATTTACGGCTTACGATATAATTTTCAGCTTTGGATATCCTTTCAAGAAATAGATATTGCTGTTATACTTAAACAATACCAAACAAAAAGATTATTCTGTTATTTAAATATAAAATGTGAATAATATATGCTACTTCAGGTGGAACAAACAGGTAACTTGACAGATGTATTCAAAACTATTAATTCTTGTAAGACTTCTAAGTAGGGTGATCTCAAACTGTCCAAACTGGTGATGGGGTTTAAAGTGTCAGCCACAGAAGTGAAAAAAGAGAGGTAAACAAAACAAATCTATCTAAACCCATTCTATTGAAAGAGTAGCAGGCATATGGAACAAGCTGCTTAGTAAGACAGCTGATTCAGATAGCACTGGAAAGCTTAAAAGACAGCTAGATATTTTTATGCAGAAAGTGGCTTGGAATTCACAGAAAGAGGATAAATCGTTGAGATAACTAAAATGGGACATGCTTATTTTAACACAAGACTTACTGTCTTGAAAACTTTTATTGAGTGGGGCTTTTTTCTCCTTTCTTTCCATTAAGACCAAGTGATGAGCTTTCATAAGCATTTCATAATGATATCTAATGTGCATTATCTTTTCCACTTGTGTGAATGTTTACAATCACCACCAGACAAAACTTGCTATCTGGAGATATTTTCCTTGAAATCAAATATTTTAATAGTAAACATACTGAAGCTTTACCATCCACTGTTTTCACTATTTTAATGCAAATCATAAAGTAAGCTTGATAGCCTTCCATCCTATGCTGAAATCAGAAGATGTCTTGTCTACAAAAATTATTTTTTCATAAAATTTCCTACTTCTCTATTACTGATAGAAGCATAATTGGTGTAGTGCTACTGACACAATTTTTGTCTCAATATGACCATTTAATTTTAAAGCTGTCTAGGCTAGAGTTGCTCAAAACTGTAGTTAAACTACTGGTACCACTAGCATTCTTATTACCACCATGGGTAGAATTGGACCCATGACAATAGTGTTTGGAATTACATGCAGAGGATGTCAGACTCAAACTTAACTCATTTTTAAATTAGGAATCTCAAGTCAAGATCCTGAACTCACAGTTAATCCTGATCATTTTTTTAAAATGCCAGAAAATCTAATAATTAGCACTGTTCTAAAAGCAGAAGTGAAACTATTTTAAATATCTTTAAACAACAATAATCAAGCTTGAAACTTTGCTACAAAATAGTGAATTCCCTTCCCCGTGCACAACCCAGAATGATGACAGAACTACAACTTCTGATACTGCTTCAGGTGCTGCTGTAGACAATAGTTCCTAGCAAGCTGTCCATCTCCTTTTCCCGGAAAAAAAAATTCTCTAAAGAAAATGAAATCTTTTTTCTATCCTAATCATATATATCATATTTCTCACCCTCCTTCAACTTGTCTTGTGACTAAAGAAAGTAATTTTGTTTATCTTCTTTCAAAAGAGAAAAGTTACTTTGGGCTAAGAGCCCTAATTGTACTAAGCTCAATGACAAGCAATCATTGATTTCATTGGGAACAGCACATTGCGCCACATTTGTCACTGCAATGATCTGTAACCCCATAAGGTGCTCACTGCAGGTTCAGTTTTCATAATATGCCAATGATTTTATTACAGCACACTTGAGACGGAAGAGATCATACAAGTAAACAAATGGATATCATTACCATTTGTAATTATATTTGGAGAAAAAAAAAAAAGAAAAGAAAAAGAAAAAGAAAAAGAAAAAAAAAGTAGTTTATCTCTCTATCCTCATCATTTTTTTTTCGCAGTAAGAAAATTCACATAAACACCTGCTGCTGCAGTTCAGTGGCTGACAGTACTTAACATTCACAGTTCAATATATGTTTAAGAAGAATGTGAGGAATTCATATGAGCCACTGGAATAAGTTGTTTCTTAATGACTAGGTCCCCTCATCTACATATAATGACAAGTGCAAACCTCTGCATAACTCTTTGCATTACAATGAAAATAAGCAACAGGAATGGTTGGCTTACTCTGCTTACTAGAGTTTTTATATTTTGACCAGCATTGGGCTTGATGCTGCTGGACAAAATCCAATATTATGAACTCTGGCTATTCACCCTTTTCTAGAAAAACACACATTTTTAATTTAAGTAGTAAATAATTTTCCTAATGAAACTTTTAAAATTTTAGAACTCTTTCATGGCTATACATGCTAGATAGAAATCCAGAGATTTTTGTCTTCTTCTTACAGAAAACTGAGAAAATTAGACACACACTCAAACAGCTTCTTAAAAAAAAAAAAATAGTCAAGTACTGCATCTTTATACAGATCAATGTCCAATTATAAGCAGAGAGTTGCTGTGGCAAAAGGTCAGGAAAAAGTAATCTTTCTGGCTTTTATTACTTGGAAAATAAGGTCATATATGAGGTCAAGCTTCAAATATATACAGAATAAATTATACTGCAGCATTCTAAATATTCTACACAGCAAAAATTATATTGCAATCTCAACATAATCAGAAAAATGAAGTTGAACATGTATTTCCTGATGACTGTGCTACAGATCAGACTAGGCTCTAAGGCAAAAAACCTAGGTCCAATTAATCAACATTTAATAAAAAGCTTATAATATATTTGTGCTTAACTATAAATGTAGCTTTTTATTAAGGCTGACTTATTTAATAATCTTTTAACTGTCTTTAACACCAAATCACCTTCCCTACAACAAGCTAAAATAATAGCAAACATACAAAACATTTAAAAATAACCCAGTGCTGCACTTCCTTATTGCTTACAGCCTAGAAGCAAAACAGAAACAAACACAATGCTGGAGTACTCAGTCTGGCTGATGCTTTTTAAAAAAATAGTGCCTCTTTTGAAATAAAAGACCTCGTAATTAGATAAAACATATCTGGAAAAAAAGTAATTGGACACAGAGTTTGAGGAAATAAATATGCTTGTTTCTCAGAACGAATGCTTGCAGAGAGCACTGTCATTGTCCTGATATAAGTCATTTTAGCTGTTTCACAGACACTCATCTTTGGTACCTCCACAGGATGTGAACGAAATTATACTGAAAATCAGATTATGTTATTATTTGACACTTCTCAAACAACTATTAATTGTGAAATCAACATTACACATAGGAAAATACATCCATGAAATGAAAACATCTTCTGATCCATTTTTACTCTTGTCTGATATCCCAAGTCTCTTTTTTCCTCGTCTCCAAACCACGTGAGGAATGTAAATGACTGGCATTCTTTTATCTGTTGCAGTCACGTCTAGTTTGAATTTCCAAATCACTCTTTGGCAGAAGGACTGTATATAATATATCACAGGCAATGCCAGTGGAGATAAAGTGTATTCTAATCATTTTAGAAAAGTACTAATTTTTTTTTTAATCTACTTTGGATACTTGTGGTTTCATTTCATGTTCATTCCGAAAGATACTGAGCGTTCTTTGCTCTGGGCTAGATACAAGATTTACTGTTTTCTCTGATAGTATTATCAGTGGGCTATTCCACCCTGATAAACTGCAACACTAATAGCTTTATAATGACGGCTTAAACTTTACGCTTTTGTAAGCATTGGAGGCTTCACTCACCTTGTTCGAGTGGCTGGCTTTTAGTTGAAGTAGTTTTCATCTTGAGTGCCTCCCTAACAGACATGTCACAGCAGGAGCCTTTGTTAGTGTCTTGGTCACTGTCAGCCTGATCACTGTCCCCATGCCCGCTGTCCCTCAAGCTGGCTCTTTCTGGATCCTTGAACGTGGAGCTACTGAAATACATATTAAAAAAAAAAAAAAAAAAAAAAAAAAAAAAAAAAAGAAAGAGAGAGAGTTGTATTTACTTGTTCTAAGTTGAATTGTAATCTCTGGCAAAGCAATTTTGACAAGAATGCAAATGGGGAAGCCGAGAAAGTTATTTAATAGGCCTTACCTTTGAACAAACTGCTGCCTGCTGCCCATGTAATTGGGCTCTGCGGGAAAATTGTCTGTCTGTGAAAGAGAAGGAAAAAAATACGTATAGTTGTACACTGGACAAATCTCCTGCAGAGCAACAAGATTTCCTAGAGGAGAAATGATTAATAATTCAAAAATTCCCTTAATCTTCAGATTTGTACATTTTAATTAAATTGGAAAACGCTGGCATGTAATTATGTGCTCAGAACAATTAAATGATTCCGGTCCACAAATTACCTGCTAAAGTAAACAATGAGGCTCCAATAAGTGGCATTCTCTGTTAGTAACCTGACAGATGACACTGTTTATGTTTTTTCATTAGTTAGATATTAAGAGTGATGGTTATTGAAAATGAGAGAAAAAAATTACTTTTGCATATTACAAAAGTGAATTATTCAATAATACTAATTTTTAATCATAATTACATCATCTACTGAGATTCTGAGGCCCTTACTGCTGTAATACAATTTCATATATTGCTATATTACTCTTGAACTGGAAAAAAAAAGCAAAAAAAATCAAGAAAATTTGTGGCTGATTAGCTGTGGGGTTTGTTTTAAAAGCTACTGAAAAAGTGCAAGTATGAAAATATTTGGATTTTCTCACTTTAATTTTCATCAGTATTAATAGCTAAGTCAGAATAATGAGAACCACACATGCAAACAAGAACATTAAATGATTGTTGTAGACAAGTTGTTTTTAAAAGAAGATACTTTCATTAAGTCTGTCATGAGTATATTTTTAGCAGCATGAGCTAAGTAACTGTAGAAGCAGAAGTATTTACAGCATCCAGACCAACATGGAGTCCTGCCAAAGGGAACTGAATTCCCCTTGTATCATCAGCTGAAATTCTTTGGGAGAAAGAGAGACTGCATCTTTCACAAAACTCCATATACTGTACATTCACACACGTCACTTCTTGCAGCTGACCTAGCGACAGAGCTTCTACTGTTTTCTGCATCACTTCATATCACACCACTATGCTTTGCAGCAGCTATGAGTTTTGCAACAGCACCTAGCGTATCAGTATCAGTAACACAGGCAGCGCTCAATTAATGGAGCAGAAGGCTCAAGGTAAGGTTTAATGTCGCACAACAAGTGTTTACACAAGTGACTGGTCTCCTAGATATTTGTTTTTCCCTGCCACTCCTCACTCCATTTTTTTAGCTTTGTTTTGGTTTTGTAGGTAGGAAGTTATTAGAAATATTTGCTACTGCTTGTATGGTTGGAATATTGGAGCTCGGAAAAGACTCACGAAATTAGATTGGAAATTTAACAGTCGTCTCTGCTGTTTGCAACAGAAAATAGGTAGCCACCTGCCACTCTCAAGGTACTTGTGAAATATATGTGCTTATATACCATGGATATCTTGTGTGATTTAGGGAAGGGATGGAAGATAAAGAATTATCTTCTGTTCAGCATGTATGAAGTCAATTAACACTGTACTTTCTTCTTGTTTCTAGCTAAATCCTTTGGTTCAAAAATTAGGATTATAACACACATTGACTTCACATTTTGAAGCTGTTTCTAATTTAAGCTGTGGAGTACATAGCATTGTATATGTCATTACAAAAATAATCTGATGTTTTATTAGTGAATTTTCTTTTATGATAAACTGTATGACAGAATCAGGTTTTATTTGTTTTCAAAATACAGCATAAAGCACATAAATTACTTATAATTCTAAATGATTTTTTTTTCATACCAAAATTGCATGTAATTTGGAAATCTGGGTGTTTATGTCCAACTAGGGGCTTGTTCTTCAGGAGCATTATTAAAAGGTGGGCTTATGAAAGTTCTTAAATACTGCCTAAGAAATGCAAACAATAGGCTATATTACAGAAGGAAAATTCTGAAGATCTGGGACATCAAAATCAGTGTTGTGTCACTGCTTTTCAAAGTCAGTGTTTCAGTAGCTGATGATTTCAGCTACAGGTATCCACACTTTTTAAAATTTGGCCACTTCAATTAGGGGGCAGTTTAGTGCTTTGCGCTTAAAAGCAGACAAGATCCTGGGTTTAATATATGCCATTAGAATAAAAGCTTGTCTTAACTTTTAACATGTTTCAAGTTGTAAAAACAAACAATGAAAACAAAAAAAAGGAAGAAATGGAGGCACAAAGATAGAAATTTCAGCATTCTTATATGTAATCTCTTAAATGTAGTATATCATATTTTGGAAGCAGCCTTAATTCTGCTGGTTTTTCTTGTCTCAAATTTTAAGCTAGCATCTCTCTTGTGCGCAGAAAATCCACCCTATATATACACATATAATCATTATGACACTCACAGAGCCTGATACTTCTCAACCCAAATAAACCTTTACAATTGCAGAACTCAAGTCTATTTTCTAGGTCTAATATCTCAACTACAGATGCCCAGGAAAACTGACCTTATGCTTTTACTTACGTAAGAACTCTGCCTCCTCCTAAACACAGCCGCTACTAGAATCAACATTTTCATTTTTCATGTCTTTGTCAGGCAAAATGCCCACTATAAACTGCCTTTTCATCAATTCTCTGCCATTAGAAGTTGCACTTTTGCCCTGGAATTAATTATAGCACCTCCTTAAAGGTGGTGCTAAGAACTTATCTCTAAGCTGCACCAAAGTAAGTCATACTCTTTGTTTCTGCTTTTTCATAGCAAAAAAAGCATTTTGCACACCCTGGACTAGCCAAAATATAAATTTTAAAATAGAAGTTACGACCGCAACTTAGCTGCCGTCCTAAAAATGGGAGCTGCTTCTGAGAAATTCTGTATTTATGGTAATCATTAATGACCTTTAACTCAATAATAATTTGAGCAATTTCCATCATATTGTATTTTGCAGCAATACAAACAGTTAGGTGCCATGTTACAGTGAGTTCTCTGCTGCAAAAGAACAAATGTACATACTTAATAACCATATACAGGCACAGAGCTGAGAGTTCTTTTCCTTCTGCTCTAAAATCATTAGACCTTCTCCTACCAACTGTGACAGTGTGATGCTTGCGTTGACCTGTAACAGCACCCCAAGATACAGGCAGCAAAGAGAGAATTGCTTCATGTATGATAATATTTGTACAAAAATTGGAATAATAACCAAACATTTAATTTTAAGGCTAGGCAGTTTAGAGGAATCTTAGAATGGTGAGCATCCACTTCACAATGGAGTACAGAGAGATGCAAGTCTAACTCCCTTAAACACTTTTTTTTTTTTTTAATCCCAGTTGAAGTGAGAGGTCATATACTTAAAATTTTTACACTTCAACATCTATAGAAGTGATATTACACATTTCAGCTCATGCATTAATCATACTTCTTTACATTGCATAGCTGTAACTCTAAGAAATGAGTGCTACTTTAAAAATCAAAAAATTAAAAACAGCAAATAATAAACTCTTTGTTCTTCTCTGGGTATACAGCCCTTTCCAGGAAATCAGAACCACTGTGTCTCTCTGCCTGCAGTTTTAAGGTAGGTTTCAGTTTACCTGCAGATAAGCATCTAAAAGCTAGTCACCTACTCTAAGCTAATCAGCTAAGATCCCTCTATAAGCATTAGAGACATACAAGATAATTCATCCCATTTTGGACATCTAGCTTTAGGTACATACTGCTCCTGGAGATTACCTTCTCCAGTAACTATAGGGGAATCTAGATGACCAGCAAGATGTTCAGTGTAATAGCTAAAGCTAAGAAAAATGTATCGGATCAGAAGTGAATTACATGGAATTACAATCTCCTGATAAATAACCAAAAATTACTCAAATGCCAACACCGTTAACCTTCTGAAGAACAAAATAAAACAAGCTCCACCCTCAGCCTCTCCCAAGAAAATCCCCAGAAACAATCCATCTCTGAAAGTCACTGGAGTTAAATAGTAAAGACGTTTCCTGTCTCTGTGATTCAAGGTTGAGGGCTGGAGTATCAATTAGGTCACAAACTACTAAGTTACAAGTTCTTCAGTAAGAAGAAAACATACTGGGACAAATGGTCTCTAAAACTAAAGCACAAGCAGAACTGCCCACTGCCCTGTTTAGATACCAGAGAATTAAAAAGCCTGTGATGTCAACCTAACTCTCCATAGATCCCCTAGAGAAGAGGTCCTGTTTTTATGGCTCATTTTCACAGATTAGTGGAACCAGTTCATTTCCAATGACAGTATGCTGTTAAACCATTCAACAGATATACTTTTTCACAGTTGCTACAATGGCCCCTTAAAAATACTTTCTTCCATCTATCTGTCCTAATATGTGACTCTAGAGTAAATTTGAAATTTTAGGAACACTGCCATTACTGCGATGTTGCAGAAAAATTCTTGAGTATTTCTGTACATACGTTTAATACAGCTTTCTCAGAGGATGAAGCTCATAAAAAATGCCATTTTGAAAGAGATCAGAACTCATATAAACCTTTCAAAAGCTGCCAAAATTTAAAAAAGAAGGTTACTACCTTTCAGAAAATATCTTACAGTTTTATTATGTTACCTTTTTCATCAGGGAGTTGAGGAGGAGGAAAGTAAAAGAACAGGAAAATTAAACTTGTGCAAAATACCATTTTACTAGCATGGGGTTTCAGATGTGACAACATAATTGCTACAGTCTAATAATGTGACTCGAATCATTTACTGGCCAGTGTTTGCATGAACAACATACAGAACATCCTTCAAGTGCTATCATCAACTGTCTGTGAAACCATTCATTCTATTACAGGTGTTAGGGCTTGTGTATTAAGACCACACAGGGCCTTAGATAAACTACAATTGTTGCTAACTATTACTCTTATATGGTGAATTTGGAATACTGAATTTTCTAAATTCAAAATAAAACCATTCAGAAGTTTGAAAGTCAACTGTTACGGTTCTACTAATTAATTCTAGAATGGCTATGGTTTCCAAAAGTTTCATTTAGAGAAAGGAAAATGAAAAATTACGGCCAAGAACAGAGTATCAGAAACAAATTCCTCATAAAATCCATTAACCTTAAATAATCTCATAAGAAAAAAAAAAAAAAAAAGTGAAAGCTTCATCACTGGAAACAGTTTAAAGCAGCCTGGGCAAAGCATTACACAATTAATTATGGGGAATATTCTTAGCAATCGGCTACATTAATCTCTATTCCTTTTTTTTTTTTTTTTTAATAAGTTCATGTTCACAAGGTATATGCATTTACTTCTGTTGAATTTTTTTTTTAATTATTTTTATAAATAAAAGGAGTTCCACTGTGGCTCTGCACACATATATATTTTTTTCAAAAAAAGTTAGGATTAAAATTACGGCCCCATATTAATCAATCAGATTTCAGGGATTCTACTACTGCTCACTAAGACAACTGTAGAGGACTTCACAAGGCTTCTGCTTTCAAGAATTCCTATAAAAAGCAGGCTGTCTATTAAAAATTATAGGTTCCTAGCTATTGTCCTTTTTTTTCTTTTTAATTGAAATCTTTTTTACACTACAATTCTGCAGATGTCTAGCTATCTTTGCTGTATTCCATACTGTTTGAATAAAATTAGAGAAAAATGAGAGAAAAAGTGTTCAATTTGACAGGTCTCTCTCTTTAAAAAAAAAAAATCTTAAAATCAACATGACTACAAAGAAAAAGACGGGGAAAGTAAGAGAGAGAAAGAGGGAGGAAGAGAGAGAAAAATGCAATATTTAAGTATTCTTGACAAATTATGCCCAGAAATAATTGTCATATTAGAGAAAGATGTATTCTGAAATGAAAAAAAAAAAAAAAAAAAGATTTAAACATTAATCAGATTTATGAATATTAGGCTACTAGAATATTCATAATTTTTTCTCAGAATTACAAGAACAAGTATCACATTTTCAGAAATGATTCAATGCAACTCCATTTTATGTAGGTGTTCATACCTGGAACTATAATAAAGCAAAATGTCTTTGCTGACTCTAACTTCTTTTTAATTAAACATTAAATGCAAAAATGAAATGAAACATCTCTTCTATTATCAGACTGTCACTTAATATCTAACTCAAGCATCTTCTGTGTCTTTTCTTGAAAAGCTTAATTCTGAATATTCACTCTTCCCCCACGAAACAAAGATCTTATATAACAGCAATCACTTTTCAAGACAAAAGAATTGTATTCTGCCAACTCTAGTTTTGAAAGAGCAGACAATTGTCTTCATTTTGTTAGGAACAGTTTGTGTTCAACATAGTACAATTTTTTACAAAGACTCCTTAGTGTAAGACTGCCAGTGCGTGTATATATTAGCCTGAAGTAGTAGTTTTTGATTTCACCAGACTTCCTTCATTAAAAAAATGTATTAGCCCAATAGCAAAAAAAAAAACAAAAACCAACAAAAAAAAACCCAAACTGGGCATAAACTTCTAATAAGATATTCTACCTTTTTGAAGGACAAAATTAAATAGGCTGCTTTAAAAATCTTGTCCTAATATGTGCTCGTCACTCTCATTCTCTTGAAAATATTTTTGAGACATAATTTATATGACATGTACATATTTGGGAAGTTTCATACTTGCTGCAAAATGTGTATTTTGGTGTTACAAGACCTACAGTGTGTTTATGTGAATTTCTGACATATGCAACATTCTTCAAAAAGCACACTAAAACCACAGGGCAACAAAAACAGGCAGATCCAGAAGGCAATATCATTCACTAGGCTGCTGTACTCTTTACTGAAGAGTGTTGGTGGCTTGTTTTTTCTCTTTCTCTTGAATGAGAAAAACAAAACTATGAGAGAAAAGTCCTGAGCTATTTAGGCAAATGCACCGTGACTTCTGAAAACTGAAACTCTGGGGACAGAGACTACCATCCTTTTCTGTAAGTAAAGGAATGAAGATTCTCCCCATATAAATGCCTGGTCCATGTACTATTTTCTCTTAGCAAGTACCACACCTGTTAAAAAAAAAAAAAAAAAAACAAAACTGATTTATTGCTTAAGCATTCATATTAAAGTATTGCAGATATTTCAGTTGTGTTTGTACTACGGGCTTACAGAAAACAATTATGTCTTAAATTTTTACAAGGGTTTACTCTGCAATGTACAAGGCACAAAAGACAGAAGCCTAGACTGTAGGGATTTAATACAGTGCAAGGATTAGAAGTCACAAGGCCCAGGCAAGCTTCCTCTCACCTCATTGATTGCACCAAGCCTGAAGGCTGAAGAAGCTTAAAAGGTCACTATAGAGAGACATATTTTTAAGTGACCCTGGTAAAAAAGTAGACTTAAAAGACACCCAAAAGATGGGGTGAGACCAGACCCTGATCATATTTTTTTAATAAGAAATGAAAGATTTAAGCCTTTCAGGAACAAATTTGCCTCTTCTTCAGTGGGGAAGTCAGTTTAACAAAAGCTTTCAACTCCTCTGACAGAACAGATGCAGGGTATATGTTTAAATGCAGACTTCTCTCTCTAAGAAAGACAGGACTAGGAAAAAGTGTGGAAGCTGAACCCAAAACTTCCTTCTACTGGAAAGGGAATCAGGAAGTTTTTCTGAACCAAACTCGAATTGCTGTTTGTTTCACAATGGTTTCAGGTTTCTGAGCCTCATTTTATTTTGCACTGGAGAAACATGAAATGTAAGCATGTGATGAAATTAACATGGTCTGGGGGGAGAATGTGGAAAGTTGTCAAATGGGACTAGGAAAATATAATTGTAATATGAGCTCTTAAGAAATGGGACTAGGAAAATATAATTGTAATATGAGCTCTTAAGATAAACTACTTCTTGGAGAAGGTGCAAGATCAAAATGTAGGAAGAGATGCCAAACATCACACCACATAAAGAGCTCGAGCTGAAAGTACAATAGCTCTGTTTCTGCTATCACAATGTCAATAAATAAACATAATGAAATTCATGACACATTATTGCATTGCTCTGTATTGCCTCTATTCATTTAAAAATGATGAACACATTTAAAATAATTCACAGCTTGTCAGACACCTGTGAGCAGTGTAGTTAGACTGGTGCTTTAAGAGGAGGCATTCGTGAAGATCTTATGAGAGAGCTTGATATGACTTATATCAAAGTAAAGATGGAAGTATGGGAAAACAGAACAATAACTACTTCACCTGAATCTGCTAGTACAGTTGCATCCAATATATTTACACTCTTCACCAATGATATGTACTTACTGAAGCTACTCTGTCAATAAAAAACACATTAAGAACCTTTTGAAAGAGCTTCCCTGTCAATTAGGCTGCAAATACATTCTATCGCTCCAGTTTTCCTGTCAATTTAATAAACTGGATCATATTAACAGTACTGGCTTGTCAATAAGGCAAATCCGAATCCTATTAATGGAGTTATACTGCCAATATAATCGGCTTCCTATTTATCGAGCTCCCCAGTATTTGGGAAAGCTGTGAAATGGGATTATAAGGTTAGGTTACATACATCTGTCTCTACGTTACATAAGTATTTCAGGAATTGTATCCTGTTGTGTAAAGAAACACATGTAATCACGTTTTTCCATTACATAAACTTCAGATGACAAGATAGTATAATTGTTTACCATTGCTGAGAAAACATTAAATCATCCTCATTTATCACATTATGTTTCCCGCTTGCTGTAAGTAACACTGTTATTTTATAAGACAGTCTAGTTGTATGCCACACATATAGAACTGCTAAGAGATGCATGCACTCCACCCCACATGCACAAGATAATATCGCTCCAGAAAATAAAAGGAAAGAGATAAAACACTTTTTAGGAACAAAATATGAAGCACTCCACAATTTCAATGCTTATTTAGCCCTTGTACTGTGCTGTATAATCTTGGTGGAACCGAGGCTTGTAAGTATAATTCTAGTGTAACAGAAACCCCTGGAAATAATTAATAAGAGGTAGTAGTTCATGCATAAAAAAACAGTAGAAGTTCAGCAAGTCTTCTATTTAATAGAAGCCTTAATGAAGTTGAACATTAGTTGCTTTTAACCACATTCAATATTAAATAACTACTTTGACTGGATTAGCAGAATATACAACAGACCATTAAACCTGATTATATTAAAAAAACCTTTTGCTTGAAAAAAAAGAAGAAAGAAATTGCATTAAAATGTACTGGGCATTCTCTTATCAAATTAACTCTCTAGGTCTAACTTGAAAACATGGATTTGAAAAACATGGTCCAAAATGACCGGTAAAGGTCAATGAATCAAGTTGCCAATTATATTTTCTGGTAGCAGATGGGTGCAATGAAACCTAATGATTGAATTTGAAACGCTTTAATGCACCTTTTATCTATGGCTTCCACCATGTTGAGTCTACCTTAGTATTCCTAACAGATATTATGTTTACTGCATAACAGACTCAACTACAATCAGCTAACTAGAATGAAATCTGCACTTATCACAATATCCAGCTTATTCTAAGAATATCATACCATGAACTCAAAATAACAATACATTTGGGAGTGTATCTTTGATACCATTAGTGTTTTTTTTTTTATTTTTCATTCCAATCTACGTGCTAAATATGAAGTCTGGAAATTAAGACATTAAAATTAGATGGAAACTTAAAAAATAATGCCTTGAAATTTAAAGAGATGATCATAATATTTGTTATAATTTCAAAAATATTTTTCTCTCCTTGTGTTTAGAACCCTTTTTTCTGTATGGAAACAACCTTATATTTTCTTCCTGTCTTTCATGCACACAGATACTACAGCCCAATTTTGAGCTCCTGGCATTTTATTTTAAATTTTGAGACATATCTGAAAGCTCTTACTCAGCAGGAATTCCCAGTGAAGCCAGTAAGTGTAGAATTTGTCCTATTCTTATCACTGCTGTTTTCCTGTTTCTGAGAGCAACATATCAAAAATGTTTTCAGAACAGATAAAAGCTTATAAACACTGCAATACTATATGGTGGAGAAGGGGATCAAATTATGGCCTTTTAACACTGACAAACTGTTTTGTAGTCATAATATTTAGTAAGGGGAAACGGAGACACTGGATATTTTAAATCTGTTAAAGTTAGTATAACATCTATCCACTATGTTCACCTTCTTCTGTCCAACCCATACTCTCACTAAAGGCAACAATAAAACTCCCACAAGCCATGACCTGAGGTCCGCTGAAATCAATGGATGTTTTCAAATTGGTTTCAATAGCCCTTGGATCAGTCTGCTTACTTCAATTATGGGATAAGTAAGTCTTTACATAGCGTGCTACATTCCCACAGATCCGTACGTTGTATGCTGAAGAAAGCTGCAAAGGAGCAGGAAGAAGATTACAATAGTGATAGAAAATGAGAAGAAACTTCTCATATGTAATGTATTCTCAAAATGTTATATTCCTTTATCCCAGCATATGGTCTTCTCTGTGGACAGCATTTAAACAGATTTGTAATGGCAGTGACAGGGAAAGGTGACTAGCTAGGCAGCAAACACTCTATGTGGCACAAGACTCCAGTTCTATGTTTCTTCCCCACAGAGTGAAAAAAATCAGCAATGAAGATAAAGCAGGACTTGATTCTGACACCACACTGCCTGCACAGAAAACACACATAAAGAGGAACTCTGAAGTTTTCTTCCTAGGTGACAATCAGAAGAACAGAGATAAATCTAGATCAACTCTGTTCTTTTAAAGCTGCAACCTTATCCCCTTCCTCTTCCTAAAATCCTTCCCCAGAAAAGCAATGATTCACTTAAATTCCTTAAATTAACTTACATTATTACCTTTTGTCTAATTTCTTATTTCAGTCAGGCAACTATTTATTTCAACATTTTGTTAAAAATCCCCAACAAGGTATTCTATAAACATTTTGTGACAGGATACAAAGCCCTACTTTCACACAAATACCTTGGCATAATTATTTGCTCTGAGCACTAGAAAAAGACACACCACTAAATATGCTGCCAAAATAATGTCTGAATTTATGACAAAATAGTAGATCATCAAACTTTACAGCCTCACATGCCTGTGCAAGGAGATTTTCAACTGTAAAATGGTGATGAGTTGATTTATTATTTGTGACATAAGATAAATAATTTAGGCTTGCACAAATTTAGCAAGAGGTTCTGTCCCTAAATATATTTTAAAGCCATAACAGTCACGTGCCTATGATGAGGTACCTCATAAAATGGAAATTTTGATCGAATACACCATGAACATAGTAGCAGTGGTCAAGTAGGCTTGGACAGAAAAAATAAGGTCTTTTGGTTATAGGGCTTTGCATAACTGTCCATAGGTCTGTCACTTCACTGTTAAGCTACTGCAATGTCTTCATAAAGGACTCTATATAGTTGATTCAGAACAAGTGAAAAAAATAGTTATCTTGATAGGATCACCTCATCTTGAACACAACACCCACTTATCTAGGGATCTCCACAGGTAATCTATAAACTCATAGGTATTTAGGGGCTGACTTTGACCTGTAAATTCTTAACAGCCTGGGGAAAAAAAAAAAGTTCTGGATTACCCCTCTCATTATAGCTTGCTGTATTGAGAGTCTGAAATCAGATTTTGCTGTTAAGATAAGGAAGATCTACATAAGAAATGTTCTCTGCAAAGATTCCAGGATTAGGAAAAAGTCTTTTTTCTGTTCCAAACCAGTGTTGGTTTGTCAACATCTAGGACACTGCTGCAAGTTTCACCAGGGTAGAGATACTCAAGATGAATGCTATTATTTGACTGAGGGGCTAGTTAGAATACAGTGATTAAATTATGCGTTTGCCTCTGTATCTAATTAGCAGGATGCTCACCCAGCATGTGAGCACCTTTTTCAAAGAGAATGCATGCAATGGCAACTGAAGGATGCATATATATATTAATTTTTTTTTTTTTTTTAGTCATGAACTTTCAAAGAAAATAGTTAATGCAAAGAAAATAGTTAATGCAACCTACTCTAAATAATGTCCACATTACAAAAGTCCCCAAGCCAACATTCAGAAGTGTGTGTCGGGGAAGTCTCTTTCAAAATGGGAAAAGAAATGAAAATACAACAGGTACAGCACAAGAAATTCCAAACAAAAACTCAAGCAAAGGGGAAAAAAATAACTTGTTAAGATCGTTCACACTGCTCTTCCTGACTATTCAAAACGGATAATGTGTAACACAGACTAATGCTGCTCCCTACAGGTGGATCATGAGCCCACATGAAGCCACACCAACTTCCAACTTCACTGGAATTCAACATGGAGTTAGGTGCTTAGCTGCAGAGAGTAATCTCCAGGAGCGTAGCCTTTGCATGCAATTCTTCTACACATATGCCCTCAAAACTTGTTTTCAGGTAGAAAAGCTCATTAGGGGATAAATTAGATTATTTCCATGGAAAGTTATTAATTTACATAATTTCAAGGCCACCTTAACTTACTGTTGCTTCTTTCTAAATACACACACCGTTGTGCCATTGGGAATAAAACAAAAGCCATGCAATACTACGGGACTATATACTACTATATACTATATACTATATACTATATACTATATACTATATACATATAGTATATACTATACTACTATATACATATAGTATATACTATACTACTATATACTATATACAATACTACTATATGGCCTACAGTTCACATCCAACTTTATTAACTTCACTGTAAATTCCTAAGAATGAGCAAACTTGGGTTTGTTGGTTGTTTTTGTT
This sequence comes from Platalea leucorodia, assembly GCF_965183815.1. Classification (NCBI taxonomy): domain Eukaryota; kingdom Metazoa; phylum Chordata; class Aves; order Pelecaniformes; family Threskiornithidae; genus Platalea; species Platalea leucorodia. The sequence goes on along the minus strand of NC_138824.1, from coordinate 36,714,907 downwards.
TAAATGTTCTCAGGCATAAAGTCCTTCATAAATGTCCTTCTAAAATATGCTAAAATCAAGAGAAAACTCATTCATTTTCCATGAACATAGAATTAGGGTCTTACTCCTAGGACCTTGTGTATCAAACTTCAGCGTAGAGGCTTTCCAAGGTAATGGCATAGAGCCCTATTCCTAAAGATTTATAATAGGATTGCTGCTTTAATCTTAATCACAGCATACCAAACAGCACCAATATAATGATAATCCAAGCTACGAGCAACCTTAAGAACGTGCAAGAAATAGACAGATACTGGTAGGAATTAATCTGCCATTTTCACACATCTGCCCAAGGGAGGTATTGTAATTGCAAAAATTTACTCCTAGACTGCTGAGACTCACAGTAATTATGCTTCTTTTTTAATAGAAATAGCCACAGGTAGTAAGAAATTGGGTTTTGAGATGGGGAACAGGGCATGCATTCTACTATGTAATTGTCTTTATTATAAAATACTATAGAAAACCTATGGCTCAAAATTTAAATCAGAACAAAACCTTTCCTTTAAATAAACTCTTCTCCTCCCACGGCTATTCAACATGTATGCCTCTTTCTTCTTTTACTGTTATCAGCAAGACCAGTATGACTGCAAGCAATTTATCTTTATCTAAAGATCTTTGCCAATACTAACCAAAATTCCTGAAGCTTACATTTGCTTAATAGAAACAGCTTTATCTTTCTTTACTTTCATGCAAGTAAAGTAGACTAACAAGTAGGTCAAAATCTGGAAATCAAGCTACTTGTTCCTAAGGTTCCTTTGCCAGTATCAAGGGATGAAGAGAAGAGTGTGTGTGGTCTACATATATTTTAAATGAACTGAAATTAAAGTTTTCTTCAAGATTCTGGAAGCCTGTTTGAAAATAATGAGCACAGGAAAGTACTTAAAATAAGTTATTTCATGCTTGAAGGAATTATTATTTCATTACCGTCACATTATCACGATAATGAGACATACTGTTGGGAAAGGTCATATATATGGTGGTCAATGAATAAATAATAAAATAAATTCATCCAGTTACTTCTGCCCCTTGCAGTACTATACCCTGTTAGGCCTGAAAAGAAGCTACAGGTGGTTTAAACAGACAAAATACATTTACAGATTTAGATAAAATGAATACTATGCATTGAAAGAAATAACATAAAACATGTTTTTCCCCTTCTTTTTCACCCAATGGCTACAAAGGTGACTGATCCGTTCCTTGCCTTGGAGCTATGAGATGCAAATTATCATGTGCTTTTTAATACCTAACACAGTTGATGGAAGCAATTGAATGCTGATTATTCTCACATGTCATATGACTTATGCCTCCTTTTCAACATTACTCTCAATCCTGAAGTCTGATAGCAGGATAAACAATTTTAAGCAAGATGTCTAACTTCCACAATGAGGTGGAAAATGAGGTCCTTCCTTACCTATACTCTTGTCTCAGGAGAAAAATGACAATATCATTTGTCTCTAAACTTGATGCTTTCTAGGCTGCAGCAAAAGGTGCAGATTAACAGCATCTTCCAAAACACTGTTACACAGCTATGTACAGATCATACATAACATAAAAAAAAAAAATTAGATGCACATTGGTCATTAATAACATCTTTTATACAGCTAGATAGTTCTTCTGAATCCATGCTGCTCTCTTGTCTATGCATCTCTACATATGCATTAATACACACAGTTATATTATCTGACATATAGTCTAGAAATCTAGTTTTCAAGTTTTCACGGCTACCATTTTTAAAAGGCTTTTAAATTCATTATTTTCCAAGCACTCTAAATTCCAGTATATTCTTATTGTCATTTGATCCACTGAAATGATGAAGAGCACATTTGGTACTTTTGGTACTTTACAGCTGTGGCTGGATAATCTTGCTCATGATCATCAAAGCAGAATTGTTTTTATGATCTTCAAATCTGCATATCAAATTATGCAAGTCTACGCGAAAAAACAAAAATATCAAATATTCAGACATCAGGACTATCTCAATAGAGTACTAGAGAATGCAGTTGGAGGCTAAGTGAAATGAACAACTTTTGCAGCTTTGCAGTGTTTTTAAAGCAAAGGAGAGAAGCAACAGGGAGCAGTTCAGCTAACACAGACTCACATATTCTGGGCTGAATTCTGCACATGCTTACACACATCAGCAACTCTGTTCCTGTAGGTGATCTATTTAATTCAGTAGTGTTATTTGCCTAAATTAAAATATTCACCGAATAAGTGTTTTAAGGATCGTGCCTTGAAAGACATAATACTAATGCAATTATACATATATGTTAGTTTCCATAGGCCTCGAAATTACTTATGCACTGGTTAAGGACACAATCCTGCTCTTTCTAGATTTATGGAAAAGCAGTCTTTTCCTCAATACCAGTAGGAACAAAGCCTAAGTGCTGAATCTGAGGTGTGTTATTAAAACAATATTTTTCTTGTTACCTTTAAAATTTTAAAGAATTTAAATATTTTCATTAAGAATTAATGAAAATTTGTTTAGCCCACTTCAGCTCACCTTTTTTTAAACTAAGTTGTAGCTAAACAATCTTAACCGTAAGTGGTTGCTTAGCAATCAGCAAAGAACGAGACAGAAATATAGTAAGTAAAGAAACTGACTGACATGTTCTGTTTGAATCATGGCATTCATTAAAACCAGCAGAATAACACCAACAGAAGTTTGAAACAAAATTCTATTAATAAAAGAATACATATAACTGTCTTAAGGAACAAATTATGCATTTAAAAGCTACAAATTGGGATTCACATGTCTGCTCTCTATAAAAAATCCTTTAGCTATTATTAAAAAAACATTAAAATCCTTCAAATTTTGATGAAGCCATTATTTACCTTTTGTTTTTAATTCAATTGTCAAGTGTGCTTCCAATGATTTTAAAAACAGTATATATCTACAAAGCAAGCAAGAGTTTATAGCTTTGAAGACTTGAAATTGATTTTTAATGCACCAGCTTTCAAACACTACAAAGGCTGCTCTCTGCTGATAAAGACAGTAAACAAGAAATTGTCCTTTAAATGTTCCCTTTAATGTTTTTCTTTAATTAAAAATCAATCAAAAAACATTGCAACATTAAAAATTTTAAAATTAAGACATTAAAAAATGTTTAAGGTTTTTGACATACGACGCATTCAAACTAGAATGAAAACTTATGTTACTTTTATTTACTTGTGTCAGACTTTCTTTGCACTGTAAACATTGTTAATCAAGAAATGAAAACATATAAAAGTAGTTTATCACTGAACACAGCTATTTTTATTGAGTAGAAATGTTAAAAATATGATGAAATAAAACTAGACATTATAAAAGTACTGAAGGAAAACGCTTTTTTAATACCTTTAGGTTATTTTAATATATTCCTTTCCTCTAATCAGACCAAAGCCTATTTATGTAGATTAGTTACATCTAGAGTCTCATTTATCCAACCTGTATTTATCCTTTGATCACAAAGCTTGTTAACTTAAATGGTCTTTTATTGTTATGATTCGTTTTCCCATAATTATGCAGTTTAACTGCCTGATTTTTTTTGAATAAATATATGCAAACGCGCCGATCATATTCAGCAGTGTTATGCTGGATGCTCAATGAACTGTAAGAGCCATTTCAATACAATAAAACTGCCTGGAAGTGTTCCAGGGCAAGGACTGCAAATACCAGTAATCATAGTGTCACTAGAACTAGTACAGGCAAATACAAGCGTGTCACACATATATCAATAGATGGTCTGAAACACTGCCTGAAACTAATTTCGCATGTCTGTCACTGCAAGAACTTACAATGCATCGATCAGAGGTCCCACCCACACAGCTGAAACTGTGCATTTGTATCTTGTAACAAGGCTTTTCCTTTCCCCTTTAGAGTCCTCCTTTGGCATGCCATGGAGACTGCAGCACGCAACCACCCAGCAGGTAACAGGATACGATTAGAAACTTTTCTATTACAGGTAAAAGTATTTTATGAACCAGAGGAACTCTGATCTGATACATACATCACAAAGTCGGTAGAAAGGTCCATGGCTAAAATAAAATACTCTTCACTTGAAAGATTTTACTTGCCTAGATCGCTTATAGCATACTAAATTGAAAATAGATCAGCATGGGACTGATTGTCTTGAGGGCTGAAAGATGAGATATACTCTCACTGCACGGAAGTGAGATGCAAATTGATCTTTATGCTATCCTGTACAAGTAACACTAATAACTGGCTGAAACTATGCAGTAATATATTTATATGTAGAGGGACTCCTCAATTTTGAGGACACATCACCAAAAAAGGAGCTATCTTCTCATCTCAAGCAAGTGAGAGATGAATTGATTTTATGCTATCTTTTCTCTATAGGTAACAACACTACCTAGTGGAAGCCATTCAGTAGAAGAAAGAGATGCTTCTTGTGTGACCTTAATAAGTAGGAATTGTATCAGCAGCCTTTGGGATTTAGCTAGAAAATATATGACTGCTCAAGGAAGTTATTTAAAGCACTGCCCAATATCCTAATTAACAGGGACATTCATAAGAATTTTCTTGTTTTGAATGTAGAACTTAATACTGAGTATTTTATCTAAAATGCTTAATAATTTATCTGGTTTTTTCTTTCTCATAGGATTTACAGTAATTAATCTAAAATATTCTTCTGTTAAAAAAAAAAAGTCTACAGCATACTAAAAAACAAAGGTTGCACTAAAAGGACTATGACAAATATATTACTAGGGCTTAGAACACACCCTGGCTAAGATTTATGGCAGGCTGTACACTACCCCATTTCATCTCATCATATCAGCAACAGCAGCAACAACTAGTTAATCTCCCTGTTGCCCCCTTAAAAACATAACAAATGAAACACTTAAACTCAAGGAACTTTTCCCCAAAATAATTTTGCCACTCTCTTTCTTTTTCCTTTTTTTTTTTCTGTTTAGGTAAGAGCCTGCAGTCCCCTGAGAGTTTCACTTGTTTCCTATATTTTTGAACCCTTTAGCATTAATTTCACCATTTCTCTTCTTACAGCTGAAGTAGAGATACAATTGAAAGTATAAAGCTCTCAGGCTATCATCTGCTCCAAAATTCGTCCCAACTGCTCTACTTTGACCTTTTGACATGAAAGGATTGCTTCTATACTTTTAAAGATAAAAACAGAGCTGTGTTTCTGCTCCAGTCAACAAATCATTGTTTAAGTTCTTTTCACAGAAAATTCTTACCTGTTGGAAAATACTAATACTAGTGTCAAAATGTCTTTTCTTTTTATGTGCCAGCACTCCTCAGTCTTGAAGAGGTATCTCAAGACCTCTGCCATGCATCCTATATGTTTTCTTCAGAAAGAAAACAACCACCCATATACATACGCTTTTTATATGTAGAATGAGTATCTTGCATAGCGAAACCTAAAACTAATTTGAAAAGGCATTTTAACTTTCGTAGAAACAATGAAAGAGAAATTAAGCAGGATCTTTAAAAACATATGTGTAAGTATTACCCAGCATGTTAATGTTTCCTGGGGAGGAAGGTAGTGAAAACGAAGAAAAAATGCTGCAGAAGAAAGAAAAAAAAATTTTTTTTCATTTGAAAACAAAATCCCAACTGGTTTACAGTCAAACGTTGTGGGTCATGAAGAAATTATTTTTTTAGTGACATTTTTGCCTCATTAGTGAAGCCAGCTTGTATCTATACTTTCTTAATACCAAGTGATATTTGCAAATATTTTACATGTACCTAATGATAATTTTCCATGTAACAATATTTGCTGAACTTCAAGAATAATGCTGTATTTTGCACACTTTCAAAAACATGAAAATGTGAAAGTATGTATTCAGCAATACGTTCAAAGGAGTTCTTGATTTCCTCTTTCAGCTGCACACCTGATTATGTTACAGTTCACATCATAGTTACAAAATCTTCTAAATTCCAGGCTCCTTAAACGTTTGTAAAGAAGTTGTAAGAAAACATCACAAAAGGCTGAAATCTGAAAATAAAAGGCCCAATCATACTATTCTTAGCTGCACTCTGTAAGGCTCTTAGTCACAATTTACTCTTGAACCACTGAAATCATTGATGAAGTCAAAATTATGCTATTGACTGAAATATGAGTAAGAACAGGCCTTTTCATCAGTGTGGGCAAGGATAACAGAAACCAAATCTATTGTTAAAAGATAACTCTTCAAAGGATCAGTCATCAAAATTGCACTGGTAATCACAAATTTGTGTGGATTTTCCCATTTAGGATTAGGCAGTGACAGTGAGCACCAAGATGAGGAAAGCTCAGACAACTTTAAGAGCCATTGAGAGCTGTGATGCAGTAAATCCTGCATGACTTGCTTCATGTTTTTTATTTTAACTGCACTAACTTTCTTCAACTCTTATACTTCATAAAACAGCAAGTTCTCCAGAAACATTATTATTCTTAATTTATTGGTTAACGAGAACTTATGTTCTGTCAATATCATTTTTTTTCTCATAATAACAATATTCTACTTCAGACTCTTAAACTGTGTTTTTCTCTATTATGTTTATTGTTCTATATTATAGCATTTCATCTTGGAAAGTTCTTTAGATTTCATATATTTCCTATACATCAGGAACGATCCTTTTGAAATAATATTGCTATAAACAATACCAGCAAGGAGCTTACGATCAAGACCTGAGCAGATGTAACACAAAATAGGAGCCCAATTCTGCTTTCTCTGCCTATTGCAGCAGCCAGGGCGGATGCCACAGTGAGCAGTATGTTGCCAGATCTGGTCTGAAAATATATGTACTTTGTGTCACAGTACTATGCAGTGTATCTTGACAAAAATGAAATAATGCTTCACAAAAATATAGAAAAGATCCTGTCCTGAAATTCTTACACAGCCAACTCCAGTATTGACTTCATTGAATAAGCAAAACTAAAGCTACAGAATGGCGTAACAAAAAATCATACTAACTGCAGACTGTATTACAATGCAAACATTCACAGGAGTTATTTTGCAAGGCGTCTAACCTTGTAAAACACTGTAAAAACTACCATAATGCATTTTAGCCAGGTAGTTCTGACATTTCATCTGATGACTATTTAGTGTCCTTAAATACAGCCCTAGAATATGCAGCTGCAAAATTTTGGGAATTATAGAGTACAAACCTGCAAACTTGCAAATGTGTAGAACTGCCCCAGTATCCTCTTGGTGCAAAATGTTAACTTCTACTAGCTCTAGTGAGAGAGAATAATATTCCTCATTTGCAGCCGAAGATACAGAAATAAAAAATTAATACCTCAGTTTTCAGATAGGAATTTAAACCACTGAGAACAAATGCAACTTCTATTAGGAAAGCTGCTTCTCCTTATACTGCAGCAGCTGCAGACTTCTTTTCGCAATCTTGAAATTTCTGTGCTGAAGTTTCTCAAAGTAAAGCATAGAATAGCATATCTAAAGACAGAGCAGCACTAATATAGCTCATGTTTTTTATTTCCCCTGAAGACTGTCTTCTTAGGTACTACTAGACACCTGGCGAAGAAGCTGCACTGGGACTTGACAGTAATCTGTTGACACACCATAAACATCAGGTGCCTGAAGTACTAAGAATGATTGTACTTTATCTTAAAATGCTACAGGACTGCCTAGTACAGCAGCAACAGTGATTCCCAGCTTGAGAGCTACTTGCAACATAGTCATTCTTTATTAGCTGCTGTTCAGCAAAAGCTGTGACCACCGTTTTCTTTATTCACTCCCATCCCATTCCTGATATATTTACAAACCTCTCCAAATTGCACCAAAAGTGTAATAATAAATAATCTCTAGGATGATCAACACTCCTTGCATATGTAGATAATTTTCTACACTACTGTTACATCACTTCGAGGAACCTATTTCTAGAACCTATTTATTTAAAGAAACTATTTGTTTCCCTTTATCCATCCATTCTTTTATCTATTGGAAACCTGCAAGAAGAAACTGCAACTTGTTCACCCAGGGAAAGGCGAACTGATTAACTCAGAACTTTTTGGTAGGAGAGAGATGAACATACATGTGTATGTCTCTACATGATATTTCTTTCTCTGTCTGCTCTTCAAAATAAAGCAAAATCCTGTTTCTCTTAGTCAGGTGAGTAGGTCAGCTTGATTTACTCACCAAAATGAGATGAACAGAATTTGCCCAGTAGTATTTAAGGTCTAGAGTAGACAGAAATCTTCTTTCACCCACATATAGTTTCCATTTTCTCCTGCTTTCCTCTTTTTTCTCCCCAATAAAAATGAATAGTTTGAAGCTTAAGTGATTCAAAGGTCACATGGAATTTTGAATCTGGCGATGAGAGTTGTATAGCACTGGACTATATTTATATATCTTTAACTGACTTGTGTTTGAAAGCATTGTTTCTAAAGTATGTTTAGAATATGATTGCTGAAGTTAAAAGCAATGAAACGCGCTAAAGTTTAGCTGTTCTGACTTTCCAGTGTGTTACTAAACACTGCTCTTCATCCACATCAACCTCATCTGCACATCAAATCACAAATGGTCTATTTTCAGATGCCCTAAGCTCTTGCAAGTCTCTTGTGCCAATAAAAGCTGGAGGTATACTGCATCCTTGGCTATCCATCCAAAATTTTATACATATGTATATGTATACATGTTTAAATTATTTCATTTTTATGGTACTGAAGAAGTTCATTGATTCATGTAAGTAACATATGCAACCATGGCACATAGGTGGATGCTACAAAGTAGTGAGTAAACACACAATTTGTTAAACTGTGTGACTAATGTATAACAGAAGTCATTTAAAGAGAGGTAAGATTACACTGCTCTTCCACATATCAGGCAGTATTTTCTTCAACTGCTGGTCATTTTGGGTCAATCTGACACCCATAGTCACTAAGTAACACTTTACTCCACAGGTGTTCATTGATATAAATTGGGCTATCTGTAGAATAAAATACTATTCAGGACAAATAAGGGAATCGTAAAGCGTATTGACTTGACTAGCTCTTACTGCAAAGCAGAAAAAGTGTTATGCACTCCTAATAAGAGAAAATTTGGATCTTTCCAAGAAAGAAATTATTTATTTGATTTTAAATATTTATAGACTCGATTGGATGTACTAAGTAATAATATAATATTTAGTATGTGTATATATATCCATGGATATATAAATATATACACACACACACACACACATATATATATATATAAATATAAAGTTTTAATAACAGGCTCCTGCTAGAGAATTATGTCATTAAACACTTGCTAAGAAAATCAGAGTGAGGAAAAGCAGTTCCATTGTATGAATTATATAGTGTGAGATTATCGTGGCTCTGTAATATATCTGGAAAAACTAAAGTGAATATTCACTAGAGAACACTTACACAATCATTTACCTTTCCCTTACTGAGGTAACGAAGAAAACCGCTTTTCTGAATTGACTAATGAAAGGAGATTATAAAGTAGCTGTTTGGATTCTGTATCTTTTTTCCACTGGCTATACCTTTGATTCCTAACTGTGCAATTTACTTTTCCAGACACAGGTTTCCCGGAGTGATTAAGGGTATAGTAGATCCAGAGAGAGCGCTGATCCTTTACTATTTCTTCCTAAGTTTGCAGTTTGAATTTTACATGAGGCAGAAGTACAGGACCAGACACAAAGTAGTATCTACATTCTAAATGCAAATTTTATATAAAATTTACTCCAGGGATGTGGAGATGGAGAATACAAAATGTATTTTAGTAGAGCAAAATTATAGTGAAGAGGATCAGATTTTCTCATCTAGCTACTTTAAGTCTGTGCCTTTCCTAACTAGAAATCAACTACTCTGTTTCATATTGTGTATTTGTTTTGTCAATATACCTACAAAATATAGTATCAATAAGTATGTTTGAACAGGTTGTTCACTAGGGAAAAATTCATGTTTCCTAATCTACTGTCTGGACCATCTAAACATCTAAAACACTCTGTGTAGATGTTCAGGGACAGTAAAAACAATATTAGATATACCAGTATGTGCTATGAGGAGTTACGGTTAACATTTCCCACAGTTGTCATAATAAAAACTGTTATAGAAACCACAACACACCTTTTTAAGGGAGGAAATTCCTCTTTTAGCTTTATATAGATCTCAGGAAAAAAAAAATCATGATTGATATTATACAGTGAACACTGTAAAAAAAGGAATCATATTTTCCATAGGGATTTTACACTACAATTGAATCTTTACTACTCAGTAGCATCAATACATTAATTAATTGCTTTATATAGACATTACATGGTTGTAGGAAAGTATAATTTTCTGTCTTTTAGTAACTATTACACTTGTCAGTAAGAAAAAAAATGTGTTCTTTTTTTTTAGCATTCTGACAACTCCATTTTACAGTAAAAAAGTTGACATTACTTAAACAAGTGTCATTGAAAGTTATTTGTTTCTTAAAGCATGAATTATAAATCAAATTATCTCCGGTTGTGCCCTAACCTAAACTCTTTCCTGAAGTGTCACTTTTTGTTAAAATCAATTTCAGATTTTAAGTATTGCTCCACTCACCTAATTGATGGCAACACAAATTCATGATAGGCATAAAACGAAATTGTTTCTGTGACACAACTCAATAGTGGGTTGAGGATTAGTTCACAGTGACCTTGTACAGACAACCTTTTTTTCTTTTTTTTTTTTTTTCTTTTTTTTTTTTTCCCCCCAGTTATAAATATTCAACTTACAGGCCGTCAGTTACTGGAATTTTGGTTACTTAACCTGCCAATTACCGATGGCCACTTCTATTTAGTTTAAAACATTAGATGCAGCTGGCAACTAGAACATTCGGTGTTCACAGACCACAGGGTATGATCACTCAAAGGTATTATGAATTTTCTTTTGGTACATCAAGTGTCTACAGTGCAACTTCTTTCCCACTAGCTGCATACACAAAATGAGTCTGTGTCACTTCTGATACACTCAGCTCATTCCCCTATGACTCAGAACAGCATATTAGGAGAACCACAGGATAAAACAGATATGACATTTCAAATATATTTAATAGTCATTATCCAGAGCCTGCTTTCAATCCAAACGTTAAAAATCACTTTGGAACATACCTGTAGTATTTGAACATTAAGCTGCATTAATCATGAAGTAATACTTTAAATTAAATCAACTGGAGCCAAATTCTGCCCTCAGCTTCATTCTGCGAGTTCACTGCTCTGGAATACATCTTCTGAGTTTGGACTTTAAACTACCTGCTAAAAATGAAGTCTTCTTTGATTAGCACCCTATATCCAATGGTCCAAATTCTGCCATTTCTCACATTCACAAAAGTCAGTAAAGGACAGTGTGGATATAACTGGCAGCAGAATGCAGCCCAGCTGTAATTTCTAAATGAGTTTTGATGGAAGAAAGAGCATGTAAGTCTTTCACTATAAAGCAATCACCAATATTGACTCAGGCTACTGGAAATCTGACTAGTTGTTTTGCTATTTTATGAGAGGATGTGAGTTTTGTTAACATTTGGGGGTAGGAGGGAATCACCACATACATTTTCTTTCTATTTGACTAAGCAAAATTTTCAGCATTGAAGGTTTAGTTGTTTATGGGGAGAGGAGGAGGCAATGGGGCCCCAATGATACTGTTCTGCGTCAAAAAAAATAAATATTTATGTATATATATTCTAAAGAAGGAAATTAAAAAAATTAAAAACATACATCTTGGAAAGATAGCTCATATTTACATACAGGATTGGAGGGCTATAATACACTGTTGCAATAGATGTCCTCAGTGTGTAGAGTTTCTCCCACGTCCTGTTACTTACTGCAGATGATATGACTGCTTCAGAAATGCCCACCCCCTTCTCGACCCCACTTTGCTTCTCCACCAAAGCAAAGTGAAACCTGTGGAAGCACCCACCTCTGTCTGATGATCTTCTGGGAAAATACCCCAGCGTGCCCCAAACGTACTAAACGCCTGTCTGCACTCTCACATGCACCTCTTTTGCACTGCCGTAACTCTGTTTGTTTCAGTGGGCATTTACTTTAGAATCACACAGGAAACACCAGTGTGACAGCAGCACCAGACCCACCAGGTGTAGTCTGGTTCCACTTTCATGAAGTCCACCTCTCTTTAGTGACTTGTGTTGGTCCCTTCAGTGGTGCCTTACAGCAGATTTCACTGCAGACAAAAGGTGAAGTTAAACCAGCGTCTAAAGTGAGGTCCAGGGTATTCTAAAAGTCTCCTACCTGAATTATGGACATCCGGCTCGGGGGAGCCTCGCTGGCGTTAGTCCCTTGCCCTGTGAAGCTGGTGTGGCAGCCCACATGTCCCTGGGGTACAGTCAGGTTGTTGGAGGCGGGCTTCAAGTACATCACCTCAGACCTGGGAGAGCTGAGGGGCAGGCGGGTCTGGTAGTCAAAGTACATGGGTGAGGTGGCCAGGGATGGGCTGCTCACCACGTTCATGACATTGAGGGGGCCCCGGCTGTCCTCACCCTCACTGGGCACCAGCATAATGTCATTCTTGCTGATCTTCTTCTTCTTGCCCTTGCCCCCTCCACTGCCACTGCCTCCTCCTCCCCCGCCACTTCCTCCCCCTCCTCCCAGCTGAGGGTGGCTATACTCGGCAATGCGACAATTATAGGTGCGGATCTCCTTGTTCTCTCGCTTGCACTTCACGGCAATAGTGATCATGGCAGCCAGCAAGATGATGGAGACAGTGCTCAGCGTCACGATCAGGGGCAGCGACAAGTCCCAGTGTGGTCGCCGATGCTGCTCGCCATTCATCTGTGGCTCGCCAGCCTCGGGCAGGGGCCCCGCCAAGGCCCTGACAATGAGCTTGGCCACTGCAGAGAGGCTGGGCTTGCCATGGTCACTGACTTTTACCACCAGTTCAGCCACAGGGCTGAGCTCCTCCCAGTAGGGGTGCAAGGTGCGTATCTCACCACTAGTGGGGTCCATCTCAAAGAGGTGCTCCTCATTGCCTTCCACAATCTCATATGTGAGGCGCCCGCTCTCCCCAAAGTCACTGTCCAGGGCACGGACGGTGCCCACAGGGTAGCCTACCCCAGCATTGCGTGGCACCTGCAGCTCAGCGGTGTCGTTGATGAGGGCAGGGAGGACGATGAGGGGTGCATTGTCGTTGACATCAAGCACAGTGACGCGCACCGTGGCATTGCTTTCGCGGTGGGGTGAACCCGAGTCTTTGGCCAGCACACGAAACTCAAAGTGCTTTGTCTGCTCATAGTTGAAGCTCCTCAGGGCATAGATAGCACCATTGGTGGGGTTGACGGAGACATAGGTGTAGATGGAGACGTCGCCCACATGCCCAGGCAGAATGGAGTAAGAGACTGTCCCATTTTGGCCCAGGTCGGGGTCCTGGGCCAAGACAGAGCCCAGGTACTCTCCAGGGATGTTGTTCTCAGGCACCTGTAACACATAGAGGTTCTTGCTGAAGCGGGGTGGATTGTCATTCTCATCGAGGATCCGGACAGAAAATGACTTGGTGGAGTTGAGTGGGGGGTTGCCTTCATCACGTGCCACTATGGTCACATTGTACTCATCCTGTGCCTCACGGTCCAGGGGCCGGTCAGTGACCACAGTGTAGAAATTGTCATAGTTCTCCTCCAGGGTGAAAGGGATGGCTCCAGGCCCGCCACCACCACCCAGCACCCGGCACTGGAGCTGCCCGTTCTTGCCCGAGTCACGGTCGGTGACCCGCACCAGGGCAATGACAGTGCCCGGTGGGGCAGCCTCACTCAGTGCTCCCTGGCGAACGGAGACAAAGCCAATGGTAGGCGCATTGTCATTGCGGTCAATGAGGCGGACGGTGACCTTGCAGTGAGCAGGAACGGGATTGGGCCCCAGGTCCCGAGCCTGGACATCGATCTCAATGAGGCCACTTTCCTCATAGTCCAGGTTGCCCTTGACACGGATGAGGCCACTCTGCGGGTCAATGCTAAACAGGTCGCGGACGCGCTCGGGTGCGTAGCCACTGAAGGAGTAGAGCACCTCTCCATTGGTACCCTCGTCGGCATCGGTGGCATTAAGGTCGATGACGGCAGTGCCCAGTGGTGCGTTCTCTGGCAGCTCTACCACATAGGAGGCTGCCTCAAAGACGGGGCTGTTGTCATTGGAGTCAATGAGGCGCACGTTGATCTGCACTGTGCCCGAGCGGGGTGGGTCACCGCCGTCCAGTGCCGTTAGCACCAGGGTATGGTGACTCTGCTCCTCACGGTCTAATGGCTTCTGGATGACCAGCTCTGGAAACTTTGTGCCATCACCACGGGACTTCACATCAAGCGAGAAGAGGCCGTAGTCATCACGGGTGAGCAGGTAGGTGCGCAGCCCATTGTCCCCAGCATCCGGGTCGTGGGCGCTGGTGAGGGGAAAGCGTGTGCCCGGCGCAGCATTTTCTGAGATGTCCATGTCCACTTGGTCAGAGGGGAACGCCGGTGCGTTGTCGTTCAAGTCCTGGATCTCCACCTTGATCATGCAGATCTCCTGGTCGTTGGCAAACACCTCGAGGGACAGCTGGCACTTGGCACTGCGCCGGCACAGCGCCTCGCGGTCGATGCGCTGCTTGGTGTAGAGCAGCCCGCTCTCCCCGTCCACGTCCAGGAGGTGTGGGGCCGAGTTCTCCAGCACCCGGAATGTGGACTTGGGGCCGCGGCCACCGCCAGGAGCACCTCGCTCCACAGGCAGCATCCCGCCTCCTGCCGCGCCCGTCGCCAGCCGCGCATCGCGGCCAATGTTCCCGATGACCGTGCCTGCTCCCTGCTCCTCCGGCACCGAGTAATTCAGGTTCTTCAGCGACAGGGCGGGAGCCCAGCAGAGGAAGAAGCAACAAATGGAAAGGTACATCCCCGAGCAGGGGTGGGGGTGGCAGCAGCTGCAGCGGCGAGCAGGGTTTGTCCCCGTCTTCTCTGCCTCCTGCGCTGGGTTTGTTCTTTCTCCTCCTCCGTCGGCTCTCTCTCTTTTTTTCTCTTTTTTTTTTCCTTCTCTCTCCCCACCCCTATGTTTCAAGTTTCTGAACCTGTTGCTCTAAAACATCTGCAGAGACACAGGATGAGAGGCAGCAAATGGACCATGTAGCTCAGAGGGAGGGAGCAATCGGGGGGCTGGAAGCAGGGGGAGCAGCTTCGGCAGCGTTTCAGCAAGCGCTTGCCGTGCTTGCAGTCCCCTCGCAGTTACTTCGGCTGTCCAACTTCGGCAGTGGGAGGATTTCAAAAATCAGAAAATTTGCAAAAGATCTTCTCCTCTGGGCAGGCGAAGCGTTCCCGATCCTTGAATCCCCGCAGATGTACAAAGGATAATAAAAATAATAACAATAATAAAAAATCGTGGCAGTGGTTGTTTTTCTAAAAACGATCAAAAAGATTTTTTTTAAATATGTGTATCTATATATACATAGGAAAAGGGGGTGGCCACAGGTCTGTAGGGAGGGGTAGAAAAGGTTATTTGCTACTCATCGCTTGTGATGCGATTGATGGAGTGGAGTGGAGGGGTGGGAGAGAGACAGAAGGGGAAAAAAAGTCTCAGCTTGTTGTTGAAGCCCTCTTCGTGTGCAGTGAGAGGCAGTGAAATGTCTGATTGCACCGCGGGGTTGTTGGTTTTCAGGGAGTGTTTTGCTGCATTTAGAGATCTAATCTTGCATTGCTTGCGGCGGAGAGCTGCATCTCGCTGCCATCGGTATTTCCCCCCTCTCTGTCTCGTACACCCTCACTCTTTCCTTCCCGAATCAGAAGAAGAGGGAATAAGGATTGCAGGGCAGGAGGAGAAAACAAAACACACAAAACCCCCCCACCAAAAACTAGTGTCAGGATTTGTAGTTTCCTTTCTCTCCCTGTACTACCAGCCTCCCACTTGTCCTTTTGTAGGGAAAAAATTTAAGAAACCCACAAGCTGACCGTCATCATTAGCAGTAAATATATATTTTGAGAGAAATCACAGGCTGTGCTCAATCAGATGCATACTTGGGTTTCTTTAAGACAGGCCAGTAGCCGCCGCCACCACCACATCCTTTCTCTCTGTGTATCTATGCGTGTGTGCGTATGCGTGTCTGAGGAGCTGCACTTTTCTCGATGCAGTTTAATTCCAGTTTGCTTTTCTCTCCAGCCGAGAGGAAATCAACAGGCAACCCATGGCTGGACGCATAGATTAAAAAGAGAGAGAGCAAGGAGGGGGGGGGGGGGGGGGGGTAGAGAGAAAGAAAGAAAAGCCACCACACACACACTCTCTCTCTCTCTCTCTTGGTCTCGCTAAAAGGGAAACAGTCTCTGTATTCACAGGGCTGCACTGTCAAGTGCCTCTCTTTTCTTTCTATTCAGCATCTCCTTCCAATGACACTGCCGCCTAGTCCTCTTCATTTAGGGGAGGAGAGAAAAAGAGGAAAAACAATCCTGACGATGAATAAAGTGGGAGATCTCTTAATCGACTGATTCGCTTATATTAAAACCTATGCAGTTCTGCGATTGGTGTGATGCATTTTTTGCAGTCCTTTCAAGCTTTAACAGTCTCTCTGGGCATCTTGGTACAGGGGAAAAGAGCAGTGGCAATGCCAGATGCGTTCCCCCCTCTCTGATATACCTTTCCCAGCGATACGGTGTATAGGTAAATATTGGGGAAGGGTAACTAAATTTTATTTCAGGTTCTTTTAACAACCAGAAATAAGTGAATGGCACATCCAGAAATGCAGGTGTTTCAATCTGCTGGGTGAGTCAGATCCAGCGAAACAAATCACATTCACTATCGCCTCATGTTCCTCCCTTCACAGACATTAGTTGCAGCTTCTTCCTAACGCTTCTCTGACTCACTCTATAGACAGGGAAAAAAAAAAAAAAAATCAGATTTATATTTTGGGGGGGGGGGGGGGGGGAGGGGAAAAAAAAAAAAAAAGAGAGAGAATGGGGGGGGGGGGGGTGTCGGATCCAGCTACACTTTTACTATACCTCTTTCTCCGGGAGACTGAGGATCAGGAAAACAAGGCTGTTATCCACTCACTGGCACAGAGGCGCGTCTGTCTCTTGCTTTGCTGAGTGTTTTTAACCACCTTTCCTCAGTGTTATGTGTGAAATAAATCAGAGATCTTTCATATTAAAAGAAAAAAAAAAAACAAACAACAAAAACATAGGTTCCCAATACATAGCTCACAGATCTAGTTCCGAGTCTCAGTTCTGCACTGTTTTTTTCTCCTTTATTTGAGTCCGGACCCAAAGTACACAGTTAATTCTGCAACCTGTGGTAGAGAGGCTTTCAAAAGAAAAAGAAGAAAAAACAAATATTCTTCTCTGCCTCATTGATGGGTGGCCCCTTTCAAACAGACGGTCGCCAGTCTTAGCCAGACAGCACGCGAAAGGAACGCCGATTCCCGATAAACCAGATCCATTTCACCAGCCGCCCGCAGGTAAGTGGAGAATTCAGCGAAAATTCAACAGTTGGAGCCGCTCTCTGCCTCTCTCTCACTCTCTCTCTCTCCCCCCCCTCCTCCTCCTCCTCCTCTCCGCCTCGCCTCCCTCACTGCAGCACTCGCGGGGCCGCCGCGCCGCGCCGCGCTCGCCCAGCGCCGCTCGCCGACTGCCTCTATTCACCTCACGCCGCGGCTTAAACATTGATACGGATTCCCCGCCAGCCAATCGGCGGCGGCGGCGGCGACAGGCCCCGACGCCCACCCGCCAATGGAAAGAGGCGGGCGGGCGGGGGGGCGGAGCCGCGGCGGGCGCTGGGTGTCATTGATTAGATCGGTTCGGTGGGAGACGCGCAAGGTGCGAAGGGGTCGGGCGGGCGAGCGAGCTGCCGTGACTCGTTGCCGCGCACCGCACCGCAGCGCCGCGCCCCCGGCCCCCCGGCTGCTGCCGGCTTCGCGTTATTTATTTACGTATATCTCCCCCTCCCCCTTATTTATCTATTTTTAGGACATATTAACAAGTCTTCCGTGATGACGGGTGGGAAAGGAAGGGGGACGCGACACCCCCGCGCTCCACCAAAGCACTGCGAGGGCGAGGACCTGACTCCGCGGCGCGGTCCCTGAGTCCGCCGGGGGCCCGGCGCACCCCCTCGCCGCCCCGGGGATGCATGGGGTGGGGACCTCCCCCGCCACCGCCGCCCCGGCCTTGCGGGAGCCGCCCCGAGCGGGTCTCGCCGTCCCCGAGGGGCAGATCCTCAGCGCGGGAGCGTCCCCCCTGCCCGCGGGGCCGCGGCGCGGGGGAGCGGGGGCCGGGCGCGGCGGCGGCCCCGCGGTGCGGGGCTCGGGGCCGCGGCAGCGCCCTCGCCTCCCCTCCCCGCCCCGCCCGGCGCGGCGCGGCGCCCGCCTCCGCCCCCGCCGCGGCGGGAGGTTCTCGGCCGGGGGCGGCGGGCGCCGGGGGCGGGGGGAGGACTGAGGCTGGAAAGGTGAGTGCTCGGATTGCCGGAGCGCCGGTCTCGACCCGTGCGTACCGAAATGAAGCTGCCATTTGTGAGCTGCGAGTGACGAGCGTGTAAGTAGCATGAATCATTTAGGGGGAAAAGGAAAAAAGAAAAAAAAAAAAAAAAGGAAAATCGGCTCTGGAGCAATTATAAGACGCTTCTGACAATTATTCTAGGAGCGGCTCTTAAAAGATTCAGTTAAGGAAGCTGCTCTTTCGCCTTGCTCAGTAGGATAACCTTCAGTCCTTTCTGAGTTATTATGTCCATAAAAGTCATTTAACTTGGAGAAAGTCTTACAAATTTATAAATTCAAATAAGTGTTCTTTCTAGACCCACCTTCCCGTCCTGAAGACCTCTTTGTAGCTTTGCAAGGGATTAGTTTGCCATGCAGAACGAGTCTGCTAGTAACCATTCTAAAACTAATGCTGTGTTAAAATGCAGTATTTAAATAAACTATACATACCTTAGTGGCAGCGTAAAATCACTACTCTAAGATGTGCCAACTTTCTGTGTGAGAGTGGCAGACAAAATAAAGGATATGTTTACAAAATGGGCTTTGCTTTCTGAATGAGGGCTTCAGATTGGCTGATGAAACTCGGCGTATTCGGCTAAGTCACTTACTTGGAGAAGTCCCCTATAAAAGCAGCACAATTTTAAAAATGGAACAAACACCAGAGTAAGCCCCTGAGCTATCAGGAGATCTCGTTTCACTGTAACTTGAGTCCTGTGCTTTCCTTTCCTTATGCCGTAGCCTACGCCAAACATGAAGGATGTCCAGAGATTTTCTATGCAAGTTCTGCTAATTGGGGAAAAATAAGGGTCATTGCAATTATGTAATGGCTCCCTCTAGCGTGCTAGAGATACTGCTGCATTTGGGGTATAAACTCTGTATGTGTGCCTAAGTGTGTACACATATGCTAGCTAACTCTAGTTTCCTCTCTGAGGGGGCAGGAGAGCACCAGCAGAATAAAACAATAATTTCACTATTACAGTGGCATAAACTATTATATTTATGACAATGTTTCTTATGGTTCATTTATGTTAAAAAAAGCCACAAAACCCAAGATGAATTTGACTTTTTTTTGGAGGAGGCTAGTGTCTCCACCACTTTTTTTTCTCCAGCCTCGTGAATGCCTTTCTTTTTTTATATGACTCAGCATTACACAATAAATACTCTGACTCCACAATGAAGTCAATACACTTGAGGGCACTCTGCAGTTTGTAAAACAGGTACTTGGGACTCTGAATTAAGGGGAAAACTATATAACCCTTTATGCAAGTAACTGGAGCCGTTGCTTGTAAAATCTGCCTTTTTTTTATCAAACATCTTGCAGCTTATAACATCCCATTGATACCAACGACATGCCTGGAATACTTAGAGGAAAAATAAAGTCTGAATCACTAGCACTAGATCCTCAAACCTATGACTGACTACCAGGTGATTATCATAAATGGAACGCTTATCCCCTGCCCTACAAGTCACTGTGGTTTTTAGTGTTAACTTCAACAGAGCTACTTTTTAATACCCGTTTTCAGGTATGGCTGATTATTAGCAATTTCTAATGATTTATTGGAAATCATATCATCTTGACATCTTTAAAAATTGTGGCTCTTAAACCCAATAGAGACTTAGGTGCCTAACTGGAAAAAGCCAGATAAAAAATTATGCCTGCATATGAATATATGCCTCTGCCAGGCTGATGTTTGTTACATCAGACAGTTTATAACAACAAAATGGCATTTATTGATTTTAATCCACCTGTGCAAGTAATGAATATTTTATTTCTTCGATGATTTTACCGTATATCTAAAATGCTTTTTCTGTCAAATTTGTAGCACACACTGCATATTTGATAGCTTAGACTGCCATCATAATTTTCTATACATTCATCAGGAAATTGCTGTATTTTTCACATAGAAAAGTCAGAAATAAAATGTATGAAGGTAACGCCAATGAGTGCCAATAATACCTATATGCTGTGTCATGTCACTGTGTATTGAATATATACTGTATATTTATTGGGAAAAAAGTAAAACAAAATAAAAACAAAATTAAAAAATGCTTATTAACAGCTTGGTGAGAAAGCTGTACTGTGGAGAGGCTAATGCATAGTCAAAATGCAAATCCTTAATAATAGGAATACACATATAGATGGCTTACAATATCTGACAGAACAAGGAAACACATTAAATACACTGCATAGGACAAGCTCAACAAAGGAGCAATGTCCAGTATAACAGCCCTAACAATAACCCATAATATGGAGGGGTTAAATTATGCTTTGGAAAACTACTTTTTGATACTTGAAATGTTTGTTTATTGGAAGCTATAGTCTGACATCAACTAAAACAACAGATAGTAACAGGACATATCTCAAAACCAACTTTTTAAAAAATGCTGATTAATCATGAACATAGTACAACAATAGTCACACTTTTTTTAGGAAATTTTCATAACAAAATCTAGTAGTTTATTATTCTGTCTTCAGCAAAGACAGGTAAACCTTTCTACTTTCAAAAAAAGGAAATAAATAAGAAATATCCTCAATCAGAAGTGTTGAAATGAAAATCTTTAGTCTCAGAGTGGAGGGTACTTAAGCATAGCACAAAAGTCTCAGAACAAATATCCCTAAACAAATAAAAGAAAATAGGAAGGCAAGGAAAAGATCAATATAGTTAAATGTCAAGGTTCAATATTTAAGTTATCTGAGCCTAAAATGTATCATTGGGAAAGCCCAAATCCAATCATCTTGAAAACAATAGAAAGAAGTAAAATTAGAAAGGCCAAGGAGGGAATTTGAGGAACAAAGAATCCATATATAAGAGAATTAATTACCTGCTAAAAACCAAACATATGCTTTATCAATATGAGGAAGCCATGACAGAACTGGCGGGCCTGTTAGTTGGCCAGCTATAACAGAAAAAGTATTGCAGAGAAATTAAATTTCTGTACTCTAGTACTCATAGCAAATGAAGACATTTCCTCAGGTCAACTTGTTTTTTAGTAAAAAAGATGAGATATGGGTGTGTACTGAGGTGTCAACAGAGAGATTCTTAAAGAGCAAAAAGCATCTAACTAAATGGTAGTCATCAAGCGTTCTTACAGAATCTGAAAATGAAGTAAATGAACTGTTAAAAATATGCAGTCATTAACATCAGTTACTATGTGTGAGGATTAAAAGGTACAAAATCTGTTTCATTTAAAAGGACTAAAAGGGTGATCGAGGAATTATGGTGTGGCAAGCTTTACTTTTAGTACTAGGAAAATTAGTTAAAATGACAATTAAAAATAGAAATTATATGTTATCTAGAGAAATGTAAGTGAAGTACTGTCCAGAAACTCAATGAAATCAATAGAAACCTTTCCACTGATTTGATTCATCCCATAATAGCGAAGTAGTATAACTTACATAGATTAAAAGGACATTTCTTCTGTTTATTAGTATTGTTTCAAAGTAGCAACAGAACAATAGATAAAATTACTTTTGTTGCTTTGTATGTAAGCAGTTTTATGTCAATTTAAATGTGAGTCCACACCAGCAAGACATGTAGAAGAGAGGATAGTTGCTGAGAAAGGGAACAAGAAATGACCGGTAGGTAAAGGCAAGAGAAAGTAAATGACTGCAAATGATGTTAGTGGACTAATGGAGGGGCGGGAACAAAGAAGAGGGAGAAACAGGAAGAGGGTGCTGAAGTGAAGCATAGGGCTATGTAAAAAGAGTCCAGGGAACAGGAATTAGCAAGTAGGACATAAGCCTGAGATTGTCACTGAAACAGTTGATACCTACATCATCTATCTAGCTGGGAAATATTACATTTACAGTTGTACCTTTGTCATTTTGGAAATAAACAAACACAAAAGATTCATTAGGCTTACAAAAAGGGTGACTTGTTAGGCTACAGGTAAGTGGCTTATGACTTGGATTCTCATGCCTCTTTTCAGGCATGTTATCTAATGACTGTTTAGCACAGAATATAGAAACATTTTCTTCTTTATTACAGTGAAAACAGGACACACTTTGAGATCAAACACAGTGTGTTTCAAACAGACTAAGTAGAAGTTTTCTTAATGATTTAAAAAAAGAAAGCAATTTATTTAAGAGCAATCGAACTAATGAAAACCAGTTTCCTACAAGTGTGTCTTCTAATTTTCCCACTGCCACTACTACCAGCTTCCTCCTGTGTCTTCAGTGACAGTTACCCTGCAGATGTGAGTGGCTGGCTGAGAGGGACGTGCTGCTGAGCCAGGCAGCAGCTGCCTGGAAAGGTACAATGGCTACTTTTCCTTCTCTCAGTTAGGGTATCAATTTATCTCCCATACATACCCAGCAACTGGAATGAAATTTAAATTATGATCACCTTTGAAATGTCTGTCCCACTGGCAAATTTGATTGAAATTGGCCAGTAGGTCACAAGTTGCTGGGCAGAATGGCAGAGATACAGAGAGACACTCAGGTAATGGTCAAGTGGGCTGTTTGTTTACTTACATAGCCTCCTTTAAATAAAACTAGAACATTAAAAATTAGAACATTTTAGCCATTTTATTATAATATGATGCTAATCCTGGGGGTATGATATGGCACAGTAATATCATCATATGATATCATTTGGCATGTTGTCATAATACATGCACTGATATTACCAGTGAGTTAGGAATATACTGTGTAAATATAGGCATTAGATTGTGTAACACAGAATAGAAAATATTCACATTTTCAAATAAAGGATATGCTCTGAAGCTTTTAGAAACTTTTCTGAAGTAAATATTTTATGGATTTTTCTTAAACCTGGCAACTTTTGTTTTCATGGTAAATTGTATTAAAACCTATAGACTTCAGCAATATGTTTTGTTTCACTGAATAATGAAGTACTTTACTGATGAAAATCTGTTTTGTGAATTATTTGTGACAAGTTTGTTAGAGATTAGAGCACATGCAACCTTTATTATTATAATGGTTTAAATATTTGTTTAGAAATTTATAAATGTCATTAAAATTCATTAAATATTTGTTTTAGTAGATGGTGGTTAGTTTGTCTGCAGTTATTGTAAGCTAATGTCTCCTACATCCTTTAAAGATTATATGGCAGGACAGGACATCTGTCTTCTTGTTTCCCTCTGGCTGAGGCCGCACTCTGGAAAGGGGGGAGTTTGTGCCTTCCCTGAGATTGCACAAGTGAAGAAACTTATGGAAGTGCAGGATAAAAAAGGAGAAGGAGAAAAAAAAAAAAGACAAGACTGAGCAGAAACTCCAGAAAGTGCTGAGAAAAGCAGGGAACATTCAAGTATCAGAGGGGAAGAAAAGAAAATATTCTCTTGGGCTTGGTGAGGGCACAGTGAGTAATTCTCTGCAAACCTGTGGAGCTGCTGGACTGAGACCGTACATGGATGAACGGACCTGCTGTGTCACGACAGTGCAAACCACAGGATAATCATCTACACCCTTACTATTCTGTCTCACTTTGGATGTTTTATGAAGCTTTGTTTTGTACTGAAATCTGATCTTTGGGGTTTAAAACTTTTCTGGGAATGCTGGTAGTGCTTGCTTCAAGGAAAAGGTAGAAGCAAATCCAGTTCAAAGATCTGGCTAAGTGACATACCTTGTGCAGATGGAAGTACTGGTAAAGTACCAATAGAGGACAAAGTTGGAGAAGCTGAAATTAAAGTAACATTTCAAGAAGACCATATCTGATGATATGAAAGGTCAGGAGAGTCAAAGAAAATGGGAATGCAGTCTGGACCCTGATGAAAGTCTTGACAAATGTATTTCATGAGAGCAGTCTAAGGGCAAAAGCATGTGCTGCATGGAACTATAAGAAAGATGCTCTAACAAGTAGACTTTAAGGTTGTGCTTAGTGAGGTTAGGTATGGAACAAATCTTTTTCTTTCTCTTCATTAAAAAAACAACAAAAGAAAAAGGCTAAACAAACAAGATTACTGACCCAACAGAGTCTGAGAAAGCTGCTGGATATTTCTCATGTTTCTTATTCAGGAATGTCCCTAATAATATTAAGATGTTATATTAATAATATTAATAATAATAATAATGAATAATAATAATTTAGAATTCACTGAAATCTCAATATAGTGTGTCCTAGACCTCCTTTAAGAAGAAAATAACTGCACCTTCTAAGTTACAATATTATTGAGAGCAGGCTGATACTATTGTTGAGTCAAGTTGAATCTCTGGCTAACACAGCAGAGTGAATAAGTTTTTTAACTGGAACATCGCAGGCTTCCCACATTTCACACCTTCAAGCTGCAGGAGGTTTGAGTCACTTATTCAAAACATTTTCCTAAATTTTAAGCGTCAGGGTATTGCTTCTTATGGAATGGTAGGTTTTTATTGTTCACTCTCTTCTAATATTTCAGTATTACAATTGCTTCAGAACTAACGTTTACTGGCAGTAGCCAAAGAATTGTGGTAGAGTTCAAGGCATCACTTTTTCCTCTCAAAGCACTACTTAGAGGTTGAAGGCCATAACATCAGTCAGACACATCACCAATTTGCTTGTGAAGGCAAGACCAATGTGTTTGTGGAAATTCCGAGCTGGTGCTGCCACCTCCAAATAGGGGCAGGAAGCAGAGGACTGAGAAAGACCAAAATAATTTAGATGTAAAACACTACATATTCCCGAGTCACATAAATTCATCTCTGCCAGTATTCATACAGTTACTCCTCAAGTGGGATGAAGGTATCATGGTCTTTGAACTTCTGGTTTCCAAGTGCAGTGGTTAGTTTCCTGAAGAGAATAAGCCTGAACTGTAAGTGCAAAGTAATCTGTGTGTATAAATTTGCAGGAGGTAAAGTTCCTACTGGAAACAAAACCAAAAATATAAAAAAAAAGGAATTAAGCCAGCTTTCTGATTGTCAGTTATTTCCATATTTTTGTCATTTTAGTTTTTCTAAGTTAGCATTTTGCACCCACCAACAAAATTGCAAACTCTCCCTAGGGTTTATGAAATTTCTTATATGTTGCATACTAAAGATTCTACAACCTAAATTTGCCTGTTATGCAACCCTTTTGTTTCCAAAGTATTCCCTTATTCAGTTATGCAGTTAGTAGCTTTACTTTAAACATGACTGATTGCAACACTGTAAACAATTCTATTGCTAAATCTCACAGTGAAATAGAATCCCATTTACTCTCTCCTAGCTGCAATTTCATAAGATTAGAAAAAAAGAAAAAAAAAAAAAACACAAAACAAAAAAACAGGTAATGAAACTGTCTTTACTCTCCACCCCAAAAGTCCAGGGACACAACTAGGAATAAATAATGATAATAAAAAAATCTGTTGAGTCAAATGTCACATTTGTATGGTTGCTTTTAAAAGGCAGCAACATCTTTAGACTTTCTGTAGGTGAAAACCTTTCTTCGCTAGTTTACACATCTATTTGAAACCAACCATTCCGTTTTGTTCCTGCTAACCTTTTTCATTTGTATACTCTTGTGTGAGCTCCAACATAAACAAGACTCGTAAACAGCAGACTATAGATAAGCTTTCAAAATGTTATGTGGCATTTTACCCACATATCTGTCAAGTAAAAGGTTAGAATCTTCACTTTTTAAAGAAAAACATACCAATTAGCAGGAAGGCAAGGCTGTCTAGAGCATGAGGTTTTCAAAGTTTGACACGTCTGTAGATGCAACACAACCCATTTATTTGTATGAAGCTCCCTTTCATTTTCTGATGGTGAGTGAGGATCTGGGGAGGGCCTGAGTTCCAAAGAATTTGCAAGTGTTCACAGGACTTACAAGATGAGGCTCTTTGCCTGGTGTGTCCAGTATAGCTACAGCTGGATAACGGGATAGCAGATGATTGCTTCGCCTTGTTTACCTACAAAATTGAGGCCTCAATACTTGCTTCAGTGGCATAATCATCAAACAGGGTTGTCAAATGCTCTTATCCCCAGTGTGCAGGAAAATAAGGGAGACTTGAGGCCTTGCTTCCTGGCATGGGGTAGTGGGACTGCAGGTCACAGCAGAAGCTGGAGAGTGATGACAGCAGCCTATGTGGGGCCACTGGTCCTGGTCCTGATGCGGCATTGGCAGCCGGCGCTCAGGGACATGCAGGGCTTTGGCTTCATCCCCTCAGCACATTGGCCATCTGAGATGAGCTGACCTGACAGTTGGCTGCCAGCACAGAGCAGCAGGAGTTTCTGCCCCCCTTAGAGCCAGGGGCAAGCAAGAGAGAAAATTATGTTTCTAGAAGTCATAATTCCCTTCTCCATTTGCTCCTGGGATGGTGCTGCTATGCATCCCCTTTTCTGCAGGCAAACTGTTGTCTTACAGTCTTGTCATAAGAGATTAGTCAGAATCCAGTGCTATAAAAAACCCAGAACCAAATGGAATAACCAAGGTGCAAAATTAATGTTTAAAAATTCCTATAACATGCTGCAAAAATACAAACAGATCCTAAAATTAAAACATGAAATACTGTATCCTTGAGACCACAAAAATTGATAGTGAATTTATCTGTCTTTATGAAAGACAACTTAAAGAGGCTCGATTTTGTAAAATTGCAAAGTTTCCATGTCCTGCAAATTAGGTTCTTTAAGGCATCTTATTGATGAGTACATAAAATAACTTATTACTATTTAAAAAAAACCCCACATATTGTTGAAATACTTATATCAAAATAGAAAGAGAAAGAAAGAAAATCAGGAAAAAAAAATAATGCAAATACAAATCCTAGTTTGTATTTCTACTGTTAGGTTTTATCTGTTAGATACCAAAATAGTTTTTAGTTTTATACAGGAAGGTGTATTCATGGCTGCTGCCCTGAGGAATTTATAGTGTCAATAAATTAACATAAATAAATTGCTACAATTTTCTGTTTTATTATAATATCTTAAATTGTTAGCAGACTTAATGGCTTTACATACATTTAGAGATAACATCTGAATTGCAAATAAATCACTACAAAATATATGTTGCAGACAGTTTTTATTTAATGTGCACCATCATTAAGTATTTGAATGGCTAACTT
This sequence comes from Platalea leucorodia, assembly GCF_965183815.1. Classification (NCBI taxonomy): domain Eukaryota; kingdom Metazoa; phylum Chordata; class Aves; order Pelecaniformes; family Threskiornithidae; genus Platalea; species Platalea leucorodia. The sequence continues at coordinate 36,687,551 of NC_138824.1, read as the reverse complement.
CTGCCATTCACCTGTTCCACTAAATGTGTCCACTGTAGTGTGTAAAAGGGAGTGTACCATATTAAGATGAGTAATATTTTAAATTAAGATTTGTTTTACACTACAGGTGTTTAATTTGGATCTAATGATTCAGTTATGTTACTAAAACAGGACAGTTATTTTTAATATATTTATTCAGATGTAAGGACTATATAATTGTTTTTTATCCTTTTTTTACTTCTGTATCTCTTAATAACTAGTTCCTGTTTAACATGTAGTAAGTCCTATTAAACCTAAATTAGATGCTTTTTGGAGGATTGCTATTTAAAGTTCTATTGAAGAAGTAAAATTTACTTCCTAATTAACTACTTAATTTACATGGCAAATTAAGGGCATGTAAACACCTCTGGGGCACTAGAAGATGCCATTTTGTTATGGTGAATGATGACCCGGCATCAGTTATATCCTTATTTCTGCGGTGACGAGGCCATACACCCTCATTGCATGGGAAACGCCAGCTGACAGGGTGCTGCAGTGCAACTCCTCCGTAACACTGGCTGCCACCTGACATGTCAGAGCATGAAGCCTGTCTCAGGGTGTATCAGTCAAGTTCAATATCTCACCCTTATCTGAATGTGCTTAATGATTCAGGGTATCGAAGAGATCGAATCCTTCATGAAGACTGGTTGACAATTTTGCTTTTTTGTTGCAGTAGAGCAGTCTGCCATAAATATAGTTTATCTGGAGAAGGACCTGACACCTTTGGTGGACAGACCCAGTAGAGTGGAATGAAATCCCACAAGAAACAATGACCATTTTACACCTCAGCAAGTTTCTGCTTTCGGTACAAGGCTTTTCTCTTTACTTAGCTTGCTTTAATGGAAATATATAAATTTATACGTAGGTAACTTTAAATTATTAAGACAAAACAGCTCACACTTTTCTCTTTGAAGCAAGGATAGCAGAACAAAATTAAAATAGATTGATTTGTACTGCTTGATACATTAATATTAGATATTCTTGTGCTACAGTGATGCATGTCTATCAAAAACCTGTTTATTGGAGAAAAGAAGACCACATATGACCAAAAGAAAGGTAAAATCATTGCTAACAGGCGGTGTCAGGGACCTAAGTTGTATGAAATATATTAGGTCACGAAAATGTCTGAATTTAGACATTATTGAGCTCTTATTACAAGACATAATCATATAGAAAACTGCTGAAGAAGTGCATTTTAAATTGCTTTGCTATTTTCTTCTCTAAGAGAAAGTGGCATTCCTGATCATTGTCTCTGCTCTTTAAAGGCTGTAGTCATGTTCGTATAGCATTCACTTCTTCAGCAGACATAAATTGACTTTACGGTATTATAGCTGTAATCCTGATTCTGCTCTCTTGCAGAACTTTACCAAGTAACTACTCGTTGAGTTTTCTTACTAAAGGCTCATCAAAGCACAGCCAGATTTCAGCCTTCACCTACATGATTATCTTGTTAGCATTTGGCCCGTGTGATGCAAAAATCAAAGAAGTCCCCAAGCAACTGGAGTTATAGAGAAACCCATTTAGTTAATAATGAACTCTGAATCACAACTTCTTTCAGGTTTTTTGTTTCTTTTTTAACCAATGAGTGAGGAGAATTCTAAATTTTAGCTTTTGACTATGAAGTGTTTCATATAGCAAGCTCTTCCATTTACAAACTTTATGGGAAAGAGTTCACAAACAAGGGCCATTGTTTATTGTCTTGTAGTAAACAGCAACTGTCTGACACAACTGGCTACAGTACCCTGGGAATTGGGCTCAAACCTCTGAAAAGCCACTTATCATATAGTAAGTGCATTAAAAAAAAGAGTAAAAAATACGGAGTAGATTCACAGGAGAGTTTTGAAAGACCTCAAAGAGACCAAATTGTCTATGCTGCCTATCTCAAAGAGTTTAAAATAAGAAATAATACCAAGTTACAGCTGGCAGACCTAAGCAATACATCACTAAAAGTCCACCTGCACGAAGTATATAGCTTCTACTAAGAAACAAAGTTTATTTGCAGATTAACATTTAATCTCTTTATTCTGTTTGGTGAAAGTATTCTTTTTCAGTATGTTCATTTAGAGCTGAAGCTGTGGATGCTCTCTGGCAGATTCTAATACACATATTCTCTTTCCAGTCAGCAGAACAAAAAGAAAAATGACAATAGTTAATGTTCACATCTGATCACATAAAGGGAACAGAGATGATTAATAAATAGAGTTATGCAAATACTAATACTTTGGGGGACTTTCTGTTCTGTATGACTGGCATGAATTTAAAATTATTAAATTACTTCATAGTTGGCTATAGTATAACCAAGACCTAACTCTTACCCTACTGAATAGAAGAACAAATTCTCATTAACAGGTCTTGTCTGGTATTAAGCATATGTATGCAATTAATTAGGAAGAAAAAGATGATAAAAACATGTGCTTTTTTCCTTCTGTGGGGTAAATAGAAGATGTCAAGTCTAACAGTAATGCAGCTAAAATTTCTAATGCATAAGGACAATTATTTGGAATATTGACCTGCAGAATAAACAAGTATTGAGGTTTTGTCATCCTTTCTAAATGCCACAGCACTGAAAATCACACAGGGACAAAATTGGAATGTTAATTGGAAAGATGCTGTGTTCCAAGGAAACAACAAGGAAACTGAGACCCATGAGCTAAAAACCAGTGATGACTATTGGCAGATCCTAAACAAAGGCATACACCTTTTTTCTTTCTTTCTTTCTTTTTTTTTTTAAAGTAAAAATATCAGAATCTCTTTACATCATTGCTTCTGTCCATACAACGCTTTTTGCAAAAGCATAAATGAGAATTCACTTCCAATTATATGTTGTTTATTTGCAGTCAAACAAACAACTTTGAGTAATTTGCATTGAATAAATGTGTTCAATTCATTAGAAAGGAAAGTCTAGGAGACAGGTAGCCAGATTTAAACATGGGGAATAATCTTCATCCTTCTGAAATCAGATAGAATCTTGCCATTGATTACCATGGCAGCAAAAGTACACAGTGTGATACTGAAAATAGTTTTTTTTTTTTTTATCTTAATGTAGGTGAGCACAACAATGATTTCATTTGCAATCAATAATTTATAAGATTTCTACTATACCAGCCAGAGTAAAATTCTTCCAGTAAAAGGTAATGTAAATTATTTGAAATTAAGTATGGAAATATACTAGGCTGCCACACTGAAATATTGCTCTAATTTAGTTCAGAGATATGCTGAAAAAGTAGTCTGTTCCAGTGGATTTAGATTTTTTTTTTTTTTTTTTTTCAAATAAGATACTTTCAAACAAAATATTTAGACTTACTTATTATCAACACTGACTCAGTTGCACCACAAAGTGGAGAGTAGAGTCTCTGGTACATTTTTACTAGGACCAGTGCAATCACACCTGACATTAACAGGTGTGATCGGATTTAACAGGTAAAAAGATGTGTTTTAGTTCTAGAGGTCAATGTTTCTAGCATTGTTGCTGTATTTCAAAGAAAGAATAATAAGCAAACTTCTGTCAACAATGTTAGAGCAGATAGATGAAGAGTTGGCATGCATTATAGTCTACACCTCCAGATATGTGGAGTATATGTCACAAATAATGTGAATGCATATTTGAATTTAGGCAGCTAGTGATCAGCGTAACATGTTGAGCTCTCAAGCAGATTAATTTCTATATCACTTTATGATGACATATTTTTATCTCTTTTGCTATTTCAATTACTTTGATAAATTGGGGAGGGGGATTGTTTTCCCACAGTAGCATCAGATACAGAAATTTTTAGTGGATTTTTTTTTTTCTCACTTAACTCATCTACGTGTTACAGTTTAAGAAGCATGCTGCTAATTAATCAAGTTAATTACATATCAAGATGCAAACCTTGTGTGGTCAGGCTTTTTTTTTTATTACTTGTTCTGTTAGTGCTTTTCATAGCTAAGCTAAAAGAAATGGATCACATACATCACATTTGCTTTAGAAAGAGTTACTGATTTGCTGCTGCAAGTTTTTGCTTCCATTTCCCACTGCTTCTGTCAATAAAACTGAAAGCAGTTGTCCTTAGATGCTTCTGATATTATAATATCATCAGCGGTAAAGATTTACAGACATTAATTTAACTGACAATAGATTATGCAATCTCGTTGCCTAATAGCTGAATTATGGGAAAGATTTGTATGATAAACAAGCTGAAATCCCCCTTGCCTGAGGGAACTCCTTGGAATAAAAGGTTCTGTTCTGTCTGTGGCTTTTTTTTTCTTTCCCAGCTTTTTTTTTTTGAGAGAAGAGAGATTAAACTGCTGACATAAACTTTTTCCCAACATTTTAAATTGATATAAGCCTTGCCTATGATTTCTTTCCATGATCCACTTTATTCTTTTTTGTTTTACGGATTTAGGTGTACCTGCCTTTTTGCAGTAGGAGCTGTTTAGTTGAAAGGCAGCATATTTATTTCAGAATTAACTATGGCTCAAGCCTCTTTTGACAAAGTCACAGAGCTCATAGCATGCTGTCAGGGGTCTTGTCTTAATAAGAAACAAAAGTATGCTTTAGTCCATGATAAAGTCCAAGCTGTGGTTTAAATATGTATCAGCTGGTTGTGGTCAGCCTTCAAAGGAAAGGCAATCTGGTGAGGGAATCAAAATTGTCAAGTATATCTGACTCACATGTAATAACCACTATTCCTTTTCCTTTGCTTGAGTATAAATCTGGAGGAAAAGAGAACTGGAGACATTTCTGTTGTTTATTTAGTCTGAATATATTTAAATGCTACTCTGTATGTTTATTTACAGTGTGGTGCAAGATAACAGAGTAAATTTCATAAGTATTATTTCTTCAATGTCATTGTTATACCTGCAACTTCACAAATGCCTCGTATTTTCAAAAACAAGACTCTTGCCCCAAAGCACTCATAACCAAATTTACACAGAATGCATAAAGATACCTGAAAGAGAAAAGTGAGGTTGGTTGGCACGATAGAGCAGAGAGGATATTTTAGGCACTGAAAACAGTTTTGGGAATAGAAATAGGAAGTCATGCATGAGATATGAATACACACAGTAGGCAGGACTGTCTCTGAGCCAGGAAAGAGTAAGGACTCAGTCCAGTTGTAGGCTAAGGCAGACTCTTGCAAAGCCTTGAAATTGCAGAGGAGATATTTGACCTTGTAGTGTAATGAGACAGAAAACCACCTGAGGGACTGAGACATGACTTGACATGATCAGAGTGGTGAACAAGAAAGATAACCTTGGCCGCAGTGTTTGGAATGGACTGGAGGAGAGAGATTAGAGGGAAGAAGGTTACAGTGGCTAAGAGGTCACAGCAGGTGAGAGATAATGAAGGCATGAAGAAGGGAGAAAAAAAAGGGGAATAACATAAGATACTGTAGATGAAGAAAAGATATGATTTGGCCAAGAAGCCCATATTTGGACATTTGAAAGTCAATGATTATGTGAAAAGAAAAAAGTATTCAAGGATTCTGCTGTGTTTATTTACTATTCTGCTGGCATGCTGCAGCCCACTTGCTGTAGTAAAAGTCACAAAGCTATCTAGATCATCTATATCTTTATCTGTCTCTACACATTCACATGTATTGATAGATAGCTATTTTTATATTTTGACTGTAGAGCAGCAATATGGAAATCAGGTGACACAGGTTTATTTTTCTCACTCTACCACTGATTGGCCCTTTGATCTTGGACAGGTTCTGTTTGCTGTTCTACAGTTTCTCTGTCTGTAAAACAGTGAAAGCAGTTCTTTCCTTTCTTTGTACATTTATAGATGAAAAAGGATAGGTACTGTTCAGTGGACTTAGAATTCTCTGTAAAGCTCGGTTAGAAGATGCCTCTGGGCCATCCCACATGGACACCTTCACAACCATCACTGGGATGCGATGGTCCCTTTATAGTGTCAGCATACCAATTCCAGATATTGGGGTGGGTCTGGATATGTTTGGGGTTGCAAGAAAGTTGAAAAACACTGTGCCCAAGTAGGTAGTTTTGACTGGAGCTGTAAGAGCTCAGCTGTATCTGAAGCCATCATAAACAAAAGACATTTGCAGACGTACTTCACCTACCAGTTGGTTTGGGGGATTATGCGTGGCTTTGAAACACATGCTGTCAAAAGACAGTGATGGTATTCTTCCCTGAGAATGCCTCATTCAACGTTCCAAAGGACTTTTTAAAATATTGGTAAAATAAGACATAAAGCAGACAAAATACTTGTTGGGAATTTCAGCTGGGAGTACCAATATATTTGGAGTGTCACAATTCTAGTTCAGAAAAGCTGCAAACAACAAATGATCATGCCATAGAAGAGAGAAAAAAAATCTAGCTGGTAAGTTAGCCATAAGCCTAGGAAGCAAGAGCACCTCAGCAATAAACACAGACATAATAGTGACTATAATTTTTGCTAAATCACAGAGTTAAACTCTGCACTGATGAGTAAAAAAAAAAAAAAAAGGTGGAATCTGGTAAAGGATATTCTTTCCCTTGAGGCACTCTTACCTTAACAGTCTTTTTTGTCCTGCTAGTGCTGAAACTAAGATCCCAAGAGGATGAGGAAGAGGAGGGAGTGCTGAAGGTGGTTATAGCTGCCAGTTTTTCCCCAGCTGAAATTCTGAGTTAGTCAGAATTCCTGTGGAGGTAATTTCTGTGGCTCATTCCTCCTGGTTTTCTTCCTGTAAGCTATGGATATAGAAACGTGTTTGCAATGGCTGCTGTGCAAATTAGTCAATATTTAGAAAAAAAAAAAAAAATTAGAGATGAATAGTGGCATTTAACATTAAAAGAATGGACCAGTAAATCATATATTTTGTGTTTACTATAGGAAAGCACACTGTTGAAAAACAATGGAATAATTTTCTTAGAGAGCAGAAAATCCTTAGAAGGATAAATTCAGGAAGAGATCTTCCCAGTGTAGTAAAGGAATACATAATACAGAAAAAAAACTGTTGAATATTTAAGATACACTTTTTAACTTTCTAAATTAAATTGTTGCTATTTGCTGCTGAGACAATTAGCAGGTGTCAGTTAGAAGACACAATAGATTATGTACCCAATTACTTTCTCTTTTCAGACAACAGTTTGCAGTCACAAGAACGTGTGAGTTTTAATCAAAGATTAGAACTTTTTAATTAAATAGGGCCATATGTGACTAGTCATTTGACATTAATTACTGTTTTAGTTGGATTCCTTTTGATTTGTAAAAGGCCCTGAGCACTGCAAAAATTATGTCACGTCATAGAAACTGCTGATTATTAAAACAAAAAGTTTTCTTTGTCAGCCCATCACTCTCCTGCAAAAGAAACATAATTTCAAAAGTGAAACGGCTGCCTCAGAGAAGGAGATCAGTGAGTTTTAAAACCAAAATAGCAGATGGTACTTCAACTGACTCCCCTTAGAAGGGACGGTCTGAAAGCACTTAATTGTAATGATTGATAAGGTTTTCTGTCAATGCTCAGCAAAACTTTCAAGGGGCTAAACAGCTGGCATGAGGTTCATTTGGAGTTTTAACTAGTTGACTACCCTTTGGGGTGTCTTAAAGCTAACTAGCATCACTGATATTAATAGAGGACATCAATCAAAATGAAACACTGTAGCAGAAACTGATCTGAGACTTCAAGTAATATTTTAATTTGTCAGCCTACAGAGAGGAGGATAAATGTTAACAGTGTCCTTGTGTGATAGCTTTAAATTCAAGTCCAATGGTGGCATCAGTGTTTGCAAGTCCTTCTTTTGTGAGTTTTGCTTTTTCATACACTCCACTTATTCAGAGTAAAGTGGGAACAGTGACAATGAAAATCCTTATCTGAATAGCCTGCAGAAAGAAAAGGAAAAAAAAGAGAAGGATATAAAGGGAGCAGGAATAATTCTTAGCTTGTGTAAAGCTTAGGGGTGAACTTCACACAAACACACACTTGGAGTCATTGTGCCTTTTGTGGTGAACTTTTAGAGAGATTTAAGCATGGGAGATATGTCTGTCTGAAGGTGAATTAAGAAAACAAAATCCGTCCCTAACCTGCAGCACTACAGTGCAGTCTCTGCACATGGGGCTTGGGGACATGTACCTGCAGCTCCTTTCTTAGCCTACTGAAATGGTGCTCTGTGCCAAGCTACTGGGCCTGTCTGCCACAGAGCTTGTTCCTGGGGATCACAGGATGCCTGACACTCAGAGTGGGCAATGATTATCTCAAGGAGAAAGTTTGGAAATGTTTGAACTAGTGACAGTCAGATTGCCAGCAATGCTAAGTGCAAATCTGGACCCTGTATGGCCCTGTTTTACCACAGTCTGATCATACTAGTAAGCTTTAAATCAGCAAAGCAATTAAAAACTTGTTTCGCACCCCAAATTAACAAAGCACATTGTACTGAGAGTCTTTTGTGGGCAGAAGTATTGACATGGTAGAAAGAAATAATATTACTTGGAATTAGCTAATCTCCACAAATTGGTATCTGATTTACATGCAAGACAGCTGTTTCAGGCCATCAGCACAGCAGGTTAATCCACAGTTTGAGTAATAGTTAAAGGGAGTAAAGTTACTTGATGGAAAACTGAAGTCCGGTTTATAACCTGGACTGAAACTCAACAGATCTGGGTTCATTTCTGTGACAGTCTTCCTACATGACTGTGGAAAAAATGTCGTTCAATTTCTCTGTAATTCAATTTCCTAACTATAGAAAGATGTCAGTACCTTTCTACTTCACTTAGTAGACAGTAAAACTTTGCAAAGAAAAGATATCTGTTACCGACATTGGTGCAGTACCTGGGACTAACAGGTACTTCTAAATGTTGCTGTTATTTCTAGCATAAATTGTACTTATGCTTATTTTTCTAGTTTAGCCTCCAGCCTGCTACAGTCTGAAAATCACTATGGAAACTGTTGTAGTAAATGTAGTATTTAGCAACCAGTCTTCATACCATGTCTAGGTTAAATCTTTTCCTAAAAAGATCTAAGTCACAGTGTATTTCCTATAGGATTGCAGCCTCTCCTGAAATGGATAGAAATGTTCACTCCATTCAGATAAAAAGTATCCATTTAAAGTGAAAAAAACCTATCAATTGTGTATGAAGACAAGCATTGTAGGAATTCTAGAATGAATGAAAAAAGGTATGCTTTATTATTGAAGAGATATTGTTTTTCAAGGAAAAAAAAAACAGTGGGGAGAAACACAAAATTATCATAGCATTTTGTATTCACTGCATCAGTTATTTCCCAAAGAAAGCCTATCAGTTAAAATGATGAATTTTAACCTTTACCGATTCTTCTAGAGAACATTCAATTTATATTCTTCAGGCACTTTGCTACTTGTTCACCATACTGATGCAAAATTATTGTTTTTGTAATATTTATAAAGATTTAGTTACAAGTTTTCAAGGACATATTTCCCATTTTTTTCAAATCTAAACCCTCTAGTATAAGTTAAGATAGAAATGGAACAAAAAGGTAATATATGGTACAGTTATATGCTTTAATACATTAATATTTAAATACAGTATTATATTGAATACAAGTCTGGTGGTCAATAGAAAATACAAAGGTCACGTTATCACAGAGTACAGAAAGCTTTAAGAGATGAATACCAATGGATAAACATAGAATCTTTTCTTTTTTTCATTGCTCCTATGAGATCTAGTAATGCCCATATGAAATCAATGGCTTCCAACTCCCTTTATGAAACCCATCCTGTAAATGTTGTTGGCAGCACTAAGTTTGAAACAAACAAACAAACAAGATAACCAAACCAGTTTGAATATAGGTTCAAATTTGAGCTTTGCTTAATCTGTGTCTCAAACAATTTCCATAGCCATGATGTCAGTTTTTCTTTAGGCACTCTAGGTTTTTGGGCATCATTCTTAAGAGAGCAGCAGTGTTACAAATTAATATTTCACCCCTTGACTGCTGCTGCTGTGTTGCAGAATTAGATGCTATACTTGCTCTGCAGTGTAAGGTTGTGTTGGGCTGATAGGCCTGGGATACAAAACTGACAACACATTGAACAAGGAGATGGTAAAGGAGAGCACCATGAACAAATGGGATGACCTAGGTGTTTACTTGACTATTGTAAAGATCACTTTCTTAGGGTAAAGTTCGCAACTGTAAATCCTTCAGAGAATGTTCCTTTTCTTTTTCCTTTAATTTCTTTTAATTCACTGTTGAAAATTATGTTTATATTTCTTCAGAAGGAGTAGGCCATGTGGATTCCTTCTGTAGGGGAGTTTAGACCTTTTCTGAAGAGCATCTGAGCAAGCACAGAGACAGGAAGTTCTGGGGATTGCCAAGGGTGAGAGAAGAGGAGTAGGAGGTAGTGTCAGGTACCGCAATGAACTGGGATCCTGCAGGTCTTGGACAAACTGAAAGCCTTGTTAGAGGCTTCAGGGAAGACAAAAGCAAGGTCCCTGCTAGCTGCATAGGACTGTGCCATTTGCTCCAGTTGGGAAGCTGCCAGGTTGACTAAACTAAAGTGTAGAAGCAAGGACCTACTTTTAAGATCATGGAGAAACTGGGGTGGGGAAAATAGTTTATAAACTAATTCATTAATTGTTTATTTATTTATCTGTCCTAGTCACTTTGGGCTTTTCTGTCTAAAAAAAATTAGCTTTCCTAGTTGAAAGATTGTTAAAGCCTGGATTTTCAGTGTTTTCAGTCTCCTTTAGAGAGGTCACTCTAGGGGAAAGATCTAGACTGGTCCACCTCAAAGATTTGGCTGATTTGGGGTCCTGCCAAAGCTCTTGTAGATATTCCAGAATGTGTTTCAGGCTTTGCTATGGTGTACACTCAGTAATGTCTATTTTATGAATTTTGAATCTAATGATCTAGACACTTACCAAGTTAATGCTGTCAGAAGTTCGGTGTTAATATGCATGGCCTCTGGCAATAGCTTAGTTATAGTGGGGATATTACCAGTGGAAATCTTAGTCACTTCCTAAGCGATATCAGAGATTTGCAAATGTCACTGGTACAAAACCTTCAGATGTAGACACCTAAAGCAGTAGTTGTAGCCTAATGACCAGCTCCAAAGGAAAGCTTATGTGCTACTGTAGGTTATTTGCTGTACCCCAGGAACCGAATTTTGCTGAATTAAGCACCTAAGAACAGAATATACAAATGTTGGAATACTGAGCAGGGTGATTTCAAGTTCAGTCAACCACAAATGACAAAAATAGGTGTCTAAACACCCTTTCCCTTCCAATTTGAGAACCTAACTCAGACGCAATGAGGCCTGGATGAGGCTGGACCTCATTTAGAAGTCTGCCTTTCACACTGTAGGTGAGTGGTTAGAGCAATTGCTACAGAAGCTGAAGATTTGGAATAAAACCTATTTCTCCTATTTCAGAAGTTACTGCACTGAGTAGAGAAAAGCCAGTTTTGCATTCTGCTTCATACGCTTGCTGACACCACAAGTTTTTTTACCTAATGGCATTTTAATGTAAACTGGGTAGGGAAGCCAGTGCCCAGTTCCCCCCTGCTATTGAGTAGCACTGTGCTGTATTGTTTTGCAGCTGTTGTATGTGAATGCAGAATTCCTGCTCGGCACCCACTCTTTGAATTCACTCCAAGCTCTTCTGAAGCAAAAGTTTGATTTAAGTATGTTCTCTGTCTTTTCTTAAAGTTAGGCTGTGTTAAATCTGAGAATCTGACTTAGAAGGAACGGCAGTTGATTTGACTATCAGTCATTTAAAGCTGCCACCTGTTTGCATGTCTGAAGAGGGTTTTTTTCCTCAAGACAATCTCTACTGCAATTTGGATATTGTCTGATAACATCTGAAAATACTTCTGTGAATAAAACTAACAAGGGTTCATTCCTTAGAGGAAAGGGTTTATGTTAGAAGGAAAAATATTAAGACCCAGGAACATTATTGATGGGAATTTATTGATATTCCATTGATGACCTTGGCATAAATGTCATGAACTACAGAGCATTGGGAGGGATCACCAGTTCAATGGGAGATCATGATACGAGAAAAAATGGATGACATGGATGACTGTAGTGTAGAAGGAGAATAAAACATACTTGTGTCAAGTGCAGTATTATTATCTTAAGAGAGCAATAACCTGGGAGCTAAATCAGATGGGAGTGAAAAAAAGAAGTAAGAACTAGCTGTAACAGTCTATCAGGGAACAACATCCCCTCATGAAGCAGTTCCCTCAAAAGGCAATTGCAAACCTAGAATGTATCAGGTAAAATTACCTCAGCAGAAACAATAGAAACAGAGAAATAATAGTGTCTCCATACAAGGAACTCTAAGTTTGAAATTTTAGTTTGTGTTGAAATCTTCCAAACTGCTGAAAATATTCCTCTATTCTAAAAGACATACACATTTTGTAGGATTCCTTTTTCTGAGAAGCAGGTGACATGGAGTCTTGGGAGACTTGTCAGACAAAATTTTTCGGGTCTGGTTCATTTCTATCCCTTTACTTCTAATTTTTTTGCCAGTATTAAATAGTGTCTTCTGCAAAGCTCCTGCTGATATGAAAAACACAGGAATTCTTGCTGAGATTAGATATGAAGGAGGTAATGCCTTACAACAGATTAACTCATAACCAGTAAACTTAAAGGCACACATGTAAGCCTTCTACAGCATTTAAATAGAAATATCAACATTCAAATTTAAATTAATTTGAAGACAGCAGCACTGAGTTTAGTTTGGTGACATTATTCATTTACAACATCTGAGAGAAAAGGTATTTGAGAGATGGTGGGGGAGAAGGTGTTAACAAATGGGAATTTTTAAGATCATACATCCCATCATTGGGATAATGAAAAGTTTTGTCTTCTATTTCTTTTGAAGAAGTAGAATTTCCCATGGACATACCAATGGCATTCCTCCATCAGGGTAAGAGAACTAGGAGGATAAATATTTGATCAGTAGATTGTCGAAATAAAAAACACAGACCTTATGCTGGAGTAAAAGGCATGACAAGAGAACCACTGATTGATAGAAATTATCAGTATCCTCCTTTGCTTTCTAGATGCTGGCCCAAATAATTTAAAAATTTAATAAAAAATAAACATATATATGCTAGTTACATGTAGGAGACAGCTACCAAAAATGAACATAAATAGTGGTTAGGTCTTATATCATTATTTGCTTATATTGTGTTTTGGCCCTTAGACCAGAAAACCCCTGCATGCCAACTATGAGTAAACAAAAGACACAGTCAAAAATACCTGGTGTGAGAATTAATTAGCAAATTAGAGATCCCATTTTTCATTTGTAAACAAAAGACTTGGAGTCAAAAAGAGCTAGTGTGGGGATTTCAGTAATGAAGATGCATATAGCAGGAGTGACATCTTCCACCTACATGGCCTTGTCAGCCTTGGTGCATTTAGAATATGGCATAATTCAGAGCTCTGTAATAACATTTTTCTCCAATAGGTCTCTAGTCAGTCTAGCATCTAGCCAGTATCAAGAGGTTAGGAGGTACTCTGATGCATGAGATGAGTCATTTGCTGCTGAGATCTTGGAAGCAATAACAGTCATTAACACGCATATTGTTGGCAGTCTAAAGTGTTCCTGTATAACAACCCAAAGCTCTAGGAGATGGGAACTCTAACCCTGCCTAGCAGAAACTTCACTGCTTCCTGCATACTCACTGTGGCATTCCTCACAAGATAGAATAAATTGTGCTTGCTTGGCAGAGCAAAGCCTTCAGGCCAGCACAAATTTTCAGTGTCTCAGTGAAACCTTTGGAGTCATCTTGCCAAGAACATTTTATCTTTTTTAGAGACAGGGGACTTTCCCTCTCGTGAACAGGTCTTACAGTTCCCTGATTTTGGCCAACAAGGTTCACGAAGGGAATGTGTTGCAAAGAGTTGCAGCCTGTAGGCAAGTGGACAAGCAATAAAACTGCTTATTCCCACCCCAACAGCTGTTAACACTAGTAGAAGTTAGGCAGACATCTGCCCTAAGTGATTTTTTAGACTGAGTATTATCTTTCATGAAAACGATAGACTATTGATACAAAAGTTGGAAATAATTTTCACTGCTAACATTGTGAATAGATGATGTATTGCTCCTATTCCATTTCTAAAAACACTTGCCCTTTTATGTCTCTTTCCATTTGCATTTCTTTCCCTTTCATCTTTTTTCTTCATAACAGTTTTTTTGTGGACCTTGTTTTGCCCTTCTTCCCAGAATTAAAACTTCACAAAGTAGTCCAGAGGAGGCCAGGTTAAGCAAGCATTAGAAATACTGTAAAGAGATATTTTCAGTCCAAGCAAGTAAACATTTTCCAGCTTTGAAATTATATGAACATATATCTATGAACAATACTTTGTCAAACATGGAACAGAGTAAACAAAAACAGAATAGAAGAAACATTTTATTTGGGCTCAAACAGTGTGATCTTTGAGACATTCCACATTTTAATTTATTTTATTCTAAAACTGTCTAATACATTATTTCACAAACATTAACATAAAATTGTTATTGGAAGTTACTAATTACTCTATTCTGATAACCACATGGGGCCTTAATTAAAAATTGTAATCCATTGCAAAATGTACATGCATATAATGAAAACATAATTCAAATATGTTGCCAGATAACTGGATTTTATTACTTAAGCTAAAGGAAATAGATACATTTTCTAAAAAAATGCTCAGAAAGCATGATATTTCTCGATGTTGCAGTTGTTCTCTGCTATCCAGCAGTGAAAACAATAATTATTATCAGTTCTTCATGTTCTTAGGGTTGGCATTGATATTTGTTTGCATGAAGAATGCAACCATGCAAAAGCACAGTAGCACTTTAGAGGAAGAGACGCTGCCAAAGTCTCTGGTGAGGCTTGCCAAAAAAACAGTCACAGCAGGGTGTCTCTACTAGCTATCAGAGTGCATATAGGTCCTGCTCTTAAGGATAATCACCTGCTACTGAATAGAACTATTCATTGAAGCTGTGGGAGTGACTACAACACAGTCTCAAGCCTTTCAAAAGTGCAAAGTTGCCAATGCTTTCATTTTTTCAGGAACCTCCTGATGTTTGGTTAACTTGGGCTTAGTGCTATGTTAACACCACCACCCAGCCTTGGAACTGGACTCAGCTTATAGCTGGCCAGCTGAAATTTGGGATAGGTTGCCATATGAACCTTTACATCTGTCTATGGAGCCATGTCCTCAGTCTTTCAATGTATCTTAAAAAAAAAAAAAATTCTTCATGGAAAATTCAGTCCTGCTCAAGCTATCATCCTTTTTTTTTTTATTTTACATGAGTCAAAGTTAATTGATCCCAAGAATGAAAATGGTATGGTAAACTCAGATATACGTCACTCAGCTGAAAGTCACTGGTTCCGATCAATAAATTCTTGCTCTGATGTGAAAAAATTCAGATTAAAAGAGTAAGATGCTTATTTTGAGAGTCTACACACCTTGGGAGAATAGGCACCAAAGGGAATGAGTTTGAAAAATGGTGATAAATTGCACTCCCTGTCTTTTGAACTGTAGGCTGGCAGTTAAACCATTCATCCAGTAAGCAGATTTTCAAATCCTGGAGCAATTGATGCCTCCTGTTCCCCCATACAGCAGTGGCCTTAATCACCAAGCTCTGTGGCCTCCTGAGACATGAGCAGCAAGTTGGTGAGGGGAGCTGCTGATAAATGTTTGCCTTTGCTCTTGTAATTAAGACATTGTAACCAGAAAACTCAAGTGACCATAGAAAGGGTTCTCCAACTGTCCTTTGAGTGGGACAGAAATTGCATTCTTGCTCTATCTCAGAAAAGATATGTACTTCCTATACCATTTGGTTACAAGGACAATAGCCCTGGGAGTAAAGACCTGACAAAAATATCAGATTTACCTCTTTCCTACTAAATGACAAAACAACTAGAAGAGAGTCACTCATAAACTTGCTATCTCTTCTAATACCATGACTCCTGTTTTATAGAGGTCCCACCCCAGCAGGCGGGTGAAACATGCCCTTTTCTGTAGCTGCCATTAAGGTTATGGCCAATGCTGTCTCAGGGCTGGTAATGGGCCTCTAGCTTCTGTGAAGAAGAGTTCTGAACATTAAGGAGATGTGAAAAAAGACATATCAATATTTTCAGATTTTTCTGGAGTAGATAGCTCACTGACTTACTATCCTCTGATTAAACTTGGAATTTATCTGGGCAATGGGCATATATCTTCAGTAGCCAAGTCTGAACAAGTATGGCCACTTTCAGCAGCAGCAAACTTTAAGACACACAGGAAGGCATTTCATAGATTTAGGTATTGTAAGGATTAGGCAGTGCTGAAAAGAGATGACCTAGATAATGGTCTGGGCTGTAGTCAAGTTTGGGCTTATAAATCCCAATTTAGACTGACCTTAAGTGATCCCTAAATTCTCTTAGTTTCATTTCAGGACTAAATCTTATATTGGATCAAGTCCATAAGGTCTTTCTTGGATCTGCTTTGTGATGGTAGGCCCTCAAAAAGACTTTTTTCCTTTGAGTTTTGAACAGATTTTTTTTCAAAGAAAGTGTTTCTGCATGGAAAACATCTGTGATGATTTATACATTTTTGTAGTAATCCCCTAATTGATTAGAAGCAGTATCTCCATTCAGAGGATTACTATGTAAATAAATATATGTGCATAAATCTAGGAAAGTTAACTTTTAAAAGGGACAGACACTTTGGTTTTTAGAAGCATTTTTATTTGTGATATTGTTTCCAGCTATGATAAATAAAGGTCTGAATTACAGTAGAAAATGTAGAAATTGAGACCCTGATCCTGCACTGAATTCCAAGTGAGCAGGAGGTTTGCTGACATATAGTTCAGTGCAGGATCAGAGCCCTAAAATCTGAACTTACAAGGGCTGACTTTTTTATTCTGCAGTGTTCAAATGGACTGCTTAAAAAACTATAAATGCTTCATCTAGACAGCAGGGCACCATTTCAGGAACTGATTGCCCATTATAGTACTGACAATAAAATAAGGAAATACCCCAAGGGAGAAGGAGCAGGGCCTTATGACTTTGCCATTGAACTCAGTGTGAAACTTATAATTTCCTGCTCCCACTTTGCAGGATGCGTCAGTTTTCAGTGGCCATTGCATTATGCTCCTAAGCCTCTTTCAAGGAAATCTGAAATGAGGAGGCTTATTACAGTGGAAAACCAGAGAAAATCATGGCAGAAATCTGAGTTCCGCTACAATAAAGATTTCTTTCATATATACAAAGGAATATATATTTTTTTCTTTTATATTGTCTTCCCTCTCCCCCAAAATTAATCAGCTAGAAGTAATACTCCTTTGATTTACATTTTCTGTGCTAGATTGTGAAAATGTGCTTGCCATACATAGAAGTGAGCATATCTGTTTAAGAGATTGCTTAAGATATTTTTTTTCAGAGGTATTTTTAAAAGATCTCTGAAACAATACTCAGGGAGAACAAATCAGACTCATATACAAACTCACACATTCTCCTTTCCTGCATCAGAGCCAAGAAACCAACACACACCCTCCTTCTCCTCCCCACACTGAATCTCCTCCGTGAAACTTCCAGCAGTCTGTGGTAGCAGAGAGCACCTGTCTGGATAATGCAAAGGGATAAGGGAGTATGTTAAACAAGGGCAGAGGGAATTGGGGAGGGATGCAGGAGACACAGAGCTAATTGAAGCAAAGCATTTTATTAATCTAGAGTGCTGTCTCAAGGCATGCCTGAAATCTAAATAATGATACTGAACTTCAAAGGCCTTATTCTCCAGTCCTTGTGCACTCACTGCTCTTATTTAAGTCAATGGAACTTCTAAGTATATAAAAATGCAGAATCATACCATGAATAAGCTGTAAGAATCAATTAGCAATAAAATCTTACACTGTTTACAAGAAAAAAAAAAAAAAAAAAAAACACTTTATCTGGTCAATTCTTTCCTGTCTATTAGTAGCATGAGTAGCTTGAACATCAAGGTATGTGATTTTGACCCTCTGGAGAGCCATTTAAAAGCCTGGATCTCCTTTGAGACTTTATTGCTTTCCAAATGATTTATTCTGCTGCTCTATTCTGCTGCTGTTGGACACTGCACATACATGGCGCATCAAAGGTTTGTGTAGAACCTGACTATAAAGTTGTGCATCTTCTCAGGTGGGTTCGGGGATTTGGCTTGTGAGTTCTAAAACGCTTCTGTTGTTTCAGTGTCTTTGCATATTGAATTATGTTAATTTCATTAAGTAAACATTAATTACTTGATGGTTTCATAGTGCTTTGAAGCTGTGAGGTATTCTGAAAATGATCATTATTAATTATAATAGGCACTACTGTTATTTCATCTTTATTTTCTAAAAGGCAAAGAACTGGTTATCCTCTTCCTTAAAGGAGTCCACTTACACAGAGGCACAAGGACCGCATTCTCCATCTGCCTCTTCAAGGTGTGCTCATAAGGATGTCATTTACTGAGACAGGGGACACAGTGGGAAATACTGTTGCACAAAAAGCTCAGTTATTGTTACCTTCAGAACCCCAAATCCAGAGCATTTCTCATTTTTGCCTTCCTCTATCATCAAAATGGACATCTTTTAGCACTCGGCTCTCTCTGAACAGTGGAGAAAATTTTCTCATCTACTTTCATGTGTAATTTCATGTGTTAGGTAGGATATAATCACTGAATATGCTATGGGAGAGACTAAAGTTGCTAAGTGTCTTTCTCAATTGCATTTAAATATTAAAATTCACATGAAATTTTAGGGGTTGATTTGAATTTTAAAATTTCCATGGCAGATTGTTTTCTAAACCTTTTCTGTTGTTAAAGAAGCTTAGTTAGCCTGCTGAGGTTGGCTTAAAACATTAATAATAATTGGCTGGTTGATATTTTTTAATAAGAAAAGTATTTCATAGAGAAATGGGAGTGCATCCAAATCAATAGAATTTGTAAGAAAATGTCTATTTTAATTAAATTGATTAGATTTCATGATCACAGCATACAGCAGGAGAAAGCTAGTCTCAAGATTTATTTGCTTTGTTTTATAACTAAACCAAATTAAACGAAAATTCTTTTCTATACGAATTAATGTATTGGGTGTCCATGGCAAGGTGTTATCAGTGAGGGGACTGCAGGGGTGGCCTCTATGAGGAGAGGCTGGGGCTGCCCCATGCCAGACACAACCAGTTGCAGTCAGCTCCAACGGACCCACCGCAGGGCACAGCTGAGCCTAGCAGCCAAGGTGGTGGCACCTTGGAGAAAACAAGTTCAAAAAAGGGTAAAAACCACTGCACAGCATCCGTGTGAGAGAGGATTGAAAAAAATGTGAGAGAAACAGCCCTGCAGACACCCAGGTCAGTGAAGAAGGAGGAGAGGAGGTGTTCCAGGTGCTGGAGCAGAGATTCCCCTGCAGCCTGTGGTGAAGACCATGGTGAGGCAGGCTGTCCCCCTGCAGCCCATGGAGGACCACATCAGAGCAGACATCCACACTGCAGCCAATGGAGAACTCCACACCAGAACAGGTGGATGTGCCCTGGAGGAAGCTGCAGCTAGTGGAGAGCCCACGCTGGAGCAGGGGAAAAGCGTAAGGAGGAAGGAGCAGCAGAGAGGAGCTGTTATGGACTGACCCGAACCCCCCATTCCCCATCCTCCTGCACTGCTCAGTGTGGGGAGAAGGTAGAGGAGTCAGGAACGAAGTAGCAAAGTTGAGCCTGAGAAAAAAGGGGGGTGGAGGGAAGGGGTTTTAGATTTGGTTTTGTTTCTGACTATCCTACTCTATTTTTAATTGGCAATAAATTAAATTAATCATGCCCAAGTTGAGTCTGTTTTGTCTGTGATGGTCACTGATGAGTCATCTCCTTGTCTTCATCTCAACCCATGAGCTTTTTCATCTAATTCTCTCCCCCCATCCGGCTGAGGAGGGAAAGCCGGAGAGCAGCTGGGTGGGCACCTGACAGCTGGCCAAGGTCAAACCACCACAATGAAGCTTAACATTTTTGTCTAAAAGAATGTTTGGGGATTTGTACCATGAAATTTTCGGGATACATTTTCATGAGTGCTAACAAAATCTGAGTTTTGTTCTTTACTTAAAGAAAATCTTTTCTTTAAATGTTGTCATGGAAGGTAAAAGCCAAATCAGCCTCTTTTTTTTTTTTTTTTTTTCTGAATGTCTTTTCTTCAGTCTTCTCTAAACAGCCTGTTATGCAATTACCCATGTGCCTGCACTTGGGGGGCTTAGATCTGGTTTCAGACCTCTGTTGACTCTTTCAAGTTAGAGGGCAGAGAATCACATCTCCAGTTTTCTAATTTCAGTGGTCTTTCTATATGCCATTTCAAAGGCTGAAAATTAAAAAAAAAAAATCTTTTCCATTTGCTCTCTGTCTTCAGAGATAAAAGAGCAGCTATGGTCTTTGGACTGAGGCCAGTCATATGAGATTCAGTAAGGCTAAGTGCCGGGTCCTGCACTTGGGTCACAATAACCCCATGCAACGCTACAGGCTTGAGGAAGAGTGGCTGGAAAGCTTCCTGATGGAAAAGAACCTGGGAGTATTGGTCAACAGCCAGCTGAATATGAGCCAGCAGCATGCCCAGGTGGCCAAGAAGGCCAAGAGCATCCTGGCTTGTATCAGAAATCATGTGGCCAGCAGGACTAGGGAAGTGATCGTCCCCCTGTACTTGGCACTGGTGAGGCTGCACCTCAAATACTGTGTTCAGTGCTGGACCGTGTTCAAACAAGAGCAACGAAGCTGGTGAAGGGTCTAGAGAACAAGTCTTACGAGGAGCATCTGAGGGAACTGGGGTTGTTTAGCCTGGAGAAAAGGAGGCTGAGGGGAGACCTTATTGCTCTCTACAACTGCCTGAAGGGAGGTTGTAGTGAGGTGGGGGTTGGTCTCTTTTTCCCAAGTAGCAAGTTATAGGACAAGACAAAACAGCCTCAAGTTGCACCAGGGCAGGTTTAGATTAGATATTAGGAAAAACTTCTTCACTGAAAGGGTAGCCAGGCTTCCCAGGGAAGTAGTTGAGTCCCCATCCCTGGAGGTATTTAAGAGACATGTAGATGTATTGCTAGGGATATGGTTTAGTGGTGGACTTGGCAGTATTAGGTTTATGGTTGGACGTGATGATCTTAAAGGTCTTTTTCAACCTAAATTTTTCTATGATTCTATGATTGTATTATTTCACCACCCTGACTCTCCTTAGTGTAAAACACGCTGGAAAGATATTGGAAACAACTTCTTTACCAAATGCTCTTCTCTGCACACTTTTTCTCAAGGGACACAAGAGAAGTAAAGAATAAGAAGCTGCTAATGCTATGCTTCTGAACTATTTCTGTAAGCAAAACATTTAAGAGTAGTACAGCAGTATTTGTTAGCCAGAAAGTGAGTGTGGAAGGGAGAGACTACAACAACTGCCCCAAACTGGATGTATTATTTTACTAGAGCAGTTCACATTGGTATATCAGATGCTTTTCAGGTACAACCTGAAGAACCATTCTTAAGCAGTAATGAATATAATTTGCACATGTAAATAATCTCATGAAAATAACGAGTCCATTTCAAAAGATGAAGTTAGACACATGCTTAGCTCTCTACTCCAACTGAAGCTTATTTAATAAAAAAGACACCTTTATCTAAATGTAATTTCAGCACCACTAATGGACACTTATTGTTATCAGGTGGATGAAAAATGGGAAGGAGGAAAGGAACAAATGATCATTACAGGATAATCTGCACAGACAGAAGGAGTACCAGCAGGGGTGAGATGGAGCTAATACCACACATGGAAGCAGCCAGTGCATCCAAAACATTTTGGCAACACTGATGTATTCCCAGGCTATAGGGAGGTTACAGTACGGAGAAAAGTTCTCATGAGAGTAAATTGGAGAAGATTGTATGCTGGGAAAGAAGCTCCATCAGGGAAAAGTTGCCTGTGATAGGTGAAATGCATGAGCAGAAACTGGTGTACTGAAGAGATGTTGTTAAGGTCAGCAATGGGATTTTTTTGAAAAGGTGTTTGGAGTTTTTCTCATGCACCAATGGGTCACCAAAATTGAGGGCAAGGCTGCTGAAGTATGGTGCTGGGGGATAAAGTGGTGTGAGATTTTTACCAGGTTGGAAAATTCTTGTGACATCTTTCAGGACCAGTGGGAATTTGAAGCACATTCAATGCTGTTATTGGCCTGAAAGACACACTGCAGAAAAAAACAATGATCAGCTTATAACACTGTTCCATCCCATTGAAATTTCTCTGGTTTTGCTAATATTTGCTTAATGTGTACTAGCACAGTAGATGTATTGTAGAGTAACCATTATTTCAATTATGACACATAATAGAAAGTCAGTAAAAGATTTTTTTAATGATATTTTTATATTAGTATTTAGATATATAAAGAAGTAATGCTTTTACAGTTACTTTTTTCACATCAGACTAAATTACAATAAGAAGATAACTAATTTAAGAAGGCTGATGGTCTGTTGATTTTGCTGTGCATTTTCTTATTAGTCTTCCTCATTGAGTTCTGGCCCAGATCTTTTCTTTCACAGATTACCAGTCAGAAACAATGGTCTGCTTGGGGAGAACAGGAAGAAGAAACTAGATAGCAAAAAGGAGGAGGGTATTTAAAAATATTCCATGATATGTAGGTGCCTTAGCCCATATTCACAATTCTTTAAATCTCCACAAAGCTGCTTCTCAGGTTCTTTGAGTAGCTGGAGATATGTATACTCTGGCTGTCCAGCACTGAACTTACTGACACTGAGGTCAGGGCTGAACTTGCTTGTGATTGTGGTTTTGATCCAGAAGTAAGAGGTTTTCAATGCAAAATCCTTTTAGAGTCTCAATCAAGAGGAGAGAAAATGACAGTATACCCTAGTATCAGCCTCAGTAAATTGACACTTATATGCTGGTATTGTCCAGTTATTCTCCAATTAGTGCTGAATATGAGATACAAACATCATGTCTGGAACTGTCTGGGACTTCTCAACCCAAAGCCGAACATGCTAGACACTTGAATACAGAACCATACACTGGTCCAAAATATTTTGTCCTCTACATTATATGGAAAAATTAAGAATATATCTTTTCAGAAAGCGTATTAAAGAATCCACCTTAGACAATTTTGTTCTCTTTTCCTCTGTTCTACCTTCTGAACCTGTAAAATATTTAATCTAACATTCAGTTTTGCGGCGCATCTTTTTTTAATTACTTCCAAGTTACGCAAAATTCCTGAGATGAAGAGTGCTATAGAAAACATTTATTGACGCGTTTTCCCAACTTGGGCTCTGAGACAGAGGAGCTTTACATTTTTCTAGAACATGTTGAGACAATATGTAACAAAAAGAGAAGTTGAAACCCTGGAGCTTCCATGAGCCATTTTAATGGTTCACTCAGTCAGCTGTTTAAGCAAACAGCCAGTTTCCCCAGATTTGTTAGATTTCTTTGCTGTAGATTCTATATACAGTTACAGATGGTGTAACAGGTTCCTTAATCTTTTCACAGCAAATAAGTAGCTCTTTTCAGAAAGATAAGATTGTAATAGCTTGATCTTTTCAGAGGCAGACTAAATTTACTAGGCTAACTAGCAGCAAACACTTGAGTTTAAATTATTGGGATTTCTAAAACTGAAGGTAATGGCAGGATCAATCATGATAGTTGAACATGAGAATTTATGAGGTATGTTTGAAGTTCTAAACATAAACACTGCGCACTGACAAATAGTATTGCTAAACAGAAACTACACATATGATGTAAAGTACTCGTTAAAGAACAGTTTCAATTATCTTTTGTGATACAAAATATAAAAAATTACCATTAAAGTATTAATATTTCAGCTTGCTTAAATGTCTTTTCCACTTATTATTAGAGCTGCTATGAAAAAGAACTCTAGATGATAAAAACATTTGTCCTTTTTTTATAAGGAAATCTTAATTTAAAACAGCTTTTAATTCTAACTAATGTTGAACTAATACAAGTTTACTAAAAAAAAACCTGTCTGGGATTTGATGTCTTCTTTGTTAAATTTTGTCACATCAGTGGTATATATTTGACTTTTTTCTTGTACCTTTTAGTATTTTTTCCTTTATAAGCCCCAAAAGTTATTGATGAGCATCTGTAGTTGAAAAATATGACCAGAAGCTTTTCCTTTCCTTTGGCCATGCATATCATCTCACTGCGTAGGAACTTATCCCTGGACGATTTTCTAAGGGAAACTGTATGATTCCATAGATAATTCCATATGACTAGTTGTCATACATTGCTGCTAAGTGTTGAACTGCTTAATCCAGTTAGTTTTCTCAATGATTAGCAATATTTTTCTTATATAATGAAGTCTTCCCCACATCCACCACTACATTGTTTGAATTAACTTATTCTATTCCTTTTCCATTCTGTTTCGTATCAGCTCTTCATATTTACTGATTTCTTTTCTGCTTTTGCTCTTTCACCTGATTTGCCTTACCCTTCCCACTGCTAATCAGAAAAGACAACACTACATTTCCAGTAATGGCAGCATTTATGCCTGTGTTTAAGTGTTACTATTTATTGTGTTTGCCATAATTGCAGTTGGAAGATAGATAATCTTCATTAAAATTCCGATTCTAAACTTGCGAAACTTTCTGATACATTGAAGAGTTTACTTTTTCATGAACAATGTTTGTTAAATTACCATATCTGGATATGACATGTTGTGTATAAAATCCTGTATATTACTTAACACAATCAAGCTTTTATTGCAAATGTAGAGACAAGTAACTTTCCAAAAGCACTTGGCATTACTGTCAAGTCGTAATATGATTTAGATGTTCTTGTGTGAATTTTCCCATAAAACAGGTTCAGACTGATGTGGAGAACGACTGTACATTGAGACCTCAACTGCTGTGAATGTTATATTTCTTAGTAATTAAGTGTTGTACGACATAGATTTTCTCTGTAGCCCAAGTTCATATAGGACAATTTGATTTCTATTGCCACATAAAGATGGAATATGTACTTTCAATTATAATCCCTGTAAATAATCCACCATCTGAATTTATTGTAGTGGAAAACTAGTCATCTGAGCCATATAGGGTAAAGAAAATAGTAAACAGGGATGATTCTTTTAATTTACCTTTACATCTGTATTAAGCAGATACCTACAACTGAGCTATTTGTGTAGGCTTCCTTTATTATTAGTGGAGAGAAACAGGCACTCAGTCTGTGATTCGTATAGTCCTCAAGTAGATATCTATAGTTGGTCACATAAATTCCATCCTCTACTGCCTATTGATCTCCATCGGATATAAAAAAATTTGTAAGTGACTAGTAAATATGCAGATGTCTTGTAGACCTCTAAAGTTAGGTGAGATGTCTCCTGACCACTTACTTAAATGCTGTGGTATAAATATATTATGTTACTGAATTTTTTATTGCTAGTTATTTTCAGCTTTTGCAATACTTTTATTCTGTGTAAAATGTATATCTATTATACTCTGTACTTTATACAGCTACATGGCAAAACTATTTGGTCTTTCTACTAAAATGGCTATTTTTATAGCTCAATTGTATTAGTTGGTAAAATATATTAGTTTAAACTTTTCATAGTTTGCATTATTTTGTGCAACAGAACACAAACTATAAAAATAAAATATTTTTTAACATCAAAATATTTTTGGCAATTCAGTGAATACTAAGAAAACATTAATTTCATATAAAAGTAAATCACTTCTTAAAAGCTGGATGAAGAGCAAATATAGATTTAAGAAACTGCTTATTAATAGAAAATTACTAGAAAAAATATATTTTAGATACTTATTTTCAATAGAGATTACAACATTATGAGATCTGTTTATTAATGATCATCTAGAAAAAGAACAAACTCACTTTGAAAACATTGAAACAAAATCAAAAATATTATTTTTTTGAAGTTTTCTGGCATATCAGAGTATATTTGCTTTTTCAGTAGCTTGCTGTCATCACTTTCTTTTTAAGACTTTGTTTTCTTTAGAATCACATTTGCTTTTCTTGTTCTATAGCTCTCTTTTTCCTCCTTTCCCAACTTCTCTAAGTTTCACTGAATCACAGAATCAGAGTGAACGAAAAGAATTACCCTGTTCTGTCTCAGCTGGGACAGTATCTGCAGCTGCCATTACAAATGTGAGAACTAAGCTTGTGAAGAGAAATTGCTTCTGTTTCCTTTATAAATAACAAGTAAGCTCACCAGTGGAACTAAAATCTTTAAGAGGAAAGTACAATTTTTACCCAACCTCATTCAATTGCAATAGACTTTTCAGTACCTTTCTATTATATTTGTGCCAATATCCTAAGCCATAAATCTTGACAGCTGCTGTTATTTAAATACAAATCCTTCAACAGGAAATTAATATAAAATTATGCAAAAGAAGGAAGTGACAAAAACTATACAAAATTAACAGAATTCTAACTAAAGACTGTTTTATCTAAAAGCCTTTTTCTTTAACAGACTTTCAGATTTCCAAGTAGAAAAAAAAATTAGGCCTTAGGTGTTTGTTTGACATCAGTGAAATTTATTGTGCGTATTTAATTAGAGAAATGTCTCTATTGCCAAGAAAGATTCTAATAATCATATTTGTTGTTTGCAAAGAAAAGTTAAGGTATGTATTTTAAGCACATATTTCAGTGCTGCTTGCTAGTTATTAACCAAGTACAGACAAAAAATATCTGGTAAATGAGTACTTAAAGTAGATTAAATAAGACATGAAATACACATATTAATGAGGGAGAAGGGGTTTTAACTCTCCTTGTTGCAGTATTTTTTGTTACCAGGCTACCCTGTCTTCCAGTACTGATAAAAACAAGCAAGGTAAAGAAAGTAGTAAAGGCCTCAGTATAAAACAGTAACTTCAATTGCAGTTATAAAACAATATCAATGTTTTCTGTTATTTTGGCCACAATAAATCCATGTTTTCCTGTTACAGTTTCAGAACGAGTGATCAGAGAAGAATTTACCAAAAGTAGTAGGCCATATCTAATCTCAGTTAATTTAACAATCAACAAGGCACTAATTTTATTGTAACTCTACGCTGACACTAAAACAAATATGATCTCAGAATATAGGATTATATGTATTGAACTATATTGACATGTGCTCCAAAATTATAAACAAATTATGGTTATTTATTTAATTAAAATTTTAGTTGTATTTTGATTTTGTCCTTTCCTTTACATTTTAATTTATCTTTTGCTATTTTCACGTCTACCCAGTTTTTAATTTTCAAAATGTCAAAACCAAAAAATCTTATTTGAGCACAAAAATAACACTGGTTGTGAATCTATATTTATTTTTGCACACTGAAAATATTTTTAATAATACTCTTCTAATTCAGAAAAGTGTTTTTTTGCCATTTGTTATTGAAGGATTTGTTAGTTGTCTTTTACAGATTTTCTGATTGGTGCATAATTAAAAGTAGTTTTCTAGTGGAGATCTAAAACTCAAACTGAGATTTGAAAAACTTTTTTTTGGACTGATGACATTTGCTGCTGGATTTAGTTATTTTTTCATTGTGTGTGTATCTATGTATGTTAGCAGCCTAGCTGAATTAAATGGATCATTCACGTAGATATGCCACAGAGTTTGACCTTGAAATGGAGTCTTAGATCACAACATCTCTGATGACCTACAGATAGAAAAAGGGCATGGCATGTTGAGGTGAAAAGAGGAAAGAGGAAAGAGGAAAGAGGAAAGAGGAAAGAGGAAAGAGGAAAGAGGAAAGAGGAAAGAGGAAAGAGGAAAGGTGAGGTGAAGCGAAGTGAAATGAAGTGAAGTGAAGAGAGAAGGGAATGACCTACATAGTTGTATGAACTTTGCAGGAACAGTCAAAGAAACCCATTTTTTCCTTAAATGTGTGATTACACTGAACTATTACATTATTATTTAACTTCTTTTTTTCCTTTTTTTTTTTTTTTTAAATTACACATTCCAGCATTGCTTATTTTCTAACACTCTCTGAGAAGGGAGCAATGGGACTACATTTAAACTAACGGTAACTCCACTTAAGACAGAAAATAACCTCCAGATGAATTCAATTTTTAAAAAATTTAATTGATGACAATTGAGCAGAAGCACAGAAAAATAAAATTTCTCCCATATTAATGGAAAAAGCCCCACATTTATGGTTCTTACTTTTACCCTGGAGAGGTTCTTTACTTTTCAGGACCTAGCCCTTACACTATCATTTGCACACCACGTTTTACTGAGCGTGCAAATATTATCACCCTATAAGGTTACTTGCATTTGCATGCCCATGTTGTATTGTAAAGTGACATTTAGCAGCATTTACTTTTTTGGCTGCCATTTCTTCATCTTGCATAATACATTTTTCTTACATTAGAAGCTGAGGCACAGGAAAATTTTAAAGTTTGAGTGCACCTGTGGGATGACAATGTGATAGACATCTGTGAAGTAAATGCAGACTTATGGTGAGCAGGTTCAGCTGCAACCCCCTAAAATGACATTTTGTAATATGGCAGGCTTAAATGGTAGAATGTTGAACAATCACAGAAAAACATTACATCATGTAAAATTGTAGTACAATGGGAAAAACGACAACAACGTGCAAAGCTGCAGCTGATCCTGCTTGCCATATGGTATGTCAGTCACTGTAATAACACTTACATTCCCTCAGTAAGTGCCCTTAAATATCAGGGAGTGAATAAGGCAGTACACAGATTGCAAAAGGAATTTGTAATCATATACATCATGAACTCTGTACTTTCAGGAATCATTCTATCCTTACGTTAACAGAATACCCTTTAAAAATGCATATATCTCAGAACATTCCCAGGGCTAGATAATTTAAAACCTACTTGTGCAAATGGTTAAAAACAAGGCTTCCTTAATCAAAATAAAACAAACAAAGAAAACCAAACTGTGAACAAATAACTGCTATAATTTCCCTTCCCCTCCCCTCTCAGGATACTGTGATTTTCACACAAATACAGTTTTCTTATATTTATGTATTTTTCCCATGTATTCTGTTCTAAGAGATCCTGATGAGAAACCAGCTAGCTCAAGTTTTTTGAAGGATGATAATTTGCTCTTTGTCATGGATGTATGGTAAACTGTTTAATAGTTCATTTCTCACAATGCAAAATCTAGAGAGCACTCAATGCAAGTTTCATGCAGCAGTTTTGAAATAAACAAAGGAAGTATTTTGTCATATCACGCCTGTAATTAAATTGTGGAACTCATTGCCACAAGATGTTGCAGAAGCCAAAAGTGCAATTAGTTTCTTAAAAGGACTGAGGATAGGCCCATCTTCTCTATTGAACACAGAAGTCTGGAGCCTGCATCTCAGGAAGTCCCTCAGATTCCTACTGCTGCAAGAGCATGCCAGGAGAAAGGATCACTCTAGGCATGCCTGTTTCCCATACTCATGTCTGCTGAAGGAAGGATGCTGGGACAGATGAATGCTTGTCCTGATTCGATCTGCTGTTTTATAGAAGTATTTACATTGGACTGAAGTCAGATCCAGAACTGAGTTAGTCATTTCCTGAGTCTTTCACTGGATACAGAAACATGGAAAAACAAGAAAAGAAACCCCATTTACTAAGTTGGTTTTGGGTTTTGGTTTGGTTTTATTTTTTTTTTTCTCCTTCCTAGAAAAATACAAAAGCAAGCCAAATGTAAGGCAAACAGGAATCATTACATTATTTATTCATCTTAGAATGGCTGAGTTTTTAGACATAAGCAAGTCACTTTCTATTCTGACAGGGTATAAGGGACAAATTCAGTCCTTTATTCATTATATGAATAAAGGATTGTTTTGACATTGTTTTCTGATTTTAATATCTCTTCACATATCCTGCAGTTCATTTGTGTGCTGGAACCATCCCTGTCCTATGGAATTGTGATCAGATGACTGGAAGTTAAATTCATTTTTTTTACCATTTGCAGTTTGTAAGATCTTCCCTGACAGGAAAGTAAGTATTTTTCCATCAATTACTCTGTGAGAGATCAACCATTCTCATAATTTTATTGGTAATGATTCTGGCTGTACACTGTTACCTAAGCAAAAATGTTATTGGTTTATCTGTAAAATTCTTTAGCACCTTTATGATATAACAGTTAAAATGTACCACTAAGAAAAGTCCTGCAGTGACAAAGACAACTTGACTATACACGTTTCCTCCATTTCTAAATTCTAGAGAATAATCATTCTCTAGGTGCCACTTAAGGAAGCAAAAGTGGATTGAGATTCAGGATCTGAGATCTTGTGAGATCTTACAGGGTGAGATGTGTTCAGCCCACATGCCATCACTTCTGAGGTGGCTTCTGCAGCGTGATGCCTACTGTATTTTCTTTTCCTCTCTTTTTGGCAGATTTTTCTTTTTTGTTTTTTAACTTTCCAAGCTAATGGAAAATGCACCCAATAAAAAGCAGATCTCAGTATGGGAGATTTGGTAATGTTTCCTTGCTTTTTTTTCCAACAACTTTGACCTTATACACGTGAGTCGGGACATCGTTTTTTCTACTGACAGATCCAATTTTTTATGAGACTTATCTTAGTCAATAAATGTCCTAATACTTCTGGTCACACCTTTCATGTCCCTACTCACCTTGTGGCTTATGGAAACTTCACTCCTTTCAACCTTCTCCCATAGCTTTTTGACCCTGAGAGTTTTCTCTGATCAGACTATTTTTCTACAAGCTATTTCCTCTGAAATGACAGGTCTCTTCTGCCAACATTTCTGTCATCACTAGTAATGTACAACGTTGGAGAATGTCCTTCTGATTTTTCCTCTTGCCCTTTTCCACAGTTTACTACAGTATCATTTGTTGCTTCTCTCTGTTCTTCCTCAGTAATGCACTGACTGAGCCAGAGCAACTGACCTGATGGTTTCATCATCTGGGATTGCAGACCTGTCTTTTCAGTCATGGTACTTGGTATCTGGGGATCAGGGTCAATATCAGTCCTTGGCAGAGTTTTTACATTTCAGGGTACTATCTTGTCTGCGTGATTTACTGATAGTTTCTCAGGAGCTGACAAGAGTGAGCTTCAAGTACATTTTCTTCAGCTGTAACATTGGAAGAAAATGTTAGTTGGAGCAAGCAGATTATCTAAACAGAGCCTGATGAGTCTGTGTCCCTGCTCATTGATCTTTCTTAATCCATGTTTGCTTAATTCATTCTAATCCATGACCTTTGCTCCCACTTTAGCTTTGTGGTGCCCCACATTAAGCAGTACATCATGCCTCGGCAGAGTGTCAGTGCGTTAGGACTCCAGGATATTATCATCCTCGGCCATTGTCAAAGAGAGAGGATCTGGACGGCGGTCAGGTTAACTGGTGTTTCTTTATGGAAGATTAAAACAATAACAGCTGTAAAAGCATTATATCTCATTAAGGTTAGAGTTCTGCCTCTATGTAGGGATGCCCATGCTTTCTTGTTTTTTAAACATGAACTTTGAAATGATAAAATTATCGCAATTGAATGGTAGAACACAGCTAATGCGTCAGAGATTGTATTTTAGTGTCATACAGTGTTTTTGTGATACCAATATCATCACAAGTGAGAAATTCAGCTTGTAGGTTGTAATGGAGAAGTTTGTGAAATGTATAGTGAAAGCTGGATGCTCTATGTCATGAAAGTATTATTTTCCTGAAAAAGTAGAAGACAAGGATATATAACTATGTATTTTTTCTAGATTCCACCAATAACATAAAGTAGCTTTTCCATTACAAGGCTTCTCCCATATTAGGACATAACAGTAAAATATTGAGTAATATCATATAAAAGCTTTTCAGCTGACCTTTCACCTTGGAAATGCAGATAATTTTCACTCCAGAGTATTACTGTGAGTCAGTAT
Source organism: Platalea leucorodia (assembly GCF_965183815.1). Lineage (NCBI taxonomy): Eukaryota > Metazoa > Chordata > Aves > Pelecaniformes > Threskiornithidae > Platalea > Platalea leucorodia. Next base: position 36,655,836 of record NC_138824.1, on the reverse strand, counting down.
ATACAGACTACCTGAAAACAGAAAAAAGTTTTCTCTTTTTTTTTTATTTGGTAGACATGCTATGTATCCTTTAACATGCATTTGGGATACACCTCTTAGAATCTTATTTATAAACAATATACTCTCCTGCCTGTCTTCATTTGCACAGTGTATCATATACAAAATGATTGTGCGGTTTTGAGTCTCTCCAGTGTACTTTAAACAGGTATTAACCTATGTATCTTTAAGCACAATGACCTTACTTGGAATGAGACTAGGCCAACATAAATTGAAATGGAGAATTATAAGAAACACAGGCAGAGCTGGAACAAAGGAGTAGAAAAGTAGATAAAAATGTAAGACAAAATGGTTCTGAAAAGTTACATGCAACAACTCTGCCAGCCCTGGGTGGTTCCACAGCAACTTGAACAAATAGTACTTCATGTAGCAAATAGAAAATGACACTTGCCAGAATCTGACCTTGACAGAATTATTTGAGCAATATTTCTAGTATGATATAACAACTTCCTCATTATTTTAGGCAGTAAGAGGTTTTCCAGAAAGCTCTGTCTGCTAGTTCTTATTATACTCTCTGCTTTCATAAATGGAGGGAAAGTAGTATAGGAAATATCACTGTATTTAGTTTTTAACCTTTTTATCTAGGTTCTTGTGTGTCCTGCACTACACGGGTGTCTGAGCAGTTTACAAATTGAATTCCTTTACTTTTCCAGGGAAACATAATTATTGTTGAAAGAGAGAAAACATAGAAAACTGAGGCAGAAAGAAACTAAGATCTTTAAAGGCATTCAGGAATCTATAAAACAAACTGGGCAGAACTGAGATGTTTCAATCCCAGAAAATGGCAGGATGGCAGGCACTGAAGTTTTCTTCATTTAAGATAAGTTATTTTTTTAATTTAATATCCTGTTACTACACATGCCAAGGAAATTCACCATCTTGGTTGTGCTAAATATCTAGCATATCCTTTTTGCCCGAGATTTATGAGTAACATTTAGTCTAGCACAGATCACAGCAGTCACAGATGTAGATACTTTTATACTGTATCCTAATGGTTAAATTGCTTTTCCAAGAAGCAATTTGTCTGTCATGTTAGCCTAGAGGACCCCTAACCCTGCCTCTTGTAACAGAGGGAGCTAGGTGATGAATGTGGGGGTCCCTTGCCATTAAGCCTCTTGTGTATTTTATACTCGAGAATAGAAGCATCACGGGACCAGAAGAAAAGTAAGGGAGAAAAAACCTGGGCATGCATCCTTATTTCTATCATCCTAGGCATTGTGAGGACAAGCTTGGCTTTCAGCTTCTTTTCCCTGGACTGCTTCAGCATTCAGTCCATTGAGATCTAATGTAAAATTCATAAAAAAAACCAAGATCAGGTTTTATAATTACTGTCTGTCAGGTCTATGCTCTGGCCTTTAAACTGCAATATCGGATTTCCCCTTGCCTCATTTCGTTCTCTGAGGATTCTTGTAATCTTGGCTACACATTGGCCATATCTCAGCAGCTGATGTGGTGGGTTCCCTTTCTTGTTTTGCATCCCCACATGCTCTGTAATCTGAACAGTATATGCCTAACAGGTAGGATCTGTATTGCCTGGATAAAAGTGATACGAAACCTCTCCTCTATTTCCTTCTGTGGCTGTTGCCTCACCTCCTGACTCTGTGGTTTTTGTGGGGTTTGGTGTTTTTTGGTTTTTTTTTCCCCCTGAACCAACTGTCATTGCTATGAATTGCAATTTGCATAATGTTACAATCCCTGAGATATAAAGAGAAGCAAAAGTGAGAGTTGTAGCCCATAATCACCTCACTGAGGTACCCAACCATCTACAGATACTAAAACAAATGACTTAATTATTAAGACTGAAGTGGCCTTAGGTTTGTCTATAGTTAGTACAGCAAAACAGGCTTCTCCAGAGACAATTTCTCTCTTCAGAGAGAGTGAAGGAGTCTCCAGAGAGACTCTATAGTCAACCTAAATTGTTAAATCAGGTTTTAAAATTATAAAAATACAAAAGATAGGTTTGAAGATTATTAGACATTTGAATCTAGGTGAGGTAAAGTCTACGCATATTTAAAAAGGCACTTACTTTTTTTGTATTTATGATGTATAAATTATCCTAGTATTGGTAGATCCTTATAGAAATGACTGATTTCTGTGGGTTTCATGGAGCTCATTAGTGTTATTTAGGTATCAAGTAATTTCTCTCTCCAGCTCAGTTTTTGTCTTAGTGTACTGACTGCCCATGGTTTATAAACGTGCGTATGTTCCTAAGTTCTCTTCTGACCCAAACACTTCCCTTCTAAATTAAATCCAAGCATGGTTCAGTGGATTGCACACTCCAACAAATGCTTTCAATAGGCATTACAGATGAGAGGTGTTTTTCTCCCCCTGCCCTGAGCAGTCCGTCATTATTATCTACCAGGCTGGGGATGTTCCTACACTCCCCTATGTCCTTGGTCATCCCCTCCAGACATGCGACATATGGACACATTTTCATGCTATAAAAAAACCTTTCAGGTGGGCTATAACACAATTGTCTCATTATTTCAGACACACTAATTTAAAGTCCTTTCCTCAACCCTCCCATCAATAAATACATATACACACATACATACACACACATGCGCAGATTGACAAAAAAATATATAAATACATATTTTATAGATACGCATATATATATTTACAAATGGACCCTTGTATAAAATCTACAAAACCCAGAAAGGATCTAAAGCCAAGAACTGCTTATGCAAATACAGCTAATCTACCCTAGAGGAGACTACTTCTGAGGCTGGCTGCCAAGCATCCCTCCCTGGGGTGGACACAGAAGAGTAGATGTAGTCTGATTTGCTACAAATTGTACCCACAACTTTTCTATACTATACTTTTCTATACTATACTCTTATCCTTCTTTTTCTACTTTTTATTTCAAGTACCTTTCTTGTCTTGTCATTTTATTGTAAACTCTTCGGGGTAGGGCTTATTTTTACTATAAGCTTGTAGAGCCCTTTTTGATTCAGCAAGACCATAAAAATAATGCATTTCAATGTCCCAACTAAATAAGCTGTAAACTAATTTAGTTAGCCAAAAGAAATATATTTATAATTAAAGTGTTTTAAAAGATACAAAGGCTAGAAAGTGCTTTAAAGAAAAAAGAAAATTAGAAAATTTATGTAATAATTTATGTACACAACCTAATTCACAAGTATTTCCTTTAAAAGATCTTTACGGATATGTACATATACAGAATATGAATACCCTTGAAGCTGAGGAAACCCAGCTTCTTTATAATGGATTTCTTCTGAGCATACTGGAGACATAACTTAAACTTTTGCATTCTGAGAGAGAGAACAAATGAAGGCAAATAATGGAATTTGCAGCAAAGCTAAAAATATGAGATACCTCTTCTGCCTGCATATCCTTTGGAAAGTATTATCTAATTATATTTAACATGGAATGAGAACATAATTCCTACTCTTTTGACAAGTAACAAATTGCACATTAGCACCTTGTAAATAATATTATTAAAAACAGTTGTCTTTGTCTGTAGTTTCTTCTCTGTAAGAATAAAAATAATTTGAGGCGCATCATTCACGAGATGTGCATTATAATATCAAAGCAGCAGTTTCAAGACACTGCGAACTGAAAATCCTGTACATCCTCTGCACAGAGGGAGAAATTTGAATCACTCGCAGAGGCGATCAGCCCCGGTGCAGGCGCTTTCCGCAGCAGAGCGGGAGATCATGGTGTACAGGGGGCTTTTCAGAGCCAGGGAAACCCCAGGGGAGCGCAGAGACCCACCAGGAGCTGGCAGCTCTCACGAGAGCGGCTGATGAGGCCTGCGCAGGGACAGGAGTAACAGTGGCCACCCCCGCTCCACAAAAGACAGCCCCAGGCAGCGCAAGTGAACAGGAGTGCTGCCGAAAGGGCAGGCAAACAGGGCGTGGCGTGTCAGCTGGGGCGTGGCGTGGCAGTTTGCAGGGAAGGGCACGCAGGGAGGGTGCCTCTTCGAAGGAGGGGCATTCCGCTGGCCGAGTGGGAGACTTGAAGCTAACATAACGCAGCAACCAGGCGCTGTCAGGTCAACGGCCCTCATCCTGCCTGACCCTCAAGGCAGAATGGTGGGCACTCGTCTCAGAGCAAAAGCTGCAGCTCTGGCTGGGAAGTCTGCACCATCTACCCTACCGGATGCCTCTACCCAGATGGAGCTGCTGAAGGGAGAGGCTGCAGTTCAGACCTCAGACTGCAGGAAGTGCCTAGACCTTTCTCCTGGGGCAGGAACAGGCAGCAGACCTGCCTGCAAAAGCTGTGCCCATGTGGAGGACCTCCTGCAGCAGGTGGCTGAGCTGCAGGAGGCGGTGAGAAGGCTGCATTACATCAGGGAGACTGAGAAGGAGTTAGATAGATGGTTCCAAGTGTAGTTTGCAGTGGACCCACAGCTCATGGCCAAACAGCCAAAACCTCTCCCACTGTCACAAACAGAAGGGAGGGGGGCAATAATGCAGAAGAATGGACAGTTGCAATGGCAAGGACCATCAGGAGGAAGAGACTTCCCCGAAGCCTGAGGTGCCCTTGCAGAACCACTTCACTGTTCTGCAGACTGAAGAGGAAAGACCCGTCACACCAGGAGAGATGCTGGAGCTGAGTAAGGCAGCCCAATCTGCTCCCTGTATAACAACCAGCACAACTAAGAAAAGGCGATGGGTGATAGTAGTAGGCGACTCTCTTCTGAGAGGTACGGAGGCACCCATTTGCTGACCTGATGCACTCTCTAGAGAGGTGTGCTGCTTACCGGGGCTCATATTGGGGATGTCACTGAGAGACTATCAAGCCTCGTACAGTCCACTGACCATTATCTGTTGCTGTTGTTTCACGTGGGCACCAGCGATACAGCCAGGAGCAGGCTGAGGAGTACCAAGAAGGATTACGGAGCCCTGGGAGCAGCAGTAAGGGACTCTGGAGTGCAGGTAGTTTTTTCATCAATCCTCCTGGTCAAAGGGAAGGCATTTGAAAGGGCCAGTTGAATCTGGGGAACCAACAAATGGTTACAGGACTGGTGCAACAGCCAGGGACTCGCTTTGAGAAACCTGGTCTATGGGGGGCTGATGGGGTCCATCTGTCAGAGAAGGGGAAGAGCATCTTTGGTAATAGGCTTGCCAAGCTGGTGAACTAAACTAAAGGTGACGAGGGAGGGAAACCTCAGTCCATGCCACTACTACCAGTTTGATGCCAGTGCCAGCAATAGATGCCCAGAGCCTGGAGAAAGATCACAGGTCAGCAGGAGAGCACCTGAAGAGCAACACAAAGGAATGCCAGTCACTCCAGCCACTAAGTCAGCTTCATTGAGGGCCCAACTTAAATGCTCTATGCAAACGCACGTAGCATGGGGAATAAACAAGAGGAGTTAGAGATGTGCACACGCCTGCAGGGCTATGATCTTATTGGCATCATGGAGACCTGGTGGGATGGCTCCTATGACTGGAGTGTTGGAATGGAAGGATACAGGCTCTTTAGGAAGGACAGGCAGAGGAGACGAGGAGGACGTGTCGCCCTCTATGTCAATGACCAGCTGGAGTGCATGGAGCTCCACCTGGGGATGGATGAGGAGCTGACCAAGAGCTTATGGGTCAGGATTAAAGGGAGGGCAGGGACAGGTGACATTATAGTGGGGGTCTGCTACAGGCCACCCGACCAGGAAGACCGAGTGGATGAGGCCCTCTATAGACAGATAGGAGCAGCCTGCCATTCACAAGCCCTGGTCCTCATGGGGGACTTCAATCACCCTGATATCTGTTGGAGAGACAACACAGCAGGGCATAAGCAATTCGGGAGATTCCTGGAATGCACTGATGATAACTTCTTTCTCCAAGTGATAGAGGAGCCAACGAGGAGAGGTGCTATGCTGGACCTTGTTCTCGCCAACAAGGAGAGGCTGGTGGGGAATGTGAAGCTCAAGGGCAGCCTTGGCTGCAGTGACCATGAAATGATGAAGTTCAAGATCCTTAGGGCACCGAGGAGGGCACACAGCAAGCTCACTACCCTGGACTTCAGGAGAGCAGACTTTGGCGTCTTCAGGGATCTGCTTGATAGAATACCATGGGATAAAGCCCTGGAGAGAAGAGGGGCCCTAGAAAGATGGTTAATATTCAAGGATCACCTCTTCCAAGCTCAAGAGCAATGCATCCCAACAAAGAGGAAGTCAGGCAAAAACGCCAGGAGGCTTGCATGGATGAACGAGGAGCTCCTGGACAAACTTAAAAAGGAAGCCTACAGAAGGTGGAAGTAAGGACAGGTAGCCTGGGAGGAATACAGAAAATTGTCCAAGCAGCCAAGGATCAGGTTAGGAAAGCTAAAGCCCCGATAGAATTAAATCTGGCCAGGGATGTCAAGGGCAACAAGAAAAGCTTCTATAGGTACGTCGGTAATAAAAGGAAGACTAGTTAAAATGTGTGCCCTCTCCAGAAGGAAACAGGAGACCTCGTTACCCAGGATATGGAGAAGGCTGAGGTACTCAATGACTTTTTTGCCTCAAGTCTTCACTGGCAAGTGCTCAAGCCACACTGCCACAGTCACAGAAGGCAAAGGCAGGCACTGGAAGAATGAAGAACCTCCTGCTGTAGGAGAAGACCAGGTTCAACACCATCTAAGGAACCTGAAGGTGCACAAGTCCATGGGACCTGATCAGATGCATCTGCAGGTCCTGAGGGAACTGGCGGATGAAGTTGCTAAGCCACTATCCGTCACATTAGAGAAGTCGTAGCATTCTGGTGACGTTCCCACTGACTGGAAAAGGGTAAACATGGCCCCCATTTTTAAAAAGGGAAAAGAGGAAGACACGGGGATCTACAGGACGGTCAGCCTCCCTTCTGTGCCTGGCAAGATCATGGACCAGATCCTCCTGGAAACCATGCTAAGGCACATCATAGAAAATAAGGAGGTGATTGGTGACAGCCAACATGGCTTCACTAAGGGCAAATCGTACCTGACAAATTTGGTGGCCTTCTACGACGTGGTTGCAGCATTGGTGGATAAGGGAAGAGCAACTGACGTCGTCTACCTGGAGCTGTTCAAAGCATTTGCCATTGCCTCGCGTGACATCCTTGTCTCTAAATTGGAGAGACATGGATTCGATGGATGGACCACTTGGTAGATAAGGAATTGGCTGGATAGTCACACTCAAAGAATTGCGATCAACAGCTCGATGTCCAAGTGGAGACCAGTGACGAGTGGTGTTCCTCAGGGGTTGGTATTGGGACCGGTGCTGTTTAACATCTTTGTTGGCAACATGGACAGCGGGACTAAGTGCACCCTCAGAAAGTTTTCCAACAACACCAAGCTGTGTGGTGTGGTTGACACGCTGGAGGGACAGAATGCCATTCAGGGGGACCTTGACGGGCTTGAGAGGTGGGACCGTGCGAACCTCATGAAGTTCAACAAGGCCAAGTGCAAGGTCCTGCACCTGGGTCAGGGCAATCTTGACAAGCTGTCCTGGTTTCAGCTGGGATAGAGTTAATTTTCTTCATAGTAGCTGGTATAGTGCTGTGTTTTGGATTTAGGATGAGAATAATGTTGATAACACACTGAGGTTTTGGTTCTTGCTGAATAGAGTTTACACTAGTCCAGGACTTTTCAGCTTCCCATGCTCTGCCAGGCGCACAAGAAGCTGGGAGGGAGCACAGCCAGGACAGCTGACCCAGACTGGCCAAGGGGCTATTCCATACCATATGACGTCATGCTCAGTATATAAGCTGGGGGAAGAAGAAGGAAGGGGGGGACGTTTGGCATGATGGCGTCTGTCTTCCCAAGTAACCGTTACGCGTGATGGAGCCCTGCTTTTCTAGGGATGGCTGAACACCTGCCTGCCGATGGGAAGTAGTGAATGAGTTCCTTGCATTGCTTTGTTTGTGTGGCTTTTGCTTTACCTATTAGACTGTCTTTATCTCAACCCACAAGTTTTCTTACTTTTACACTTCCGATTCTCTCCTCTATCCCACCAGGGGGAGTGAGCGAGCGTCTATGTGGTGCTTAGTTGCTGGCTGGGGTTAAACCACAACACAAGCACAAATGCAGGCTGGGCAGAGAATGGATTGAGAGCAGCCCTGAGGAGAAGGACTTGGAGGTACTGGTGGATGAGAAGCTCAACATGACCCGGCAATGTGCACTTGCAGCCCAGAAAGCCAACCCTATCCTGGGCTGCATCAAAAGACGAGTAGCCAGCAGGTCGGGGGAGGTGGTTCTCCTCCTCTACTCCACTCTCGTGAGACCCCACCTGGAATACTGCGTTCGGCTCTGGGGCCCCCAACATAAGAAGGACATGGACCTGTTGGAGCGAGTCCAGAGGAGGGCCACAAAGATGATCAGAGGGCTGGAGCACCTCTCCTATGAGGACAAGCTGAGAGAGTTGGGGTTGTTCAGCCTGGAGAAGAGAAGGCTCGGGGGACACTTATAGCAGCCTTCCAGTACCTGCAGGGGGCCTACAAGAAAGCTGGAGATGGACTTTTTACAAGAACATGTAGTAATAGGACAAGGGGTAATGGCTTTAAACTGAAAGAGGGTAGATTGAGATTAGGTATAAGGAAGAAATTCTTTACTATGAGCGTGGTGAGGCAGTGGAACAGGTTGCTCAGAGAAGTTGTGGATGCCCACTCCCTGGAACTGTTCAAGGCCAGGTTGGATGGGGCTCTGAGCAGCCTGCTCTAGTGGAAGGTGTCCCTCCCCATGATCTTTAAGGTGCCTTCCAACCCAAAGCATTCTATGAAATTTGGTGCTGTAATAAGAAGATAAAAGTAAAGGTATGTGAAGTCTACGATAGCAGCATGATCCCTTGTAGTAATTAGATTTCCAGTCATGATTAATTTGAGACAGTCATTCTACTAATAATTTTATCCTGACTATAATCTAAGCATAGTGCTGGTTTCCATTGAGAAAGGTAAATTGCAGATTGTTAAGCATTTTTATTTTTTTTATTCATTGACTAATTAAACTGAATTGCTCACCTTTTTTTTTTCTTAAAAAAAATCCATGCAGAGATGAATTTTAATACTTTGCTTTTAAACACATCATCTTTCATCCAAAGATCCAAAGGTGCTTCACAGTACAAATATTAATTTTTACTGTACAAATGATCTAACAGCAGTCCAATGAGATATATTACTAGCTGGGTTTTTTTTAAGGCTGTTTTTAAAGTAAAATGTTCACATCCTTCAGCAGGATATAATAACAAGAACATCTACATGTTTGCAGAGTCCTTTTCAAGTCAAGGGACAGCGCTTGCTGATAGCACAAAGATTCGATCCATGAAGTAACCTTACCGAGAGATAATAACTCACATTAAAATTAGGAAGGTTTTTTTCCATTAACTTCAAAGGGGTCAGGTTTTCACTTAATAATGCATAATAGTAGCAGTGTCAGAGGCAGATATAGAAAGGGAACAGTCAAAATCATCAAGTATTCTATAGGCCAGTGAGACACAGAATGTACCCGCACAGAAGTTTCATATGTAGGTTTAGTTGTTTCCCAATAGCATTCTTAACTTCTGTTTTCTCTTAAAAAATTTATGTGCATAAGAGTATTGCTTCCTTCAAACATGAGGCCAGAACAAATGCTGGATCAGTTTTGATCCTTAAAGCTAAGATGCAACAGAGCAGTAAGAACCTGCTTTCATAGGGATGCTGCAGTGGAGGTCTCTGTTGATTATGTGACATCATTGTAACCACACTTTAGAGTCGATGAGCAAAGCCAAATGAGTCATGACAGTGACTACAGGAAGTGAAGACACTGCTACCATACATAGTATTTAGTTTCCCTCTTATGTTCAGGCTCTTTAAAAAGAGCAGGGCTAAATTTTCCTTTTCTTTAAACAGAAACGAATTCCAGAGTAATTTATTTTTCACTTTTTAATCCAGATTTTAACTCAGATAACTGAAACCAGAATGTGGCCTTCATAGCTAAGGGTAAAACTTTTAAAAAGTATGCTATAATTGTTAAAGATACAGTAAAACCAAACAAATGATGATCTTAGAAATGCTGTACTGAGTACTTTGTATTAATCAGATCTATGCACAAAGACAGAGTACCTCAAATACATGACTAAAAACAGAAGTATGCCTACCTAAAACAAGGACCTTGGATACAGTGCTTACCTTAGGGTATTGCTTAAGGCTCTTTCACTGAAATCAGAGATAAGGTGCTTGGCAACTCAAAGGACTGAGTCAATTATGTTAAAAAAACAGCGGAACACTCATAAAGTGCATGTAACAGCTGCATGAAATGGCAATATGCTATTATTACAAGGAAAATAAAATGGATCATTATAAATGAAACACACAGAGGATTGTTATCAGCAGAACAATTGTTATGTATTGAGCAATCAGAAACACCCACTTGGAAATCCTTAACGAAATGCTTAACATTTTATAAATAGAATTTCCAGGGAATTTAGAGATCAATACAACTGTCTAGCCACCTTCCACCTGTCTGGTACTGCCTTCCAATAAGAGTAATAGAGGGAAACAACTTAAGTAGCTTTAAAGTGGAGCTTAATACATTTTTGAATGGGATTATAGGATGCAGGAAATGCCTTTTAAAGCAGAGGATAGGAATCAATGACCTGGGAGGCCTTTCAGTATAATACCTTGTGCTCCAGAAACCTTCTTTGTTGCTTTGTCTTCAGTAAACATAGGTTCAGCACAGAAGACAAGTTTCAACAATACACCCTGTTGTTTACAAGTTTTTCTAGCTAATAATGGTACTTCAGGAACGTTTACTCTTCAAGTAATTCCAATATTAACCCTGTATTAGTGGAGTAGGAATCCAGGCTTCTTGAGTCACTATTTGTAATCAACAACAGAAGTGTCTAAAATCAATAGCTAACATGCAGCAGGGCCTTGCAATGAATTAGGGGCAGAGTGTGAAAACAGCAGTTGCTCTTCAATATGTCTGTGCCAACTGAGATCAGATGAAATTTCAACATTTCTTTCTCTGGTAGTCACAATTAGAGTTTATGTATACATGCAGTACCAAGGGGTATTAGGAGATTAGGCATTTCTGGGTTTAAATCCCTGTTTATTCACCCACCTTACTTGCATCTGTAAGGAATATCTACACACAGAAGGAGGAGAAGAAGCCCTTAAGGTCAAGAGCAGAGTCATGGGAACTCTTCCTATTCTAGCTGGAGAACGGGAAAAAACAATCAACGCAAATTCTTCTTGGCTGATGTGCTGCAAGTTTCTCATTATGGTAATTAGTGACGCATGAACACTGTTAGACTTTGCAGCATGTTATATCCCTTAATGCTTACTATTTACTGTAGTGCCCAGAGGCCCTAATAGGAATGCTGAGCTGACACAGCACAGCTGGGAGGCTGACAGGGCTGCAGTAGGAGGAAATGCCACTGCTGGTCTTACCAAAGGACCCAAGGATCTCTCATTGCCCTCCATCTTCCATAGAGGCTGCAGCTGCTGAGATGAAGTGAGGGAGCAAAGCTATCACCCTTGGTAGGCTCAAGGGCTCTGGGCTCATGGTGCTGCACCTGGGAATTTTGATCTGCCTGTGGCATGGGAGTCCTTTCCTTGCACAGTCCATAATAAGTAAACACTCATTATTGAAATGGACCTTATAAAAGATGAGTACTATATTGTGTGGAGTACTGTGAAAATAAATATATGTATTTTCCTGTCTAAATTCTAAGCATTTCAGTTGTCATTTAGAAGCAGGTCACCCACATGTAAATGTGACCCTTGTAAAATTGCCAAGGTCAGAGAGACTTAGGACAATCTGCTGTGTAAAGGCTGATTGCACAAGTTTAAGCTGCCTGAGGCCTGCTCTAACTTATCATGCCAATTTTTCTAAAACTCAGGGGGGAGACAATACTGTGTGCTAAAACTGATTCATTCTACTTCCCTTATTTTTCTCTTTACCTCTTCTGAACAGCCACCAAACTCTCCATCCATTGTTGTTTGATAAATATTAGAAGTATTTTACCATATTCACCAAAATATTTTTCTGAAATAATTGATTTATACATGACATCATAGGTTAGAGAAACAACTATGGGTCAAACACTTGGCTGTTCTTGCTGAAGATTAGAAAATGGTCTAGATCTCAGTCTTAGTTAATTGAGACCTCTCTTCTAAGCTCTTGCTTGGTACTCCAATGTAAGTGTTAGAAGTTAATCCTTTAAGTCTAACTATTCACCTAGTCTCTCCTTATGTCAAAGACACAGAAGGCATTGTCAAAGATTTATCTCATTCTGTGATAGACATTTAAGATGTTTCAGATAAACTACCCTCATGAGGTTCCTTTTTCTTTTCTGATCTAGGCTCAGTAGGTTACTATGTCTAATGTTAAAATGTGTAGGTTAGATGAAATGAATTGCACGGTATAAAGAGGTGGAATGTGATTTACATGCTTCACCCAATGAGGGATTACAAATAAAATGCTGAGATTTAAAGGAAAGGGTTGCCTAGATGCTGTCATCCGCAAGCAGATGGTTGGCATTTTAATGTAAAGAAATAGTAGCCAAAAATATTGGTGTGTACCCTGTGCAAATCGTGTTTCAGCACATAGACATAATGAGTCAGTAATAAGAAATTATGTATTTGATAAAATGGTCAGTTTAATATATGAAATAAGGCAGAGTGAGAATTTCTGTATGCGTAAAAATTTCTATTTCTAGAATTATACGCTGCTAAAATGATGGAATACATGTTATCAGGATGTTGGTTACATAGCTACTGTTGCTGCAATTGTAAACTAAAAAAAAAAACCATACCCACCAAATAAACAAATATCTGGTAGTAGGTACTGTGTAATTTACACTTTTATTTAAAATGTACCAATTTTATCATCACATGCCTGTATGCTGTGTCAATTCAGAACTGATCATTCAAACCCAGGAAATTCTCCTTGAAATCTGCATTCCACCTGGTAAACTTATCTGAACATACTTAATGAAGAAAAATGTTCAGTTTTAAATCTACCTTATGAAGTTGGCTACTTCATCCATGTTGTATAATACCTTAAAAACACTTTTATCTGGTTAGTATGAATGATTCAATAAAAACACCTTAAATGCATAGAAACTGGAGATCATATAGCCTAACCCAGCTGTCATGCAATTTATAAATACAGAAGCAACTACCCACATCTGTTCTCCTATTTTCTTTTTTCGATTTAAGAGGGAAATTGACCTTACAATCTTCAACGTGACTTCAGGTCATTGTTATTAGTGATGAGAAAATGCTGTGTTCTTCTTTTGACTGAGTCTGGCAAGCCTCCCAGATATTTTACAATCACAGTATAAAAGCTCTGAAATGCTGTACAATATTTTATTTTTTCAGGTTTAGACACTTGTTGTAGTAGCCTGTACAGCTGGCAAATAGAAATCTTTTTGCAGGAAGTCTGTGTGCAGTTTTTCAGTTAAAATGATGTTTCTTCTTTGAAACCCTGAGTTCTGAAATAACTTGGCTGAAATAAATAAGTTACTAGGTCTTTCTTTTAGGCAAAGAGGTTAGTAATTTTCATTTAGGGAGGATGGGTAAGGGAACAGTATCATTATTTTTCAAGTTTCAGGAAGAACAAATATTTGGGTGGAAAATTAGAGTTGGGTTGAAGCTCATTCTCAAGAAAATGTGGATCCACAAACACAGAACTATGGAACTTTCCACTCTCCCTACATGAAGGAAAGAGAAAATCCTGCTTTTTGCAGCATAATTCCCATTAACTATGGTATTATTCATGCATAATCCTGTTTAAATTTTTTTATGTCTAAGTTAAAAAAATCAGGAGTTTAAGTCCCTCAATAAAACAATTTTATCACAATTTAGCATCATCCAAAGGATCTCCGCAGGAACTTGTTTGACTTCTTATCTTCTATCTGCAGGAATTTAGGACCCATGCAGTAAGTCTTCATGTTTAATATGATAACTAGCAGCCTGTAAGAACTGAAATAAAAATTGATGCATGTGTTTATATTCAGATGAGATACAAGGATGCTAATCCTGAAGGTTACGTTCTTATCTCCACCTTTTGAAACTGTTCTGTTTTGCATGGTATTAAGAAAGATATTCCTCCTGTAATAGCCGGTTAGTATAGCACACACATATGATTTTGGATCTGGGACTGGAATTGAGGTTTCTACTTTTTCACAACTATTAGGCAAGAGAATCATGCTTAGAAACTTTCTTGGGTAAAACAAATATTTAACAATGCTGAAAGAAGGCAAATAACCATTGTAAGAAGAAAGGTACTCTTTATCTTTCTATTGAAACGGATTGTTGTTCAGTGAACAATTTTGATAATTTTGAGCAGAAATACTAAAATAGATATTCATTCAGTGATAAAGACCAGAAATTTAACAATACAAAAGCAAAACTTGCTTTTTTTTTTGTTAAGCAAGTATGTAATCTAAACTGATTGTTTTTACAAAACCTTGACAATTTCTTTAGAAAACAACATAACCTACCTCAGATGTCAGAGCATTCCTGCATTTTTCCCTCTAGGAAGAGGGGAGAAGTGTGAGACATACTGCAGATATTGAGGAAGGCACGTTCATTTGCCATGGGCAAATGCTTATAGGTCGTCTTTTATACAACCTCCTTGGAGAAAGGCTGGATAAACAGGCTTTGTAGCATGATTTTAAGACCAGCAAATTCAATGCTGTTAAACTGTAGGGGTAGCAAGATCAAGGACTCCTTGTTGAAAAAACACCTGCAAAGATTCATCACAACTAGTCATCTCCCATTATAAAATGGGGTTACCTCCTATCTAAAATATGGAGTTAATATAAGGAAGCAGAAGAGTTCGTGGTGTTATCCAGGAACTTAATCATGTGTGCTTGGGGGGGGGGGGGGGGGTGAGAGAAAGAATATTTATTACCCAGTTATTTGCCAGGAAAGGTTTATTATAATTGTGAAATGTAGTAGTAATGTAGTAGTATAGACAACCCCTTAAAATTTAAAACATCTTAAAACTCTAGAATAAGGGTTTATTTTGCAAAATTAATAGATCACTGAATATGCACTGCACAGTACCTTTATTACTTTTCCCACCATTAGCTGTTATTTAATAAACCCTGCTATTAATAAGCAGAGATAAAGTCTGACTTACGCTTACAAAACACAGAAAATTCAGAGTTCAGACTTTTCATTCCATCTTTAACTTAGACCTTTGTGTCTTGATATTGCAGGGGCCTGGGAGCCTTGAGCAAGCATCTTTTACCTTATACCACAGTACATATTCAGCAAAATATGCAAGCATGCGGCCCTGTAACAAGACATTGCCTTTGCTAGTAACAGGCCATAAGCTTTACACTGAGTTTGCATGGTCTCAGGACTGAGGTTTGTTACCCCTGCTCTGCATGAACTTGTCCTGTCTGCAGCTTTACTTCACTTGGTTTAGCTGTCATAGGAATTGCTCTAATTGACTAGGTATCTATAGCTACTTTGTTTTATTTTTGTTTTCTCTGTATGGTGAAACCATTACAACACCATAACAACACCCCCATACATCCTCCAAGAAATAGAACACTGACCCTAACATCCCAAGGAGCAGGGCAAGAGAGAGCATAACACCAGAAAGAGAGAGAAAGCAAGTGCATGTACAGCAATTTTAATTGCATTATTATTCTTTCTTTTTGTATTACAATCAAATCTGGACTAATAATGATTAAACTGCTAAGATTTCAATTATACTAACAATAAGTTCTTGGGTTTATATGTATATAAGGTATGCCTACTCTTTACCCATAAAGATTTTGAGTGTAACAGACACTAACTGTAGTGAAGTAGGAGGCGGTAAAGCAAGAACTTATGAGTCAGAATCAGACATGTTCCATATGGTCTTCATTGCGCTACTACGGTTTTGGATAGCCAGTTTTAATATTCAGATTCAGAAGTAATACCTCTAAACTGCCTTTGTTGTGTACTACTTTTTTCTTTTATCTTTCTGCAATAGGAAGCAATAGAAAAAAAACCCTAACCTAAAAGGTATAATGATATCATTGAACATTATTTTTCAAAGAGTCATAGATTCATAGGTTTCAGTTGTTTAGCCACAGAGAGCTGGTTGCTTCGGCAACACACTGGATTTGAAGTTCAGATTCCTTGATTTTGCAACAAATTGTCTATGTGATCTAGGAATAGTCATAAGTATTTCGCTGTTCATCTGTTTATTTAATCCCACCTTTGTCCCTGGTATTTTAAATTTTTTTTTTCTTCAGCTTTTTTTTGCATGGCAATGGGTTTTTTTTGTGTGTTTTGTTTGTTTGTTTGTCTGGTTTTTTGGTGGGTTTTTTTGGCTCTTTTTTTGTACAAGGAGGAAGATCTGGTGTTGATTGGCTTTAGAAAGTCCACCGAAGAAGAGCAGATGTCTCGTTGATTATCATCAAGTGTTCCAGTGATACTGCTCAACACCCTATTCCGCAACCTCACTCAAATATTTTTGCTAGTGACCAAAGCTTTTAAAAGTCAATGTCTGAAGGCAACACCTCTATTTTTCTTACTTATCCATTGACAAGGATCTGTTTGGCCTTGAATCCAGGACATGAGATTGCTAATTCATTAATGATGATACAAGTGAACTGAAATGTGATTTAAATTACAGCTAAAATATTTAATACTGAAGTATATGAGGACAAAGAAATAAGTTCTTCTCTAAAAAAAAAAAATAGGAAAAAGAATGCTTTTTATTTTATCAAACTCTTCTAAAACAATCAAAATGAAATAAAGAATATTTTTATAATGCAGGTGTTCAATAGGATTTTTATAATATTTGAGACATAATTAATGCCCACTCTTTATTACCAAAAATAAAAGCAAATGTAATATGTTCAAAGGAACTAGAATGAAGGATCCATCATTAAGTGAATGAGACACTTTGATTATCCATGGGTCATTAATTCAATATGCTCCAATGGCTCCTAAAGAGCTGTTGCACACTCTGAGAGTACTTACTAACTTAGCTTATAATGCATCGATACAGAATAAAAAATATCAATATCAGAAAATCAGTTTAGTAGATCTATAGCTGATTCAGAATATTTATGTCCACTTTTCAGTTATTATGTGCATGAAATACCTATGTTTTATTCATGGCACCAGCTATTGCTCATAGTGACATGACACAATCATTGTCTGAAATTGTTACTCCTTTCCACATTTTTTCAAATTTATACCACATAAAATCCAAGTTATCAACTTGCAGAAATCATATTGGCCCTTGTGATGTGCAGGTTAGGTGGATTTTAGATGGTCATGTGCAGGAAAATAGTCCAGAAAATTTCTGCTCACTAACCTAGGGCACTTTAGGGGTCTTTGCTTTTCAATGTCTTAGAGGCTTACATTGTTGGTGAGAGATTACTTAGACATTAACATTGCTACTACTGCAATGCATGCCAATTTAATTCTGCAATCTTGTGTGTTCTTCACATGAATATGGAACATTTTATAAATCTGGAGCTTCATTCTAATTTATTATTAACTTTTCCTTTTTAATCCATTCTGACCTTTCTTTATTTCAACAGTTATAGCACTACAGTATGTACAGGCTCACTGAAAAATACTTAATTGCTTTCCTCTTCCTTTTATGTCCTTTTGTGTCCTGAAAATTACCAAATAGGATATCTCATGAAAACACACACCTAAGTAGGGGCAAACACACATAGCCACGTACCTTTAGCATATCATTCAGAGGGACCTGGACAAGCTTGAGAAGTGGGCGCATGTGAACCTCATGAGGTGCAACAAGGCCAAGTGAAAGGTCCCGCACCTGGGTTGGGGCAACCTCTGGTATCAATACAGGCTGGGAAATGAAAGATTGAGAGCAGCACTGCGAAGAAGGACTTGGGGATACTAGTGGACTAAAATTTCAATATGAGCCAGCAACATGCACTCGCAGCCAGAAAGGCCAGCTGTATCCTGGGCTGCATAAAAACAAGTGTGGCCAGCAGGCTGAGGGAAGTAATTCTGCCCCTCTACTCTGCTCTCGTGAGACCCCACCTGGAGTACTGCATCCAGCTCTGGAGTACAAGAATGACATGGACCTGTTGGAGCAGGTCCAGAGGAGGGCCACAAAAATGGTCAGAGGGATGGAACACCTCTCCTATGAGGAAAGGCTGAGAGAGTTGTCGTTGTTCAGCCTGGAGTAGAGAAGGCTCCGGGGACACTTATAGCAGCCTTCCAGTACCTGCAGGGGGCCTACAAGAAAGCTGGAGATGGACTTTTTACAAGGGCATGTAGTAATGGGACAAGAGGTAATGGCTTTAAACTGAAAGAGGGTAGATTGACATTAGATATAAGGAAGAAGTTCTTTACTATGAGCGTGGTGAGGCACTGGAACAGGTTGCCCAGAGAGGTTGTAGATGCCCCATCCCTGGAAACATTCAACGTCAGGCTGGATGGGGCTCTGAGCAACCTGATCTAGTTGAAGATGTCCCTGCTCATTGCAGGGGGTTGGACTAGATGACCTTTAAAGGTCCCTTCCAACCCAAACCATTCTATGGTTCTATGATTCTATGATCAAAAAGACAGCATTAGCATTTTTCCTAAGTAAAAAGAAGGCAGCAATTGCACACTGAAGTGGTGAAAATCTTTTCATGAGATCATAGGGTCATATGATAACTGAGTTTGGAAGGGATCTCAGGAAGTCATTTATTCCAACCTCTCACTCAAAGCAGGGTCGGCTCTGAGGTCAGATCAGGTTACTCAGGAATTTGACTAGTCGAGTCTTGAAGATCACTAAGGATGGATGCACAACTTCTCCGGACAGCTGGTTTCTCCACTTGACTGTCTTCATCATGAAAAAGCTTTTCTTTACATCCAGTCTGATCCTCTCTTATTTCAACTTATGCCTACTCTCTCTTGTCCTCCCACCTCGCACAGCTGTGAAGAGCCTGGCTCCATCCTCTTGATTAACTTCCTTATAGGTAAGGGAGGGATGCTGTTAGCTCTCCCCAAAATTGTCTCTTCTCCAGGCTGAACAAGCACAGTTCTGACAGCCTATGCTCATATATCTTTAATATGATTAACTAAGTTTTGAAAATTTGTAAATATGTTCAGTAAACCTTACTTTTAAAATCATTGGCTTAACATGTAATAGCCTTAGGCTTAGAATCAACAAATGATTTATGATCTTACCTGCTGTGAAAGCTTTTACCATCTAATGTTAGCAGTCAGAAGTTGAAAGCATAAATATTTTGTTGGATCTGGGCCTTGGTATTTTCCTTGCTTGTTCTCACTTTGCCCTTAGTCATGCATCTACCCAGATTACAGTTACTTTAACATTATATGCTATTCATGCAATCTTTTACCAAGAATGTGTCCTTTTTATTCAAACTAAGTAATGCATTGGCTCCTTAAAATGTGTATAGCCTCGATTAGTAACACATGATTTGCCCTCAGCATAATACGCACCCAAAGGATATCTATAAATTCCTTATTATGTCTCTTCTCTCCAAGGTCTGTCAATTTCTTCCTGTCCTTCTTCAGCAATTCATCAGTTCCTTGTTCCTGTCTCAAAGGAACCGTAATTTCTGTACTCTTTTATCATTAACACTTCTCCAATTCCATTGTCTCTTACCCCGAGGACTATTTCCCTCAAAACTATCAATCACAGAGCTATTAGTCCATCTACTTTCTACCTGTCCAGCTGTCACAGCAAGACCTAGTTGGTTTCTCAACCCTGGATCTTCTTATACAACTTTCTTTAGGACAGCTCATCAGAAATCAGCAAGAATATATGGCCTACATCAAGCTGTCTGCTATGGTTGTCCACCATCATGGTCGTGGTATTTCAAGAAGTACGGTTCATCTCCTTCCTGTTTCCTGCTGGAGAAAGGGAACTTAATACTTCCACTTAATAGCCAGCCAAGAAAAAGGGATTGTCTCCAGTAGCAGTGCAGAATTGTCGTCAGTAGGACCCTACCTTCTCTTTCCCCACAACTGAAAAGAAGGAGGTACTAGTTAGAAGATGCAGGGTAGAAACCTGATTGATACAGGCAGGCAGTATGGAGATCCTGGATTATTAAGGAAGGGAAAAGGTAGATTTGGGGTTTGGGGTTTGGTGGTGGGTTTTTTTTGTTTGTTTTAAGCATGATGGTTTTTTGTAATTGGACAATGTATTTTGCATGTCTGAGCTGAACAGTCTTTGAAGACACGTTACAGTATCAGCAGCATATCTTCCCTTTTTGCTATTACAGCTGTCTTCCTTTTTCTCCCTGCTTGCCTGCACAGTCCAAAATCTGAGCCTTCTCTTTCAAGTTTCACTTGGTTTTAACTTCTCTATTCTGACACAGAAAAAGAAATTGTCCATGTTTACAGAGCTGCTTTTATTTTCTAGGTATCAGCTGAATTGATGTAGTAGTTGATTGCTCTCCTACTACTCTGTACTAGTTGCTGATAACCAAACTGAAATTAGACACCTGTGTGCCTTGGGATAACTAGCCTTTTTCTCTCTTCCAGACAAATATGTAACAGGTGCCTTCTGTGGAATGAAGTGTTGTGCATTTCTCATTTCCCTAACTTTCTAACAGGGTTTCTCTGCCCACAGAGAATGACCAGGTCCATGAAGTCATGTCATACCCTCTTGCATAGGTATTCAGGAGCAACTTAGAAGGGACGGGGGATGGGAAAAATCCCTACTATCCCAAACTGGAAGACATACTTTGCACCAGTAAAGATACAATGTCATTTAAATGCTCCTCAGAGCAATGTGGAGACTGGGTTTTACACCGAGGCAGCATAATAAGGTGTTACCTGTAACAAAGAACACAGGTTCTATTCACAAGTTAGTTTTCCAGCTTTTTCATTCATTTTTTCCAGAACATTTTTCATTTCATTTCAAACTGCTTAATTAAAAGTGCATGCTTTTGCCACTCTGACCTGTGGTTTTGTCCAGGCTTAGTATGGTACAGTTGATACTAGCCCAGTATGAACTGCTGTTGGGTCTACTAAAGAGACACAGCATAGCGCGATGATGTTTGTTTCTGCTGAGATTTAATGGCTATTTGACTTGGCAGCTGCTTTCTGAGACATGGTTCTCACAGGGGATCTCTCCATTTCAACAGCCACAGTATAGGTTTCCTCTCTGGTACTGAGTGTCAAACATCTGCTCTCCTCTTATCTTTCCCTTCCAGTTTTCTTTGTCTCTGGCATAGCTTTCTGTGGGCCAGGAGTCCCTTTTTTCCCCCTTCAGGATTGTGACAGCAGTTCTTTCTTGCTCATGCCCACTATGACCAGGAATTTGTAGATATTTCAGGAAACAGGGGGAACTACTGTGACCTGCCATTTCCATTTTTGCCACTACTGTATTCCTCTCCACAATGATCCTGAGAGTGCCAGGAGCGATCCTGAGAGTGCCACGGGCACTGTCAGCTGCTGAAGGGACGAGTCAGCTCCAGCATTTGTGCAGTACTTATCTTTGGACCCACATGTTCCCGTGGCTGCATTTTCACTCTGGTCCACTTCCCTGTCTCCTAATGTACTGTATTGCCCTGCCCCAATTCTGCCTTCCTCCCCTACACAACTTATTAAAATGGAACCCAACACAATTAGTTGTGTGTTTAGTTTTTCATTTTTGCTAGTTCAACACAGAATTTAATACAAAGAGATTGCCAACTTAAACTTTTATTTCTTTTCTTTAAGGACCTGTCTGCAGGGTGAAATTAAAGTTTTGCATTACTTGGTCCTTACCTTTGTTATTGATATTTTTCTCTCAACTTCTCTACCCTGTTTTTGAAAAGGAATTTAATTCAATATACCTTAACCTCTGGAGCAAGCCTCTAATAGGAAATGTGCCTGTGTATTTTTATGAGGAGAAAAATGGATTCAGCTGTATGTACAGATTTTAGTTTCAGATTTCTTCAGGAATGATTAAAATTGCTTTCTTAGCCCATATTTAGTCTCTTTTTCACACCATTAAGTCATCAAAAAAACCTGTAAGGAAATAAAGTACCATATTTTCTTGTAATTTATGAGCTTATTTGAGGGCTTGTATAAATATATGAGACTCTATTACCTCTTATTAGCAGAATGATCCTTGCCCTCTACTAGTTATGTTTAGGATAAAATTTGGATACCTGGCAGTTGTCCAGAAAACCAATATCTGTGAAGGCTCTCATCTTTGAAGGCTCAGGCATCTAAGCTTTCATTAAAGCATAACAAACAGACTTTCAGAACTTAAGCACCTTGAGTTTTTTACAAGTAAATAACTGTATTTGAAAAAAAAAAAAAAATCTGAGTAGGAGGTTTAAGATACTTAAATGCTGCTACGCATGGAAAATCCAATCATACAGTTAGACACACAGACATTGGAGGTAGTGGTGAAATGCTGAGCAGATGGGGGAAGAGGACATATGTGCCTAAGTGGGCTGTGCAGAAGGGGTTTCAGAAGTGTGTTATGGGCCAAGAGTTGATTTGAGAATAGCAGGGCATCATGCTGGTTTATTGTTTCTTAATGTCAAATTATAGTCTTGACTGAAGGATACAGAAATACCTTCCAGTATTTGGCATTTATTTTGCTGACATTTTAGTGTGTAGATTCAGACAACTTCCCTCAGATTTAATGCGTTGTCTAAAATTTTGATGAGAAATGTCATAAATCTTCCAGAAGAACTCCAGAAAGGACCCCAGATATTCTCATTGAATCCACTTGCGAGATAAAAATTAATGGCTCTATAGAAAAAAAAAAACAAACCACAAACAACATTCTTTTCTAGTTTTCTTCCTTTTTTTGTATTGGGTCTTCCTCCTGAATAAAGAAAGAGATGCCAAGCCTCTCTGATGACTGCTCACTTTTGCTCTCTGCCTTTCATGGGAAAGAGCTGATGTCAACTCCTTAATCTTATTAGATGTTTCAAGTAGAGAAATTACAGTCTAGGAAAGCAGTGCAACTGAGAGATTCCTCTTCTAACTAACGCAACCTGGGATAGAAACAATAGTCAGGTAATTACTGCTGTATTTTTACATCAGAAATTACATTCAATATTTTATGTTAAACTCATACATTTTTTCTTGGATCAACTGAAAGCAAAATTTCCAGAGAATATTGCATGTTGCAGAAGTATTTAAATGAAGACATAAAGAATGGTCACCATAATTACAGAAGGGAAGCATTTCCCAGAAATTTTGGCTTGTGGAAAGTTAGACTTTGATTGTGGATGAAGATCGATATTAGAATAAATGCCTATTTGATATTAATCATGAGAAATGACATACACTCAGTGGCTGAACTCAGCCACAGAATTTGAATATACTTTTAAAACTCAATTTTCTATCACCTATTATATTCTGAAGGAAGCATAGCAAAAGTGTGGGTTCACTAACAGTGTAAACTTGCTGTAAATGCTTTACAGCACCTTGCAGTATACTTATCCAGAGACAAGGACTACCTTTGGACTTAAGTGGTGTGCTCTATAGCATCTTTAGAGGCCAGTACATTGAAGTTTTCCCTTTTATCTGCACAGGAAGACACAGGCATGGTACTTACAACAAAGTCTGTGGGAAGATCCACGAAGATCTGCTGGAGTAAGAATCTGAACAAAGAGTCAGACAATAGGGAAAAGGCGCTCTCTACTTTTGCTGGCCAGATTGCATGTAAAATTCACGTAGAGACACAGCGTATAAATAAGGCAAGGGCTGCACATTTACTGCAGAAGTTGGTTTGTCTATTGATGTTGCCTCTGTAGCAGTCTCATCCTGACCGTATGCCAAATAGCTCCTGGCAGATGCTCAGCTCAGTGAGCCTACATTCCTTAGCAGCTACAGTTTAGCAAATACTTGTAAGAGGCAGAGACAGACTGTGAAGCTGCTGGTTCAGAAAGGATCTTGCTTCAGAGGTACATGATGATTGCATAAAGAAAACAAATGCAACTACAGGTTTGAACAAGCAAAGGCAGTCTTGTGCAGACCATGCTGATCTTTGGTGTAGGCACAACTAAGTAGTCCCAAACAATGATACTACTCTCAAAAATACAATCCCAAAGTGAATTCTGAAGGTTATCTTTCAGAAGAAGGAGCAAGTTCTCTAAAAATACACAAATACTCCTAAATCTTAGCTAAACAATAGGAATATTGCATGTTACAAATAGGATTTTGAAAAGTGGTACAACATCATATAAGGTGGAGCTCTGGTTCCAATTGTTGTCTGTGTAATACACAAATTATAATAAACTGTTACTATATGGCACATGACATTTTTACACCCAGTCCAGGATTTTTTTTAAAGTAGCCAGCTGTTTCTTGGCAATGATGCCAGGCTGCTCTCCAAGATGTCAGCTAGTGTTTCTGCTAGTATTTTGCCAGAACAGACAACTTTAGTGTGGCCTCACCTTGAATACTCTGTGCAGTTCTGGGCCCAACAATTTAAGAAGGATATTAAGGTACTTGAATGTGTCCAGAAGAGGGCAACAAAGCTGGTGAACAGGCTGGAAGGAATGTCCTATGAGGAGCAGCTAAGGACTTTGTGCTTGTCTAGTTTGGAGAAAAGGAGGCCAGGGAGTGACCTCATTGCTCTCTACATCTGCCTGAGGAGGGAAAGTGGAGAGGGACTGTCATGGTTTAACCCCAGCCAGCAACTAAGCACCACAGAGCCGCTCTCTCACTCCCCCCAGGTGGGATGGGGGAGAGAATCGGAAGTGTAAAAGTAAGAAAACTTGTGGGTTGAGATAAAGACAGGTAAAGCAAAAGCCGCGCGCACAAGCAAGGAATTCATTCACCACTTCCCAGCGGCAGGCAGGTGTTCAGCCACCCCCAGGAAAGCAGGGCTCCATCATGCATAATGGTTACTTGGGAAGACAGACGCCATCATGCCAAATGTCCCCCCCTTCCTTCTTCTTCCCCCAGCTTATATACTGAGCATGACGTCATATGGTATGGCATAGCCCTTTGGCCAGTCTGGGTCAGTTGTCCTGGCTGTGCTCCCTCCCAGCTTCTTATGCACCTGGCAGAGCATGGGAAGCTGAAAAGTCCTGGACTAGTGTAAACTCTATTCAGCAAGAACCAAAACCTCAGTGTGTTATCAACATTATTCTCATCCTAAATCCAAAACACAGCACTATACCAGCTACTATGAAGAAAATTAACTCTATCCCAGCTGAAACCAGGACAGGGAG
This sequence comes from Platalea leucorodia, assembly GCF_965183815.1. NCBI lineage: Eukaryota > Metazoa > Chordata > Aves > Pelecaniformes > Threskiornithidae > Platalea > Platalea leucorodia. Next base: position 36,630,737 of record NC_138824.1, on the reverse strand, counting down.
GTGCTGATCTCTTCTCCCTGGTATCCAGTGACAGGATGCATAGGAATGGGTCAAAGCTGTGACAGGGGAGGTTTAGACTGGATATTAGGAAGCATTTCTTTACTGAGAGGGTGGTCAAACACTGGAACAGGCTTCCTAGAGAGGTGGTTGATGCCCCAAGTCTGTCAGCGTTTAGGAGACAATTGAACAGTGGCCTTAATAACATGCTTTAGCTTTTGGTCAGCCCTGAATTGGTCAGGCAGTTGGACTAGATGATCATTGTAGGTCCCTTGCAACTGAAATAGTCTATTCTATTCTATTCCAACTTTTCAGACGCAACCTAGAAAAGGAAGTTGAATATTTTATTTGAGGAAGAGGAAATATTAACTTGAGCCACTTAGAAGTGATTTATGGTCCTCTTAAGGACCCTGTCTGAGGCACCCTAGAGGAAGGAGTTAGAAGGGAAGACACTTAACAGAGAAGAAACTGGAGAAGAAGGGTAACTGATCACAGGAAAAGAGTGATAAAGTCTGGCAACCAAGGGTTAATGTGGAAAACAGCAAGAATCCATCAGGATCACGGAACTTGGCCCAAAGTGCAGCTGTTATTTGTTGGGTGAAGTTTATGAGTGAGGAGTGCTGGAGCAGAGTACCTAGTGCCCTAAATATGCTCCCCAAGATATAAGAATAGACTTACTTGTCCTCCAAATCAGACTTCTTCAGACACAGTGACCAGATGTTTACTTCACCATACTCTGGCAGACAGGGGAATAAATCCCTGTAATGATCTGATGTTAGCATCCCAGTGTAGAACTGTAATGTCCCATCAATTTTCCATGTGCAGAAATGTGCCCCTGATACACTGTGGAAGACATTGGTGTTACAGACTTCCAAAAATCCTTGTGAAACCAACAAAAAGGAGAAATAATGGTGAGCCCTAAAATCATCAGACAGTAAGTAAGGCAGGAAAAGCTAATAATTTTTGCAACTTGGGTACTGTTTAATATAAATGCTTTTCAACAATATTTAAAACAGAAAATTCGCTCTTGTGCTTCTCTTTTTTTCTCTGTACCTATTATTGAGGTCTCTTATCTTTGATGTTTTCAGAATAACATTGTAGTCACACATTTCCAGTTGTCATTCTGTGAATTTATCCAATTGAGTCATTCAAAACGTATTTTTGCAGTTATTCACACTCTGACATTGTCACTGTTTAACCCGGCAGGCAGCTAAATTCCACAGAGCCACTTGCTCACTCCCTCTCAGTGGGATAGGGGAGAGAATCGGAAGACTAAAAGTAAGAAAACTCATGGGTTGAGATAAAGACCGTTTAATAGGTAAAGCAAAAGCCATGCACACAAGCAAAGCAAAACAAAGAATTCATTCACTACTTCCCATCAGCAGGCGGATGTTCAGCCATCTCCAGGAAAGCAGGGCTCATCATGCATAATGGGTTACTTGAGAAGACAAAATGCCATCACTCCGAACGTCCCCCCTTCCTTCTTCTTCCCCCAGCTTTATACGCTGAGCATGACATTGTATGGTGTGGGGTATCGCGTTGGTCATTTGGGGTCAGCAGTCCCAGCTGTCTCCCCTCCCAACTTCTTGTGCACCCCCATCCTACTCAATGGTGAGGTGGTGTGAGAGGCAGAAAAGGCCTTGACTCTGTGTAAGCACTGCTCAGCACTAACAAAAACACTTCTGTATTATCAACACTGTTTTCAGCACAAATCCAAAACGTAGCCCCATACTAGCTACTATGAGGAAAACTAATCCTATCCCAGCCAAAACCAGCACAGACATTAACCTTCAAGAAAGCCTAAGTTAGGTCTGTCCTGACAAAGTCTATTTTTTGTAGAGTTAACTTTTGTAATTTCCTCTTTTTCATGGTTTGAAAATGTCTGTGCAGGTGTAATTACTCTGTAAAATCTGGAAGACCTGCCCCCTGCATCCTCCCCTGCCCCCACAAAGATGTTTAGATTCTTCCTCTGTCAAACTGAAAAAAGTAGAGAGTTGTGAAGTGCTATTTGTCTGGCTATGGCCATCCCATAAATACAGCTGTAAGAGGTATGACCTGTCATATTTTAGTTATAATGGTAACACAAAACCTAAATGATGATAATTTAAATGTCAACAATATCAAGCCCAAAGCATAAAAGAAGGAAGAGAAATGATCCTAATTATACTTTAAGATTATAGACTTACAGAAACAGATTGAAAAGCATTTTGAGAGGTCTAATAGTTTGTCCTAAGACAGGATAAACTAGACTTAAATCATTCATGGTAGCTATTTCTTTAACTTGTTTTTGGAAAGTTCCACTGACAGAAATTCCACAATATTCCAAGACAATTGTATTGGGTTTGCATGGCAAGATTATGGTAGCGGCAGGACTACAGGGGTGGCTTCTGTGAGAAGCTGCTAGAAGCTTCCCCCATGTCTGATAGAGCCAATGCCAGCTGGCTCCAAGACGGACCCACTGCTGGCCAAGGCTGAGCCCATCAGTGATGGTGGTAGTGCCTCTCTGATAACATATTTAAGAAGGGGGAAAATAAACCTGCGCAACTGCAGCCAGAGAGAGGAGTGAGAATATGTGAGAGAAACAACTGTGCAGACACCAAGGTTGGTGAAGAAGGAGGAGGAGGAGGAGGTGCTCCAAGCACTGGAGCAGAGATTCCCCTGCAGCCCATGGTGGAGACCCTGGTGAGGCAGGCTGTCCCCCTGCAGCCCATGGAGGCTAACAGTGGAGCAGATATCCACCAGCAGTCCATGGAGGACACCATGCTGAAGCAGGTGGATGCCCGAAGGAGGCTGTGATCCCATGGGAAGCCCCTGCTGCAGCAGGCTCCTGGCAGGACTTGTGGACCCATGGAGAGAGGAGCCCTCACTGGAGCAGGTTTGATGGCAGGACTTGTGACCCCATAGAAGGAACCCCACGCTGGAGCAGTCCATTCCTGAAGGACTACACCCTGTGGAAAGGACCCATGCTGGAGAGTTTGTGAAGAACTGTAGCCCATGGGGAGGACTTATGTTGGAGAAGTTCATGGAGGACTGTCTCCCATGGGGGGGACCCCATGCTGGAGCAGGGGAAGAGTGTGAGGAGTCCTCCCCCTGAGGAGGAAGGAGTGGCAGAAACAATGTGTGATGAAATGACTGCAACCCCCATTCCCCATCCCCCTGCATTGCTGGAGGGAAGGAGGTAGAGAAAATCAGAAGTAAAGTTGAGTCCAGAAAGAAGGGAGGGGTCAGAGGAAGGTGTTTTAAGATTTAGTTTTTATTTCTCACTACCTTACTCTGATTTGATTAGTAATAAATTAAATTAATTTCCCCAAGTTGAGTCTGTTTTGCCCATGACAATAATTGGTGAATTATCTCCCCCTGTCCTTATCTTGACCCATGAGTCTTTTGTTATATTTGTTATATCCTCTGTCCAGCTGAGGAGGGGGAGTGATAGAGTGGCTTTGGTGGGCACCTGGTGTCCAGACAGGGTCAACCCACCACAACAATCTTCACCATCTGTACAGGTCAAAAGTTTTTATTCGTGCCTAAACTAAATCTAACTTTCTACAATTTAGGCACAGTACTTCTTGTCCTTGCTACACGGACAAGGAAATCAGCCTTTGTTAGCAACCTTTGCTATATTTTGGGATTGAAAAATTTTTGTATAACAAATTTCTCTAGATTCTTATTTTATTATACATTAGTTCAGTCCTGATGAGGGAACCAAATGGAGTCTTTTCATCCAATTGGTATGGAATTCAGCTCAGACTGTGTAAGCCTAAATGTCTAAGTATGTCTGTCAGGTCTTTGAAACACAGCTGAAATGGTGTATTTTGATGTTTACAGGGTCATGTGAATCCACAGTAGCCACTGGAAATGTAAGGCCTGATTTAGCTGCCCGCACACAGGTGCCTAATGTCATCTGGGGTACTCAATGTGTTTGAAAGATCCAGATGGGACTGCCAGGTATGACACAACACCAGTGAGAAACCTGTGTTTTCTTGAAATGGCATCTGGAGGTCAATGAATCAAGCCCAACGCAGCCTGGAGAGCTATTCATTTGACAATGTGTATATGCCTACTTTCAGGTGAGCTAAATGGCCCTCTGGGCTCCATTGGCTGTATTTATTTAAGACTCAGTTCAGTTACCCATACATGCAGATGCCAAGGGCCATTTGAGATGCGCTAGCATACCTGAGACATGCAGATGTGACCCCAAGGTATGACACAAGGCCAACAGGTGACACGCTTTTCTGGAGGGGAGGCACAATTCCGTAGGTTATATCAAACAGTGCTAGACTCCCACTTTGTATAACTAAGCCAGACAGTACTTCAGTATTTTTCAGCAGCACTGCTGTCTAACTCGTTGATTTCAGTGTCGTACTTGTGGTTATTTATATCTACTTTAAAGTGATATTTTGCTCTTGTCCTGTTTTGAATTGCACTCTACTTACTTTATACTATTTTCTCCTTTTGTAAATCATTTTGAATTCTAAGCTTGTCCTTCAATGTGTATGCATCTGCTCTGGGTTTGGTATCATCTGTAAATTTAATAAACATCGTCTCTCTTCCACTGTCCAGATAATTAATGAAAATATTAAATAGTGCCAGTTTCAGAACAGATTTCTGTGGAACACCACTTGACACAGCTTTCTATTTTGGCACTGCACCATGATATCTACTTTTTCAGTATGGATCTTCAGCTAATTTTATATGCAACTCACAATATTTTGATCTAGATGAATTTTCACTCATTTTGTAGTGAGAACATGATGTGTGGCAGTGTCAGATACATTACTTACATTACGGTATATGACAACAAATCTTTTTCTCCCTTACTACAGATCGAAGTTTCTTTGGAATGACATAATTTATTCTTGACAAATCTGTGTTGACTGTTACTTAGCCTCTTGCTATCTTCTGTATCCTTACCAACAGAAAGTCTGTCCCAGCAGTTTTCTGAGTTTGAAAGTATGATGATAGCCCTATAATATTCTGGCTATTCCTTCTTATAGATAAGCCTTGTGTTTGTCCTCTTAATAATCTGGAAACTTAACTGTCCTGCACTAATATTTATTATTGCTTCACCAGGTTGAAGTCTAAGTACCTCAGAGTAAATTTCACCAGGTCTAGATGAGTAATTTACAAACTAGCAGGGTATTAATTTAATTTCTCAAATATTTAAACTTAATTTGAGGCTTTTTTAGATAAAGGGTTTTTTAAGATTTTTTGGTTTTGTTTTTCCCAATGTAAATACTGTCATTGCACAAACAGTAAGGAAAGACTGAATCCACAATAAGTCTGAAAGAAGGATGGTTTATTGTTTTATCCTTAAATTTTTTGTAAGACAGAAGTTTATAAACTTGATTAATAGTATTAATATTGCTAACAGTTGAACAATGTTTGGTTTTAAACATACAACAAAGCTCCTTATACATTACAAGTGAAGTATTGGAGGAAATATCTAACATGCTAAAAATATTCTCTGTAGCAATGTTCTAAAATAACAAGCCTCTAAGTAATAAGAAACATTGTATACATAACACTAAAGCAATGTTAAGGCTGGGCCAGGCTTACTTTAGTTTTCTGCAGAACAAAGAGAATGAAAGCACAAGGAGAAACTCAGACAGGAATGCCAAGCTCTAATAAGATGGTTTTATCAGGACAAAGCTGTCTGGTGCATACCAGATTCTCCTAAAGATGAAATACAAATAAACAAACAACTGCAGATAACACTACATCATCTAAACAGACTGGAAAGCAAACTGTTGTATGGCCTGGACAGTCTGTTATACAGACTCAAGACAGATCATAAACAAAAACAAGCTTCTGCAATTTCAAAGGAAGAGCTGAGCCATGATTATATATGCTTTAGAATTTCAGTATGCAGAAAACGAGAAATAGCTTATTAACTCTTGCTGCATAAATATCTTGGGAAGCATCATGATAAAAAGGAATCCTTCTGCCACATTTGGATATGAATGCAGAGAAAAGAAATTCAAACAAACTTTGTATTACGTATAAATATTAGATAATTTGAAAATGCTGCCTTTCCGAGTGAACCTTGGGACACTGATATCATGGAAATATTTCCATCTTAAGGAAGGAATCACCCATAGGTGATTTCAGTTCAGAAGCAAATTAAGGGATTTGCATGTTATGTTGTCAGAAACAAACCGTTGAAGTTGGTTCAAAACTTCTGGGTAAACAGCAAGATACAGACTGTGTGCAATTTAGCATAAGGTGTTGGAATGGCCTGGAAGAGCTTATTTCCCATTCTGTGTCAGTCCTACCTGCTATAATACTTAAGAACTTGAGTAGATAAACTACTCAGCATGTCTCAAGTTTTTAATCCCTGGGGGAAAAGAAAAGAATGAGACGTGTGATATTGTCCTGAATGAAATCTGAAATTTTATTTAGACTGAATGATCAAGTACTGTGAACTTTTAAAAGAATTAAAAAATTCACCAAATAATCGTTTCAGTGGATAAGTAACAAAGAATTTCTCTTCTTGTACCCCTGTGATCATTTGGTTATTTTACATTAAATACTTTTGAGAGAGCATTTTTTGGAACTTGAAACTCTGTAAATTACTTAAAAGTTTCATTAAAAAGCTTTTTACTGTTTGCGTGGTTTATTTGGTTTTAAAAGATAGAGACTGTAAACACTAATCAACATTTTCATCTTGGTGTATTTCTTCATAATATATTATTTCATTTGAGCCATAACATTTGTGGGGAAAAAATAATGTGGGGAAATTTTTATAATGAGATTTTTAGTTCTCAGGCTTTCCAGTCATTTATGACAAAATGAGAAAGAGACAGAAAACAGTCCATGGAAAAGAGGGAAAGAAACAGAAGGAGGTGAAGCTGACCTGATCCCTTCTCCTTTAAAAACATACATTTTGGGACATTTTTGTTTTGTAAAAAAGAAAAACAAAACACAACAACACTAAAATGTCTTGGTTTTAGTCCAGTGTAGAAGTATAAACATGTTAAATATTACAAGTTTTTGCAAAACACTATTGTCGTTCTCCAGCTCTCCGTATTACAGAGATCAGAAAATTCATTCAAACACTTTAACATAGCTTTTGTCCTAACAGGAACTGTGCTCTAAGAAATAATGCAAGTATGCCAAGAATAATTTTTTTCAGATAATGCATTGTTTTTTGCAGCCCACAAGATAAAGACTTTCACAGAGAAAGAACTTAAAATAACAGTATGATTTATAGGGTACAATGGTTATTATTGTTTTATCATTTTGCTAGGATAACATAAAAATTGATTGTAAATCAAAAAGAGGATTACACATTATCTGTACTTACACCATCAGGGGATTTAAATTAGGAGGAGTTTAGTTTTAAGCATATGCTTTTTCTTTCTTTCTTTCTTTTTTTTTTTTTTTTTTCGTTTTCCTGTGGTATTTTATTCCTGCATATGGAACATATGAAAAAAGTTTAACAGTATAATATCAACATATAGGAAAGCAACTTTTAATGTAATTGACATTTAGGTGATTCAATAGTTGTTTATATACCTATCTTACTGATGAGTGCACCCTGCTGGACTTCTGATTGATGTTCTTTGATTGCTTTGATCAGCATAAATCTGGACTTACTGATTAACGAAGACATGCAAAGTAAGCACAATTTTCTGTTGGGATTCAAGATTAACTGCACTAGAAATTTAGCATAAATGTAGCACCTTATAATATGAATTGGATTCATTATTATTTGATTTATTATTTCTTGATACATTTTAACATCATATGCTAAATCCATCAATTAACCTTTGCTAGCAATATATAATAGCCTTCATTTAGTTTTTGTCATTTCTTATTTGTTTTTAAATTGCATGATGATAAATACGTTGAAGTTTGTGGTTTATCTAAAGAACTTGAAATTAATGATTGCATAAGATGCATGCTACAGTTAACCAATGAATTACCTTTAGATTATGTATTTTATACTTTTTTCAGTTTAATGTTCACATACCTTGCAATGTTTTCACACTGCTTAGGTTTATGTGCTTTATTTGACTGCTGACAAAGTGTGGTATTTTAATCTGTTATTGTAACAGTTTAAAATGAAGAGAAATTTGTGTTATACTTTTATTGCTGCTTAAGTTGCTGCCAGAAAATCTGGCTGAAAGTACAGGGAAAGCAGCCATGAAGAGGAAAGCGCAAGCAATCTTCCATTCTCTATATTATGGCCTGACACGTATTAGATCAGTGTCTTTTTGTGCAACAGACAGTCTGAGATAATGAATACCAATTTCATGCATGTTACACAGAGGCAAGTCTTAGTGCTCACATTTTTCCTACAGTTTTCTTAAAAATCGGACCAGATTATGAAGTCTACTTCAGTTGCCACATTCTTAGTATGAAGTAATAGGACATTTTGCCTAAACCTTCCCCAGCAAGAGCTTAAATTTAGTAAAATATTCTTTTGAAAAAATGAACAATTTCTTTTATGGAAAGGGAACTCAGGTGTGCAGGCTGGAAAGCCCACCACTCTGCGCTACTAACAGATCTCTGACTTGAATGATAAGGGGACCAGGACTTGCTAGCCTGACACAGAGACACTTACCAAGCAATTTAGATGCAGCCTTACTTACTGAACTCCACATTAAATGCAGATAGATTTTTTTGCTCCATATATTTTGACTGCATGTTCTCCAGGGCACTGCACAGAAATCTGAGAAGCAATTCAGGTGCCTAACATGGGTGTCTGGTGTCTTTTTAGATGCCATGCAGTGTATAAAACATTCACACGGGAGTGGCAGGTATGATACAGGACCTAACCATGACTCCCATTTTTTGGAGGGTGTGGTGGGTTGGCCCTGGCTGGACAACAGGCACCCACGAAAGCCACTCTGTCACTCCCCCTCCTCAACATGACAGGGGAGAGAAAATATAATGAAAGGCTTGTGGGTCAAGATAAGGACAGTTTAATGAAAGTAGAAGCAAAGGCCACACACAGAAAAGCAAAAGGAAAACAAAAAGATTTTATTCTCCACTTCCCATCAGCAGCGATGTCCAGCCACCCTCCGGGAAGCAGGGCCCCAGGAAGCGTAGCGGTTACTCCAGAGTACCAATGATGTAAAACAACAAATGCTGCCCCCCCCCCCCGCCCCGCTTTCTCCTAGCTTTTATTACTGAGCGGTCATGGAATATCCCTTTGGTCAGTCTGGGTCAGCTGTCCTGGCTATGTCCCCTCCCAAGAGACAGCCTTGATGCTGTGCGAGCACCATTCAGCAGCAGCCAAAATACTGGTGTGTTATCAACACCCTTCCAGCTATCAATACAAAGCATAGCACTATGAGGGCTGCTATAGGGAAAATTAACTTCATCTCAGCCAGACCCAATACAGAGGAGCATCAGGTCTGATCTGAATCTGAATTCTCTCAGTGCCAGAGGAGCATCAGGAGTCCAGACAAAATACTTTAGGGTGTCTGAAATAGCATCAAACACCTCTGTTCACACTCCCATATTTCCTCATCCATTTAGAATTTTAGATAACATTTTCACTCTTACGTCAATGCTATTCTCATATAAGTAGTGAGTATAGATTTTGATAGATCTGTCTATTTCTGTTTTTCCTCGTTCTGGCTATGTATGCTTGTGATGTTATATTTGTTTTCTGTAGAAGTGATCATAATGTCACATTAGGTCACACTGTGATTCCACTGTGATCAGTAGTCACACAAAGTGTAAGTGGTGTTGCATTAACTCCAGTCCACCTGTTTTCATGTAAATTTGTCTGTCACCAAAGAATTTGAGTGTGTGTATGGAAGAAACAGAATTCCCCCCCGCCCTCTGCCCACAAGGAGAAAATAGAAAATGTTTTGTAGCTAAGAGCCTTATTGCTGAGGTAGAGCAACTTCTTCCACAGAAACATTTTTATCCCAATATGCTCAGTACATGGCATGTAAGTCTGAGTTGAAGCTGGTCTGGGCTAAGCTTTCTCCCCATGGTTTTAAATAGATCCATATTTATGGAGCTATTCAGAAAAAAGCAATATGTTTTGCACATATATTCTGTTTCTTATGTTTCTCCTTGCAAAGGAGAAGTCCCAGCTTGACTCACTATGTTTTCCACATATTTTGCCTGAGTGACACAGAATATTTACAAGCATAGCAGCTACTTTGCAAAGCAAAGACTTTTATATAGTTACCTAAATGCCTGTTCCACCTTCACCTTCTTCATAGACCATGAAACTACTTCTAGGGACCTAATTTTAACTTTTCTTCTCTGATAATTATACTCATTCCTGTGTAACCCTATCGTTACTGAAGTGCAATGAAATAAAGATAACAAGTTTCTTTACAAATGTTTACTTACAACACATAGTTGAAATTACATGTTTGATAGGACCAATTGTCTGACAACTTTATCTTCTGAGCAGAGAAGACTATTTAAGTGCATATCCTAGGGGAGTAGGACTCAGGAGGTCTGACCTCTAGTCACATTTCTGCTGTCAGTGTGTCCGGTTACCTCGGCAAGTGATTTCACCACCCTGTGCTTCAGTTTCTCCATTTGTAAAAAGAGGGACACTCACATTTTTGTTGAAAGCTTTGAAAAGTGCTAGCTTTTGTTACTCTTCAGACCAATAGCATGTCAAGACCAGTCTTATCTGCACCAGAGAAAGGTACTAAGCTTTTTCTGAATGATTATATTTGTACAGCCTGTGATACTGAAGTTTACAAAATCGCAAAAAATAGGTATCACTGTTTTTCTGTTCTACCCTGAAGGTGGTAAAAATAACTTATTTCTCAGCAGCAAGAAAAAAAGCAAAACTAATTAACAAGAATGGTTATAAGTTTGACAACTTGAAAGAGTACCTCAATTAAAAGGATAAATTAACTGGATTTCTAGAATCTGGCTTACAACATAATTTAATCAAAGAAAAAGTGTGTAGAATTCCTACCTTTTAGCATCAGTTCAGTTTCTAGATTGTTGCACGTTATCAATATGAAATTTTTTATGCTGCTATTGCTGTCACCATATTTGTAAGAAATCCCAGGAAACCATGGTTTTACAATGAGTGTAAGGTAAAAAATGTGCATAGGCCTGAAATCTTTCCTGTTTTATACGGCTTCTCCATAGCTACTTTGCATTTTACTATTTTTCTACAAATTTTATGTAAAAGTCTAAATTCAAGACATAAAAGTCAAGCAAACTAAAATTAAAACAATTTCTCTTTTAACAATTTTATACATAAAATAGTGCATTTTTCAAGGAAAATATATCTATGCTGTAATTCTCACTAATGTGTTTAACAGTCTTACCCATAACTAAATTTAGATGTCACTGCTAAGACTGGTTATTCTAGATTACAGTCACTGTGCAAAGAAGTGATTTTAGTACTGCCTTCACCTAATGTTTTAGCAGAAACTTCCTCCATAGGACATATAACCAGCTGCATTAAATTATAGTTTACACAGGATACAAATAATTCCTTCCTGACTGCAGAATGGTATCAGAGTATACCCTACAACAAGAGATCTGATTAGCCTTATCGTTATCTTAGCTACCATAGTTACAAATGTTATTAGTGGGTATAAATTATCCATCTTTTTTTTTTAAGACCTATTTGAAATATATTCTCTCATGATTTTCTGCAGTGTTAACTCTATTTGCTGAGACTATGTGGTGTAGAAGCATATTTATCTTCTTACTTCATTTTATGATGTGTTTTTTTAATACACTGTGGGACAGGCCAGACAACAGTAACTATTTTTTTCTTCTTTTTTTTCTGTATGTTTTATATTGTATCAATAACCTGATTCAGTTCCCTTTCAATATTTCTCTTTTCCTGACTAAATAATTCAGTGCTTTGCATGTTTTTATTACATGTAAATCCTGCCATATATCTCAGTCATCTTTGCTGGCCCTAGCTGGCCCTATTCCACTTCCAAATGGGTCTTAATGCCTTTATGTGGAAACCAGTTTAACATAAAAGAGCATAATGATTTCTGAGTGGCTGTTGCAGGCCATTCGGTCAATGGTCTGTGAACTCAAGTGTCTCAAAGTAAACCAGAAACAGTTAGGTCATAATAGCTGTGAAATAAAAAATTGGAACATCTGAATTTTAATAACACTCTAATTATATATTTATTCCTTTCAGTAAAACCACTTAGAACTTTTATAATTTTGCATGATTTCCTGTAATGTCTCTGACAAAGTTGTCAACATCTGCTGGCTCCATGATCTGCAAATAATAAATTTAAAAGTGAGTACTGACTTGGTAACTCCTAAAGCCTCCTTTCTTCAGTGCTGTTTGGAGATGAAGGTAATTCAGATCATCTCACAAATGAACAGCAGTACACCTTTAATCAAAGATGCAAGAGAGCCTCCACAGAAATATGTTGTTTACAGGTAGATGAAATCAGTTGTACCTTATCTAGCACTTAAAGACCAGCTTTATGGATTCTGTGATCAGGTTTTGTGGGAGTATATAGAGGGTATGTACAGTGAAAGACTTCTATATCTAAAATGAGTTAGGTAACCTGAGGCCCCCTAACTCAGAAATCATGAACTGTCAGAAACCATCTGGGTCAGTTGCTTCCTGAATTGTGCAGATTCATTCAGTAGTGAATGAATTCCTTGTTTTGCTTTGCTTGCATGCATGGCTTTTGCTTTACCTATTAAACTGTCTTTATCTCAACCCATGAGTTTTCTTACGTTTACTCTTCCAATTCTCTCCCCTATCCCACTGAGGGGGAGTGAGCAAACGGGTCTGTGGTGCTTAGTTGCTCCCTGGGGTTAAACCATGACATGCATACATGCTGGCAGTGTGCTTCTCAGGTAAAATAAGTTGCTTGTATTTAGTCAAATTAACTCCACCCTGTGTGATCTTTTGACTAAGGGATCAAATCTGAAAAGAGCTCCCAGACACATCTACCATGCACCAACAGATACGGACTTCCTACAGAAATTTAGTAGAGGCCATTTCTTTAAAAGCAAGGAAAACATAATTTTCGTTGCTCCCATCTCTCATGTAATGGATTAATATTTTCTTCAGCCAGAATGGCTGTAAAACTGTATACTCCAACCACCTGGGAAGTTTCCTCAGTACCAAACATAAGAGAGTATGCAACAGAAAATGATGGAAAAAGGAATAAGTAAAAGTGATAAAATAATGCCACTATGCAAAATGCAAAGACATTTTAAAAGATTCATTGTGCTAGATAGGAAAAGTAAAAAATTGACAAGAATCATGAGTAAGCAAAGCTTTAAAGCCTTAAAACCTTAAAACCCAGCCTTAAACTCCTGAGTTTTGCCCTCAGCTACCAAGAATATTAAGGCATTTTGTAAATTTATTTTTAAATATAAAAGTAATAAAACAATCCCTGAGGCAGGATATAGAAGACAAAGAAAGTGCCGTTTCCTAAACAGGCACTCTTAGTAGGCCACCAGGTTATTCTTTTGCTCTGGTCACTGTGTGACAACTTCTGAAGAGGCTTCTAGGCCTTAGATCCTAAAAGTCATTTTCAGAAAGAAGTGGGATCTCAGAACCTGCCCTTGCCCTGGCCTCCAATATTTCCTTTTGGTCAGTGGCTAGCTCAGAGGGTGGATTTTTTGATTGCCCCTCTAATGTTCCTCATGCTGTTGTTTAACACTGTAGGCAGGGCAGATGAATTCCAAATACCTTGAAAATACATATTGTAATTGAAAAATCTGGCCCTAAAATGACACCTCACCATGACAAAAAGTATCAGATTCTTGCCTTGCAAAAATAATTGCATAATTGGTATCTCTTGATATTTTTCTGTGCAGGGTTAAAAAAGGAACGTTTTTGTTTTCCTGTTAAATATTGAAGCTGGGAAACTCTCATGTAGATGATATTCAGCAATTTCAACTAATTTGCTTAGGTCTTTTTGAAAAAAAAAAAAAAAAAAGATAAAAAATCAGTCTTGGGAAAAGATCTTAGAAGAATTCTTTGGCGTGATTTGTTTCTGCCTTCCCTAGCTTGTATGTTTGTATAGTAGTATATGCTAAATGAGAAATATTAAGGTAATAAAGTTCTTAATTTGTTATATCACTTAAATGACAGTTATGAGAAAGAGAGAGAGTCACCTAATGTTGTAATCAATATTACTGGTTAGACTGCCTTACATTGTGAGAAATTAAAAAGAAAGAAACAAATAAATTATGTCTATATAAAGAATTACTACTAAGTCTTAAGAGTTGGAACTCCCAAGGTGAAGACAGTTATAAGGCTGATCTTCTTCCACCTTTTCCTTAAAGGCAACATCCTAAGAAACCCCATTCTGACATTTCCAAGACTTTGCCAAATGCTTTTTTTCTGCTCTTTTTGGGAACTATAGTCATACTTGAAGGGCCATGTTTGGCTGCCACAGTCTATTTTGGGTTTTCCATGTACTCCATAATCTTTCCCAAACTAAGTGTGCCACATTGCTACTTGGGAAGATGCACCCTCTTTTTTCAGAGAGTTTCATCTGACCCAGAGTGTCACAGCCCCAAAGGAGCTATATCTCCACTAGTAAATTAAGCCTGTGCTCAACTGTACTCTGGAAACAAGGATATGGAAATGCTTGCGTCTGAACTGCTAAGCTCTTACTTTCTAAAACTGGGTGATTATGGCCAAAGTGCTTGTTGAGAATAACCCCAGGCCTCTGCTAACTTCCACATATGGACCTAGCATAAATGTCCGAGGCTACACTGTTCAAGGGACTACGTTCTCAGTTCCAATGGAAGAGATGATTGTATTCCAGAGCAGGGGAAAGTTCTGTGGATTCTTTTAATTCATTAGTATAGACACAATTGCTGCTGTTTCTCCCTACTGCTCCGCTCAATACTTAATGAAAAACCAACAGACACAGCTTTAAAGAACCATATAAAAGAAATAATGATCTTTCTTAACACCCAAACTTTTCATGGTGCCATGGAGGCTGGGAGACTGCAAAAGGGGAACCTCCTTAGGGAGTTATACATTAAAGACTGTTGTTCAGTTTGAAATGTGAGTGAACTGCTTTATTTGTGCAAATTTCTATTGAACGAAGAGTTCTGGGAGCCTTTGTTGAACTCAGAAACATGAGTGCTGTAACTATCACTTTTGAACTAAATTTTAATACATGCTCTCTTCTTCTCATTGTAAAGATGAGAGCAGAAAGGAGGAATTAGATGTACTTTTCTTCTTTTTGGAATATCTGATGTCACTGGAGCTAACTTCTCAGTCAAATTCCTGGTATATGAAGGCAGAAAATTAACATACAAGATCCCACACAATGCAGTAACTCACCCCCTTTGCACCTCTCTGCTTCACCTTGAACATCCACTCCAGACAGTCTAGAAAAGTGCTCTCAGTTTTCATGCACAGGAAATCATCAGGAAGGTTTTTGTTTGCACTGTTTTTTGTTTGTTTGTTTGTTTTCCCAGTAAGAATGGAGTGGAGAGAAATTAGTCTGTCAGGATTATGATCGTTTATTTCAGCAGAATTATGAGTTGGTGAATGGAAAAAGGGGCAGATAGACTTAAACAAATTAGACTGACACAAAAGTTATGGAAAATTAAAAAAAAATCCATAAAAACTCTTAAAATATCCTTTAAAAACTCAACCCAGTTGAAATCCAAAGAAACAGGGAAAACATGAACACAAATATGCTGCCGACTCACAGGTGATTTGTGATTAAACTCTTTTTTTTTTTCCTGTAGATGGCTTTGAGAATCCTGGAACTTCCAGATCATAAATCTAGTACTGGTCAACATAGGATAAAAATACTCTTAAATATTGTATAGTAACAAAAACCTATTTTAACAAGTATAGGTAGTTCTGAATTTCAACGACCTTCACATGTTCTAAATGAACCTCCAGCATTCATAATAGCAAGCTTTTAAAAATAATCGCCCTATTAACCATTCAAGTTCTTATGCCTTGGGAGATCTTGAGTTTGGACATTTAAATTATGTCTAAATGATTGTCTGACAAGCATTAAGCAATATTTCCTGTTGAAGGAGTATACAGTACCACCTTGAATTACCCTCCATTCCTGTACATTTAATGAATATTTCTAATCCATTGTTAACATTTGAACTTGAGTATGATTTAGATTTCCTGGCATAATGTGTGCCATGCTATTGTAAATAAATAGCTGCTTTAACTTCGCTAGTGCACAAAGTTAAATGTCAGAAAGCCATATTTGCATTTATACACAGAATAATTACATGCTGATCAGAACAGTGTAATTAGGGATACTAATGTAAAGTGTTAACCAAGAGCCCGTGTGTTTGCGGAAAAAAAAATATCAATAGGAGCAAACAATAAAAAAGAAGCTGAATTTTTATTTTATGTTGTGTAAGGTGAAGAACTGCAAAAACTTACAAACCAGCTGTAATGCGTTTTAACCAGCCATTCAAATTAATTCTTACCTGGTAAAAATGTCATATGTTCTCTCTAATAATTTTTTATTTTTTGAGATCTCTTAACAACACATGAAGAGCTGCAGATCTTGACTGACTTAATGTATTTAAATTTCCTTTATGGAGAACTGGATTTGAAGTGCTTGGGATTACAATCAAAATAAATTTGATGGTTCAGCTCAGCCTCTAATGGATTACAGTATGAATGTCATCAACTTCATATTACAGTAAAAAGTGTGATCTTCCAAATTTAGAAGTCTGGAACTGAACAGAGTGGCTGAAGTCCATCCTTTGATCCCAGAAAGAATGCAGAGAAGGAGTTAATACCAGTCTTCATTCAGAAGAGTCTGCTTGCTGAGCACCTGCTTTCTTGACATATAACTGAAATCCGAAGAAACATTTAAAAATATCAAATTAGCCACAATATGCGAATCATAATTTTACAATGCTGGAATGAAATGCTGATATGCAACGTGTTCGAAAAAATGTTTCTGCTGTTGGTTGTCCCTTTTTCTCTTTTTATTTTCAGGTTTTTTGGAATCCTGCAACTGTAACAAGAATTGTGTGCAGTATGGGTGAAACTACAGCTGAAAAAATAAAACAAAACTTTGAGACAATAATGCATACCTGCTTTAAGAAGCAGATTGGCTTCAGTACTGTCTGTGTTTTCCCTTTGTAACATGTGTTCACTATCTGTGAGTGTGGCATTTTCTGGCAGGATTTTTTGTGGAAATAGATAATACTTAGTTAACAGAAGAGAATAGTCATATAAAGTGAGTTCACTAACATAATTCACATTTCCAATCAGGGAAAAACAGCAGTGTCAACATAACTTCAATATGATTCCTGTTTTGAATTTCAAGTACTCAACAAATGGCTCACAAGTAATTATTCTTAGAAACTGTATGTCACATCACTACCTAAAGATATGTGGAGAAAATTAGATCTAGCTCTTAATTAACTCGTAAACAGAAAACAGAAACAAAACTCTTCTAATATAATTATTTGATAGGAATTGTGACCTTAGCTTTACCTTTCATAAACTGGAATTTTCTGTTTTGCTGTGATACCTGTAATATACCAGCTTCTGTGTTTTGAACAGTGTCATGAGATTAGCCTACATACTCAGCGACTCAGCTATAGGTTCCTTTTAGCTGTTTCCTTTTGCATCAAAATAGGCAGCTTGGTATCAGGAATCCTGGATAACTCAGATCTATATATTTTTGTTTTAAACATTTGTTTTCATTTTAACCTGGGAATTGAGTAAAAAACTGTAGATGAAAATCTGTGTGCACTGAAGGTGAAGAAAATGTTTGCATCAACCCTCTCACTGTGAAACCGCAGAACGATGTACAGCTCGAGATATGACTCAGGCTCCTTAAGCAAATCCACCATGAAAGGTCAAAATCACTTATGGGGGTTAAACACGAATAAAATGTCATTTTACTAGTCTTTCTAATCCTCAAAAGATTCAGAAGGTGTTTTAGGTTTTCTCTGAAGGCATTTGCTTATTGCACTGACACAGCAAGGATCTGATTCGAGTATGTATTGTGTAAGTGGAATAAGGTGAGAGTAGAAATTGCAGAATCATGGGGGGTGGGGGTGGGGCAGTATTCCCAGTATCTGCTGATGAACTAGGGACTAGGCACGCCAAAGATCAGCCTCATTAGACATATTTATAAAGACAGGTGAGGGCATTTGTTTAATAACTACATATATATTGGAAAGAAGAAAGTAATAAAATGTTGTTATCCCGGCTCTCAGAAAAAAGGCAATGAACTTGTGCAGGGGCTTGAAAATTTGTTGGTGATGAAAACTCTTGAAAGGCTGCATGGCTGACTTTGTGGCAGAAGAAAAGAGGAAATGGTTTCCTACCTTGCAGGGGCAGTGTTCATACCTGAGATTGAGTGAAAGGATCTTACATTTTGCTTCTTTAATGCAGAGTAAACTGAACTCCAGGAAACTGTTGGAATAAATGTCCCTAAGGCTATTGTAGCCCTAGCTACAGTTGTAGCCAAGTTTGAACCTTGAACATCTGAAGCTACCATTTGTCAAGAGGCAATAGCCTACTAAGACTGGTGGTAGAGATAGAGGCGTGTCTTCCAGATGGAGTAGCACAAAGGTGATGGTCCATAGACTGAACAGGATAGATAGAACTGATAGTTAGAACTGATAGATAGATAACAACTGATAGATAGAACAGAACTGATAGTCCTATAGACTGAACAGGAACTTCCTGCAGAGGTCTGGGACCTTTTCAGTTATGCTGTTTCCAAACACTAGAACTTCACAGAGTCATAGGCTGATGACAAATTGTGAACAGGGTGTTCTAGAAGAGAGAGAAGGGCTGTGATGAGCCACAGGTACATTTGTTCTTTATGCACCCATCCTGACAGATATGGAAAATGAGATAAAGAGCTACGGCCCAAGAAAGTGGCCAGGGAGATTATTGTCATGTTACCTGAATGCATGACCTGCTTTCTTTTACTCCTAAGAAAGTTTTCTGTTTCACACATGAACTCAGTATGTTCAGGAGAAGGATAGACTGGTAAAGGCACATGAAAGGAAGTATTGAATTTCCCCTGGTTTCTGAATGGATATTTTTAGGTGGTAGAGTTATTTCTGTATTAAAGACTTTGTATTTGAAGTCAGTTCCAGGCATCACCAACTACAACATCATCAGCTCTTCTGTACAGCCAGATACTGTTGGTCTTAATGTCAATATCTTAATCAGAGTATCTTCCAAAGTGAACTTTTGTGGCTTCAACTCCTGATTTTAGGACAAGCATCAGAATGACCAACTCCCATTCAATAGCAGCCACAAGTAAGCCAATTTATATAGGCTGCATGTTAGTATTCAGTGTTCCTCCATATACCCAAAACTTCCTAGCAAGAAAGTCTGAGCTAGATCAGTTAATAAATGAACCTAGAGCATGTCTTCACTGAAAATATACAGACAAAGAAAACACACTGTCAGCTAAACCTTGCTTTTACAGAAAAGAGGTAGAAAGATATTATCTGTCTAGGCCCTTTGAGGATGGTATTCTGTAGAAGGCCTTAGGCTCAGATGATGGACTTGTGGTTGCCATAGACTTGTATATGTTAGAATGAGAAAGCCACTGTAGCCTTTCAGGCAGCAAACATGAATACATTGACATGAATTTCAAGAACATGTTTGAATGACATGAAAACCTTCTAGCATTTCTGCAACCCCAAGAACTACATTCAGATCTCTCCTTCTTTGCTCCTTCTTAATGCACATTTCCAAAATCATAGACCATTTTCCTTTTATATAGAAGATCCAGGTTTGTGTCTGCTCTCACAACACATTAACCTCTGACTCAAGGATGTGTTTTTAGCCTCAAAGATGAATTACCTGACCATGCTGCAGTCAAGTGTTCTTGTGGAGAGTAGGTACAATAAGGAAAAAAACACTCTTGTTCTGAATCAGTTTCCACAAAAACTTTTTGTGACAAACAGGCTATTTTTAAATTGATGTGTTTTTTAAATTGATGTGTCTACACTACCATGGACCATATTATACATTTTTGCTTCTGACCTGTGCTTCTACGTGCCATCTCCACATCATTCATGGAATTCTGGTGAAAGCAGCTAAATCTTTCTAAGATCTGTAATTCAGATCTTCCATGCAAATAAAAAAAATGTACCTTTACACACACATCAATGCAAAATACAAGCAAAAGACAACAGAAGAAGACTGCCTAACAAATTTATTAGTGTACAATACTGGTTCCTGAAGCCATAATTGTCATACATTTAAATTATATTTACTTATAGCAGTGATGATCACATGAGTATGGGCAATGTTGATTCAAGTTTTCATCTCATTTCTTAATGTAATATGACATTTTGTGCTAATTTTGTATTTGAAGATATTCCAAATAGCCAGTTAGTGTCTTTTAGTGTCATTGGACACTGGCTTTGCAGTAAAGACCTGTTGACTTCTTGTAAAATTAACCTTTGCCTAACACTGCTAGTAAAAGGAACAAAAATAATTGCCTGTTGAAGCTTGAGATTTTGTAAAAGATCTTCATATAGTAGTTGGATTCAGAGCATTTTCAGCGGCAAAACTCTAAACTATGAAGAAGATATATTTAAATGAAAAAAAAAAGCATTAGTTTTGATAAGCCTTCAAGGGAGTTCACTTTAGAATAAACCCATGCACAACTATACCTATTACCTGTCTAAAGTTCTTCTGACTCTCAAAAGCGTGATGAATGGTAATTTTTTCTGTGTTGTATGCTACACAGTAAAATGCACATTCTTCTTAACACATAATTAGTTCTCTTGGGGCTTACACAAATTGCAGTTCTTATACACCTGTGGCTAGCACAAAGTAAATTTTAGAATTGAAAGCCTTAAGATCATGTCAATCTCTACAAACTGCCCACCTATGATAAGCATAGACTTGCCCTTTGAATGTTTTATTGAGCTACTAAATAAATAAATTAATAAATCATCCTGCTCTGGAACTCAAGGTCCAAAGACATATTAACCATATGTTCAAAGATAAAACATGCAAGCCATTGCAAAGCATTTTATACAAATACGTCCATGTTTCAGACATTAGTGCTGAGTTTGGAGCTGCAAACTGAGGAACTGGGAACTCTGATCTCTTGGGAGGTTCACACAAAGATAAATGAGGAGAATGTTCTTATTTATGTTCACATATTCACCCTTGAATAGGGAGGCTTCTATATGTTTCCCTAGTTTAGTAGGTGTGAGATATTAAACTAATTAGAGAGCCTATACCAGAAAACTGGTGAAAGTTGTTTATCTGAATAGAACTGTAATTATATAAAAAAATTAAGAATAGTAATGTTTCATTGGATAAACTAAACCTACTGTATGTACCACATTTAGTAATTTCATGGGGACCTTGTAATCACTACTCAGTCAAGCCAGAAAATATGAAACAGTGTCAAGACCATCAAAACAGAGAAAGAGTAATTCATGAAAAGGTGCTGTCAGTTTTGAGGCTTATTCCCCAGGTGGGATGAATTTGCTGTTCTGTCTCAGTGAGTAACTGTTCTTGGCTAGATCTAACAATTCAATGCAAAATTTCTTGACTGAATGTCTGTGGGTTCGGTGGTATCACAATGGGCTATAGGATCCTTCTTTTCTAGATGACTGTTTCTAACCAGACCTCAGAGACCGGTGAATTGCTTTGGTCTATGTGAAACAAGCTTGGTGATATATGGCTGTTGACTCACAAAAAGAAACTTTACAGCTATTGCTATTTGACATATCTTTTGGAAATCTCAGCCAAGTAATCTAGGATAGCTACACTCAAATGTTGAACTGTTATCTTTATGGTAAGCTTAATTTCATCTCATTTTTGAGTGCTGTGGTTTTATGTGAATAAAGAGAGGACACCACAGGGCAGTAAATTGTCACTTTATTAAGCACTACATTTGCTTTTGAAAATCTGAATTTCTTACACATATTCTTAAAATCTATCTATTAACCAATAATTCAAAATACATTTCTATGGATGTATCTTGCCCGTCTTACGTTATCGCTATGTGAAACTGTGGCATACTGGGGGATCTGCCCGTTGCTCCCCATGTGTTAGAGTACTGGGTCCAATCCATTAGATATAAAAAGATCAGGTATGCTAGAGCATGTGTGTAGGAAGGGTTTTTATTGTTCACTCTGGTATCACAAAATTAATTCAGTCTTTTGAAAAAATAAGAGGAAATGCCTGTTTGTCAGCTGTTAGCATCTTTTAAGAAAAGAAATCCTGCAGAAAAAGTGGAGGGGGAGAGAGTGGAAAGTAGAATTTTATTGGAAGCTGACTGCTTTGTGTTTCCTGGAATTCCTATAGAAATATATAAAGCAGTAGTAGGTATTTGAAAAGCTCCCTTGCTGTACTACAGTGAGCAGATGATTTGTTGCAGTGCAGCTAATAGACTTATGTTTGCCCATCTTTTGGACTCTCACCTAGAAATAAATTACATTCCATGATTTCTTTGCCCACTTGGTCCCATTACATTGCAGGTTTGTTTTCTGGAGGGAGAAGAAGGTGCATGCCTCTGTGTGTCTTTGTGTGCATCCTTGTCAAATTGAACTGGAAAGGGTCTTTGGATGCAATGGAGTTAACTTTGGAGTACTAAAATAAGCCCTGAAAGTAGCTTGCTTTTAGAGACATGCTTGAAATTTCTGTTGTTTTCATATTTAAAGTGAAAAACCTGGTGACTGCATAAGTTATGGAATTTAAAAACTATCTGTGCCTGCATGGTGTGTGTGTCTAAGTGAAGGCTGTTTACTGCATAGATGAAAAAGGTGAGATAAAGGCCTTAGTGGAATTACGTGATTAAGAGATGATGGAACTGTTGGAGTAAATCCAAGCTAAAATTATTTGGCTTCCCCTAAATTTATTTGGAAATTAGCAAATGAAACAAAAAAAATAATTTAGGAACAGAAGCAAAACAGTATTTTCAAATAACAAATAAAGAAGAAAGGAAGGGGCAAGAAAACAGGATATGATGTGGTTGAGTGGGAACATACAAAATGTATAACGCAGAAGACTGAAAGAGTGAATATAAGACAATCTGTGAGTGGGGAGAAGAAAGGAAGAGAAGGGTAGAAATACAAGTCCTTAGACGAGGACTAAGTCTAGTAGGACTCAGCAGTAATTTCTACTGCGAGTTGAAAGGATGTTTCTAAATGTCTTTTGAAATAGATAAGAGTTATACTTGTCATTTACCTGAAGCCAGTGCTATTTCAGACCTTTTCACTGATTACAGTGGATTTTGAATCAGATTCTCAGAGTCAATGTGTTTTAGTCTAGATATTGCCCAGTATACTCTATGATTCTCTAAAGCATATTCTGAAAATGTCTTCTATTAATTTTTCCACTTCATTTTGTCATTAACATATATTTGAATGGCTTGGATACGATTTATCTGTCCTAATGTAGGCACTTAAAAATTAGACACCTAAATCTGAGCTAGCCCCCCAGACTTCCTTTATAATTGATTAAGAAAAATCTGCACACGATGACAATTCATTTAATCTTGAGATATGCCTTTAAAATACACTA
This sequence comes from Platalea leucorodia, assembly GCF_965183815.1. Taxonomy (NCBI): domain Eukaryota; kingdom Metazoa; phylum Chordata; class Aves; order Pelecaniformes; family Threskiornithidae; genus Platalea; species Platalea leucorodia. The sequence continues at coordinate 36,607,312 of NC_138824.1, read as the reverse complement.
GATGTATTGCCCTCCAGAGTTGCCTGTTTCTTCCCATTAACTGTAGTGACTGGAGTTACTAGCTGAAACTTTTGTATGAAGCTCAATCAGATAAATCTTTCCTCTTTTGTTTTATTATAAGTAGTTCCTTTCTTTAACCACACTTATTCTTGCTTTTCAGGAATAAGGCCAATTTGGAGCCTCATATTTTTTACATTTAATTTTAACTATTTTCTTCCCATCTGTTAACTTTTCAGTGTCTTCTGCTAAATCTTTTTCAAGTTTCTACTTATTTCTTACTCTTGTGCCATAAAATCATTTACATTGGGAGAGAAGCTTCAAATAACAGTCATAGCATTTGAGTCTCAGAGGTGCAGTGAAGGCAAAGTAAACCAAGAGTCTAATAAAAAATGAAAAATATAGAGGAAGTAAGATCATAAATTAAAAATCCCTGAGGAATAATGCTAATTTAATGTACAAAATTCCAATACAATCTTCATAAGAAATAAGCATTCTTTTCTAAACCCTGATTCAAGGCAAACAGAGCTTTAAAGCTGACAGCTATTAGCTGTGGATCTGTTGTGGGTATATTGAGCTGATATCTCAAGTTAAGTATACCCCTTTATGGAATATCTGGATGACGCTATGATCCCATGTGTGGGCTGAAGCAACCACTATCTAATACAAGTTTCTAAGCTCTTACACTCCCATAAGAAAGTCCCAAGCTCTGCCTTTTCACTAGAGACCATTTATTTCATTTTTAATACATTCTTACTCCCATACCTCCTCGCTCCTTTTAATAAAATATGTTCAACGGATCCTTCCATTTAACTGAAAACGTAATTTTATGGGCAGTAGTGAATGTATCAGCTTTCCTCGCTCCAAAGATTTCATAATTCACCTATTTCTCAAGATCCCACCAATGTCCACCTTCAGTGTTCCTTCACCTGGGAGTCATAAACAAAGGAGGAAACAACCATTCAACTATGTTATGGTTTCTATGAGTGTATTCTACTTTCCTATTTTTCAGTAATCTCAGTGAGGAATTGAAAAAACATATTACAGTGACTGCACACCACTGACTTATTTCCTTACTTTTTTGCAATAGCTTGCTCATTTTAAGTTTCTATTTAATGAGATGATGAGTACCCAGAACAAGAGTATGTTATATGTCATTGTTGTGCTTGTTGAATATAGAATTTTCTGAACTCACAGCTGCGAAGGTCAGCTCTCTAATTTAAGTTTGAGACACTCATGTTTTCCATTCTATTAGTCTCTAAACTTTCAGCCATAAATTTAAGTGGAAGCATAACTGGAGTTTATAGCTCTCGAGATAAAACTCTCACACTGTTAAATTTCTTAGGTAAAGAACCATTTTCTGCTGCTGGGAGTGTGAAACTCAGGCAAGGCTGTTGCAAGGTGATTGTCATTCTACAGAGATGAGAAATTACTGATCTGCCCTTCCTATGACAATGGAAATGGTACACACTGGTTCCTACTCTTTTGATTCTGCAGTCCCAAGCCTCAGCCTGTGTTGCTGGTGCTAGTCTTGTGTTTCATACCTGAAGGACTGCAGAAATCACTAGCTGTGTGCAGTAAATCGCCCTCTGCACACGCAGAGAGATGCATCATGTGAAACTTGCCTGTACACAACAAAGCGGTAGAAGAGGTATTCATGTCACCTGAGTTTATCCCCATAACATCTGAAAGATCCATCCTGTTTTCCTTCTCTAGAAGGGAATCTCAAAAATCAGCTCTAAAAGAGATTAGAACATATAATGTGACCATCCTTCCTTTTTCCCCTGGTTGTATTCAACCTGGTAGACATATCTGGATTTTTCTCTATTTTCTCTCAGTAGCTACTACTTTCTTATTCCTAGACAGACTTCCAGAATCTGTGTGCTACACTCTGTGATCATTAAACTCTCCACAACTGCATCAGCTACAGCTAATTAATTGGTTACGCAGTGTACATGAAAGGGAGGGGAGGAACATAGCTAACAGTACAGTATTTACTAACTAGCAACAGAAAGTATAGGCCTGTGTAGGAGTTAACATCAGTCCATCAGTCCATTTTTTCCCAAAATATCTACTTCTGATCATCTTCTACTTGATAACACAATCCTCTATTACGTTTTCTTTTAAGTTCAGGCATAAAAGTAAAACTAACTGTAAGGCCAAATGAGGCAAGGAGTTGATTTAACTTTCAACCTGCTTTCCCCTTTTGCAAAAAATACCTAAAACTCATTTGACTTATGCTAGTTAAAGGTATTTTTGGCACATATGTGAATTTCCTTTGCACAGAAAGAAAATGTGACAAAAGGGCAAAAAGTAAAAGGCAATGATGAGCACAGTTCTGCTGAAACCTAGTTTGGGATACAGGGATGAGGACTGTATTCACAGTTTCAAAGGTAGAAGTGTACACCTGTTTTAGGGAAATACTAACTTGCAGCTGCATTGTACTTCATTTCAATGGAATCCCGCTGATCTGATTAAAAGGTGCTGTTCCACAGCCACATTATCTCATTCACTTTGAAGGGGAAAGCAGCGGACTTGATCAAAACATGCCTCCCCATGGCTGTGTTCTCAGAGCCACTCTCACAGCAGAAGCAGATGACGTGAATGAGAATTGCTCTCTGCTAGAATTGTTAAATGAGTATCTGATAGCGAAAATGCTTCTTCCCTCTTCTTTGTTCTCCAGTCTTATGGAAGAACCAGTGGTCCTGACAACTATCAATGATGTCCTTCCACTCTCCCTTTTCTCCGTTGGGTTTCTATGAAAGTTCTGTCTGTGTGCGGCATAATATTTCATTAGACTTTCTTACTGCCTACCAGAAATGAGTAGTATGGTTGATTATAATGAGTTTGTTGAATAGACCAGAAAGCAATTTGCAGTTTTTCTTCATTTTCATGAATAGAGATGGCAAATTCATTTTGCTGCTATTAACAGATCATGTTTTTCTTTGACTTTTCATTATTTAAACCCTGGCTTATGTCTAAAAGTGGTTGTGAATTATGCCAAAATTCTTAAGGATGAACAATGAGTTCACTGAAATTAAACTATTGTCTCAGAATTTTTGAGCTACCTAAGAAGAGATGTCTATCATCTTGCTGCACTAGAGTTCAGATTTAGAATACCTAAATGCCACATGTACAGTAAGTGCCAAATACCACAAGAACAGAAATCTCTGTCTTTAATCCTCTTATGGCAAACAGGCTATTCCAATATAGGTGTATGGCAGAAGTCCTAGTCCAAAGATCTGATAACAAAGATATTGGCTGCTATAAGCAGGCATGTCTGAAAAAGTCATAACAATTTTCATAGCCATTGGGATTTCTGCTGTTGTATTTCTAAACACTTTATTTCTTCAGGAAGGTGTAGCATCCTGTATTGTCAGCTGCCTGCCTATTCAGGATCTTCTGGTTTTGTATTTATTTTTTTTGCTTTGAGATCCTTCAGGCTGAGACTTACAAGCTAAATATTAGTTATGACTATTTATTGAGAAATGTGTGAAAAATGAATACTAGATATTAGAAGCTCCTCAAAAGCTGTGGTGACATTGTTAATACCAATCTAGATCATGATTTATTTCTTAAAACCAATTGATTCTGTCATTTTGTAACTTCATTGCTAGACTTTCAGTACTTCTTTATGTAACCTTTTACACTTAAATCAAAGTAGGAAGAACAGTGACTCAGAGAAGAAAGAATACTTTAGTGGAAATCTGAACCTTTCACATTTTTCTCTTCTTTAATGAAAACAAACATTATAATGTCAGATTCAGCTTATGACCCATACCAGATGAGTGGAAGTGGCCAATGCAGAGCTATGATCTGGGTATTTGTCCTAGAAATGTAAGACAATGGAATAATGGTGATCAAAATAAGGTTCAAAGACACGTGAATAAGATGGAGGCTGGCTGGCTGTCATGCTCAAAATCCAAAGAAATTCTTTATTTGGAGCTTCCAGGTTCAGTCACCTGTTGGGAAAATGATAAACAATGGTCTGTTCACATGAATAGAGCTGAGCTGTGGCAGAAGATGTGCTGAGTGCCTTGGCAATCAAGAGAGCTGGACACCAACTATGAATGCTGTGACAAAATCCATGGACATTTGTTTCATGAGAGTTGGAACTCATCAGTGTAGAAAACGTCATCACAGATGTAATTAACACCAGCCAATATCTTACTTAATAGCAGTACTAACCTATACCATTATTTTCATATTCATCAGTGTTCCTAATGCATCACTCTTTGGTATCAAAAAGCTTAGGTCAAAAGCCAGAATCAAAGATTTCTAGGGTCACAGTGGATAATATAACCTTTTCTGTATTTTCCAAAGTCAGAGAAAATTCTCTGTCAAATGTAATTTGCTCCAGTCAACCTTATTATGTGGTCAAAAGGTGGAAATATAAGGCAGGGACAAGGATGGAAATTTCTGACAGTGAACAGAGGCTGGAGCGTTGATGTTTACACTGTTCTGTACAAATGCTGGTAAGTCAGAAGCTCATCTTCCATTGCAGTCTGGCTTTGTTATACTTTTTTTTTTTTTTTATTGTTATGCTCTTACTTATATTGCCAACAGAGCAGATTGTTTATGAACTGACTGCCTGAGTACACAGCTCATACACTTGCGCTACTGTTGGGATTTTCATTCTGTGCATAGCTGGAAATAACTGCTGTCCAGTTTTCACAAGCATGTCTCTCCAGTTATTGTGTCTGATGCATGACTCAGACTTCGCCATTTACACAAAAGTTTATTTTGATACGTTGCTGAAATTCTCATCTTTTGGGGGACAAACGTGCATTTTTTCCAACAAAACACCAATGATCCCAGCATTGTACTTGAGTTTAAATACATTTACAATAATTCTTAAGCAAGTTTCAAGACGATGTTAGTGTTTTAAGCTTAAGTAAATTTGTGTTATGTTTTTAGGGGCTTCTAGCTATTTCTCTGCAATAAGCAGAGAATTCTTATTGACTTCCGAGTTCTTGATTTATGACTTATATTAATATTTGGTTTAAATTTAAGAGATACTGAATAAAAGGTGTAAATGGCATGTAAGTTTGGGGGCATATTACTTATACAATCAATCTCTATTGAAATTGATTACATAATCAATGACCCATTAGGGAGTTCTCAGTAATGAGTAGCTTGCAGCCATGGTTTGTACTGAGACTTCCTAGGCCAAACAGGTACATCGTGGGTAATCCATTTTGCCTCTATTTACTCTGTTGTCTGAAACATCCTATTTGCTAAAATATTTGATTGGCTTAAGAAGAAAGAAAAAATAGGATAATCTTCAGTACTCTTAGAGCTGATAACGAATGTAATGTTCTTAGAAATCCTGATAATCCTCATGATTAATTTCATATAACATCACTTTTTAGTGATATTTTCCATTTACTCATTTATTGCTCAAGTTCTTAATGATTTGAACTAACATAAAAATAAACTTAAATTTGATCAAGTACAGCTAAATCCATTTAGTTCTTCCTCCAAACTGCTAAATGGATGTAACGTTGTGGGTAGATTGGCATACTGACAGCTGTACTACTTCCCAAAGAGAGAGAGAGAGAGAGAGAGAGTGCTGACTTCACTTGTTTCAGAAGCAATGGAAAATCTTTTAGAAGATAATGATGAACTATAATGATAGGTAAGAGAGCACGATACAAATTATCAAGCTGACTTTCAATTCAGGCTGCTTTGTAGACCTCATCAACACAACTGGCACGAAGAGGGCAGATAAAAGGTGAACACAGATTCTCAGTGCTACCCTTTATCTCGAAAAAATCTATTGCCACCATCTCAGAAAGATTATTTTTGTGTATGAGGAGCACCGACTCATTTAAAGAGCTGATACATAGAGTGGATGACAGACTTTGTATACATGGTGAGGCATTTGGGGTGATTTCATTTATACTCCTGGGGGACCTGGGTTTGTTCTGTGAAGAACTGAGAGTACCCGCATGCCAAAGGCACTCAGCAATTCATAGAGCCTCAGAGTCCTTGAGCTGAATCTTTAATATTGTGCCCAGCTACAGAAGAATAGCCAGGCTGGATTTGGGCTGGAATACATAAGTGAGGAGGCAGAAATCTGCTCCACAGAGTGACCCTAACAAGATTGCTGCAGGTAGATGGTGTGAGAGGAGAAGATTCATTCAGTAGAGGCAGACATTTTTGACCCCAGTCACAAAAATCAGCTTCCAACTGTTGTATATTTAGCCATCTACAGCGTACCGCTGCATATAAAGCACGTCTGATTAAAAGGCTGGCAGTTTGCTGCAAAAAAGAACCTGTAACCTCCCCTTTCATCTTCCCCAGTGGTAACTCTGTGTTTGAGCCCTTCTCAGACCCTTGTGAGGCTGATTCACTCCTGTGAGGCTGGTCCATTCTTGCTGCAGGACAAAGGTGGGATTGCCAAATTCCTTCCTGCCTTCCTCAGGCCCAGACATGTAAGATTATTCTAGCTGTTCACATGAACTCTGAACTAGATGATATTTCTATTAATCAAAAAAAAAGTATCGTTGGCTTTCCTTAGGCTTTGCCTGACCTCAGTCTTGAGCAGAAGGAGGTTATATCACGGAATTTGGAAAGAAGGAGCATCATTACAGGGCTTACCACCTACCTCTCACAACTCTCTGATATTTTCTCTGCATGTGTATTACTTTCTAAGTGCTGTCTTTTATTTGGCTTTTGCTGAACTAATATCCGACTGATTCAATGATCTTTAGAGTTAACCTATCAAAGCAGTTAAGATAGTTAAATCAAAATTTACCAACCTACTCAAATTTGCTTGGTACATTAGCTAGCTAAAGATTTCATATTGCATACACTGTCTTGGTTTCTAATTCAGGAAGGTCATTTGAACATCAAAGAAATGCTGAATTGTTTATTGATTTCTTAATTATTCAGTGCTTGTGGTTACTTCTTTATGTTCCACTATGTTGTTGTTGTTGTTTTTTTCCACTTGAAAGTTTAATAAACCAAAATATTAAAAACAAAACAAAACAATCTTTCGCCACACAAAGGGCAAGACTGTGATCTTGAAATCTTGCTTTTCAAATATTTAGTCTGTTAAATCCTCATTGAGGGAATATTTCCTCATTCAAGTAATTACCTTTAATTTTACATATTTATATGATGTGTGTGTGTAGATGTAAATACATACATATACGTATGTATGCCTATGTACCAGGACTCATCTCTATGGTACAGGAGCAGAGCAAGAGCAGCTGTGAGGCAAATCTTACAGTTTCAGTTCTGTATGAATCTGAAGGGTCTGATCTTGTTCAATACTTTTTATGGAGCAACATGCATAAGTAGTGACAGACAGGTATTAAGGAAGACAAGATGCCTTTTCCAAAGCAGTTTCCAGCCCAAGTATAACTTTATATTCCTGTGCTGTCTTATATTTCTTACACTACTAATGAGCTAATTTTACTGAAGCATCTTTTGTGGAGCTGCTGAACAACTAGACTATTATCCTAAAAATGCTCAGTTCAATTAGGAATGTCCATTTGCTTATGTAAGCAGAAATATTACTTTTTTTTTCTCTTGATTACATTTAAGCTAGTGGAATTTCAGTGACTCTCTCTCAAAAATGTAAGAAACGGAATATTGGACATTTACCACATTCTTTGCATTATTAGCACAACTAATGGAGTAATTTACACCAATTAATTTATTTAACAATTTTTCTTCTACTTTTTTTTCCTTTTCCCTTTTTCATTATTATGCTAGATAAAGCTGGTCACATAAAAGTCAGCAAATTATTTAATTGAATTTAACTATGTATAGTTGAATTATGTTGATGATGTTGTTTTCATTTGAACCTCTAATTATGGCTTGCCTGGTTGTTTCATGTTCTAATTATCATCATACTTCAAAACAAACAAACAAACAAAAAAGTGTTGGTTTCCCATATGATTACTACTTACAACAATTTTTGCCTATTGCCATAAATAAGATGAATCAAAGTGCATCTTGGACTGTCAGTGTTCAAACTGTCATGATACTGTAAAACAGTATTTTCCTGTCATTTGATCTATTGAAAAGTGACAAGTCATTTATTTAGGCAACTTCATTGTGTTAACTAATTTGCTGAATAATGATTCTCATGAAAGTAAGAAATCATTTGCATCAACTTGATCCGAATACCATTGCCAAAAGCAAACCTGGTCTGCAATGTCCCTTCCATTTCTTGGTTCCTTGGAGAATAGTACTCTACAATTGCACTCTATTGCCAAATTATGTACAACAGTAGTTTTGTGATATGCCTACTAAGGACTAATTTGAGACCATTAAGCTAATTTCACTTGTGACCCAAGCCAGATTTAAACCCAGGCCCTATGAAGGCAACAGGAAAGTATATTAACTTATGAAACTTGCTCCAGGGCAGGAAGATTTCAATAACATTAAAAAAAATCTCTTAAAATTGAAATATGAATAATTTACAAAACAAGGAACCTCAGCTAATAGTCTCTGTTCATATTCAATACTGCTGTGACCTGTAGGCTATATTACAGAAATGTGTTTTATCTGGTGCTACTTTTGCAGCAACTTGTGTGGTAGATTACTGCTTTTAAAGAAGACCTCCGTATAATTTTGCCAGGGTCTCTATGCACAGAAAAGCCTGCACTTTTTAACTGATTTTGCCTTACTATTAGTCATCAGAGATCTGGTCCTGCAAAGCTCTCTGGCTGAAATTTCGGTGGGAGACTAATCCACACAGGTCTGACCTTATGTGTCATTCATACACATAAGGTGGTGTGTCAAAGCAGATATTTAACTAAGGCGTTATGATGTTCAGTTCCTCAGTCCTCCAAAATTGGACATCTGGTTGAAGGACTGGAATTCAAGGCTAGTTAGGCACCTAAGTTTCCCAAGTCCTGTAACAGCATAGCTTATACAGTGCTTATGCAGTTAGCAACCTGTTAAGTAGCAGAGCATACTGGTCTACATGGACGGATGTGTCTCTCTCAGGGTAGCAGGTGAATATCATCTCTGTGAAAAAGTTTTACAGTCTGAAGCAGCATTCTCTACTAAGTCTTAGAAAAGCATCATGGCATTTGTTCCTTGGATTGTTTCTCTTTTTTTGTTCATTAACTGTCTATTATGAAAATATTAATGAACTTCTGCATTAGTGTTTTAATCCAGATAAAGTATGCTTTTTAATTTTCCCACTTGCCACACATTGGGGTGTATTGTGCATGCCATTAGCCGAGATCCTGCCTGATGCAAAATCCATTGAAATGTTTATAGTTTGTGCAACTGTTTTGCTCTAAAGGCCCACTTCTATTGGCCCATGGTGCTCAGAAGCATAGACACAGCCAAATACAGGGGAACCTCAGGTCTCTGCTCTCAGCTAAATGTGTAAAAATTGGGCTACAGAGCCAGGAAACCTCTTGCTGGCTGGACTTGTGGTTTGATGATCCTACTTTCCTGACTGAATAGTGTTTCAGTTTCAGGAAGGAACTGGGAACTCAAAAAGTATTGGAAAGTCTTTTACTCGGAGTGTTTTGCAAGCTGTCATTTAGATGCTATGTTGTAAAATCATAAATTCAAATCTGCTGTGTCAGAATTGAACCTAATGGGTTGGGTTTTGGCCTCCTAAGTAAGGACCCTAACCATATATTACACAGTGAAAAAGCCCTGCTACTACTGTTCATTTTCCAACAGTTAAGGAACTTTTTCCTGATCCATGGAATCTAGACAAGATTTTTCTGAACTTTTCTTATCAAAATACCTACATGTACTTAAGTAGCAAGTTTCTGAATCATATAACATAGACTGTATGTAACTCAATCCATATTAAATTATTATTGTTTAATAGAACACTGAGTTAGCTAATACTGTTCAATTCTTGATATATTTCTCTAAGGGAAAACGTGGGTTTATCATTAATAAAAGCAATCTAGGGAAAAGTTGGAAGGTATTTTTTGTATATAGCAACAAAGTCACTGACTACTTTTTTACAGTAAGAGATTTACTTAACCAGCCTATTCAGCCAACAGAAAACTCTGTAGTGATAGAAACACCTGGAAGCATTGTTTAAGGAAAGTTTTTAAGGTGGGTTGAGTAGAACCTGTCAAGAGGTTTTATTTATTTCTTTATTCTTGATGTCACCAAGGCAGCTGTAACACGATTCTTATCATCTTTTCTTTAGGTTTTAACTGTCCCTACAGTTTGGACATGTAATCAGAAAGACTTCTCAGCAGATATGAAAAAAATGTGCTTTTAATAAAAATGATTTAAAAAAAAATAGAATGAGTGAGATGATATGACCTAAGAACTTTCTGATGAGAGCGGATCTTTGTACCATGCCCACTACTTTATTCCCTGTGTGAGGACACCATGACTAACATTAGGCACCCTATAATTGCTTAAGAAAGGAACGTTCTCATCCTATGCTCAATATGATTAATGGAGAAAGAAAATATGTTCCTTGCAGAGATTATTCAGCCCACCATGATCTCCTTGCTGTCTCCACTGACTGTAGAAGGAATGTACACTGTTAAATTCATTGCTTCAATTAGCTGCCTAAAACTAAACTAGGCAATTGGGTTTTGGGGATTGTTCTGGGAGGAATCTGCCAGGATAATCCTTGGAGGCTGCAATATTTCATGAATATAATACTTAGTTTAGTTAAGGAACAGTATTTAAATGTAAGAGATGCCAGGAAAAAGTTTCCTTGGTTCAGTAGGAACCAAGTTTTCTTGGTTGTAGAAGTACTTTTCTTACTGCATATTACATGTATACCTTCATAAAAATTTTCATGTCTACTCATACTCATTTTGCATGTGTTTACTCTTTCTTTGATGTTACTACTAAGAATTATATTTTTCTCTCTTTTTTGTGTTTGTTGTTCATAATTAGTTAAAAACCCTAACACATTCACAAATAAAAAACAATTTATAATCAGTGTACTACAGTCAGTGCAAAATACTTTTACAAAGCTGTGGGATCAATATGACAGACTGCCCCTGAATAACTTGTAGTAATTATTAGAGTTTAATTTGAAGGAAACAAAAGATGTTGGATTTATCATCTTGACTTAAAGACCAGTTCTCCAGTTACTTTTGAATTACAAAGATTGGCAAGAGCCAGTAATGAGAGTTAGTGCTTAATTTAGGATTGTAATGGTCAAAGTGCATGTCCAGAACACTAAATACAGTTCCTGAATTGCTAAAATGTGACTCAGCTGTATTCTAGTCTTTATTCAATTTGTACTTTGGACAGGTCACTGAGATGGAGAGAAATAATGGCTATATGCTACATGGATAGTCCTTGTATTCTGGAACCAATGAGGGATGAGTCTGGCAACTGGGACTAGCCAGAGCTTGTGTTCAATTATATTACATGTCCACCCAAACTGTTGAATAATAGGAGTTTCAGCTAGTATAGAACAACACTGGTGGCTTTAGCGTACTTGTACAAAAGTAATTTGCAAGATCTGTGATGTATTTGTAAGCTATGACGGCTTATAGCTCTTTACAACAGAGCTGCTAGACATAAAACCAGAATCTGGGACCTTGTTTTCAATAGGTAAACTTTCTTAAGAAGATGGAAGTAGCACACAGCATTTTGCTTATCATAATGAAAGGCTATGTGGAGCAAGTAGACGTCTTTGAGACAAGTGGTGTTCACAACTTTGTAGCTTCTCCCTGCTGCTGGATATCTGTGGCGTATGTGGCATGGGAAACAACAGAGGGTCCATTATACGTTTCATATAAATGTTGGAAAATAGCATACAGAAGGATCAAGCTAAACCCACATTTCCAGGACCAGAAGTCTTGAGCAAGGTAAAATATGGATCCACTTTATTTATCACTTGAATAATGAGGTCTACTAACTACTTCTGCAAAAACTGTTCTGTGCTTTTCATATTTGTCAGCTTTTATCTTCTTTTTTTTTTTTTTTTAATCTGAGGGTAAAATAGGTAACTTCTTTACCTAATGAAAATGGCTTCTAACTCTTTTATGAAGTTGTTATTTCTAAAAAGGGGATAAGGATTGAAATGCTGGAAAAAGTAAACTTTGCTTTGTTTGAAGACATGCCAACCTCATAGAGGAAGAGTGATGACCCTATTAATGAGACTGAAGGAAAAAAAGAGGCTAAATAAAAATGTTTGCATAATGTTTTAATAGGTATGTTCCTTAGTAAGAGTGCGTATTTTCTTTAACCTCCTGTATTGTATAAAGAAAAGAGGAAATCAACACTAGACAGGTTTGAAAACTGATTAACATTTGACTATTTATTTCTAGTTCATACAGTTAAGTATGTTTGCATTAAGCAGACAACGTACCTAATTACTACTAACAAGAAGTATCAATAATTTGACTCTTCCTTGGGTGTTTGTACAGTGTGGATTAAACAAAAAATGCTTTCATATGAATCTGTGCAAATTCTACTACTGTCATTATGATAAATGTATGTATAACTAAGAGAAGATAACTTATTTTAAGAATTATTCCAAAATTAAAAACATTTAGGATTAAGAGTATGTGTCCAAATTTGTACAAAGTGCCTTTTCACTGGCTCTTTGAAGGTATATACACCTTTTCTGTTCTTATCCATCAAGAGGTTTAAGGATGTATTAATGATTTGTCTAAACTGGACAGATTCTGCAACTATGTGATCCAAGAATAAAACTGAAATCACAGCAATTTACTGTGAATTTCAATTATATGAATTGCTGTAGCAATAGTATCAAGAAGTACAATATTTTAAGGAGAGAAAGGGTGGGGGGGAAATCCCTGTTCACATTTCTCCTCCTCTATGTCATAACATAGAAGATAATATACAGGACTAGAAAAAAGTGGATCCAGCTGTGACACTGACACACTATGTCACCATAGACACATTACATAAATTTCTATAAGCTAAATTCAGAATAGGATTTTGGAATGTATGCAGAAGCAATGGGAATTAGAAGACATTCAAAACTTATAACTTAACACTGAAAAACTTTATTACCCTACCTCTATGTTCATTGGTATCTTGAAACTATGCATTTCTCTGCCTAAATCCTCTTTTGAATCGGATCTGCTAGGCTTTCTGAGGATATATCCCTCATGAATTAAGATGACCCCGATTCCCTCAAAATGCTGTTCTTCTTGCTCTTTTTTTTTCCTTTTTTTTCTTTTTTTTTTCTTTTTTTGATATAACTAGAAAAGAGTGGATGATGGTAAAATGTCTTTTTTTTTCTTTTCTTTTCTTTTTTTTTTTTTTTTACTAGGTAATTGTTAGAATTCCACATGTACTCAATTCACTCTTCTGCCAAAGAAAATTGCAGCCCATATATCCATATATTTATCTGATACAACAGCAGTGAGATTATTTACGGTTTCATCTTGGGGAAATCTCTGTCTCATTTATTGCAAAAAACTGTGGGAAAAAAAAGATTAATTTGCTAAATATTGATCAGATAATCAATAACATTAGATACAAAATGTCTATTATGATAGTCAGAGATAGCTTTCCAATGAATTAAATAACATGACTCTATGAGGTTTTTTTCCAGACAGTTTAAACACTCAAATTCTTTACCTTATTTGATGTATTCAAAGGGATATTGTGGCTATGAGCGATTACATTCTGAAGCAGAAATTCATATAGGAAATGGATTGCAAAAGAAATTACACAGACAAACAATCCTGAAGCATTTCAGATTATAATAAACCATTTTTATTTTTAAATAGTGACACTGAGTCTAATATTTTTTCCCACAATCACTTGATTATCATCAGATTTTGGCCAGCTTTCAGCCCCAAAATAACATCCTCCTACAGTTCTCTTTTTAACTTTGCAATCTCAGGTTCATACTTTAGGAAGTGGCTTGACTTGAGTATTGAAAATGCAGACTTTCTCAGGAATTAAGGCTTGTAAGTGATCAATATTTTCAAACTTATCCTTTTCATTAGAAAGTGTTATTTTCCTCCAAACCACAACTATTTTTATAAATTTAATGTAAGCTGAAATATGTTTTGGATTCAGAAAGAAATAAAAAAGTCTATCTTAATAACCGAAATTTCAGGATACAAGAAACCCATGTTTAAATTGTTAACAAGAATTCAGTTTCCACATCCCGAATGAGATCCTGATTACTAGTATCTTTAAATGAATATTAATTTACAGAGTGAAACAGTTACAGAACATTATGTGGTTAAAATATTCACTTTCAACATTTCCTTATATTTAATCATGTAAAATTTTGAAAGTCTTATTTTTATTTAAATGTGAAAATAAACTAAACTCTGAAACCTTGAAATTATTATGCAAGAAGAAAGCTTGTTTTCCAGTTAATCTTATCAGGATTGAGGAAGGAATAAGCCTAAAGTTCATGTGGATTAATGAGGAAAATTTTAGCGAAAAGTTATTTTCAATATGTTGCTTGCGTGCTTAGGGGTTTTTTTTCCATTTGAGAGTTTAATTTTGTGTTTATTTTTTTTAACAAAAGGATTGTTTAAAGAGTGTTTTTTACCACATCTCAATTCTATGACTGTGCCAAAAATCAAGTGACATGTCAGCTATTGACAGTAGCTGACGATTCTCCATTTGTAACTGATGCTTTCTGCTGTGGGAGAAACCAGCCTTTCAGACCCCTGAATCTGGGTAACCCATCCCAGAACATCCACATTCAAACTCAAGGTCTTCCAAAGTAAGCGGCTCTGCATGTGGGTCAATGGCATGCTGCTAACTAGAAAAGCTGTAGCACATAGTCAGTTTATAACAGATTTCAAAGATCCTTTGCCTTATTGTTGTAGTCACCAAGGCAAAATATTTAAATATCTCATTTTGATTTGTTGCCTAACTTTCCCTAAAGAGCTCTCATTTTCCTTTTTCCTCACTTTATTTGACATCATTAAAATGTCTCAATGACGAAGGGAAGAAAACATAGATAAACATGATTTTGGAAAAATTAGCAAAAATTTAATTACTTTTTATTATTCACATTTTATACATATTTTACATATTTTAAACTAGAATTTCTTAAAAAAATTAGGGGACATTCAATAAAAATTAGGGGGGCATTCAATAAAAATTTCAAATACTCTCCAGAAAATAAGTCCCCTCTTACACAGACAAAAAACTATATTAAAGAACTATGTTGCATATAATGACACTTTGAAAGAGTTAGATCCTGAAATATTCTAAATGCACTACCAATTACAGCCAGATGCATCCTGACTCACAATATTTCAGAGCTAATTGAAATACTGACATGGTGTTTAGGATGACAACTTCAATTTCCCTTCTTATGCTTGATTCCTACCAGTTGGCCATGGCAACATGTAATAGTGCATGAAAAGATATCAGGATTCTCAAAGGTACAATTTCCATTGTCTAAAAAGCAAAGGAAGGGAAAGAGCAGTATTTTACAAGGGCCTGTACTGTATTGTGATTATTGGCACTGCAAATATTTCTATTTTATACTCACTTTTATTTAGTCATAGTGAATGAACTTTGATTATACTACTGCCCATGAAAATGGAGTACCATGCCCATCTTTCACTAATAAATGTTGACATATAACATTCAAAATATGTGAAACATTTATACTAAGAAAAAAAAAAACAAAAAACAAAACCAACCAAAAACTCCACACAGAGTTCTGACCAGGCTTTAACCCAATACATATTTTATAAGAATTATATATCCTGCATATCCTACACAGCTATTAAGAAGTCATCAAAAAGTTAAATGGCAAAAATAACACTGTTTTTCAGAATTTCTGTGATTCTCAAAAGTCTTATCTTTTTTCTTGTTTTAACCTGACTTTATTTTCACAGGGTTTGGATACTCAGAGCTTTTGCACTGCACTAGATTCCTGATTTTCTGAGGGGTGCATATGCACGATAAATAATGAAAATAACTAAGGAATACATCAGGTAACAAGCTTTATAAATTCAACAACTGTGAACCAAAATGTGATCTATTAAACATTTGTTATTACCCACTGACATTCTTCTTGAAATCAAAAATGTTTTATTAAGTCGCAGTAGTATAAACCAGCTCAGGCATTTAGATACTAATGCTAAAGAATTTGAAACACTGAAGAAAACAAAGTAAGTCATACAAATCATCAGCAGAAAGAAAAAGTAAAAAGTTATTTTAGAACTAAGCAGTCCATTAGCTTCTCTTGTCCCCCAGTTTTAGCTCAATTTTTTACACAAATATTTAATAATAATATCAACAACAACAATAATGATAAATGAGAACACACTGTGCTTAAGAAGAAGGAAAATTATAAAATGACATTGAAATTTCTAAAATTTTCTTGTCATTGTTATTTCAAGTTCAGTTTTTGGAGGGGAAATTATTCCTAAGAGAAAATGTACTTACAAAAATGGTAATTGCCATTCACTGCCACTCAGCCATCAGCAGGTGTGTTTTAAACCTTAGTATGCCCACTGCACAATGTATATTTATAAATTCAGTTTCCTTCCAAGCAAAAGGTACCTGCAATTCAGGTGGGGAGAAATGGTGATTCAGTAAGCCTACTTTTGTGGAAGGAATACATAAATCTTAATCTGAGTCATAATTCATAAATATTAATCTCTTTTCTTTGCACAGGAAGAATACTGAATCTCAGTTTTTCTTAACTACATAAAAACAGATGGGATATAAAACTTAAAAAACTGTTGATTTAAAGAGATGATTTCTCTTCACATCAGCTGGCTTCTGAATTATTTTTTATGAAAGTCTTCTTTCATGACCACTGTGATTATGGAATAACCTCTCAAAAGCTGAATTCAACACTTTGAAAAAATTAAATTCCCTTTAGTGAATTACTACACTACTTGTTTTTAGGAATTAACTCCAGATGTAACAGTTCTATTATTTAATGGTTTCCTATGTTCCTACACATATATTGTAAATTTCTCTTTAAAATAATGTTATAATTATCAATTACTCTACTTCTGCCATAAAAATAAACTTTGTTTATTTAGAAATAATATCTTATTGAATCTATGCGTCATCCATGATATGGTTTATATCTTTTCCAAACATAGGCTGTAATACTTTGAACAAAATACTTTTAAAAGTCTAAAAACAA
Organism: Platalea leucorodia; assembly: GCF_965183815.1. NCBI lineage: Eukaryota > Metazoa > Chordata > Aves > Pelecaniformes > Threskiornithidae > Platalea > Platalea leucorodia. The sequence continues at coordinate 36,590,271 of NC_138824.1, read as the reverse complement.
AAGTAAGGAAACAGATCAACTTTCTCAGGTGTAACTGGATTTCTCATTTTTTGAGCAAGAAGTTCAACAGCTTTTAAAATCCCAATTGTTACTGTCCAATTCCCACCTACTTATTCCACAGAAATATTAACTTTTACTTAAAAAAAAAAAAAAAAATCCCTGGCTCCTCCCAAGTGATTCTGAAGGAAAGTTGAAAAGTTATTACTTTTTTTTTTTTTTTCCCCTCTTACAATAGTGAGAAAACTGAATACAAAAGAGTGGGAAGTGTGTCATATTATTTTTATAGTTCTTCCTAAATTTTGATTGCTGTTGTGTTTGTCTCTAATTCCAGAAAACTGGGTTGGAAGATAATCCAGATGAAGATGCATTTGTTTCATCTGTCCAGCCCATTATCTTGACATCTTCGGAAAATGAGTTTGAAGATGTATCAGGGTATTTCATTCAGCAGCTTTTTATCACTAGCGGATTTTAAGCACCAAAAAGGGTTTTAATTTGGACATTCTAGGTAAAAGAAAAAAAAGAGAAAACAGTTGAGACAGCTAGAAGGAATGAGGTTTATGACAAGTGTTGTTCATGGATTATCTTAAATGAGTGTCAACTATTGTCCAGCTTACTTGGAATGAATCAAAAATACACCAACTGCTTATAACTGGCTTATTGATAGATATATTAATCTACAAACTATTGCAGGTCAGTTCTTAATAGCCTTGTCAGGGATTCTTTTTTTGATCTAGAGTTGCTAATACCTTAACCAATGATCTAAAGCAGTCATTCTCCCTTCTCTTTTATATATATATTTTTTTTTTTTTTTTTCTGCAGAAAAGCCCCATTAACATGTCTTGTGAGGTATAATGCACATTTCACAACCAACTTTAAATAATCAATATTAAAAAAGATGTACAGTTCTACAGAGCACTGTGGTTCATGAGTAGTCTTCAGATCACAGATTGGGATCTGTTAATATAAACTACAAAGCCTTAGGGTGATGAAGTATGCAGTGGTACAAAAATTGCTTAAAGACTAAATAGAGAAGAGCACAGGGTACTATTACAGCAGGATCAAAACTATTTGACTGTAATTCAACAAAACACATCTTAATGCAGCCAGATGCAAGGAGGGCATCAGTCGATCAAGACTTCAGACTAATTGTTTCTCTAAGTCAAATCTAATAATACAATCCTATGACAAAAAGACTCATTCATATACAAGGAGGAGTAGTTTGGCTCTGTATTCTACATTAATAAGATAACTCTTAGAATACTATTTCCACTACTCATGTCCACACTTGGACTACTTAAGAGGTTGGAAATCAAACTGAGATTTACAGAACTCAATGTATTCATCTTAGTGAAGAAATGAGTGAACAGTGAGTGGAAAGAAGAAAAAGAAAAGGAAGAAAACTTGTTTTGGGGTTGGAATTCTAGTCTTCATATTGGTGACATAAAAAGAACCAAGGATTTAAATATTACAGTGTTCGGTGCTGTGACCAATAAAGTTTTCATGCTCAACGTCAGCAGTGAAAAGCACAACGTGGTTAGAATGGAAGGAATCCCATTACTCCTGCAATGGGGTTTAAAATAGCCAGCTTATGCAGTGCTTAGTCAAGTCAATAGGAAATGCCAAATAGTGGGCTATATCTGATACTCTTTGTTGCATGAATGCAAACAATTGCCTCAGACATGCAGCAAAGTACCTTTGTGAAGCTAGAATTCAGAGCCTGAAGCCTTTTTCTGTGCCATGGCACCTTTTGCATGATTACTTACTGGTAGAGCAAGTATCCAGAACTGTGTTTTAGGCTATCATCAGACTGTAGGGGTTTAAAATTTACAGGTTTCACATCTCAGTGTTATGCCTTAGCCATTATACTTGTAGTAAAAGGAGCGCTCCTTCTGCATTTTGCTTTAGACAATCACTGGATAGCAAGGATGGAAATAACTAAGGAAAAAACAAACCACCTGCTCTCCTCTCAGCTGAATACTCTCACCATCATTTGCAGCCCAAGCTACTTCTTCCTTGAAAAACTTCTAGACCACATCTATATCCCCTCTCCCCTTTGCTAAAAGATGAGAGCTGCAATATTCCAACTCTGTTAGGCTTAATTAGAGCACACCTATTTTTTTTGGCTATTCAAAGATGCTAAGTGTAAAAATGTCAATGTTTTGTGTCCCAAACTGATTATTGTTATTTCAGAAGAAGCACTTAACCTCCTGCATACACACAGTTACCTGAATTAGGAATGTTTGGCCAGAAACCTTTAGATCCCTACAGAATCTCAAGTGCTTCAGTGTGTTGGGCAGGATTTTCTTGAATTGCTCTTTTCAGTTTAAGGCTCCTAATTCCACTTCAAAGGTGCTTTATTCACCTTCAAGCCTTTGTGAAAATGGGGCCTTATAAACATTTGTCTATTTTTTAGGAGAAATCCTACAGCCATGTGTATAAGAAACAGCTTTGCAAGGCTAGAATCTTCCCTTTTTGACATTTGAATTTGTGCATCTGTGAATCCTCCCATTTGTCCCATACCTTCAGAGGGCTTAGAGATAACATGATTTCTTGCATTGCCCTTAAAATGCTCATTAAACTAGAGCTTTGCATTCAGAAAACTATAATCTCCTCTAATCAGTATACTGCCATTGCATAAGTACTAGGTCACTGTGGCCTCTTTCTTGTTCTTTGCTAGTAGCTCACAATAATATAGTCTCCTGAGCACTGACATGCTTCTGCTGATTAAAACTTGTGAGTCCAAATATGTAGGTATCTGGCTGAAAGGCAACAGTGAGACTAGATGATGTTCTCATATTAAAACATAGCATAACACTACTAGCTGTCCTTTTTCCCATCTGTTTTACAGAAAGAATTAAAAAGGAAAGTATTCCTTGTAGCTCCAGGTGCTTGCAATGCACCCACTTAACACAGATGGCAGGAGGCCTGCCTGTCAATGAGTGGAACTTCCTTTGCGAAGCAAACCAGAATTGTAGCTAAAATTGTATTGGTTTTGTTTTGCCTTTTTTTCTTTTTTTTTTTTTTTTTTTTTCTCTCACTCTGCCCACAAAAGATAGGACATTTGCTTTACTGTATCTGATTTATAAAGTGCAGACTTTCCCTGATGCATGATAGAGATAAAAGACAGTCTTGAAGGAGATGTGCTTCTCTTCCACCTTAAAAATACTCAAGGTTAAACTGCCTGAAAATTGGCACCAAATTCTTATAGGAATTTCACTTGTGTCACTAACGTCCTCAAAATTGAAAAGAAATTTAGGTGAACACAGAATTCTAGAAATGGAAATGACCACCCAAGTCACTAAATCCAGTTTTTACTATTACAAGAAAACAAGTCATATAATGCCTTCATAAATTCCTACACTAATCAACCAATCTGAATTGCTCCAGCACTTTTTTGATATGATTTCTCTGAAGTAGCTCTACTCAGATGCTGAGTTGTTAATATCCCTGGAACATTAATTTATTGTCACATAAAAACTCCAAGGCCTACTCTGATTTCTTTCTATGAATTCAGTCTAATCACTCTGCATTTGTATTGCCCCATGGTTCCAAAGACTTATCTGTTTCCTCTAACATTTTTTCAAGAAGAAAGGTTGTTTTAACTTCTTACTGATGATGGTATTCTCTTTCTCGTGAACAGGATTACTGTGTCCTTAGCTTCTCTCTTATCAAAGATCAGACTAGAGAAATAAATTAAAGCAGAAATTACATGCACTGAAAATCCACACCTTTTGGGACGCACGCACGCTTTGGTAGACTACAGAAACTTCAAATATCTCTTCATATGTATTCATGTGTGTACAGCAAGTTATAACTTGCTTTATTGACTATATCTAAGGCATTTTTAGAGTACATCTGGCCTGTTGTCCTGCTGATATAGCCTAAGCTATTGAAGATGTATTTGTTTCACAGACAAATATGCAGCACATATGTTACAGGTCTCAGTCAGTGTGGCTGCCAGCTAACAGAGGGCAGCCTTCCTGACAGCTCTCAGGCTCTTTCTTGTCCAGTATTCTTTTGATATATTGCTCAGGGAATACTAATCAGAAACATACAGTCTGTATAGTGGCAGTCAGATTACAAGAAGCAAATGTGTCTATTGTTTGGGTGATTATATTTTTTTTCCCTGTGATTGGCTACATGAATGCACAGACATTTGGGGGCAGAGTAGAAGGTAACCTTGGAACTGGATAGAGTAGGATAAATTATTCTACTAGGTTACAGTATGCCTATGGGCAGACTCTTTCCTTGGAAGCTAAAGAAGATATCAACTGATGTGATGAAGAAGTACTGTCACTGGGCACTAGAGATTGCCATAGTTGGAGAAGAAAGGGGATTGCTGTCATCTGCATACATAACAAAAGACAAGAATCTAAATAGCCTAGTCCAAAACAGATCATTGAAAGGAATTAGAAATACAAATTAAGGGAGAGACTGAATGTTGGATTAAAAATTTGTTTCAATTATGCCATTTTAAAAAATGCGTAATTTAAAAGTCACTTTTTTTTCCCCCAGTTAAGTCTCCAAAGAGCCCTCTACTGCAGTGTGTCATGTGGAAACCTTTTACACACAGATTTTCTGGTGCACACAAAAAATGCTTAGTATATCATAAAACATAGCTTTGTAAATTCATTCCCTGTGGTGTGTATCCTCTGCAAGGATAATGTTTGGACTATAAGTTAAAAATGATCAGTGATCAGTAGCTTGGCACACTGTCCTGATATTTGCAATGTACTGCTTACTTGGCAGTACATCTGCTACTGAAGGGAGACAGTTTTACCTTCTGCTTGAGGTCATGTTTGCTGGAGTAACTTTTACTAAAAACTACTATTCCACCTCCCTTTAATTCTGTCTGTATTATCAGTAGTCTTGTTGCATTCAGCCAAACCCCCAGTTGAGGTCAGGTGTCCTCATTTCAGCTACGATAAGTGAAACTATTCTAATTTATGCTGGACAGGAGAGTCCAGTTCTTCTAGTCCGTAAGGTCTAGATGCTTAGTGGATTCTTCTAATCTTTGCTCAAAACTAAAGAAAAGATACATCCTGTAATTAATCTGCACATAGGTTCATTTGTCCTCTCTTTGACAAGGCTATTTACAGTCATGATCATTATGCACATTGGTAAATTAAATGACAGTGTAGGATCAATGGCTCTAAATATAACAGGAGAATAGAAGGCAATTTATGGTCTAAAAAGAGGAAACTGCTCAATTTTGAGAGTTTATCAACAGAGCTGTAATTATCCAATTTAATATTAGAAACAATGAAAGCTATAATTGTTTTTGAAAGCCGCAATTTATAGGTGGATCTGCCTAGAGATTTTTTAAAGATTTAGAAATGTTGAGTAATTAAAATATATTTCCCCTTGCCCCTCCCCAATTAAATGGAAACATTTAAATGGGATTACAGAGAAGTTGTACTGCAAATTTTATTCCAAACTAAAATATACACAGGATTAGTATTCTGAAAGCAAATTGAATCGTAATTGTCTAAGAGTGCCTTACCACTGGTAGGTATCTTTCCTTGTCACAAAAATGCGATGCTCTTTGTTCATATTACACAGACATTCCATATAACCTCTGCTTAAATTAAAACCCCATGTTGTCTTTTTCATAGGCACCATTTTCATCCTTTGCTCTGTATTCATCCCTGCTCTCTTGAAGCTAAGCTATTGAAAAGGATAAATTTGGCTTGATAGCACTATGTATAACGATGCTACTGTATGTTGCTAGGATACCATTTGGTGGTCAACTGTCTCTAGTACAGCCACTATTACTTGCCAGGCTGACAGACATATTAGCTTTTATCCCCCTTAATGCTTGGGCTACAGAAAGTTTTCCTTTGTTTTATTCCATTTTGATTTTTGGGGGGAGGTAAACTTAGAGAGAAATACACAGGAGAGGGAGAGAGATATTATTATTCTATTTTATTTTCAGTCAATCTAAGTAATAAATATGTTATCCCAATGAGTTTAAAAGGAAACATGTACAACTCTTTTTGTAGTTTTTATAATTTTTGGTACATGAGATAATAGACGATCTAGGAGCTTGACCCCTACAAATCAATGGGCCCTGACATTGTCCACCCAAAGGTGTTAAGAGAGCTGGCTGATGTTGTTGTGAAGCCGCTCTCCATAATCTTTGAGAAGTCGTGGAGAATGAGGGATGTCCCAGAAGACTGGAAGAAGGCTAATGTCACCCCCATCTACAAGACAGGCTTAAAGGAGGATCCAGGAAATTATGGACCCATTAGTCTTACTTCAGTCCCTGGGAAAGTTATGGAATGAATCCTCCTGGGGGCTAACACAAGTCAAATGAAGCATGTGATTGGGAAAAGCCAGCACAGATTCACCAAGGGCAAATTGTGCTTGACAAACCTGATCGCCTTCTACAACACAGTAACCTGCTCAGTTAATGTGGGGTGAGCGGTGGACACTGTCTACTCGGATTTCTCCAAGGCTTTTGATACAATTTCCCACAGCCTCCTCCTAGAGAAACGGATGTGTTATGGTCTAGACAAGTGGTCCATGCAGTGGGTGGGGAACTGGCTGACAGGCTGCACACAGAGGGTGGTGGTAAATAGCTCCTTTTCAAACTGGCAACAAATGGGGTCCCCCAGGGACTGATATTGGTCCCAATGCTGTTTAATACCTTAATAAGTGATCTGGATGATGGGATCAAGTGTACCCTGATGAAGTCTGATGATGATAGAAAACTGAGTGGGGAAGCGGACAATTCAGAAGGGAGAGCCACCCTGCAGGAAGACCTGGATAGGCTGGAAGAGTGGGCTAACAAGAACCTTATGAAGTTCTACAAAGACAAATGTAAGGTTATGCACCTGGGAAAACATAATCCAGGAGTGCAGCTCAGACTGGGATCCACCTGGCTGGAGAAGAGCTCTGTGGAAAGGGACATGGGGGTCCTGGTGGACAGGAAGCTCAATAGGAGCGAAGTGTGCTGCTGTGGCAAAGAAAGCCAACAGGATGCTAGGTTGCATCAACAAGGTCATCAGCAGCAGAGATAAAGAAGTCATTATCCAACTCTATTCGCCACTTGTCAGGCCCCACCTGGAATACTGTGTTCAGTTTTGGTCCCCATTATGCAAAAAAGATGTGGACAGGCTAGAGAGGGTCCAGAGAAGGGCCACCAAGATGATCAAGGGTCTGGGAAGCCTGCCATATGAGGACAGGCTGAGAGAGTTGGGTTTGTTCAGCCTTGAGAAAAGAAGGCTTAGGAGAGACCTTATCACCATGTTCCAGTAATTAAAGGGTGGCTACAAAGGAGATGGAGACTCCCTTTTTACAAGGAGTCACATGGATAAGATCAGGGGTAATGGGTACAAGTTACTCCCAGGGAGATTCCGATTGGACACAAGAGAAAATTTTTTCACAATGAGAACAATCAGCCATTGGAATAATCTCCCCAGGGAAGTGGTGGATTCCCCAACATTGGTCACTTTTAAGATTCAGCTGGACAGAGTGCTGGGCCATCTTTTCTAGACTGTGCTTTTGCCAAGAAAGGTTGGACCAGATGATCCTTGATGTCCCTTCCAACTTGGTATGCTATGATTCTGTGATTCTAATCTGACGTCCTTTAGAGCCAGTGAGAATCTTTCACTGATTTATTATGACTCTGAAAGCACCCCTTGGCTTTCTCCCTGAGCATTTTGAGGACTAAAAGCAAGAGAAACAGTAAGTAGAGCTACATGGTCATGTGGTGTAGCTGGTAAGGTCTAAAATTTCGTATCCTCTGGGGATGCATGCAGAAGAAGGCATAGCTCTAGTATGTGATTTAGCTCACTTGTTTTAGACACCTAACTGTAGAATGAGATGCATTGTACATGTTTCTCTTGAAAGATTGTAGAAAGAGGCTGAGGTTATAGAGAATTACATTTAGTCAGACTAATATTAATCTTTCTTGTAGGTTAGTATCATCTAACTTCAGCACTTAAACCAATGATATTTGGTCCTCTCTGTATTCAGAGGAAAGAGAAAATTGCTTTCAGAGAAGAGTTCACCGTCGCTGTTCTAGATTTGTCTCAGAAAAGAATGGAACTCCCTTTAGAGATGCTTAACTTTCATTTGACTGTAGTGGGAACTGATATTGCAGTCTAGACTAAGCCTTTCAGAAGCCTAAGGTTAGGTCATATAAATACCACCTTTAATGGATGTCTATTATTTTACAAAACAGCATATCCTGCATACAGTAAAAGTAATGAGTCACAAACAAATATTAGTAAATTTTACAGAGGACACATGGTATTTGGGATAGCAGATGGACATCAGGTAACAGCTGATTGAGAAGTTACTCCCTAGTGTGTTCAAATATATCTGGACAGAAGGCGCACAAACAGTATAGCAGCACACATGTGAACTCAGTGAAAAATTCTGGCCACACACAGTATTGCTGGCCAGTCTCTGGCATTCCTCTCTCTGCATTCCTTTATGCCCAACACTGAATTCATGATTACTAACATCTGCACATTATACTGGCAGTGTATCATCGTTTTCTGGCAGCCGGTGAAAGACTGTAACGCTTTGCTTAAGCCATGGGCAGTTGGGTGCAGTGAGGTTCATGCAGTTTATTCTGAGAATTTGCTGTGTTCTTGGCTACTACAAATACAAACAACTCTAAAACCACCACCACCAACACCAACAAAAAATCAAGCTCTAGCCAGGTACCTTAAAATTATACTGTGCTTCACAGATTTTTCTTACAACCATTCAGATACCAGTACACAGCACTGAAGAGCTTAAAAGCCAAACCAAATACTATCAGTAATAAAGAAACCAAACAGTAAAATTTGTACAAACTATAATTCCTAGCCATTCTGTGCAGCTGCTTTTTCTGTAGCGTTTTCTGCCTAGTTTCCAGGGGAGAGATCGAAAACAAGTTTTGGTGATATAATCCAGCTGCCTTCAACCTCACCATCACAAAGGCAGCAATAAATCTGCCTTATTTGGCTACAGACTCATGGTAATGCTTTATCATTAGGAGGACACAAAGAAGGCATTGTGCATCAGTAGATATAAACCTTGGTCTTCATACATTTAAGCTGCAATGAACCCCAGCACTAACAGGTAAAGTAAGAAAGTTTAAGGAGTCACTGATTTAAGAACACTCAAATAACCCCTTGAATCAAACGTTAATGCAATGAACAAAGCCTCCTGTCTTGTTGGGGAGTCTCAATGTTCTGAGTTATAAGGATGCTCTGCAATTTTTCTCAGTACTTTCTATTGACTCAAAATTGAGTTTAGATTGATGAATACTTCCATAACAACAACAACAGCAACAAGTGTGTGTCTTATCAAATCGACTCACCAATGTTTTTGGGTTTTGTGTATTTTTAAGTAAAACTGGTAGGGTTTATTTGCCATAAAATAAAAAACTCAGCACCAAAAATTTTAAAAATAGAAGAAAAAACATATTTTTCATGAAAAGCAGGGGAAAAAAATTCTGAAAATAATGTGGGCATCTGGTTTTGACTCTTCACTTGCAGTGGAGTATAGCATTTTCACTAAACAGCACTGAAGTGGAGGCATTGCTGCAGTGTGAAGTTCTGGGGCTGCTAACTGCTGAGGTCATCTTCATTTCTGGGTGGAGACTACAGGGAGGGAACAAGGAAATGAGGAAGTTCTTAAGAAATACTCTGTTCTCTGACCTGAATTTTCTGTGAAAGTGATTTATATGTCTATTTCTACCTTTATTTGGTGAAACAAGATTTGTACCGCTGACAATACAAAAACAGCCATATCATTGATTTCTGCTTTCAGTTGGACACTGATTATTACAGCACAATTAGAGATGTTGTCATATTTTTTAAATGGCCAACAGTGTATGTTATGTAGTTCACGCATGGCTAATCTTTTCTTGCAAGGATCTCAATACTGAAAAATCTCCTTATAGCCCAAACTCACATGTATCCTGTGGCAGAGGAGTCAAGAACAGTCCACAGACAGAAGATATCTGTGCTGCTTAGACAGTTATTTATGCAACACTTTATTGTGGACTGAGAGCGGGATGAGCAGACAGCTGGGTCCTGAGAGACCTGCTGATGTTGTCTTAAACAGCCAGTGCTGGCTCATTTCCTCACTTCTGGTGCAGATCCAGAAGGCTTTCCACCAGGAGAGCTTGCCTGCAGCCGTTCACATCACAGTTTCTGCAACAGATCCACACTTGAACTGTTCAGATGCCACAGGTTTGCCCATCTGGTACAGTTAAACCTATGGCTGTCACTCCCACACTAAAATGCAGCAATGACTTTCTCCACCCTTGACATCTTGCTGAGCTGGCTGTATCTGATAAAGCAATATCTGCGCATGGCAAGGGAATATAGATTCTGGCAAAAATACTGGAACTCTTCATGAATCTGACTCTGCTTGAGTCTCATTATTCACCTTTACATCAGTGCTGATCTCTGGATTGCATTGCTACTGATGTTTAGTTCCTAACCTGTCACAACTAGTATCACTTGCCCATTTCTGGTGTTGCATACTTGCCATTGGTAACTCTATCCTGTGGATAAACAGCCTCTTTGTGATTCAGCTGTATTAACAGAAAAGGTTACCATTGCCACTTTAGCTCTACTGTCTTTTTTCCTTCTGCCTGAGATTATTCTCCCCATTAGATCTCCTTACAGAAGTGCTGTTACAAGTACTCTGTAATTTGCATCAGTCAAAATGACCTGGAATAAAGAAGACTTGCTATTTGCACATTTTAAAGTAACCCAATTTGTTTTGATTAAAGTGTCTTCAGAATCAGGGACTGAGAGGAGGCAGCCTCTAACAACCGAATGATGGTGGTCAGCTACAAGTGAACTGTGGGTGGTAGCCTAGACACAAAGTTTATGCAGACTGCTTGTCCATTGTTAGCTTTAAAGCAAGCCCTGTGTGTGATTTCATGTTCCCCAACACGTTTCCTTGCATAATCCCCACAGATACGTCTCCACTGATATACTTTTTTTAGGACATATTTAATGAAAAAGTACTGATTCAGACAGTGGCTTGTTGTCTATGGGAGAGCAATGCTACATCTGCACAAAACCACATCGTCCATCTTGGAATCCATTTCTCATTGGCAGTTGACACATTTTGTGTCTGTGCTGTATAAAGCCTGGAATATGTTGACACATAGGATCCAGCAATGTCTCCAGATAGATTTGAATACAGCTGCTATGAACACAGGTATAATTCTACAGGAACATTATCTGATTATCTGATTTGCTCACAGGAATAAATATATATGTTACCTCTGCAGCATGTTTACCTCACATATGGGGTTGGCTATTCACAATAAATTTTTTTCATTGCTGCTTAAAAATCTTATGGCTGCAGAACTCACTTGCCAATACCAAGGGCGCTCCATTGCTTTCCTGTCAGGAATAACACGAATGGCACAATTGACTCAGATGAAAGAAAACATAATTTTCTACCTGTACAATGCAACAAAAATATACTTTTGCCTTTTTGACAATTTCTTTGTGCAATACTAAGCCATAAAATATTTCTGGAATGTGAATTTGTAGTACAGTTTGTATCTTCTTATGGCTTCTCTTATCTTCACCAAACTAAGAATTTAGCTGTCATTCTCACACTGCTATTGTCATTATGCTAAGCCTTTCTGTATTTACCCAGATTAAGGAATACTCTATTAGGCAAACACTAACATATAGTTGTGGTTATTGCAGAAATTTCCATATAATACTATTAGGTAGCTGAGATTTCTGTAATATCAGGTTATGGACACATATATATTGAATGAAAAACACTCTTGAGCAAGACTTTTCACCTCCTTAGAGTACCAGTCGGTTTTAGAAACCATCAATGGAAACATTCCTTGAGATCTTACTAGTAATTGTTCAAGACTAATTTAGAGGTGCAAACAGCAATACAAAGGCCACTGACAGCAAGCAGTTATTTGCACAGTAAAATGAGTGTGTGTGCTTCTTGCTTGGTCTAAAAATAATTGGTTCATTAACCTTAAATGTATTGTTAACCTGATCATATTGTTAAGGGCAAATGCAAAAACAGATAAGTTTTTTGGGTTTATATTAGTTGAAGCATAGGTACGTGCACATTCACATTTAGCACTCTTGAATATACACTGCGATTACACACATTGCAGAAACCAGATTTTAGAGCGTGAACAGTGTCAGCAAAGCCTAGGGACAGGAGAACAAAAATAATTTTATTTTCTCTATCTTGGCAAATCGTAGTATTCATTAAAAGTCAAATACCAATATAAAGCTTAATAAATCTTGTGAAAAAGCTTTTGTCACTGTGTGATTAGGATAATTTTATCCTTTGTGAACTAGAGGTAAAACTATTGAGTTAAAACGTTAGAGAAAACAATATTTATGTTAATAGGTATTCAAACAATATTTTTCTAGCCCTCCTCCATAACTCAAATACCACCAAATATTTAGTCTTGAAGAGACACCAAGACAATAGTTGGAAAGAGCTTGCTCTAGGGATTCATTTGAGTTACTCTGCCATGGAATAGACCAGATGGGAGAAATAAAGGAAATCCTTTTCTTCACAGGAGGGACTTGGATCGGGTGATTATTTTGGCTAGCCTGTTTCCCATCACTTGAGGGAGCCGAAGTTCAATTACCTTTAGAAAGAAGCTATTGCCCTTCCTTGAGTAAGTAGCATTGTGACATGTTTTGCAGATGACCATCATATGAATGAAACACAGATGACTTTGCTAAGGACAGGCTGACTTAGGACTTGTAGACCCAGGGGATTTCTCCTCTCAATCTGTTTGCTGCTGTTCTCATTTCCAGGTCCAGCCAGTAGCAAGGTGGTATATGTGTCCCAAAGACACAAGCACAGATGGCATGTGGCTGGCCACACATGACTATACAGATAGCATGGCCTTTTTCAGCACGCATGTAAACACCAGCAGTGCTCACATACACCTGAACACAGACAACCCGGGCTTCTTCCTCCTCTGTGTCTCATCAGGTTTGAAGCTAACCAGTGAAACATGCACCTACTCTCACTCTCTTGATTCACAAAAGCCCCTCAAATACTAGCATGGGCTTTAAGCCTGACATCCATGCCCAGACCCTGGGACCATTACCCAGTCATCAGATCGGATCTTGGGTCCTGGCCAGATGCAAGTGACCTCCCACTCATTGGCTAGTCTAGCTTGACGCTCACTAACCCACATCACATGGAGAACAGATGGCAAGATCACAGAGAAAGTAGCAAAGAACAGGACTTAAAAGTAAGATAAGTGATCAGATGCAGAGTTTGGCCAGAGGAGTGTCGATCACTTTTCCTCCTCTTCATCTTTCCTTTGTAGGTATCACACTTTGATCCCTCCTTTTCCCCAACCTTAGCCCTTTTCTTAAACCTCCCGAATAACTTAGAATCATAGAATCATAGAATTGTTTAGGTTGGAAAAGACCTTTAAGATCATTGAGTCTAACCATTAACCTAACACTACCAAGTCCACCACTAAACGGCTTCCCTAAGCAACACATCTACATGTCTCAAATACTTCCAGGGATGGGGACTCAACCACTTCCCTGGGAAGCCTGTTCCAGTGCCTGACTACCCTTTCAGTTAAGAAATTTTTCCGAATATCCAACCTAAACCTCCCCTGATGCAACTTGAGGCCATTTCCTCTCGTCCTATCGCTTGTTACTTGGGAGAAGAAACCAACCCCCACCTCGCTATAACCTCCCTTCAGGTAGTTGTAGAGAGCGAGAAGGTCTCCCCTGAGGCTCCTTTTCTCCAGGCTAAACAACCCCAGTTCCCTCAGCTGCTCCTCACAGGACTTGTTCTTTAGACCCTTCACCAGCTTTGTTGCCCTTCTTCGGACACGCTCCAGCACCTCGATGTTCTTCTTGTAGTGAGGGGCCCAAAAGTGAACACAGTATTTGAGGTGTGGCCTCACCAGTGCCAAGTACAGGGGGACAATCACTTCCTTAGTCCTGCTGGCCACGCGATTTCTGATACAAGGCAGGATGCCATTGGCCTTCTTGGCCACCTGGGCACACTGCTGGCTCATGTTCAGCTGGCTGTCGACCAATACTCCCAGGTTCTTTTCCATCAGGCAGCTTTCCAGCCACTCTTCCCCAAGCCTGTAGCATTGCATGGGGTTGTTGTGACCGAAGTGCAGGACCTGGCACTTAGCCTTGTTGAATCTAAACTTGTGCATATTCCCACAATCCCCTTAAAACATTCCACAAGTTTCATACAATCCCATAAGTCCCATAAAATACCCCTTTGTAGGTTTGTTCTTTCCCATGAGACCCACAATAATCCTGTTAGCCTCCCTCATATCAGCTACAAAGTTCTAGTTAAGCATCTCAGTAGCCTGTTGACCAGTGAGAATCCTAGTCCTCATTATTTTCTCCATTGTATCCTGTTCATTAGAGTTTATGTATCTGGGTGGTTAATTCATTTCTTTTCCTGTCTTTTGTTTTTACATTTTTTTTCTTTTATGTTGGATAGCTGTTAGTCATATATCCTCACAAACCAGATATCCTTACATTCCAGGTGTCCACACATCCTTATGTGCCACATATACTTACAGACATCAAGCCTGAGTTTGTTCCTGAGTTTCTAAAAATTATTTCTGCAATCGTTAATAGAAGAACTTGAAGAGATATTAGGGAATGCATGAAAATACTACCACAATTGGAAATGGTTCTCCAGTTGCATCAGCATAAGCTACCTTCACTTGGTCTACATTTGAAGGACAGGGCTGCACAAACTGAGTAGCTGGTATGGCCCTCCAAGATATTTACAACAGAGAAAGTGTATATGGAATAATTCACATGTCTTCCAGGGAGGCACAAATGCAACTGAGTCAAGCCAGACTAAGGAAACCCTTGCATGGATGAAGGCCAAAAAGTCTAAAAAACCCTGGCAAACTATGGTGGGCCTGAGGAAACAGGAAGAAGGATAACCACTTTCTTAATGACTTCGCTGTAGGGAGGCCATCTAGGGATTCATCCAGCCATCTAGAGGTTCAATTTGAGGAGGGCTTGGTGAAGCACATCTTCTGGAGTGATGCCAGGAGATAAGGTGGTTGTGAGAGGGAGCATCACCTTCTGCTAATTTGAAAGAAATCTGAGTGGGAAACAATTCTACCTGAAATTTTCAATTCTAGGCAACCTGCAGGGTAGATGAGTTGAAAGCTGCAACCAGCCAGTTCTTCTCATAACAACTAGTTTGAAAAATGCTGCACAAGATTTTTCATTTCATTTAAGACTTCAGGACTGGCCCTTCTTTGTAGAGACTTCATGAAAGGACAAGGTGTCATCGGTTTCTTTGAAACAAGTTTTAATCAAATTACAAGAGTACCAGGTCACAGTCACTCTGAAATTCTGGTCACTGTCACAAATGTGTGAAGTTGGATGACAATTGGTGAATTAGTCTCCTCCAAACAGTGACTGTTAAAATAACTGATCAGACATAATATAATTCAAATAAATAATTAGGTCATTCATTTCATTAAAAATAATTAAATAGAGTGTCTCATTTTTATATGAGATTTTTTTGTGGACAGCTAAATATTTTACTTACTGTTGTATTTATTTTAGTAAAAAAAAAAAAAAAAAAAAAGAGAGAGAGAGAGAAGAAAAAAAAGAGCATCACCCAAGAATACTCCAGTACATGGTTGTAAATAGCTCATTTAGAAAGTAGAACTATAAATAGAAGTCCCAGATTAGAAAAGGACAAACAGAATGGAAGAGATTAATTTATATCTTCCATTGCTCACACTGATGGCCTAAATAGTAGATAATTCTATGTGAGCCTTTCCTTCTCATTTCTATTATGGCTTTATAAAACAAAAGTCTGTGCACTTTTTTTTGTGTTATTACCTCCATTTACGAAAATTTTTAAAGGAAAGATACGTTTATAACATAATCTTTGTCTTGAAGCTCTGTATAAGGAGGCCAGAAGTTGTTATGAAGAAATACATGGCAGAAATAAATGAGAGTGGTCTTGATCTTTCACAGACTTGCACAAGAAAAATCCATGTACAAAATGCACTGCAAGAAATTTTGGGATCAGCATGGAAATCTTCTGTCAAGTATTTCATTGTTGCACTTTTTTTATATTCAATGTACCTTGTCTAAAACACTGATAAAATACCATACTTTGTCCCACTATAAGACAGTAGGACTTTTATGTAGCATCTGATGCTGGTAGTCTTTTCCCTATTAGCTTACTAACTGTGGATCTGTATGTCAACCACACTGGGATAAGTTTCCTGCCAGACTCTGCGTTTTCCTTTGTGCTTATTACAGTCAATATATTTTTAATTATTTTCTGAATCTTTTCTGAGACGCTGAATCACTATATCTTATTCCAAACGTGTCTTTCCTAAAATATTTGTGTCTTCCCTGTTTTATACCTCTTTTGGGGAGGTGCATTGGTGCAGCATATAAAGGTGAAGAAATGTTCTGTGAAAGTGAAAAAGAATTAACACCATGACTAGTCAAAAGCTTGAATAGGCTTGAAGGAGGGAAGTGAGATATGCAGCATCTGTGGATCTTTATACACCTATGCTCTGTATAAACTGCCTGACAAACTATCAGGTGCTATGTACTGAATGTAAAAACTAGAATACAAAGCAGATGGGACACAAACATTTAGAACTCATGTTTCTAGCTTTCTAATCTCTTCTGATTATAATCTCCATGGAAAGGGTAAGATTTATTCCACATTAGTTTTTTAAAAAAACAGGAAAACTGTAGAGTTAGGTTCATGAGTATACAACCCCCAGTTATACATGATGAAATTGTGAAATTAACTTTCATTATTGAGTTCCAGTATTGAATCTTATGAAACTTCAAAGCCACATGGTGCAGAACAGAAGGTAAATTTACATCAATTAATTGCTTTATGAAAACCTGATAAAGAAGCACTCTCCTTGAACCACTTAGATTAATGAACCTAAATATAACACATGCATGTATCTGTGTATATAGTTCTATGTTAGAGGATATTGATGGCTGCCATCAGTCACAAACCTGGTTGCAGTTGGTATGTGAACTACCTTCGCTGAGTCTAAATGAAAGAACAGTATAATGTTCCTTTCGTGTAGGAATAGCTAAAACAATAGAAGCTAGGGATAGAAAATAAATTGAGGATAACATCATTGCAACATCTAGCAGCTGAGCATCTTGTCTAAAATAGCTGTTCATCTTTTTCTATAAATAAGAATATAAAATAGATAGCTCATCCCAGATCTCAGATAAAATAGATAAGAAGAGCTTCATTCTGGAGGTACTGGTTTATCTCTATTGTCTACAAAGCTGGGATTCCCAGCCACAGGTGGGATTCAGCTGCCCTAACTTAGATAGATGTTTAGAACTTGTCTAAGTTTAAGACACTTTTTGTAATAATTAGGTCAATTAAGTCACTGTGAACAAGGAGATTTCAGCAAAGATAACAATGATATAATGAATTATCCTTTTAATGAAAATAAACTCACAATGACACGCTACTACTACTTTTGTGCCTGCTACTAGGATAACCCAGGAACTAATAGTCTTTGTCTATTGCATGAGTCAATATATGTAATTTTTTTTTAAATTGGCTTTCCTCCCCAATACTCCTTTCTCCTCATGTATTCCCACTAAAAACTGAGGAAGGCTCCATCAGAAGGAGATATGGTGAAGCAGGGGCTACCTAGTCACCTTGCAGTAAGTTCTACCTCCTCCTCCTTCCTTCAGTCCTGCAGTGCAAGTCTCATGGCTTAAGTTTAGATGGTATCAGCAAATGTTTGGCCAGATCCCAGTTTTTGGTTACTTGCTCTAAAAATAGCTACTATAGAGAGGTCTCTACTTTAAAAAATATTTGTGTATAAATTGGTATAAATGTGTGTGTGTGTGTGTATGTGTACATCTGTCACATTATCATACACATGCACATGTGTATATATACATATATTTGTGTTAAAACAATCTTTTGTTTTCTTTACAGCAAAGCACAAGCAGTTTGGTAAATTAAGGGATCAGGGCACTAAAGCAGGACAATAAATTCATGACTTCAGAGACTTCTGTCATACTCCTGACTCCAAGATTAAGTTGTTTACACTGTTTCCCACCTCATAGTGTTGTTTATTCTGCTTATTCATAACATAACTCTTTGGGTACCAAGGACTGAACCTTACTCTTACTCTAATTTAAGTTTAGAAGTCCAAGTACCTACACCTGCACCTGAGTTAGTCATTCTGACAGGAAGAAATAAGCAGCTCAGAGGTAGATGTTCACTTAACAGCTACATCTGGTCATCTGACCTTGATTTCAGTTGGTAATTCTTGAGCTTCAATTATTTATCACAATAGACAAACACGAGTTAACTGCATGCTAGCAAACTGCCCTTCAGAGATGGGAGTAAACAGAGCGCGCTGTAATGCACATTACTCCTCAGATGTTGGAAAAAACATGCACCAGAGCTGAGAGGCAACAGCAGAAGGTCAGCAAAAAGTGCCCAGTGGTTTATCAGTAAACAAGCGTATACTTTGTTACGTGAAAGGTCATTTGCTGGGATTCCAGAGAGAGTTTGTTAATGCTGTATGAATAATAAACTGGACATTCATAACAAAATATCAAAGACATAGCTATTCCTAAATCAGTGTCTTGAAGTAACCAAATGGGGAACAATACCGCAATAACTTTGTTCCAGGTATTCTTTCCTTCTAATTGATCATTTTCCAGAAACTGCAATAAAATACTGCTCTATTAGTCACATTGTCCAGGAGTCAGTCTTATAATGTGACATTAGACATCTTTCTATGTTATTCTTCTCTCTTGCATTCAATGAAAGGAATTTTGATTAGACAGTGAAATGAACTATGAATTAATGCAGATTTACAGTGGGAGATATTGGCCTTATTTTTCCCTGTACCAGATAAGTTGGTATGCTTCTACGAAATCTTATACAATCACCTCCTGGTAAAATATTAGTTTCTAACTTTCTTCTTCTGTACAGATTTAAGAATTAGATTCTGATTGAAGTGATTGAGCTCCTGTATGACTGTCAACATTTACTCTTTATTCTAGGTAAATTACTATTTTCTTGGAGTTTCCTGTATGTTTGCAGATGTCTTCTTTTTCAGAGGGCAATTATTCTATGTAAAAATGCATGAGATGTATCAATAGTTGTGACCTCTCTGTCATTGGCCCTTGCTGATAAATTTCTCGAAGGAACTCTGTCAACGGGTTGGGACTGAGGGAGGCTAAACTTTGTGGAAGGAAATCTATCACACAGTGAACTGTGCTTATAGCTTGCTTATTACAAGACATGAAAAATAAATGGTTTGAGTGTGAAGCATATTTTTTCACCCAGAGAATGACTTGGGGCATAATGGACTGCATTCAGGAATCTTCAGTTATTTTAGTCAATGTTTTATGTATTTGCTTTCATTTTCTGCCAAAATATAGTCCTAATTTTTCAGGCATATGCTTCCTTTTAGTCAGAAAATAACATTTAGAAATGCGGTGTATTTCATTCCTTCTAGCTTAAGCCCTAGAACTTGTATTGCATCTTTGTCCACAACAGAAGGTAAGTTTTAAACTACCAAGAAACTTACCTGATGTATTGGCAAAGCATCACCTCATAGTTCAGTATAATATGCATAGGGCTCAGCCTCAGAGGATTCAGTGAGTGAAACAGTAGCAGAATGGGATTATTACTTACAAAGAGTAAAAGTAATGGATAAGTACAGCAAGCACTGGAATTGAACTTCTTTGTCTCTGCGTAGTCCAAAATCTATTGCAGAGGAGAATCAAGGGGACACAATAGTTTTCTTAGTACCCAAAAAATCCCCCAAAATAAATTAAATAGTAGCCATGGGAAAACACAGTAGAGGGGTATACTGCCTCTATCTAATCAGACCACTAAAGGGAGTTCATACTGGCATTGCAGATACAAAATGAAGATTAAAATATAAGATAGCTTTTCCATACAGCAATTAAGAACACCAACAATTACTGGGTATTGGGAAAGTGAAATACCAATCATTTCAGATCAGAATATTTATCGGAGGAAAAGGAACAAAAATAAAAGGTAGTAACTCATTGTACAGTTATTCAGAACAGTAATCTTCGTCATTCAGTTTCAAACACCTTTTGCTATTTATTAGAAATTCATTGACCATTCAATACAATTTTTACCAGAGCCTGTAGTGATAGGACAAGAGATAATGGTTTTAAACTGAAAGAGGGTCTATTTAGATTAGTTATAAGGAACAAATTCTTTACTATGAAGGTGGTGAGACACTGCCACAGGTTGCCCAGAGAAGTTGTGGATGCCCCATCATTGGAAGTGCTCACTGTCAAGTTGGACGAGGCTTTGAGCAACCTGAGCTAGTGAAGGATGTCCCTGCCCATGGCAGGGGTGTTGGACTGGATGATTTTTAAAGGTCCCTTCCAGCCCAAACCATTCTGTGGTTCTACATATCTGACTGCAATACAATTTATATAAATCCTGCAGTATCACTAAAATACACTTCATTAGTGTACACATCCGTGCATGTCTATGTGTGTATACACTCACAGAATCCCTCAAAACATGTGAATTTAGGTCTGGAATTTAACATTTTGAATTAAAATACATCTGATGTCTGTAGGAGTCTTACCATTTAACACCACTCCTCAAGTGAGAGCTTACTTTTTTCCATTCTAAAGATGCTGCCAAAATTATAATTTTCTTTTTAAATCAACCTGAGTGACTACTGGGGATAAGTATATATGATTTTTTTTTTTGTTTAAAAATGTCAAGTCTGTCTGATTGAATAGTATAGTAAAAATAATAACAAAATTTGACATTGAAATGCATAAATATTTGTTGGAACCAAATTTTAATCTGTATCTAACACCTGATCCAAAGTGCAGAGTACAAAAATTAATTACAGAAATGGTCAACTAGTAAATAAAAATTGTACTGTGTGATACTAATGAACGTAATTTCCAAGTTAAAATATAAAATGTTTAATAAATTCTCTATAAGTTGTTCTTGTTACAAGATGTATTTATGAAGGTCATTGATAGGTAAGATCAGCTTGGATAATTGTTGATAATGAATTGGTTGATCATCTTTAATATGTAAGAATGGGCAGGAACAACTTTGGGGTAATGGAGTCCAGCCCCACCAGAACTTGATAAAACTCAATAAAATCTTTCTGAGTCATATTTACCTCTTGTGCTAATTGCTGATGACATGCATCACGCCTGACACTACAACATTCAGAAACAGTGGGTTTGCTTCTCAGTAGAAGGTATGCTGTGCTCACACAGTAGCCCTCAGTCGGGATTTCCCTGGCTGCAAGCCAGAAGTGGGCATTATGGGTTCATGATGAACAAGCCCAGAGGAGCTGGGGCCTTGACCAGTGTCAGTGTGAAATGTGTGTGTATGTGTGCATGCACATTTCAGAAGACAAATCTTAGAATACAATATTACTGCCCACTCACTATACCCATCCTGCTGAGAAAACACAGTTTTGATTACATATCATTGAGTGGTGTAGTTTTGTTCTTGCAGACACCCCACTGAAATTTCCTTGTGGCAAGCAACGTACAAGACTAATGGCCCTTTCTTCTGTCGTCCAAACTCTAGCAGCTGAATAATCTTGTCTTGTTAGTATTATATTAATAATGAATAACCAATACATTTTTTGTATAATATTGTTCTCCTAGACCTCCTCTGTGTTATATGCATACATATCCACACGTACATACACACACACACACAAAGAAAAATCTACTGCAAGATTTTCTGTTGAAATCCCCACCAGCTAAAAAAACATTAGAGTTGCCACAGGTAATAAGATTCACTATATCACTGGCTCTGTTAATTCCTTTATGCTTAATAACATGAAATTGAAGACATGTCTTCTACACCCTTTTCTCTCACCTCCTTAGAGTCTTTGCTTGGTGCCTCTGGTGATACTTTTAAAACTTTTGCTTTTATTTTTGTTCTACACATCAAGTAAGATACATCATGTAATGCAGAAACTACAATGGAAGAAAAGCAACCAAAAACTTAGAAACAAAACAGCCTAGTTGTTCTTATAATTATATTTGCATGAAACTCTTGTACAAAGAAAGAAGAAATTGTAAATTGTCTCTACTAAAAGTTTTACAAAAAGTTGCAGAAACAAGACAGCACTCACTTGAGTTTTGTTGTGTCACAATAGCCTAATACCATAAGTACCAAATGGCACGCTAATATTAATGATCCAGCAAATTTCACTGGGTTGTTTTTTTAATGAAGTTATTAATCTGAGTATTCGTAAGTCTTTATCTGAGTTCCAGTAGATACAATTGAATTTTTATGAAGGTTGAGCAAGTATTTGTGAAAAAGTATGGGCTTTTTTATTCTTTTTTTTGCTAGCATATATAATAATTTGATTTTTCCTTAAAATTCTGCTGGAAAATTTTGAACATTACTTAGCCTTTACTGTAGCTTTGGATTACATATAATCCAAATTAGTTATGTAGTATCATGTATTATGTATATCAGTTATGTAGTATCAGTGTCCCCAATATACTGAAGAGGGTGGCTGTCACTTTTAAATGTATGGCTACTGTAAGAACATAAAATGAGGAGTATGTAATTGGATCAAAAATCCATCTGTGTACGATGGATGTCAGTATCCTGTTTCTGCCATTGGCCAAGAAGAGATTTACAGGTAAGAATACCATTACAGGGGAAAATGCCATGTGACTGAAGTGATGCAAATAAACAGCTTGCTTTTGTTTTGTAGTTTTTCTAATTCCTTGACACACAAAAAAATCCACCCATAAAACATAAAACAGAAAAAAGAAAAAAAAAGGAAGGTACATTTAGGAATTTAGGTCAGAAAAAAAAAAGGTCTTTTTTTTTCTGAGTATATATTTACACACTCATGTAACCATCACACATATGCGGAGGTTGTATTATTTTCTAAAAGTTTTGTTTAAAAATTGCCTCTAGTTAAGCCTCAGGTCTTCATGTTTTTTTTTGTTTTTTTTTTTTTTTTTTTAAAGCTATATCTTTAATGAAAAAATACCCAATTCGAAAAACTAGGAAATATTTTAATTTTTATTTTTCCCACATATTTTCTCTTTTTCAGAAAGAAATACTAAAATGTTGTGTTTTCAGATAGGTAAAGAACTCCTTTATTTTTGTCTGCTCTTACCTGTAATTCTTCACAGAAACTGCTCATGAGTGTAAAGTGTTTGGGAAGAGCCTGACATCCTATAACAATATTTACTCTACATCAAAATGAAATCTTGTTGAAGCTCTCTTCTTCCTTCACGTTGTACAACATCTAGAATGCACATATGCAGTTTGACATTGAAATGCCACAGCACTCCCTTGTTTAGCAAAGTTGGCAAGAGGGAAAATATTATGCCAGTCCTTTAAAGCCAGAAGTGCTTCCCTCTCCACTTACACATGCAGTTCAAGTTGCAGTCATATAATTGGGTCTCAGATACCTGAGAAATTGCCTCTCTCTCTCTTTCTCGAATCCCCATGCCAAGTTAAGAATTACTATTAAAGGTCTCACTTTCATTCTCCAATTGCTTTTTTCTCAGAAAGCTTCACTGTGGTACTCTAGCAATTTGCTTGCTTTTATCTGTTGATTTTCAAGTGTGTTAAGTTGAAGTTAGAGAGCAGAGAGCTAACTTCTTTCTCAGGTTTTTCTTATGGATGAGTTTCAGATATCTTATGGTATTTTAAAAATGCAATTCTGTATATTATATTTAACTCAATGTTGTAAAATCACCAATTATACAGTCTTAAACAATTGTTATTTTTCTCTGTGTGTGCATACGAGAGGATTCTCTCATTTGATATGTTTTTTGCTCACAGCACTGAAAAAATACAGAGAGAAGCTGAAGAGATTTGGGGTCATAGTCTTGTTGGGTTCTTCTCTGGATTTCATCTCAGCTGCAGCTCTGCTCTTTTCAGCAGGGTAAATGTGACTGACAACTAAGTTACAAAACAGATATATAGACAGACAGATTAACTTTGTGCCTCATAAAGATTAAGCGTACATGTAGTTTTGAAGGAAATCTTTCTCATTCATAGTTGTTGGAATCAATACCTATATTAATCATACATGTCTACATGTGTATGTTTGTATGTGCTTTGTGGTGAAAAGACTATTCTTTTTCAACATCAGTTCATGTTTCATACACGAACACAGTAGTCTTTTTTTCAGAAGTAAGCGAACTTTTATGTCACTCAATCTAAATAAGTACATTTTAGAGAAGCTTGGCATCTAGCATTCTGAAAATCAGGTGCTGGAGAAAAATAAAAAAGCATCTAAAAGTAACAGTGGGTTTCATATCTAAAAACAGCCATCTAAAAGTTAGGCATAGCTTCTGAGCTGCCTCTACAGTCAACAGAGAAAAATGAGTGGCCCAACATCTCAGTTGTTGCTTTAGCTGCCCACCATATGCCTGAGGTGAATTTCTTCTTGCCCTGTTTTATCATTTCTGAGGTCTCTCTTGTTCCCATCATCCTGCACCTTTGCTTTCCAGTACCGTTGATCCCTACTGCACTTTACTGTGAATTGTGCTATTCCAAATCTACAACTCTCCTCATCAGTTTGACCAGCCTTTTGCAAAGATTATCTTGGCTCCACTTTGTCAGGAGCATCCCTTCTCCCCATACCAGTCCTCCATCCTCAAAGTGTGTCCCATGATTGTAAAAGCCAAATTCCTGCCAACATCACCAGATGCACAACCAGATTGTTGACCTGCAGGTGCTAAAATTAATATAATTGTATGACTTTGGTGTGACAGGACTCAAAATCAGCCAGGGTTTTGAGGTAGATCTGTTTAGATTTTCTCCAGTCCAAAAACAGAATGATATTTAAACCTAGTTTTAATTTTGGTTTTAGTAGACTAAAACCTAGAATAGGTAACTCTGTGAATAAAGAAAACCTACAGTTTTGTTGTAGTAAAATAATCACTGCCAGAGAGATCTCCTGGGCACTGGAACTTCATTGCCTGTGCTATTAACTTGTTAGGGAGGTGTCTAGCAGATATCCTGACTGGACCCTAGCAAGATTTGGATTTAGCACGAGTCAGATACCTTTCTCAATAGGCAGCATGCATTCAGCCACCCTGTTTTGGAAGCTATGAAAGTATAATAGTATGGGCCATTCCACGCTGAAGAACAATTTAGGGAGCATTTTGTTTGCCAGTTTAAATGTAGTAAACATGATTAGGAAAAGCAGAATAAAAAGGAAAAAAAAAAATAGCATTAGAAACTACTTTTATTCTGCCAGCTGTGTCCTTGCAGACAGGTTCTGGCTGTCAGTCCAACCCCTGAAACTCAGATTTTTGAATTACGAGAAACTATATTCACTTCTTTCTAGTTCCTAGAAAATTTTCTCCATACTCTAGCTGACCACTTCTCCAAAGTAGTTTCTCAGCCTATGCTCAAAACGTAAACTTCTAAATCTTTCTATGAGTCTTTCAAGCCTTTTCTGTCTGGGCATGCTCAGTTAATCTCACCCACATATTTCCAACCCCCCCTTTTATTTTTGTTTTGTTTTGCTGTTTGTTTGGTCTTTTTATTTTTGTTTGTTTTAATTTCTGGGAAGTTCCATGTGTCCCAGTGACTTCTTAAAGGATTATAACCCAAGAACATATACACATATGATATCTTTCCTTAAATACGGCATTACTCCCAAGCTAATTAGCTGAATTCTCAGCAGGGCTAATTAGCTTGGGCGGAGCTCCATGGTGAGGGATATGTTGTCTTTGGTTCCAGAGCAACGGTGTTTGGGCCAACAAGTGCTCTGCACAGTTCTGTACTCAGCAGGGTAAAATCCTTCATCAGAAATCTGAGTTGCAGCAACTGTCTTGCAAAACTTGGCTCATTTGTACCTAGTTAAAATATGTGACTTGTGCTGCTGCTTTTTCCTCTAGACATGGTATTTCCCAGTCTAATTCCATTTGTCGTTTTAGAAACCAGTTTGTGTGAAAGCTGAAGCACAAAACATGCTGGCAGGGCATTGCAGCAGGTGCATAGTCACCGTGCTCTGTCATGTATAACTTTACAGACACTAGAGACACTAAAGACATTGTTAAAATGATTATCTGTAATCCTAGACATTAAAAGGGGGTAGTAGGCCAAAATTTTTCTCTCTGTTGAAGAAGAATCTTGTTAGAAACTAATGCAAATTATTGATGGGTCATTTGTGCCTCATTCGCATAACTGTGGGTCTAGATTTTCATGACAGATGGATGAGTTGACATTCTTGGTACAAACTGTGCTCCCTGCAAATACATTAGTATACATACATGGTATTTTGCCTCTCTGAAGTCGTGTACGTCTGTTTGGATGGCATTTTGCCTACTCAGAAGTCAGCACAGAAGTCAAGCAATGGTAGGTTTCTGTGGACAGTTGGCATTACCCTGCAAATGTCACTTTTTTTCAGGAATTCTTTGTTCTGTGCCAGTATTACATATTGGCACCACATGCCTCTTTACACCTAATTACATGAGTTGACACTTACATGACAGAACAGAAATGGTTGATCTGAGGAAAGAAAGAAAGGTTGAAAATTATGGTTGCTTTTACAAACACAAGTAATGTGTTTTCAGACTTGTTGGAATGTCAATATGCAGGAAGAGTCATGACCCTTTCACTCTCTCATGTTCAAGTAATTTTCCTAAAAAGTAATGATCATCAGTGTCCCCTGTTTTGGCACAGATGAATGTCTGTTAAGGCTAAGTCCTTCTACTAAGAAGTTTGTATTATGCATGTACTGAAATTTTCAGGGGGGAAATTGAAAGAGAGAATCGTTCTGTTTCTTGTAAAACCAGGAAAAGAAATAGTTTTTCTGTTGTGAAATCCACTAGAAATAAAAAGTGGAGGTAATATACCTAAATGTAGCACACAGATAACTGGTTTGGGACTTCTAGAGTTATGCTCATTCTTTTCTAGAGCTCTTTTCTGTCTCATCCATGTACAGTCCAACAGAGGGTTTAAACAAAAGAGGGCTTAAAAGCAATTCTGTACAGTTACCTCTACACTTACCGGTAAGTAGCAGTTCAGCATCATTAGTATGTCCCTTTCTTCCTCTTTCTTCTTATTCTTCTTGTTTTTCTTTTCTCTTCTCTTTACAATATTCATAGGGTATATCTACTGTTTGCATCGTCCTGGCTGAAAGACCATGATACAGTTAAACTGGCTAATTTTGCCTAAAAACAAAACTAACAAAAAAAAAAAAAAATGGGGGGATAGCTTTCTTTTGGATTGGTGAATGGTGGGTCCAACAAGCACCCAGGCTGGAGCAAGGAAGGGCAGAGGAGCAAGGTTCTCTACACATATAAGCATCAATGAGATTAGCTCAGCAGCTCATAGAAACACAACTTTAGGTGCTTCCCCGTAGACCAATGATACCTTTGGTTTTTCATTTTGGCAGGTAGCTGACTTTGGGGAACTGATTAAGTCTGACTGGGAATGTTACTCAAATAAGCAAGATGGCCACTTTTTACTGAGGACATCTGCTAAACTGTTCCACAGCCTCCTCACAGTCAGGTCACTTTCTTCCCTCAAATCTATAAAGACAAGTAAGCTCTTCCATATTCACTAGAAGAAGACTAGAGAATGTCAGGTATTGCAACGGAAAACTTCTAGGAAATAATTTGCTTGCAACAGAGATAGTAAATACTTAAATAGCTTGTATGTGTCTGCTTAAATACAGTTAAACTAGTTTGGATGTTCATACCCACATCACTTCAGCTAATTCTATAATGAAGACATAGCCATACGTAATCTATTTGAAATAATAGCAATAATAATATAAATATAAATACAAATACAAATATAAATACAAATAATTATCTTCATGATCCAGTTGCTCAAACTTGTTCTCTTTCAACTTTGCTAAATTATTTTACCCTTCCACTCCTCCCAAAGTCATGAAAGAAAAGTAAACAGGGGTGAGGAACATGTGTCTTACCTTTTCATTTTTACTAGTTTGTAGGATGGATTGACCACAAAGAAGAAAAGAACAGCATCCTACAAAATGAGAGAACTGCAAATGCATAATCTTGGTTCATACAACCCCTCCCAAAAGCTTACTATTACATCTGGGTATTCTTTCCAAAAGGCATGTAAAGGTATAACTGTATTTTGAAAGGAAGCATTTAATATGAGTTGCAAGCTGTAACAATATGACTTTGTCTTAGAGATCTATGGAAAAGTTAATATATCAGTTAACAAAAACCTTGCCTGCAAAACAACTGCTGTTGTTTAAGAAGGGACTAGTCCTCATCCATTAAATACCTCACATATCACCCACATATGTGAAGCAGTCTTTGAGACTTTGATTTATCCTATCTAACTATAAGTATCAACTTGTATGCCCTAATGGGGATTTTAATCCCAATTAGTAGCTCAGACTTTCTTGATAATTGATAAAGAGAATGAAGTACTTCCAGGCAGTGATTCAGATGGAAAGAATCACCTTCTAGAGATGCCTCTCTTTCTCTTCAGTGCCTGTATAAGGGTTCTGGGCTTTTTGTTTTGGCACTGTAGTGGAATTAGATGGGATAAATGTGGATATGTTTCTGGGTTCATTCTTAGTTCAGTTCAGTGTAAGTAAATTGAGTTTGCCTAAATGACTTGCACTGCTTCCTTAAAACAATCTGGTTTATTTGGCCTGAAATGGGCCAGCAGTAGTCATGCATCCAGTTATCACATCTCAAGTGAATAGTGATAACTAACAGCTATGGAGCTGTCATCTGCTGAATAGCTCCAGCTGTTCTGTAAGCCAGCATCTGGCTACATCCCCACCCCTCAGAAAAAAAAAAAAAAAAAAAAAATCAAGAAACATTCTAAGTTCTTCCCTTAAGTAGTTATTTTAGGGCATTATTTTTGTTAGGTGTAATAATGTAAAATGTAAAAAGGCATTATTTTCTGTAAGATGTTTAATAGTATTTACTACATAAGTTCAAAAGTCTAAGCAAGCAGAATTAAATATGTATGATTTTGGTACAACCTTATGTACCTCTGTGAGTAAGAATAGACTACAACAGTTCATGCTTATAAAATATTTTCTTTGCAATATATTTCTTTGCAATAAGAATTTATTTTAAAATAACCGTTTATAAATTTCTTCAGTGAAAATTTTGCCTAAAGCTTCTGTAAAAGTAACAAAAAAGGGAGAAACATCCCCAAACAACCCATGTTTAATACTTGTGCAGATAGGTTTGCATGAATTTTCTGAGGATTTTCCATTTTTGTGAGAAACATAATTGGTAGAAATGTGACTCTAAATTGAGGATTTAGAGAAATCTAAAGATTGGAGGGGGAGGAGGCAGAATGCTGTTTGGTGGGAGAAATACGGATATGATATCTCTAAAACTGCACAGGAGACCAGATCAGAGAACTGTATAGGTTGGGAAAAAATGGTGTAACAAGGTGCACTGATGAAATATAAGCTGCATATCGCACTGGTTCCTGTTGGTTCCTATGGCTCCTCTGTGGTTCCCATGAACTTCTAGAGAGCTCACTGGTGTTTGCATATAAGGCAATAAGGATGAGAAAGTATAATAATCCCCAATATCAAACCCAGACAATCCCAGTTTCTAAGTAGTGTTATCCCTCCTAGATATGATAGTGGTTTTAGTGGATTTACTTATGTCCTGCTCTGCCTTCAGAGCGTCAGGCTGGCATTTTTTTTACAAATGTCACTTGGAAATATGTTCTTCTTGTGACCTCCCACTTGGTATTACAAGTGCCCTAGAAATCTTCTGCAGTGAAGCAAGTGAGCTACTGAAAGACCTAGAGGGGAGTCAGAGGAATGACATTTTAAGGGGCAAGCAATTTTTTACAACAAATTCTGAAGGTGACAAAAGCTTCTGGGCCAGAATTAAGGAGGGTGCTTTGACAAGTCCAGCTGCATTTTTCTAGGACTTAAGACTGATCGATGGTGGGTTAAGAGAGAAGAGAAAAAAGTATTCAAAGCTATTGAAATACCGCCACCTAAATAT
The DNA here is from genome assembly GCF_965183815.1 of Platalea leucorodia. Lineage (NCBI taxonomy): Eukaryota > Metazoa > Chordata > Aves > Pelecaniformes > Threskiornithidae > Platalea > Platalea leucorodia. The sequence continues at coordinate 36,560,299 of NC_138824.1, read as the reverse complement.
TCATTGGAACATTTGCTGATTCTTCGTATGATAATATATTGAAGCAATTCATACCTAACCTTTCTCCAAAAAAGGCCATGCTCTTTAAAAGCTAAAGCTAAATATGCACTAAAAAAGTTGTACTGCTTCACTAGTCTCCCCCGAGAGTTATGCCAAATCTGTATGGGAAGAGAATCTGTTTTACCTAGATAATTATCTCCAGTTCTGGTGACATTCTGGTGACATTCTGCATAAATGTACGGCAAAACATCACAGTGTTTTGAAGATACCTGATACTGATACAAAACCAGTACACAGGCATGCTTTCCTCATTTGAAGAGGAAGGGAATATTAGAGCACATTCCAGATTTTTTCAGCAGCACTATCAACAAATGCTGATTTCCAATTACCATTTTTGCCTTTGGAGTTCATGATGTCAGTCTGTTTGAGAATTACCAGGGCTTAGAAGGCTGACGAGATTGCAAAATTCACTCATAAATTCATTAACATATGAGTAAGCTTTAGAAACACACGGGTAGGTTTTAGAAACACATGGGTAGGTTTTAGAAACACACAAATAAGCTTTAGAAATAGCTGTGTTCTGCGTTTCATTCAAATGCAGGCAGTCTGCCTCCAGACAGGTCTCAGATGGCCTCTCCTCCTGCTCCATGGTTACTCTGGAGGATGCTGCCTACAGCTCTTTGATGTAATGACTGAGCATGCTGTCCCTACCAACAAGGTAGTATGTATTAGCCCCAGAGCAGGGTGATAGCTGGAGTAATGAACATTCATTTATGGACTTTATGATCTTTTTCAGTATCAAACTTCTTTAGATTTTTTTTAAAATACTATAAGTTGCCCAAGCCCTTGTAATGTTCTTGTTTCCTGTTTCACAAGCCTCATTTGAATGTTATCACTCTCCCAAATGAGAACTGTAACAACCTTGTTTTGCTTACCAGCCTGCCAAGATAATGAAGAATGGAACATTCAGCAAAATAGAAAATCCATATCAATATTACCCCAGATAATATCACTTCATAAGGAGCTATTTTATCCCAGTATGGCCTCAATATGCTGTGAAATCCACACCTAATATATGTACAATAAAAAATACAAGTGTGAGATTTATCTTATCTAAATAACCATCAAAAACTTAAACACCAAGCTTAGTAATTTGATCTCCCACTTTAAAGAATACAGAGAGAGAAGCACCACTGTTAAAAACCATGTGGCCAAAGGTACTTTCTACAAAATGTGCATTTGGATGTTCAAAAGTACCTGTAGACACCTGCAATTAGGAGAGATGAAAATCTTTTCTTCCAGGTAGTCACGTATCCTTCTAAACAGGAGAAAAGAATCTGGCAGTCTAAAGCACTCATATCACCTCTTGACAAAAGAAATAGCCTAGTATGACTAGCTTAGACTAGCCGACATACCTGACACAGTATGGCCTAGAGATCCTTTCTTCAATGATTCCAGAATCGTAGAATCATAGAATGGTTTGGGTTAGAAGGGACATTTAATGGTCATTTAGTCCAACCCCCTTTCAATAAGCAGGGACATCTTCAACTAGATCAGGTTGCTCAGAGCCCTGTCCAACCTGACCTTGAATGTTTCTACGGATGAGGCATCTACAACCTCTCTGGACAACCTGTTCCAGTGTTTTACCACCCTCATCATTGTAAAAAATTTCTTCCTTATAACTAGTCTAACTAGTTTAAAACCATTACCCCTTGTCCTATCACTACAGGCCTTATTAAAAAGTCTGTCCTCATCTTTCTCATAAGCCCCCTTTAACTATTGAAAGGCCGCAAGTAGGTCTCCTTCTTTTCTCCTTCTTTTCTTCTTCTTTTCTCCTTCTTTTTAGCCTTCTTTTCTCCAGGCTAAATAACCCAACCTCTCTCAGCCTTTCCTCATAGGAAAGGTGTTCCATCCCTCTGACCATTTTCGTGGCCCTCCTCTGGACCTGCTCCAACAGGTCCATGTCTTTCCTGTACTGGGACCCCAGAACTGGACACAGTACTCCAGGTGAGGTCTCATCAGAGCAGAGTAGAGGGGCAGAATCACCTCCCACAGCCTGCTGGCCACGATTCTTTTGATGCAGCCCAGAATACGTTTGGCCTTCTGGGCTGTGAGCGCATATTGCCGTCTCATGTCCAGTTTTTCATCCACTGGTACCCCCGAGTCCTTCTCCTCAGGGCTGCTCTCAATCCCTTCATTCCCCAGCCTGTATTGATACTGGGGGTTGCCCCGACCCAGGTGCAGGACCTTGCACTTGGCCTTGTTGAACCTCATGATGTTCAAAAGGCCTACTTCTCGAGCTTGTGAAGGTCCTTCTGGATGGCATCCTGTCCCTCAGGCATGTCAACTGCACCGCTCAGCTTGGTGCCATCTGCAAATTTTCTGAGGGTGCACTCGATCCCACTGTTTATGTCATTGATGAAGATATTAAACAGTACTTGTCCCAACACGGACCCCTGAGGGACACGACTTATCACTGTTGTCTGTCTGGATATTGGGCCATTGACCACTACCCTCTGGATGTGACCATCCAGCCAATTCCTTATCCACCAACCAGTCCATCCGTCAAATCCGTATCTCTCCAATTTAGAGAGAAGGACGTTGTGGGGACCATGTCAAAGGCCTTACAGAAGTCCAGATAGATGACATCCATAGGTCTTCCCTCATCCACTGATGTAGTCACTCCATGATAGAAAGCCACTAGGTTGGTCAGGCAAGACTTGCCCTTCATGCAACAATGCTGGCTGTGTCAAATCACCTTGACAATCGTGTCCTCCATGTGCCTTAGCATAGCTTCTAGGAGAATTTGTTCCATGATCTTCCCAGGCACAGAGGTGAGGCTGACAGGTCGGTAGTTTCCAGGGTCCTCCTTTCTACCCTTTTTAAAAACGGGTGCAATGTTTCCCTTTTTCTAGTTCCCAGGGACTTCACCTGACTGCCATGACTTTTCAAATATTATAGCGAGTGGCTTGGCAACTACATCAGCCAATTCCCTCAGGACTCTGGGATGCACCTCCTCAGGACCCATAGACTTATGTATGTTCAGGTTCCTCAGGCAGTCGCAAACCTGATCTTCACTTACAGTGGGAGGAACTTTGTTCCCCCAGTCCCTGCCTTGTGGTCCATCCACTCAAGAGGTGTGGGAAGAGAAGTTGCCAGTGAAGACTGAGGCAAAAAAGTTAAAGCCTTCTCCTCATCTGTTTTTATCAGTTTGCCAGTCATGTTCATCAGTGGGGGTACACTTTCTTTAACCTTTCTTTTCTGGCTGACATACCTGTAGAAGCCTTTCTTATAATTCTTTATGTCCCCTGCCAAGCTCAGCTCCAGCCGTGCCTTGGCCTTCCTGACCTCATCCCTACAGAGCCAGGCAACATCCCTATACTCTTCCCAGGATACCTGTCCCTGCTTCCACTGCCTGTGCATTTCCTTCTTGCCCTTTAGTTTGACCAGCAGGTCTTGACTTAGCCATGCCGGTCTCTTGCCTTCCTTTCTTGATTTCTTACACCTGGGGATTGAGAGCTCTTGCACTCTATGGAAAGCATCCTTAAAGACCTGCCAGATCTGTTCTTCTCCCTTGTCCCTGAGCACAGTTTCCCAGGGGGTCCTATTGACTAATTCCTTGAACAGCTGTAAGTTTGCTTTCCTAAAATTCAGGGTCCAGACTTTACTCTTTGCCTGACCCATATCTCTCAGGACTGTGAACTCCACCAGTGCATGATCACTGCAGCCCAGGCTGCCTCCCATCTTAATGTCTCCGACTAGCTCACTTGCATTGGTGACCATCAGGTCCATATTGCATCCCCTCTGGTAGGACTGTTTATTACCTGGTTAAGAAGTTGTTATCCTCAATGTGCTCCAGGAGTCTCCTGGATTGCCTACAGCTCACTGTGCTACAGAAGGTTTGGATTTTCCTCAGTATGGACAAAGTCATTTGGGAAATATCATAGTTTTGTCTGTAATGTAAACTTTCAGACAGATCTTCTGCGTAACTTGCAAATCACTTTGCCTTTTGCATTCTCTCATAATGCTGGCTTTCTTGTGCTTGAAAAACCCATCTTCATCAGCTCTGTATATGAAAAAGATGAAGTACCTTTTTACAAAACAACACTCATTTTTCTCACTTTAAAATTCCTTTGCACTCCTACCAGATGTTCTTTCTAGGTTTCATGGAAACAAATTGAGTCATCTAAGTTGTGAAGTTATCTTCACATCTCAAAATTTGTAATAGACCATTTACTACCTACTGAAACATCCCCGGGGCACTCATGAGTCACAAAGGCATTCCTTGGGTTTGAAACCCCTGTGGGTGTCGCAAAAGGAGTTCTTTCTTCATCTGCAAGTGGTAGTTTAATCTGGTGACATCCAAACGCCAGAACCAAACTACTGAAATATTTTGTTCCTGACACTTTAATGAGTTGATTAGCTAAGTGTGGAAATGGGTAGCTGCCTTCAATTGACTAAGGATTTCTGTAGTCAGCATAATCATTTACTTACCACTAGATTTATTATTTTTTTAATTGCGATTTAGATGTTCAAATGTTATGTAGATTGCTTAGCTGGGCCAGCTTTCAGAATGTGATTAATTACCTTTTTACCATTATCTTATTTATGAAGAAGCTACTTCATGGAAACACTCTAGGAGCACAGTCCAGCCTTGCATTCAACAACATTTTTCTCAGTCTTAATTTTGGGGAACACAATAGTAATCAAGGGCTAAATCAACTTCTCTAATCTCTGCTTTTTGCTACCCATAGTTCCTTTTATCTCATAATACCTTCAAATGCCTCACATATGAGGATCTTAAAGGCATCAATAATGTTGGACACTATTCTATGATCTTATTTCTAATTTCTTATACACCCTGTGCAGTCATAACGGTTGCCTTTACTCAGAAATCCAGTTTTAGTCTAGGTTGAAACAGAAGTCCAAAATGGATCTTTCTGGCTTCAAACAATTTGGAAAGTTCATTGTGACTGTGCCTTTCCTATACATTATGCTTATCTGAAAGAAGAGCAATTCATCTCATTCACATAGTAGCTATAGAAAATATCTTTATGACTGCAAGAATCTAAATTTCCTCGTACCTACTCACTAGAAGTGTATGAATATTGTTCAAGATTAAGTCTATTACTTTATCATAACACAGGGTTTTTAAATACCTTTCAGTGAAATTCATTCTCAACACAACATTAAAAATATCATTTATCATAAGAAATAGCCATTAATATGCAAAACCCCCTGATTCTATGTGAGATTAATTTTTTCTGTTGTCTATTCTACCTGGCTGATGATTAGCAGTAAACTATGTAATTTTTCCAGTACACTCTTTCTTCCTTTCAGCACTGTTTTTTTTTCCATAGATCAAACTTGGTTGATATCATGAGTTCAGCATCACTAGGCTTTTCAAGTGTCAGTGCCCCCAAGCATGTAAATGAGTACTGGACAGTTCTGTTAGTTGTTGATTGTATTAGCAACTTCTAATTTCTTTCTGGCTTCTGGCTTCCATATGATTGGGTAATTGGTTCTTCAGTGGCCTCCACTTCATTTGCAAATGCCATCTAACTTAGTAACCATTTGGAAAAACGTCCGTTTCATCAGACTTAGGCTGTCTAAATAAGCTAGTTTAGGCATCAAAAATAGTCTAACCACAGCAGTGTAGACTCCACATGCTAATTTCTTTTTATTTCCTTCTCACTTAGAAGCTTGTTTACAGCTAGTTGGTGTTATGTCTGTATAGTGCCTCAGCATAGACATACTATTTGCCCTATTCCTTTAAAAGTCTGTTAGGGTAGAAGACAAGGAGACTAAGGGCTGTGGAATTAGTGCTACTATGAAGTAGAGAACAAGAATGAAAATATAACTTTGAGGATAATATTGTTTACCCTATTCCAGTAAATTTCTTAGGCTAGTAAGTTCCTTGTTAGAAGAAAACAATTCTTAGTGTCCCTCTGCCACTTTTATATCATGTGTGGCTTACCTGGAGGGGACAGAATGAAATGCAAGTACTTCCTTTATTTACTTTGTCTTAGGGAAAAACTGAGACCTGATTAAAGAGGAGTAGGGGAACAAAAGTCTCTCTGAGCTCAGTTCTGCAACATAACGTCTCAATGGTTGCTGGAATCACAAGCTCTTTGGGTCCCTTACACTATTAGTTATAAATCTTCTTCTTTATACCCAGGAGCCTGGTTTAAAATCCTAGGAGCTTAGAAATGCTGCCTTAATGCTGTTCCCTCAACAATGCTGAGAGGAAAATGATCTTTCTTACCCTGTTTATTGCAAGCCATATTCTGAAGCTTTCATTTACCTCTGGCAATTATGTAATTGAGCTAATTTCTGTGAATGTGTTAAGTGTTCATTATTTAGCCCTACATTCAGAGCTGGTGAGAGACAATATTTAAAATATCAGATGCTCAACAGCCATAAAATATTCCATTGAAAGAATATCCTAGTCCATGCTAGAAGTTCTGAGGTTCAGTCCGGTAATTGCAATTCAGGCTGATTAAAGCACATGGAAAGGACACTAAACTGCAAGTTATCTCTATTTCACATAGAAAATACCTGCTCTTTATAATGAAAATAATAGTGTGAAGGAGCATGCTAATTTTACCTTGTAATCATATTATGAACATAGTGGGAAGGACGCTTGTGCAACAGGATGGTTATATCTTCATAATGTTATACATTACAGCTGGAAGTATTAATATATAGCATAGATCCTTCCCCAGGAACTGGAATCTCATCTGTGGCTGCATAAAACCTCAGCTTTATGCACCAGAATTTTCTAAATGCCTAACAAGAGAAAAATAAAATAAAAAAAAAAAAATAGAAGCAGTTTGTAAACTGAGAGATTGATACTTTCTTGATACATTGGCTGATAGGCAGTGCCAATTTAATTAAATGTTGGATATTTAATCTCAACAAGTTTTTTTAATAAAACAATAGAACAAAAATCTCTGACTTTTTAAGAAAAGATGTCCACAGATACCCTTGATTCTTTTTGGAAAATATACTGTTTCATTTAATCTGCTAAAGAATCTGATACATTTCCAATATTCTAAATGTTAAATTTCAATAGAAGACCATATATAACTTATTTTAGTGCTATCTTTTTAACTTGGAAAGCACCAGGGTAAAAATGGCTATAAAGCTACTAGGGCATATAAGACTTATTTCTTATTTTATCCTTCAAAAATTCGGGTTCTAGTTTGTTTACATGACAGATGACAGGAAACATTCTGGTTCCTCAAGTCTGTCCAGACTTCAAGGGAGGAAAGTGGTAAGAAACCCCTAATAGTCAGTACCAAAGGACAAAAAGATACTAACACAGTAATCTCTGCTGTTAACTACCACTTTCATGCAGGTTATACTTTTAGGATAAGAAAATGGTAGTATTGGTCTTCTGATAGTGATCAGATAACAAGCTCTAGTTTGACATTCATAAGAACAGATAACTAGTAGGATTCTTTTTTTCTTTATATCCCTTGCACTTGACAATTTTTTAGTTCTTTGCACATAATGAGAATTTACGTGTTTCAGAAGTTAGTTTTAGTTTAAGGAACAGAGACAGAGGGGCTGGCTCATCAGCAACTGTAACCACTGGTATCTGCACTAATAAAGTTAAAATGCAAGATATCACTGAACCAGAGTTCTTGTTCACTCTTAGTCACGAGATTTGTAATAACAATAATAGTAAAATCTGAATGAGGGTAGTTCAATAAGTAGCTATGTCTTCAAGGTCAGCATCAGAATGTGAATTCTGTGCTCATGCAACCTCCTATGTAAAGACGTTATAGACTAGTGGCTGTATACATAACATATTACCATGAAGAACCACATAGCCATGAAGGGGAATTGTTTTTTGACTCTCAGGCTTCTATAGCAAATGAAGAGAACTTGCTGGAATGCTAAGGTGTAAACTAACATTTGTGATTCACCACTGGCCCCATTCATGAGTACAATACTTAAATCCCACTGAAATATTTTTTTCTCTGACAGATAGAATCTATCATCAACAACAAATGACTGGAAACTAAGTTTTCCAGTATCTTGCTCTTTTTACTCAGCGTTTTCAATGTGTATAGACGTGCATGAGCCAGAATGATTTAGCTATTCACATTGGCAGCAGTTTACATACTATTTGCAAGGAAGTAGATGATTGTAACAAGGTGCAAAGCATCAGAGGATCCTGCCCAGGTATATTTTTTCTCTCACTTTTTCACTGTGTGCACTCTTACATGTCTGTCATTTAAGTGGGTAGAAAGTTCCATTTCAATAAGGCATTTGAAAATCCCAAGATGTATTCTGTGAAATTTTCATGAGTTAGAGCTCTGTGGGTAGTTTGTTGCCTAGCAAGAAACTGTTTTGCTTATATAACTGCAATCTATGCCACCAATAAGCTGTTACTATAACTACTTCCAAAATATTAATTAATTTTTATCTTCATCCCACTTTTATTTTGCTGTAACAATATTGGCTCAGTAGTATACCACAAAAGTAGAATCATTAGTTGTTTTCAAGAAAGACTTATGAAATGCATATGTAGTAGAGAAACTAGGGGTTTTTTTTAGGAGAAAAATTCATAATCAAATGAAATTTCTCCTCGTTCATCATTTACAACTACTAAGCAGCTAGTTAACTTTAAACAATAGAAGGAAGAGATGAAATCCATTCTGAATGTGTGAGATACTGTTGCATTTGAACAGAAGAACACATAGACAGATGGTGACAGAGAGATGGAGAACACTAACAGAGACAGTGAGATTGAAAAGAATATTTAGAAATTTCGATAGTAATAAAATACAATGAATTTTTATGTTTTACATTTTTATCTCAATTTCAATATTAATGTTGTGTGGAAAATACTTATTTTGCTTATGCGCAATAATTTTTCTGATAGATCCTAAAAATCCATTTCTGGATACTTCTATGATGGAAATAAAAACACCTGAATGGGGAAGTAAGTGACTGAAGAAATATGTGAACTTTGAGTTTCCACCTGAATTAAACTGGAATTCATGATAGCAGTCATAAGCATTCTCATTCAGAGAATGAGAATGTCATATCAATGAAGACTGAGAGCTATGTAGGAAAAACGAAATTAAAAGGAGGTAAATTTATCTAATTTTAGCTTTGTTACATAGCACATGAAATCCAATGACCTGTGTCTCTATCTGAAAAATTCAGAATATAAACCACTAACCAAGACTGTCCATTCTAGGTAGATTTCTGGAGAATAAAATACAAATCCAGAGACAGTACTAATGTCAGCTGAGGATAAACCAGAATAACTTCTATAAGTGGGGCATTCAATACTGATTATTTTTGTGTGAAGAAATATCATTTACAGAAAGAAAATGTATCTGTTCTCCAACTGGACAAGGTCATACCTTATCATGATGGATCTATGAACAATTACTTTAGACTCAAGAAGCTGTTCTTTTTCAGGACTGCAGAAGTCAGACTCAAGTTTTGCCAAAAACTTGAGAGGTGAGTATGTGCACAATGTAGTAAAGGTAAATTTATAAAAGACAAAAAAACTTTGATGATTTTACAGCCTCACAAAGGTGTTATTTGTGACCTAAGTTCCTATAAAGACAGACTTCTCTGAGCATTAGATGCTTCTAAATAGATTTTAATTTTTATCTGCTGCATGAATGTTCTATCTTTTGTATCCTATAGCAAGTGAATAATTGCTCATTAATAACAAGCTAGAACAAAATGTAACTGAGAAGTCCTCTTGTTATGCAGTGTCTAAAAATGATATTTATCATAGAAATTGTTCTGCTGGCAGCTAAAAAGAGACATTATCTCTAAGTGCCTGAAAGCTCTAATCATGAGAGGAGACCAGGTGAGTGCTGTATAAGCAGGAAAAAAGATGGCCCCTGGCAATAAAGCTTCAAATATAAATTTAAGGTGGGAAGCAGAAACAACAAATGGAAGATAAGGAGTCTTAAGGGGAAAAAAAAAAAAAAAAAGAAAAAAAAAGGGAGAGACAATAAGTGTTCTTGTGAAGGAGTCTTGAAGAAAGAGGTCTTGATACAGCAGGAAAATCTCTTGTTTACAGTTAGCCAGAAGAGTATACCCTTTCTGTCAAAAGATGTGAACCAACACAGCAGGTGGTTCATATTAAGGAAAGCTTTGTATAAGTATACCTAAACCTCCCTTGAATATACTAGTTATAGTCATAAGTAAAAGGTATGATTCAGAAGACTGATATATAAGCAGATACAACACATATGTAGGCTAAAGAAGTTATGTTTATCATCAACTATTATTTAAGCTTTAGCTTTTTTAGGATAGCATAAGCTAAATCTAGTAGAAAACTTTTTGATATGAATGAAATAGCATAGTAACACCATCACAATTTACCAATGTTAAGTTTTAATGGTAACAACATAAACCAAGTGAATCACCAAATGAAAATAAGCCTAAAATCAAGAGAGGTGCAACACTAAATAAATTGAAATTATTCTCATATTAATGAGCACGAGGACAAGAGAATATTCAAATAATAAAACATAAAGTAGAACTCTCAGTATAACAAGAATCTAAACTCTCATTATTTTCATTGTGAGATTCTCATAATCTTCGTTGTGAAAAGAAATCCTAGGAAAGCATCTGTAAATTAACCATCCTGTCTTTTTTCTTATGTCTTCCACAAATGTACCAATACGTAATGCCCATGATGGTCATTTGCATTTTTTTTCCTTTTGTCTTTTTTCAGCCTATAAATATTTTATTTCTCTTTGGAGAAAACAACAATACTGATATGTATTAAAAAGTGTGTTCTTGGACTGTCATGACTGAGATTCCTCAATCTAATTTCAGAATTTAATATATGTTTGAGCTACTTTCCCACACTGGAACCTACATTGAAAGCTAAACTAAGGCATATAAATTTCAATAAATTGTTCACTTAATAGTATAGATTCAAGCTAGAAAAAGGACAATTAACTTGAAGGAGGATAATAAAGTATTTGAAGAGTTTTGGAGAGTTCATATCTGAAACAACATTCAGCATAAAATTAAGCACTATGGTGAAAACTTTGCTAGCAACTGATGAAGGCTATAATTTTCAACAGACTGTAGTTTGTCAGTGATGTAATTTTTAAGCCACATATGGTTTATTTATCTGATTTTGGGGCAGACATTGTATTCAGTTCTGATCTGGGAATCCTGTTACACCAGTGTTGTTGAATGCTAGGTACTGCAGTTTTCAACAAGATGCTAATTAGGGTTTTTTTGGCTCATATAAATCTTAACCATATGTGAATAAAATAGGGAAAGTGGGTAGGTTTTACATATGGAAAAGATTGACATTTCATATACGTCCCAGATACTTATGCAATGAATTTGGCCAGACTAAAATTCAACACAGAAGCAACCACAGGTTTTACACTTAACAACACAAAATCTGTTTCTGCTTAGATATTTCAAATTAAAAATATAATCCTTAAGAATCACACATTTATGACATATAATAATAATTGCAACTAAGATGAAATTCAAGCAGGTAAGTTCTCAAAAAGATAGTCTATCTAAATTTAAAACACAGAAATAAGCACATCTGTTCTCCTTCACTGGTATATATAACAGCAATAATCTTAATTTATAAGACATTTTTTAACAGAGATAATTTGTTGTTGAATTCTAGACATATGTCCTAAACATATTTGCTATCAACAGAAGGGAAGGAGGGAGAGGAAGAAAGTGGGTATAATTAGTATCATCTAGACTTTGTGTGGTAGTCTCCATTGAAAAGGTTTATCTCTGCCCCAACTAGCTTAGAAGCTTGACTTCTAATGATATAACTACGTTCAGTTTTCCTTTACATATTCCTCATTACATGATGCACAAAAGTAAAATTACAGAACAGTGTACATAAGAGTGGAACACAATCAATGTTTTTTCTAGGCCCATTCCAGACTGTTTTTATATGCCAAGGTTGTAGAGGTTAATTAGAAATAGTGATTTCAAAGTTGAATAACCATATTTCTACATCATATCATAATAACTGTAAAAAGGTGAAATTTTATATAGATGAAGACTTTTTGTAGAAGTTCACATTTTTACTTTGGACATAAATTTCTCTTTTATCTCCCAGGTGGGATTCACGTCACCTAACACTTGCCATCTATTGTATAGACATCCACACTGGAGGTAGTTATTAAGGCCATTTTTGTAATCACTGTAGAGAAATACATTCCTGTAGATGCAATTCATTCCATCGTGAGACAGAAAATAAGTGCCTGTTTCTCTTCATTAAAGGTCTTTAGGTAGCTAGCATAGATGCAGTATATCTAAAAATGATATGAATTCTCCATATATTTTTTCATCTGAACGTGCCCAGGCTAGAGCGGAAGATTGGACTTACTGTATTTCTTACAGTACGTGCAGGGTAGCTGAGATCCTGAGTATATTGCTAGGGGAAACAAAACAGCTGTACTAAAAACTATATTTTTTCTCTGACAGAAGAGAAAAGTGAAATCATATTTGCTTCATCTATTTAATATTAAGGAAATAATTTAGATGTTCACATAATATTTTAAACATTGCAATAATATCAGTTTTGCATCCTAAAATTGCAGTGTTTCCTTGGTGCTAGTGACCCTAAGAATTTTGACATTTGGATGAGAATCAGGGACTTGGTTCTGTGAAGATATACATTCATATTTGTATATGTCAGCTGATAACAGCCTTATTTGCTTAACTCTATTTGTAATACCTGATAATAAACAGCATGATAGTAAATATTTTCAAGACAGGAAAGAAATGAGGAGGAAAAATAAAATGTTTATAAAATGTTTTGAGTCAGATGAAATAACATTCTTGCAGGACTGCGTGCATTTCCATCATGGTATTTATTTATTTCAAGTTTAATGCATAAATATATAAAGCTAAAAGCTCTAGGCAGCCTGAGTGTGCTTAAACAAAACAAACCAAAACAAACCATAAAGCTTACAGTAAGTTTAATATATGAGGTAAAACTGTTGTGAAATCTAGGAATCAAATTCTCCTTGCTTGGGGCAATGCAGATCTCTTTTCCATGGCCTCATATGAGCACTAGCTGGAATCTAGCTTAGAGTGAGGAGTATACCTTAGAAAGTCATCTTTAAAGTTACTTTAGGAAATACTGTCAGTTTTCTGTTTTAAAGGTTACTGGTGAAGTATTCTTTTCCATTATTATTAACGGTTGGACTCGATGATCTTAAGGGTCTTTTCCAACCTTAACAATTCTATGATTCTATGATTCTTATGAAACATGATGCTCATCTGTAGTTTGACTTTTCAAATTTTATTACATAGATCCAGAATGATCTGTTTACTGTATGTTTATATATACCTTAGTCATATTCTGAAAAAAACAAAGGCCGAAAAAATGTGCAACTTCTCACTGTAATTTTTTAATTGATTTTTTCCCCTCTCTTTTAAGTTAACAAGTCAATATTACAGAAATAGGACTGATTTAACACTTATATTTTTTACTACTTCTACTGAATACAGTAGTCTACAAAAATCATAGAATAATAGAATCATAAAATCATAGAATGTAGTTTTTCCAAACTTGGGCTCCGGAAGTGCAAATACCTCTGAAAAAAATAAACAAAACCTAAAAACTGGGTATATCACTTGGTATTTCTGGTTCAAACCCATATTTCTTCTAAAAGACTAACATTTCCTCTGGGCTACTTTTCCTTTCTCTGCTTTCTCTTGCTGTGATAAATGTGTTCAGCTAACCTGTTACCTATTTACTTATGCCACTACCTTTTTGTAAGAGTGCCCTGATACTCTTTCAGTGACTGGCTCTGAGCAGGCTTGAAAATAATTAATTGCAAACCTCAGAGCAGATGAACTAAGGTATCTAATTAAATCTGAAATATCAAAGAATAAGTGTCTGGCTGTCCTAGGAGGTTGATTCAGAGGTTAATAATCAACTAAACAGTGCCAGGGACAGTTCTTCAATGCTAAAGCCAACTGACATAGTCTGGTTGGACATGCCAAATTTTTGAAATCTTTTTGCTTCCAAAACAGGAGATGGGACAGAGGAGTAGAATAGCCACATCCCTTCTCATGCGAACCAACCAGGCGTCCTGTGAATAATTTGGGAGAGGATGAACTGGCCTAAGCCAAAACAATTCCTGGCACAGATCTAACACATAAATGATACACATGATCAACTATCTCTATATCTCAAGTGTTTGTGACTTAATTTACTAATACAGATCTACACACAGAAGCACACCCTGTTCCATTAATGGAGCTGACTTAGTGCCACTGGAGAAATCCAAAATTTAAAAAAAAAAAAGAAAAATCTCATTACATCTGCAACTGACTACATAAGAAGCTCTGGTGATTCAGTGCTTCCACACATCAAACAAAAGAGCTGCTTATGGTCTGCTGGTAGGCAAGTTGCTCGGTTTTGTTTTTACAGGATGCAAAACTCTTATGCTGGAGCAAAGGACCATAAACAGTGGATTGCAAAGTAGTCCTTTTGTCTACCCTGCTGCAGTGGGGCACAGTGTAAGCTAGAATGAAAGCTTTATGAGCTTGGAGAGAGAAAAAATAATGAAGAGAAAAGCAAATTCGTTAGTGAGAGAGGGACATCCCTGAGGAGAGGTAATTGTATGGTTTGATCTCCATTTCCAGTGCTGTCCTTGATATACAGGGAAACAACTACAAGGTGTTGAGAAATACTAGACATGGTGGATATTTTTTTTGGACTGAGCAGCTTTCTGTCAAAAAAGCAACTTAGATGAAATTTTAACATCTATAAAAATGTGTCAGTTTCAGCAAAACTTTCTGACAGAACTTTAGTGTGGAAAGAGTCTAAATATTTTGCTTTGAGAAACTGAAACATTTTGATAGTGATGTTTTTATTTTCTCTTTACACTGAAAGGAAAATAGTAAGAGAAGAAATATATGTAAGTACTTGACATAAAAGAAAAGAGAAGAACGGGTTTGAGCAAATATGCATCTTTTTGCATTTGAGGAAAAATAAGGAAATTATGGGAGAAATTAAAAAAGAAGGGAATAAATTATAAAAGAAAAATGTGATAAGAGTGTAAAATAAAGGACATGAACATTGATGACCATGGACTATTTTAGGCCTTAATTTTAAGGGGACGTCAATCAGGTTTCCCATGTGTGCAAAAATATGTATGTAAAAAGTCCTTGTAGGTACTTTTATATGTTTTCTGGATTGAATTTTCAGTGTAGCCAAATGTCAAAATGCTTGGGCATCATTAGTGCCCATCTGAATGAAAGTATATTAATGCTGAACTACAAATACCTAACTGAAAATTTAATTTTGCTTAGATCTACTTGGCAAGAACTGAGCATACAGGCTCCTAAACATCTGTAAATTTTTAAGTTTGTGTTTACTAAACTCAAAAAGTTGTCCTATGGCATTTTTTGTAAGGTTTACAGTTTGTAACTGCTCAGTATAACATTCTGAGGAATTTTGCCTTTTGGTGGTGCCTTGCTGATTTTCAAGCAAACAGCACATGCTGATTTCTTTTCTTTATAGGTGTGCTTTACAGCAGACCATTCAAATTAAACATCACAGCAAATAGAAGCCATTCTCTGGAGAGCCAGCCAGTGACTGGCTTTGTGAATCCTACTTCTCCTGGGGAGTATAATTATAAAGTAACACACTTCCACACTTACCTCTTGTAGAGAACACCCAGAATTTTGATACCATTACTTTTATCCCATGGACATCTATTGAAATCTTCACACTTTTCCAGGATGAAGAATGTCTCATCTTTATGATGTTCATTGACTTTAGAACATGGCTACACAAATATCCCACTTACTAAAAAGTTAGAGAAGCATAAAGAATGAGTAAGAAGTAACTGATTACATTCAGCAATAAAAACTTTGATGGACACCATACTCTTGATATAATTATAATATAAAATATTTTTATATATGTATATACGTATATTTTACTAAAGACACAGAATATGAACTTTTCATTGCTAAATCAGACCTTAAGCCACTTGATCACTGGACTGGCAGATACCAAGCTGCATTAGCACAGAGAGGAGCAGAACCATTCTTCCAGAGGTACTTTGCATGTTGAATTAGGAATTTGTGTTCGAATTCCAGTTGAATTACAAAAACATATTATTTTGGGAGGTTTTGGGACAAGATTCCACAATTTACTAAAATATTTACATTTAAGTCTTGAGTCTTTACTGAAATGCTTAGGTTTATTTATGTATGTGACTGGTACTTGATATCCAAGCCAATAAAATATACTAATAATCCCATAGACTTTTGTGTCATTGGAGTTAATTTCTTCGAGTTCTTTCACAGATCTGGACTTCATCCACTTTCTTTTTAATTGTCTAATTTTAAATTTATCTATGATTAAAATATCTGATTGCCTTCTCTTGAAAGCATATTATGCCATTGAAATCTAGAAACAAAAGTTCAGTTAAGTTAAATGTTGAAGTTCATATCCTGGGAGTAAAGGAAGGACATCACTGAAGAATTACTAGCCTTTTTTCTCTTTCATTTCAACAGTCTAATGAAAAGTAAATATGCTAGAAAAAGCTGATGAATATCAGCATAAGGAAACTAAAAGACTCCTGGATGAAGGTGCAGAAGTCTTTCTGTGAGTTAATGATATTTGGAAGTCCAATGTAGGAACCTGAACGGGTACCTTAAATCTGCCGCTGAAACTATTTCTTTGCAGCAGTAGTCTTAATGCTGGATTTTTCTCTGTTTCTGGTTGACAACACTGCTTTCCAGTTGTCCAAAGCAGTCCTGTCAAGTACATGGCAGTGTGATCCCACTAGGCTGAAACCATTTCAATGTCACAAGCTTATAGAGCTGAATAAGTAACTTCTGTTTGTGGTTTTGTACTAGAGATCTCTTCTCCCACTGTTGCAGGAGGGGATTAATTTGTAAGGCAGTATTTTTTCTTTCTCTTTGACTAGTGAACACCTAGGTTTAAGTCACTTACTTATAAAACCCTTTTTTGAAGACAGTATATGTTCTAGAAGTATCCCTATTCTATTATGGGAAAATAGGATCCAAACACGATACAGTGGCTAAGCCTGTAAACTGATCTTTTAATGCATAACAAATACTCAGAGTAAAAACAGGTGATGTTCTTATAAATACAGCATGATAAGGAGCTCATTGCAAGGATCTTCAGTTTTGATGTCAGCACTCTAAAGATACTGATCAATAATAAAGGCTTATTTTATAGGAGTTCAAATATGATCTGAATAATGGTGCAGACATTTCTGAAACATCTTAGGTTTTCCGGCAGTCAATTTTTAGTTGTCTCACTAATCTTTACTCTTTTAAAAGTTAGGCATCTGGCCTAGATACATTCAGTGACAATGTCACTTCCTTCCTGATTTTAGGATGGGACAAAACACCTTCTTAGCATATTTACCTCTTTCCTTTGATCACAGAGGAAACCTAGATATCTGTTTTGCCAAAAGCCAGGTGAAATGAAATCCATTGTCTTTCTAAATAATTTTTCATTAAAAAAGTTACACAAATTTACTCACTAATTGTTTGCATGATGAATTTTCAGAAAGTAGTAGTTTTAAATCTCATTCATGTGTAGGTAATGAGGTCAGGTGGCTGGAAGCTGAAGCTAGACATATTCAAACTAGAATGATGAACATGACTGTTGGAAAAACTCAGTTAAACTAGAGATAGGTTTGTTCCATTGCCATTCAGTATTTCTGTATTAAGCTCAGATGCCTGAAGTCTTCCTAAATGGTAGTTTAGCTAAAGGAGAAGTACGGACTTGATGGAAAGACCACATGTAAAAATCTATTATATGTTTTACACAGGTCTGATGACAGTATTTGCAGTTACTTCTGGCCTTAAGAGTCTATGAACTCACTTGAAAAACAGGTTTTTATTTTAGACAACAAGAACTGCAGTCAAATTGTCACGGTGGCTTATATTCTATATCCAAAATTTTCTGACATTTCACAATGTTTGCATTCCTCATATCCTCTACTAAACTTTTCTCTGAGATTATAATCTACAAAAAGTGTCTGTGTTGTACTCTATGAGTGGACATATTTTACCATTTGAAGTTGGTCCATTTAAATTAATTTTATTTTACATTGCAAAACAAAGGTAGTCTATGAGATTGAATAGTGATTTCAATCACTATTGAAGGTCCTTTAATATGAGATGTATAAAAAGACAATACAAAATATTATATATTGTTATAATGACCCAGGTAGTGAGGAAATGATTGGTTATACTTGGACTTAGTTTTTTGATTTTTATTACCTGACTATGCAGTTCAGATGTTTCTTCTAGGGCACTGACAGACCAGGGATTCATCCACACTGTCCTTTAACATAGATGGATAGATATAGCCTTTAAAATTCTGGCCAGCTCCAGAAATTTGCTGGTGATCTCCTCTCCAGGTAAATCAAGTGCACAGAGAAAAATTGAAAAGTGATCATTGTAGGCCACTATCAAAATACTTTTCAATAAAACAATGGATGAAATATGAAATCGTACCGATGACATCATCAGTGACATGAAAGTTAAAATCTAAGTCTATTTTCTTGGAATGTACTTCAAATCTCTTCTTAGAGATATCTGTCATGAAATTTGTAAAAAAAAATATCTAGAGAACAGTTAGGCTGTTGATTCCACTGCCTGTAATTCTAAGATAATTTCCTCAATGTTTTCCTAAGTGTTTCCCAATTTCTAACTGCCTTGAGTTGGACAGGATAGGATAGGATAGGATAGGGTAGGATAAGATAGGATAAGATAAGGTGATAAGGGCTAAGATGTTTGGCCTTTAAAACAGAAATATTTCTGTTCTTAACAACTCTTCTGAAAAGATTCAAAGTTATTGAATTTCAAATTGCAGTTTAATTCATTACTCTCATTGAAACCATCTAAATGAAAATCATAAATCAAGGCCATGATGATCTTTCTGATAGAAATATTCTGGTTCTGTGACACCAGTCATAACTGTTAAATGACTCTCGGAATTGTGTTACTCTTTCTCACAGCAATATTAACCAGAAAGACTGAAATAAAACCGAACTTACTTGGAATATTAGTGAGTCTGATTTCTTCTTGAATAGTACATATAAAACTTGGGAATGCCTTCAAAGTTGGAGCCTGTCATTCAGTTTTAAAGGAACACAAATAAAACTGAAAGACCCTTCTCGCACATAAAATTTGTTTCAGCTCAACTAGAAAGGGGAACACCAATTGTATGGTTATGCAAAATACAAAATGTGATGTTGTTACCCCAGTGAGATCAGCAATCAAAAAAAATCTCATGAAATTCAAAGAAGCTAGAATTTCAGCTAAAAATAATGTAAGCTTTCCAGGTAACCCTAAGAATTTCCAGATTTCTGTACAGTTTTTGATATATCATTCTTATTCCTTTTTTCTGGAGCTGGACCATCCTTCATAGGATTCATCAGTGGCTTTGAAAATATTATGAATACAAAACTATTTTCCAGCTATGTTCATTGGAACATATGAGAGATTGATATCCAACATCAATAGTTTACTTGTGTCTATTCATATCTAATAAAAAATCACTGTCATTTCATCTAAAGTTCCCTCTGTGATATCAAATAGCCAACTAAACATTTTTGTCAAAAAATCTTTCACATATGCAGAAATAAGATTTTCGTAAAAAACTTCTTTGCCCTTTCAGCTCTATCATAAAAGACTGAAAAATTGCACATAATTGCATATCATCTTGGAACACTAATCATATAAAAAGAAATCTAAACTATGTACTTCCCTCTTCAGAGAGCAAAAACTTATTTATTGTGAATGTATGTCCTTCCAGATTATCTACATCATCTTGTATTCAATACACTTAGCCTATTTATGAAAAATTGACAATAATGAAAAGTTTATCATTTACAGATCTAAATCCATTCTATATCCCAAATATCCATTGTATAATTATCTGTATTGGTTTAGAGTACTTTTAAGGAACTGTCATTATTGTTTAAAACAGAAAACCAAAAGTAACAGCTCTTAAGTGCAGTTCCACATAACAGCTGCAAAATTTCTTTTGGCAGATGTGGAAAATCTACCTTGTACACTGTTTGGAGCTCATCTGTCCAAATACAGACAGTGGCATCTGAGCTGGTCACCCCAAGATCCTTTTATAACTAATGAAAAGAAAGAGACACTTTAAGAGATTCTACCGAACAACTGGGCCCTAAAATTGCCCCCTTCTACTGACAGTATTTCTAGCTCAGATACAAATAGATTACTAGTTCAGATAGTGTATATAACTTAAATTTACGTGAGATTAGTTACATTCTCTGTAATAAAAAGGCTGAAATGGTGGCCAAGGTTCTCACTGCATGCACCACTTACTTAGAAGAGAAACCAGCCTTACTGGTGTGCTTGAGCAGTAAAACAATGAAATACCAATGAAAGACCTGAAGTAATTGAAAACCTCTGGTTTGGGGCAGGAGGATGCTATCGTCATTTCTGCTTGGCATATACACCTTTCCATTAAATTCTAACCAACCCTGAACACTGAAAGGGGAAATAAGAGGCCAGCCACAGCCTCTGAATTCCTGGAGAAGTCTTGGATCTTTATAGGATCAGCATAAGATTCTGCTCCTTCTTAACTTCTGGGTTTGAGTCTTCATTCCCTATAATACGTGACACAAATTCATTCTTATGATACAGAACAGAAGGTGTCCATTGACCTTCCCATCTCCTAATGTGGGAACCTGGGATACAATCCAATCTGCTTCCACCTCCAGTTGCAGCACTTACTAATCCTGCTGCTGTCCTTAATTTTTTTAGGGACAAAACAAGCAAACAAAAGGATTTGACTCATGTCAATTTTACTGGTTCCTTTAGTAAAATTGACAAAACATTTCATGCTAAACAAGTTCTGATATATTTTTCAAAGTTTGTTTGTAATAAAACCATTTATGAATAATTTTTCCTATGTTCGGAAAATTCCTTTGTAAATAATGTCTCAATTGGTTTGAATAAGAGTCAAAGACACCAAAAGTATCTGTTTAAATAATCAGGAAAACAATATTTTCCCGCTTACATTCCAAACAATCGGGTGGACTAGAAATATATATATTTTTTTTAGATAAAAATAAAATCTGTGATGTAGGCTCTGTGGCCTTACTTTATGAATAAGTGCAAGAGAGGATTTTTCATTCTCTGATGATATATTAACTTTTAAAAATACTTTAGTTTTATATTTTATGTTTTATTGAGAATCACTTGAAGTTAATTGAAAACATTGAATCAAACAGTAAGAACTCTGGTCAGAACTCTGGTCAACTTTTTTATGCCTGGGACTTACAATTATTTAGATGCCTGAGTAAAGCTATAGGATATGAGCTGTAAACGCTTAGATTTGAATATTCTAGTCTTACATTTTTATCATTAGTGTTAAATAATCTCTTAAAAACACGTCATATATAATTATTAAAAAGTTCTGATCTCAGAAAGATGTGGATTCCATCTTTTGGGTGAAGTGACCATTTGGAATTTACAGCATTTACTTTGAATTTTCAGAAGCCATTCACGTATAGAATTAATTTGTATTTAGCATTAACATAAAGAGTGCTTTTTAGGCTTCATATCACAGGACTAAGAAGACAAGACTTACTGTGACTTTAGAGTTGTCAGCAAACAGCAAAACAAGGTTTCTTTCTGATCTTTTTTGTGTCCGCAGACGCAGAAGGCTGTGTGATTGCTATTGAAACATGTCTGTGGATACCTGATGTGTGCTAGGAGCACTGTAGGTCAAATAGCTGTATATATTCACTCTTCTGAGCAGATTACAGTATACAGTAAGCCCTAGATACCTCAAGGGAATTTGTAAAGGCAAACATCTGCACTAGTACATACTTTATTGGTTTCATATTTGCATAAGTTTCGGTACACACCATGGCTGACCTCATGACCAGATTTACTTGCTTTCTAAGTTGCACTACAAAATCTCAGCAGGCTTTCTGTGAGAACTCTGTGTGGACTGAAGGTATGTAGGACACAGGACATCCCATAATCACAGCTTTTAGAGAAAGCATACTTTCTTTACTTTATAACCATAGCTGTTGACTGGCACATGTCACTGTATTTATATTAAGATGTGATGTAGTTTCTTTTGCCAGAGCAAGTGCAGTGCTCATTTGGATGCTTAGAGTTTACCTGGGATCAAGTAAAAACCTGAGAAATTTATGGAAAAGAAATTCTGTCAGAATCATTAAATGCATAAGCTAAATACATTGGCAACTCTTATAGAGGTTGGATGGGTAGGGTGAAAATATTAATCCTGAGAACCCGATGTTGACACCATATGCACTAAGATTTAATTTAGACTAGCTCTTATCAAGACTCGTGGACTGAAGACCTGCTAGCATCAAAGTCCAATACTCTCTAACCAGGTTCTTTTATATATTCTGAGCGTAGAGGGTATAATGTTTAATATAAAATGTACTTATTTAAAGATAGTTATGTTACATGGAATTTCTGATTTAGCAGGGTGATACAAAATGTATTTCATAACACAACACAAATGTAAACTACACTTAGCAAAATATATATAGCAATTGCAATACACAGTTCAAACACAACACCAATGTGATTTCCATTGCTGGTCTCCATAATATGCTCATCATCATGACACTGAGTGTTCCCAGTCTCCCGGAAGGAATAAGTGGGTTGAAGCCAGCTCAAGCCCATTGCTCTCATTGAAATTCTTTTGTTAGTTGCTCAGTTTTTATACCCTATATTGGGCTGATCCACGCATTCACTACCCCAGTGTTAACTCAGGGAGACGTTTATGCTCTTTCAGTGAAGTGAGGGAGAAGCACGCTACAAGTTGATCTACTCAGCTGTTGATATCTGTTTATCTAAAGCAAAGACCACCCTCCTGTCCTCTTCATGTTGAGGTAAAGTCATCTTCTTTGCAACAGCTGTGGTCAGTCACACCCTGACCTTCACAGACACATCACAGACCCATTTCCTCTAAACCTTCTTCCATTGTTGGGGTTTACTGGTCAGTCACAGTTAGCGACCCAAGTGCATTGGGTGCAGTCCTGGAGTGGCTTTAATTGAATGTCACCTGAAAGATATCCAATTTAAAAGCTCCAAGACTATCCTGTGATGCAAATCAAAGTGCAGTAAATGAAGGTGATCAGAATATTCACTAAAAAAAGCACACAAACTAAAGCTGCAATATACATGCATCCATAGAAATAATGTCCAACTTCTGAAGCCTCTTAACTGTTAACAGAGAGTGGGAGGTTGTGACTGCATTAGGAAGCAGTATCATGCATGTTTGTGTTGATCTTATTCTTCCTTAGGTATCTGTTTATGACCATTGTTGAAAATGGGATGCATGACTTGATGCAGCTGTTCTCACAATTTTAAGTTATTATTGCAATTGGTGACCAGAAGGAAAAGACCAGACAGATTAACTTCTGAAATAGATATAACCAGAGATGCTATTCAGTCCTTCTGACCTTGCCTATATATTTGGCATCCCAGACATCCCCCTCAAAGCATTAAAAGCACTTAATACTTTTTATTGAATGCAGCATTAAGTATTAAATATTTATTATTGTAGGACTGTCTGAAATGAAGAGCTATCATGTAGATGTAAGTTACATATCTGACTGATCTGATCCCAGACACCTGCAGTGGGGCAGGTGGGCAGCTTAGAGAACAGCATTTGTTCTCTGCCTTGAACATGACATTAAATAATGAAGCCTGCAATATGGAGGAGTGATAAGGCTAACACTGTGCCGATGTAGTGGACCTGAGGAATAAAGGGTATATTACTTTAAGTGCATGAGCACTTCTGATTTTGTTTTGTTTTATTTTTTTAAAACTTACACTGTAACATAATGACAGATGTGAGGTAACTTGCAAACAGCAATAATTATCAAGAGTAAGGAAAAACTACTGATGCAGACAGTGTTCTTAGTTAAGCAGAAGTGTGGACAAATGATGTCTCATTATAAAAGCAGGAGAGCATACACTTTCCAATCCTGAGGCCAGTCTGGAACTTACTGCTAAAAAAAATTTATTGTTGAAAAAAAGGAAGAAGAATCCCAACCCATAATCAGATAGAAGATAGAACATTTTCTTGATACTGAACCTGAGATGTATTCTGAAAGGCAGGAGAAGTGTTCAGGTCACCCAAGCTTTTACTACTTCTTCAAAAGGAAATATTCTCATTTTAGCAGGCATTCTTGGAAATAATTCTGAAAAAGAAGGTAAGATTGGGGAGCAAATCTCATCTCTGACAGAAGGAGAAGCCTGTACGAGTGAAGGGTTCTGCCCTGGAGCATGGATGACATGGAAAAGGACTTTCATTAAAAAGGACAATTTGTCTTATTACATGGACAATGATTTTGACCTAAAGATTTTATTGTTGTTTGATATCATTAAAGAGTTGATGTTCTTCTGTTTGTTTTATGGTTTCTATTTAATATGTCACCTAATGGACCTGCTGATCATACCTGTATGGAATGCATGATGTTATTTTATGTGTACTGAAGTGCATTATAGCCACTTACTAGCACTTAGCAGTATTAACTGCCTCACTATTACTAATAGTGACCTCTAACTTCATGTTGTGAAGAACAGAGCAACTGCCAAGACTATTTTTTTTTCCTCACAAAATGGAGAACAACTTGTTTCAATAGTTGCGCTTCCGAGTGTAAATTTAGCTTCAGTGTCCTCTGTGTCCTTTGTTTGTCCTGAGCTTCAGGACTGCAAACAGTGTGTGCTTGCAGATATAGTCCAGGAGAAGATTTACAACTAAATCTTCTGAGGTGTGTGTTTGGTTGTTTTCTTAATTCCCCACCCCCATGTAAAAAAAGGGCTTACTTTTTTTTTTTTTTTTTTTTTTAAATTAAATAGCTCTTATCTGGGCCGCCTGAGTCTTGAAGGCCAGCCTGGTGATGTGTTCTTCTGCTTAGATCACAACCTGAAACATACAGAGTTGGACCATCCAGATGCAAATCCCTAAACTTATTCTGAAGGAATGTCTTTGT
Source organism: Platalea leucorodia (assembly GCF_965183815.1). NCBI lineage: Eukaryota > Metazoa > Chordata > Aves > Pelecaniformes > Threskiornithidae > Platalea > Platalea leucorodia. The sequence goes on along the minus strand of NC_138824.1, from coordinate 36,535,274 downwards.
AAAACACTGGCAGCATTTGGATTTTACCAAATGCTTTACCCTGGCTTAATTCTCTCTCTTTCTCTCTTTAAAAAGCTGTGTCAAGTATCAATGTTACAAACAGCCGCAGGTTATATGTTCTAAGAGAACTGAGATACCATAGCATAAAAGATTATATAGTATATTGCACCAATGAAAGGATACTGAGGGGAGGAGAAGGCTGTCCTTTTGCTTGACGTGCATCTCATAAAGTATATTTTTATTGTAAAAGCTAGTTGAAATTTCATTATTTTTTTCTCACACTACAGTATCTTCTTTTATTACAGCCTATCTTTTTAGATGGGTATGGATTTCATTCAATTGACTACCCATAGTCATCTATTGCCATTTGAGATACTTGACATCTTGTGCTGGTTTTGGCTGAGATAGAGTTAATTTTCTTCATAGTAGCTTCTATGGTGCTATGCTGTGGAGTTGTGATGAAAACCGTGTTGATAACACAGGGTTGTTTTAACTATTGCTAAACAGTACTTACACAATATCAAGATCTTGTTTCTCACACTGCCCTGCCAGCAAGTAGGCTAGGGGTGCACAAGAAGTTGGGAGGGGACACAGCTGGGACAGCTGACCCCAAATGACCAAAGACATATTCCACACCATATGATGTCATACTGAGCATATAAAGCTGGGGGAAAAAGAAGGAAGGGGGGGACGTTCAGCATGATGGCATTTGTCTTGCCAAGTAACCGTTATGCATGATGGAGCCCCGCTTTCGTGGAGATGGCTGAACACCTGCCTGCCGATGGGAAGCAGTGAATGAATTCCTTGCCTTGCTTTGCTTGCATGTGTGGCTTTTGTTTTACCTATTAAACTGTCTTTATCTCAGCCCGTGAGTTTTTTCACTTTCACCTTCCAATTCTCTCCTCCATTCCACTGCAGGAGGTGAGCAAGCAGCTGTATGGGGCTGAGCTGCCAGTGCAGAATTAAACTACAGCACATCTGCATATGGCTCACAGACATGACTGAGGACACACGCCCTTTTGTAGTGGCATCTGGATGCTGAACAGAATAGATTTGGGCATCTCAAGTGGGACTCCCATGTGTGGGAAACTGAACACCCTATGTGCCTGTCCAGTGTTCGGTGAAAGAAAAATTTCTGGCTTCCTTAAACACATAGTCTGACCATTCTGTCTTTTCAGATGCTTCACAGAAGGCTTCATGTGGAAAAAAAAGCAAACAAAAAAATCTGTAGCAAATTAAAAAAGCAACAACAACAAAAAAACCCAAAACAAAACAAACAAAACAAAAAAACAAAAACCCCCAGTAATTCTATAAGATCATCTGCCTGGAGATTTGAAGTGTATATGCTTTAAGGAGTGACTACATCTGTGTATCCATTTGGGTCAGGAGATGGGTTGTCAAAGAAAAAAAAAAAAAATTTTCAATATTAAGACTTAACAACATATATCTAATTAAAAGACTCTTCAAACCTTGTTTTCAAAATGAGTTTAGCTACAGTCACGTCCTGTTTGGTTTTTTTTTTTTTTTTTGGGGGGGGGGGGCAGTTGGTCATGCTTGTATGCATCCAATTTGCAAATGTACACTTCTAACTGGTTTTACACAGCTCCTGGGTTACGCAAAGGTCTCAGATAGTAGGATACTCATTAAACTGTTATTTGGCATCGCTTTCTCTAGAGAAAATAAGGACGGGACAAGACAAAATTGTAGCCTTTGTTACTAAACAGCAATGAAAATACTGGGAGACAGCTTTTAAAATAATTGGTACAATATGTTGATGGTTAGAAGAGAAAGGAAGTAAAAAATTGCTAAACAAAGTTGTTAAATGCTAAAAAGCATTCTCTTTTTACTTGTGGATGCTCTTGGACACCAACAATCCTATTAACTACTAATTTGCATAGTACTTTTTCACCTGTATATTTCTATTTTTGAAATAGAGGTCCAGGGACAAGCTCACACAGTAAAGCTAGGATAACCAAACCCTACTAAACATCAGCAAGACTCAGGATTTATGTTTGCCTCTTATTAAGTAAGAATTCTTTGTGGAAGAATGCTGCTGGACTGTAAAACCTTTGCAGGTATCACCTTTTTGCTTATGTCTGTGTGTTTAGAGCTAAAGCACCTCTGCTGTTGTTAGTTTGGTCCTTTACATAATTTGACATCAACTGATCATGAAGTAAAGAGTCATCCAAATATATTTATTCATCTTCTCTTGACCTACACACCCTGAAGGAACCCCACTGCATTATCAGCCACAACACTAGAGAATCACAGGTCACAGATGATACACTCATTCTCCTTTTCATTCTTCCTATATGCGTAGTATTCTAAGGCAGATTTATGCTATTCGAACCATCAGATTTAATTGGAATGCCATGATTCTGTAGTCAGTATCTTAAGAACAAACACAGCTAGAACACACTGACAGCTTTTATTCCTGGTTGCTCTAAAGCAACAAATATAAATTTGCAATTGACCTGTCTGAACTTAAAATGTTCCAGAATGTTTCAGAATACCAAAATAGTCTGGAATGCCTCTGTCTTTCCTTTGGTTCACATTTCTTCATTGCAACTTGTGGGGGTCTTCCTCTATAGTAACATCACAGATATGTACACCAGAGGATGAAATAGTCAGTGAAGAACCCTCTTAGTTATACATTCCTTTAATCCTGAGGCTGCAGAATTTAATTTATGTTCCATATGTTTAATACTAAACTAATCAAAGATATGTCTTACCTGTCATAAACTTTCCTTTGGGTTCTCCTCCTAGGGTTCAAAATCTAGAATATTACCTATTGACAAAATCTCTTTATCAGAAGTGCAGCTGTTCATGAAATTTTGCATGGAAAAGCATATAAATATAAAATTAGCTACCATTTTAGGTCTGTTGCTGGAGTGTTAAGACTTCAGCAGGTGCAATAGATATCTAGGGTAGATTTTACTTAGAGCAATGTACAATGCTTCTCTGGGACAGCCACTGCCTGTAAGAATATACCTAATGGCAGCAGTAGTTCAGAATCTATTAAATTACATGACTGAATTCATTGTACCAGTAAATTCATATTTAATCTTAGTCTTATGTTATGCGTGCAATCAAGGGAACTGGACAGCCACCCTTATAAGTCTGCTTTTTGTTTGTTTCTAGAGGCAGAAATTGCCACTCTATTTTCATAAAGCCAACTGGCATGTATCTTGGATACACTGAACATTTGTTATTTCTTCCATCACCTACACTAGGAAGTAACAGAAAATTATAGTTTTATTTTCATAGTTTTCCTCTGGCTCTGAAATGTCTTCATGTGCATTCCAGAGAGTTACTATGTTGTTTCCAGACATTATCATTTGAGACACTGTGCCAGGGCATTACAAAAATGGACTCAAGAATTACCTCTATTATTCAGAAGAAGAAATAATTTTCTCTTTGTCTCTTTGACAGGAATTCCTGGAAGCCAAGGCTACCTGGGCTTTTAAAGCTTAGTCTCAGTTTATGAGATATCTAGATAATTGTAGGCATGATTAATGATTCTCAAATAAAGTAAACTGTACATTCAAAATGTTGCTTATGCTTACAAAAAGAAACAGAGTAACAAAAGCTCAATTACTAGCATTGTTTGAAACTGCTTTTGAAAAAGAAGGGAGGCAGTCTCACTTAAAATTCATGCCTGACTATCTCGATATGAAGTGTGCATATTACCAGACACAGATTAGCTAAATAATTTTAATTATTCAATTGACTGTAAGAGGATTTTTATTGAATTTCAGCTAGTTTAGGCTATAGTAAATACTCAAAATCTTATTAGATTTCATTAATAAAAATTGAATTTAAAGGTAAAAATTCTAGAAAGCTAAATGAAGATAGCTCTAAAAATAGCATTTTTTAATGTTGAAACATAAGATACAATAGCCTATGAGCATTCATATTATGACATTGTCTGACATCCAAGGTCAAGTCAGGACTGTATCACGATAAGAACATGTGTGCATTATGAAAAAAATGATATAACAAATTTTCTATGCTGAATTCATACATCCTCAATTTTATAAACTTATTCACAAATTAAGAAATCTCACAGCCTTGTTTTTTTCTGAAAATAGTTTCTCTGAGTCTGCCTGCCGGTGTCCTACAAGAGTGACCCATGGCCATAAAATATGTCCTCAGTTCTTTTGGGAAATCAGTTTATTTATTCAGTTTCACAAAGCCAGATTTATCAAAGATATTGATCTGGTAAAGTCCCTATACTCAGAAAATGTAAGGTTCATCTTGCCTTCAGAAATTAGGCTAAGCTAATTGTCTGGGCTCCCTTAACATCAACAGACAGATATAGGCTACATCTCTATCATCTGCTTGTAGAGTACTCCCATTTTCTGGGGCTAGATACACCCCCGGTACACAGTCCTGCCCTGTGTAGAATCAGGATATCACCATTTACCTCTTTAACACCCTGACATCCCAGCAGGTGAATCTAGTTACAGCCACAGCTACTTCCAGACAGTGATTCACCAAGCCTGTGAGTGGGCAGATATTGATTCACTCCCACGATTTGCCTTTCTCTTGCCATTCACTGTTATGGGAGTTTAGAGGATGAGCTTAAGCTATGAACCTAGTTTCAAGCTGTCTAAAGAGAAGTAATCACTTAACAAACTACAGAAATATGGATTGTAAAGACTTCAAACACCTAGATGATAATCTCTTTAAAAACTGAATGTTTAAAAATTATATTTGGCTAGATTCAAAACCACCTCAAATATCTGTTAGGGTTTTTTTTTTTCATACTACACTTTAAAATGCCCAGTGAAAAAGATCCCATTATCTTCCTCGGAAGGCCATTTTTGTGCACAAAATCTTACCCTTTCAAAAGTCCTAAATTGTAATTTAAAACTTCTTCACTAAAAATTAAGCCAATTTATCTTCGTTCCAGTGACCATGAAGTACAATGAAATCTATGGGGAAAAAATGCTTTAGTGAGAAGCTACATTTATGTATTTCTATTCATTTTAGTTTTTCTTCACAAAACTTTCCTTTTATATGTATTTCCCATGGACCACAGCACTCTTGTGGCTGTCCACTGGGGTCTGTTCAGTTTTCCTTTATCCTTAAAGTATCTTGCCTGAAACTGAAAAGAGTATTCTTGCTGAGGTCCTTATCAGTGCTGAATAGAGAGGAAAAGTTTACTTCATGTATCTATCTCATTTACAATTTTATTTCTGTAAGTGTAGAGGAAAAAAGGATTTAATTCATATCAGGACAGAGCATACAGCATGGTAATAACCTATGTACTAGGTCAACTCAGATAGGTTTCATCCAAGTTTGAAACAAGAGGAGTTTTTAAAGCTGCCTAAGCATAGGTGTCTAGTGCCCTCTCAAATGTTCAAGAGTACCTTTGGATATCTTCACCAAACCTTTGGTTCTTTGTTTACAGTCACAATTCCCCTGTAAATACCACATCATATTCACCAGCCCCACAGGAATATAGCTCATAGTATCTTGAATACTTACACACGGCATTTGAACAGAGCCCAGGCTGCATTTACATTGACCATTTGCAGAAGTAAAACGTAGGGTAAGATGGATCACTCTCTGGGCTTAACCACTTAGCTCACTTGCAGCTTAATAAGGGCTTAATCACTTAAATCAGATGCGGACCCTTACATTGTGGACCCCAACAATTTAGGCAGGAAGTCATTCCCCTTAGGAAAATTCTTTCTTACTAATTAAGCAGACAGCTACTGCTTAGAGGAGCTGTTTATTTGTATTAGTGAATTTTTTTAAGAACAGGTTAAATAAACTCCAGAATAGATGACCCTTGAAACAACTTTTTGTTTCCCATTCAGTTTTATACAGCTATAATATGGTATTCTGAAGATTTCTGGTCTATCAAAAAAATAAAAATAAAACATTATCCTTGATAGACACACAATTTTACTAAAGTACTGTTTTTCATTCTCTATGCTTTAAATATAAATTTTAAACTTTCTAGTGCCCTTTGATAATTCAGGTTCATTTGTGTTTTGTTCTGTGCTGCTGCAAAAACAGCAGACAGCAAATCACCCAGATAAGACAGGGATTTTGTCTAGCAACATGGACACATTAGAAATTTTTTACATTCTCAATGGATAATTTTCTAAAAGTTCTTCCAAAGTTTACTGAATAGCATAAAATTATTTTCAGTTTTTTCATTTCTGCACAGCTTGTTCTGCAAATGTCAATAGAAAACATACAAGATTTTACTCATCCCAAAGTCTTGTTTAGATGGATATTGCCAAATTATTTTTAATAGATTTCTCAGTGTATTTGTTGTCTGCTTTTTACCTTCTGAAAGTCTGAGTGCTTTTCTAAAGATAATGGGTACACTACATAGAGGACGAAGGCTATGTCTGTCAAAGCAAAAAACAATTACCATAAAATGTAATCATTAAGGAATAGTACAAACATATCTAAGAAAAAAGCCCAGATGCCAATGAGACTGTGAAATTTTGCTGCTTGTAGACTAGGTGAAACATTTTCTGAAAGATACATGGGGGGGGTGTGCAGACATAGAGAGTTATTTAATGCCCAAAGGTTTGGCAAACATAGAGATGATTGTTTTACAGATTCTGATGCTTCCTTGGTCTGAATGGAGATAAATATTTCTGCTGGGTACTGCAGATTTAAAAGGAGTATATTCACTCCACTCAGATATCAGAGATATGCATCCAGCACCCACCTGAGCTCAAGGTATATATTTGGTGAGCATAGGGCAAGCTGCTGCATTTGAATATCTGCTGGAAGATGAGAGTAGCCATTTCTTATCACCTCTGCAGAAATTCTTGGGCATAAATTATTCTACCTCGGGCAAGAAAATTATATTAAAGAGTACTCACATGGCATGATCTTTGGCACTGAAGAGATAAGAACTATATGGATTCTGAATGCATAGTTATAAAAATTAATTTAATTCTGGTCACCACTTTAAAGGTTTCTTCATATCTAGGGAAGACATTGATACCTCTTTTTTGGAGAATGAGAGTAAACCAATTATTCCCAGTTAAATACTGAAACTGAAACTACTCGATTAAATCAAATGAAATTTTGAAAGCTGGGGGCGTAAGTTCTCCAGCAAGCACTAAGTTAATGTAGGGGGCTATAACTGTTAGATTATGTGATAAAACTCATCCTCCTACCCACAAAGGAGCTCAGAAAGATAACAGCAGGAGGGGGAGCCCAAATAATATCCTGCTGGCCTACTCCAAGGTGCCTCACAAGGGGCCATTAGCTCATCAATGGCTCATCTGTGGAAATCAGAGGAGCACTCTCAGAGATTCACAATGGTAAGCGGAACCCAAATTAAGGTCTCCTAAGGAACAAACACCCTGTCCAGACCTCTCCTAGGGGTGTCCCAGCAGAGCCTCAGCCCCATTGCCCAGTCATGAAACCCATCACGAAGAGTCATTGGGAGGAACTCTCCGGATCACCATTCAGACTAATGGGTTTGCTGCCTAGGGGTGTGGGACACATTATGGGATGCAGGGGAAGAGCAGTTTGGCATTGCACAGGACTTATGGGATGTCTAAGGGAGGATGGGATGGGGGGCAGGAGGACACAAGGGAGGGATTTAGGTGATTGTGGGAGGAACAAGTGTGTGAAATAGAGGATTAAGGAAATAAAAAGAGCTTGTCACATGTAAATATCTGGCTAGTCAGTACATTTGTCTGGCACAGCACAATCTGTCCTATCTTCTTACTAAATTCCTTTCTAACTCTTTCCTGGGTGAGGGCTCTCTACTCAATGTGCCTCTATATGTGTGTGCGTGGGGAGGGGGGGTCTACAGGTGTGTGAGTGCAGCAACTGGAGTCAGACTAGGAGTCACAGATGCCCATAGGTCTGTGGTGCAGCAACTGGAGCGAGTGCAGGTGTGCAAGGGAGTGTGGGATTGCTAGTAAGGATCAAGCCGAGCTAGCTGGTGAGCAGGTGAAACGACTGTGAGCAAGAGGGTGGATGGGTCTCCAAGGGCCAGCCTGTGTGTCTAGGGATGAGACCACAAGGGCATCGGCTGTTGGGACCAGGGAAGTCCTCACCAGCTCTGTGTATGTGTGCATGCAACAACCTGTACCAGCAACAGGATTGGGCCTGCAGCCTTGAGGGCTCAAATGTCCAGATGCCAGCAACTGGTGAGACTGGGATACAGGGGCAGCTACTGGACAGACTGAGTGTCTGAGCCCAGCTGCTAGAGGGATCCACACTGTACGTGGTTACATATGTATATATATATTCTCACTAGTGGACCTCCATCCTGATCAGCCAGAGAGGGGAGCAGGATGAGGCCGTTGGTGCTATGTTTGTGTGGGTGTTGAGTGTGTGTGTCTGTCTGTCTGTGATCTGTGTAGCTGGCCATGTGTATATGGATATATGTAGTGTATATGTGTGCGTGGTGTGTATGCCTGCTGAGAACACGTCTGCAGCCTCACTACTGGTTGGACCTGGGGACATGGAGCAGCAGCAGCCTCGCCTCTCTCAGTCAGTTGGATATATTTTCCTCTAACAGAAACTACCCTTCACAACTTAATATCAATTTTCTGTACTAGCAGACATTTCACAGCCACCGCTGGACTGCATTGTTTCTTTAAAACAGAAGGTAAATTTACATCCAAGGAAAACTCAGAATAAGAAATATAGTGTTCAGATTAATTGGAGAAAAACAACAGAGGTAAAGAAACAGAGTCTGGAACCAGAGTCTTTGATGCCCTTTCACTCAACCCTGACTCATATGTTCTTATTTTCTACCTGGGATTTTATTCTTGCATTTACGTTTGTCAGAAATGACAGATGACACAGTATGTCAGGTCTCCATAATTCCCTTTGTTGTGGTATCTCTTGTAGCTTACACAAAATTGTTTTGTGAGGAAATGCTAGGACAGAAATGCTCCACACACATTGGAAAAACTGCCAAACAGCATTTCAGCTATTCACTCCTAAGTTACTAAAGTATATCCAAACAGAAAGAGGCAAATAAAAATTACAGTTCTAAAGGAAGATACACTAAAATTTTTCAAAGCTCCAAAGGACTTGTCTGTATTAGGAAAAAGGTGTGTTTCAAAATTAATGATTTCTCCCACCCCCGCAACCTAGACATTGTCTAAATCAGCTATATGCTTAACTTCACTGATTTTTGGTCAGAATTAGGAAAGTCTTATTTTGGTGAATAACGGTCCCAGAGAGAAAGCTTGGACACTAGAATTTTATATTCTTTTATACTTGTTTGTTCTCTTCTTGAGCATATTCTGGGTCATTGCCCCTCACTCTTTCCAAGATAATGGTTGAACAGCTCACAGGACACCTCATAACATGCAATGTATATTCATATATGTTAAAACAGCATTCAGAGGCAGAGAGATGTATCATGGCCTTCACTTTTTTTTTAAACACTTTGAACTGAAAATTCACAAAAATAGTAATTACACGTTGTGTTCATAGGAGCAACACACAGATCCTTGAGAGATGCAGGGCGAAGAGCTATGGCATGTGGGCACAGGGAGCGTGCCCTAGAGTAAGCTTGCTGTCAGCAGCACAGATGCGAGCCAGTTCACGCCTCTTAACCTCAGGACCTATGTATGGTCCCCTGTCCCTCTGTCATCTAGCAGCTACACTGATACTAGTAATCACTGTCAGGGCACAGATTCTTAGTATCCTATGCACAGACATTGCATGCAGGAAGCACAGTCCTAGATGGGTACAAATGGTAAACCCATGCTAAGCCTCATGCAGTCAGCTAAATCCTCTTTTACCTTTTTTCACCCCTCAATAACAAAGTTAAAAATTCATCTCTTTGGGGAGTCTTTCACTGAATTCCTGCTCTAGGAATTGGCAGGAATGTATTACAAATGGAAACTGAAGGGTCTACTGTCACCTATCTCAGACAATATAGCTTTTTTGTATGGTGTTAGAAAGAATTTATATTCATTCAAATGAAAGCAATGAATGAGCTGAACAGGTCATTCAGCTGCAGGGCTGCTGAAGATTGTTTCAGGGTCCACGAACTTCAGGGCTGCTGAAGATTGTTTCAGTTATAATAAAATGCTGAAGTCCATGCCTTTTGGTTTACTTACAAAGTTTGTCTGAGCACAAGAACAGAAGGTAGTAAAGTCAGTTCCCTGACTGCAGAACTAAGTCTACTAAAATACGGAGTCTCAGTGTGCTGCCTTCTTTATTGGAGCTATAGAAATAACCCTCTTATTTTCAATAAGAAATAGTACTTACCCAAGTGCACTTACCATGTGAAGAGACAAGAGAGGCATGGGAAAAACACTAGCCCTGTTTTATAGGTAGACAATCCAGAATAAGTGAATTTTCCCTATCTGTATACCATGCCTAAGACAGAAGTCTCATTTGCTCCAGCCTGCATATTCATCTATTGTCTCCTGAGACAGAAAGATGTAGGGTTTTTTTCTATATGTCATTTTATCCAGTTCTGATTTGGGCCCAGAGATGGCAAGAACGGTATGAGCATAGGCCCTTCTACCATTCCACAGTACTTTCAGGAACTCCTTCTGGAACAGTACATCTCCAGCATATGTCTCGTACACCAGACAGAACCTCAAAGGTACTGTTTAGCCAGGGTAATCTCTGAGAAATTTAGCAGATTGGAAAATACACATTGGAGTGTATTTAGGATTTTGAAAAATGACTCTGCAATCCCAACTAAAACTCTACAAAATAAAGTCCAATGTACTACCATTCTGGAGAATAATGACTATGTATCAACTAGAGCTAAGAGTATAATTTATCAACATTAGCCTTGATGGGGCATCCAGTGCAGTGTGATTGATTTAAACGTGTAGATTTTTAACGTTTTGAACAGGTGGCTAACTTATAACAACAGTTTAAACTTTTATAGCATCTTATCATGCTGAGGCAGCTCATGGTGTTTTACAATGACATTAAAATTAAAATTTAATCTATCCTGCAGAGTTAATAATTAGCTAATGTCACTTAAAAGTCAATGAAAACAAATCAGTCTTAAATGTAGGCTTAAAAAAGAAGAAAATAGGGATCTCCTGATGTCAAGAGGCAATGAGTTCCGCCAAGCAGATGCATGGCAATGAAAAGAGCAAACACCCTAAGTGACATTTCAGTGGGGGTTAAAATTTAAAAAGATGGGGTTTGTTCTTGGCCGCTAGACCTGCTTATGACTTCATTCACTTTTTGATTTATAAAGCAGTTTAACAGTCTTTGGAGATGGGGTCAAGAGGTAGGTGTCCTCTCCTTCAGCAGACAACTGCAGTGACTGGGATTCTACTTTTCTCTCTAGCCCAATGAGGTCTGTATTCATATCCGAAAAGTAGCACTGTGTCAAAATGAAAAGATGCCTCGGCACCTCACAGCCATATAGTTACGTGAATTTTAATCCCTTCAGTCTGAATCCCATTTCAATAGTAGAAAAAACATTCTCTGACCTCTGTATTTTACAAGAAAGAGGTGCCTGTTATTTTGAAAGGAGAGACACAAGTGCATTAGTGCAGGGGAGGTTTCTGAGTTGTAAACCTGGTCTGACATAAGTACAGGATTTAAGTCTTGACCTTCTCTATTACATAAACCTTGCACAGCATGCTGTCTGTTGTGAATCCCATTTAATCCTCCTCATGCATTGTATAGAGAGTTAAGGTATTTAACTGAGGGCTATAGATTGTACTTGAGAAATGTGTTTTGTTTCTGCTCTGAACTGTTCATTGGTGATGCCCATCATTCTCTGTGAACTACTGAGAGATCCTAGGAAACCAGTTTACTTTAGATCTCCACATCTGACATGGCTAAAGAATGTACATGTTGTGAGACTCAGTGTTGCAACATCTCCTTGTGATCTAGCCTTCAACTCAACTGCCTTTTAATTTTCCAACTGAAAAAAAAAGGAATTATAGTGTTTTCATTCCTTATTGGTCTGATTCTTACCCTCATCAGAACAACTGTACAGTACTTGCAGGAAGCCAGTTAATTACCTAAAGGCAATGGCTTGGTCAAAACTGCAAGGAAAAGGTGAAAATGTAGCATTGTTATCCTACATTTGGTATCTTAAGCCAGCTAGCAGCTGTAATGAAAGAAGATAGTATGGGTACTCCCATATATTTTCCCAGAATATCTGGAGAGCTTGCTTTCACTACTTGTTGTTATCTGTGCTAGCCCAGTTAAGCCATCACAAGTGTGCTACAGATCTGTCACGTCTCATGCATTGCGGGTGAAACTCATATGGTTGACTTGCACTTCCACATTCTTCTGTGGCTCTGGCTGTAACCTCACATGGATAACATGTGAGTATGTCCCACTACCAGATGCTGCTTTTCACTGAGCAGGATAGAGGCAGCCAGATAAACGAGGATGTTGTCAACTCATGGAAGTGCATGTTTAAAGCACCCCATGCCCCTCTGCTGCAGGCTACTGCCATACTGCCTTCCTCATCCAGATGACCCAGCCCAATCCTGTTTCAAGCACATGTACAGAGAAAGCTGGGAAAGTCTCCATATCTACACACTCTAAAATTCCACCTTAATTTATCACACAGGTGTACATTAGACAAGAAACAACTAATGAATAAACAGGTGATCTCTATTTGTTCAGCAAAGCTGCAAATATATGAGAATCTTATGGGTTAGTGTATATATTAGTTGGAAAAAATATGCAAAAGTATGTGCAGAAGAAACATAACTCTCTGGTTCTTGTCAAGCTGCCAACATGGACATAAGTCTTGTAATGTTTGGGCACCCTGTAGGGTTTTTATATGTCATCCTAAGTACCTAGTTAGTATTATAAAAATTGACTGGTAATAAGTGCAATTAGGTCAAGACAGAGATCATGCCTGTGAAGTGTCTAATGGCAAGATCTTGACAATAGGAGATAGCTATGCAAGGGAAGTATCAAAGAATGCATAATTAAGGGGTGACAGAGGTCAGCAATTAACACTTGGACATTTGTATTTATTTCCTCAGGACAGGACACTGGAATCAGAAAAGGATTTAAGTTCACATCTGATACAGAAAGAGGACAAAGATACTGTTAATTTCTATGAAGCTTTAAAAATTATTTTAATATGCATGTTATGTATTTTATTCAAAATTTTGTCATTTATTAGTGAACTGAAAAGATGTAGATATATTTTTATGACTAAAGTATATAAGGTATAAATCAAGTTCTTATGTACATGCTAATTGCAAAGACAAAATAGGAGTTAACATGTTAAACTCCTTAAGTACTTCTTGCAGGTACTTGTTTGGAAAGATATGTACAGCAGGATAGTTTGCTATAAATTAAAATGCTTATTAAATGTCAGTAGTTCTAATAAGTGATTGATATCTAATTAATGTGTCATATGTGATAATTTTAAAATGTTAATTAATGCATAAAGACTTAATAAGTGCTGCTTGACCTATTAATTATATTAGACAAAAACATACAGTAATTGTTTCCTAAATGAAATGCTTAAATCAGGTGTTTAAAGTGTTACCATATGATGCTGATGTGCTGGTTTTGGCTGGGGTAGAGTTAATTTTCTTACTAGTGTCTAGTATGGGGCTATGTTTTGTATTTGTGCTGGAAATGGTGTTGATAACACAGGGATATTTTCATTATTGCTGAGCAGCGCTTACACAGAGTCAAGGACACTTCTACTTCTCACACCACCCCACCAGCGAGGAGGCTGAGGATGCACAAGAAGTTGGGAGGGGACACAGCTGACCCCAAATGACCAAAGGGATATCCCATACTATATGACATCATGCTTAGCATATAAAGCTGGGGGAAGAAGAAGGAAGGGGGGGGATGTTTGGAGTGATGGCGTTTGTCTTCCCAAGTAACCGTTATGTGTGATGGAGCCCTGCTTTCCTGGGGATGGCTGAACACCTGCCTGCCGATGGGAAGTAGTGAATGAATTCCTTGTTTTGCTTTGCTTGTGTGCATGGCTTTTTCTTTACCTATTAAACTGTCTTTATCTCAACACACGAGTTTTCTTACTTTTACTCTTCTGATTCTCTCCCCCATCCCACCAGGGGGGAGAGAGTGAGCGGTTGTGTGGTGCTTAGTTGCCAGCTGGGGTTAAACCACAACAGCTGACATGATGGCAGGCTGATTTTATATAGGGCCATGATTCAGGGATAACCTTTGAACTTCTACTTCACACATTTATGTAGAACAGAGTTGCACTATTTCCAGTTTCACTGAAAGATTTACTGGCCTCTTCATTCTCTTAGAAGTGAGAAATTGATACTGTGTGCTAGACCCTGCTGTAATTTAGACAGGCACTGCAAAAGTGTTTCCTTCTGTGCCTGTCAGCGCAGATCGGTCTTTGGAGGTGCTCAGTGTGGTGTCTCAGCTGTGGTTATCTCTTGAGCTGGCTGGCAATGACAATACATTCTAGGGTCTACCCTCACCTCAGAGAGAGCCTAGCTTGAAGAGAGATGCAGTCATTAAGCAAAGAGATGGGGACAAAGTGTGGTCCAGTGATTAGTCATTATAAAGGATGGAGGACTGCTTCACAGGTTTCCAGCATGGCTGGGACAAAGCCATGCTACTCTTTTAAAGATGCTATGCCCTAGTCTTCCTTTACTCCCTCTGTAACACAAGCATAGTATTTTCTTCCCATATCAGTGCTTGAAATTAAAATCATTAAACATAGTAAGGTGTTCATATGCTCTGATAGCTGGAAGTCAGAAAAGACATCAGAATTTCTTTATAATTGTGGTGGAATGAAGTGATTACCGTTTGCAGAACATTCATGGAAAGTTTACTAGTCTTCTCAGAATTATCTTTACAATATTGATATATGTGTATATATTATATCCACTTGATTAATAAATGATGTGATCTGTATCTAAAATATATATATTTAATTTACTTAATGAATAACTTATGAACATTTTTCTCTTCATATCTAAACTTTAATAGAAAAAAAATCCTAATTTTAACTTCATTTTAAAACTGTTTTATCTGGAATGTTTATTTTTATATTCTAATTGAGAGAAATTTTATAAGAACAATTCCTGTCTTTTGGAGGACTAGATTTGTCAAGTGTTTGTGTGGTCAATTGATACTTTAAATTAAAAAATATTTCCAATTAACTTCTGGAAAATATTTGCATACTTAGCTATTATGTCTGATGTTCAAGATAAATTCTATGGTATTAACTCTGTTTCTTTAACAGCTCCTTTCCTAGCATGTGTATTCTCTAACTCTCATTTCCATGCATGTTTCAATGGAGCCATTTCAAATATCTCATTACAAAGGTCCTATATTCTTGCTCAAAGAGCATTTAGTAGGAAAATATTCAGATGAGTTACCAGGAATAGTTTATCTTCCTCAAGGTTTAAACTCAAAGATGAGCAGTTTCCTGTATGGATGCAATCCTTCATTATTTCTAGGGTGTACTGATGAGAAGGGCAGACGCTCTGGAGCCAGCATTCTAGTATTCTGACTTGCATATTCAGTTACTGTGTCCCTGTTTCTTATGCTGTGACTCTGAGTATCCACCAGTGGTCAGCGATAGCAAACCAGTGATAGCAATTGGGCTGGAACTGTAGTCTCATCTAGAAAGGCAATTTCCCACCTTTCATAGCATAACATGACATACATCTTGCCAGGGGCAGGGGGGAGGCAGTTATAAAATAGTTTTCTAATTGTAAGAAAGATCTTTATTTACCTTATGATACTGCAAGATAGCTTTTTAGGATCTTAGCCCTTTATAAACATTCTGTTTCCTAGAGTGCTATTGTACATTGGCTTTCATACAAATTTCCATATAATTGCCTACAATTTATTTATAATTATCCTTGATAGATTATCCTCTGGCATTCAGAATACTTGGTTGCTAAACACAATATTGTAAACAGAGGAAGGAAGGAAGGAGAAGGAAGGAAGGAAGGAAGGAAGGAAGGAAGGAAGGAAGGAAGGAAGGAAGGAAGGAGAAGAAGGGGAAGGGGAAGGGGAAGAGAGGAAAGGGGTAAATTGTAGTCTTTTTCAGCCAAAAAATAGTACTGCTGAAGTCCAATTACATATAAAACCTGTGTAATGGACTAGAGTCAGGCTCATGAGTAAAATTATCTGCGTTAAAAACTAACAACTCTGAAAAATTTTGCATTCTTTAAGTCATTACATAATCAGCTTTTTTAGAGACAACAATGAAATTAATTCCTGGCAGAGGTGTGCATAATGATCAGAACGCCTGCAATTATAGCAAACCATAGGCTTCTCACCTTGATTTGTATCCTTAGAGTTATGACCTTGTGTCACTCTGAGAGAAATGTGGACGTGTCACTGACTTGCATGGCAAAGTGCTGCCATCAGGAATCTTAAATAGGACCATCAGCAGGTACAACGGTTACTAATGGAAGAAAACAACGCCTCAGGTCACTGAAGAAAAAAAACACCTGTGCATTTAAGGTAAGAATGATTTTGAGGTTCCTGACTCACCTGTGAGTTTCACAAGTTTAAATGAGAAGTAATTTCATTTAAATCCCTGTGTTTATTTTGGATAGATTCGATCTAAATAAGATGAGAATTAGAACCCTAAACAAGTATTCTCTATGACGATATGGATTTAAAGAGGGTTTTCTTAGGCTCCCTGCTTAGTGAATAGATAGGTAGACTCCTCTAGCAGGTGGAAGAGAATGGAAAACTAATATGTCTGTGAGCAGAAAAGAAAGATAAAGGAGAGTGTTTCTCCCACAGCTAGCTGGAAGACAACTGATTAAAGAAGTAATCAAGCTTGTATTTCTGCACCATATAATTCAGTGCAGCCTGGAACTGCCACAAATGTTGGATGCAGTCATGCAATGTGACCTCCCTGCAAGGAAAAATTGACCCCAGAGGTCTTTGTACTACTGTGTGCAGATGTCTGGGTTGACTTGTGTACCTTCACACTGTGTTCATGGAGGCAGCAGTCACACCAGCTGGGGTATGAGTCAAATTCATAAGAGACTACATAGGCACAGTGGGGCCAGGATAATACATGGTGGTGTGTACCTTGAAAGAAGGGAAGGAAACACTGTAGGATGTTCAGATATTACAATCTTCAAAGAGATTCTGAAATGCGAATGGAAGTAGCAGTAACAGTGGGCAAAGGAAAAATACTGCTGTCAGAAAGGGTGATCTTTTCCTTTTCCCTTCCTTATTGTTTGTGGGGCATATTGACAGCGATCACTTCCTCCCTTGAAAACCCCAAAGCGTGTTTAACAGTTGTACCTCTGATTCAAGTTTGGGACCATAAGTGTAAGAAGTTGTTTCTTCTTAAGAAGTGAACTAGTTTAATTTAAATGTTAATGTGCAACTTAAAATAACATGCATTTTGGCTCCTGACTGCCATAAATAATAATTATTGGTCTGTTTTCATTGTTTTTAGTGGGATGCTAAGGCTGGAATAGACTTTCGGGGTGAACATGTTGATAAGATCACTGTTCAGTGATTTTGCTGATGATTGTTTTGGTGTTCATCATTTTTCAAATGTGCTACATAATGAAGCTGGTCTGCAAGCTTTGTGTGCATAGTGGATACATGTGCAGTTATTTGAAAATAGGCCAAATTATGTTCAGTTTATGGCCTACAAATAGTGGAAGGGTGAAGATAGCCATTCTGATAGTTCCTACTTCAACTGTGCAGCCTATTTAATAGCTACTGTAGGTGCATCAACTTAAAGATGGGTTAGTTAGTAAGCTCGGCAGATTTGGGATAACTTGAGCTATTAGCATCAGGCAGATGAGGCCATAATATTGACTGTTGGCAGGCAAGAGGAAAACATAATCCTTAGGAAGAGGTAATGCAAAAATATCTCCAGGCTTCCTTTGGCAGTCAGGGCCCACTCATGTCCTTTTTGGGGAAACTAAAACAGCTTGAGGGTTATAGCAGAGATGCAAATATTATTTTCCAAATGGTAGAACTAAAGAAATTTGAAGCAGAACTGGTTAGAAAACAGTAGAATAACTCTATGTATTAAAACTATCTACATATTTACTGTTTGATATGGTAAGCAAAAAATGAACAACAGGATAAAAGCCTCTGCCAGCAAAGTGGGTAAGCAAAAGGCAGTCATCATACAATAGACAGGTTTCTTTGATTATAGTGGTCGGTCTAGCACATGTAACTGCTAACTATGTAACTAACAGTAACTAGTTTAAGTAAATTTGTTTTGTTTCATTTTGTTTTTTTTAATTTTGAATTCATATGCTTGTTTTCTGTTTTTTGATTGAATTTAAACCTTGAGTTTGAAACCTGCTTCTCCCTTCAAACACCAGGAATGTGGTATAGAAATATCTCTGTGCACTTTTTTCTCACTAAACCGCTTGGAGTAATGTACGTAGTATGATGAGTACAGATAGAAACACATAAAGCAGTGGCTATCCTTGACCAAAACGTGGCCAAAGTGTATCTGGATGTATGTGTTGTCTATGCCATAGAAGGTAAATGACAAATAATGAATTCAAATAAGATCCAAATTAATTCAAATGAGACACATTAACATTTTAAACCTCCTTCACCAACTTACAGGACCTAGTAGAAGTAAAACAACGTAAGGAGTCATGGAAAGGAGCTTGCTCCTTGGAGCTCTAGATGAGGTTAAAATACGCAACATAAAATGAAATACCTTATTCCCAAAATATTTTACAGTCCTATTTTGCAATCCTAAAGGATTCAGATAAATTTTGGTGGCCAAATTTGCCAAAGAGATTAGGAAGCATTAGCTCCATTTTGGGATCTTAAAAATATTACTGGATTTTTGAAACATCCTTTTACTAAGAGTTGTCTTTTTTTCACTCAATACTTGTAACTGAGTACTATTTAAAAAAACCTGTACTATAAAGGGAAGAGTAGAGGCACCTTAAGTAACAGTAGTTTTACTTAAGAAACTAATTTTTCAACACCAGAATTAACTTTTATAAAAGCATTGATATTCCGGGAACAAGACAGAGGGAAGGAATGAGGATATTGGGACATCCACAGACATTGTAATTAAAATATATGTTAAAATTAAAAACTTCATGTAATAGTTGTTGTCTTTGCAGCTCTATCCTCTCGTGAAATATGTTGTTGAACATGACACGTGACTGATTCTAACCTACATGGAAACCATGCAGGTCATTGCCTCACATATATAGAAACCTACTAGCATCTAATACAATTTCAGAATCAGAAAACCTGCTTCTCTGCACCTGTTTCAACTTCATATTCCTGGACCACCTGCAGTTCACCAGATGTTCTGGTATTTCATTGCTTGCATGTCTCTATGTGTACTTTATTGTGTTTACCAAAGAAAATGCTTTGGATAAAGTTATTGGAGACATTTATTTATTTCCCTGCTGAGTGACAAGCCAGGCTAGAGATTCACAACAGATTTTCATCATACTCCTTCCTACAAGTGATAATAAAGAAAAACTTCATGTTAATAGGAGAATAAATGAGTCAATGTTGTGCGCAACATAATATAAAAATTTACCAGTGTCCTGTGGCTTTCCAAAATTCTCATTTCATTGCCTTTACATAAAGTAAAAAATCAATAAACAAGCAAATAAAATTGATATAGAAGCTTACAATTTGAAACTGTGAAAAGAGTTATATTCCTGAAAATTTCCTGAAAGAGTAGAAAAATGCTCAACAAGATCCTATATGAAAATAGAACAGAAAAAAAAAAAAAAGAAAAAAAGACATTGGTATGCCTTAGGGTGCTAGAAACTGTATGATGAACTAGTTATAACAATATGCCTGTGATTTTCTAAGGAGGTTAGGGTTGCTCTTTTAAAAAACCTCCTGGCTAGTAATTTTAATTTAGATTGTTACCTTAAAGGGAATATTATAAATAATTACAGATCACAGTTAGATCCCAGATAAGTGTTGTACCACTAGGCACAAATATATTGAATAAAAGGGTACTAAGAAGTTTTTAAGGCAGTAAGTTCCAGATTTTCAGTTATTTGCATTGTAAGCATGTTGGATCACTGTGTCCCAAGAAAATAGACTGAAATGATATTACTTGTGTTCATCTCTTGCTAGCTGCTATCCTTCCACAAAAAAGTACAGAAAAGAAAAGTCTCACTTATGTTAATATATCCTTTCCTTCTAATGTTCCTTGGTCTGTATCCACTGTGTGTTGGTAAAGAAATTCTCAAGGAATCTGTTCATATTTTTGAGATTTACGTCTTCTCAGTAATTAAATGTCCTTGCTGCACACACAACTGTATCAGATAGATGAGGACTTTCTAAACAAAACAAGTTATGTCAGTGCATTGATGCATACTGTGGGCTACTGTTAACACCACCATACTAATCAGGGTCACATCTATTCATATGTCCTGATACACAAAGTCCAGCAAAAATGTGTAAGATATATGTACTTCTACTCAAGACTTGTATTGTTGAAAATATCAGAAATATTCCTAGAGCAACTCTGGTGCCTGAGTTTGTTTGCTAATTGACCTGAAGGCTTCATGTAATGGCATAAATAATCCTGCATCCTATATTCATTATGCATATTTGCTGCCATGTCCAGCCAAAGGCAAAAGGCAGACAATGCTTTTTGCAGATCCTTCGTAAAGCTTTACCCACCTATTCAAGAAGTCTGATTTTTTTACTTACTGTCAGTTGTTGTTGTTACTAAGAACTAATAGATTTATTTGCTGGATACCACATATTTCATATCTGACAAAGGTACCTGAAGTGTCTGTTGCCAATTTGTTTTGTCACTGTTTCCGTATCATCATGCTGTTTCTGCCAGCATGCTGACAAGTAAAATAATTTCAGATTTATTGCAAAACAGAAATCACTAAAACAATCACCCTAGTCAGTATGTGGTGGAAGTGCAAAAGGAAAACAAGGCACTGTTACTGTTGACAATAATTGCGAGTACCTACAGGCGCCTTTCACCAGAAACTGAAGTTAGCCCTTTTTTTTTTTTTTTTTTTTTTTTTATTATTATTATTATTCCCCCTAAACTGTCTTAATGGTTCAGACATTCAGGTTGGAAGGTGTCGGTGGTTTAACCCCAGCCAGCAACTAAGAACCACGCAGCCGCTCGCTCACTCCCCACCGGTGGGATGGGGGAGAGAATCAGAAGGGTAAAAGGGAGAAAACTCGTGGGTTGAGATAAGAACAGTTTAATAATTGAAGTAAAATAAATTAGAACAGTTAAATAGGCAAAGCAAAAACCGTGCACGCAAACAAAGCAAAACAAGGAATTCATTCACTGCTTCCCATCGGCAGGCAGGTGTTCAGCCATCCCCAGGAAAGCAGGGCTCCATCACGCATAACGGTTACTTGGGAAGACCAACGCCATCATACCCAACGTCCCCCCTTCCTTCTTCTTCCCCCGGCTTATATACTGAGCATGACGTCATATGGTATGGAATAGCCCTTGGGCCAGTCTGGGTCAGCCCTCCCCCCGGCTGTGCCCCCTCCCAGCTTCTTGTGCACCCGGCAGAGCAGGGGAAGCTGAAAAGTCCTTGACCAGTGTGAGCGCCACTTAGCACCCATTCAGCAGCAGCTTAGCACTACTTAGCAAGAACCAAAGCATCAGTGTATCATCGACATTGTTCTCATCCTAAACCCAAAACACAGCCCCATACTGGCTACCAAGACGAAAATTAACTCTATCCCAGCTGAAACCAGGACAGAAGGTTCAAAGTTTATTGAAAATGCTCTGCCGTAACGGGAGCTTTTGCAGTCACACACTTCTCTGGCTGCTGCCACTTCTAAACTTGAGGGATCAAGGAACGTAGACCCAGACACTGAGTCTTTAGGTGTTTCTCTAAGGTCTTTGTGAAGCCATGGCCTCCAGCGGACTCGGGGACTCAAGGCTTCCTCCTGACTGGATGCTGGACCCCAGCCGGGTGTGCCCACAGATCCTGGGTGTCTCCATCCTAGGCTGACAGACATGGCTGCTGCTTTCCCGTTTGCAGGTTTGTCCAGTAGCAAGGCTGAGCATGCACCCCTGAGCAGTGTGTGCACACACATGCACTACAGAGGTAATTTATGTAGACTGCCGCATGGACTGCCACACACAGGGCTCTGCCTTCAGCAGCATCCACATATAGTACTGACAGGACTCATATACATTAAACAAACATAAAACTCGCATAAAAATATAGACAGCCACATCCCTTCCTCCTCTTGGGCTGGCAGAGGCAGAAGTGCAGCACACACACCACACTCTTCAGGTTCACAAGGACACACATATTTGTGGATCCCCTGAGCACCTGCATGGCCCCTCTGCCCACCCAGCACTGCTGCCTGGATCCTGGCCTCCCTTACCCACCCCATGAGTCCCAAACTCACCAGCTGGTCCAGCTGGGTGCTCACTGCACACATGCAGCACTCACACGCTCGTTGCACAGGCACCCCACTCTCGCAGGTCCTGCTGAATACCAGCATGGACTCTCCGCCGTCCTGATACCCCTGCCCTGATATAAGGGACATGCACTCCCTTATTAAGATTTTTGAGTTTTCCAGAATCATGTTTTCCTCCTTCTCACTGGCTAGTCCAGCTTGAAATTTCCTAGTGAATTACATATACACATCCATGGACATCAATTTAAGTTTATTAGGGGAAAATATAAACACGCTGAGATTGCTGCAGAGCTACTGATCCTTATAACTCTTGCACGCAGAGACTTATGCTCTGGTCCCTCCAGTCACTGGCATACAGACCCATGAGCCCTGTCACCCATGGCTCCTTCTCCATATTCTAGAGCCTACAGCTTGCAGCAATCATGCATGGGATAGAGAGTGAAATTACACAGAAAATGGTGAAGAAAGGACTTAAGAAGATAGACTGCATTGATCAGGCACAGGGCTCAGGCAGACAAGAGTACTGGACAGTGCCTACTTACATACTATCAACCCTTTTATCCTTCCTCCTGTTCCCGCCACTTTTTCTTCCCTGATGCTTCCCTTTTCCTTACCTATGACCCTTCCGGTACACATTCCTTAATGGTTTTGCATAGTCCCCCAGATCCCCTTGAAATATCCATAATGATCATGTTCATCTTGTTTCCCGCTTCTTATCAGTTACAAAGCCTGGGTTGTCCCTCTTCAAAGTTGTACCCATACTTTCTTAATGACCCATCATTTAGTGCTTGAGAAGTTTTGGTATCGTTTATTGTCTCCCTTATTTGTTTTCTTATCAGGTTTGTGTCTCTGTGTGTTTTGTTTATCAATTTCTTTGTTATTATTCCCTTTGACCTGAAAAGCTTCTTCATCTGATGACCTTAATGAACCAGATGCTCTTATATTCCACATGTCCCCACAGCCACTACCTCTTCTGTTTAGCTTAGCCTTCAAGGGAGTGAGTATATATGTGTGAGAAGAAAAGATATGAAGAAGACACACAGAGAGGGGAAAAAAAAAACCAACCAAAACAAACACCTGCAGGAGAATTTAAAGGAATAGAAATTGTTGGAAAAAGAAGCTGAAGGGAAGAAGATGAAAAATTGACAAGGAAAGAGGTTCTATGTTTAGCAAACAAAAAGGTAACAGGGACTGAGGACACGTCAAAGAGAGAGACTGGGAAGAGACATGTTGCTAAGCAGGAAACCCAAATGGAGGGAAAAAAGAAAGGGAGAAATAGCAGAAGTTTAGAAGACACAGAGATTCCTAAATAAGGGAATAAAAATAAAATATGAATAATGTTTTATTCTTCCTGCAAAAGCTATACATCATATTTCTACTCTTCCAGCAAAAATTAAACTTATTTGTTGTCCAACATATCCCTTGACTTTCCTTACTACCAAACTAGTGAAGAAATAATAATGACTTGTACAGGGACATATTTAAAATCTTCCATACTATCAGCTTCCTCATTTTTGCTAATGTTCTTCTGACTCTCCTTCGGCTGGGGCTGCATGGCTAGAAGGCGCATCCCCTGGGTGGTGGATAGGGGATCCCTCTCTGGAGGGTGCACCGGATAAAATTGAAGAAGGTGCTGCGAACCAACGCAGCCTAAGGGAAGGCCACCCTGACAGAAAAACCACTGGCCCTCCAAGTCATGGGGGCTGGGCAGGAGGCCAACTACCTCCTCCCGGAAAAAAAAAAAAAAAAAAAAAAAAAATTGCAGAAACGACGAGCATCAACTTTCAAAAAAAACGAAATGGCGGAGATGGAGAAAATCAGTAATGAAGTGAGGAGGAGGAGATGGAACTGGATCGGTCATGTCCTGAGGAAAAAAACAACAGAAGACTGCGCTGTGGCCCTTGGGTGGACTCCAGAGCACGCAGCCGCAGACCGATCAAAGTGGAAGAACGATGTTCGCGCCTTGTGTGCCTCCTGGCACTGAGAGAATTCAGGTTCAGATTCTTCTGACTCTAAGGCAGTCTAGGGGAGAACAAAGGGACATAAAAGATACTCAATATTACAAAGTCTTGTGCAAAGACGATAATACTCTCTTGTTCTCCATCTCCACTGTGGATGGGTCTAAGTTGCATCTGAAATATTTAGTTAAGATTTTAGAAAAAGAAATGTATAAAAGTAAGGATGTGTAAATATTGGAAAAGATTATCCATGGAAGTGTGGAATCCTCATGTCTGGAAGTTCTTAAGAATGAGATACAAACACCTTTGAAGAATGGATTAGATGCAGCTGATCTTACCTGGAGGCAAGTGGATGTCCAACTGATGTCCTCTTTCTCTGTGATGCTAAACTGTAAAATGAAACACATTACTTACAATGGAGAAACTACATCATCCAGTCCTGGAGAGAATTCACTGGGAGCTCTTCGTCTAAGTGCTAATTGCTGTAATGGAGAGGTGAAAAAAAAAGATGGAGTTAACTCTTCTCTCCCATCAATTAGTACATCTACCAGGTTGGATTTCAGATTTAAAACAAAGGATTAGGACACAAATCTGTAAAGATTAACCTTTGTGCAAAACTTCACCATCTTTGAAGTTACTGAAGTTGCTCTTGTGTTCCTTTAAGAAGCAATGAGTGTTTTTCATAATTGGAGAATAAACTTGATGTTTTTACAAGAAAATTCTTATGCTTTTCTTGAACTTTTACGAGCTATTTGCTACTAGACTTGCAATGACTATGGGACATAAACTGGGTGAGGGCAGGAAAAGAAAAATAAATATGACAGCAATTACTGCCTCCTGTAATCGGGACTTTCTTTGCCTCTGCTTCAAAGCCATTTTTTTCCTTTTCTATTGCTTCAGGTATCATGAAACTTTTATGCAGTGCTAATCACTGTTAAAGCAGGAAATAACTATAGGAAGTGAAGACCACCTCTTCCATCTTAAAGGAAGCAAGCATTCTCAACTTCTATAATCTTCAAGGCTAAAAACCAGCAGGCTATGTTTTTTGTTGTGTTAGCTATGTTAAAAAAATAGTAATAAGTACCTACAAAATTTCCTTAAATTAATGAGGGCACCGGTTTCCTCCAAGATGCACCTTCCTGGGATTTTCATGTTTAAATTTTCCACAAAAGGGTTTGAGGACTTGCTCAGTCCTCAAAAAAAAAAAAAAAAAAAGTTACTTGTTTTTCTGAAGTTCTCTGTCCTTCTTTGGAAACCTTCTCTGAGCATGTGCCTTACTTTTAAACAAAATTAAAAAATCCAAACCACAGTTACAACTTAACAAAGTTAAAAGAAAGTTAATACCACCAAAAATGTGTTGAACTCTAAGTACACTTCCAAATAAAACTTCTTTATTGTTCCTTCAGGTGTCAAAATGGTAATGTAACAATGTGTGTGTGTGTGTGACAAATAAAAACAACAACAAAAAAAAAACCAAATGCAAACACTTAATTTTAAAATGGAAAAATGTACTGCTGTGTCTCCAATACATTTCCAAATGAAGGAACTATCTTTTCTTTGTAAAATGTATTGATATCGTATGAACAAAAGTGCTTTTTAAAATTTATATCTGCTAGGAATTGATATATACTGCATTTGTAAGAGGCATTTCTGGGAGAAGTGAATATTAGAGCCACAAATTAGTGATTAGTCCTGGAGAGCTTTTCAGTAAATTTCTGAAATCAGTTACTTTTCTCAGTTTTCGGTGTTTCACTGGGATGCTGGTGTTATTCTCATTTCCTAGCAGTTAACATCTATTTTGCGATTGACTACAACAGCCAAATTTGAGCTTGGGAGTACTTCCTACTTCACTGTGAACTAAGCCACAAATTTCATAAAATCATAGAATAGCATAGGTTCAAAATGATCTATAGTCATTGTTTAGTCAAAACATGTCCAGTTAGAAGAAGTTATTAAGGAACTTACCCAGATTTTGAATCTCTCCATGGATGGAAATATCACAGTCTCCCTGGGCAACTTATTAAAATATGTATCTGCCCTCATGGTAAGACCATTCTTCTTTAAATTGAGTCAGAGTTACTAAGGCTGCAACTTATGTCCATTTTTTCTTGACCTATCCATTCCAAGGCTAACTGCTGGGTCCTGCACTTGGGTCACCACAACCCCATGCAATGCTACAGGTTTGGGGAAGAGTGGCTGGAGAGCTGCCTGGAGGAAAAGGACCTGGGGCTGATGGTCGACAGCCTGCTGAATATGAGCCAGCAGTGTGCCCAGGTGGCCAGGAAAGCCAACAGCATCCTCTCTTGTATCAGAAATCGTGTGGCCAGCAGAACTAGGGAAGTGATTGTCACCCTGTACTCAGCAGTGGTGAGACTGCACCTCAAATACTGTGTTCAGTTTTAAACCGCTCACTACAAGAAAGACATTGAGGTGCTGGAGTGTGTCCAAAGAAGGGAAACGAAGCTGGTGAAGGGTCTAGAGCACAAGTCTCATGAGGAGCATCTGAGGGAACTGGGGTTGTTTAGTCTGGAGAAAAGGAGGCTGAGGGGAGACCTTATTGCTATCTACAACTACCTGAAAGGAAGTTGTAGCGAGGTGGGGGTCGGTCTCTTCTCCTAAGTAACAAGCGATAGGATGAGAAGAAATAGCCTCAAGTTGCACCAGGGGAGGTTTAGGTTGGATATTAGGAAAAATTTCTTCATTGAAAGAGTTATCAAGCACTGGAATGGACTGCCCAGGGAAGTGGTTGCGTCCCCATCCCTGGAGGTATTTAAGAGACATGTAGATGTGTTGCTTAGGGACATGGTTTAGTGGTGGACTTGGTAGTCTTAGGTTTACAGTTGGACTCGATGTTCTTAAGGGTCTTTTCCAGCCTAGATGATTCTATAATTCTATTCCATGTACTTCTGAGAAGAATCTGGCTCCACCTTATCTACACCCTCCCACTACACAGTTGTAGACAGTGACAGAATTTCCCCTTTGCCTTCTAAAGGTTGAACAAACCTTGATTCTGTGTGATTGTGTGTGTGAAATCTAATTCTCTTTGACGCTTCTTGGACTTTATGTGTTCTGTAACCATTTTGGTGGATCTCTGCTGGATTAATTTAAATATGTCAATGTCATTTGGTAATGCTAACAGACAATTTTAACATTATGTTTCAAATGTGCATAAAAATCATCTTGGTTCTTTTAACAATATTTAAATAATTTCTGGCCTACCTCATTGAAGCGCAAAGCACATGGACCACAGTGGCAACTCTAAATTCTGCTGCTTTCCATCAAGAGAGGCTTTGTTTCATTTCCATATCTGGCTTGTGCACATAAAAATGCATTTAAAATCTTTCATTGTATATTTTTTAAAAATCCTGTGTTTGTTGTTGTTGACATGAACATCAGTAACATCTCAGAAAATATCTACCTTCCCCTTCTGAGTTCTGTTACTTATATCGTGAAAAGGGCACAATACTAGCTGCAGATCTGAGATGATTTATAGTGTCAATGCATTCCCCGAAGCTTTCACTGCATTGAACTACTACATCCATGTAGCATAGTGTTCACTTGGGCATTGAAAGCAATTTAGACGACTTAGTCTTTTGGATAGATGCAGCACTGCGGTAATGTGAACGTACCAGTTTCAAACAGGTGCAGGCTCTCTGCACTGTGCTCCATACCTTGTTCAGACATAGCCTTAAGAAAAAATTCCCATAATTATAAAAAAAAAAAATTATACAGATCCAAAGACACGAAGTAAGTTTCTTGCTTTTCTCATTGCTTATTTAAACATTAAAAATATTATGTTAGAAGAATTACCGGTGAAGTATATGTGGTATACAAAAAGCTCGTAGGCATTTAGGATTTGGCTCCGCTATATGACTACTGCAATAACGAGACCTTGATCTGGTGAAAATTCTGAGAGTCACCTTTATGTGGAGACACCTACATTTAATGAATACCTGCAGATGTTCAAATGCAAAAAAGATGTCTAAGCTACTGTTATCGTTCATAAGAATTACGGCTTGGTTTAGTTGGGTAAACACAAATGAGTAGTACAGGGTGTCTAAGACATACCCTAGGACCAGCAGACAGGATTATTGAAGACCTGTGCTTTTCTGGAGTATAGTACAATGCTAGTTGGGCAAGCTTAGGGCATCTCAAATAGCCTTACAAATTTAGACATATGACAAGATTTTTTTTTTTTTTTGCTGGTCATCTGAATCACTCTTTAGGTTCTGCTGGCCTGAAGTCCATTCAAGGCCTACAATTTGGCCTTTTATGTAATAGCATGATTACAGCTGATGATACCTTATTTTGCAGGAGAAGGTGTCAGGCAACTGGCATAATCTAATCCGGACCAACCTGTGAATAGCCCTGAAGACGTAGCAGGAGCAGAATATCGAAATACCTGAAAAAAAAATGAAGACAACTGAGAAACTTGAAACCTTTACAGAAATCCCCAGATGGAGGAACATTGAGAGGTGCGGTTCAGGTTGGAAGGGCCCTCAGGAGGTCTCTATTCCAACCAACTGTTCAAAGCAGGGTCAGCTCTGAGATCAGATCATGTGGCTCTCCAGTTGTCTTAAAAATGTCCATGGATGGAGATTGCACAACCTCTCTGAGCAACCTGCTCCACATCTGAACTGTCCTCAGGGTGAAAAGGTTTTTCTTTACATCCAATCTGAACACTCTTTGTTTCAACTTATGCTCTTTGTCCTTCATCCTCTTATCACACAGGGCTGTGAAGATCCTGGCTTTCTCTTCTCAATAACCTACCCATGGGTACTGGAGGGGAGTTGTTAGGTCTGCTTCAAAGCCATCTTCTTGAGGCTGAACAAGCCCTGTTCCTCTGGCCTCTGCTCACTGGGCAAGTGCTCCAGCCCCTGAGCATTGTGGTGCTGCTCTGCTGAACTTGTTCCTGTTTATTACTTGTGCCTTTTTTATTGTAGGGCCAAACAGCAGTATTCTAGATGTGGTCTAACAAGTACTAAGTGCAGGAGGATGACCGTTTCTGTCACTGTACTGGCTGTGCTCCTGTTAACACAGTCGAGGATCTTTCTCACCAGGACACACTGCTGGCTTATGGTCTTTTCAGCAGAGTCCATTTCAGCAGAGTTGCTCCATTGTAAGACAGTTCCCAGCTTGTGTTGCTGCAAGGGTTATGACTTCCCAAATACATGACTTTGCATTTCTTTTGTTTAATGTCAAGAGATTCCTGTCAACCCAGTCCTCCCTCTAGTCTGTCTAGGTCCTTTCAAAAGGCCATTCTACTCTCAGATATATCAACTTGTCCTCCATAGTTTCATGTCAAACTTCATGAGTCCACTATGTTGTCTTTTCTTCTATTGTCTCCATGAAGATGGTATGTACAAGAGGTCTCAAGATAGACCCTTACAGGACTCCACTTGTTACTGGCCTCCAGGAATAGTACAGCCCTTTAATCTCTACCATCTGAGCCTACCCACCTAATCAATTTTTTACTCACCTAGCTGAACACCCATTCAGACGATAAAGTTTCAGTTTGGATACATGGGTAAAATAGTGTTTAAACCTTGCTAAAGTCAAGATGAATGACATCCACTGCTTTCCTCTCATTTACAAATTCATCCATTTTATCATAGAAGACAAACCTTTGGTAAATCCTTGCTGACTGTTCCCATTACTTCCATATGCTCATAAATGTATTCCAAGAGGATCCACTCCATGATTTTCCCAGGGACCGAAGTGAGGCTGACCAGAATGTAGTTCTCTGTATTGACCCTTTGGCCTTTTTCAAAGATATATGCAGCAATTGCAATGCTGTAGTTGTTGGGGACTTTCTTGCACTGAGGTGGGAGGTAGGAGGTGAGGTGCAGGGTTCTTTCTGAATCTCAGTAAGAAAGGCAAGGCAACAAGTGGCATCATAAAATAGGTGTTTTAATAAGATGGACTAGAAATGTGGATAGCAAGTAAATCTTACATCCTTTCGGATGTTGTGAACCCTGCTTTCGTGCACCGTTGGACAGTCCACATTTTCCCGCAGCATACTGCACAGATCCCATCCGTGGATTGGTTCAATGTCCCTCTCCTACCATGGTGCCTTTTACCTTCTATAACAAACAAAACCATATATCTTCTCCTGACAGGTTGGAATGTTATCTCTTTCATAACATCCACTAGAGCACAGCACAGGCTGGTACTGGGCACTTCAGGGGATTCCCTTACAGCAGCTACTCATGCCAACACATGAGCTTCTTAAAGCCTTAAGTACAAGGCCCGGTAGAGGAGACATGTCTTGCCCAAGATCACAGACCCTGCAAATATGACATCTTCTGCAAAACTCCCAATACAGGAGCTCCCCTGATCTCCATGAACATTCAAAGATGATAATAAGTGGCTTTGCTACAACATCAGCTAGTCCTGTCAGCACTCTTGGATGCAGTCTGTCAGGTCTCATGGATCATGATCTCAAGGAATCCCTGACTTGAGCCTCATCCACTGCTAGTAATTATTCTCTTCTTTGAATTCTTTCAGTAATCACAGAGGTATGGCAGATCTTATTGGTGAAACTGGGGAAGTCCCTCTGACCTATGTTCTGTACCCCCGGGGAGTCCTCTCACACCTCTAAAATCCTGTGAACTCTTGTGATAATAACAGCAATAACATAATGCTGAACTCAGGAAAAAAATAAAATAAAAATCAAGAATTTTTTTTACAGGCATTTATTCTTATTCCTTAAATTTTAAGCACCTGAATCATCTGAAGTTACAAAATTATGTCTTTCAAAGAGGCCAAGAAGTGGTGATTGGCCAGTGGAGTAATAAAAAGCACAGAACAACCAAAAGTTTAGGTAGAGAAACAACTACTAGCTGTACATCTTTGAACAGAAAAATTCTAGCTGTTCAGCTCCAGGCACTGGCTAGACATGTCATCTGATTACAGGGCCTTGGAAATCATTGTGAAGAAGCCAGTGTTGAGTACTTTCAAACAACTACAATGAATATCATCAAGACTCCAGCAACAGGATGTTTTGTGTTCAGGAAAAAATAATTTCTGGTGGCAAAGATATCAGACAGGGATAAAAGTAACTCATAACCTAAGAGAACAGAGTCTGTCAACATCCTACAGCTTTTTTTTTTGCCTCTTTGAAGGGGTGCCAAATACTTCATGAGGGTTCCAAATAAATCACAAAGAAGAAAGAGGTGAAACAGGGTAAAAAACAGATTTTATCCAATACTGGTCAGATCACAAGAAACAAATGCCCAACACTGCCAGGATAAACTGGGATTTTGTATCAAGAGAATTAAGTGCTAATTTCAGTGAATCAAAGACCTGATAGAATATTAAGAAGATATATTCCTTTCCCAGCTACACCTGGGGTAAGTCAAAGAATTAAACTGCTAGTCAGAAAATAATGCCCAGTTCTTAGTATGATTGGAACAATATGAAATTCTTCAAGATTACAGTAAATCAAAATAAAGGATTTTATGGCTCAAGAAATTCCGTCTTGCTTCTGAGACAGAGTGAAATCAACTGTTGTATTTGTACAGAGAGAATGATGTGGTCAAGTCAGCTAGTCCTTCAGTTTCCAAGAAGGAAACTATCCAACTGTATTTAGGATATTGAAAGTGAGTGTGGCAAAATGTGGCTTTCTCGATATGATGCATGAGTTTAAGAAGCTACAAATCATTTAAAAACTGCTACAGCAACTGGGAATTTGAATGCATGGTACCTGCCCTTGAATATTTGGAAAGCAATAAGAAAGCAAATTTACCTATATGACAAAGGCAGGTGGCAAAGGTAGAACAAAGATCTCTACATAGAAATGTTAAATGATGCAACTTCTCTGTCATTAGATTATATAATGCATTTCAGGGACTGATGAATTGGAGAATGTAGACTGCATTTCTAGGAAGTCAACAGGTGCCTGAACAAAAGACACAAACCCAAAAGCCAATAGAAGGAATATGTAACGATCTGTATAAGCCTTGGACAAACTGACCAGCATTAGTTAGACTTGGTCAGTGTGTATGCAAATGCTGAAATGACAGCTAATTGTTTTGTAACTAATTTTCTTAGCATACAGCCAAGTTTTAATGGCAAACATAGCCTTTGTTTTGGATTCCGAGCCAGCATGTAGGGCAAGAAACAAGAAGAATCTCAACAGGACATTGAGATCATATTTCTCTGCCTTCAGAAAAAAAGAACAAACTATGACTAAAAAGAAAAGTCAGTTTCTGGAATTTCCAAAAACTAGTTTAAAAAAAAAAATACAGAAAAAATATAATTAAATAAGAGAATATGCTGATTTGTTTTTTTCCTCTATACCAGTAGTCAGGTATTATTCATAGAACTTCCACATCCTTCTCTGTGAGAAAAACAAGCCCTCAAATCATGCTAAGTATACAAAAATGATATTCTGCTTTTAGAAATAACGGAGGACATGATGTAACACTGAAAAATATAGCCTAGAGCTTCCTCATTAGAATTTCATACTTCTACCTCACTCTTTAATTAGAATTTAAAGTTGAGATCTAAAGCACTAGTTAAAGCCAAATTACAGCTGGATTTCCTGACCTTTAACTGAAGTGTCCCTTTCATCTGAAGGTTTGGTAACTTTTTTTCTTTTAAGAAAATGAACAATTTGCTCTGGGTTAATGTGATTATCTGCCTAGAGGCAAATTTTCAAAACATGTGTAGATGCAAATATTACATGTGTAAGAATCTGCATTTCTACAGGCAAACTGACATTTGTAAGTGCAAATTGGATGGCGGAAATTGAGTTATCCAGTTTACACATTCAAAAGTTGTTTTGATTTCTCTTGGACAGATATGTGGCATGGCACCAGGAAAGCATTCTGGGAAAGGTAGTTTACAGAGCATCTCCAACAAAATACACATTAGGCAGCTTGAACTGATAAGGAAATAAATACAGATAATTTCTGTGTAGATAAGAGGAAGAAGTAGTCAAAGTTCTTTCCAGTTCACAAGAAGGAAAAGAATGATGTACTTGCTGGAAACAGGACAAGCACGTCCTATTTATTGAATCAATGTTTATTGAAGAACTGTAAAAATGCCAAAAAGAAGGCCGGGAATACATTGTTTCTGCAATGCAGAAAGAGCAGAAGAAGAAGTCCATGTTAATCTAGCCTGTGGTTTTTTTAAGAAATAATTTATCATAAAGTTACTAAAAGCCTAAAAGCAGATGAACTGTAAAAAAGGGCAAGTTTTGCCCACATCAGTTCTGTCTACCAGAATAATGTTCTTTGAGATGCCTTTAGAGCTTTGTTATCTTGAAAATAGCCAAATTTCATCAGTTACAATGATTGTTGGGACTCATCTGCCCTAAAAGTACACAAATAAATTAGTAATCTATACCTAAGGTACTCTCATGGCCTGTGTTACGTAACTAATCCAAGAGGAGATAAATAGCCCTCTGGACACTCTTCCTTCCAACTGATAATAAAAAGGGATTAAAGTGGTAAGTTAGGCTTTTATGATAATGTTTAAAATTTAGATTATCTAACTACTAAACATCTAAATCAGGCAGATGAATCCCACCCAAGTCTGCCTATAAACATCTGGAGAACAACAGCTGCACCAGATGCTGCAGAATTCTGCTTTAAAAGAAGAATGTAAAGGCCCTGGAGCCAGACTTCGCTACACCGGAAACTGTTGTAAAAGTCTGCTTGTACTGGCTTGAGACATTGTCTGATCCTATAGTAATCTTTGAGGTCAAACTGGGACTGTTATTTCCTATTCTTTTTTTTTTTCTTTCTTTTTTTTTTCTTTTTTGATAAGTGAGTTACGTTTGTCTAGTGTTACACCATCTTCTTTCTTTTTTAAAGGGTACAAGAAGAAAAAAGCCTGATTAAACCAATTTTCCCTGAATAATGGTTCTTGCATCTCTGAAATGTGTCTCCTGATGTCTGTTAGGAACTTTGCAAGTTTTTTCTTTTTTCTCCTCCTTTTTATTATACTGTTAAGGTCTTTTACATTAACACCGATTAATTTAATGAGGTTATTCATGGTCACTATTCTTATTTTTAGAGGTATATCTTGATATATGCTGTAATAAGATATAACCCTATGTCTTTCAAAAAGAGTGCTCTGGTAAAAACCATGTTTCTACTGTACCATTGTTAAAAAATTAACAATTACCCAGACTGCAAAGAACTCACTTTTTGTACTTGTGCCATTTCTTAACATATCTTTTTCTCACAGACTTTAATACTTTTATTCTTAATAATTTTAATCGCTATATCCATGTCTGCTTTTTTAAAAATTCCAGTCTGTTTTCCTAAGCAGTGTTCTGAAACACACTCATGGATTTTTTTCACTAGCTTGTATTTTTTACCATCCTACAGAAAAGACTTTCAACATCACAAAGTATAGATATTATTGTCATGTTCTTTGCTATTTATCAAGGTCCATTTTGCCCCCTCCTTTGATATGAATACTACTAAAGTGGTATCCCTCTTCTATATTTTATGACCTGTCTTTTTCTGATGGACATTTGAGGGAAATACCTCAAAAGTATATGGCATATCAACAGGTAAAATACCTATGTGGTTACAGTCAAGCTTTTCACATAAAATTCTTGAGCTTTAGAGGCCCAATGTAATGTGAACCTAAAATGAATTTATAACATTCCATTATCTGATCTACACTTCATCTACATTTGTATTTGCAGTCTTCAATGTAAGGAATCTTTACATAAAAATGCATCTTCAGGGGGTTACCTAAAATGAATGGGTTGAGAACTCTTACTTATTATGTTAACTCTGGGCAGTATAGAGACCCTGGGAGCTTGTTTCAAATAGTTATGCTCAGACGAGTTCTCCCTGCTTCTGCTTCCTGACTCTTCACAGTGCATCTCTAGGAAAAAGATTGATGGGACTGTATCTTCCTTCTGGGTTTGCAGTATTGCAGGCTTACAGTGATTCAATACCTTTGCTTTTTTCGTTTCTCCGTTGTTGATTGCTTTAAGGTGGAATTATGAAAAAGGAACAAAGCTCACAACATATCTTTATTGTCACTTCTTTCTTGCATAATAGCCATTTTCTCTTGCCATTTGTGAGCACCTCCTAATTTTATGTAAAAGGTAAAAGGTAACAGGTAAAAACTATAAAAGGTAAAACTGTCAAAAGCAAATAGAAATTTAAAGGGAGGCCTCACCTCTATCTAAATAATGCCACATTACTTTTATTCATCAGCTCTTTTTTCTATTCAAATGTCACTGTTAATAGTTTCTAGAAGATTAGTATTTTCTAAATCTGTGAAAAAAATATCTCCTTATCCCAAAAGAGGGGGGGTTCTCCAGCTGATAGTAATGGATTTTTACAACTGTATCTCTGGGTATCCTACCCATTGCAGACATAGAAAACAAACTTCTGTGTGCCCTTTTAGTAATCACTTTTTCATATTGGTCTGTTGTTAATTGTTCTTTAATTACATTTTGTTTCAGGCTTGACAATTTTTTGTTTCTTCTTGCCTTCTGACATGCCCTCCAATTTCAAATTATTGTTCTTCTTTCTGTTCCCAGAGATGTAAACGACATTTCTTATGTCTTTTTCATTTGCTTCAGTTGTCCTTAATTTTAGCCTGCCTATCAGTGACAGTTTCATCAGTGCATCCTAATTCAGATTCTTGTTCTTGTTCTTTCTCCAGTGTGAACGACTTCTGTTTTCTGGTTGCTGTTACCTTCTGCATCTACCATCTTTTACCTTCATTATCTGGCAGGATTTATTTGAAAAAAGAAGGATTCAGGAAAGACCTATTCTGCTTTCACGTTTTTGGAACCATGTGTCATTTTTCATTTGGCTGGAAAGTTTCTTCAGTCTTTCTTTAGGAAATAATTTATCTTTATGCTTCTGAGAGGTTAGCTTGTGAAACTGTCCTTTGTTATATGTTGCCACGATTGCCTTAGGTCTGCTCTCTTACATCTTTTTGTTGTATGGCCATACAGTGTCTCATCCTATGGGATGTCGTCAGCCTTCAGAAATTTCTACTAAAGGTAATAGAAACAAATTCCTATTAAGTATTTCCATCTTTTCAGTGATGGATGAACTCAGAAATACCTTTTGCCAGTGCACAGAAGATGCTGTTCTCCCTACCAGCATCTGCTGAAAATGCATGGTTACAGGTATTTAAGTGCAACACACAGCTCTAGTCTAGCCTGGAGGTCACCAAATTCTGCATAATCATCCAGCCATTAGGACGCTCTTATTTATAAATGCCACAGAAAGAAATAGTTTTTCCACAAAGGTCACAGAAGTGCTCATATTCAAACACAGCAAAGAACTAAAGAGAATATAATAGCAAATTTATTTGGCAACAAACTTTCATTAATTTATATAAGTGCCAAAATCTGGGGGAAAAATCTTTTCTTTTGAAATAACATTAATTCAATCTTTCCAGCCTGTCTGCTCAATCTGCTTACCTTCCTCCAATTGCTAATCACAGTCACTTTGTAGGCAGAACATTATGCCAGCTTGTATCTGACGTAGCACGAGCTAGGCATCTCATGTAGATATGCTGCTTTTGTACAACTGCAAAAACAGAGACAGAACTGTGTTCCTAGTGCCACTGAACTTTCAAGTTCATGGTGAGCTGCATGCTAACTTAATCTTCTAAAGAGTTTATTTGGAATTAAACTCTGGTCTTTTTCCCCTCTACTATCATTCTAGTA
The DNA here is from genome assembly GCF_965183815.1 of Platalea leucorodia. NCBI lineage: Eukaryota > Metazoa > Chordata > Aves > Pelecaniformes > Threskiornithidae > Platalea > Platalea leucorodia. The sequence continues at coordinate 36,498,371 of NC_138824.1, read as the reverse complement.
CTGTGAGAAAAAATCCAACAGAGCTTGAGTAACTATGAGCGATGAAGACTTTTAAACTTCTGTGCCCTCTATTGATGTTCCATCAAGGACCATTCTTAGCCTCACCTGGCTTATCTTGCACTGAGGAGATGCAACATAGGTTCTACATCTGCATTAGACAAGTTCATTAAAGTTTGTGAAATACTCAGAGAGTGTGCTAATAGAGGGCATGTAAGTATGTAGATAGACAGAAACACCTGCTAATTGCCTGGAAGAAGGCTGATTAGTCTAATTCTGGCAAAGTACAATTTATATGCTGTCAGACTTGTTCCTTTTCTGAGGTGACCAAAAGTGGCTGAAATACTTTGGTGCATCCTCTAGTCTTCAAAGCAGCTGAACACAGTGTTATGCTTAGGATATTCTTCCTGAGATCATGAATGTTGTGTTTGGTTCTGTGTGTAAAGAATTGAGCTATAAAGGTAATTTTTATTTCATTTGTCAATCTTAGTTTGAAGTATTTTTTGCCCATGATACTTATTTACATTTGTAAAATTATGTGCACTCCATCCGTTATGTGAGGTTTGATTTAAAGAGATTTGAACAGTTTGAGGTAGAGTAGCTATTTGGAGTGTAATTAAATTATCTCACTTTGCTTCCCTGGAAACCTCAATTAGGAGAGAGATATTTCTGTTGCAAATGAAGTGTGTTTTGTTGATATGTAGAAGAAAGAAGAACAAAAAGGGAAGGGAAGCAGTTAGTGGTGTCTAATGATGTGGAGGGGAGCATGTAGCAGACACAACTGAGAATTCTCCATCACGAAGAGGGTGTTAATGTCTCAAATAATGGTTGTAATATACATAATCCTTCAGGAATGACTATTATGGTTAATGTAATAAGAAATAAGTTAATAACACTTCAGTTCCTTCTAGCAATTCTGCTGTACTTTCCTTATTTAACTGACATATAATAATGATGGGATGAGTCAGAGATTATGGTGTCACATTGATGGTGAACATTTTCCTGTGGAAGGACTAGCATAAGAGGATCTTTCTTTGTCATAGATCAGGTCTCTTTTATTCTGTTAATACTGAAATGATTATTACCGTAATTGTAAGAAGAAAAGGGAAATTGTTATTCTGTAAGGAGCAGTCTTCTGAATTCTAGCAACTTGGTAACACAACATCATTTTGAGGAGGTACAGGAGGAGTCCAAACATTTCATCCCATTCTGCAACTGATAGCAGCTTCAGGCAAGACATTGAGTGCTCTTAAGTGAATTTCTTAATCTTTGTGTTCTCAAATTCTGCCACGTCTCTAGTAGAATGAGAAGTTTATAATGAGGTGAAGTAGTCCATCTAGTTGAAAACTCCAGCTACTGGTAGGAGACCCACGTACATAGTGATCAGCAAAACATATGCGGTGATTACTGTAAAAAATGTGTCATTTCAATCTGATTTGTGTGTACGCTGTGTGGTTAATGCAAGCTGAATTTGCTTTCTAACTCTCTGCCCACTGCCACCCTCCTGTGAGGATCTGGAAACCAACTCTAGCAAAGGGGAGACAAACTGGAGTTGAACTGTGTGGAGAGAAGTACAAGCAGCTGTTGTACTGGTTGTACATCTGTACTGTACATGTACTGTACCCTAGTATCTGAGACCTGTGTGAATGCTTTGCTACCCTTCTGTTCTGATGTAAAACCAAACAGGGCTTGGTTAACCCACACATAGCTTAAACTGACTGGTGATTTCAGTGCAAATGGTCTATGTTCATCAGCTGTATATTTAATATAAGAGTAAGACAGAAAGGAAATATCCCTAGAGGCAGAGGTTTACATTTGTCTGTTTGGCTTGAAACTGGAATAGCATGTAGCGAAGCCTCACGTTGGCCCAGACGTAAAGTAAATTCCAGTGTGGATGCATCATCATCAGACAAGCCCTAATGTATCTGCATATAGATTGCCTTCTCTGTCTGCTCCAGGACTGTACCCACTGTGCGGACCATGGCAAAACTTTTGATTTCACCAGACTTGGGATTCAGTTTTATTCTTGATATCTGGCCTTAGTGACAGTCAGTCCTCAAATACTTGATATGCTTTAAAGAACGCTCTATAAATTGCTACTTAGATTTATTATGATCAGACCCAAATGCCAGACATCAGTAGCAAATGGATCAGAATTGAATGTTTATCAGATTTAGTTTTACAGTGCAAAAAAATTCTGATGGCTCTAAGAATAAATATTCATCCTGGTTACACCGGGTGCAGAGGTATCTCTTTCTTATAATCCAAATATGTACAAACTGGTGACTGCTTGGTTACTTCTTTTTTATTATTTTTAATGGCTCACAAATGCAAAATATATTTGAGCCCTGAAACAAAATCATCACACTCTCTTAAGATTGTCAGAGCAAGCCCAAAATGAGAGACAAAGACATGAGATTCAAAGGATCCAGCAAGCCTTCTGTCATGGTTTAACCCCAGTTGGCAACTAAGCACCACACAGCCGCTTGCTCCCCCCTGGGGCAGGATGGGGGACAAAATCAGAAGAATAAAAGTAAGAAAACTCATGGGTTGAGATAAAGACAGTTTAATAGGTAAAGCAAAAGCCACACATGCAAGCAAAGGAGAACAAGGAATTCATTCACTACTTCCCATTGGCAGGCAGGTGTTCAGCCATCTCCACGAAAGTGGGGCTCCATCATGCATAATGGTTACTTGGGAAGACAAATGCCATCATGCTGAACTTCCCCCCCTTCCTTCTTCTTCCCCCAGTTTTATATTCTCAGCATGACATCATATGGTGTGGAATATGCCTTTGGTCATTTGGGGTCAGCTGTCCCAGCTGTGTCCTCTCCCAACTTCTTGTGCATCCCCAGCCTCCTCTCTGGTGGAGTGGCGTGAGAAGCAGAAAAGTCCTTGACTCTGTGTAAGCACTGCTCAGCAATATGAAAACATCCCTGTATTATCAACAGTGTTTTCAGCACAAATCCAGAACATAGTCCCGTACTAGCTACTATGAAGAAAATTAACTACCCCAGCCAAAACCAGCACACCTTCAAAGAGGCTGAGCTCTGCCTGCCAGTCATTTTTATAACAAGCGCAGCCAATAGACATAATATTTGCAAAATGTTGTCTCCATTGAATGGATAGCAGTGTAGCACTGACAAAGTACCTTTTATGACTTCAGACCCTCTATGTTGGCAATGTAGAAAATTAATTTTTTTTTTTCTGAATTGCACTATCACGGTTAAGATAATGCCAGAATTTATTTTTTTCAAATGCCTTTTGATTTTAACAGATCATCCATAGTAAAATTGCCCTAGGTTGAAACATGAGTATGCTTACGGAAGCTATGAATTAAGAAGTCAAATGTGTTACAGTAGAGGTCCTTAACTATAGGGTGTGTTAATATGATAATTGTAAGATTCAGTCAGTGAACTACCTGAAGACTGTTAATTAACTTGAAATTCCAGTGTTGCCTTTGTTTCATAGCCATTATCGACTATTACGTCTGTGCATTGTCATGAGTAGAGAAGTTTTTTCTTGAATTGTATAATAACTATTAGTATTACAGTGTAAAAAGTAATGTGTATTTTTAAATGACAAATGCACTATATACAGGCTTTCAGGGAACAAATTCAAGAGTTTAAGTTGTCAGTAATAGAATTACTTTACCAAAGTGGGTCCAGGGTTTTTTTGTGTGATTTTGGCAGGACTAGATTTATAAAACAAGGTCATGATCTACTGTGATCATGATACAATTTGGAAGGAGTTTATTATCCTCCATGCTGAGCTTTCTGTGTTTACTTGGGTCCTCATTTGTGTGCTGGACAGTGTTTTCAAATCTTGAATATTTTTAGCTCTGATGGTCAACTTAGAAAGACAACATTCTGTCTCCCAGAATATATCCATCACATAGCACAGAAGAAACTTTCTCTCTTTTGACCCCTCCCCATGTCTTTTAAAAAATCATTATGAAGCTAAGGATAACAGGCATACATAAAACTCCATTTAACCATCACACGGGTTATGATAAAAGCCAGGCTATTTGCTTTGTTCCCCTTAAATCCTTCTAGAATGCTGCTGTGAAAGTCAGTTTTATCTCCTGAAGCTCAGGCCATGAGACTCCCCAATTAAAATTCTTTCACTGCTTACTCTCCCTTTAGTCGTGTTCAAGGTCCTTGTCTTCCCATCAAGGCTGTACTTTCATTTCTGCTTAGTGTACTTCTTTTCTTGACTGCACACAAGATTCCCACCTAGGTGCTGCTTTCAAATCTTCCTTCTGCTTTTATCTTTGCATTTTGCTCCCTCCTGCCTAAGTTGGAACTGCAGTTGAAATTCTTCTCTGGCAGAGACACCTACAGCGCGTGTGCGTCAGCCACTCCTCAGCTATGCTCTCCACCCTTGCCTGCCCATTCCTCTGATGATGTGCTTTTTACAACCTCTTGCTTTTCCCATGGTGGATACATGGGGGACTTTGAGAGCTGGAAGCCCAATTCTCTGCAGCTTAATTTAAGAAGACAGGCTCTGTGGTTGGGAGTGAGAATTTCTCACATTCCCTTTGGACTGAGTTTAGGAAAAGATGATAGCACAAAAAGACTAGTGGATTACACAGAGACAACTTTAGCATACACCAGCTATGCCATCCTCAGCAGTCCAGAGCACTGTGTGAATCCTTGAAGGAATGAGGTTTCAAAGTTCTGGGGGTTTTATGTAGATTTAACAGCAAATATTAATCATTCCCTGATCTTCATGAAAAAAAAAAAAAAAAAGAAAAAGAATAAAAAAATAAATCTTCAATTAAAATAGTCAATTTGTTTCAGTGAAATGTAGGTTGTTGGTGGTTTGCTGGAGCCTCAGATCAGGATGTAGCTTCCACATATTCCATACGTGGCATAATTTCAAAGGGAGATTATGTGAATTGAAGATTAAGATGAAAGTTTGTGTTTTAAATGTCTATCCTGTGCTTGCTCTCCATTGAAATAACAGATATAGAGATGAATACGATGACATTGAAGTGAAAAAAAAAAACAGCTTGGTTTGCTGGCTTATATTGAATTTATATTGCTGTATTTGAAGGGTAATTTTGAATTTTCAGATCATGGCACAGCCAGCTGATCCACCTATATATACATACATATAGACATAGGAGAAATGTGTACAAATTAAAGACTAGATATCATCAGCTTAAAATAACAGGTTTGATCCTAAGTGGAAATAAAATCTACTCATTGCCTTTAATTTAAAGTTAAATATGAGGGGCAGATGCAAACTCTGCCTGCTGTGAGCGAATTGAAGCAATTTGTCCAAGAAAATAATGAAGTTTTTCACTTGCTTATTGCAAAGTTTTAGGAATCTGGAAAACATGCATGAGGAACTAGAATTCCTTATTAATTAGAAGAAATTTGACATGAGTAGTATTTCTGGAATCTAGAGAGGTGATGTGGGTGATTGATAGAAATGCTCAGATTATAAATTGCAACTTGTTTAGCAAAGCCTGAGAAGATGGGGAAATGAATAAAAGTCATTAGTTTGTATATGAGAACAAGATCATGGGTTGACTTTAATACACAAGATAGTTTCAAGCAATAATCTGCTCACATATATCGACTAAGTAAAAGATTGAAAAATAAAACCAGAGAAATACAAACAAAAAAAAATATGCATTATTTAAAATGAATCTTTGTATAGACAAAACAGGGTACTTCCATAGCCAAGGAGAACAACTTTGATTAAAGTCTACCTTAGTGTCAGAGACCAAGAAAAGGTAACTTAAGGAGATCTATAGTTTGTCTATCTTTGTTCTGAATGTATCTGAGTAGATGAAGGAAATCAAAGAGGCCTTTTACTTATGCCAAGTAAAAACAAATGAACAAAACAAGTGACATGTTCAGGTAAATGTAACATTTAGTCTGAGAGCAATCCAAAGGAAAACAATTAAAAAGCTTCAGTGGGATTAAATTGATTAAGGAATAAAGTACATGGGTATAATTATGTGCTAATACATTTATGGAAAATGGGTCTTGTCAAACTTTATTTCATTCCTCAATGCTAGTAAAAATTTTGTTGATAAAGTCAGAAGTATATATCTAACAGTATTAGACATTTATCATTGTTTGACATCATGACATGACATTCTGATTTAAAAATTAATGCTATATGATATCAATGTAGTACACAATATACGAATTAATGAATGAATTAAAAGTACTTCTCAAAAAAGTAAGTTCAAATGAGGAAACATCCTTGAACTCCTTCCCAATGGAGTTCTCTAGGAAAATCCAGTTGTCTTTTAATATCTTTATCTGTGGCAAACATGAGAATACAAACACTCCTAAGGCAGATGTTAATTATGTCCTCTCTAGTTAGTGATCCCTGAACTGTTTAGAAATTGCCCACTTGGATTGTCCTCACATTATAGGGATTGATAAAATTATTTTTTTGTTTATGATGTTTCATTTAGTATTAATCAACATAAGAGCTGTACTACATACTATCAGGGTAATATTTTTATTGCATGAAACTGAAGATATATATGTGCATGAGGTCATGAAGGTGAGTTAATGGATGCTGTAGCACTGCATAGGACAAAGCAGCCAGTTGTGGTGCAGTTTCATCTATAGCACCTTTTGGGGCTGGTTTCTAGAGCAAACTTTCCAGAATAACACTCACATTTTGCTTTGGAGGTAACTCACTAGTTTACTCCAGAAAGATCCTGGCAGCAGATTAACTACTACGGATCACTAAAAGCCCAATATATACAAAACAGCCCAATGAGTAGGGGTTATATCTTGGAAAGTGGCATCCTGAAAATGCTTTTAAAGGTGATATTGTGCAAAGAATTGAAAATGAATTGCCAGGATAACACTGTGCCGAAAAGCTAGCCCATTCTTTATAACTTGGAGAGTAACAAAAAACTTTTAACTCCACATACAGAATAAGTGTGATTACTACCAGATTTGTGCATAGACTTGTGACATCATGGTTCTTAAAGGTGGTTGACAAATTGGAGAGGATACAGCAAGCAAGTCAAAGAAAAAAAGCTTTCAAGTCATTCGAGCTGGAGAAAATGTCTTATGTTGTAAAACTTTAAAAATATTATCTATTTGTCTTAGCAAAGACAAGATTGAAAGCTGCCTTGAATAAAGTGTTTAAGCACCTTTACAGAGAGAAAGTACTGAATGCCAGAGAGCTCTTTGATCTGCTTGACAAAGGAGGAACAAGAATCACTGGATAAAAGGTGTAGCTAGAAAATTTCAAAAGAGGCAATATAAACACATTTTCTAAAATGAAGGCGATTAACCACTGGAAAAATATTAAAAAAAATGAATTTATATTTATGTCTTTTTCTTTACAGACTTCTCAGTAGAGTCACAAACAGACTTTGCTTTTTTTTTGAAACATTTGTATGTCCCTGTTGACTTTTAGATGATAATGTAGAAGATAAGTTGAGTTCCAGTACAGAGTTCTAAATACACTATCAGAAATACATCAGATATAAACCAAACTAAAATGCATTTCTCAAACCTGTTTATGCAACTAAAATAATGCTCAGATTGATGGAATTTCTAGGCATTTTAGACCATAAAACTCCAAGTACTCTGTTAAGGAGATGAAGATCTTGTTGCTTAACTGTTAGGAAAGTTGACCCTGCAGTCCTTCAAGACTAAAAATCCCATTGATATAACTGGAAATTTGCAAATGGTGTTTATGAGAGATGTCCATGCAAATGCATAGCTGTGCCTGTAGCCATATAATACAGGGCACTGCCTCAGGAAGAGTCCCTCTTAATGTCAGGTGTCTGAGAGTTTCAGTAGAGAATACTGTGTTTATGTAGATGTAGTGGATTTTGGCTTCACCAGCACTAATCTAAATTGAAATGTAAACTCTGACTGGGCCTGCTGGTCAGTGCAAAAATTGGTTTAGTGGTTTTTATTTTTCATATACAAGGACAGAATAAAGAACTACACCTATTGTATCGTTCTGCATTTGGAATGTCAAACATGGGGACAGCATGGATTGATGAATATTTCTAGAGAAATATATGAATTATGCCAGGTGAGAACAAAACTCATAGACTACCGGGTACCTAAATCAGATACAACATACTAATCCTCACCATACATGAGTCATACCATTTCTGGCCTGGCAGCAATTTTTTATTTAATGATTCTGTGGAGTTAATGATGATATCAAATGGCAGAAAAACAGCTGGATTACAGAAGGCCTTAAAACCAATTTTTGAAAGAAAGAATATTCTGGAAAAAAAAAAAAAACAACCCAGAGATAAATGGGAACTAGAATAAATTGCTTCAGGAACAGCAAGTTAACATTTTGCATGTTATTTGAAGGCATTCAAATGTACTCCCAGCATTAAGGATAAACTTGTTTCTAAGAAATAGAGGAACAGGGATTTGGAATAGCTTTCTAGCAGTAGCAGTGTGAAACAAAAAAACCTCCTAATTATTCTTAAAATGGATTATTTTATTAATGGATTGTATGTGACAGTAAATCTGTGATAGCAAAGATCTGAAACTGTTAAGCCAGGAAGCTCCTTCCAGTTCCATGTGTTTGTCCCATAAAGTAAAGTATCAGGTAGAGGGAAACAGTATTATGTCCGAGAGTGGTTTTATGCTTCAGTTCACAAAGATTAAAGAAAAAGAAAAAGAAGAAAAGTGTGTTTATCTGGCTTGTTCACAGAGATTAAACTACCCTGATATATGAAGCGATGTCAGCTCTGTTGTTTCACATAGGAGAAACAACATGTTTGAAACTCTCCTGTACAGATCTCTTAACTTTATTGATTAATACTGAATTTCTTCATTTTCAAATAGTTTCAGAACTGCACATTCTGGTACTTTTGTTTATAACACTGAATCATGCTAAGGTTTTATGACCCTTTGCAAAGGAACAGCAAGTTAACATTTTGCATGTTATTTGAAGGCATTCAAATGTACTCCCAGCATTAAGGATAAACTTGTTTCTAAGAAATAGAGGAACAGGGATTTGGAATAGCTTTCTAGCAGTAGCAGTGTGAAACAAAAAAACTCCTAATTATTCTTAAAATGGATTATTTTATTAATGGATTGTATGTGACAGTTATCTGTGATAGCAAAGATCTGAAACTGTTAAGCCAGGAAGCTCCTTCCAGTTCCATGTGTTTGTCCCATAAAGTAAAGTATCAGGCAGAGGGAAACAGTATTATGTCCGAGAGTGGTTTTATGCTTCAGTTCACAAAGATTAAAGAAAAAGAAAAAGAAGAAAAGTGTGTTTATCTGGCTTGTTCACAGAGATTAAATTACCCTGATATATGAAGCGATGTCAGCTCTGTTGTTTCACATAGGAGAAACAACATGTTTGAAACTCTCCTGTACAGATCTCTTAACTTTATTGATTAATACTGAATTTCTTCATTTTCAAATAGTTTCAGAACTGCACATTCTGGTACTTTTGTTTATAACACTGAATCATGCTAAGGTTTTATGACCCTTTGCAAAGGTATTTTCAATACTCATTTAATAGAACACTGAAGCTAGCTTTGGAGAAGGAATACTCCACACAAATAATTTCACTGTGAATCTTTTGAAGTAAGATTTATACACTTCATTAAAATGTGTACACAGGGTAACATAACAGAGACTGTTTCTAATTGCTCATTGAAATCAGCATGGGCCCATAACTATGGGCTCCAGGGCTCCAGCTCTTGACTTTTTAATCTCTTTCCTAAAGGTATCCCTTTCTCGCTGGAGGTGAGAGATGGATGTGTAGCTACTAAGTGTGAGGAAAATGGTAATGGAAATCAATAGTGTTAATTAAATTACAAGAATTAACATATCCAGTATTTCTTGCTCCTCAAAGCTTTTGCAACTGATAATGAGCGTGAAGAGTGTTTTATGATCCCCTGCTTCTCACAGAACAATCTATAGGCAAAATCTTTGCCAAGACACAGTTGAAATTTTGACTAATTTCTCGTTTGTTTTGGTCTCCTCCTCTTTCAACAGAGTAAGTAGTTTAGAAAATACAGACTGAAAAACAGACAAAAAACCAACAAACCCCTTTCTATTCATCTTAGTGGGATCAAACGTGGATGCTGCACCTTTGAGTAATATGAAAACATCGTTCTAGTCCGCAGAACAACTGAGAATTAGTGAAAAACTTATTCAAAATGAGCAGAAAAGAGATGCGGTTTGGGCTTTTTTGGTGGTTTTTTTGTTTGTTTTTTTAGGAGTTTTCTTGGTGTGTTGGGTTTTTTTGTTTGTTTGTTTGGATTTTTGTCACTGTTTTGCTTGCTTAATGTATCAGTGGCTGCAAAGTTGATCGAGTTTGGACAAAAATTCTTTTTTGCAGTACTCTAAAAGTAACAATTGCTGAAAATTATAGTGAATATGTTCAAATGGAAATATTGATGAATAGGAGATTGGTAGGTAAGACAAGCTCACCATAATTAGCTACAGCAAACGTATTTTTCTACCTTATTTTGTCCTCAGTTTAGCAATAAACTTAAGGCACCATTTAAAGCTCATTGCAGCTGGGGCCTTATCTACCTGGACACATTGCATTGTTTCACTACTAGGATACTTGGTGAAATTGTGCTCATATTTGTAACTTAACATCTTGCAATTTATTTAAGGTAAAACAGACAAACAGAAAGAGAATCTGAAATTCTAGGTCTTATTGATTTCTCTTCACACAGTGAATTACATCTGCTGTTTAGTTAGCATATGTTCCTCCATCTGCTTAGATTTGTCTTTTCTTATTGAGATAATTATTGTTTTCCATCATGGCTGGGGTTTTGATTTGTCCTTTTTTAATCAATCATCTAACTGAGGCAGCTTTTACATTTTAGAATAACAAATTTACACATTTATAAACACACAACTGAACCTTTTGTCAGTGATCATACAGCAGGTTTTAATATTGTATAAAACTATAATTGTCTTTGGTAAATTTTAATTTTGATAAACTTTTTCCATCTTTCACTGAATTTTTTTGGCATGGAATTTGCAAAGACAAGTTTCCCACTGAAGTTAGTGCTATACTGTAGAGAGGAGAAGATTGAAATAATAGGTACAAAGCCACCTTTCTGTACATAAGCTTTTGTAACCAAACCAGTAGTCCTCACTCCTTGGAAAACTGCAGCACATTTCAAGAAGACCAGCAGTTTCTGAGTCACTGTGTGACCTGTTATTCAAAGAGATTGTATAAAAAAATCAGTAGTTGAAAATTTAGAGCTGTATTAAATCCAAAATCATATACAAGTAACCTTCATTGTTTTAAAAAGTCTGTCTTGTTTCTCATGGTATATATTAAAAATAGCTATGATTGATAAACCATATAATAAAAAATAGATATTTTCAAAAATAAAGTATGTGTGGTTCATGTGCAGTTTCAAACCAAATGAAACATTTTGGAGATATTACTCTGTGATATGAAGAAGTACAGTCATTAGGTAAAGGATTTTTTTTCTTACTACTCATGACAAATTTCTATTCTTGACAGCAATCAACCTTCCAGAAACAAGCACTCATTGTCTCAGCTGTTTTAGGACCAATATGAAATGAGAATTGACACAAGAAACATAAAAGCACAATGATAATTACATTTTATCCATCCTTTCTTCCTCTTTCTTAACACTTTCTGGGGCTTTAAATTTTCAGCAAAATCTTTTTTGGCTCACCTTGAAGCACTCTTTTTCCATCTCATTCATAAGTGTTATCTTCTGTGCTGTTCTCTCAGCATAAATACATGCATTTCAAACATTTACCCAAAGCTCGTCTTCTGACTTATGACTGTTATCATTTTTATGCCACAGTACTTTTTTTTTTTTTTTTTTTTTCACAAATAATAATCTTGCTCCACTTGTGGAATCAGCTGTTTGACCTTCAGTAACTTTTTATTCATTCACCTGGGAATTGAATTATTCTCATTGTTAGAAGATATTAACTTGTATCTTTCCTTGAAATGATGCTAAATTCTATCTGGTGGTATACTTGTGTTGTAGGCGTTAAACTGTGAACCCTAGCAGGAGGCAGATAATTGGATATATGTATTGGAGTGTGAGTACTCAAAACTGAACTTCTGAACTCCCAAAAAGAAACCTGCTATTTGCTAGATGGAACTGCTATGGGCTGGTTGTAAATTTTTGTAACACCTAAACTAGACAGACTTAACAGATCCCAAATCCTTCCTTTAATAAAAAGACATGAGAGAGAATCACCAATTTGGAAGCTGATCACATGTTGTGCATTTGCACACAGAGTGTTTAGTTACGGAAAACCGGAGGGTTAGAATGCCAAATGGAAGGGCTGGTGCTGAAAAAAAAAGGGTTCACAAAAAGAAGAAATGGTCTTGGAAAGAAGTGGCCTCATAAAGGTGGTGGTGAAGGTCTTGGTTTTGCTCTGGCTGGACGAAAGGTCCTGGAAGTGAGGAAAGATCACAGAGATCCCTGGGATGCACGGAGACGAAAGCTGGGAGACCCCTAAGAAGGAACCCTGGCCAGTGACACCCAAGACTGGTAACTGTGAGCAGAGGCATGGCATGAACTCATATGACTTGCTATCCAGCTCAATGCCCAGCAACAACCTCCCTGCAGGGAAAAGAAGCTGAGTCCTACTGAATGCAATGCTGTGGGCTAGTGAATAAATGTCTGAGGTAATCAAGTAGCTCTAATCTCATTGGTTTTTAAATAAATCATGGTATCCAGATCCACTACAAGCTGTCATTTACTCTGTCTCTCTTGAGACAAGAGTGCAGGAGACAAGAGATTCTGAGAGTGCAGTATATCCAAAATTAGTGAGTAAACAGTTCAGAAATCAGATTTTCAACATGCAATTTCTATTACATTTTCACCCATGCAGGTAAATTACCATTTCTTAAAAGAGTGAGAGAAAAGGGAAACTGCTTGTCTATCCCAAACATCTGGCATGTAACAATGTTTTAGGCTGCCATTTAATTCATTTTTCTAAAGTGAATACCTCCTCTGCTACTAAATAGAAAGAGATAACCATGCATATATTCATAAAATTAGGCACCTAGTTAGGTAAAACCACACTCTGGATTTATTCCAAGCAAACTACTTTTCTGTATAAAATATTTGTAAGTAAATTCAGTAAGTACAGGAATACTGGTTCACTAATCATCTAAAGCCGAGGAGCAGTTTTGACTGAATACCATTCTCAATTACAAAATACAACTAAAATGGCCATATGATGTTTAAAGGAGGACATAACAAAACATTTTTTTGAGCGTTAAAACTGCTCATTGGGGAAAAAAAACCCAAAACAATACAGAAAACAACCAATTAGAATCACAGCCATCTGTAGAAAAAACAGTTTCTCCCTGACAGATTGGTCAGAACATTTTGATTAAAAAAAGTGGGATAATAATGGGTATGAAATAGTAGTCAGTAAGCTTCCTGCTCTACTGAAAGGCTGCTATTTTCTATGCTGTTCATATTTTTTTATGGCATTCATGTCTTCAATGCTCCTCATAGATATCTAGAGGAATCAAGAAACTGCAATTTAGTGAGTGAAGGGTCTCCTTTAGTTTCAAGGTGCTGCATTTCAGCCTTAAAGCTGAGTCTTTTCCCACAGCATTCAAATAATGTATGAAGTATTAACTTGCCATTGCTGGCAATTAAGAATCAGAGAAATGTTTTCAAAGATACCTGACTTTTTCCAGTATCTGTGGTTTTAATATATTTGTCTTGGGCTCAGTACCCTGATAGTGATGAGGAAGCAAAACATCTACCTACATTATATATATGATAATGTAGTCAGTACAATTTTGAAAAAGAAAAACCCAAAACTACATACAAAACATCACTGCTTTAGATAGTCTCTAGTTTTGTCTGCATAAAATCATAGAATTGTAGAATGGTTTGGGTTGGGAAGGGGCCTTGAAAGTTCATCTAGTCCAACCCCCCCCTCCATGGGCAGATGCATCTTTCACTAGATCCTGTGCCAGTGTCTCACCACGCTTCTCATAAAACATTTCTTATATCCAATCTAAACCTATGCTCTTTCAGTTTAAAACCGTTGCCCATTGTCCTGTCACTACAGGCCCTGGTAAAAAGTCTCTCTCCATCTTTCTTATAAGCCCCCTATGTATATGGAAAGGCTGCAGTAAGGTCTCCCTAGAACCTTCTCTTCTACAGGCTGAACAATCCCAACTCTCTCAGTCTTTCTTCATAAGAGAGGTGTTGCAGCCCACTGGTCATTTCCATGGCCCTTCACTAGACCATCTCTAACAAGTTCATGTCTTTCTTGTGCTTGGGGCCCCAGACTTGGATGCAGTACTCCAGGTGGAGTACTCACCAGAGTGGAGTAGGGGGGAAGAATCACCTCCCTCGGCTTGCTGGCCACGCTTCATTATGTGGCCCAGGATACGATTGGCTTTCTGGTCTGCAACCGGACATTGCCGGCTCATATTCAAATTTCTCATTTACCAGTATCCGCAGGACCTTCTCCACAGAGCTGCTCTCAATTCATTCATAGAATCATAGGTTCATAGAATCATAGAATCATTAAGGTTGGAAAAGAGTCCAACCATTAACATAGCACTGCCAAGTCCACCACTAAACCATGTCCTCAAGCACCACATCTACACGTCTTTTAAATACCTCCAGGGATGGAGGCTCAACCACTTCCCCGGGCAGCCTGTTCCAATGCCTGACTACCCTTTCGGTGAAGAAGTTTTTCCTAATATCCAACCTAAACCTCCCCTGGCGCAGCTTGAGGCCATTTCCTCTCGTCCTATCACTGGTTACTAGGGAGAAGAGACCGACCCCCACCTCGCTACAACCTCCTTTCAGGTAGTTGTAGAGAGCAATAAGGTCTCCCCTCAGCCTCCTCTTCTCCAGACTAAAAAACCCCAGCTCCCTCAGCCGTTCCTCCTAAGACTTGTTCTCTAGACCCTTCACCAACTTCATTGCCCTTCTTTGGACACACTCCAGCACCTCGATGTCCTTCTTGTAGTGAGGGGTCCAAAAGTGAACACAGTACTCGAGGTGTAGCCTCACCAATGACGAGTACAGCGGGACAATCACTTCCCTAGTTCTGCTGGCCACACGATTTCTGATACAAGAGAGGATGCTGTTGGCTTTCCTGGCCACCTGGGCACACTGCTGGCTCATGTTCAGGCGGCTGTCAACCAACACCCCCAGGTCCTTTTCCGCCAGGCAGCTCTCCAGCCACTCTTCCCCAAGCCTGTAGCATTGCATGGGGTTGTTGTGACCCAAGTGCAGGACCTGACACTTAGCCTTGTTGAATCTCATACAGTTGGCCCTGGCCCAGTGATCCAGCCTGTCCAGGTCCCTCTGTAGGGCCTTCTTACCCTCCAGGAGATCGACACTTCCACCCAACTTGGTGTCATCTGTAAACTTACTGAGGGTGCACTCAATCCCTTCATCCAGATCATCAATGAAGATATTGAACAGGACTGGCCCCGACACTGAGCCCTGGGGAACACCACTCGTGACCAGTTGCCAACTGGATTTGACTCCATTCACCACCACTCTCTGGGCTCGGCCGTCCAGCCAGTTTTTAACCCAGCACAGAGTACACTTATCCAAGCCGTGAGCATCCAGCTTCTCCAGGAGAATGCTGTGGGAGACTGTGTCAAAGGCCTTACTAAAGTCCAGGTAGACAACATCCACAGCCTTCCCCTCATCCACTAAGCGGGTCACCTTGTCATAGAAGGAGACCAGGTTAGTGAAGCAGGACCTCCCTTTCATAAACCCATGCTGGCTGAGCCTGATCCCCTGGTTGTCCCACACATGCTGCATAATGGCACTCAAGATGATCTGCTCCATGACCTTTCATGGCACCGAGGTCAGGCTGAGAAGCCTGTAGTTCCCTGGATCTTCCTTCCGACCCTTCTTGTAGAGGGGCATCACATTTGCTAACTTCCAGTCATCTGGGACCTCCTCGGTTGACCAGGACTGATGATAAATGATGGAGAGTGGCTTGGCGAGCTCCTCTGCCAGCTCCCTCAGTATCCTCGGGTGGATCCCATCTGGCCCCATGGACTTGTGCGCATTCAGGTGGAGGAGCAGGTCGGTGACTGCCACCTCTTCAGCAACTGGGGCTT
Organism: Platalea leucorodia; assembly: GCF_965183815.1. Lineage (NCBI taxonomy): Eukaryota > Metazoa > Chordata > Aves > Pelecaniformes > Threskiornithidae > Platalea > Platalea leucorodia. The sequence goes on along the minus strand of NC_138824.1, from coordinate 36,482,306 downwards.
CACTCTGCATCCTATCTCCATCTCCCAGCTCAGGGGCCTGAAAACCCCAAGGATGACCAGTCTGACTATTAAAGACTGAGGCAAAGAAGGCATTAAGTACCTCAGCCTTCTCCTCATCCTTCGTGGCAATGTTTCCCTCCACATCCAACAAAGGATGGAGATTCTCCCTGGCCCTCCTTTTGTCACTGATATATTTGTAAAAACATTTTTAGTTATCTTTAACAAATTTAATTTTTTGTTATCTTTGTTATCTTTAACGGCAGTGGCCAGTTTAAGTTCTAGCTGGGCCTTCGCCTTTCTGATCTTCTCCCTGCATAACCTCACAACATCCTTGTAGTCCTCCTGAGTCACCTGCCCCTTCTTCCAAAGGTCGTAAGCTCTCCTTTTTTTCTTGAGTTCCAGCCAAAACTCTCTGTTCAGCCAGGCCGGTCTTCTCCCCCACCTGCTCAACTTACGGCACATGGGGACAGCCTGCTCCTGCACCTTTATGATTTCCTTCTTGAAGAACATCCAGCCTTCCTGGACTCCTTTGCCCTTCAGGACTGCCTCCCAAGGCACTCTGTTAATCAGATTCCTGAACAATCCAAAGTCTGCCCTTCTAAATTTCAGGGTAGTGGTTTTGCTGACCCCCTTCCTTACCTCTCCTAGAATTGAAAACTCTATCATTTCATGGTCGCTGAGCCCAAGACAGCCTCCGACCACCACATCACACACCAGGCCTTCTCTGTTCGTAAACAGCAGGTCCAGTGGGGCACCTCCCCTGGTTGGCTCGCTTACTAGCTGCATCAGGATGTTATCTCCCACACACTCCAGGAACCTCTGAGACTGTTTTCTCTTTGCTGTGTTGTATTTCCAGCAGATATCTGGTAAGTTGAAGTCTCCCACGAGAACAAGGGCTAGAGATTGTGAGACTTCAGCCAACTGCCTGTAGAACACTTCGTCTGTTTCCTCATCCTGGTCGGGTGGTCTATAACAGACTCCCACCACGATATCTGCCTTATTAGCCTTCCCCCTGATCTTTACCCATAAGCACTCAACGTTATCATTACTGTCATTGAGTTCTAGACAGTCAAAACACTCTCTAACGTACAAGGCTGCCCCACCACCTCTCCTTCCTTGCCTGTCCCTTCTAAAGAGCTTGTAGCCATCCATTGCAGCACTCCAGTTGTGTGAGTCATCCCACCATGTTTCCGTGATGGAGACCACATCATAGTTTTCCTGCCACGCAATGGCTTCCAGCTCCTCCTGTTTATTGCCCATGCTACGTGCATTGGTGTAAATGCACTTCAGTTGGGCTATAGATCTCTTCTCCAACACAGGCAACACAGGCATGCCACCACTAGGCTCATCCCTAGCAAGCCTGGTTTTATCCCCTTCCCCCTTCACATCTAGTTTAAAGCGCTCTCAATGAGGCCTGCAGTCTGTACTGATAGTGGTGACTGCCCCAGCCCAAGTGCAGAGCCTTGCACTTGTCTGTGTTGAACTTCATGAAGTTCACATGGACCCACTCCTTAAGCCTGTCAAGGCCCCTCTGGATGGCATCAAGGAGGGTGTGTTCAATCCCACTGGCTGTATCATTAATAAAGATATTGAACAGTACTGGTCCCAACACAGGCCCCTGAGGGACACCACTTGCTACTGGTTTCAATTCGGACATTGAACCATTGACTGCAACTCCTTGGATGTGGCTATCCAGTCAATTCCTTAACCATCAAATTGTTCATCCATCAAACCCATATCTCTTCAATTTAGAGATGAAGATGGTGTGGGGGACCTTGCCAAAGGCCTTACAGAATTCAAGGTACATGACATCAGTTGCTCTTCCCTTATCCACTCACACAGCCTCTCCATTGTAGAAGGCCATCAGCTTAGTCAGGCACGATTTGCCCTTAGTGAAGCCATGTTGACTGTCTCTAATCACCTCCCTGTCTTCCATATGTTTTGATATGTCTTCCAGGAGGATCTATTCCATGATGTCACCAGGCACAGAGGTAGGCTGACTGATCCGTAGTTCCCAGAGTCCTCCTTTTTACCCTTTTAAAAAGTGGGTGCAATGTTTCCCTGTTTTTCAGTCACTGGGGTCTTTGCCTGACTGCCGTGACTTTTCAAATATGATGGAGAGTGGCTTGGCAACAGCATCAACCAGTTCCCTCAGCACCCTGGGGTGCATCTCACCAGGTCCCATGGGCTTGTGTATGTTCACGTTCCTCAGATGGTCTTGAACCTGATCTTCTCCTACAATGGGTGGGACTTTATTCCCCCAGTCCCTGCATTGAGTTTCAGATATGTGGGAAGAGCAACCACCAGTGAAAACTAAGGCAAAAAAGTTGTTGAGTACTTCAAATTCCTCCTTGGCAGTTGTCACCAGATCTGATCTCATTTATCAAGGGTGTGTGTACACTTTCTTTTGTCTTCCATTTCTGATTAATGTACCTGTAGAAGCCCTTATTATTATTCTTCACATCCCTTGCCAAATTTAGCTATGCCTTAGCTTTCCTGATTCCATCCCTACCCTCCCAGGCAGTATCTCTATATTCTTCCCAGAATGTGTGTCCCTGCTTCCACTGCCTACTTATTTCCCTCTTGTGTTTCAGTTTGACCAGGAGGTTCTTATTCAGCCAAATACTCAGTATTTGCTTGTCCTGGTTTTGGCTGGGATAGAGTTAATTTTCTTCCTAGTACCTGGTATAGTGCTGTGTTTTGGGATGAGATGTGTTTTTAGGATGAGAATAATGTTGGTAACATTGTTAACACCAATGTTTTAGTTGTTGCTAAGTAGTGTTTATAAGGACTTTTCAGCTTCCCATGCTCTGCCAAGTGAACAAGAAGCTGGGAGGGGGCACAGCCAGGACAGCTGACCCAGACTGGCCAAAGGGATATTCCATACCGTATGACATCATGCTCAGTATATAAACTGGGGGGAGTTGGCTGGGTGGCAGTGACCACTGCTCGGGAACTGGCTGGGATCTGTCGGTGGGTGGTGAGCAATTGCATCGTGCATCACTTGCTTTGTATATTCTATTATTATTATTATTATTATTATTATTATTATTATTATTATTATTATTATACGTTATTTATTTCAATCATTAAACTCTTCTTATCTCAACCCACAAGTTTTCTCACTTTTACTCTTCCGATTCTCTGCCCCATTCCACTGGGGGGCAGTGAGCGAGTAGCTGCGTGGTGCTTACTTGCTGACTAGGGTTAAACCATGACATTGCCTTTGAAAGTGAATCTCTTACCTTCCCCACACATCATGCCTTGGTTAGCACCAGAGGGTTAATCTCAGAACACAAGAAGCTCATTCCTCCTGGGTGAAAGTACAATGAAAGTTGAGTGGCAGGAGTGTACCCAACAGGCCCTGCCTGTTGATGTGCATTCAGCCTGTGGGAGATACTACCTTCAGGCTGAAGTAAACCTCCCAAAACATTCACAGTGTCAAAGTCAAGTTCTTCCCAGCAGCTCCTTCACTCTTCAGCTTCTGTCCCTTAGCAGCTGTGTTGTAATGTGGGCATACCCTATAAAGCGCCTTAGTGGTAAACTTGCCTTTTATTGGCTTTGTGTTTGCTCCTTTCTCTTCCTTCCCAAGTTTGCAATATTTATTTTTGTTGTATGGGGTATTGATATAGGAAATGATTTCTGACCGCAATAACACAAAATTCATTAAAAAAACTCAACAATGTAGGATTATTGCTATTTATTGTCTTTCCTGTAGAAACTAGAGAGGCAGCTGTGACCAGGAATCCCCTTTATAAGATAATGTGCACAATATATCTGGGACATGGGCAAGACATTTACTCATATTTTGGATATTGCCAAAACCAGATCATAAGAAACCAAGGTGGATAAAATAAAGCCTGGAGGGGGAAAAAAAAAAAAAAAAAAAAAAAAAAAAAAAGAGAGAGATTACAAAACATCATTATAATCTGAATTTTACAAAGGGGACGCTGAGGCACACGGAGGAGAAACATAGTAACTAGAAGGACACAGATCATTCACATACACGTGCACACACACAAAGAACAGATTTATGGTATTTTGTGTGTGCCTTAGCAACAGGATCATGGAAAAACAGGAAAGATAGTTGTTCTGTCAATATAGGTCTCTGTTGGGTTAATGAGCTCTCGTAAAAACTTAGATTTCTTTGTTGTCCTGGTTTTGGCTGGGATAGAGTTAATTTTCATCCTAGTACCTGGTATAGTGCTGTGTTTTGGATTTAGGATGAGAATAATGTGATAACACACTGAGGTTTTAGTTGTTGCTAAGTAGTGCTTACACTAGTCAAGGACTTTTTCAGCTTCCCGTGCTCTGCCAGGTGCACAAGAAGCTGGGAGGGAGCACAGCCAGGACAGCTGATTCAAACTGGCCAAAGGGCTATTCCATACCATATGACGTCATGCTCAGTATATAAACTGGGGAGAGTTGGCCGAGGGGCAGTGATCGCTGCTCAGGGACGTGCTGGGTGTCAGTTGGCAGGACGTGAGCAGTTGCATCACTTGTTTTTCCTGGGTTTTGTTTCTCTTTCTCTCTCTTTTTGTTTTCCTTTTAATTACAATTTATTATTATTATTGTTGTTGTTGTTGTTGTTGTTGTTGTTGTTTTTGTCAAACTGTTCTTATCTCAACCCATGAGTTTTCTTACTTTTGTTCTTCAGATTCTCTCCCCCATCCTACTGGGGGTGGAAGGGTGAGTGAGCGGCTGTATGGTGTTTGATTGTCAACTGGGGCTAAACCATGACGTTTGTATCCTTGCACCATCACAGCGAGAGTGACAGTATATCATCACACTAAACAGAAAAAAATAGGTGATTAAACTTTGTCTATTAAATTCCATTTCTTTAGTTCCAAGACGATAGTAATATCAATTTTGCATCCAGCCTCCGGGATAATAATTGCAGGAAAAATATGACACCAACAAATATGCCTAGAAAAGAAAAGAATGACTGACCAAAGTAAACTGAGAACTTGGCTATTAGGACTCCTCATTGTGTAAGAACACTCCCAGTCGTTGAAGAAACAACAACAACAACAAAAAAGGATATGAAGAGCTAAGACTGACAGGTTAAATATTGTAACAAAAATCTACCAAAAATTGCAAGCATCTTTTTTTAGTTTTTGTTTTTAGTTACATGAAAGGAAGAAAAAGAAATTTGTGAGAGGGAATATGCTTTAAAATAAAGCTTGATAGGATGTGGGGTTTTTTTGATAAAACTTTTTCAGCAGAAATTCTCAATTGATTTAAACTTTTCGATTGAGAACACTGGTTATGGAGAAGAAGAAATGGTCCTTAAGAATTCTTACTGAAATGAGAGAAAGAGAAAGCTAGTGCAGACCATATGTGTCTGTCCCAAAGATTTGCTTTTGTTGGGGGATATATTTCAAACCTTGCAGTGATTATATTTTAAAATAATACCTATGCAAAGTAAAGCAGGGAAAACTGAAAGGTATTCATTTCTCTCTGTTAATCCCTCTAGCAGACTTCTGGTCAGGGTGCCGGTCCAGTATGGGAGAAATGTAGAATGAATGAAGGTGAGAACCTGAGTCTTTCCATTCTCAAATGAAAAATTTATCAATTTTGAGCTGTGCAGGAGATGTTATGGGTTTAGACAGGGGAGAAGGAAAGAAAGTCTCTGCTTCTGTATATGGAAAGAGTTTTATAACATTTGAGAGCTGAAAACAGGTATACAGAACTGTAAGGAACAGTGATGAAAGCATTTTAATGACTACATTTAGGTCATACACGTTTGACTTGAAGTAATTATAGTTTATAGTTTTATATGGTACTTTATACACTTATTTCCTACTAACTGAAAAAGCAGCTCTCTCTTCCTCAAAAACAAACAAAAAACCAACCAAACAAAACCAAACACAAAAAAAGCCGTCGCCTAAAATGCAAAACCAAATCACACCAAACCTAAATGTTTAAGAACTTTAGGGAAAGAATTAACTGAGTTTTCCTATGAACACTGAAGTTAGCTCTAAAAGTCTTAGTATTTTACTCATTCTTTGAGTAGCTGTCTGAAGGATATGGGATCATTCACAAACACTCCCACTAAACACAAGAAAAACAGAAACTCACTGAAGTACATTAGAAAAATTTCATACTTTCAGTATTTTTAAGAATCTGTTAATCTCTTCCTCTCACTTCTTCCACCTACTCACAGTTGGAGGTTGTAAACTGTGGTTTAGCCCCAACCTCTAAAATAGCATCTGGGAATGAATAAGCTAAAGCAGTCCATCTCTTGTTACTGAGAATGGCAAGGGCATATCTGAAAAAAGCAAGCAGGAGAAAAACAAGCATCAGACCTGCAACAATCGTGACAGCATACTACAACTCTGATAGGCAGCCTGTGCAGAGGGGAGAGTACAAAGACAGTTACAAATGGCAAGGTGCACATTTATGAATACCAATAAAATTCCCCTCTGCTCTATCATCTCTCTTTAAGGTGCTGTTTTTCAAATAACCATTTTAGAAGCAGCTTTATAATTGCTTTCACTTTAAATACCTAAATTAAATATACATATATAAAGTAAGGAACATTTGTCTTGCACCTTTTTTAGAAGCATGTCACTTTTTAAAGTAGCATTGCTGATTTATAAGCAATATGACTGATTTTAAGCCATATCTGTGATTTATAAGTCAGGACTTCATATACTCTGGGTATTAAGATGTATTTTATGAAACCCAGTTTATTTGTTAAAAGAGACTGATTTACTAGGCAGATTTATTAATCATGGCTTGAAAATTTAAACCAAAGTCTTGGTTTAAAGTCTTATATTTATAAATTAGATGCTTAAATCAAATTCCAATTTATACATAATGGGATTGATTCTAGAGATGTGCAAATAGTAATATATCCAATCCCACTACTACCTGAAGATAACAATGATCTTGCTTTCGCAATTAATTTGGTTATTCACATTGATGAAAAAATCCTATCGTTAATCAGATGCATCCTATTTGGAAAGTGCTCCATATCAAGGAGCAAGGTAGAAAGAAATACTGACTTTCAGACAGGAAATGAATAGCCTAGTCTGAAATATTGTAATACTCAGATTTTGAACTCTGCTTTTTCAGAGTTTTCAAGTTGCTGAGTCCATGCCCCACTGGGACTGTTATTACCACTCCATCAAGAGAGATGGCTTTCATTTGCTGTCAGTTGTCCCTTTCATATTTTGAAAGAAAATGCCAAAGTGATATTAAATTCCCCCTTCCCAACTTCCACTCCTAAAAATTATTCACAATTTTTCACCAAGTTTTGTATGTTCATATTTCTTTGACATCCAGAAATGCCAAGCCTCTGAAAGGAAAGACATACCAAGTACTTGAAAAGTGCAAACAGCAATGACCAAGTTGGTGTATATTGGAACATTTTACTTTTTAGTCAACCTCATCTATCTGAAGCAAATTAATAAAATCCACTAGAAATACTTTTCTGCCTCATTATGCATAGCCATGGCTTGAAGTGTCAGGTTTAGATAAGCTGAAAGCAATATGGCTGAAAGGTACATTTTCTAATCAACTTCCTGAATAATCTTTGACTCCAGACATAGCAATATATGTAATCAATATATGACACATACCATACCAATTTGTCCAATACATTGGAAGCTGGTCTTTTAATTCTTTAGCAGTGTCTTGCCGTATTAACCTTGACCTGCTACTTCTTGTTAAGTTCCCTAGTTCTGAAGGCATGTTGCCTTCAAGTAAAAAAAAAAATATAAAACCACCCCTGAGCTTGACAGAGGAAGCCTTGAGATGTTTCTGTGAGCTTGTTCTATACACTGCACACATAGTTTCTTTCTGAGTTTATGGTGACATGGTTCATAAAATCTTGTTGGCCTACTTATATCCATGGGACTAAACAGAAATCTACAATCAGTGTAAAGGCTGTGTGTCATGCATCAAAATCAGAGATAAAAACTTCTTAAAACACTGGGAATCAGACTGCTTTTCATTTTGCTTTGTAGATGGACTTGATATACAGAAGGATAAAATGCCTTCTGTTGTGATGCTTCCCTCAGATACTTTGTACCTTGTGCCAAATAGAAAAACATGAGTAGATAATGTCCTAGGGACTGATTGACTGGGGATAGTTTGAGTGGTGTAGCTGAGTCCTTCTCAACCCACCCTCTCTCAAGACACCCTTCAGTGGAGCATGCTTTCTTTTTGTGTTTGTCCAGGTTCTTTTCCCTTTCTCTGCAGAAATCCCGACACATCTGTTCGACAACCCCACCTCCAGCTGAGAGGAAAGTAGTGATGGATTGCAGGATCCTATTCCACATTCTGTTAATCTTGGCATTGCCTTCCTTTTAATATTCAAAGTACAGTAACTGCAGGTTGCTTTTGTTCCATTCTCTTGTAGGATAAAACAAAATTGGACTACTTTGGTTTGACTTGAACTACCAGTAAGGTCCTTGAATCACTCTTTTTGGAGATGTGCTGTCAAAGTGTACTGCAACCTAAGTAGGAATCAATACAGGGGCACAGAGGTGGACATACCCCTTTAGAAGTTCAGAATTTGGGTGGCAAGTACACACCTGAGATTTAGAGCAAAATTAGGTCAGACTTGTTTTGTGAAATGTTAATGTTTTCATGAACACTTCCCTCTTACACCTGCAAAATTAAAATGAAACTGCTTTTGGAAGAGGAATATGCAATTAATTTGGGACAGCACATAGTTCAAGTTATTCACTTTTCCACTGGCAGTAAATAAACAGTTGTTGTAGAAGAACTGTCTCGAGTCTCAGGTTTCTCCATAACGCAGATGTAAACTCCAGTACAAAATGGACTCTCATATTTCTTCAGCTTTTAAAAATCTCCTAATAGCTCCTTTTCTCAAATGAGCTGTTCTTTATTTAAAAGTTTCTTGGAACTGGTGATATTTGGAGATGCAGTGGTGACCTCCTGAGTCACTGTGAAGAGGCAGGACATTTTTCCTGACTGATGCAGAGTTCTGAACTTATTAGCACTCTGACAGTCCTCTCACAATAGCAAGATTTCTAGTTGCGTTCTGAAAATAGAAAAAGGAGGTGAAGAAAGCAAGAGTGAATGAGAGTGAAAAGTGAATTAATGAAAGAAAAAGGAGAATAGCAAAGGAGAACATAATATGATCTTTTCCCTGTATACATAAATGGGGAATTATTCCTTGGCTACATCGAGGTCAAAGGAATAAGTGCTATTTTGTAATGAAGACAGTAGACATAGAGGACCTATGAAAAGAAGAAAATTATCCCACCTCTCCTCTACAAGTCAGGCAAATATTGCAGTTTATAGATTAAATTGTGGTTTAGCCATACATATCTCTACAAGTGCACCAGTCACTAAGCTTTAGTAGTTAAATTACTGGGATTAGTTTAACTGTAGTAGTCATGAGAAAGCATAAAATACCTTTCTCCAGTCAGAAAAAAGTCCACAGAGCCTGCCACACTGTTCATTAAGGTGGGCATCTTCTCTGTTATTTTGGGGCTGTAAGAGAATAGGGACGACAGGAGAGGAGATTGCAGAGGGACCTGCTATCAAGAGGAGAACCTCTGAGTTTCTAATGGAGGTAGCTTTTCTCTTCCCTGAATGTGCTCACCCTGTCCCTTTTCCCCATGTATTGACATACAAGGAGGTCACTTTTGGAAAGACCTCAGGCTCCAGATGTGCTTAAAAAATATAACACTGAAGACAGCAAGATTGTGGCACAGACATTTTTGTCTCTGAAACCCTTAACTTCACCTCTGTTTCAGTTGAAAGGAGCAATGAGTTTAAACTACTAGTTGCCATGTCATCACTATAAACTTCCTATATACTGTGGTGAGATACATTTCAATATGAGAAGCAGAGAGACTTTATTGGATTTATCATGAAAGGAAAAAGACAGGACAAAATAAATATTAAAACCAAGACATAAAAGAGACAACTAGTGAGTGTGATGTAAATACCTGGCAAGAGTAATAAGGTAAATCCCAGAGGAGAATAATATAAGGAAACGAAGAGAAATTCTGGCGGAAGCACATATTAGCAGAAGAAAGATATAAGGTAAATATTGGGGAGAAGGCAGCAAAATAACAAAGAAAGTAGTGAGGGAATAGGAAAATAATAAAGTATAGGTACACCAAGTGGATATAATAAAACAAATAACTAAAGTAAGACAAATATTACTCTAATAGAAAAGGAAAACTGTGACAGCTTCTGGGAATAAAAGAGAGACTTGAAATAAGACATGTATATTGCAAATATGGCCGGCAGACTACTACATGAGGCTTAATGCTGGCAGAGTGAAAACAAAAGCAGAGACAAATTTTGAATAAGATAAGTGAAGCTGTGAGAAGTTTGACTGATAGGCAGTTGAACATACAAGTGAGAGAATATCCAAACTTTAGACCAAAAGAAATGTTTCAGGAGCAGCTTGAGCTTTCCCCAAGTTAGCTCAATGTTTTTCAAACTGTGATGCAGTGTGAACATAACAAAAAGGGATTTGCTTATTTGTAAGATTAGGAATGAAATAAAACAAAGCATGTGTGATCTGAAGTGTTTCACTGAAATACTGTTCTCTATGCTGAGTACGACTCCCACACAGGACTCATAAATACTTACCCTGCTGTTGCAGTGTATTATTTATTTTATGTTAGTGTCCAAAGGGAACTGTGAGGTCAGAGCTCTTATTGCTCCACAGGCTATTTACAGGCTTCTGCATGTGTGGGTGGTGAGAGGGGTCCCAAATTCACCAGAAGACTGGCTGGGCATTCAAGCCAGCTGTAAAGGAGCTTAATAAACCAGAAGTGTATAACCACAGTAAGAATATATATTATACATGATAGTAGTTGTACAGTTTAATGATGGCAAGACTCCTAAAATCCATGCTCTGTTTTGATCTCTTTTAGGGGACTTTTAAATCCCTTGATGTTTCTAGGGACCTAACAAAAGGGAATGGCCAAAGATGATCAATTGCAGGCAACCATGGCAGCCACACCAGAGCTCTTGGAGCTCACCCAACTGAGCCTGATCCTTTCAGTGGGAGAAAAAACCAAGAGCAAGATCTTTCCTGGAGTCAAGTGGCTTGCCCAAAACATATGCAGTCTTTCTCCTAGCAAGGATTAATCTTTGTCCAAACCTTCCAGGAGAAAGTCACTTTTGAAGTGACAAAAGGGAAGGACATAATCCTTCAAAGTATCAGAGCTAGCAGGAATGGTTTTCACAATTGGAGGCTTCTGGTGACAGAGGAGGATAAGGAAAAGATCAAAGCATGAGTTAATGCTTCCTCTCCTTTCTGCCTTATGAGCTACCAAATACAGTTGTACGGCAAGCTGTCTGACAATTGTGCTTGCAACTAATAAATTCAATAAAATTTTCTGGTTCACTAATTTTTTGTGTCTTATTTGCCTTAATCCAATGGATAATTAATTTAAACTTGTTCTATGCTGTCAGCACATAACAGAGTGGAATATAATGCTGAATAAATGATGGAGATGGAGCTGGCTCTGAGAAACCCCCTTAAGAGATCTGGAAGCTGCTTTGGATTTTTCCAGGGATATTTTCATGATCTGAGTGCTTCCCAGTTTCAATCTGTTTTTTATTTAAAAGGTCTTAAAAAACACCCAAAGACTTGTTTACCTCTCTCAATGTATGTTGCTTCATATCACTGCTGCCACAGAGCTCTGTGCACGTGTGTGTATGTGTGCGTGTGTGACTGAGTGGGTCTGTGCCAGCAACTGGGGTGGGGCTGTGGCCTTGAGGGCTCTGAGGTGCATAAATCTACAAACTTCTTATGGAAGATTTCTGGTTTTTGTAGGTTTTTTTTGGTGTTTGTTTTGTTTTATTTTTGTTTTTAAAAGCTTGATTATTAATAGTTTTTATCCACCACTTAGATATTTCTACCGCAGAAGTGGAAAAGACTATGGATAGACTATGATTTGATTGGCAAATCAAAATGGACTCGTTCTGCATCTGAGCTGCCTGTGATAAAGGAATTTTCAGAAACCTTAAACTTTGGAAAAAACAATGTCTTAGCGCTTACTGAACAGAATACTGCCCAGGTCATGACTGTTGTTTTGATTGCCACATCTATCTCTTACTGTTCAGTTTGCCAGCTCTTTGATAGTCATTTTATTCCTATGCGACTAGTACTAGTGAAGTGATCTTCATAATACTGAATGTGATCTAATCATGGAAGAAGTCTCATGGCCAGCACCGTGTCTTGCAAAGTATTTTTACTTAATTCACTGGGGCTTGCAGACCCTAAGCATCATAAAACAGTGTAAACATAAGGCATCTTTAGACAGCTGAAAATGGCAATAGAAGAATCAAACAGCTTTCAGTGACTTTCTGGTGTTTTTTGATTTCAGAATTAAAGGCTTGCTGTACCAATAGAAACTCTCAACTGTTCAGAAGAGTCTTTATCTCTCTTGTTCTTCTCTACTAACTCTGTTGCTGAAGGTTCTGGGTTGTTTGTTCAAATTACATGTTTTAACTGTAAACAGAATAAAGATCTCTCTCTATTTCTGTGTCTGTCATTCACATTATATCCCATAGTTAAGAAAAACAAATATGCTGTTGCTATCGCTTATCACGGTGTTCAAGGTAATGTCTTTACTACCTGCTCGCTGTTTTTTAGAATCAAAGAATGGTTGAGGATGGAGAACATCTAGTCTGACCCTCTGCTCAGAGCAAGGTAAGCTACAGAAGGTTGCTCAGGACCATGTGCAGTTGAGTATTGGATGTCATTAAGAATGGAGACTCCACAGCTTCTCTTGACAATCTATTCCAGTGCTTGAGCACCCCCATAGTTAAAAAAAAAAGTTTTTTTCTGTTTAAATGAAATTTTCTGTATTTCAGTTTCTGTCAGTTGCCTTTTGTCCTGTCACTGGTTGCCACTGACAAGAGTCTGGCTCCATCTTTTTTCTCCCTCCCAGCCTCAGGGCGGTCTTATCCATGTGTATAAATAATAGCCTTCTCTTCTCCAGGTTGAACAGTTCCAGCACTCTCAGCCTCCATCCTGCAATCACCTTCATGGCCCTTTGCTGGGCTTGTTTCAGTATGTCCATGTCTCTTTTGTACTGTAGACCCTGACACTGGACCCGGCATTCCAGATGTCTCACCAGTGCTGAGAAGAAGAGAAGGATCACCTTACCTGATCTGCTGGCAACAACCTTCTTAATGCAGCCTAGGTTGTTGTGTGCCGTCTTTGCTGCAGGGGCATATTGCTGGGTCATGGTCGGCTTGTTGTCTCCCAGGATCCCCTGGCCTTTCTCTACAGAGTTGCTTTGCAGACAGTCAGCCCCAATCTGTGCTAATGTATGGTGGTACTCTTCCAGAGGTGCAGGACTTGATTTTTCCTGTTGTTGAACTTCATGAGGTTCTTAGCCCATTTCATCAGGCTGTTGAGGTCTCTGTGAAAGGCAGCATGTCTGGTGTATCAACCACTCCTCCCAATTTTACATCCTCTGCAAACTTGCTGAGGGTGCATTTGGTCCCATCATCCATGTCATTAATGAAGATGTTAAGCAGCAATGACCCAAGTATCTACCCCTGGGGTACACCACAGGGGACTAGCCTCCAGCTGGACTAGCCACTGATCACAACCCTTTCTGTTGTATCTGATCTTTTACTACATTGTACCTTTACAAGGTCTTTATGTCATACGTTCAAAGTCTGGAGCTCAATAGGAAACCAGTTGTTAACAGCACTCCAGCTGAACACCTAAATGTCACCATTATCAAAATCATTATTAGCAGTAACATGATCACATTTAATAATTATGTTCTATTTAAAATATATCAGTAAAAGTGTGGTAAATCATCTATAGAGACCTGAAATACAAGGTGCCTTTTGGAAAAAGCATAGTAATATCTTTTAAGTGATCCAGCCCTGCCAGAGACTACCAGGGATTATACCAGATAATCACAGCATGTCACTGAGTTTCGGTGTCCTTATCAGTGGTTTCACAAAATGATACTTATCTTTTACTTGTTAGGCACAGATCTCACAAGAAATCGTTCATTAGTAACTGCAAAGTGACTTGACATTCATGAAGTAAAATAATCAAGTGATTAATAAAAAAAATACTTGGACATGGGAGCAGTCAAACAATGCAGGATATAGAGGCAGCTCGTCCCTCTTTTTGCAGAACCTTAAATTCTGCGAAGTGGTTTAAAACTCCATTTACAAAATGCAGTTCTCACCTTGTCTCATTTCTAACCAGTGCTGCTTTATGTGCTTGTCCAACTGACTTGGGAGGACAGCAGGGCAAGAACCTTTCAGTGTTTTGTTCTGGTAGAAAACAATTGTAAGTGGCACTGTGTCAGCTGAAGACAGAAGCCAAAGGGAACAGAGTTTTCCCTGTCTTTAGAGGGATGCTGTAGTCTGAATCAGATTAGGACCATGGCTTCAGTATAACAGAGATTGACATGTGGAAGTGTAAGAAAGATGTGGATGGCACTGCAGTGAGAACCCTCAGAAGCCAAATGTCAAAGTGGTAAGATCAGCATTCATACCTGCATAGCTCTGATATTTGCAAATAGTAATTTACAAATGTAGGTCAGACTTGTAAAAGAGATCTTTCTCCTTCCTTCTGGGTCAACCTGGTAGAAAAAACAGTTTAAGTATAATGCTATTCTGTTTGTTAAGCCATGTATTATTTATCAGTAATAAATTAGGAATTTTAAACTCAGCTACATTTACAACTCTTCAGTACCAGTCACACTTAACATATGTATCTCAAGAAAATGATATTTATAAAATCAGTTTTAATAATGTTGCTGCAGGAGTAAGGACAGGGTGTAACAACAGAAATGAATTAAAAATGCTCATGCATTATTAATACTGCATATATAATGCCTATCAAGGAAGGAACTGCAATAGTTTAATAAGATACTATTCTATGGATATTGATGTGTCAATAACTCTCAAGTGACTGGTATATTCATTCATACCTCATTAAAGATTTACTGGTGTTTAATTCCAAGCAAACTCAAATATGAGACACATATCTGGAAAAAGAGGCAAACTTTTAATAATATCTCCTCGTTTGTTTATTTTGAATATAATTTATCCAGTAATACTTTTGTAGCAAAGTGTTTGTCACTCAGACTGAAATGTTGTTCATTAAAGATTTATTGCTGTTTCATCCCAGAGGAACACTTGCATGATATGCATTATAGAATTCTGAAGAGTGCAAAGTAATAACAAAGAATAACCCTATTCATTAATATGCTATTGTATTATTTTAAAGTATGACACTAACTTTGGGACATGGCATTTATTCACTGAAAATGGGATAAATGCTTTTCATATTTTATTAAGTTTTCTGAGGAATTTCATTGCTAAGCATTGCTAAGCCTGTCACTACTGACTGAAGATCCACTATGCCCATTTATTTTGGATAAAGTACCAAAGCAGCAGGGTGGTTAATGCCATACAAAAAAATCTGGTTTGCTTGAAGTACTCTAACCTAACTGCATGGATGACATTCAAAGGAAAACTGGTGGTATGCAGGAGAAGAAAGTGTAAAAGCGGGAGAGAGGAGATCTAAGTTAATTTAATTCCTGTTGTGAAAATTTGCAAATGCTGAACTGCAGCTGAAAGACAATAGGATACAACAAGATTCTGATACAATCCACTAATGGAAATGGAGATACCCCAAAATGCAGTTTGTGTTACGGGTTTTCAGGATGCAGTAGTGTGACACAAAGCTTTTTATGGGTTCTAAAATGAAAGACTGTGTTTGGTACAGCTGTGAAATGAGAGGTTCTCATACTGAAATGTGTTTTTCATAGTTTATCGTATATAACAGTTTTGTAAATCTGTGCAAAGTGAGTATAAAATGCTGACATTCTGCTGTGGTTATATTTTAAATCCATTTTTCATTTGTTTTTTAAAGACAAAAATATCTGCACCAGGTGTAAGTCAGTAAAAAATCAGACTCCTAGTGTTTCACTGCATATTTCATTAAATATGCCACATAAAGTTCTTTCGTGCTCTCTGCTGCCTTGTTTGAATCTCTACCTACACAGAAGGGTATGCAGTACTTCTGTATGTGTCAGATCCAAAGGAAGAATTAATATATCCCTAGATACCTTTGTGACTGCAAGAAAACTTAGTGTCCTTCAATGACAACAAATAATGTTTGCCCTTCAATTTCTTTTTGTAACCCGTTTTAGCTGTGAACCTTTGTAGGTTTATGCAGATTTAATGCTTCTTCTCAGCTATCATGTATTAATTTCCAAAACACTTAGCAATTCAGTCTTCTAGCAGATCTCTATATTCTGAAGACTCAAGCTCAAAAAAAAAGCTAAGAAGAATTCTAAGCATCAAAAGTTAAGACTGAAAAAAGCAATTTTACACAGTTTAGCAGTCTATAAAAATATGAGTAAGCAGATATCATAAATCACTAATAGAATACTGAAACTTTTCAGAACATAATGTAACTAGGCTAAAAAGTACTGTAGATATAACTCCTAGCAAATCTTTCAAAGCAACCTCAATTAATCTTAATTTTTACTGTAACATTTATCAGAATTAACGCAAGAAAGATTATATATGTGAGCTATTTATATGATAATGAAATTGTATAAAATCTGCACTATGCACGAATCAAGCATTTATATTTGCTTCCTTTCTTGCCGTGTTTATTTAGTTCTATTTGCAATATCATAATTTATTTTCATATGCCATATTTATGAATTAGGAAAAGCAATCTGTACAAGTTTTTTTCCATAAATGGGACCATACCACTAAGACTTTTATAGTTCCCAGTGTAACCACATATCAGCTGTGTCAGTTTAGGTGGTGATAATCTACTTTAAGCTCCTTTTTTTCATCTGTAAAATGGAAGTTTTACTTCTGCCCCTGTCTATTGCATCCAGGAGTCATTATGAGGATAAAAAATTCATAATGGTTATATAGCTTTCAGATATCATGCCGATGATTATATATACTATATAAGATCAGATAGGTAAAACACTATTTCACATATCTTATTTTTCACTTTAAAATGTTGTATATCAGTTATCCTAAGTGAAAACTTCTCTATTTTAAGAGCATTTATGCATTTTTCTATTGTAGAAAGTCATTATCACTCAGGTTTTTTTCACATATAAGCAGAAGCATCAACTGTATGCAAACAGTATAACATTTTGTTGATAAGGTTATTAACATAATTTAGGGAAAGCTGAGATATTTGTAGTTATTTTGGTTGTCTCACCAGTTCCAGGGAAAGTTGTGAAATAGGTCCAATGAATGAAAATAAAACAGGACAAGTCCAGAACAAACTCCATATTCATTACCTGAGGAGCTGGTAAACCCTGCTGGTGAGAAATTAGGCAATCAGAAACAACTTCATTAGTGCTGCTAATTCTAATGAAATTCATTTTCTTGGATTGTGAAAGTCATCAGACAAATAGCGACTAAAAAGACTTTTTTTTTTTTTTTTTCCTTTTCTGGTACTTCCCCTCAGTGTGAGAATGTAATTTTTGTCCCTCTCTTTCCCTCCTTTTTTTGTTGCTACATTTTCCATATCATGCTTGTAAAGTCATGGTGAAAATGGGTAATGAAGGAAATGAGGTACAGAAGTAGACTATCAGACCATTTTAGCTTTTTACTGGCTAGCAAAGAATGGCCTCCATACAGTCCCAGAAGTGGCACTCGTGTTGGCTAATCAGACAGCATCATACTAACACCAATTTGGAAAACATTTACAGTAGCAAAGCATTTCGAGTGAGAGCTCTTTTTTTCTCTCATACAGATTTACACAACATTTACCTCAGCTGCTCTCTTAACAGATCACCTTCTTTTTCCCATGTGCTCCTCTCCAAATTCCCAGATAGTCGTAGCAACGTCAGACACAGTTTCTAAGCTATTGCTTTGCAGATATAGCAGAATGAACAGAGTGGAAATATTTAAGTACACAGTCACTGTGTAGCCCTTCCTCCCTATATCCAGATACTTCTATGTGTTTTGTAAAATTCCATTGTAAAAAATATTGGTGAACCAAGTTGGTTGTAGCTGGGTAAATTGTATCAATATTACCTGCCAAACCGGCTACATAATATGCATTGGATCCAAGCAATCCATAATAAAATGTGGTAATTTCTTTACAACTGAAGTTATGAGGACACTTCATTGTCAAGTGCTGGTAAAATCCCACAGCCACTGAAGAAAATAAAAAAGTTTTCATGGAATTAGATGGGTGCAATAAGTTGTTAATTTTAATAGTTGTGTTTATTTAGTCTTAGAATAAAGTACCAAGAGAAGTGGAAATTCTTTATTTTTGAAGTTGAGCAAATGTCTCTGAAACACGCAGTAAATTAAATGCCTGTTAAACTGAGGGTGTTCCCTGTTTCTTCAAGAATATGTACATTCAGTGATATTAGATTTTTTTTCCTGATTTTTAATTCAAATTTGTATATCTAACAAGATAGGCTAGTGCAGGGGCATTGTGTTAGAAAGGAGGTGTATTTTGAAAAAAAAAAAAAAAACAAACTGATTTTTAATGATTACTAAAGCAATTTGAAAACACTAATAATTATATCAGACTAAAGAGATAATGTTTTGCTTTTTGGGGGCAGGCTGCAATTCAGCATTCTGTTCTTCATGGTGGTAACAGAGATTTCTTTGCAGATCATGCAATGCATGCCTAAGATTTTTTGACTTATTAAGAATACTATTAGGAGAACTATTCCCTAGATGCTTTTGGCTTCACTGCCAAAAGACATTTACTGACAAAAAAATATATTCCTAATAAAAGAATATGATTTATTTTGGGGTACTGGCAGATAAACTATCTTGTGACTAGTGGACCACTATTAGACCACTCAGGACAAGGCTTATTCTTAGTGTTCAAACAAAGTTTTTGTTCTTATTACAATATGCCTTATTAATTACTTGACAAAATCTACTTTGGTCGTAGCTGACAAATATAAAATTCAGAGAGCACAAATCCTTTACGCAACTTTAATATTTTAAACCTTATAAACCTTCTCACACAACTTTCAATGGAGGAAAAGTATTACCTATAGCAATTACATATAATAGCATTTAGAAATATAACATGAAAAATTCAAAGTATTTGTAGTATGATAAGTCCTTTCCTTCTCTCTCCCAACCTCAAAAATTTTATGTTTGTCCAGACCATGTGATTCAGACAGGTATTTTGTAGGTTTATCCTGGTCTAAAATTTTACAAATACATGAATATCTTAAATCAGAGTAGAGATAAGCATAATATTCTTACTTCAGGCAGTATGCTGGTATTCAAGCGACTGCATAACCTGAAACGCTCAAATTTAAGAATGTAAATCCTCCTTTTTCTCTTCACCAGCACTTGACAATGGAGTGTCCTCATAACTTAAATTATAAAGAAATTATAACAAAATTACGTATGTATAATTATATATACCTATATAATGATAAGAAAAATTAAGCTGTTTTGTTTCTGTTTATGTTTTTGGTTGTTTTTCTTCCTAATATTTCTGTGAAACACGTGTACAAAGAAGAAATTGTAAAAATGTGTAATTTGATGTCTCTGCAAGAGATTATCAAAGTCATAGTCATCATTATGTTTCAGGCATTCTTATTCTAATGTACATATGTTTACAAAAATATAGATAGCTTATTCTATGAGCATGCTAAATTGAAGGCCTCTGACTTGAAGGAATTAAGATAACTTACTAAATTCATTGCATCATAAAGACCATTTCCATATTTGTGTCTTCTGCAGAGATGATTTCAGAAGTGCTTTATTTTCCTCCCTTCCCTTCTAAGACACTATGGACAGATTGGTTTTAAGTACCAATTTTAATCCATTAAATTTAATGACATTATTCCAGTTTTACATTGGTGTGAGGCTTCAGCTTGATATTTTTTTTTAATATATTGACTTTTTCTTGGTCCTTGACATGTTTAATCACAGGCCAACTCTACCAGAATCTGGTGGTAAGAATAAAGAAAACGTTTCCCTCCAGACTTTTCATATTCAAGGTCTGACACTTCATAAGTATTCTTCTTGAATTAAATGGAGCTACACCTAATATGAAAGCTTTGTAGACTGCATGCTTAGAATTGTACAGAATTAAACAAACACAAAAAATATGATCTTATGCTACTAGCATAACTGGACTATCAGCTTTAGTGCATTGAGTTTTGGCTGAAATGATTTCATTGCTTTTTTTTTTTGATACCAAGAAATAGTGAACTGTGTTCCTGGGAGACTGAAAATCTGAATATTTATGAATATGGGATCAATGATTAAGATAAAAGCATCTCTTTGCTGATCACAGGCTGCTCTCTTCGGGTAAAATAATAAAACAAAATAATGTTGCAACATAAAAAAGTCAGAGCTTGCTGAAGGTCAGCAAATGTGCTGCAGGCATTGAATTTGATAGTCACATCTGTCCACAGGGTAGAGCGCTTCCAAACAGCATTACAAAAGGCAGATACTATACTATGGGGCATATGTATCATAACACCCCGTACATGCATTAATATTAAATAATGTTTTCATAGTTCTTTAAGAAGGAAATATTAACAAATTTGGTATCATGCTGGCACGATAACTTAATGTTCTTGGGAATTCAGGGGCAAGTATTTGAACTTTGTTCAGAAAAATTATTCTAAAATTGCAAGTTAAATATGTCCAGGTGTAATCTGGCTCACTCCTTCCTCCAATCATCACAGTTTCTGCATGCTATTTGAGAACTTGTCCTGGACACTGAATTATTAATTATCTTGTGGAGAATTATAGTACCTGACAGTATGGTAACCAAGTATGCCTCAGACAATAAGCCATGTGTTTTCACAGTATTCCTGTAAAATATTTGGCTGTATTATCTCATCATACAAACGAGTAGTTGAAGCAGGGAAAGACTAAAAGTTTCTAATTTGGGGTGCCTTATTTGATATGTTGACAACATGCTTCTATAGAATCTTTACTACAGTACAGCTTTCTATGTGTTCAAGGTACAGCAGTTATGGACTTCAGCTGTTGTTACATGAGCTCAGCAATTTTGCAAATCATTCCCTGCCAGTTCCTCTGGTAATACGTGAACTGTAAGGCAATGTATTCTTTTTTTTTGCTATGTAATTGCTTGGTTTGGTCCTCCTGGAGGAAGGGTAGACATAGCGATAGGGAGAAAAAATACTAACATGAACAAAGAGCATCATTTAAAAGCTTTCTGAACAAATGTTTTATCTCATTTTCATTCTCCCTTTTGCGCTGATGGATTATTCTTTTGATCAAAAAGCAAAACATGCCATTATAAGCCATTAGAAGTATTTTATAAATACACTGTGGAAACAATTGATATGCTACATGCATCAGTCATAAATGCATACCCAACCAGCCAGCAATATGGGAACACTAAATAAGAAAGGTGATAAGTAGCTGAGAAGTTCTTAATCATAACTTCTCTGTAGCTCTTCTTTAAGTCTCCTTTCTGTACTGATGTCATTAGAGCTGCAGCTGTCAAACTAGGCACATTCTTCTTCTTCTCTCTCTTTTTTTTTTAATTTATTCTTCATTTAATCCATAGCTATTACCTCATTTATGCCCAGCAAGATAGAACTGTCTTGTATACCTACTGATATTAATTAGAAAATGCTTATTAATTTGTACAGCCAAGCTTTCTTTTCACACTTTGGCCTTTCCATTCAAAATTCTTACAATCCCCTCTATGTTCTCTATGTTGTTGAACAGACACACATGCAGTGGAGGAGGCAGAGGGGGAAAAAGAGTGTCAGAGAGGAGGAGAAATTGAGGTTCCTGAATTTAGACAAAGTAGACAGTTCCAGGAAGAATATTTGCCTTTTTTTTTTTTTTATCTTTTTCTTCTTGTTCAGTTTTCTTGAAACAGTGACTCATGACTGTAAATGTTTTTTGCTGCTTCATGAGAAAAGTGGCATTAGTATTTTACTCTTCTCATGCTGAAAACCACAAAAGCAGTCATGCATAATCTCCTAGGTAGGAGAATCAATGCTCTGCAGAGGACAATCACAACAACTTGCAACTTTAAACACAAATATTTGAGAAGGTGACATACAAGATATACAAGAAATATGGGAACTTCTTTTTCCAGGCAGAGATGGAAGTTCTTTATCAGGAGGAGTCATGTTTTTAAGAAGGTTATGCAACCTTTACTTAGAATTCCAAAGGATTTATCCGTTTTTCACTTGCTAGTGGTGTCCTAGTTTGTCCAAGGAGTTTCAATTCAGTATGAGCCATTATAAAGAAGCACAAAACCCAGTAACAATAGCTAGTCACCGCCTTCCAAATACACAGTCAGTATACATATGTCTGTCCAGGTGCATACATATGGCTTCTGGGATAATCCCTTGGCATGCTCTTTCCTTAGGAGCATCAAATTTCTCAGGGAGATCATCTCTGCTCTCCATTGATTGGTGCAAGGTTCAGGTGAACATACACCACAAGGCAATGCATCCTAGGTTTTAGGCCCCACAACAGAATGTTTAATTGGATGAGGCAGAAAGGAGACCATTTTTCCTTGCAGTGATGATTACACCAGCTGCTGTGTCCCACAGCTCTTTAGAGAACCTGTTAAGTGCTGAACACTCAACTTTTTTACTTTATGGAGAACCGTTTTCATCTTAGCAGGTAGACAAATCAATGGGTAGAAGAGCCTGGGACAGACTTGCCCAGTTACAGCTTAAGCATCTGGTAGTCTGTATTTGATGTGAAAGGATCACTTACTTGAAGTGTATGCCACTGAAAATCATATAGTATTCTTCACATGTTCGTTTTACAGTTTCATTGCACTAATTTAGGGAGAGAGAAGGTCATTTGAAAGTCTGCCTTTCTGTGACCTTCATCAACAATACATGAATGAGTCTTATGAGTCTTGTCTGAGACTTATCTGATAAATGAGTAGGTCAGGCATTAATGTATTTGTAAAGAGTTTTGTTTTAGTGTTGCCAGTTGATATATGCAAAGCTACTGTAAAATATAATTTAAGATTTTTTAATCGTTTCCTGTGAAATTTCTTCTATTTTTTTAACCATATGTCAAAAGATCAATGCATTTAAATAAAATATTCTGCACATGCTGCCTCTTCCTATTACAGTGAGCAATACATTAAAGTTACTACTAGTTGCTGATCCATCCTGTAGGAGAACAAATACTTCCTTAAGCAATATGATTTTTTTCCTATTTATGGCCCTAGGCAGTCTCTTGATTTGAAAACTATGGACCTAAGTCAGCAATACATTTATTTAAATATATGGTTACTTCTATATCTGTTCAACAAGGCCATAATGCTATTTAATGCTTTAAAGCTGTTCTGCTTTTAGTGTAAGGCCCACTGGTTTTAGTCAAAGAGTAATGAAATTAATGTTTCCCAGATCACTTCCTAAATATCCAGAGCAGATAGAGAGTAAGGAAAAAGGAAACAAATGCAATGACTGGAAAGAATCTTGATCCTGGAAGGTGGCAACACAGAGATTAGCTCTCCATTATTTTGTTCCTCAGTATTTATTCTAAATTTGTTGGAGCCAAGAACTGAGCATGACAGCAAGAGTAGAAAAGAGGGAGGGAAGGAAACGTAGCATTGTCTGTAAAGATTAGTAGAAAAAAAGTGACAGAGGGAGGGAAAATATAGAAGTGCTCATGGAGGACAAGAACACAGTGATTCTGGGGAAAGGGGATTTGCCTGCTGACTGAGAACAGTAAACTCTCGTATGGGATTTCTGTATGGATACTTAATGTTTCATTCCATTTAGTACAATTTTGTTGATATGAAGGCAGTACTGACATCTTTATTGCTTTCATTGTAGATGTTCATTTATTCCTTTGCATCTGTATTCATCTGAAGATCCTTTGATATGTGTAATCACCCTGTCATAAGAAAGGTGCAAACTCCAAACCCAGCAGCTCAGTAATTTTCTTTAGCAGAAAAGGGTACAAACTAAACTGATACTGAAGAGTTACAGTGCTCAAACTGGACTCATTTTTGCCTGTTGAGAGCCTGAGAGAAAAAGGTTAATAGGTGTGAGTTGATAACTTTATCATAAAACATTTCAGAAGCACATATGTAAAAATTATTCCAGAACTAAATATAAACAAGAGTATGAAAGGAAATACCTTGTGAATACATACATTTTTCCTGGGTTCATTAACATTTAAAGGTGTTCTGAAGAGGAAATATGCGCTCTGCTTTTAACCGTGACTCTGCTTTTCTGCTTGATATAGAGGAAAAACAGAACAAAACAAACAAACCAAAAAAAAACCCAGTAATTTGTCTGGAAATAAGGATGTTAGTCATGGAGTAAAAACGAAGGGTATGACTCACTTATGGCACATTTCTTTAGGTTATTTTTATGACTGTTTTAGGACCCTTAATCCTTCAAGTTAATGGGAAATGGATTAAAAAATTTGTAGATTTTATTTATAGTAGATCATTCATAGGATGTGGTCACCAATATACAGTCATGTCTTGCACCCAAGAAGAAAAGTAGAGTTCATTCAATAAGTTTCCTGTCAGGGTGACCTATTACACTTATCTATGACATTAACTGTCTGAAAACACTGATGGTTTTCTATGTAAGAGATATTTATATAGCTGAAGATGGCATTTGGAGACTTAGAATATTTGCCTGAGGGTAGATCTCATATTAAGATAAACACACAGATAGAGCAAACTACATGCTTTTATTCCCTCAGTCAATAAATGTGTATTTCCATAAAGTCAAGGGCACTGAAACATTGGGCTGGGTGCCGGTACTGTACAATTATGGAAAAAGGTGTTGTTAGTCTAGTCAAGTCCTTTGACTCTGCCTGTGAGCAATAAAAGTGCTGCAGACTACCTAGGGGTGTTCTATTACTTCAGAGTTATTTCTACTGACTATGATAGTTAAGTATAGCTCATAACCTTATGCATGTACACGTGAGGACTTTCCTTCTCTTTTTTCTCTATCTTCCAAATGCAATTGTTTGTATTTATGGATTTTAACACTAGGAGGAACTATTGGGATCATCTAGTCTGGAATTTTTCCTAAGTCAAAAGACCTGAAACTGTCAAGCCATGGTTACCTTGGGTCATATCAAAATGTTTAGAAACACATCCAACTTTGAAATAAGTTAGATGAAATGGAGAATGGAGAACATACCCTAGCATTTTACTACAATACTGCATGATATTTCTCATGCAGTTGTTTCTAATGTCGGTGTCCAGCTGTTGACTGATTATATTCCTTACCTGGCAAAAGGAAGAGCCTTCTATTATCAAGACTATCTTCTTTTTGGGGCATTTTTAGACTGTGAACAAGTCACCTCTTATATTCCCCTAAAAAAAATGAGAAGACCAACCTTCTAGATTCCTTCACCGTGATACAGACCTTCTGTAAATATCACTAAATTGATCCATTAACTTGTAGAATGGATGAACAGTTTGTGTAAAAAAAAAAAAAAAAAGTAATCATCTAATTTGTACATGTTTTACACATGTGCTGCTTGCCAGGCAACACTGTAAGGGGAAAGTATATATGACTGCATGAACAAGTAAACTTGTTTAAACAATGGATTAATTTTAAACAGGAATCTGTACTTTAACATCTATAAGTGGAAAAAAAACAAATCCACCAGCTAGATCATTGGTGGAAGAAGGTGACATGTTTTCCCTTACTTCCTTGGTACTAGGCTGGTTTACACCACCCCAGGATCTTGCCCATCTGGCTTCCATGTTTGCACAGATTTTTTGAAACCTTAAGACTATGTGTTGTTTAATGATTAACCAAATCAGACACTTACAAATCACATGCACATCACTGAATCACTAGACTCTGTCCTTGCACAACATAAACTGTGTAAACTTCATTTATCATGCAGTGAAAGTACAAGACTGTGAGTGCTGCTGACAGAATGGTAATATGTTTGAATGCAGCCATTCTCTAATCAAACAGTGGAGAAACCCTGGGGAAAAAAAAATTAGATTGAACATTTTCCATTTCAAACTGTTTTTATACACTTGTCTCACAGAATATTGTATGAGAATGGAAGCCCTTGGAATTTATGCTTATTGCAAACACTATTACAGATGTTTTTAAAAAGCCACAAGTGTGATGGCTTTACATAATATGAAAATGACCCTTTCCTCTTTTTATGCCTAAATTTCTAATTGACACTTTTCAGTCACAATAAATTAAGATTGCTGAATCCTTTCCCAAGTCATGGACTTCATCATTTATCTTTTGCCATTTAGACTTATGGGAGAAAAATAATAGCTGTTTTTCTGTAGATATTAACCTAATTTAGCCAACTAGCCAGAAATTAATTTGTTAGGGTCCTAAAACCCTGACAATGAACCAAGTATAGAATATTCCCATCTCACTTGCTTTTATGGCATAGACCTATAACTTCTAGTACTGTCAAAATACTGTTTGAGAAAAATTAAACCGTAATAAATGCATTACGTACCTTTTAAACAGATAATTCTTTCAGGATGGATGCTAAAGCCCATTCGTATTGTGCATCCTGGCATTGAAATTTTTGATTTAATAGTTTTCTTGGTAAGGCACTTAAGTGATTTTAATGTTTCTGTAGGTGATTACCTCCCTGCAATTTCTGATAAAAATTTCCTTGAGATATATACTGTTGGCTTGGCACTATGATAACAAAGGCAAGGTTTTTATAAAGCTTTCAGGCAGAACTGCTAATATATAGAGTTACAAAGTGCACCATTCAATGTGGGTGTACTCCCAGTTAGTAAAAAGTCCTCCCAAAAGCACGTCATTAAAAACTGGGCTTTTTTTTTTTTTTTTTTCTTTCTACTTCTCTTGTTAGTGTTCTTTCTCTTTCTTGCATATTTGTATAAATATTCACCCTTTGCATAGCTACACTTAAATATGGTCTTAATCTTTTTTGGTTATTGAACTTCAAAACAAATCTTCTAGACCTCTTTTGAGGGAAAGGTGATATTTTGCAGCAGATGGAAGCTGAATCCAGGCCTGAAAGAATTTTGAAATCTATTTTACAATGAAGAACTAACAGCAATCTGAATGAAACTCATTCATGAAACAATGAGTGAATTGTCACTCCTTCTCTTTTCGGGAAGTTAGAACCAGAGAGTACTTTTACTTTTCATATTTGATAAAGGAGAAATCATGCTTCTATTGTCAAATGTATGGAAGAGTTGAAATAAAAAGAAATCTTGGTTCTCAAAAAGCACCATTCTTCTATTTTCCTTACTTAATACCAAGTCATATTCAAGTGTTGAACTGCCTTCTTTTCAGTGGATCAGGAGTGAATTATATTTGGGAAGCCCACAGTATCTTCCTGTAGTTAGGCTATGGTTATGCAATACAATAGAAATGGAAATTTCATAGTGGAAGACTCAATGAAGCTTATTTGTCATTGAAGTTCTCATATGGAGAAGAGAAAACAATGGTGGAAGAGCAGAAGCATGTGGGAGTTTAATGTTTTACCACAGTGAGCACTGAAAGGTTATGGGGTCAAGAAACAATACAATTGTGATGCAACAGGAATGCTGAGAGATGTCATGTACTTTTGTATTAGTATGCTGTTATCCCACTTCTTGATCTTCATTTTGTCTTTAAAAGATACCTTTGCCAATGATGACACAGCTTAATCGTTAATGTGTCACTTAACAAAAAAGTCCCACCAAAAATAAACTCATAAGTCCACATAATATTCTTAAAAGCTGTGGCATGTTTTATCCTCACTTTCTGTACAGCTTAGGAATTAAAAATCTGGGGCTGATTTACAATGTAATGTATATTCACTTAATAGGTGCAATTGAGATTTAGAATTATTTCTCATGCATTTCTATATACTTCAGTGCAATACTTGTTTCTATCTTTTTTATCTGTGTCAAGTTCTTTTATCCTAGCCTGGAGGCTTCTCAGCATGGTTCATATAATACTGATGGCTGGAGATTTTTTTGTTTTGTTTTTGCCTCTGGATGATTTAATTAATTGTAAAAGCTGTAAAGACCTTCTGGAAGCTAGTTACCCAGGCTGCTAGAAAGTATATTGTTCAGTTAGATTATTATTATTAATAAGCATGTATTAATTCATACCACAACCTTGTGGACTGGTGTCACTCTCTATAAGCTGGCAATATTTCATGATAGGTTTGGGATCATCCAGAACTTCTAAGAACGAGGTGTTCTTGCAATATGAAAGATGTTTTTAAAATAAGAGATGTTTTGAAGACTCAGAACACATAGAATTATTCAAGTCTGGCTCTTCCTAACATTTTCCAAGAAGATTCAAAAGCAAATACAAAGACAGGAGGATCTCATATTACTCTGTTGTTCAAGTTCCTGTAAAATTTCCTTAGAAATTATGATTGGGAGTAATCTCAGGCAGCTTTAAAATGCAATGTCTGTTTAACAATAACATCTAATAAACTACAACACAGTATGTTAAAAAATAATGAAAGATATGTAGAAATGCTGACATTAAGAGGAAACTTGTAGATAATAGGCATAATCCAGCATTTTTGGGACACAAGAGATAAAACATTACTTGTTTTTATAAATTTTCTTTAAGGTTTTGTATCAGGACTAAATCTAGATGCAAATATTTATAATATTTATTGGAAAGCTTTCAATAGAGGTAAAAATCATACAAAAAAAGTATTTTTTTTTTTCAAAAATATTACTCATCTGTTAAAACAAAAACATTTTTGGTTTAATTTGGTTTCATTTAAACAGAAATGAAATTAATTAGTATGGCATAGTTGGAACTGTTCAGGTTTCTTTCCTGTTAATTACTTTTTATTATGAATGTTTTTCATTAGAGTATCTGAAAAATAAAAAAAAAAAAAAAAAGAAAAGAAATAAAAAATTGTGAAATCCAACTCCCTGATTCAATCACAATGACACAAATTAAATGAAGTTACCAGTCTAGGTCTGAGTAAACTGGGATACGGATTGAATCATATCTTACCCCAGCTTCTGAATACAATATTAATCAATGCATAGAAAATCATTGTATTCCTGATATCTTTTGTAATTATTTACAGGGCACTTCCAGTATGTTAGAATGTCTTAAAAAGAGCTAGAAAAGTGCTATTCTGCTCTGAGGAATCTACAAATGGATTTGTCAATGACTAAATGAGGAAAGTGTGGATGAAACGGAATGCAAGACAACGACTGAGATGATATTTTATTAGCTATTTTAACCTTGCTTTTCTCACAAATATTCTCTTTCCTGCTTTTTTACCATTGCTAAATTCAACAGCAAGGAAGAATCACCAGAGCTGAATGGGTTTTGTGGAAGAAGTAAATGCGGAAAGAGATATCTAAGTGAAAGGAGCTGAGGTAAAGTCATAAAGGTATAGTTATTATGCAGGAGGATACAGAGAAGAATGTTATTGGAGAGAATAAAAATGGAATTAACTGAGTTAATTGCCTGAAGCAGCAAAAAAGTATGAGGCAAAACATATGAGAGCGTATATGAGGTAGGAAAGAGAGAGATTGTACAAAACATGGATTGCAAAAGACATACAGGAGCTTAAATTTATTACAATGCTTAAGTCAAAACAGTGAAAATACTTAACCAGTATACCTGATGCCTTTCAACGGAGCAGAAAGAGGAAAACTACTAAACCACACTTCAGCTAACTAACCAGAATTGAGGTTGTTGGCAACTGACATTTTGCTGTTTGGATAAACTTCTGTGAATTTAGGAAGAGGAAATAATCAACTTCATGAATCAAATTAAGTACTTTGTATCTGTTCAAAACATTCAGGATGGATGTGCTTCAAACTCAGACACAGGTTATGTGTGAATATATACATAACATATTATATAATACATGCATTCACATATAACCTGACTTTGCAGCAGTATTTTCTTTGAACATTCTGCCCCCGACACTCTTGATTGCCATATTTACATTGTGCATAAATCTATCCATTATGTTTACCTATGATAAGATTTACTTATGATATAATCCTAGCATCAGAAGTGCCTAATAAGAGTGAAAGTGCCAGACTCTAAGAAAGCAGTGTGTCTGAGGGAAAAGTTTGTGTTACAAGGTTCCCATTTCTTGAAATCCCTCTCAGATTTCAGTAATTTACCTGGCATTTAAGTGTGTACTTGTAGTCCAGAGTGTGCTTAAATGCCTTCTTAAATGAGGGTCTACAAATATATACATAATCCAATACCCAGGACTATGCAAAAACTGCTTGTTTCTTTTTTTTAAAATTTTCCTGTGCTTCCCAAATATAACCTTTCCCTTAATGTTTTTTTTCTTTTGTTGCAATTCCCTTGACTACAGCCACACTTCCTGCTTTTCACAAGAGAAATCAGAAAGTTACTAGTCTCTTATACTGCCTATTACACCATCTTATTGTGCTTACAATTAATATAATTTAAATTTAACATCACATCCATAATTCCCCAGCCTAACAGATGGTCTCCAAAGCTAAACAGATGTCATCTTATTTATTCACTACTTGATATAATATTTGTGACATAACCATTAGCTTCTGTAGAAATAATTTTGATGTCAGAAACAGAGAATAAAGATTTAACAATGGGAAGGAAAAAAACCACCCACAAATACATTAGATCATCATGTGAAAGTAAGACTTGTGTTGTGCATTTGTATTAAAGACTAAGAACTGATTCAGGAACTTGTTCTAGTTCAGACAAGTCATGTAAGCACATCATGAAAGTTAAGCCCTGTTGAATTTGGAGCTTCAGCTTTACTGAAAGGAAGGCTAAAAAATGAAGGAAAGAAAGAAGCATAAAATACAAAGGAGAAATTAGTAGTCAAGGATATTTTTCTGATGTTCCATTGTGTGCTCCACTTCTCTTTGGGATGCATTTTCAGGGCTAATTTTAGCAAGTCAGTTTAAGTTAGAATTATTTACAATGCTCAGTATCTGCACACTACTTTTAAACTTCAGTCATTTGGAAGTGATTGTCTTGGACATTATGGATAAAAATAGAAAAAAAAAATATTTTTCAGGGGAAAAATATACAGGTTTAATGTTCAAATTTGCATCTTTCCTGCTTCAAGAGACTTCTGTTCTTGTTGAAACTCTCCTGGGTAGCTTTGGGATTGAACAGGAAATGCCAAATGTTTATGCAATAAGCTGGCAATGCCATTTTTATTTTTATTAGTGGAAGAGATTACTCAGAAAAACACTCTTAGGGAAGTTAGGTAGCTGCTGTTTCGGATACATTTGTTTTTTGAAGAAAGGTATTATGACATCTTATTTTCTTATTATTTTCATTTATTTGGTTTTGTTTTTACTCAAAGAATGTTTCTTCTGAGATGGTAATGGGATAATCTGAGGAATGTATACAGTAGCTGTATTTATGCTTACACATGCTAGGCTATAATACTGTTAATGAAAGGAATGCATGGGGTTTTATTCTCTTGTCCTGAAAAGTCTTCTGTGCTTTCTGTTTGCCTGTTGCATGTTGTCTGGTCTGGGGCTTGAGTTTGTAACAGTTTTCCATGAAAGAAACTTGTGATTTTGGAGAAACACTGGGTTATCCTACACGGTGTGCCCAGGGACAAGCCAGTCATTCTGAGCAGATTTAGAATAAATTGGTGGGGTAAACCACCTTTAACTAAGAATTTGTGTTTAGAGATTGCAAACATAGCACCATAGGTGCTGATATAAAATAATGGAACAACATAAAGATAAAACTAATATAACACAATTTAATGTGGATGGCATTCTTTTACTTGGAAAGATGCAGATTCCTTAATGGGTTAACTAACACCTCCTCAGCTTTTTCCTTCCTCCTACTCCATTCATCTAATAATTTTTAATATTCTTCTTCTTTTCTCCTTTATGTTTCATATATTGTATTCATCTTTTATACAATATGCTAATCTTTTCCTTCACTAGTCCCTGCTTTAAACTCCAAGTAAGCTATTGCTAGCATTCTACCCTTGCTAATACAGAGGCAATATTTTTGATTCAGACAACTTCCTTCACACACCAACTCCATTCAGTTTTCCACCAAAGAATGACAACAATAATAATAATAATAACAACACTTCATATTGCTCCTTGTTTATCAGATAAGCTTTATTGCTTGGTGTTGTATGCTGAGTGCTGACAGACAACAGGAACTGGGCTTACAAAATGTGTGAAATCACTTTACTGCATATCTGGACAGTCATTTATTCACAGAGCTTTCTTTGCTATAAAACACTCTTTTTATGGAACATCAACTATTTGAATATTATTGTATATACCACTTAGTTTCCTGGTATAGCGTGATGTGATCTATGTACTTATTTTCTTACAGAAAAGAGTGAATGCACTGAGAAGTAATCTATTGATGCAGTAAAGATATATGTGATAGCTCAGGAAATATTACAGAGCTAAGGCAGGGAAACAGCACAAGAGTGTGGAATATCGCAGAAAGATGTGGTGGTTCTGCAGACAGTTGGCACATGTGGCCTTTAAATTCTGAAATCATTAGGACCTTTTGTCATATTGCCACCAGCTTCAGTAATGATTGGACCAGGGCCTGTGCCTAGTTTTAGTCACTCTCCTATTGATATGTATATATTTTTTGAATGTCCCCTTAGAAAGTTCACCAGTAATTGTACAGATAGTCCTGTTGATATTGACAGTCTTGTTATTCTTTGCTATCTATTACCTCTTAATGAGAGATTTTAGAAAGAGATAGCAATTAGGCTCTTTTTAGTTCTCCATTAATTTAATATCCTCACTTACTAATAAGTTTGGAATATTTTTAATTCTATTTTTACCAAGTAGGCTTTCATCTGATGTAAAATAAAATATTTTCTTTCTTTCTATTTCACTTAATCTGAAAATCTTTAAATCAGGACTGAAGAGTAGATTCATTTCTCTCTGCTCCTCAAATATTAAAGTAGTTGCAGTGCTTCAGCTTTATATGTCTTACTTCGTAGTGAATTAAAGCCTTCAATTTTCTGTATCATGTCTGCAAAGAATTGAGTGGCTCACAAAAGCCATTAGGAAATGTTGAGTGTTTCTTATACGCTAGGCAATAGGAAATTTTGAATAGAAGGTTATAACTGAAGTCCCCAGTTCATAATCCCTAGCCTTCACCTATATGTAGGTACATTGCCCTCTTCTCACTAACTAAAAGCTGGCATAGATCTTAGTTGTCATAATACTACCAAAGTCAGTATCTCCTGACAAAAGGGAAAACCCTTTGTGGTGGAAACTTTTCTTCTTTGTCCGAAAAAGCCTTTCTGCATCTTTTTGCCCATCTTACTTTGCAAGTAGAGGCTCTGATCTTGATCTAAAAGGACATCTTGGAACAACCACTCAAATCTTCCTGTTTAAGCAGTTGTATTTTTCATGGAGTAATTAGATATTTGGCTTCTAGCATACGTGTAGCACTTTATCAAGTAGAAAAGAACATCTAATTCATAAATGCTGCTATGTCTTAGATATGCTTAGAGTCAGGCAGGTTTTGGTCATGCCCAGAGCTAAACATCTGGGGCACCTAAGGACCTTTATTAACAAAGTAATTCAGAGTGTGAGTTTTGAGGATTTAATTTTTTAATTCAATACATTTACATCTTCAGATTTTTTATACCCTTTAGATAATCATCAAGAAAGAGGATTTTGTTGGGTTTGTTTGAAAGTGTCACATTGCTTCCAGTTTCCAGTTATGTTGTTTAGTCCATTTTGGGGCAAAATTCCATAGCATTTAAAAATATATCATAGCATATACTTTTTTAGTATGTTACAAGGACCATCTAGGGGATATATACCTGTGAATGCCTGACAGTTTAGGACAGAAGTGGAGTGACAGGGAATTTTCTTGTATTCTGAAAGAATAGTGAGTCAGCTGGGAGAAAAGGTGAAAGAGCAATGAATGTTAAAACCTCCTAAGGATGAAGAATGAAAGCAGAAGATAAGCGGAAAAAAGTTCAGGAGTCAACAGCAGGAGGAGTGTCAAGAATCCATGAACTATTAGAGAAAAGCAAAAATTAAGAGTGGGCAAACAGAAGATCTGGTATGAGACACGTATGTTATAATACCAAAAAGATGAAAAGTGGGAAGAATGATATAATGGAAAAAAAGGTAAGTGGAGAAGCATAGTAAATGAGATACAGAAAGAACAGGAATAGCAGTGGGAAGCAGGTGGTAAGGAAATGTGCCAGCTTGATAGCCAGCAGTCTGGTGGTGTGAATAGAAATTGTGACCACTAAGAAGTACTGTCATACCAGTCAAGACATGAAAAGAGTAGATGCTTGTGAAACAGAACTTATAACATTCTTGATTTAAACAGGCACTCTACTGGGAACTGTCTTGTCCTTAAACTTCAACTATAAAATACAATAAATACAAAATGCAAGTAGCTAATAACTTTCATAGTATGAAGAACCACAAGACTAAACCTCACACTAATAACTGATGAACTTTTCAGCTAAGCTCAAACACTTGCAAAATTTAATGAATATGAAGTACGCATGCTAATGTAGGATATTTGCATGTTGGCAGGATGTCAATGTAGCACCAGCTCCCTAGATGATACTTCTAGGAACTGGAGTTAGTGAAAGGTCCATGCAAACAGATCTTCAGAGAGAGAGGGTGAGTACAGCGCCAGGAATGCCTTGGCCGGGTGAGCTAGGATAATTTCTTCCAGGGTGCTTGGAACTGATAGAAAAAATTCTCTGAAAAGACACTGTGTATCACCCCCTAGATGTAGTTATAGCCACTGAGGGGGTAGAGACTTCAGATTATTTTTCACAGAAATCCTGGTGCCAATGAACCACCTGTGTGGACAAAAAATATATGCTAAAGGATAGAAGAAGGCTGAACAAAATTTTCAGGCATAGTAACTTGGTCGGAGGAAGATTTTTAATGGTTATCCCAATGAAACACCAAAGGACAGAAAGTACCTTCTTTTTAGGACTCTGAGTGGCACTAACCTCACTTAACCTTGGATCTTTATAATGGATATGGCCTCATTTGGGCTAGCCATTCTAATTCCCTTGTCAGTGGCAAGAGTAAGAACTTTTAAGACATGATTTATCTCATTCTAAAGTAGATTTCTAAAATAGAGTCCCAAACATGTCTGTTTCTTACATAAATTGCTAAATAATAATAATAACAACAATAATACCATTTAATTTTCTTTTCAACAAATTTCACTCTGAAAATGTGGTATAATAACACTTTAATATTTCTTGATGATAAATAAACACTTGTAAATTATTTTAGGTTCTTTAAAGTTAAAAAAAATCAAGAATTGTGTATCAGTATGCAGAGCTTGTGGATTACAAGAATGCTCAGACAAAAGCTGTTAATTTTTTAAGAGAAAGAGCATACTGACAGAAATCTGCCAATGCAATTAATCTAAAGCTTGTTTTATATAGCTTATGTTTTCTAGTCACCTAGATCTAAGATGCAATACAAAACATTTTAAAACATACATTCTGGTTCACCATATAGATACGACCAATTTACAGTAAATGTACTTTCAGAAAGGTTCAGTACCTTTCTTTTTAGTCTGTGCAGTTCCTCGTTTGTGAATAGATGTTTTTATTTCCCTCCTGATGTTTATGTACCTGTTCTGTAACTGTGTTACAGTTTCATTGCTGTAATCCATTGACTTTAATGGAGTTATTCTTTTAATGGAGTTATTCCTGGAGTTATTCCTGCACAAGTATAGTCTGCAAAGCCTGTAGGATTTCTCTTCATCTATAATCTAAAGAAATCTCTACAGTCATTGTGCATATTTGGAAAAAAAAGGATTTGTGGGAGACAGAAGGAAATTATACTATACATACATATCGAATTTGAAGGCATGAATGGATAATCAATTTCACATCAAAATGACATAGCTGTAGGAGGCATGAGTCTACATTCATGGATACACTCTCCTTGCTTTGCACTCTTCCAGCATGCCAAAGTAGCCATAAACCTGGCAGGTGAAGCTTTGCATCACTGCACAACAGTTGGAGCACTCTGGCACATCTGCCCCTTATCAGATGCAAATTGATGCAGGAAGCAAAACTTCATAGAAATGTCTCAGACTTACATTGGGAAGACCAGACCCACAGTTGACATAAATCCTTTGCTAGTGTAAATCATGAGTCCAGTGGAGCCAGACTGACTTACATATGACTTACATCAATTTCAGATCTAGCCTCAGATCCTGGTTTGTGAAATTATGAATAGAGACAATGTACTGATGACAGTCAACAATAGTGTCTAGTAGGAAGATAACTCAAAAATAGTTGTCATTTCTAGTCATTATTTTGCTAAATAATGACTGTCCTCATGAGCTGCCAGACAAGGTGAGCTATGCCATGAAAAACAAACGTAACACAAGGCATCACTAAAGGTTCCATTAAAAGAGTCGTCCTTTTCTTTATCTCCTCTTTATGATTTTTATTAGCAATAGCCAAAAAACATCATTGCAGCCACAATTCATAGACATTCAGCAAAGAAATACCATTCAAAGTTAAATTCCTGCTTGGCTATTTTTTGCTCGGCATAGTGTTCTGAAACACTATTTTGCAAATGTTGCTAGTTCTGCTTTCATATATTTTGTTGCTCAACTTATGCTATAGTACTTACAGGGTTTACATAATGCCTGACCTTTTTTACTGTTCACTTTTAACATCTTCGTGATTCGCTTGCACATTTTTATTGTTATTTTTTTCATATCCCCTCCTGATAAACAATATTTTATTGATTCAGCTGCAGATTTTAGAGCCTAAAAATGTACAACTATAGCTTATGTGTTGCAGTATATAGTCTGATGTTCCAATTAGATATTTTACAGATCCAGCTGCACAATTTGATCATCCAGTTGGATTCTTGATTTTCAATAAAATTGGTAGTCACACTGTGTTCTATGTTAATTAAACTGATTACAGTATTTTGATAATCAGTTTGAGGAAACAAACTAAAAAATCCCCAAACCTGAAACCTGGGATGTTTTTTCATAATATGGAATACTATACCCAGAGGTTGAGCAAATTTTCTTAGTTATACTGAAAATACAATGACAACAGAGCATAACTTTGTCATAAATATGTTGGGAGGCATCCGGATTCAAGCAGGCTGTCTCATATTCTGTACTTTGCCAAGCATTTTGTAGGCAATTCAGGCTACCAGAAGACTTTCTGGTCTTTCTTAAGCACAGAATTTACAAGACTTCTAGATTTATTTAACATATCCAGGGTATATTAACAGGGTCTCTTAAATATTCCACTAATGGAGAAAATTCCCTTTTATATTTAGGAGTTCTATTATATTGGGATGCTGTGCACTACAACAGTGATCTAAGGGTTTGTTTTTTTAAGAATTACTACACCTTAAAATGGAATATATATTTACAGTTTGATGTATGTTTTTACAATTCGCATACAGACAATATCAGTGTAAATATTATATGAGAGACATATATAAAGATAGAAAAGGGAATCAGAGACATGAACATTTCCCTGCTTTGGTCACACTTAAGAATGGATCGAGTATACCCATTTCAGCTCCAGAGAACTGTTCCTTAATAAAAACAAACAAATCTCTGTGGTCCTTTTCTGCTTCTTAAATACACTGCAGTCTGCAACAGTCCTTTACTTCACTCTGCCTATTAGACTAGTAAAAATGTTTCTTAAACTAATAATAAATTTGCTAAAGCCCTAGAGAACCTGCAGAAGTGTAGAAGTGCTTTAGTTCAGTACTTCATACATATAACTTGTGGATCTCCACTGGCAACCCAACTTTCCTCATGTGGATGTCCCTCTACAGACTCCTGTTTTCAAAGATACTTTATGCAAAGATTATGAAATAAATTAATAAGAATAAGTGGAATGCATCAGGTGTAGTCAGTTATCACTTAATCTTTTTCTTACTGTGTCCCTAAATGGATGAAACTCATTGACTTTTTTTTCTTACTAATTTTGTCCAAAAATTCTTTCCTCCATATCCTTAATGCTAAGGTTTTAACTGAATATTTCTGCCACTGTAGCTCATGAAATTTGCACAGTTATCACTATAATTTACACATCACATAGTTTGCAGACAGCTTTCTTATTTTGAAGGGGCTTTTTATACCTTCTTGCAATCTTGCTGTAAGTACTGGTGTTTCTATTTCTTTCCCAGCAACAACTCTTACTACTTCACCTGGGATTATGTTTCTTTTGATAAGAAATATCTGACTTGCTCCACCTTAAGTATACTTACAGTTTATTGTGGTTTCTGTTGTGCATTTGGCTGGACAATCTGAGGTTCAGATTCACTTTTTACCAACATGGGGCATTATGGCTCCAGAAGCTTTGCTGATCCACACAATGCTGGGTATTGTATGACTTTGGAGATGAAGGCTAAGCTTGTGTCTGATTAGTTCTAGTTTTCTTCTCTTTCTTTACACATAGTGAAGTTTTTATATTTTTTCCTGTTTTCTGTTCCTCAAAATTAGTTTCTAAAAGTTTATAGGTAAGGCAGACTTTGTATTTATTTCTTCAGTTTTTGTGAGTTCCTTAAATTTCTCTCTTTCATTTTTGTCACAGTACAGAACTACCTAAGAGGTGAAAAAATCATTAATGCATTGTTGATCACTCTGCTCCTCCCTTTTATTGTATCAAGGTATATAATTAATAGATATTTTCCCAAAGCTCATTCCCTTGTGCTTCCGCAAGTTCCATAATTACTGGTGGTACAATACCAGGGTTATACTGAACTTGCTGAATAAAGCTTTCTCTATGCAGATTGTAATATAAAAAGGTCATGTGGAAATAGGGTGCTGAAAACAGATAGGCTTTGTCCCCGCTGCCTTGTCAGTTAAAAGGATACTTTACAGTCTTTTACTGCCTTATGCCAATGGTACAGACTTTCAGTAGGCATAAAAAACCACTTAGATATGAAACTTCTTCTAAAGCTGGATGCAATTTGTCAAAGATGGCGATTGCAGATGGTGGAGGCTCCTGGGATCTTGTTCACTGCCTTGCCTCCCTAGCAGTTCAGGCACATTTTCCATTTTCATCAATTTTGGCTGCCTCTGGGTCACCATTTCAGCAACTTTGAGATATTCTTTCAGGCCACCTCCTGATTCTGTTTCTTTAGTTTTAATTCCAGTTGCTTCTGTTACATTGCGATTTGTGCTAACAGCCCTTGAGTATCCAGTTTGCTACTGTCTGGGCCAGCCTTGGGCTGTCCATCTGGGACTGAATTTGTTTCAGCAACCTCTTTTTCCCCCTGGTCATGCTGCTTCATCGATGATATGAATTCCTTGAGGTTTTCTCCAGTACAGTGTATGCTCCTCTCTCAAAGCTCTTCATGTTCACTTTTACTAAATTCTCAAAAAGCGCACCACAGGCTAGCTTGCCTTATTCAGATGGGCTTACAGTATCTGTTACATGGTTCATAGTGTTCCCTATACAACATTATTCTCAGATGGAATACGGATGTACAAAACCACAGTGGATTCTCCAGCTGAACAAATTGAAACCTTTACCATGGCTTTCTTCTGCAAATGTCCACCTCATTCTCTGAAAGAGGCATAAGCTTGTATTTTTATGATAGCAATTTCTCTGCTTGAACAGAAAAACAAATTCTCACCAGTGTCAGTGACAGGCCATGATTCAAATTGACTGATAAAAGGGATAAATCTCATCAACAGTGTCAGAAGGCGAATGTTACCCCTATCTACAAGAAGGGCTCAAGGGAGGATCCGGGTAATTATAGGCTCATCAGTCTTCCTTCAATCCCTGGGAAAGTTATGGAGTGGATCCTCCTGGGGCCATCATGAGTCGAATGAAGCACATGATTGGGCAAAGCCAACATGGCTTCACAAAAGACAGATCGTGCCTGACAAGTCTGGTGGCCTTCTATGATAAAGTGACCTGCTTGGTTGACATGGGGCAAGCGGTTGAAGTTGTCTACCTGGACTTCTCCAAGGCTTTCAGTATGGTTCCCCACAGCCTCCTCCTGGAGAAATTGATACGTTATGGCCTAGACAAGTGGTCTGTGCAGTGGGTGAGGAATTGGCTGGTGGGCCGCACCCAAAGGGTGGTGGTAAATAGCTCCTTTTCAAACTGGCAACCTGTCACAAGTGGGATCCCCCAGGGATCGATATTGGGCCTAATGCTATTCAATATCTTCATAAATGATCTGGATAATGGGATCAAGTGTAGCCTGATGAAGTTTGCAGATGACACCAAATTGAGTGGGGAAGCAGACACTCTGGAAGGGAGAGCCACCCTGCAGGAAGATCTCGATAGGCTGGAAGAGTGGGCTAACAAGAACCTTATGACATTTAACAAGGACAAGTGTAAGGTCTCGCACCTGAGAAAACATAATCTAGGAATGCAGCTCAGACTGGGATCCACCTGGCTAGAGAGCAGCTCCGTGGAAAGGGACATGGGGGTCCTGGTGGACAGGAAGCTCAATAGGAGTGAACAGTGTGCTGCTGCAGCGAAGGCGGCCAACAGGATGCTGGGTTGCATCAAAAAGAGCATCACCAGCAGAGATAAAGAAGCCATTATCTCTCTCTCTACTCAGCGCTTGTCAGGCCACACCTGGAATACTGTGTACAGTTCTGGTCCCTGTTATACAAAAAAGATGTGGACAGGCAGGAGGGGGTCCAGAGAAGGGCCACCAAGATGATCAAGGGTCTGGGAAGCCTGCCATATGAGGACAGGCTGAGAGAGTTGGGTTTGTTCAGCCTTGAGAAAAAGGAGGCTTAGAGGTGATCTCATCACCATGTACCAGTACTTAAAGGGGAGCTACAAAGAAGATGGAGACTCCCTTTTTACAAGGAGTCACATGGTGAGGACAAGGGGTAATGGGTACAAGTTACTCCCAGGGAGATTCCAATTGGACACGAGAGGTAAATTTTTCACAATGAGAACAGTCAATCATTGGAATAGTCTCCCCAGGGAAGTGGTTGACTCCGCTGTGCTGAACACATTTAAGACTCAGCTGGACATGGTGCTGGGCCATCTCATCTAGATTGTACTAGAAAGGTTGGACCAGATGATCCTTGAGTCTCTTCCAACCTGTTATTCTATTCTATCCTATCCTATCCTATCCTATCCTATCCTATCCTATCCTATCCTATCCTATCCTATCCTCTTCACCATAACTGACAAAAAGGTTCATTCTTACACTTAGTGGTAGATAGTCTGTGGCTTTCCAGCCACAGGCAGCTCCCCAACCTTTATGACTCCCACACCAGAACTCATTATACGACTTGCAGGGGGATAGTACCGGCCAGGAGGCTGGCACATGACTTTCTAAAGATAACGCAATAATGTTGTCTTGAACCCAGCTCCATGGCTCAGTCTTCAGGAAATCAATGAAATCTCTGAAGATCTGTTGCAAGTGCAGCCAGAGCTGCTCTGAGATATGTAGAACATGACTTGTTATCCTCAGATGTACCAAAAATGTGATTCATGCTGCTCTTCTTAAATATCACCAGCTCCCACATGCTCACTGTTTTCCCTCTGAATTAATCTAGCCTTCAGCATCAAGAAGTGGTTCCTCACTTAATAAGTGACAAATAGCAGAAAAAAAAAATGGCATTGGGTTTACTGGTGTTGAGAATGGAGACTTCTGAATACTTCAGTCTTTGGTTATAGGAAGATAAAAAAAGAAGATAGCAAAGTGTGTTGAGGATGAAATAGCTATTTTTTAAAAAAATGTCACTCCTTGACTGATCCACAAACAGTGGTTTGGATATAGCTCTTACCAAAAATTTCTTCCTTGCTCTTGCAATTTGGTCCCAGATGAAGACCAAAACGAGGCCAGGGCAGGGGGACGCAGGGCTTTCTGCCAGGACTCACTTTTCAGATGAACTCTGTTTACTTCTTTCTCAGTAAATAAATTGTAAGGGATGCTTCATCCAGCTCCTGGCTCCTCCAAGGTGTCTCATCATCAGCATTAGGGGAAGCATTTCATGAGCCAGTGCTCACAGAAGCAAGTCAGGCACGCATGGTATGGTAAGAGCAG
Organism: Platalea leucorodia; assembly: GCF_965183815.1. NCBI lineage: Eukaryota > Metazoa > Chordata > Aves > Pelecaniformes > Threskiornithidae > Platalea > Platalea leucorodia. The sequence goes on along the minus strand of NC_138824.1, from coordinate 36,440,410 downwards.
CAGGTTTATTTTCCTGCTCCAGATTGGTTTGATCAGATGCCAGTCTGCTCAATAGCTGCCCCCAAAAAGCCCTGATCACATGATTGTTTTTACCTTATATTCCCTTTTCCTCCTCCCAAGATAACAACTCATGTCTGTTCACTCTTTCCTCATTGGATCTGGTTTTGCTGATTTTACAACCTTACTTGGCAGTTTGCGGCTCAGTGTTTTTGCATCCTTCACTCCAGGACTAGATATAATCTGATAAATATGGATACTGTTTCTTTGTCTACGTGGATTATTTTGATTTTCCAATCAGTGCGCCTTAGGGAGGAAGAGAAGGAACACCAACAAACAGCAATGAGATAGTGTGCTGATAGCTTTAAATGGAATTTCCAAGGAGTAAGTAAACTTTGAGACATCAGCACCATTCAGTAAAGTCTGCACATTGATTACATCTCTGTAAATGTGGGATAAGTACAGAGTAAAGGTCAACAGATTAAACATTTAGTTTAATCAGCAAATTATGCAAATGAACACAAATGAAATATACCATTCAACTGTTAAGATCAGTAAAGCATGCAACTCTATTAGTGAAGTGTTTGAGTGCTGGCCATCTTAAATATACACCCAATTTACTAAACTTTAAGAAAATTCAGTTTCTGGAGGAAACAGTTAAAAGAGTTTATCAGCCAAATGTCTGGGTTGACCAACATTTATTGTAACGCAGCTGTCTAAAATATGGTGAAGAATAATTAGCAAAATTGGTAAAAATTGACAACAGCAACAACAACAAAATTACAGCTAAAGCTTTTTTCTCCATCACTGGAGGGTGAATATCAATTAGTAAGTGGTGAGATAATATGACTATTTGAAATATGCTGATCAATGAGGTGGAATTTACAGACACTCAACAACTACCGTGCACGGCTCAAGTAGCAAGTTCCCTCCTAGCTCCTCATCTAGGTCAAAATCAGCAAAGCACTTAAGTACATCCATAACTTTAAGTGTAGTAGTAGTGCCATAGAAGTCTTTTGCTCACCTGCTCATGCTGACGCTATGGAAGTAGAGACCTGAGATCAGGGCTCAATTGTGCTAATTACAGTTCATAGATTTTAAAACCAGTCAGCCTCTGAAGGACTAGCAATCTAGAGAGACAAAGGGTGTGGAAAAAAAGAGTTATTATTCTCTCCTCTCTATCTTCCTTCTCTTTTTTTTCTTCATAATTACAATAATTAGGTTAGAAATTTTGGATTATATCCCAGATATCATTACACATACGAATGGGCTTTAGAAGTTCACGTGTTAATACCAATAAACAGTGTAAATACCAATGAAGGACTGTTTATACACTTAGAAATAATAACCAAAATTTGCAAAGAAATAGTTAGAATTCTTACTTAGATTAAATGTCATGAAACAGACCATTTTTGCGTCTCTGTTTGCCTTTTTTTGTAATATTTAAGTCACTGTAACATGATTTTGCATGTTGGTAAGTAAATGTCTTTCATTTATTTAATGCAAGCAAGTAGAACTCTTTTACTGGCTGAACTTGTATCGGTGTTTTAGTTTGGATCAGAAATGTGCTTTTCAGTTAATTTCTCAATGGTTCCCACTCATTTTGATTAGATTCCTATCAGGGAAACTGTTAGAGCAAACAGCTGAATTTCTTTCAGATGAAACTGTTGGAGGATGTCCTTCAGGGACAATACCTAATGCTTTCCAGCTGCAGGTGAGCATTCCCTCTCAGGGACAAGACTAAAGCTAGTTTTTGTTCAAGTAAAAGAAAAGGGGAAGAAGGGGAACCCACCCTGTATGGGTATTGTGTAAACATTAGTTTCTCAGCACCAATTCTTTGGCTTTAGAGATCATCGTCTATTAGTCCTTGCTTCTTGGTAACATACGTATAATTACAGTGTACCAAAGTTTGATCTCCCTACTAGTGTGCACACTCCTAGAACTATGGTAACTTATCCCCATATGTTGGAATCTCTGAGTTTGATGCCAACCAGTGCCTCCATACTGATGGTGAAAGAGTGAAAAAAAATTTGGTTTGGTTTGTTTTTTTTTTTCTAGGAATATGTTCTGATAATTTTACATCAGCCAGAGAGTCTTCTGTTTAAAGGAAGCCAGCACTGTCACATTAATATAAGATTATAGATATTCATACTTCTGGATAAATGTACATTGCCTCAGTGCTTGCAGAGGGTTGCAAGTAGCTTCTAAAAGCACCCTGAGGTGCTTTTCCTTTCCCTTCCCATTCCCCTTCCCCTCCCCCTCCTACGTCCCCTTCCCCTTTTGCTGTGATATTTCTGAAATGAAAAATTATGCAACTTGGTCAAGGAGCTATTGTACACAATAGACAAATTAAAGACAGTCTGTATATAGACATGCACAATTAGTATAAGTGTTTAAACCAACATTTACGTTTCAATGCCTGACTTTTGCTAGTCAGGAATTTCTGTTTGATGAAACAACTGACAAATGCAAGCACGTCTGAAAAACCAATTACAGCTTTCTATTGCAGATATATTTTACTTATTCATAGAATCATAGAATCATTAAGGTTGGAAAAGACCCTTAAGGTCATCGAGTCCAACCATTAACCTAGCACTGCCAAGTCCACCACTAAACCATGTCCTCGAGCACCACGTCTACCCTTCTCTTAAATACCTCCAGGGATGGAAACTCAGCCACTTCCCTGGCAAGCCTGTTCCAATGCCTGACTACCCTTTCGGTGAAGAAGTTTTTCCTAATATCCAACTTAAACTTCCCCTGGCACAGCTTGAGGCCCTTTCCTCTCATCCTATCACTTGTTACTAGGGAGAAGAGACCGACCCCCACCTCACTACAACCTCCTTTCAGGTAGTTGTAGAGAGCAAGAAGGTCTCCCCTCAGCCTCCTCCTCTCCAGACTAAAAACCCCAGCTCCCTCAGCCGCTCCTTGTAAGACTTGTTCTCTAGACCCTTCACCAGCTTCGTTGCCCTTCTTTGGACATGCTCCAGCACCTTGATGTCCTTTTTGTAGTGAGGGGCCCAAAACTGATCACAGTACTTGAGGTGCGGCCTCACCAGTGCCGAGAAAACAAATATTAAAACAAATAATTACAATCTTTACCCTGTCCTTATCTTTCAGCAATGATAATAGATCAATGTTTCACAGTTTTTTCCTTTTTTTTTTTACATAAGATGAAAAATATTCCATATTATTACACAAGCCCAAATAGTTCCTATAAACCACAGTCAGGTTTAATTCTTTGGTTATGTAACCCCTTGTCAATATGTGTCTTATGCGCAGAGAAGGTAGATGTGGCCAAATGAAAAAAGACATGACTTTACATGTATAGGTTTATTTTTCTGGTAAAAAACCAGTCTTGAGGAGGGTATACTGAGAATCATGCTTTCAGACCTTTCAGAGGACTGCACAAACAGATGCTGACTCTTCATGTGTGTTAGACTTGCAAACGTATGTCTTCTTTTCACACTGCCATAGATGCTATTCACTATCATATGTAGTTCATGGGTTTACATGGCAAAGTTCTAGAAGTGGAGGGGAGGTTACAGGGGTGGCATCTGTGAGGAGATGTGAGGGGCTGCCCAGTGCTGGATGGTTCCAGCCAGCTCCAACAGACACATCACAGGGCACAGGTGAGCCCCTCAACCAAGATGGTGGTGCCTGGGGGAAAACATCATTAAGAGTGAAAAATTCCACACAGGAAGAGAAGGGGGGGCAGGGGGGGGGGGGGGCAGGGAGACAAACATCAGAGGAAAAACCAAGGTCAGAAGAGGAGAAGAAGGAAGTGCTCCATGTTACTGGAGCAGAGATTGCCCTGCAGCCCACGGAAGGACCCACACAGAAGCAGGTGAAAAGTGTGAGGAGGAAGGAGCAGCAGAGGACCTGTTCTGGGCTGACCACACCACCTCATTCCCCATTCCTCTGCATCCCTCCGGGTGGAGGCAGAGTCTGGCATGAAGGAGGGAAGCTGAGCCTTGGAAAGGGGGAGAAAAAGTGTTATTTTAATGTTTATCTTTTTGTTTCCCACTACCTGAATTAGCCATTACATACTTATTTTAACATGATACATTGTTAGTTTTCCCCAAGTCAAGACTTTGTTGCCCACAACAGTAACTGGTAAGCAATTGCCCTGTCTTTATCTTGACCATGAACTTTCTCATTCCTGTTATTCCTATTTTGTTCCCATGTCCCACTGGGAGTGTGTGGAGTGAGCGAGCAGCTGTGGGGCAGTTTGGTTATTAGCCAAGGCTAACCCACCATAGACCAGCTCAGAACTGAGCAACTAATACAGTAACACTAGTTTAAGTAACTGTCTTGTAACTAGCAGAGGTACACACACATACATTTTATAAGCGTACATTGATGGGTAATTAGTTTAACATTGTTTATTATAACAGTGCACATGCACAATACTCTGAGCATTAATCATTTGAAATATCATTTTATTTTGTATGAAAAAAATAAGTTGATAATCACATTTTCATAGCCATCAGACTGTGCTGTATATTCCAGGGTATGCATAAAAAAATCTTTCCTCTGGAAGATAACTGTTTTTTCCATCAGAAAAATAAGTAAGTAAATAAATAAATAAATAAATAACTTCAAGGACAGGAACCCAGAGTTATGGATAATGAAATACCTATCCATTATGTACATTAATCTATATGTATGTATAAATTAACTATAAAAATACGTTCATTACAACTACTGATCACTTGGCTTTGATGAGGAGTCACTAGGAAGTTTATACTCAATCCATTACTTATATATCCTTGTCTCCATGGAGAGCTGTATCAGGGCAAGGTTTAGCCATGACCCTGTTTCTGTCTTCTGCCTTCACTGCAGAAGTACCCAATTACCTATCCACTGAAAAAGTTCTAGTTCTCCCTTGCTGCCTCTTGAATAATTTCTCAGTTCTAGGAATATTTATCTCCACTCTGCACCCTTCCACACCTAGCTTATGACATCTGCTATGGTGAAAGCAAAGCAGACTATACAGAACTCAGGAAAAAAAAAATCCTTTAATTTTAAACAACAGAAAACACTTTTGGAAAAATAAAAATAAGATCTACATTTGTCAATTGTTATTGAAGAGCTTTTTGAAATATGCTCCATGTCTTTCTCAGATTGAAGATAATGCTTCTTTTGCTATATTACATAATTTATTTCTTATCTCAGGATTTTTCCCATGGATGAGTAGTTAGACAAATTGACCTGTCCATCCTTGACTCAGTTCATGAAAGAGCCTTCCTTTAAAAAAATGCAGGCAGGACTCATGGTGTTGATTCAAAATAAATAGTTTGAAGTGATCAATTGCTTGGTTACTGGATGAACTGTTAAAATGGACATTAGTAGCTTATTGCCCATAGTATAGTCTTGTTTTGAATATGAGACCTTAGGTACTTTTTCAACTGTCTGTTGATATGCTCTAGAAACCCTATTCTAGTGTGCAGGAAAATGGACAAATGGATAAGCATGAAAGAATGACATCATCATTATCATCATCATCATCATCATCATCATCATCATCATATCACATAATAAATGGAGTTTCAATTTTGACACAGATGCAGACAAATAAAACCCAATCCATCAAAATACTCCTTTACTGTTACATTACTGGGGTTAGTTAGACATGCTTATGAGATGATTCGTGTTTTAAATGTCAGGGAGGAAACTTTCAGAAAGGGAAATCTTTTTAACATAAAAGAGTGAGAGAAGAATACACCAAGAAGGAGAAAATAGGACTTTCTTTCACCTTGGTATAGGTTAAAAAGGAAAGAAAAATTCTCTGAAGATCTAGACCCAGGTCAATCTAATCCTTTATGTATGAAGTAGAGATAAAATTGAATGCCATACAAGGATTATTTTAAACTCAGACAAAACTTAAACTGGTAAAATATGTGCACATACATGCATACATACATACATATATATATATAGATATGTAGATGTGATAAAAGGGGTTTTCAGTAGAGGAATGGTAATTCATCAGATTTTGAGCTGTTAGATATGATTTCAAGATGTCTGAAAATATAAGACCAGTTCTTAAACAGGCATTTGGTGAAGTGTTAAACAAAGACTGTTTCCGTATGTCTTTCTCCCTTCACTACCTTTGTAACTACCTTGCCTTATACATGAAATTTACACTGTTCACTCCTTCCAACTTATTTCTGTCTGCTTTTTTCCCCAATTTCATCCAGTCCACCTGTATTTTGGGGTTGAGTTTTTTTGGGTTTTAAGGTCTCTCCAAGGCAAAACATAACCTGCTGAGATGCCATTCTTTGAGGCACCACGGAAGACTAGCTGACAGCATTTGCCTTTGATTCAAGTATATATTGGTTTTGTCCATCTGTTCCAGCCTACAGAGTATTGGGGGAATATGTGTGCCTTATGGAGCCATATTTCCACCTGAGCAGCCCAATAGAAAGGGGAAGATTTGGATGGAATAACCTTTGACTTTTTTTCCTTAACCTTTTCGTGATTGTGTGTGTTTCTGGAAGCACTGCAAAGCAGCTGTGCAGCGACCAGACTACAAATGAGGTATGTCTCAGTGCAACCCAAGCGAGTATCCTTACTGCTTCACACAGATGTGGCCACTCATCACTGTGTGTGTGTGTGTCCCTTTGAGCAGCATGGAACATCCCTTGCACACATAAGCCAAATTGGCTTTGTAGCAATGTTCACTATGGGAGCAAGGTCCTTGTGTGCATTTGTCTGTGCATGTGAATGTCTCTTCCCTGTTCCTGCAGCTTTTGAATCTATTGATTTTAGCCAGATTTGACAGAGTAGTAGAGGTCTCAAAGATAATTAAGTGCCAGTTCCAGTTTCTTGCACTTTTCTCAGTTAGCAGCTCGTGTCCCTTTGCTCTCTATTCTAACTTTCTATCCAAACCATGCTAACTGCTTTACAATTCAGAGAAGCTTATAAGTAGCCACATTCTGAACAGAAATTCCTGTTGGTTGATTTTACTGAAAGCCTCCACTACCACCTCCAAAATGCCCTGTGGGAGAGAGAAGACTGAAGAAAAAAAAAAAAAAAAGAAAAATGCATAGCTTTGCTCTAGTGTTTGAGGTGATCAGCTTAAAATTATGCTGTGGATTCTGAGCATTGTCAATCATTCGTCTGTCTACATTGTATGTGGCAGCCTGCCTCCTGATACCTGGACTCTGTTACAGAGAGAAGGGGAGCAGAGTGCTTTTATTTTGTACTGATATGAACTATATTTGATCCTCAAGTGACTGTGTTTATAAGAATATTATTCTATGCAATGCAATATTATTATTATAAAAACAATTTCAAAGTCACAATATCTCATGGACATTTTGTGTTTCTCACAAAGCAGCAACCTTATGTGAGGGAGAGTGGTATGAGAGAGTAATACAACCCGAAAAAAGAAGTCTAGAAAGTCTGAAGGAAGAAACAAAAGAAATGGCAGGCCTTGAAGAGAGACAGATACCTGACTGAGGAAAGAGCAACAGACTCCTGCCCATAGCACAGCATATTGTCCCCGTTCTGGGAAACACTTTAGCTTTAGGGCTGAAACCAGCATTTGAAGTGTTGATGCTGCCTAGACAGAAGGAATTTCTGTCTATTTACTTATCAATTAGGAAAGTAGTTAGGCATAATTCTGGATGACCAGTTGGACAATGGGTGGTTGATACCATCATAAATCATAGAATCATACAATCACAAACTCATAGAATGGTTTGGGTTGGAAGGGACCTTTAAAGGTCATCTAGTCCAACCCCTCCTCCACAGGCAGGGGCATCTTCAACTAGATCAGGTCGCTCAAAGCCCCATCCAACCTGACCTTCAACACTTCCAGGGATGGGGCATCTACCACCTCTTTGGGCAACCTGTTCCAGTGCCTCACCACCCTCATAGTAAAGAATTTCTTCCTTATATCTAATCTCAATCTACCCTCTTTCAGTTTAAAGCCATTACCCCTTGTCCTATCACTACATGCCCTTGTAAAAAGTCCCTCTACAGCTTTCTTGTAGGCCCTCTTCAGGTACTGGAAGGCTGCTACAAGGTTTCCCCCGAGCCTTCTCTTCTCCAGGCTGAACAACCCCAACTCTCCTAGCTTGTCCTCATAGGAGAGGTGCTCCAGCCCTCTGATCATCTTTGTGGCCCTCCTCTGGACTCGCTCCAACAGGTCCATGTCCTTCTTATGTTGGGGGCCCCAGAGCTGAACGCAGTATTCCAGGTGGGGTCTCATGAGAGTGGAGTATAGGGGCAGAATCACCTCCCTTGACCTGCTGGTCATACTTCTTTTGATGCAGCCCAGGATAGGGTTGGCTTTCTGGGCTGCAAGTACACATTGCCATCTCATGTCCACCTTTTCATCCAACAGGACCCACAAGTTCTTCTCCGCAGGGCTGCTCTCAGTCCCTTCATCCCCCAGCTTGTGTTGATACTGGGGGTTGCCCTGACCCATGTGCAGGACCTTGCACTTGGCCTTGTTGAACCTTGTGAAGTTCACATGGTCCCACCTCTCAAGCCTCTCAAGGTCCCTCTGGATGGCATCCCTTCCCTCCAGCGTGTCAACCGCACCACACAGCTTGGTGTTGTTGGAAAACTTTCTGAGGGTGCACTTAGTCCCGCTGTCCATGTTGCCAACAAAGATGTTAAACAGCACCGGTCCCAATACCAACCCCTGAGGAACACCACTCGTCACTGGTCTCCACTTGGACATCGAGCTGTTGATCGCAAGTCTTTGAGTGTGACTATCTAGCCAATTCCTTAACCACCGAGTGGTCCATCCATCGAATCCATGTCTCTCCAATTTAGAGACAAGGATGTCACGCGAGGCAATGGCAAATGCTTTGAACAGCTCCAGGTAGATGACGTCAGTTGCTCTTCCCTTATCCACCAATGCTGTAACCCTGTCGTAGAAGGCCACCAAATTTGTCAAGCACGATTTGCCCTTAGTGAAGCCATGTTGGCTGTCACCAATCACCTCTTTATTTTCCATGTGTCTTAGCGTGGTTTCCAGGAGGATCTGGTCCATGATCTTGCCAGGCACAGAGGGGAGGCTGACTGGCCTGTAGATCCCCGTGTCTTCCTCTTTTCCCTTTTTAAAAATGGGGGCCATGTTTACCCTTTTCCAGTCAGTGGGAACGTCACCGGAATGCTACGACTTCTCTAATGTGACAGATAGTGGCTTAGCAACTTCATCCGCCAGTTCCCTCAGGACCTGCAGATGCATCTGATCAGGTCCCATGGACTTGCGCACCTTCAGGTTCCTTAGATGGTGTTGAACCTGGTTTTCTCCTACAGCAGGAGGTTCTTCATTCTTCCAGTGCCTGCCTTTACCTTTTGTGACTTGGGTAGTGTGGTTAGAGCACTTGCCACTGAAGACTGAGGCAAAAAAGTCATTGAGTACCTCAGCCTTCTCCATATCCTGGGTAAGCAGGTCTCCCGTTTCCTTCTGGAGAGGGCCTACATTCTCCCTAGTCTGCTAAAATAACAATAATTAATTGTAATAATAAATAACATAAATTAATAAAGAATATAAACTAATAAACTAATAAATGCTGCTAAAGTGTTTCAGAAGTCTGTAGGGGAACCACAACATAAACATATCCACAGGTAATTTCATAATGCTTATGTAACCTTTTATAAGAGGTTGGTAGAGGGATAGATTGAGAATTGTCAAGACCCAGAAAAGGAAACCATGGAAATAAGGACAAAATATGGCACAGCATGGCAGATGTCTTAAATCATATGAGAGAAATATGACAATTGCAGAATGTCTATAGAATTATATAAAAGGTGCTTCCTACTTTAAGTGAGATTATATAAATAAGGAAGGTTTGATGGAAATACTTCTAGAAAAGAAGAGAAGCAGCATAAATAGGGAAAAAAAAATAGTGGAAAATTACTCCATGGAGAAGGAAATGACTGGAAGGGTAACTTCCAAAAAGGGCAAGTTTGGCATTGTGATGGATATGGTTGGTGTTGTAGGTGTTTATTGGTAATACCTTTCTCAGCAGCATAGATAGGATTTTCTGAAGTGAGGAGGGATTCTGGTTCAGAGGGAAGGGAAGAAGAGTGTGAATTCTGTGTCACAGGTGGGAGAAAGGAAAGTGAAGGAAAGGACGAAGGAATGTGTGAACACAAGGTGGTGTACATGTTTTCTGACATGATGCCTGGTCTATGCACTGCAAGAACTGGCGCTCTGTCTCAGGGTTTGGAGAGGTGGGTGAATACCCACTTCTCAGGCCTCACCTCAAATGAAGGCTTTTATTCCCCCAAACCACTTCATGCTCTCTTATTTCTCATCTCTCTAGTTTACTTATTTTGTCTTGTGGTTGTAAAAATTGGTTTGTTATTGAATAAAAGTGAGTTAAATGGTCAGTGAGTGAGTAATGGAATAATCAGCATGGATTCTTCAGAACAAATTAAATACAGAGAACAGATGAAAATCTGCAATGTTTACAACATTAAGTTTCCTTCTGAATCATGGGACTAGCCACCACAGATCAAATGTATAAAAATATTTAAATCCATAGTAAGTTCCAAGTAGAATCACAGTGTCGTAACAAATCCCAAGGATCTGAGATTCTTTTTAGCTCAAGATATTGCCAACACATAAACTCACTACTCTTCTAAATAAAAACAATAATAATCTCAGCAATAATAATTAATTAAATAACAAAAAGCAAGAGACTCAACTGTTGTAATTCAACATAGTTCAATTAGCTCTGAAATCTTTTAACAGATACTGGCTCAAGCTTTTCAAAACTGAAAAAAGAAGACTGGAATGCCTGCTATGTTATTTAATCTGAAGGTATGAGCTACAGTTAATGAAAAGATCTATAAGAATTTGAATTAAATTTATAAAATAATTTGTCCTAATTATAACAAAATTTAACCTCTTTTCTTCCATGCCCAGATAGAGGAATGTGAACTATAATCTTCCTCTTTAAACTATTCAGTATATGTTGTCTTTGAATAAATGATTTCTCAGTTCTGAGTTTTAATAGCATATATCTTAATACTGCTCTTTTACCTCAAGCTGACCTCCACTTTTACAACTTCATTTAGAATGGTTTTTTTTTATGTTTGAGTTTACTAATATGTTTTATCATATATCTTTTGGAAAACAAGAGATAGATTTGTGAAGGTGGAAAATGCAGATGTCGTTACCTCCACATGCAAAATTATGTCATTAGAAACTGAAACCACCTTTTAAAACCTGGTCACTAGGGAACTAAGACTTTTAAAGAGGAACTCAGAGTAGCATACGAAAGAACAGACATGTAATATCATCTTTGAACCTGAAATATTCTATGACAATTTTAAACATGCATAGTGCTGCATGAGTCAGCCATATGAAGTGAAACTGCAATATGAATTCCAGTAGAAAATGTGCCTTTAAATAAATGACCACAATAAACAGTAAAAAGAGTCTGAAAGATAATACACCAAAGCAAACATGGTGCACTCTTTATGAGTAAACATGCTGAACAGCCTAGGGAATGATCCCTCTAAAAGGTTCAAACTTCTCTATATTATTTTCTATCTATCTCTTTTATTATTTTCTTTCTTGAGATGTTATAGCATAAAGTCAGCATAATTAATGAATTGATTCCAGGGGAAAAAAAAAAAAAAAAAAAAAAAAAAAACATTTACAAATATCAGGTTTGTGTCTAGTTAATGAATTTGTCACTGAAGCCCATCTCCTGTGGAAGAGAGAACATAAATTCCTGCTGGCTGATTTTTTTAAAGACTTCCAGCAGAGGATAGGAAAAACAGTAAAATACAGACAGGGTGTCACTATGTACTTACAAAACAAAAATAAAAAAATAATAGTTAAAGCAAATATGGGTAGTAGGCTCATGAACTTTATTGATAGTTTAAGATACCTACATCTCAAACCAAAACTCACTCTATTCTGGAGACTGAGCTGATCACTAACTTTTTGTAAGGGTTGTTGCACAGAACCAGAATTATTATTTTCAGGTATGGCATGGAAATCACTCTGATCAGTCCCTATTAGCTTGTTCACTCCGCTCTCCTAAGTGACCAGGCTGTGTATTTGAAGTAGTCAATAAGGGTGCTACGAACTTTCTAGTTGTGTTTATACAATTTTCTGTTTTAGAAACATTTCATATCATCTCTTGATTGGGGGACTGCTGAAGTTACTATGGAAATTCTGTCCATATAACATTTTATATGTTATAACATATATAACAGGTGCTAACTTTTAATCACCTGATGACAAACAAAGAATAGAGTTTTAAAAGCTGATCCAGTTTCTTATGCTTCTGAGCTTTTTACCTCTCATGTAATTTCTCCATCTAGACTACAATATCACAAATGTCCATACTCTGGAGCACATGTTTACAGACGAATCAGGCACAACTTAACAACAATGTCATACACTTTCATAGGAAATCTATTTAGAAGTTACAGAAATTAATAAGGATTTATAGTCTTTCTATAGACTTATTTAAGCTTTGAAAGCCTTTCACGACAAATTCTACAGGATGGTTTACTAAAAACTGTATGAAAGCTATTGCTTTCTATTCAGTTAGTTCTATTTATTGGAAAAAGCTAAACTCTGTATGTACCCACCGTGGTTTTTTTCAAATGTATCTATAATTATCTGCACTGTGCATGTTCCATAACAAAGTTGTAATCATTGGGGTTATGACTTTTCTTCTTTTTGCTTCGGATACACATTCTTAGGCCAGTGATCTTTCTAGTGTTTGAATTTTTACTTCTCTAGCCTCAACAGTGTATTTTACAGGGCTATTAGAAGGGCAGACTGTGAAGAAACATTGCAATGACCATTTATCAGTGGCTACAAGTTATTATACATGAGACTGCAATTTTTTTTAGTCTGAGGGAAACATTAAATGACAACATAGTGCAATTTAGAAATTGGTTGTTTCGTGTTTACTATTCTCTTCTTAAACATACCAAGGATATTCTTTATCTTCTGGACTCTTATCTTTTCTGTATCCTTCTACAAAAGCCTATAGTGCATGTCACAGCAAAGCTTCCTGCTATCTGTAACATTATCCTGCTTATCAGTGAGATCCTGCTTAAGAACACAGAAATACATATATATATATATATATGTATTCTTTTTATGTATGTATATATTTATTTGTGAAGCAGAGGTACCATATAACTTTAACCTTTAATGCCAGACCTTTTGTCTGTCAGTTCCCTCACGATGACATAAAGGAGTACACGCAAACATCTCCGCTGTTTCTACAAGAAAATAAAAACACAGAAACTGTATTTGAAGATCAAAACCATAAAAGAAAGAAATTATTTAAACTGTTTAGAAAAAAAAAAAAAACAACATATTTTCTTCCCTCTTCCTCTGTTGGAATAACATGCATATATTTTCACTTCATCTGAGATACCTTTCTGCATCATCTTATAAAACTTAATTTTTCAATTTTGTTTTCATCATGGCAGTCAGTACAGATAGAGTACAATACTCTCCAGACCACGTTAAGAGATCCAACTTGTTCTTTGTTGTTTGGTGTGTTCAATAAGTTAAGATTAAATCCTCACCATGGATTTGGTTTTCCAGGCTACAACTTTAATTTCCACAACTCTACTACCATATTATCAACTGTTAAATCTGCAAATATTAATCCTGCTTATTTTCAAAAAATGAACAAGTAGAAATGTGAAAAAAATCCTGTATTTTCATTTTGATATAAATATTGGCTTTTATATAAACATTGGCTTTATCCAATAAGAAGGTTGTTTTTAGAAAGCCCTTTCTCTTGGCTGGATTCAGATAAGACAAAGACATTGTTATGATGAGATCACTATAAACTTGACCATGGGTCAGAAAAGATGCATGTGTTTTTAAGAATGAGAAATGAGAAAATGATAAGCTCCTGAATATGTTCTAACCTTAAATCTTACTTAAAGGCAGGTATTAGTCTTAACTGATGGAACTGGTTAATTGAGGATTGATATTAAGATCCAAGAACAAAAGCAAAGGAATTTGAAACATTTTAATATGTAGCGCTGGATCTAGAAACAGAAAATCACTGACATTCAGTGACTTAATATATAAATATTTGGTTAACCCCATTTTAATAATTTTTTAATGATCCTGTGATGTTAAAGGTCTGCTTGCAGTTGGCAAGACTACAGAAGAGATGTATGTGGTCTTGAACATGTCATTAACCCCATGTCACTTTTTTTTTCTCATTTCATCACTGCAATATGCCAGGTTAATATACTTTCCACTCAGTTTTATATACATTTCCACAAAGAACTCATACACAAGTATAAAGCTATATTACTTGGCTTTGACTGCAACTTCTTTCCTTTCTTAGAAACCCAGTGAAGTCAATATATATTCATGATCTAATCCGATAGAGCAAGTGATTAACTTCATGGACTCACATCAAAGGGATCATTCACATGCTTCAAGTTAAATAGTGTTTGTCTTGACTTTTGAAAAAATAATAAAATTTGAAGTATTCATTAAAAAAAAAGGATAAATATCTTTAGATTTTTTTTGCTATTGACCCCATCAATCTTACCTGTGAAAGAAGAACTTTTACAATCCTTTTTGTTTTACAAATATTGTCATCCTGAGGAAAAATAAAATCTCATTAAAAAATAATGTGTGAAGAAATTGTTAGTTGATTATGAGACAATTTTAACATATTGGAATATCTTAAATTACTCTTTCCTTGTCTATGCAACCAGTGTTCCTTTAAGGGCTTTGTCTATAGTTTTTCTTTATGCCTACGTACAGAGCAGGAAGGAGTAAGCTTATGGATAACATTCCTTTATGAACATTCCTCATGCATCACATTAGAAAATAACATTAGGTAGCCACATATAATCACAGCTCTTCATGAAAAGTAATCAGACTTGGAGCCATTATTGCTGACATATGCACCTAAATACAAGTAAATACTAATTGCATTTCAGATTAGCTAATATCAGATCATCTAATGTTCAAACTGCATTTTTCCAATGAAAAAGTCTCACTGAAATCCCCATCTGCAATTCCAGGAACTGTATGTACCTTGATTGATCTGGATTATTGGGAATGGAATGAGCTTAAATTCAGAAGAACAGAACATCTTGATAAGTGTTTTTTCATCTCTGAGATTCAGCTTTACATTAAACACCAAGAAAACGCCAGTTCTGAAAACTCTGACTTCAGTTTTACTTGCAGTGTACATCAACAGGCAGGAATGCTGTGACCTTTTGTACCATGTATTCCATAAACTCTTGCTCTCCTGTCACTGATTTTGTCACAGTTAAATTTGTTTATATTTTCTAGGTACTAACATACAGTAAAAGTTCTGTAAAAGCTCAATACTTTGGGCTGGATTCTCATTAAATAGGTTTTTTTTTTCCTTTTCATAGGTGTTTAACTTCATCAGCTTTAATAGTGTTGCTTTTGATTTACAACAGCTTGTGAAAAGAAAGAGAAGCACGCTTCATACCATACAATGAATAATGTTCAAAGCAATTTTCTTTTCCTTTTTGATGGACCGCTGAACACTAGAGGATCTGTGACCCAACTATTTCAGAAATTCTCCAACTAACACTAATTTAATATACATGCAGTTTTAATGTTCTTTATCTTGAAGCCTCTGTTTAGTGATCTTAGTGATGCTAAGACTACCTGTGTCTACTGTTTTCAGAATGTAATATTCTGTTATATCTCACTTTCACAGACTCATTCAGTTTATATCTCCACTGCCTTGCAATAAACTTTTCTTCAGGAATTGTCAGCTTATATGCTTACAGAGACATTTTCAAGACTTATTGCAGCATCCAGCAGTTTAGGTAGAGTTGGGCTTCATTGTTGTATCTTTGCTATGCTTATATAGCAATATTTTTCATGCTAACTGCTTGCAGAGGATTGCTGTTTATCATATTGACCTGTAGGACTCTCCCTCACATTTGGTATTTACCCATTTACCAGCTGGTGTTGGTGACACTTTCCTAAACTGTTAGAATAACAGTACCACAACTGTTCCCTAGAAGAGGAAGAGGATCAGCAAAATCTCTTGCTTAAATCTCAGAAATAAAAAAGCAGTAGCAATAGTACCTGTGTTATAAATGTCCTTTCCAATTAATGTTCCACCGACCTTTTGAGTACCTCACATGAATTTTTCATAAAAGGTTTTTGGAAAGCCTATTAGGCAGAATATATATACAATGCACTGGTGAGTCATGAAAATATGATTTTCTTGAACAAACAGAAAATGTCTTAAATGCCTTTAAAAGGCTTCCTAGAGGATGTATGGGAGACTCATTTTGTTGCCAGGCACTCCTAGAAGCTGTCTGCAGCTTGCCTGTGGAGCAGATGCATAGAAAAATTGAATCATACCAGGCTCATGGCTGTTCTTACAGCCTTCAAGGACTTCCAAAGTCAATGAAATACTCTTTAAGTCAAAGAGATTTCACATCTGTCATATCTTAAATATATTAGTATGAAAGGTGTTAAAAATATCTTTGTAAAATACTTTTGTAATGTTTCCCGAGTGCTCTGTTTCACAATAGTACTGGCAGCTCTAAAACTATCTGCTGTGACTTTCTCATTTCTAGTTTGTTCTTCTGCTCATTTTTGATTTGATATGAATCAAAAGACAATCCTAGACATATCAAGGAATAAGTTCAGATGACTTTTCTCATAAAGAGGTTTCACCTAGATACCTAATGTACAGGTAATTAGGCAAGGGTAACTCAGCACTAAGTATTTAATAGTGTCAAATGTATCTACAAGTGATTCATCTTGCAACTGATTGTGGATGCCAAATCAAAGTCTATTATTAAAACTTTGGCTTTATGGGTATATTTGTAATATAAACTGTTTGTAATGATGATGATGATGATGATAATAATAGTAATAACAACAACAATCATGATGATCATCATCACCACCATCATCATCATCATAGAATAATAGAATCATAGAATCATTTAGGCTGGAAAACACCTTTAAGATCATTGAGTCCAACCATTAACCTAGCACTGCCAAGTCCACCACTAAACCATGTCCCTAAGCACTGCATTTACATGTCTTTCAAACACCTCCAGGGATGGGGACACAACCACTTCCCTGGGAAGCCTGTTCCAGTGCCTGATTACCTTTTCAATGAGGAAGTTATTCCTATTATCCAACCTAAACCTGCCCTGGTGCAACTTGAGGCCATTTCCTCTCATCCTATCGCTTGTTACTTGGGAGAAGAGACCGATCCCCACTTCGCTACAACGTCCTTTCAGGTAGTTGTAGAGAGCGAGAAGGTCTCCCCTGAGGCTCCTTTTCTCCAGGCTAAACAACCCCAATTCCCTCAGCCGCTCCTCATAAGACTTGTTTGATACAGTTATTTGAAGGCTATTTAAGCTTCTTGTATTCAGTTCTGGGTACCACATTACTAAAAAGATATTGAGAAATTGGAAGGAGTTTACATATGAGTCGAAAAAGTAACCAGAGTGATTTATGAGTGAAGATCAAAAGAGCTAAAACTATACAGCTTGACTAAATATTGACTAAGGTGAACAGCCTAGTTTGTGTTAAGGTCTTTTGGCACCGACATGCTCCTGAGACCACAGCAGACCTATGCTACACCAGAAAGAATTTCAGAAGGGCTTTTAAATTTAAGGACATTCAGTTCTTTCTGACTGTACAGGAGAACAGTGCAAACTGTCTCATGTTGAAGGATATTGACCTGCACAGTTTCATGCCTTCCCTTCTCTCATCGGTTCTTTAAGAGTGATGTCCCCAAATTTCTCTGTCACAAGGATTCAGGAAGAAATTGGTCTTCAGGCACTTTCTACATTTTTGGTGAAATATATTTGAATGGGATATTGAGTCTGGAAGGTAGAAGCAAATGTGCATTTTTTTTAAGCTGATCTGGACTTTACTAGTAGTGGAATTCACTTCTATCCCAAAGGGTCTTTTCCTATTTTAATTTCTATGATTCTAAGACCAGTGTACAATGATTTTAGCATGGAATTTCTATATTTCTGTGAAAAGAGTATTCAAGCATTTAGAGATCTAGGGAAAAAGGAAAAAAAACCCAAACATTAAAACATGTAACCAATATTAATTTAACATAAATATTTAAATTTAAAGTAAGAATGGAGTAAAGCAGAGTGAAATGAGGAAGCTGAAACAAAATAATCCAATTTTAAGGCAGTTTGAAGCTTAACTATGTTCCCAACAATGTTGGTTAAAATTCTTATTTTATAGAAATTCCTACAACTCAAATACAGTTAGAAGATGCAGAAACCTGCATTTGAAACACTTTCTATTTAATTAATTACTTGCTCCTTTTATGTGCTTCTTAAATATTGATGGGGAGATGAGGAGAAAAAGGGAGCAAGGAAGAGAGTCAGAGAATGTCAAGAAATTACGTATTGTTCCTGATTTTCAGCTTCTGTTAGAAATTGATAAGGGTTTTGAATACAGGTCTTGTAATGGACTGGGAAAAATGGTGTAGAAGCTGCGGATTTTTTTGAATCACAAAAAATAATTCTTAGAACCTTTCTTTGCATAATATGTAATATTTGCAATGAGAGTTTCCTATAGCAAAAAACATCCTAAACCACAATAACAGACCCTTTACTAGTTGTAATTAAAACAGTAAGTGGAAGGTAGCTCATCTAAATATATTTACAAAACATAAGAACACAGGAGCTAGGAAAAAAGGGACCTGAAAAAAAAGGAGCTAAAAAAAAAAAGGACTAATCAAAGTTATTCCTAGAGTAACATTAGTGGGAGCATGCATCAAGTATAGATTTGCTACAACATAAGAATTTAAAGAATATTTTAAAGAATCAGAATTTAAAGCTTGCCTGGAATTTCTTAGTATTTATATTTTCTATTATGAGAGAAATGGAGAAGATCTCTTCAGGGCTGAAGAAACAGTGAACATTTTGATAAAGAGTTCAATAGGAGAAACAGAAATGGTTATAGACCCCTATAGCATAGTTCTTTTTGTAGCTTGCTGTTTTAGCTTAAGAGAAGCCACATTCTGCATGTTTTCTCTGCCTAACATCATCTTTGTTCTTTATTGTTAATAGGCAGGACTCTTCCATATTTTTGAATGAAATTTCTGTAAATGAGGATGGAAAATGATTGCATTGATAACAGTCATTACCTTTCAGGCTAGTCACAATTCTCGTAAAGTTCTCATTTTATTTATAAGCAGCCTATTGAAGCTTATGAAAAAACACTAAATCTTGGATGAGTGTTGCTGCTATTAGCTATCTTGTGTCTTCTGCACCACTGACAAACTGGAACCCGTAGGTCTCTTTATAGCAAACTTTATATGTCTGAGTCTTGCACACTGTAGGAATGTCTTTAATCTTCAAATTTATGAAATAAATGTATTTTTTTCCTTGCATAGGAATTATTTTTTATGACCTATGGACTACCATAATAGTGATAAATTATGTGTGCTGGGATACATACTGTCACAGTAAAAACTCCTTTGCTTCAGGAAATTTTGCTGGTTGCTACTCTCCTTCATTTCCTCTTCCTCCTGCAGATTCCTGGCAGACTCCCTGTCTGTGGTTCAGATTATGTTACCTAGCCTCTTAGCCATTTGTTTTTGACATACTGCACAATGGTCATTTCTTGTGTTCATTCCTTCCAAAACAATTTTAGAATGTCTTTTCAAAACTTGTACTCCTCCATCCAGGAGCCTGGTGACCCTCCTACTAAGATTTTGTGCTAACAGAAACTCATGGAGAGACCAACTTGCCCCACCAGTTCTTGCTGTCTGTAAGCTTATACCTTTTAGTGTTATCATAACCTTTGTATCAATTAGGAGAGCTTTGCATTACAGGCATTACAGATCTCTCACTTTTTAGTGTCATTGATAAATTTAAGGTAGTCTTGAGACTTAAGTAGAAACATACAATGTATTATTGAAAAAAAAATCAAATTCTTTCACTGTCCTTGTTATAACTATCAAAACTAACTTAAGTATGTGAGCCTAGGTATGTCTGGCAGCTAAAACAGCAAATAACTATCATTCATATCATTCCATTATGCTAAGCAGAGCATCTGATTTCATAAATAATACCTTGAGGTGGTTTGATCTGAAACAGATAAAATCTGCACACTTAGTTGATTCTGAATTTCTCACATTTTTCAAATCTCTAGCCACCATGACATTCCCTACAATCTCTTGGATTTCTGCATGAAGTTCAGTGCACAGCCTTCTGTATTCCTCCTCCTCTGTCCTTGCAGTACCAATGGGAAATACTTGGAAAGCAAGTGCTTCAGTCTGCGTTCAACTAAATATATACTTCATTCAACCTGTCTCCTCAGGGAATTTTCAGCGTGGTTGTAAAAAGTGAAGCTCTCTGGAAGAAATGTTGTTAAGTATAAAAATGGGTTACTTAAAACTTTATTTTTGTCCTCTGACTATACTCAAAAAATAGCAGTTGCTGAAGGTATGTTGACTCTGCCTCCTCCACCTACAATTCTGCATCATTATTTTAAGTGTAGCTTCCATGGACAATACGAAATTAAGAGAGAATGGGTGGGTGTGGTTGGGAGGAAGACTCAATGATTGCTTTTTTCCCCTCATAAAGAACTGTGGCTAAAAAAATTACAGGACCATTTCAGTCTGCCACAAATAAGAAAAAGACACCCCCAGAGAACTACATTGTATATCAGGCAGTGTGTTCAGAGACCAGAAGATAACAGTAAGTAATGCTTTTTCCTCTCAGGACTTTTTTTTCCTAAAATTTCTATAAAAAGTGAAATCATCATAGTATTTCAGCGTTATTCAACCAAAATTGCAATATTCTTTCAGGAATGTCTCTAAAGAGCTCAAACTATATTTATTTATTCTCCACTGTTATGATTAGATTTTGAACTTACCTAAATTAGAACTTTTACAGTGAGTTTGGCTGAGTCATTTGGTTATTGTAATTAATTTTAGGATATGTGTCACTATATGTATTCAAAAATTTATAAAAATGAGCCTTAAATTCATTAACTAGTTCTCTTAGCATGCTGTGCTGCAAAAATTCAGCTCAAATGTTTCATGTAATGTGCAATAATTCACTTATAAACTTTAAAATCAATAACTATAATTTATACTTATACATTTTTTCTCCTTAAGTCACTTCAGCATAGTGTGTCTTAATCCTATTCTGTCTTTTTGCTAATAATGGACCAAGTTATCTCATCAAACCAGAGTTTACATAATTGTCACCAATTTATTTCTTCATTATTCCTATTCCTGTACTAGAAAATATCATCATTATTGTAGTTTATTAATTTTCTTCTCTAATATAAACGTGAAATAACTCTAATATAAACGTGAAATGAAGTTAACAGAGTTGTCTTGACACAAATGACATCAAAACCAGGTTATATAGCATGTTTCCAAGTTTATCAAATGACGCATATGAATGATTTCTCAAAATACACAATGTTATTGTAATGCCATGGGTTTTTATACCTTCTGTAATAACTTATTACCATAGGAAAAATGCTCTAAAAGAAACATCTAAGCCAGTGCTCACTAAGACATAGATTTTATATTGGTGAAGGGTTGCATAAAAGTAGAGGACTGTAAATATGTTGTTTTACTCATCACGTGTATGGCAGAAATGATTTCTTACGTTTTAACATACTGCAAAGATTCAGGCACCTTTCTCATCTTATCTAGCCACTCATCCAAAGGACCTATATAGAAAGAAAGAATAAAAGAGCATGAGATAGTCTGGAAAAAAGTCTCTGTGGAAAAGGGATGAATGTGAGAATGTTTAGATCACCTCGGGAGGTATCTGCAGGTATTCACAGAAAGAAAATAAAGTCCTAGAACATTGTCATGTTTCCCTGACCAAGGAGTGAGGAATGTCATGTCTCCCTCTACATTTAAAGGAGGACCTAGGATGAAAATAGCCATTGACTCAAATTGAGATGTGTTAAATAAAAAATCTGTAATAGCTGACTGGGACATATAACTGTGAGTTTAGTTCATTTCTGTAGAAGCAAGAACACTATCTATGAATTACCATAGATACTCCAGGGAAAAGATTTTATCTTAAGATATAGTTTCAGAGGTTTATGTTTCCAATTCATGAATAAATTTGTATGAACTAGCTTTGACAGTCCTATTAAAACCTAAATTAATGGCAAATGTGTAAAGCTTCTGTGTGGAGGAACTACTGTTTCACACTGTGGAAAAAAAAGAAAAAAATCCCTCCAATGAACTATGGAGAAATAGTTGTAATTTACCTCTTTAGAAGTGGATACCAACAGGAAGGAAATTCCTTTTGTTGCTTTAAAGGTTATTTATTGCTTGATATGTTTAGACATAGTTTAAAATTTTGAATGTGAACTCTGAATGTGTTTATAGCCATCTATATGGTATTTTCATTAAAAAATTGGTTCTTGCAATCACATTTGACAAGAAAAATGCACAAGTGCAAAAAACGGAGAGTCTATAAGCAAACATGAATGGAGGATGGACTCCATTTGTGATGGACTGATGGGCAAGACTTTCAAACATGGGTGTCTGAAAGCTAGATACATATCTATACATGGGCATACCAGTCTAAAAATTCTGTATATAGAAAAGTTTATCATAAAAACCCCAAACGAACCCAACAAAAAAACCCTCACTCAAAGCCAAAGGGAATTGCAGTAATTTCCTTTCTATATATATATACTTAAAAGCCTATCATCTTTAGCAACCCAGATGATTGACACATTTGATAATAAAATTGATTAATGTGTTTATTAATAGCCTACGCTAATAGTATTTCATGAGACATTCCCAAACACTGAAAAAAATACTCTTCTGTTCCAATGTCTGTAGTAAATAGTCCCTTCTAAAAGGGATCATAACTTTGGCTTATGTCTCCTTAAGGAGCTGTTATTTAAACAGGAGTCTATAGGGTTCATAAAGGTTAGCATCAATGACTAAGCCTGTCAGTTTAGGATCTTCGGTTGACTTACTCATTCACTTCTGTTGTTCTCTGAATAAAAGAGAACTGGGAGGAATATTCAGGAATAAAGCACTCACTTGGGAAGCTGAGGAGAAATTTATTACAATAATAAGACTTAAAGTAACTTACATTACAGTAGTGTCTCCTGATGTACCTTCTGGCAAAGTGTCTTCTTTCTGTGGAAAGTCTTTTCCAAACCTGAAACCTCTTTCTAGTTAGGCAATAAAGGGGAAAAGCCCCTTACTCTGTAGCAGTGACTCTGATGACAGCAGTCTGTAAGCAGGCAAAGGCGTGGATCTAGGAGAAAGGTGCTACATGGATGGAAAGTATTTTCTTACTATAAAAGGATTTGTAAAAACAAAAAAAGAAAAGCCCTTCATAAATTTATTACAGGATCTTTTAAACAAAAAAATTATCTTTTGCTACATTCCAATATAGCAGAGGGGTAGCCAGGATGATTTCAAGCACCTACCACCATGTACAAATTAATAACTTTTACTGCCTTTTAATTAAAAGATGACAGTACAGAGTCCTCATGTATATTCATAGACCTATAGTAGGGTTACTTACCATTTATTCCAAAGCAACAAATAAGAAAACAAGAGTTTAAAGATAGGTGTCAGTACCTAAGGAGTCCATGTGATCACTCTAATTAGGACTTAGAGGATTCACCTATATTTTAGAAACCTGTAACTGGTGGTGGCTGAGAGAAAATTCTGAAAATTGTTTACAGGTTCCATGTCTTATAATTTCTTGTTTCCCAGATAAATCCAGCCAAACAACTAAATAATCTGAAAACTCTCATTTCACAAGAAGAAGAAAATTATACCCTAATAGTTGCCTATTTTGCTTTAAATAATCCTCAATAGGTTTTGGGCGACCCTTTTCTTCCCTTACCCAGTACAATCATTTTACTCAAAAATGGACTATTCACACAACTCTCCCAGTTTAGTTTCCCAGTACCGTTCCCGAAGAGTGATGTGAATGAAGCTGCATCTGGAAATGAGGTTCCAGATACTATAGTCGAACAGAGCAGACCATTACGTATGACATTGAAGTGGGTGTCTTCTATAGCACACCTGACCAGGAAGAACAAATGGATGAGACCATATACCTAGGAGTAGCCTCATGTTCACAGGCCCTGATCCTCATGAGGGAATGTAATCACCCCACTATCTGATGGAAGGACTGCACAGCAGGGCATAGGCACTCCAGGAGATTCTTGGAGGTCACTGATCATCACCCAAGTGATGGAGAAACCAACAAGAAGAGGTGCCCTGCTGGACCTCATACCTATAAAAAAGGAAGAGCTTGTTGGGGATGTCAAGGTTGAAAGCAGCCTAGGTTGCAGTTACAATGAGATGGTGGAGTCCAGGATCCTGAGGGCAGGGAGAAGGGTGAAGATCAAGCTCACAACCCTGGTATTCAGGAGAGCAGACTTTGGCCTGCTCAAAGGTCTGCTTGGAAGAGTCCCATGGGATAAGGCCCTGGAAGGAAGAGGGGCCCAGGAAAGCTGGTTAGTATTCAAGGAGTACCTCGTCCAAGCTCAAGAGTAGTCCATCCCAACAAACAAGTAGGGGGTGATCCTTCCCCTCTACTCAGCACTGATGAGGCCACACCTGGAGTCCTGTGTCCAGTCCTGGCCTCTCCTGTACAAGAGAGACATGGGCATACTGAAGAGAGACCAACAAAGGGCCACAAAGACGGTTAAGGGAATGGAGCATCTCTCCTATGCGGAAAGGCTAAGGCGGCTGCGGCTGTTTAGCCTAGAGAAGAGAAGGGTCATTGGGGATCTTATCAATGCATATTAATAACTGAAGGGAGGGTGCAAAGAGAATGGTGCCGGGCTCTTTTCAGTAGTGCCCAGTGACAGGACCAGAGGCAATGGGCACAAACTGAGACACAGGAGGCCCTCTCTGAATGTCAGGAAACACTTTTTTCCTGTGAGGGTGGCTGATCACTGGCACAGGTTGCCCAGAGACGATGTGGAATCTCCCACCTTGGAGATATTCAAAACCTCTTTGGACATGGTTCTGGGCATCCAGCTCCAGGTGGCCCTGCTTGAGCAGGGAGGCTGGACGAGGTGACTTCCAGAGGTTCCCTTCCAAACTCAACCATTCTGTGATTCTGTGAATCTTATCCCTAAAGGAGGATTGAAGGTGGTATGAGACAAGGTCATACTCTCATTTCATTAACGCTTTGTTCTTTCAGAAGAGCAGAAGCTCTCTAAGAGCTAGAAAACTGTCATTTCTACTGGTCCCAAATTCCCAGATAGGACTCACCAAAGGAGCTTGTTCACGTCAGCCCTTGACTTCATGTAGCTACCCCTGTGGTCATGCTAAGAGAGAAGAGCAAGGTATCTGCAATGAAGTGGGTTACTTCCCTTTAAAAAGAAGAAAAACTTATTTAATTCCAGACAATAATCTCATTAGTGATGGGAGGTGAGGCTTTGATTGATTCAACAGCTCTCTATTCAAGGATTCCTTATGCATTGTGTTACCCCTCAAGATATTGGCTAAGCCCTTTGCTGTCACAGCACTGAAAAATAATGAGAAGGGCAAGGATGTGTTCCTTTTTCCTGTTATGGAAGAAAGACTATATCTCATTTTTCACCTTTTATTTGCTAGATTTCTCATTTTATAGTTAAAAATACATGAAACTCTCTAAAATAGGCATTTCATGTTCTCTAATAAAAAAATGTCATTTATAATTTAGTTATATAGCACTGTAAATATGCATATTGTTCTAAGAAAGTTCTAAAATGCTCAACATTAAATAAGAAATCCCAAAGTCTTAAAAATCTAAAGACAGAGCTTAAAATAAAGGAGCTCTGAAATTGAAACTTACGCAGCTACTTATTAGATTAGCATTCCCTTACTGTGAGCTCTAATAACTGTCTAAACCAGATATTCAGAAGCAAAATTTTGTGAACCCCTCAATTTTCACTCCATGAACAGATTTATTGTGAAAACAAAGAATTTCACTCACATACTTAAATAAAACTTCTGAAATATAATATTTTATCTCAGATTCTCCCATGCAGAATATGTTTTATTTCAATGTCAATAAAACTTTTCATAGTACTTATCTGTGTGTGTATATATATATATTTCTAATGTTATTTTGAAACTATGATCTAATTAATTATTATTACTATGCTATCACCGTTTGTATGTTAATTATATATTCTGTATTAATCTGATACCATCATCTTTTTTACTATACAAATAAAGTTATGGTAATGTTGCTAAATTCTACTTCGACAACAAGTGGTGTCCCTAAGGGGTCCATATTGGTACCAGTACTGTTTAATATCTTCATCAATGACATACACCGTGGGATCGAGTGCACCCTTAGCAAGTAAGTTTGCAGATGACACCAAGCTGTGTGGGCAGTTGACACGCTGGAGGGAAGGGATGCCATCCAGAGGGACCTCGAGAGGCTTGAGAGGTGGGACCATGTGAACTTCACAAGGTTCAACAAGGCCAAGTGCAAGGTCCTGCACATGGGTCAGGGCAACCCCCAGTATCAACACAAGCTGGGGGATGAAGGGACTGAGAGCAGCCCTGCGGAGAAGAACTTGTGGGTCCTGTTGGATGAAAAGGTGGACATGAGATGGCAATGTGTACTTGCAGCCCAGAAAGCCAACCCTATCCTGGGCTGCATCAAAAGAAGTATGACCAGCAGGTCAAGGGAGGTGATTCTGCCCCTATACTCCACTCTCATGAGACCCCACCTGGAATACTGCGTTCAGCTCTGGGGCCCCCAACATAAGAAGGACATGGACCTGTTGGAGCGAGTCCAGAGGAGGGCCACAAAGATGATCAGAGGGCTGGAGCACCTCTCCTATGAGGACAAGCTAGGAGAGTTGGGGTTGTTCAGCCTGGAGAAGAGAAGGCTCGGGGGAAACCTTGTAGCAGCCTTCCAGTACCTGAAGAGGGCCTACAAGAAAGCTGTAGAGGGACTTTTTACAAGGGCATGTAGTGATAGGACAAGGGGTAATGGCTTTAAACTGAAAGAGGGTAGATTGAGATTAGATATAAGGAAGAAATTCTTTACTATGAGGGTGGTGAGGCACTGGAACAGGTTGCCCAAAGAGGTGGTAGATGCCCCATCCCTGGAAGTGTTGAAGGTCAGGTTGGATGGGGCTTTGAGCGACCTGATCTAGTTGAAGATGCCCCTGCCTGTGGAGGAGGGGTTGGACTAGATGACCTTTAAAGGTCCCTTCCAACCCAAACCATTCTATGATTTTATGATTCTAAAGGTATTACTAATTCCATCCATTGCTTTTCTGGCTCCTTATAAGGTATCACTATACAGGAAATACATTGATAGAGGCAAAAAAAGAAATGCATCAAATAAAACATATCCAAATGCAAGGCTTCTATTATAGAATCGTTAAGGTTGGAAAGGACCTCTGAGATCATTGAGTCCAACCTGTATTCTAACAGAAAAGACAACTAAATTTATTAGTTCTCAGTTTGGGCCAATGTGGATCAATGGTTGAGCAAAGTTTTTAAGGCTGAACTGAGATTGAAACAGTGTAAAGCAGCAGAGATGAGGCTGTCTGGAGTTGGTAGACAGTAAAATCCTCACATTCAGGGTCATATGTATAAGTATATATATTTATATACAGATGCATTGTGAGTTTTATTCAAAAGTTATCGGGATCTTTTTCATCATTGCCCTTCATAATCTTAATACCTCCATTTAAGACATTTTGTCTATCAAAACAGAACCAGTTTCTTCAGCCTTTTATAAATCTTTAATACCTGCCACTTCCAAGCATAGCTACTGTATTTTTTGCTTTGGTATGATAACCGGCATTATATACACCAGTCAATGTGACATATAAATACTGCAGTCTACAATCATAGTTACACCATCTTGCTGGATTTATATACTATTTCTTTAACAGCACAGTCCATCATCTTCACCTTGTTCACTGTAACCTTGATACTGGATACACGTATTTATAGATATTTTTCCAACAATAAAACTCAAGCCTTGTCTATATCAGTATGCCAAAGGTTTGCCCACTTAGCACTTACTGATTTATTCTTTACTGTGTGACTTCTGACATTATTAATTGCTCAAATTGTACTTCACAGTGCACACCTAATGGTCAACATTTTTATCTTCAGTCCTATTAGTTCTAGATTTTCAAATTGACTGAAGAGAAATGACACCATCATAAAACAAACTTAATAAAATAAGAGTTCAGAAAAACATATCAGCAAGTTTACCTGTATTCCAAAAGGAAAAGATAGGAAGGAAAATAAAGAGAATGTAAGAAGAAAAAAAATGCACATGTTGAAATCAACATTTATTGATATAGCCTGCACAACTGAAATCTGTTGTTAATTGACCACACTCTCGATTTCTCATCTTAGCAGAAAGAATTGAAATGTAGTATCTTGTTTACTGGAAAACTATTGCATTATCTGTGTAAATGGATTCAATAAACTTTCTCTTAGAGTCTATTTTTGTAAGAAATTTCATTTATTTAGGTAAGTAAAGCAATATGTTATCTTTATATCACAAGTTATTTCAATATTTTGACAAAAAAAGATAAGCCATATCATCATCCTTTATTTCCAGTTTATCTTTGGATTTTCTAGAAAAATGATGGCTGTACTTTCATAGTGGTGATTTAGACTACTTCAATCAATTAGCTAGTTTGGACCAATATGACGAAATTAATTTCTGTACAAAAGTTAAGTACATGTTTTGCATATTTCCCAAAGCCTCATTGTCTAAATGTGTCAGACATTTTTGTCTTTGAATTCAAATCATGCTTTTGTTAATATCCCCATTTTTTCCTTCGTATACATTCTTGAAAGAAATTGAAAAACCTGGAGTTCATTATTATAGTGAGTGAATTTATTTGTGTCAACAGGAATTCATACATTGATATTTGCAAAGTCATTCTGTTGCTGGATAAGGACACTCACCATTTTCCTTGTACCTTCCACTGATATAGCAGGTGGAAGCTGGACTATGGCTTTCTAACTAATTTATCTTTCTTTTCAAATAAAACTTAACCTTTCCCAAAGTTCAAATCGTATCAGCTAGGAAAGCCAAATCTGGAAAGCCAGCTGGAAACTTTGTAATTTCATAGCCCCAGTTTTGCAATGAGTATTGAATAACAGACTGTCTTGAACAGCATCACTGAAATAAAGCTCTAATGGAATCAGGGAGCTAGCTAGCTAATTATTTAAACCTAGAGGTTACCCTAAATATACAGTGTTGTCTCAAAAAGTACACTATAAGATTAGGAAAGTGTGATTTCAGACAACATGGTGGTTATCAGAAGTAGTAATACAACCTGTTTCTTCTGACTAGATATAGATATAGTCGGAAGAACTATAGTCTTCTATATAGTCTATCTATATATCTATATATATCTATCTATAGTCTTATATATAGATATATATCTATCTATAGTCCTCTATAGTCTATCTATATAGAAGAATATGGTCTTCTTCAGACTAGATATAAGGAAGAAATTTTTTACAATGAGGGTGGTGAAACACTGGAACGGGTTGCCCAGAGAGGTGGTAGATGCCCCGTCCCTGGAAACATTCAAGGACAGGCTGGATGGGGCTCTGAGCAACCAGATCTAGTTGTAGATGTCCCTGCCAATTGCAGGGGGATGGACTAGTTGACCTTTAAAGGTCCCTTCCATCCCAAAGCATTCTATGATTCTATGATTCCAGATGTATCTTTTTATACACAAAGTATTACTAATAACTTTTTATCAGGTTTATAGCTTATTTTCATAGTTTGTGTTAATATTTAAATGTTGAGCTATTTCTTCCGCAGTGCACGTTGAATATTAATATTATTCTTATCCTCATGCAAAATCATAAAAATTATGCAGTGATATGCATGTATTTTCATTCTATTCTTACAAAAAAAGGAATGCTGAATTAAACACTTGTGCACTTCTGATTTTGTTAGACTAAATTAAAAATGATTGGATTATGCTGCTTTCCTTTCTTTTGACATACAATTGTCATCTGCTCTTAACAGAACCATCTTTTTTCCTTCCTAATTTATATGTACTATTATTCTTATTGAAAATGCTCTGTGATACTTGATCCTTGTTATTCATTTATGCATACTTAATGTTTAAATTTCTCAAGTATCATTACAATCTACCAATGCTTTGCCTCCTTCTCTTTTCATTGTTTTCTTTTGCTTTCTTGATTGTTCATGAGAACATTCTTTACCCATGGTCTAGAAATGAAGATCTAGTCTTTGTGACACTCTATGACAAGGTCAATCAATTCCAATAAAATAATTTCCATTTTTTCCATAGAACTGAGTCATGAAAATAATTTATGCAACTTTACTTGATTAGGGACAGTTTGCTATATGAAAGATTTTAAGTATCTTGATTGCATACTCCATTAAGCACTCTAAATGTATTATATTCTGCCTCATGGCATCTACAAATAGGTGAGACAGTTTTACACATTTCAGGAACTGTGATCTTTCCCACTTTATTCCTGACTCCTAGGGTTAGTGAGGCTGTCTTTGGAGAATAAGATGGGACAAGTGGATGATGGGGAGGATTTTCTTCTATTCATCTTCTATCCATCTTCTATCTATCTATCTAGTTCACCTTCAAGATGCATTTGGGTTTTTTTTTGTCAGCAACCTTCTTTCCACTCTTTCCTGACTGGATGATTTGGAAATCCCAAATAGACATTTTTATTCAAAAATCCCCTCAAGAGTTCAAATTACGATTTAGATTAAATTAAAGATTTTTTTTTTTTTTTCCTTCCCTACAACTGGGGCCTACAACTGAATATCTGATTGAAATACTACAGGAAGATTCTGTGTGGGAAACACAATGAGAATGGAGGGTGTATGAAGGACTGGAGACAGAAGGCAATGTTCTTCTCCAGAAAAGGAAGGAATGCATTTTTTAACAAAACAAAGTTAAAGTCAGAGGAACAAAGTTCTGTCCACTCTGAATTATTTCTGTATATCAATTATTTTAAAATGAAAAAATATTTCTAGAAAATTTCTACTTATGCATATGTAGGCAAGTTCTAGTAATTAAGTTTCTTGAAGGTTTGTTAACATGATTTTAATTCCTTTTACTGGGTTAAAATAATATGAGAAAAAATTTTCGTATGCTGTTTTATTTCATAGAGTGAAAATTTCAATAATAGAAATTTGTCATTTGGTACAATAAGTAATGTGACATTTTCTGTCCCAAGAGTAATGTACTGAGGCAAGCAAAGGCACATATGAGAGATTTGTAAAAACACAAATGGTATGGAGACACTGAATCCAGAATTAGTAATCATTCCTTCTTGTTAAAGAAAGGAGGGCTTCAATAAATTTTGCAAGCAACAAGGCTTAAAATAAAAAATATATACTTAAATAGAGTCTGACTTACTGCCAAAGATCATCACACAGGCCATAAATTTAAAATTATATTTTTTCAAACAGAAGTTGAACAAAACTATGGAAGTATGTTCACTGGTGGCTAAATATGATGATTTAAAAGAACACATCAACATAGAAGTCTCTATGCTGCTTACTCCAGATGGATTCTATGGTTTGCTTGACCTATTTCTTATTTTCATTCCCTGCATATCTGCTGATATCTACTTCTGGGGAGCAAGATTCTGGGAAAGATGAAACATCTCATCTACTATGGCCATACTTCCAATAACTATGTGTAATCATTTATGTAAGGAAAACTTATACAGAGATGCACACTTAGAGAAAAGGGACCTGATATTGTCAGTAATCAGTGAATATTAAATTTCTATTTATTTACTTATTTACTTATTTTTCCTCACTAGAACTAAATTGCCTCTTGCTGTTAGTACCTTGGAAATAGCATCTGATTAAAAGTGTTGAAGATAACTGTTAATTTCTTGTCATAAAGAGATGATCAGAAAAAATGTTGATCTGTGTAGGGGTAAAGCTCCACAGACTACTGGAAAATGCTTCTGCATCTTCATATCCTTCTGCAGTTGACCTCTTCTGGGAAAAAAAATTAAAAAGTTTAAAAAGCCCGAAAGAGGGTGCAGGCAGTGCACTTTGTGGAATAAGTCCTTGCAAGTATTTGTGGAACATGTCACCAAGTTATATTATCTAATGTAGTTAACTGATCAATAACATCAATATGTAATAAGTATGGCAATTAGACATACTAATAATCAGAAAAAGAAGTGACAGAAAAAAACCCCAACATGCAACATAGAAGGCTAATATAAAATCCCAAGCAAAACCACATCCCTCATAAGCCAAAACATGTCATTATCTATCTTTAAGCACTAACATTAATAATAATATTCCTTTTAGTTCCAATAAAAGAAAGCAACATTTTCAACTGAAAAGCAAAATTGATTTATAGAAAATTATTCAGAATGTTAACATTTTCTAATTAAATGTATTAATTGACATGATTACAGAACAGAAATAAACATGGTAATTTTTAAAGAGTCGTAGAACACATTGATGCCTAAGTATAAATTACAAAAATCACAATATATACCCTCTTTTTTTCACACTGTTTTGCACTGATCATATAATGCAGTATTGGTCTAAGAATATTTATTGCTTATATGTCACTTTTCATGCTTTTCAATATTAGAATCCTTGAGAAAGGTGACCATGTTTCCCATTGTATAGACTGAAAAAAAAAAAAAAAAAAAGAGCATATAGCAATGAAGTGAATTCCCAAGATCATAAAATTATCCTGAGACTATATAGGTTTTACTTTTGGATCAGTTACAGAAATTTAATTTCAAATATTTTGTGACTTAAATCTACATTTCGCTTAAGGTGAAAATATTGAAAGCCAAAAGGGAAACCTCCTAACTGTGCACATTTGTTACATGGAAATCTTTCATTCCGTTATTTGTTTGACTTAAAAGATCTACTGAGGACCAGACTCTGCTCTTTCAGTTCTTCTGGGCTACTATAACTCCATTGTCAGCTACAGTCTCATGCTGGCTTTGCCACGGCAGGAGGAGTTGACCTTGAATCTGTCATTCCTGAACTGGAATATTTTGGTATTTAGGCTCTTTGGATTGACACTGGGTCTGCTGCTACTGTGTGCAGCACCTACCATTTGACCTTTTTGTCAGTTGTCTCCCAGTCAGAAAAGTCAGGCCTTTAAATTGTTGCTATGTAACAGCCCAGAAACTGATACCAAGAGTTACACCAAATATTTCTCTGTTGAGTGACTAGAGCATGAATCTGTTACTGCTTGGCCCTGACCACAAAAAAAAAAAACAAACAAAACAAAAAAACACACACACAAAAAAAAAAAAAAAAAACCAAAAAAAAAACAAACAAGAAAAAGAGGGAAAGATTTAAGCAGATGAAATATCAGGAACAATAGTGGCAACTATTATGCAAACAATTGAAAGACTAGGTTTTATATTTTAGTATAAAGGGAAAAAGTAATCGCTAAGAGGAACAGTCTCTCAAAAAAACCCTTGTATCTTTTTCAGAAGCCCCATTTTAAACATTAAACTTTGGTCAACATGAGGGAAAGTAGGCTCCAAAAATCTTACTTTAAAACTGATTGAGCCAGAATACAGAGAGGATACAGATGTTATGGTACAATTGAATCCTCTGAAAAATGCAGAGAAGTAGGTTTGAAAAAAAAAATTTGCAGGTGATTGCCTTGAGCCATTGCTTATACTGATTCCCATCATCTGTTCTTTTTTTTTCCCCTTTTTTTTTTTTTTTTTTTTTGGTTTTCAGACCAGCTTAGCAAATATCTGTGAAAACTTGTCTGCAGATCAATGCCCTGTTGAGCTGTTGAGCACAAGTAGCTACTAATCTGCCTTTTTGGGAAATGAGACAGAATTTTCTGTCTGAGTTCAAACAGTTCCCTATGTTTCCATGTTGAGATGAGCTAAGTGTTTTCTACAGTAAAACTTCCGATGTTATTTTTAACTCCATATTTTTTTTCAGATCAGAGGGAATGAAGGTGGCATTTGCATCAAAATCCTGTCATTTATCTTCCAGTCCTCTTAGCTGAAAAAATTGCTCTTCTACATTAAGTAGTAATGTAATTTATTTTTAATAATATTCTTTTTTTTTAGACTACAAGGTGTCATCCAAACTAGAAAATAAAAACAAAAAAAAAATTACTGGAAATGTTCTTAGGAACTGGCAAGTCATTTTTTATAATGTTAAATTGTTTTTACCTCATGCCAACCATCATTCTTCCAAACAAATCCTAGGCATGATTTGAGACTTGGAAGGTTCAAAGGAACTATGACCAAGAAGCAGTTTGCATGTAGCTTCCTCTGCTGGGAGGATACAAGAGTTTCATGGTGTAGATGTGGCCAGTCTGTGCCAGCTGGTCTCAGGGCCAGGAATGCCACCAGGAATGTCATTTTACTGATATACATTGTCATTAAGAACAATGGTAAAATGCACAACCTGACTGCCATTTAGGTGTCTACATCTGTGTTGTTGCTCAGCTCTGTTAATTTAAGTGATTTAAAAGATGTAGGTGCTTACAATCTGGAGCTGAATCTCTGCTTCACCATCAAAAAGCAAATTCATTTGCCCAAGCCATGATGCCTACTGCCCTTGTAGATGCCATAGATTACTCCTCCCACCTCTTACTGCCAGTTCAGGTCTCGTACAGGTTCTATGTACCTCTACCCTGTAGCCCTCTTGGGTTCACTGTGGGATCCTCAGATGGCACTGGAAATTATTTCACTGGCCAGGTACAAGTCCTGAACTAGGAGAAGGTTGCCCAGAATATGACATCTAAGTCCTGAAGGGGGGCAGGGAAGGAGGGCTGGATTGCAAGAATATCTCCCATTTTTTTTTCGTCCAGACTCTCCTGCTCTACTTTAGGTGATGTCTTTGTTCATCAGCTTAGTTTTTCTGGCTACTGCCTTTGAGCACTAGGAATTACGATTTGTCCAGGGATCCTAAGTACTTAACTCTGGGTGACAGATTCCATTAAATGATAAAAGACCTAAAAGATAAAACTTTAGTACTATCTCAACAGAGATATGGATGAGAGGTCTATCCTCTGAATGGACTAACTGTAAGACTTTTGAGAAATATAATGCTTTGCACTTTGGTATGCCAATGCTTGCTGATGTTTTAAATCACGTGCAAATATGCATCTTATTTCTAGAGTAATTAAACTGTTTTATGTCTAGAACTAAGATCCTACCTTAAACAAGGTGAGGGAAATGAGACCTATGCCATCTGTGAATATTTTTGCTGTCATTCAAAATCTAAATGTAAATTTACATGAAAATACTTGAAACATCAGTGGGATAACAGCTGGAATACTGTTTATGAGCAGAGGAGTTACATTTTTTTTCACCTTTATCTTCCAAAATTAAACCATGGGTTACACATAGCCATATTAAAATGTTTTCAGCAGAATTTATTGTAAAGCTAACACACAACGAAGTCTGAAGATACCAACTGCTGTCTGCAGCCACAATAATGGTTCCTAATAGCAAAATACTGGCATTTCTGAATGATTCAGAAAGATTGGCTATAGCTGTGCGGTATGACTCCTTACTATAAAACAAGAGGTCAGTTTGTTGGGGTTTTTTTTCTGTTACCTACTTTTTACAGAAATCAAGTACCGCAGTTTGGAGGGATTTTTTTTTTTTTTTTTTTTTTTTTGCAAGACTATCTTAGCAAGTTGACTGGATCAAAACACATATGAAAACTGAAAAACATGTTATCTCAACGTTTGTAAATTCAAAGCTGAAAGTCAAGTCGTCTAAAATTTTACACTTAAATAAAAATTTGTTAACAAGAACATGTTAAGACAGAAATTAATATTGTGGACTTAGCTTCAATACAAACATTTCTGCACTTCTTTTTATGTCTTAAATCTTAAATGCCTCTTTCCTACCCTGATCCCTCTTTCTGCTGGCTGAAAAGTGGGACATTTGAAGAAACTTACAGTAGATCTCTGTATTGGAAAGAATTAGTATGATGAAATCAGAACTTAAATTGTAAGCGCAATTTAAATATTTACACTATGCACCATCTTCAATTTCTTTTAAGTAAGGCACATTTAAGATAAAATCAAACTCTTTGAGAGGAAGTTAAGTTCTAGGTTCTGTAGATCTAATACTTTTGAACTGGAAAACAAAAGTGAAAACAAAAAAAGAGTTTTTGGTCAAGAAGCACCATCTTTATCTTTGGAAGAAATTAAGCCAGATTATAACTTTGGACAAAGTTTTCTTGTTAACTGCAGGTTTTTTAGTCATCTTCTAGACTTGTTGAACAAATATGTTTTCATTGACTTTTTCTGTCTAAAATTTTATTGAGAATCATTTTGGTCATAATTTTTATTAGCTT
The DNA here is from genome assembly GCF_965183815.1 of Platalea leucorodia. Lineage (NCBI taxonomy): Eukaryota > Metazoa > Chordata > Aves > Pelecaniformes > Threskiornithidae > Platalea > Platalea leucorodia. The sequence continues at coordinate 36,404,134 of NC_138824.1, read as the reverse complement.
TGGGGAAACAGCAGAAAATTTCTGCTAACATTTTTTATCCTGTAGACATATCTTGGAGTACAAACATTTTTTTTTGAAACACCGTAAAACTTTGATAAAGAGGAATTTACCATATGGAAAATTGAGACATTAAATTTAAAGCAAAATTCTGATGAGTAATGATGGACTCATCTGTCTGTGTTTACCATTTCAGACCAAACTATTGTTACCACAATGAAAATTTACTCTCTCTGTGGCCAGTTTGTTTAGTTGACCGTTGGTATCACCATCAAATATATTGAGCCAGAATACTGACCTGTGAAAGCAACAGTAAATGAGGAGTGGGAAGAGCTTTTCAGGTCTGGGAGTGAGCAAAATACACCTAAGCTGTACCCAATATCTGTGAGGAAAATTGAAGTTAAAAAGGCCATAGACTTGAGTGAAAACCTAGAGAAAGGACAGAAAGAGAGGTGCCTTTATAAATAGGCATGAAATTATCTCCTTCTTGTTAGAGACGATGGACAAATTAAAAAAAAAAAAAAAAAGGTAGCTGAAGGTAGTGGGAAGAGATCACTTTTTTTTTTTAATCATGTCTGTCTATATTTCACAATCCTAATGCAGAGATCCTAAAAGCAATACCACCAGTACTTCTAGAGTTAGAAGCAGAGTAGGCTGAGCTGTTTAATCTCCAAGTGAATAAAGTAATATTAATACTGCACTGATGCAGGGAACTGTGTTACCACCTTTACACCATGCTGCTCTGTGTAAACATAGTTACACCACCCTCTCAAAAGTCTCAGCACTATACACCACTGCATACTACAGACATGCCTATGGTCTTGCAAAGTTCTTATTCATATTGTGACGAAAAAACATAAAAATTAATAATGTCTCTGTGCAACATTAATTCTAGGTAAAACTCAAGCAGGTTCCTCGATGAACTTTTAGCTTGATTTCTAGTTCCTGCTGTGATCTGGAGTTTTTGATGTGATAACAGTCACATTGTCTTTTACCTAGGGATTATGAAACTCTTACTGTCTGCCTTTTTTTCTTCTTTCTTTTCTGTTTTAGTTCAAAGTTCCTTTTTTTATTTTAGTTCATCATTTCCACATGATGTACGGGATCTTCTTTCACTTTGTTTTTTAAAATTACTATTTCTTGACAGATTGTGCTCTATTCTTTGATATTCTGTCTGGACCTAATGATGTACCTTGTTTTATTTACTATGAAAGTATTTTAAAAAAAGGAATAGGATATAGAAATATGCTAAAAATGATCAAATACTGCCTGTAACCTGGAAAAGCTGAGAGACTGAAAAGCTGAAGCTAGCAGAAGTTAGTGTTAAGCTAAAATATTGCTGGGATACATATTTCACTTAATCTTGCTTGCTGTATGCTGACCAACTTGATTAAGTGTCAAGAATATTGAGTAATCTGGATCCTGGGGAGAATGTTTTAACAGGTTAAAACAGTGATCTGAAAGGTGATTTGCCCTTGATGTAAAATTTATTGTATCTATATGCTAATGACCTTATTTCTGCTATAACACAAGTTTATACTCTCATTGCATTCCACCAACTAAACCCATGATGTTCCAAATTAGAAGTACCCCAAAAAGTTCTTCAGAAGAATTTGAGTATGAAAATATTGGCATTAGTAATTTAGAAGATGACAGTTTTCTTTTTTGCATTGCATCCCACTCCAGTGACAAGAATAATGATGCAGCTTGGAAATACCATATCTAAGGTGAAGACATACCATATGTATCCTTTTGAGTCTACTGGTAACTTAATAGCCAGGAAAGTAAACCTAAAAGTAAGGAGAGAATTTTGGTTTGTAACTTGGAGAAAAACTTTAAAAAATGGTGACAAACACAATAGAAAGTGATTTTATTCTTGGCATAGAAAGTGTTTGGGTTTTTTGCTAATGAAGTAGCAGGACAAAAATGTATTTGCTAGGACTGGAATGTGTTTTGACTAAGTAGAGGAAAAGGTTGTTTTAATACTTGGAATGCATAAGATATTTTATGAAGATAGCTGCTTAGGCTTTACAATTTTTTAACCGTGTGCTTGTTGAATACTGTTATGATTTAATGCCACTTTAGTGTAAATGCCAATAAAACCACCTTAAGCTAATGTAATATGGTATGATAAGTTTATTGGAGGGATATGCACCATCTATACTTAATGAATTAATATGCAAATTAGACAATTTGAAGATAATAAGCATATTAATAAGTCACAAAAACATATTAAAGAATTACTTGTTTGACTTCTTTCTCAAGGTGATGTCAGAAGACCTGCCATTCATCTTGTTTCTGTCTTGCAGAATGGCAAGTGTGAGAATGCTTGCCTAGTTTTGGAATTAATTTTGATTCTAGCAATAAAGATAGCTCACATTATGTTTGTTGTTGGATTTTTCATATGCAGATTTTCTACCTATTTTAAATTTGAGTTTGGATTTTCAGGGGACAAACCTAAAAGATCAACAGCTTAATAAATATTAGCAATCATAAACTTCATATGCACTTAAAATAACATTTTTTGATAAATCTGTAGTCCCATGATAAGTCTAGATGAATGAAAACTACCACTAGCCTCTCAGATGAGATTTAATTTTTACCAAACTAGCATATTTTCCTTTCATAATCTTTAATTTTCTTTATTACCTGCAACAACATTTCCAGGTAGACCCTAGTTCCATTTAATAGGTTACAAATAAATAACTCTTAAGCTATGTACCTAGAGTTTTGAGAATAACTTCTCTCAATTTTGCTACAATTAATTTCCACTTCAGTCATCACATAATATTTCAACTCTTTGCGTAGAAAAATATAGAATAGAATATCTCAGGCTGGAAGGGACCCACAAGAATCATCAAGTCCAACTCCAGCATATTTTGATAAACCTTGGTTTTAACCTCTATGCTTCCTAAGGAACTATTAGCCAAATTCAACACTTTGTTAAGCCCTCACCTTTATGGTTTCGGATAACTTTTTCATTATTACATTTTACCATAATATTTTAAAGGCATATTTAGCAATTTTTCTTTCTGGATGTTTTTTGATGTTGCTAAAGTTAAGAGTTGTCACAAGAGAAAATCAGATTTCAGAGGTTTTAAGAAGAATGAGTTCTGAAGATTAAAACTATATGTCACTATTTTGATTTCTTTAGAAACTAATCCATAGCATTCAAAATAATTTCTAAATGTACTGAATTATCAGCTGTAACAAAACTCTGTCTACCTATGCACTCTGTGTACATCTGTGCATGTGCGTGTGTGTGAGTGTGTACATGCAAAGGAAGGTCTGAGAGGAGAGAAAAAAAAATGAGAGTAAAAATAAAAAAGAAGTTATTTTCTTGAGTTAAATTTTGAAGTGTTTTAACACAAATTCTAAGTGAACTCTAGATTTCAGCCCTTACATGCCCTGAACCACAAATTACTGTTGCATTTTAAGATGATTTCTAAATGACGTAGTGAGCACTTAGGATAAACTTGACAAATTTCAATTTTATTAGATCTATTCTTTTCTAATCTATAAGTATTTTGAATTAAGAAATACAGACCTGTTGCTCTATTTTAAATGTTACCAGTTAATGTCTCTAAAAAGTGTTGTTAATTTGGGTTCTTCTTTTCAGTTTGCGTCCTCTAATTGTTCAAACAGTACTTTTTTTTTTTTTTTAAATTTCAGATTGTTTCAGCAGTAATAAAGATTTACATTGGCAAATCAATATCTAAGAATGACGTAGATATTTTGAAGCTACATTTGCTTTCAATATTCTTCAAATGTAGGAATATATTGACAAACTATGTCATTGATACCTGTCTGTTCAACAGGAATTTATCCTAATTCTTTTTTTTTTTCTTTGATATTTCCCTTTTTTATCTATAAAATAAACAAATAAAAATTTATAAATACATTTTCTTACTTCCAGACTCACTCATAAAAAAGAGTGAGAAGGCTTAGTGGAATTAATTTTCAGTCAAGCAAACCTACCTGGTTTGGCAGCTGAATCCACTATTTACATTAGTTTTCCTCTAAATACATGTAGAAATCCTGGAGAAAGAAACAATAGTTATAAAAAAAAAAAAACAAAAACAAAAACAAAAAACTGTTTGCTTGGCTTCCCAATTTTCCAAGAAAAAAAAAAAGAAAAACAATATGGATTGGCAGGAAAACCAAACCAAACCAAACCAAACCAAACCAAAAAACCCAAACCAAACACCCCTCTCCAAGGTTTTTTTAAACTGAGAATGGGTTCTCTGTAAAAATGAAAAAAACCCACATAATTTCATTGAAAATAAAAATCTGAGGATGCTTTTAAATGTTTGTCAAAACCGCAAGCATTTTGAGATAAAGAGGAAGAATCAACTTTGATCCATCTTTTTCTAGGACATGAATAGTGATGGTTATGAAACTAAGATTTTACACCTGTCTTTGAATCCTTTGTATTCTTCTGGAATTTTCAGTCTTTTATGTTTCTTATATTACAAGTGAAAAATAAAAAAAGATCAATCAGTACAAATTTTTTTTTTTTTTAGAAATAATAAGTAAAAGAAATAAGAGACAAACTATTAATTCATATCACATAGAGAAAAAGCCATGAAGAGACTTCATAAATACTGTGTTGTAAGAAGGTTAGAAAGAGAAGCAAAAGTTGAGAGCTACATCCTGTCAAAAGTTTTATGACTCAGTGAGCTGATGTGGAAGATTTAATAGTCAGTAAAATTGTGCAGCATATCAATGCAAGACAGGAAATATCTAACTGATTCTTTTTAAAATGAGAATAAGAGGCTTTATGTGTCAAATGCAGGAAAAGGTATTTCTCTCTCAATTATAAAGTTCAAAGACAACCATTAAGTGCTTGACACATTTCATCATCACTAATGAAAAGGTACTCTTAAACCTGACACTAACAACATTGTCATCTGAGGGCAACATATAAAAATAAATAAATAAATAGATAGATAAATAAAAAAATAAGTAGAGAGCTTTTTCCTCCATTGTCCTTCCCACCTTCTCACTTCCCCAATTTAAAGCTAACTGTAGTATTATTAACCAAATATTTACAGAGAGGCAACTGATCAAAAAAACTAGACTGGTCACATTTCTTCTCCACACTACATCTTGAATTAAAGCAAGCCTCAGAGCTTGGAGCTGGCTGAGTGATCTCTTGGAAGGATCTGTTGAGTATATCCAAAGTTTTTTGTATTTTATAGGATGTAAACAAATAGCTTTAAACTTAATCATTAAAACTTTGTTTTATTTAGGCATATCTGATTTTATACATATAAGAATCCTGGAAATTAGTTTTGCAAACTTTATAACAGAGATCACTCAGTGCCATGCCTTGTTAAAGAGTCTTGATCAAGGATTGCCTCACGTACTGTAGAGTTCATATCTGTACTAATCCTGAGACTATAGGCAACACTAACAAAAGTGCATCACGTTTTACTTGTGTGATAGTGTTACAGTACTCTGGTGTCCCACACTGCTAAGATTTGACTCTCCTAAGCAACACGCTATGCAAATTGTTTATATCATTTGGATTAATATCAGTGGATGCAAGCCATAAAATATGCATCTTGGAATTGTAGAGTCCAAGAAATAGAATTTATGTGTAACTTTAGATCATTAGTTCAACACAGTGCCAATATGATTGTAGTTCCACTGTCAATATTCCTCTGCCCTGCTATGTGAGTTAAAGAGATTCGATACTGAGTCTCTGTAAAATAAAATTCTTTTCAAGGCAGGTAAAATTATAAGGCTATACCATATAAAATGTAGGTTGATTGAAAACTATTCATTCTTTAATATGATGAAAAAACAAAATTTATGTATATGTTCTGTTTTTATGGCTGAGATTCACAGAATCACAGAATGGCTGAGTTTGGAAGGGAACCTCTGGAAGTCATCTCGTCCAGCCTCCCTGCTCAAGCAGGGCCACCTGGAGCTGGATGCCCAGAACCATGTCCAAAGAGGTTTTGAATATCTCCAAGGTGGGAGATTCCACATCGTCTCTGGGCAACCTGTGCCAGTGATCAGCCACCCTCACAGGAAAAAAGTGTTTCCTGACATTCAGAGAGGGCCTCCTGTGTCTCAGTTTGTGCCCATTGCCTCTGGTCCTGTCACTGGGCACTACTGAAAAGAGCCCGGCACCATTCTCTTTGCACCCTCCCTTCAGTTATTAATATGCATTGATAAGATCCCCAATGACCCTTCTCTTCTCTAGGCTAAACAGCTGCAGCCGCCTTAGCCTTTCCGCATAGGAGAGATGCTCCATTCCCTTAACTGTCTTTGTGGCCCTTTGTTGGTCTCTCTTCAGTATGCCCATGTCTCTCTTGTACAGGAGAGGCCAGGACTGGACACAGGACTCCAGGTGTGGCTTCATCAGTGCTGAGTAGAGAGGAGGGATCACCTCTCTTGACCTGCTGGCAACACTTCTAATGCAGCCTGGGATACCATTAGCCTTCTTTGCTGCAAAGGCATATTACTGGCTCCTGTTCAGCTCGGTGTCCAGCAGGACCCCCAGAGCCTTTTCTGCAATGTTGCTTTCCAGCTGGGTAGCCCCCAGCATATACGTGAGGTTGTTCCTCCCCAGCTGCAGGACTTTGCAGTTCCCCTTGTTGAACTTCATGAGATACCCATTGGCCCACTTCTCCAGCTTGTCAAGTTCCCTCTGGATGGCAGCATGACACTCTGGTGTATCAGCCACTCCTCCCAGTTTGGTGTCATCTGCAAACTTGATGACAGTAGCCTCTGCCCCATCATCCCAATCATTCATGAAGATTATAGAATCATAGAATGGTTTGAGTTGGAAGGGACCTTCAAGATCATCTGGTTCCAACCCCCCTGCCATGGCAGAGACACCTTCCACTAGTCCAGGTTGTTCAAAGCCCCATCCAGCCTGGCCTTGAACACTGCCAGGGATGGGGCATCCACATCTTCTCTGGGCAACCTATTCAAGTGCCTCATGACCCAAGATGATAAACAGAACTGGACCCAGTATAGATCCCTGGGGTACACTACTAGTTAATGGTCTCCAACCAGACTTCATTCAACTGATCGCCACCCTCTGGGCCTGGCCATTTAACCAGTTTTCAATATCTACCTCGCTATCTGCTCATCTATCCCACACTTCATCAGCTTCTCTATGAAGATCTTATGGGACACAGTGTTAAAAGTCTTCCTGAAGGCAAGGTAGACAATATTCACTGCTCTCGCCTTGTCTACCAGGGCAGTCATTTCATTGTAGAAGTTTATGAAGTTATTCAAGCATGGCTTCCCCTTTGTGAATCCATGCTGACTAATGATCACTTTCTAGTCCTTCATGTACCTGTAAATAGTTTCCAGGATTAGTTGTTCCATCACCTTCCTAGGGATCAAGGTTGGTCTGACTGGTCCCCCAGGTCCTCCTTCTTGCCCTTTTTAGGGGGTGATGCACTTTCCTCCAGTCCTCAAGCACCTCTCCCAGTCAACATGTTTGTTCAAAGAATATTGTGAGTGGCATTCTAATGACATCGGACACCTCCATCAGTACTCATGGGTGAATCTGATCACAGGCTGTGGACTTATGGCTGTCCAGTTTGCTTAGGTATTCTCTAACCTGATCCTATTCCACCAAAGGTATGTCTTCCTTACTCCACATTTTCCCTCTGGTCTCTAGTCTGGCTGGTCTTGCTAGTAAAGACTGAGGCAAAGAAGGCACTCAGTACTCCAGCCTTTTCCATGTCCTACGTAACCAGGTCCCCCATCTCGTTGAGCAATGGGCCCACATTTCCCTAGTCCTCCTTTTGTCATCTATGCACTTACAGAAGCCCTTCTTGGGTTTTTTTTTTGACATCTCTGGACAGAATGAATTCCATTTGGGCTTTGGCTTTCCTAACTTCATCCCTGGATGCTCAGACAATGTTTCTGTATTCCTCCCAGGTTACCTGTCCTTGCTTCCACCCCCTATATGCTTTCTTTTTGTGTCTGAGTTTGGCCAGGAGCTCCTTGTTCATCAACACAGGCCTTCAGGCATTTTTGCCTGACTTCATATTTGTTGGGATGGACCACTCTTAAGCATGGAGTGAGTGATCCTTGAAAATTAACCAACTTTCTTGGGCCCCTCTTCCCTCCAGGGCCTTATCTCATGGGACTCTTTCAAGCAGACCTTTGAAGAGGAGGAAGTTATCATCAATTCACTCTAGGAACCTCCTGGATTGCTTATGACCTGCCATGCTGTGACTCCAGCATATATCGGGGTGGTTGAAGTCCCCCATGAGGACCAGGGCCTGCGAATGTGAGGCTGCTCCTATCTGTCTGCAGAGGGCCTGATCCACTTGTTCTTCCTGGGCAGATAGCCTATGGCAGGCACCCACTATAATGTCAACTTCATCTGTCCTCACCCAAGTGAAGATGCAGGCTGCTTTATTTTAAACACTCATGATACATAAATCTTCAAAGAAGTTTATAGATGTGCTTGCATATGTCTGTTAAATATTTCACCCTAAGGGTTTGACAAGTGGACCAAAAAAACCCAACAAACTGAATGGCAGAATATAGACAATAAGTCACATTGATGCAGAAAAATGAAGAATAAAGACCAAGTTCCTTCTTGTACACTACGGTATCAGGCTTTGATATGGTAGTGCAGCAAACTACTAAATTTTTCTTCAACTCCTAAGTAATTCATTCTTGAAATTGATTATCTATTTAGGCCCACAACAGTCCCATATCCTACAGATTAGCTGACAAGGCATTTAGAGGGTCAGTGTGAAATTTCAAATCTAGTGAAAGGGCGAGGTAGGACCTTCATGCTGACTTTGAGAGAAGATGCAAAAATTGATTCTATAGGTGTTAAACACTGAATGGGAAGGTGGGAAAGGTTTTATTGTTCTTTTATCTTGAAAAATATTTGTTGTAGAAAAAAGTCATTAAAAAGAGAGGAAGTGTCCTTCTTCCCCATATAAAGTAACTATATAACAAGATAATTGCATGGGATAGTTTTTGCTAGGCTTTTGTTAAGCAACAGTAGTTTTTCTTTAAGTACAATTGTCCACTATAAACTTGGTAACTAAATGAGTAATACAGGATTATTCATATTTGATAAAATCTAAGATTATAATTTACGTTAGTGATCCAAGAAAGGGAGTTAAAATCTCCTTTGTATCTTCATTAGTATCTTTGTAATCAGCAGTTTTTATTTAGGAGTCTTTGGCTATGTGTATGCTGTTAAATAAAAGACCAGGGTCCAATCCTTGGTACATTGATTAAGCCCTTCCTAAAATGGATTAGTCTTATCTTTTTGTCCTAGGAGTTCTGAGTCTAATGGGATTTCCCTATGCCCTAGTTGTTTATGCTATTTTGTTGGCTCTGTATGTTTGAAATAAAAAATTTGGGTTATACTGTTCCCTTCAACAGTGGCAGAGTGAAATTGGAAGTATGTGCTACGTGCCCTGGGATGCACATGAAAGAACATGGGAGGACTGAAGCTGCAAAGATTGTCTTCTGAAGGAGCATCAGATCATTGCAGAGGTTGCAGGGTACCAAACATGGTGTAGTGTCCACCCCACTGCCTTTTGGAGAGGTTTAAGAAGTAAACTATTCCGTGACAATGTCCAGATAGTATCTTAAGGAACGTAAGTTGGAGCAGTCCCAAATAGATTTATGCAACGAGCTGACAGTGGACTTAAGTAGTGTGGACTTAAGGGGTCAAGCTTGCTTCCTGACTCTCCTTTATTCAACAGCACAGGTGTATCTGCTAGGACCCAGGTAATATGATCCCAGGAATAGGGCTGAGCAAAGGCAGTGACTATTCCAAATTTATACTTTCTATCCAACTTGCTTGTAAACCAGAATTACTGGGCCAAATTTTAGTTTGCATGTAAATAACAACTCCTTCTAGGCAAACGTGAACAGCATTACTGTCATCTTCTCTATTGAGTACTACATTTGTTTTGGGAGACACTGAATTCTTACTTGTTGGTTGTTGTTCAGCCAGTCATTCTACCTTGCTTGTCAAAGGATATGATGATGTTTATTCCTTCCTGAAGTGATTTGAAAAATGCAGTAAATAAGTATTTTTCAGTATGCTGACAGGCTGAGTATTTTTATCTCAAGGTTTCACAAAATCTTATAAACCAAAATGATGATTAAAGACCTGAATCTTAGTAAGTTCTTGAAGTTACTATTGATGACTAATTTAATGTACTTAAACAAATGTGGGCATATATCAGCAGTGACGGACAGAAATTTGGGAGATATTAGTGCATCTAGTGCAGAATAGCTCCAGCCTATTTATTAAGTATCTAACTCAGTCCAATACCACAGAATTTTTTTGTTTGCTTGTTTGATTAGTTGGTTTGTTTTGGTTGTTGGGTTTTTGGGGTTTTTGTGTGTGCTTATGTGCAAGGACAGTAGTTCTCTGTGGTGTTAAAACATTAATGACATATTTGATTGGTGCTTCAATAATATCAAATGTTATCCACCAAATTCACTAGGGCCTGCCTGGAATTTAGTTTTTCTGAAAATTAGTGCTACTTGGCAAATTTTCTGGATATAAAATCTAAGATTAGACCTCACAGACTGAGATTCAGCTCATCTAATAACCACCTACATCCCCACAGCTAGTGTTTCCTTCTAGCTAGATACCCTTAAAGGTCTAGTATCACAGAAAAAATCACTGGTCACAGGGTTATATGAAATTTTTTTAATAGAAGAATGTAGTAAGGCAGAAAATGTTGTTATAAATTTTAAATATTTTTTCATATATTATAAGTTCTTCCATGTAGAACTAAGCACAGAACAAAGAACCAGGTAATTAAATAATCTATATGTACTGTAGATAGGTATCAGATTTTATGCCATGACAATGGCTATTTACTCTGCTACATGTTGGGGAGAAAATGGAGTCCCTAATGTTGATCTGTATCTCATCAGCCTCAGCTGGAAAAAGGCAAAATGCCATTATAGCCTAAGTCCATTTCACCTAACTTTATGCACCTGACAGAGGCATCAAATTAGGAGAATATTTTCCTACATCTACATTCCCCATGTGGAGACTTGGATAACTTCAAAATTCATCTCACACATGAAATGGATTTCATTTCTTATGGCATTTGTCTAGCCACTAAGAGATACTTGGAAAAAAGTTTGTTGCAACTCTCACTGTCCATGAGAAAAAATTTCTGTCACAAAGTTTATTTAAATATGTATTTAAATAAAAATTATAATAATAAAAAGTAATTGTGGTTGCAGTTCCAACTGCCTAGGCAGCTACCTTGAGACCTAAAAATAGTTGAATACTGTATTATTTTCTTCTGGTAAGTTTCTTTTACTATGATCAATCTACTTTATATCCCTGTTGAATTCTGACTTCTTGTATGGGTCATTGTTTCTTATCCCCTAATAATAGTTCTACTAGGGATGTGCAAACTTAATATATTTCAACTATTTACTGAATTTGCCGAATCACAAGGAACATGCATGTATTTTATGAACTCTCAGGTGGGTTACAATGTACAGAAATTAAAACAATATATGTGATATCCATAGAGTCAGCTGGCAGCAAAAAGACAGGGCGGGAAACATTAAAAAAGCCTTATTTGGTTTTTATGGTGACTCTCCTAGGAATAAATTGATCAGGATTTGGATTTTTTTTTACAGCTTGTAAAGTTATGATTCTGACTGATGTCAAAGGTATTGTTTCCCAAAGGTACAGATTATGAGTATTACAATAAAACAGAAAAATATAGCACCATGCATATTACACTTCTATTTACATACTGTACAGTAAGACTTACTTAAATATATTATTGAACAACAGATATAGACAAAGTTAAGTTATTACTAGTTTCCAGATATCAGCTTATTTTAAAAACACATTTATAACTGCTTCGGAACAGAGTAATTTTGCCTAAATGGTCTCCTAAACCCTTCTGCTAAAGCAAAGGTTCAGAGGAATGTCAGATGCTAATTTGATTGAAAATTAGTCACAAACAAAAGTATGAAGCTGTTATTACCATTTAAGTTTTTTTTATTATTATTATTATTTCCACTGATTATAACCTTTCAAAAGTACCACTACCCCAATTTTTGTTCATTTGATGTTGTTGATACCAACTAATGAATGTAACTATTTTGATAAGTTTTAATGATTAAGCTTAAAGCTATTTGTTTACATCCTATAAAATACAGAAAACTTTGCATACACCCAACAGATCTTTCCAAGAGATCACTCAGCCAGCTCCGAGCTCTGACGCTTGCTTTTAATTCAAACCACAAAATAAGAAGCAAGAACCTGGGCATGACTGAAGGCCACAACTGCTCCAGATGATTTCTGTAGAGACCCTAGAGGCACAGTAGGGCATCAGTGTGCAATTAGGTGGGGAGTTTACCGTTAGGCACTCATGAACATCAACTGCTGGAGGTTGCTGTGTGGAAAAGGTGTTAGTAGATTATGGGAAATGCTGTGTTTATGGCTACTTCTTGCCTCTTTGATTCCTTAAGTCCCAAGAAAACTGCATATGGGAAAGCTAAGAACCTATGAGGACATGAATGTTCAGTAAAACTTACGACGTCCACAGTATTTCTGGTAGGGTTAGAAATAAGAGCTAGTCTGCTCCTAGATTTATGTCCAGGATGGTAAGGTACTAGAGACAGAGTTACTGTGAGCATCCAGAGTTTCACTAGATACATGTATATTATTAAATAAAATAAGCTTATTCTCCAGCATTAAGGATTACTGGCACATCACAGCTCTCTTTCTCAGTAGAATACAGTGGCTTTTTCCATCCTGCCTGCTGGGAACCATCAATGACCTAAACATTACCTGGAAGAGTGCTAGTTCACACAAGACAAAACAATGCCAGAGGCGAGAGCTCACTATTAAAGAGTGACGAAAATGCCCAGGGTTTAAATCTGTGTCCTGGTTCTATTTATTTTACTGATAAGAACACAGTCATTAGGTTCAAACCTGAAGAGCTAGTGAGTTGTGGTAAATCAGAGTTGACATGAACTGATAGTTCTGATTTATTAAAACAGTAGCAAAAATTGTATTGTACCTGAACACAACTTATGGGAAATAAATCACAAAAGAATGGGATAAAGGATGTCTTTTACAAACTCTAAATACTTTCAGCCTGGGTTTTTTCTTAGCTCCTTGATAACAGGATCTGAGTTCCTTTTTTGTTTCTTTTTTTTTCTCCTTTTTTCTTCCCCCCCCCCTTTTTTTTTTTTCTAATGAAGCAGAGATTTATTCCCCTAAATCAGGGTTATTCTGCTTTTAAATTAATAATTCCCAATGAAATGGTCATTCTTTGATGAAATGAACCACATTTTCTTTGAAATGTTTTGTTAGCATTAGATAAAGTATATGAAGAAACTTCAGATTAAGCATAAACATGAGATACGGATTTAGAGGGACATTTATTTCCTTTTTTTAAATTTTGATTTTACAGAATATCTAACAGGAATGGACACATCTGCACATGAACATGACTGTGATGAAATGAAAACTTTGTCATAATATGGTCCCATCTTTCTATTGTCTGTGATAATGCAAAAACTACATATTTTTCTATTTTCTATTTTTTGCTCACCTTGCTCCTTTCACTAAAGGAGCATTCTAATAATTTAGAGAAAGTAAATTAAAAATAAATTTTAGTTCCACTAAAATTAAAATTTTGAGGAGAAGAAGGGGATGGATGACAGAACTGTCCATATCCACACTATTTCAAATTTTCTAAGCCTTTATTTTTAGGACTTTCTATAAAATTTGGGAAAACATTTAAGACTTTTTCCCTGACATGTTTTTCACATGTCTGTCTGAGACTATTTTCAGTTGTTTGGGTTTGTGTTTTGACAGACAGAAAAGGATAAATTTCAGTATGAGTCTAAAGAAAAAACACATTGCTTGCTTTGTGTTAATCATACAGTCATTTGGCAGAAAGCTGTAGCTTGTCCATGCCTTGGAGAAACAATTTTAAATTTGGCAGCATGCTTGCCCTACTATCTGAAATACCTCCTTTTGCCATCTCTGAGAAAGCTCTGTGGAATTCAACTAAGCTGCGAAACTCAGAAAATTGGAGGTTATACATGTTCGGGAGGGGGTCAGTCTGTATTACTAAACTAATATGTGTTTTAACAACAGAAATAAAGTTTGGGCTTTTCCAAGAAATGGAAGAAAGTTGCTTAAAATGATGAAAGCTATAGATGTAAGCAACAAACAGATCTACAGTTGTTGGCAAGATAAAGCATTCAGTCTCTCACATTGTTGGCTTAAGTCAATAAGCAATTCAGCCTATGCCTTTTACGGCTGTTAACTGGCTCCTTCTATAGTCAGAGATGCATGTAAAGTCTGAGTTCAGTGCCTATAGTATAAATCTGGCTGATATTTTATTTCCTTGATCTAATGCATGGATGATTCCTGTTGCTTTTATTCAGGAGACAAGGAGGGAGACTGACAGTGGGCTCTTTATGTTTCAAATACCACCCTGGTCAGCTTCCAGAATGAAATAGGCTTTTTTGTGTGTGTGTTTACCCAAATTCAGTGGTGTTTTTACAACCTCAAAAGAACAATGTGTCTCAACATTCTCTTAAAAATCATAAAGTAATGCTGTTAGTTCTATTGTTAGAGGGGAAAACATGATAACTTTATTTCTAAAGGTTCACATAAAAGAAGGCAAATTGTATTCCTCCATTCAATATTTTAGATCTCTGAAACTAGAACTAATCTAAAGATTTCAGTGTCATGAATCACTGCTTCAGAACCTAAAGGTTTGGGAAAATTGCAATTCATGGAAAAAAATAAATCAAATTTTCTAATTAATAATTCAAAGGTTAAAGGATGTATGTTCTCTACACATGCCATAGCACATTGCTTCTCATAAATTGCAACTTTCCAGCTTTTTCAATATAGAATATGACAGCAAGAGTTTATGATTCAGGGACAAACACTTGTACCATCATTATTTATCATAGAAGATGATAATACTTGGCACTTTGTCAACTTTTGTGTATAGATTACTAACTTATATGTGGCACTTGAACTGTGCAATGCCTATTGTTTGATGTGCCCTTGTATGATAGAGTATTTGTGTAATGAAATAAGAAGAAAATCCAAAAAGAAGGGAAGAAACAGAAACCCTTATTACATTGTATACCTTAATTATACATATTTATATGTGTATTTGTTTTTTGTTTTTGTACATACAAATGTTGGTAGATAGATACACAGATAGATAATCATAACAGATATGTGTTACATAGGTAATCACCACAGAAACTCTCACAAAATCAGCTTTCTATCTATTATTTTGATCTATGGCTGAAAAAAATAAATATGGAAACAGATCCTAGCGTTTGGTATGGTGATAAGTGACTTTGGAATCAATTATCTAGCTGATTTTCCTTTCACTGTGTATAGCCTATTATGATATATAGACAATAAGAGTTTTGCTTCAACATGAAATATACATCTGAATCTCAGTCTTGGCAGCAAAGAAGAGATGAGGACGCTCTAAAACAATAAGAACTAGACTAATACTCGACACAATGTAATAATTGGTGCAAATGCCATAGTTCAGAATATTTCTGCAAGATGTTGTTCAAACTTAGACTCCTGTACCTCAAAAACAGTATTTGTAAGGTCTTAAAAATACTAAAATTGAAATAGTGATATGAAATATATTTGAAGTATTTGAATTCCTGAATCTCTGACCACTGAAGTCGGAGAGAAAATTACATGAAAACAGATTTTTGGATATTTTCTACTTTTAAGCCAAATCCCTGAAGAATAACTTATATCATAATATTTTGGCACTTCCAATTTGATCTTCCTGAAAATGGAAGAGAAATTGTATTTATCTAAGTGTTTAAGCACCTCAGAAAGATTTAAACACAACGTGACACTAAAAGTAGACAAAGGTTACAGAAGTCTCATTTCTGACTCAACTGGTCCACTGATACAAAAAAAATAACACTTCAGAGAATTATATTGTGGCATTCAGAAACGGTTTGAGACATGAATTGCATCAATATTTCACAAAAAAACCTGACTTTCTTTACTCTCATTCTGAAAATATATCCCCTTCAGCAGTCATATGAACTCTATTCAGGTTCTTAACTGAGTGAAAGTGGGTTGACCAGGAATGTTCTACTCATTTACTTATAATTAAATGCAACTTTTCATAGCCATTTATTGCTTTAAGTAAGTAGTGTATTTTAATATAAGTTCCCACTTCCTTGAAATATCCTTACAGCAAAATCTCAAATTTTCCTGGAATTTTAACAAAGAGATAAACAATAGTAAATAAAAAAGTTCCATTCTTTTAAAATTATTTTCAAAGGAAAAAAGAATCAAAACCCCCTGTTTTCATTAACTCTTGTTAAAGGAATTGAAATTTTGTGATGAGAAGTGGGAGGTGTTTGAACTTTAGATGCTGAAAATAATGAAGACTGTATTCCTTGCCTGGTCAGATCAGCTCAAGCATTTTAAATACAAGATCTGACTTCACTTGGCTGATTTTTACTAAGCTTTGGGAACATTTTAACAGTTCTAAATCAAGTCTGATTGAGAAATGCCAATAAATAGCAAGCTATGCTGGGTGGTGGCATCTCTCAACAGTGGAGGTGTTTCCAGGATATTTGTTTGCAGGTCCAAACCTTTTAAATAACAGGCCTTTGCTAACCCATTTCATTTAGACAAAAGTAGACCAGAGCAATTCTAATCCACAAGTGGTTTCAATAGGAAGGTGTGAGGTGGAATCTGGGAGGGAGATATCAAATCTAGTAGCTGCATCCAGCTGTGCTGTCATTTCTAGAATGAACATCTATTTCCTTATCCAAAAATAAGCTATATCAACATCACTTTTGTCTTCATTGCAAGTTATATTTCTATAAAAACACCATTATAAAGCCACGCCCATAATCAAAGTAGGAATGTTGATATAAAGGGTATGAATTCATGAGGCCTTAGTTATACCAGGATTAGGCAGATTTCTCAAGAAAATGAAGCAAGACTGATGCTGAAAGAGCAATTCAGCTGGTACTCTTTTCAGCATACCCTGACACCATAGTAAAGAAGACGGTGTTTGAAACTGATGCAGGAATTGGATGATTCAGGGATTGCGTGAAGCAAAACCAAGCTCATCTGAATATTTCACATACCTAGTGAATAACAACATAACTATAAATATTTAGATATTTCCTCAAAAAGTCTTGTAATATTTTATTCAAAACAAATTTTATGTTGCCCTGGTACCATTTCACAGAATTTCTCTATAGAGATTTAGTGGCTATTTAAACAAAAATGATAGATACTCCCAGAGCTGATGTGATTATGCCGACTTTTATTTTTACAACATTCTATCAATAGTATTCAGACTGCTAAATCCACTCACTGTAGCTGTTCTTAAAGGTATTTTTCAACTTTTTTTCTTTCTTTTTTCCTTAAGTTGTTACATTATGCAACTGATACAAATCTGAATTTAGCAAACATGAAATTTGCTAACTGCTACTCTGGAGACGGACATTTTCAGCACAGCTGTGTGAATTGTATTGGAGCTAGTTTTGCAATGGTCATGGTCTATCAATCTGCTGAAGGAAGGCAGCAAAAACTTTTTCATGCCTCTTTGCAAATAACAAAATACTTGATCTAGCAATCTTTCCCCTAAACCTCTATAATTTATTCCTGCCTTCCTGTTTTTCTTCCCAGAAACAGGAGTGCTAACATCCTTTCTAGTGCAGCAGAGCTTCTGGTGCTTGTGGCTGCTCTTGCTGATGAATGGAATATGTGCTTAAAGCAGTGCAATGGCATGCTGTTTGGAGATTTGCTGAAATCTTGGTCCCACTTCGGCTTCTTCCAAGAAGTAATTTAGCCTGTGTTATCTGTTCAAAACTTGTTGCATCTCTGCAACGCATCAGGATACATAAAGGCAGCAGGGACAGTGAGCAGCCTGTCATGGCTTGGGCACTTTACAGGTGAACACCTTTAAGGAAGCACCATTGTGGTCCAAAGTGCTGGATTTGCCTAACGACTACACTTCTGTGTACCAATTAGCTTGCTGTAAACTGAGGTTATCTTCAGGGTAAGCCACTTTGCAGACTGGTAAAGCTGGCATCAAACTTATTTGGTAAAACATTCTTCAAGAGGTGAGTGTACCTGCAGCTTTCAAGGAAAAGAGAGCTAATTTCTTCTGGAGAGCCACTTGCAGGTGATATAATGGGTTTGGACAGAGATGCCCAGGACCACACAAGGATGTTCCAGCCCCTGGGAACCCCACAGCACAGACCTAGGTGGTCAGTGCTGATGCTTTTAGGCTGTGCAAAAGGCCTGTGCCTATACTGCCTCCTCTCCCCTTGAAAATCGGGGCCACAAGAGGCAGAAAATAACACTGCAGAAAGTGCCTAAAGCTGCCTCATCCCATCGTTGAAACCATATCTGCTTAGAAGAGTATGTAAACGTATATTGTAGGAATATTCTTCCTTGTCTTACCTGCTCAAATGCTCTTTCTCTTGATCTTCCTTCTATGTGAGTGTGCAATGGACAGGATAATATGCTGAACAGGGGAAAGAGCATAACCTAGAGGTAACTTGGCAAGAGTGGAGACAGATGGCTGATCTGAAAGCATCAGAGGTTTGCTCCCAGAGTACTTCCCAAAATAGAGTTCGTTGTAAATTAGAATTGCCCTTTATAAACAAGGTGTATTGCTCTGCAGTCTGGCCATCTGATTACGGGTGCAGATGGTCTGTTACTGTGGGGATTTAGAGGTGTAAAGGGATACATGACAGGTAAGTGCCCCAGGCTCATGTCTCAGTGGCCTAAGGTTACACAGGCTGGATTCAGTTTGTAATTCTTTTCGAACAAGTATTTTTTTTATGAGACTACTAACAAGGGTGTCAATACTGTTGTTTTTTGAGTGTATAAGTTATGGACGCTGCTTCAGTACAAAATAGACTAAGACCAACAACAATTTTTATATGAACCACAGAGCAACCTCAGTTATTCTGAAAGATTGTGTTCACTGAAGATCTAGATTATTTAAATATTTGCAATGTGTTTTGTATGTATATGTATATGAATCTAAGTATTTATAAACTTCTGCTTACGTATATATACATATGTATACAGAAGTTTGCAAATATGTAGCTACACACACACAGAGGTTTATAAATACATATATTCTCCTATATATAATCAACATATACATACCTATGTACATTGGCAAATAAGGACTTATTTCTTCAGGCAGAACTTCTGTGTGCTGCTGCGAGAGCATTACAAAGCAAACTGGCCAATCAGCTTACCATCAAAACAAAATGGGCAATGGTCTTGAATTAATAAAATTATGCTCATTAATTTATGTATTTAGTTATTACACTGAAAAAACCCCAAATTTACTCCATCAATACACAACATGTATTTATATATGCTGTATATTTATGAAGTAATGTGATTGTCCTTGTATTAAAGATGGCTTTTTAATGCACATAGTCACTGTTTTAGCACGTTATCAGAAACTGTACATCTCCTTCTGAGCTGTGGACATCTGGGTTCACAGAGACTGCAGCACCTGGCTGAACAGGTGGGAAAAAAAAATGAAAAACTGTTCCACTAAAATATTTAAGATGTCTAAAACAGTCTTTAAATAGCTCTCCGTTAGTTTATGAGACACATACAAAATACATAGTGTATTTCAAAACATTCCTTATTCTGAACTAATCCCAAATTCAGGGTAAATAAGTTCAAATACAACCACATATGATGTTGTTTGCCCATCTACATGTGGTTCCTATATGCACATTTGTACCTGCATATTATATACACAATTGTTGTTGGATAGTAAGATAGCAACTATTTAAAGGTCCAGTCCTGGACTAGAAGTCAATACAGGTATATTGCAATGCAATATGTAATACATTGTCACAGTTATTTTGACCTTATGAATTCAGGTAAGTCAGTTCATCCTGTTACTTCAGTCCCCTCTATTCTCTTATTTCTCGTGCCTATTTAAAATAAAATAAAATACAATAAAAACAATAAAAAAATAAAAATTTGAAGGTCAAGGTCATCTCTTATAACTTTTTGTATTTCCTATTCAAAATACAGTATAGTAAAAAGACTACTTTACTACCACAGAGAAGATTATATTTATTAAAAAGGTTGAAATGAAATATACTTTTATGTTATCTCTGAAAAATTTTTCTTCACATCTGCAAGACAACCTCTGTTTTTTACCTTGTGTTAAACCTTTACAGTTATACTGATGTTCTTGAGGGGAGAAGGGACATTAAAAGCCTGAGAAAAAAACTATTGTTTATTTTTTTCATAATTGTTTTAAATTGTTCATGTAATATTCCTTTTACACTTGGATTTATTTGAGGTAGTGGGAATTATTTTCAAAAAGGAAGCTTACAACCTTTAGACATTATTAATGTGTAATATTCCTAAAGTATGCTATGATATTGATTTCTATAAACCTTCTAATGTCAGCATTTTAAAAAGAAGTATTTCTTCTTTTTGTATAGGTACAAAGTTTGATTCTCCCATTTGAATAGAGCAGCCTTTAGGATGTCATAACAGTAATTAAATATTGAAATAATTTTGTTTTCAATTGTTCTGAAATTTTTTACCTTAGCATAATTGCAGAAGAGAGATGAAAAGAGATGTTTCAAATTAAGAGTTTTATACAAAATAGCCTTTTTTTTTTTTTTTTTTTTTTTTTTTTTGGTACTGGAAGGTTATTTAACTGGTCAACCTAAAGTCAACCTTTAAAAAAAAATGAGTGTCCTTACTCAGTTTCAAGTATAGCCTATTGAAATCAATGAGGTGGCACAACTGCTTATAGATAAATCCTTGGAATGTTTCTAGACTGGAGACCATATTTCACCATTGGGGAACAGACCTTACTGCTCCTTCTCCAAAAATTCTCCTTTGAAATTGGACAAGTGTTTTTTTTTTTTTTTTTTTTTTTTTTTTTCTTTTTTTCCTATTTAGTTCAATTACCTGCAAGAAAAAAAAATCTGAATATCGGGCAGCCAGGTACTTGGAAAGAATACACTGTGGAAATTAATGTGTATGTAGATGAGAAAAAGTGCAAGCATGCTGAGGGTCTTAAAGGATAAAAATATACTTAAGTAATCTCTTAGCCACTAAAAGAATGTCTTCACATCTGTGTATATATTTTTGGAGCCCTTCAGGATGAATTATTCTTTATAACAAGGACAGGACAAGGTTTGCAAGTAGGGTTTGTGTGCCCAAAAAACTGTCTAATTTTTCTGGCAATTCCAGGTGACTAATGGAAGACGGTACATCTCCTTCCAAACTTTATCCTGCTGATGTCCTTAGCCCATTGCATTTAAAACAGAATGCCACTATACAACGGGGTGTTATTTTAGCCTAGCAATGATACATGCAGTTTAGGCTTTTCAATAAGTTTCAGTTTTCCCATGAACACTCTGATGATTTAATACAACCTCATATGGCTAATATGCATTCTGAGGGCATCAAGCAAAGATTTTGCTTTCTTATAATTACAAATGCCAGAAATAGGGACAGTTTTATATCAGCAGTGCTTTTTTTAATAGAGACCCATTTCTATTCTCAGTGTCTTACGTGGAATTGCTGGTCCACAAAGATGAATGTACATTTTATTCAGAGTCATGTAAGGGGACCTAAAGGATGCAGTGAACCAGCACGATGTCTTTCACAGCTGGAGCCTGTATTGAAATGCTGAGACCATGCTTTAATTCCTATTGCACAGTAAATGCGATATCCTTGATCCTGCACTACTGAAAGCAATGGCAAAACTTTCATTGGCATTGCTGAGGGTTGGACTGGTACCTGAATTAATTGCGCATCCAATGTGTCTTTTTCTACATCTATGGGTAAAGTAAAAAAAAAAAAAAAAAAAAAAAAGAAAAAGCCAGACCCAAACTGTTTCAGCAGAATTCTCAGTACTAACGGAAAATGGTTAGAACTGTTTAAGCCTCCATGAATCTGAGAGGATTAACTCCCGAAGTTACTTACCATTCAGAAAGTGACTCAAGTTTTCACAGAAATAGTTTAGTACTTAGTGAAAACATCCCTCCCTTGAAATTCAGTCTTGTGATTTTGTAAAGAACAAAACTAGTTTTCTAGTCTATTATATGTTTATACTAGATACAATATTTGTATCTGTATTTCATGCTCAAATGGGTAGAAGTCAATAATAAAATTTTAAATTTATTTAAGACTGGGCACTAAACAAGAGGTTCTCAAAGTGCTTACAGAGTCTCACTTTATTAAGCAACAACAATTTGTTATAGTTTTGTGAGGAAGGTACTTGGGGGCAGTGGAGGAGTGGTGCCTTAGCTGTATAAATGCTAAGAAAGTTTTAGTCCTAATTCTCCAAGCATAGCCAATATAACAACCAGAAAATATTTCACTCTTGAACAGACAGATGGTACTTAATGTCATCTGATATGTTGTTAATAGTTATATTCAGGTTCTTAATTTTATCCTTTTTATTAATCATACATATATTTACATTATCCATACATTAGAAAATCTGTTGCTAATGCATGTTCAGAAGGCAGATTCATTATCTGCACTGGCTTGCTTATATTGTTTTAGAGCTATTAGACCTAAATTTGCCACAGCCTACAGGTGTACGCTGATCCCATGCTACCCTTTCCAGTCATAATTTTAAAACATTGCTTTAAAAGCCCTGGGAGGCCCCTGAGCCATTCTAGCTTGGTTTAATTCTTTTTCTGTATAGCACATTTCATAAGAGTGTGCCCCATAGCAGTATACAAGATCTAATCAATAAAATCCACTGAAATTTGACCTTCTCTTCACCCTTAGACTTGGTTGGACTTTTTTTTTTTTTCATTTTGTTATTATTTTTTAAATTACTAAACAAATGGTGAGTACAGTTTTGTGTGTTCCCTTACGGTTGGCTGCAGTTGTTTTGGATAATCAGTTACTGGTGTAATAGCTCTTTAATTGTACATCATATATAGAACTGGAACAATGTATTCATAAATGAGCTCTGGTTTTCATTTAATACTTGAATGCTCCTGAAAGGAGGAGGCTGATAATACTCGATATAGTCAAGTAAAATGCAAGATTCTTCATTGCTGTTTTAGTGCTGTTTTGCAATCTGGCCTAACAGAAGTCCTGCTGCCCTTGTCCGGAATACGATCAGCCATTACCAGATGTCTGAAAAGCCACATGGTGCCTTTACGATGCAGGCAAACATCTATGAAAGGGGAGAGACCACAACTGGATCATCAGTCATCCATTTGAAGTAAATGTGTATTCTGCCCATGGTGGCTTCATGTTACAGTTATAACCACACTGTTGAAAACTTTTCTGCATTAAGCAAAGATTAAACATAGAAAGCTTGTTGTACTGTCAGTCAGGTGTGAGTCTAAAGCTTGATTACTTTCTGTGTTGTTTATCTGTAAGCTTGGGCTCCATTTAGGGCATAGGGTTGAGCTCTGATTCCTTTTAGAAGACAGATTCTCGGCATACTCACTGTCTTAATGTGCACCCAGGTGCTCAGTCTTGCAGTCTGCTAGGTCAGTAAAATTTGACTGTCATATGCAGCAGTCCATCAGTTCATCTTTTTCTAAGCACAGTGTGAACACTTTAAGTCAAGCTACGAACAATTCAGCAGACAGCAATGCAGGCAAAAAGTGTGTGGGTCTCAGTGTACATCTATATTACTATATAGAAGAGGGGCAAGGAGAAACCTTGATCATCAAATATGCAAGGCTATACCTGTTCCAGGAAAGTTAAAAGGGATATGTTATGGGAACAGACATAAAATTGTTAAACCCACAGTGTTAAAGTACTAGGAAAGTACATCCCATCGTCTAGTCTGTGCCAACCACTGCTCTACAACAGTGCTTGACCACAATTTGGTCATTCATGTGGGCTAAGGACTATTTGCAATAGGCAATGCATTGTGGCTAGCCTGATTGGGAGGGTAGGAGAGTTAGGTCTATGTCTATAAGCCATGCCATGCTACTAAGGCTTAGGGCCAAAACCCAATCCCTGGCCCACAATCATGCAGTACATGAAGTGCTGTTGTTCACTCTGCTTACTTGTGATGTTGGTCCATAGCTCAGGTTTCGTTTACTCCAACTAGATCTCTCCAAGACAAATCTGATCTAGTGAGTTAATGTGGGTCTAAAAGAAGCTTCTTCCAGATGACTTCAGGGCCAGAGATTAATCCATGGCCTGCCTTTATTTATCAACTTAAATCAAGGCAAAATTTAGCCATTGTAAGCCTGTTCTGAAGTCTACTGCAGGCTTTGTATTGTAGGTACAGCCAGAGAAGTTTGGAGCTACAGTCGTCTGTCTTCTGACATGTTTATACAAGGTTTTGCCAGAATTCCTTCTGTTAATGGAATGCTCAATAAACACTTATTTCATTACTTACTTGTGACAAGAGAATTAAAAAAGTAGACAAGAGTAACACAAAATCATGCCTGCTGTCCTTTCACAGCAGCAAGCTTTGATAGATGTATCCCACATCTACTAAGCCATTTTCCACGAGATCATTCAGGGGAAATTAAATAAAGAAATTGCTCCTGAGCTGTCCAGTGCCCTCCATTACAGATTCAGTAGTCTTAACACAATACTGTTTCCTGTTTGTTGCTTAAAGCGTCAAAAATACAACAGCAAAACAGCACAAGATTTCCTATTAAATGACCACGTACTAGGAGAAAAAAAAATGCATAGATTTTTTATGTGAAAGCTCTTTACATATCTCAGAAATAAGCAAACCATTACTTTGAGCCATATTCTGACCTCCTGTCATGGCATCTTTACTGAACTTAATCAATATAAACTTGAAAAATATTACAGTGTTTAGATTCAAGTAAGATATACAGACTGGTTTCACAACTTGCCAGATACTAACTCCCTATGTACAGCTGAGGCAAAACAAACAAACAAACCAAACAAAACTAGCACATCTAAGGCATTTGCAATAGCCATCTCAAAGTCTTCTCAGTTCTGGTGGTAGACTCAGCCCAGGATAGCAGCAGTCTCAGTTGTTTGTTCACTTCACAGATTCAGAAGATGGGTCAGGTGCTTTAAGTTCCATAGTCTTGATATTCGCTTCTCTTTGATGAATGATTTCAGGTCCAGTCATAAATGTGAAATTCACCGCTGTATTTTAAAAATAAAGAAATTAAAATTTGAATTTTATTTGTAGTAGATCAAGTTTCATGAGTCTAAAATTTATGCAATATATGAGATAGTACTTCCTTCTCTGCAAGTACTGTAATCCTGTAGCCTATAATACAATATACCCACAGCTAGTAAAGGCCACAGGTTTTGCAATAAGCTTGCAAGGTCTTAGGACTGAGGTTTGTCAGGATTGCTTTCTCTGAACTTTTCTTGACCTGCCTGCAGCTTTGTTTTTATTTGGTTTAGCTGTAACAGTATTTTTTCTTCTGATCAGGTGGTTATGTCTAATTTGTTTTGCTTATCATCATACAGTGCAATCATAGTTTTATAAATATGGTAGTGACAAGTAGTTTATGTAGAATGAGATATTTATGGTTCTAAGATAATGATGTAAAGTAGAGAAATAAAGAGCTTGTCTGATAGCAGAAGCCTTGAGAAGTGAGGATGCAGCACAGAAGAGCACAGGAGTGGGATGATAAGGGATGGAGTACAGGCTGGCACTGGAGACTCCATGGCTGTAAATAACTCACCCATGGTCAGTTCCAGAAATGCAGATCTGGAGCTGGGCAAAATTGGTCTTAGGAGTAACAAAGAAAAAAGAATGAGTATCTAACATACCTAAAAGCTATCATAGATATCATATTCAGATATAATATGCAGCTGCAGACCAGTGAAGAAAAAGAAAGTTGCAAAATCATTTTAGCAAACATATAAAAAATATTCTTAATGAATCCCAGAGTGAGGAAGAAGAAACCCTCAATATGAACACTAACCATATTCCTCCCAGTGAAGGACTCCTGGTGCTGACAACTCACCGTAGCACCCCCTCCATGACCACTAGATTGAAACCAACCCCAGGACTCAGAGGAGCAGGAAAAGGGGTAACATGAGGAAAAGCATAAAAACTGAATGTGTCTGTAACAGTTTTAATTGTATTACTGCTATTATTGAGATTTTTTTTTTTTTTAATAGAGAAGTATTATTTCCTTTTCTGTAACAATTTGACCTGAACTAATAATGCTTCCTGAATTAGATTGTTAAGATAGCCACTACACTAAAAATAAATTACTGGCTTTATACATAAGATATGTTTCTTCTTTCCCCTAAACAAGATTTTGAACATAACAATATTGAATAAAGTCTGAACTGAAAGGACAAAAGAGTGGTAAAGCCTTCTAGATTGTTGCAGCTACTTATTGCTCAAATGTGTTTTGCTCCTTCTTTCAAAACTGGTTTACAGAGAGAAAAGCAATAAAGGTCAGCTTAGTTCCCCAGATGCAAAAACACTTAGTGGCATCTGAGAAGCCCTGGGGTGCCCAAGGTACCTATAAGAAGTTGTCAAGTATGACATAAAACCTATGAATGACCTGCATTCCCTTCTGGACTGTCAGCAAGAGGCTGCTGAGGATAATCTAGGGAATCTCAAATGGCATTAGAGGTGCCTGTTCAGGGAACTTACCCCTAAAAAATGCTACTAGATCTGACTCAGAGGAGACCACTGGAAATTTAAACTCTCTGAGTTCTGAGGGGTTTTTCAGATAATATTTGACCCCATCTTATTTTACCTCCAGGTCAAATATTAACTTGAAAAAGACTATATTCTTATAGCAGTTCAAATTCAGCAAAAACCTCACAGGAATGCCTTACTGATAATTATGGTCTCAGCCTACTGTTGAATGTATGTTATTTACCTGTAATATTGATTTTTAAAGTTTGCAAAATATAAACTCCATCACAACCATGATTTACCCTTGAGTACTAGCCTAAACTTTTTCTAAATTTGTATTTGAACTTCAAGTCCTTATTTCACACTGGATTCAGAAGCATCTTTGTTGCTCTCTTTAACTTGGTTTTCCATAAGTTTGAAGTATGAGAAATACTGTTTACAGTGAATAAACAGAAACTTTTAATTATAACACAAATTATAAGGGATGTTTCTCAGGCAATTGCTGGTCAGAATCACCTTGCTGAAAGTGACATCACTTGTGATACTAATATCTTTAGAATTAAAAAAGAAAAGACTGCTAACTGGTGTTCTTTCTGGGTTTTGTGCTTTTTTAAAATAATCAGAAGAAAGACTTTAAATGTTTTAATTTTTAAACAAGATCTTTAATTTTTAAACATTAAAATTCCTATTCTGATTGTAAATTTACATAAAGGCTGGATAAAGATCGGCTTTACTGTATCTTTCATTCATATTATGTTGGTATTGCAGGGACATGACATAATTTGTAAGATGATTACCACAAGGAGCTAGCTCGGAAATGTCAGTTTAAAAAAACCCAAAACTTCAGTTTGAAAGTTTCAGTTTTGAAAGTTTGAATTCAAAGCCAGTATATTGTAATGTTTTTCTCCATGTGAACTTTCAGATTGGTGTGCTGGCAAAAAAAAAAAAGGAATAATTTCTCTTTTAAAAATTTTCGTTCATATTTTCAGGTCAATGCTATTTTAGTCCATTGACTGGCATTTTATCTCCATATCATAAAAAATCTACTTCATATATGGCAGGAACTGTTTTCAGAAGCATTACAATTATAGCTGCCTGATTTGGTAATGAAGTAGAAGATAGACACAGAAGCCTAGATACAAAGGGTCTTAAATAAAAACTGATGTTAACTGAAGATGAACTTGCAACAAAAAACATTCTTTACCCTGTTGCCTCATACAAAACAGATTTTAATCAACAGCCGTTACTTGCAGGTTAATGGCACATTTACCTAATACTTTCTGAGGTTGAGTAAGTCCCAAATGGAGTGAAGAGAAAGGGGTCAGTCTGACACAGACCTCGCTGTGTACCAGCTCATCAGTGCAACACTGAGAAAATTTCCAATAAAGACAGTCGATAATATGGCAAACAACATGCAGACACTGATCTTGGCGTTGTAACAGAGTAATTCTTTTAAGGCTTCCAGTTTCTCCAGTCTACTAGGTGCATTATTTCTTTTCTTTTGTAACAGGGATGCATATTCTTGTTTTCCTCAGACCTAATGGGGTTAATCCTTACATTCTTCCTCTGTTCTTATTCCCCTGGTCACCATGCAGAACTTGGAAAAGCCAACTAGGGATGTAAAGGTTTGATTTTAAAATCTTACACTGGTCAATGTTTTCATTCGTGTCTTTAGAGACTTGTCTTACAAATATATTGATACCAAAGAACCGACTTATTGCTTGAACTTTATAAAAAAGGAAGAGAATCAGAGGTATAGAATAAGCAGTCTACTAGGGTGTAATGCTTATATCTGCAGTGTATGTTAATTGCAGGATTTATTTTCCAATACATGTGATATTTTTGCATGTTTATCTGCTTTCAGGTAAATCATAAAATTTGTTTTGGCATCCTGTACCTTTAATTGTAAGTTTTCTGACATTGTTTTCATCTTTTCAGTTGACAGACTAATTTATTCCCCTTTAAATTTTTCCAAAGCGAATATTGTTTTTGCTAAAACTATTTTTGAAGGTTTTATTTTCAAAAATGTTAAGCACCTCATAAAGAAGATCTTTATGTGATTTTAACTTGCCACAACTACCAAAATATAAAATCTTCCATACTCCTTAAAATTTAAGGACATGTGTAAAGTTGGGGCTATAGGTCCATCACTTATTAACCTTGCTCCTTTATGTCATGAGTGACTTGGAAATGTCACTTCAGCTATATACTACTGTATCCAAGCTTCTAACATATTAGTCCATATCAGCTACTTGTGTACCTATCCGCTGTCCCCTTTCAAACATTTCCCAGTTACACTATGTACATTTAAAAAATTAAGAGAATGTAAAGATTTGCATGTCAGGGCAAAAATTATCAAACGGATGATACAAAAAAGAATGTTTTTTCTTAATTGTTCTCTGCTGTATCATCCTATCTCTGCAGTTTGCAGTACTTATCAGTGTTTGAGGGAGCATTTTGGAGTAGATGGATCATTGATCTGTTTTTGAATGACAGTCTAGCACAGCAACTTGTTACTCAACTGCATGTCTAGACTATCTTCCCTACACATATTCACACTTTGTCTTTAAAAAACAAACAAAAAAAAAAAACCAAAAAAACCCAACCAAAAAAGTAAACCCTGATCACTTTCCATTCTAATCTAGTTTTCTGGCTTATTAGATATGCTTTTGTCTCCTCTAATGCTACAAATGTTTTCGTCACAACACTGATGATTTTTAATCTTATTTAAACTGTATGATGTGAATACTTTTGCTGATGCTATTTTAAAATGCACTGCTTTTATAAGTAGCCGAGCATCATTAACCTACCAGCTTTAATCTCTAAAACTTTTTCTGTATTACCAGAAATTTTAAATTTATTTTTCTTAAAATCTTTTAAAGCCAGTTATCTTATTTTCTCCTAAGGCTCTTGTTAATTTTTATATGCTTTTTTCAGCCTTCATCATAAAACTAAACTATGATGAAACTCATCTCTCATTGGATCGAAGAAGGATTTTTCACATCAGTTAGCCAGCTTGACAGCAGCTTTAATACATTTTCCAATGATGGTTACAAGCATGTTGTTAGAACAAATGCTTACAGTTTTTAATATAATTCCGATCAAATAATCTTTACAAAGGATTAAAAGGCAAAAGTCTGTAGAGAGAGGAAAAGAAAAGTCTGGTAGATGAATCCTCTGCCTTGCAAACAGTGTGTGAAATCCTTCTTTTAATTCTACTTTAATAACTCCCTTCTGACCTTAAGTTTTTCAAGGCACTATATTTCATTAAAGAAACAGCTCATACAGGTGTGACTGAATAAGCTTTAACAGTCTAAACTAACAGGAACGGTATAGGTGCAGACACATAGAAATTACACTGAAAGGAATGTAAAGAGAGAAATTCTAAGGATTCTCCAAGTAAAATTTGAGAATTTTTTAGAAGTATTTTATATCTCAACTCCTTTCTTGATGGAAGCTGATTTCTTTCAGAATGACATGTGAATAACTGTAGCGAACACCCTTCCCAAGCCTAAGTTCATGGTGCTGAAGATAAGACAAGTTTTTGGACAATAGGAAAGGCATCATCAGTAAAAACAGACGGTGTTTTATCTGTTTTTCCATATTAAAAGCTTAATTCAGGTTTTCAAATGAATACATACTGTCAGCAATGGGACTTATATACAGATTTTCCACTTACATTATAGGGTTATTGTGTTGATTCTACTTCTCAGGCATCTTGGATATGTTAAAACAACAAATAAGTCACTTAAGTCATATGTTGAGCACCATCTTTTGGGACTTTCTTTTTGCTTCCCTACAATCCTATTAACAAGTTGATCAGGTCTGAATGCTAATGAGAACCTATTTCTAAGCATCAGATCCGAATGCTAATAAAAACATAGTTCTAAGAAATACTTAACAATATTTACTCTTTCCTAACAATATCTTAAACATAATTTCTTCAGACATACATTCTAAGAAAGTCAATTGTAGATATTGTTAAAAGACTTAGAAGGATCAGTTTTTCATGTAGAAATTTACCTGTTTACTTATTTTAAATATTTTCTGGAAAACACTGGCAGCAATACTGTAAAATCAATGCTCATGTTCCAAGAGTAATTAAAAAAATAGTCTTAGGCAGAAGTAGTTCACCAGTTTGGAATCAGTGCTACAGTGATTTATACCTGATGTGAGACCCTGTAAAATATTCATCTCATAGTATAAAAAACTGCAGTTAAAAAAAATCTTATCAGATTTTTGTGATATCCATAAAGATAAATCTTGAGTCCTGAAAATCAAAATCCTTGTGAGAATCAGAAGCTGATCTTTCAGGCGAGCAGTTGAATGGTACTGAATAAACACCAGGTGTGATGGTTTGACCCCAGTCAGCACCTAAGCAGCCGCCAGCTGCTCCCTTGCTCTCCCTGCAGTGGGATGGGGGAGAGAACTGGAAGGGCAAAAGTGAGAAAAGCTCATGGGTCATGATAAAGATAGTTGAATAAGTGAAGAGAGAAAAAGCTCCACAATCCAATCAACAGGTGATGCAAAGGCAATCACTCGCTACCTCTTACCAGCAGACTGATGCGCAGCCGGTCTCCAAGCAACAGCTACCGTGGAAAGACTCCCCCTCCATTTTATTGCTGAGAATGATGTTGTATACTATAGACTATCTCCTTGTTTAGTTAGGGTCAGCTGTCCCAGCTGTGTGAGGGGACACAGCCTCTTGCCAACCTCTTGCCCACTCTCAGTCTATTGCCTGAAGAGGGGCAAAATGAGAAACAGAAAGCTGTGCAAGTGCTGTTCGGCAACAGCTAAAACATTGGTGTGTTAACAGCACAGTTTTTGTCACCAGTCTAAAACACAGCACCATATACACTGCTATGAGCAAAATTAACTTCATCCCAGCCAGACACAGTACAGCAGGTTAAAGAAAAAAAAGAAAAGAAAAAAAAGAAAGTCAAAGCTGTTCAGGTTGGTGTAATAAGCCCCAGATGCTTAGGCTTTGCAAAGCCGAAGAAGTTAAGGTAAA
Organism: Platalea leucorodia; assembly: GCF_965183815.1. NCBI lineage: Eukaryota > Metazoa > Chordata > Aves > Pelecaniformes > Threskiornithidae > Platalea > Platalea leucorodia. The sequence continues at coordinate 36,372,529 of NC_138824.1, read as the reverse complement.
TTTTACATTACAATTACCAGTGTGTACACTTTAAAAGACTGAAAGATAAGACAAGGATAAAACATTTTGGACTCTTGTACAGGATCCAGCTGATTCAAATACATTAGGCTTTTATTTTCTTGCGCCCCACACCCAGACTTAGTAGTTCTGCACACAAACACACTCTATGAAGATTTACATGGATCTCATGACGTGATCTAAATTACAGTGACATCGTCTCAGTCACTGGAACATCTTCTTTTAATACTGATGAAAACTATAATGTGGGAGAGAGTAGACAGTCTTTGTCGTTCACATTTTACGTTATTAAATTGGACCCTGAAAGTCCACGGCACAGATTCTCGAAGTTTCCTTTAATCATGGGCGAAGATTTAGGCATCTAAACAGTCTGGATGGAAATCACTGCAAAAGATCCCAGAGGAAGTCTGTGACACAGACAGGGATGACATTCATTTTTCCTGAGCTATGGTTATAGCTGTAAGATCATACCTGTGGCTGTCTTGTTTTCTTACTCTTAGGGGGAGAAGATAAAGATATTTCCAGTGTCTTGTCTTCTTCTGGAACCATCTCTTTTTCTGATCAAGATGAATAGCCCAATGGCCTCTCCACTACAGGTAAGACACCCTTGAGCTTTAGTAATCATAGAATCATGGAATCATTTAGGTTGGAAAAGACCCTTAAGATCATCAAGTCCAACCGTTAACCTAGCACTGCCAAGTCCAACACAAAACCATGTCCTTGAGCACCACGTCTACCCATCTTTTAAATACCTCCAGGGATGGAGACTCAATTATTTCCCCAGGCAGCCTGTTCCAGTGCCTGACTAACCTTTCAGTTAAGAAATTTTTCCTGATATCCAATCTAAACCTCCCCTGGTGCAACTTGAGGGCATTTCCTCTTGTATCACCTGCTCCTTCGGAGAATAGACTGACACTCACCTCGCTACAACCTCTTTCAGGTACTTGTAGAGAGCAAAAACGTCTCCCCTCAGCCTCCTCTTCTCCACACTAAACAACTCCAGTTCCCTCAGCTGCTCCTCATAAGAATTGTTCTCTAGACCCTTCACCAGCTTTGCTGCCCTTCTTTGGACATGCTCCAGCACCTCGATGTCCTTCTTGCAGTGAGGGGTCCAAAACCGAACACAGTATTCAAGGTGCGGCCTCACCACTGCCTAGAATAAGGGGAACAATGACTTTCCTGTTCCTCCTGGCCACACTATTTCTGATGCAAGCCAGGATGCTCTTGGCCTTCTTGGCTACCTGGGCACACTGCTGACTCATATTCAGCCAGCTGTCAACCAACACCCCTAGGTCCTTGTCCACCGGGCAGATTTCCAGCCACTCTTCCCCAAGCCTGTAGCATTGCATGGGGTTGTTGTGACCCAAGTGCAAGACCTGGCACTTAGCCGTGTTGAATCTCATGCAGTTGGCCCCAGCCCAATGGTCCAGCCTGTCCAGATCCCTCTGTAGAGCCTTCCTACCCTCCAGCAGATCAACACTCCTGCACAACTTGGTGTCATCTGCAAACTTACTGAGAGTACACTCAATCCTCTTGTCCAGATCGTTGATAAAGACATTAAACAGAACTGGTCCCAGTACTAATCCCTGGGGAACACCACTTGTGACTGGCTACCAACTGGATTTAACTCCATTTACCACCACTCTTTGGGCCCAGCCATACAGCCAGTTTTTTTACCCAATGAAGAGTATACTCGTCCAAGCCATGAGCAGCCAGTTTCTCCAGGAGAATGCTGTGGGAAACCGTGTCAAAGGCCTCACTAAAGTCCAAGTAAACAACATCCACAGCCTTTCTCTCATCCACTAAGCAGGTCACCTTGTCATAGAAGGAGATCAGGTTAGTCAAGCAGGACCTGCCTTTCATAAACCCATGCTGACTGGGCTTGATCACCTGGTTGTCTCATACATGCCTCATGATGGCACTCAGGATCATCTGCTCCATAACCTTCCATGGCACTGAGGTCAGGCTGACAGGCCAATAGTTCCCTGGATCCTCCTTCTGGCCCTTTTTGTAGATGGGCATCACATTTGCTAACTTCCAGTCAACTAGGACCTCACCATTTAGCCAAGATTCCTGACAGATGATGCAAAGTGGCTTGGTAAGCACTTCTGCCAGCTCCCTCGGTACCCTGGGGTGGATCCCATCCAGCTCCATAGACTTGTGTGTGTCTGTGTGGTGTAGCAGGTCGCTAACCATTTCCCCTTGGATTATGGGGGCTTCATTCTGCTCCCCGTCCCTGTCTTCTAGCTTAGGGGCCTGGGTACCCCAAGAACAACTGGTCTTACTATTAAAGACTGAGGCAAAGAAGGCATCAAGTACCTCAGCCTTTTCCTCATCCTCTGTCACTATGTTCCCCCACACATCCAACAAAGGATGGAGATTCTCTTTACCCTTCCTTTTGTTGCTAATGCATTTATAGAAACATTTTTTGTTGTCTTTTACAGCAGTAGCCAGTTTAAGTTCGAGCTGGGCTTTGGCCCTTCTCGTTTTTTCCCTGCATAACCTCACAACATCCTACAAGTCCTCCTGAGTTGCCTGCTCCTTCTTCCAAAGGTCATAAACTCTCCTTTTATTACTGAGTTCCAGGCAAAGCTCTCTGTTCAGCCAGGCTGGTCTTCTCCCTCGTTGACTCATCTTTCGGCACATGGGGACAGCCTGCTCCTGCACCTTTATGATTTCCTTCTTGAAGAATGCCCAGCCTTCCTGGACTCCTTTGCCCTTCAGGACTGCCTCCCAAGGCACTCTGTGAACCTGGCTCCTGAACAGGTGAAAGTCTGCCCTCCAGAAGTCCAAGGTAGCAGTTCTGCTGACCCCCCTCCTTACTTCTCTGAGAATTGAAAACTCTATCATTTCATGATCGCTGTGCCCAAGACGGCCTCCAACCATCACATCACCCACAAGTCCTCTGTTCACAAAGAAAAGGTCCAGCAGGGAGCCTTCCCTAGTTGGTTCCCTCACCAGCTGTCTCAGGAAGTTATCTTCCACACACTCCAGGAACCCTCTAGACTGCTTCCTGTCTGCTGTATTGTACTTCCAGCAGGCATCTGATAAGTCCGCCACGAGAACAAGGGCTAGCAATTGTGAGACTTCTCCCACCTGCTTATAAAATACTTCTTCCATCTCTTCATCCTGGTTGGGTGGTCTATAACAGACTCCCACCATGCTATCTGCCTTGTTGGCCTTCCCCCTGATTCTTTCCCATAGACACTCAACCCTATCGTCACCATCGTTAAGTTCCAGACAATCAAAACACTCCCTAACGTACAAGGTTACCCCACCACCTCTCCTTCCTTGCCTATCCCTTCTGAATAGTTTATATCTGTCCATTGCAGCACTCCAGTTGGCTGTGTCATCCCACCATGTTTCCGTGATGGCAACTATATCATAGTTTTCCTGCTGCACAGTGGCTTCCAGCTCCTCCTGTTTGTTTCCCATGCTGTGTGCATCGGAATACATGCGCTTCAGCTGGTCTATTGCTCACCCAAGAGGATCTAAGAATTGCATGGTATCCTGTGAGGTTTGGATCAGATAGTAGCCTGAGCATTATTGCAGATTTAAAATATTCTTCAGCTATATTGCTAAATCCACTTGCTATGTCAGAAGGTGAGAGGTAGGTCAGCAGGCCAGACACAGAACATCTTCATGTAAAGATGAGGAATGTATTAAAAACTAGTGAAGGGAAGACCACGTTTCAGTTTATTAAACACAAAGAGAGGACCTTTACAAGAGGGTAGGAATAGGTTAGCTTCCAAAAGCAATGTCATATTTGGAAGTATTGTAAGAGACAGTTTTGATTTTGAGTGAAAATAAACCTTCCTGAAACTTCAGAAAAGTTTGGGTTTGTTCTTGCTTTCTCAGTTTTTCATTATTTCACCCGTATATCATTTTAGCATTGGCAGTATTCTACGCCTCATGAGATATCGGTGTTTTTTCATGCCTCTTAAGAACAACCTTCTGCTCGGGAAATATGGAGCTTAGGCACGCTGCAGCAGCTGCCACTTCCTCTCTAGTGCATCCCACCCTGCTGAGCAGATGAGACACAAGCTCCAATGGTAATGTTGGCTTGCTCTGTTGATTACCTCCAGTGGATATTCACACTCCTACCTCAGAGTCCTGCAGTTTTGAAACCTTAGGCTTGTTGTAGCTTCCTGATTTTTCCAAATTTCTCAGTGTTGCAGACTTTAAGGATTGATCCCTGGGGTTTGCATTTTTCCTTCCTTTCCTTTAGTCTACAAGCTAACAGAACTGCAAAGCCATCCAAGAACATGCTTGCCAGCCAGGGATTTTTCTAAATAATCCAGTACCATTTCTAAACAAATTAATACCCTCTAGGTAGCTCACATTTTATATGTCAGTGATATTGAAAAATTACATTGGTACATTTGAAGTCAAGCATTTTTGACTGGGAAATATAAAAGAGTAATTTTTAAAGAATTTTTTTATGGCTTACCATGTAAGCATTCATAATTTCCTTGATCAACAGTCATTAGACTCAGTGGCATTTATCACATGTGCAAACCAGCAAAATGTCATCATACTTTGTGCCATAGAAGTAGAAGCTAGGTGTCACAACATTGACATACTAATCTGTACTGGGTTTGTATGGCTAGGTTTTGGTAACAGAGGGGGCTACAGGGGAGGCTTCTGTGAGAAGCTGCCAGAAGCTTCCCCTATGTCCGATAGATCCAATGCCAGCTGGATCCAAGACAGACCCACTGCTGGCCAAGGCTGAGCCCATCAGTGATGGTGTAGCACCTCTGTGATACCATATTTAAGAAGGGGAAAAAAAACCCAAACCCTGTGCAACTGCAGCCAGAGAGAGGAGTAAGAATATGTGAGAGAAACAACTCTGCAGACACCAAGGTCAGAGAAGAAAGGAGGGGGAGGACTGCTCCGGGTGCTGGAGCACAAATTCCCCTGCAGTCTGTGGTGAAGACCATGGTGAGGCACACTGTCCCCCTGCAGCCCATGGAGGTTAACAGCGGAGCAGCCCATGGAGGACCCCACACTGAGGCAGGTGAATGTGCCCAAAGGAGGCTGTGACCCCATGGGAAGCCTGTGCTGGAGCAGGCTCCTGGCAGGATCCATGGCCCTGTGGAGAGAGAAGCCTATGCCGGAGCAGGTTTGCTGGCAGGACCTGTGACCCCACAGGGGACCCACGCCGGAGAAGTCTGTTCCTGAAGGACTGCACCCCGTGGAAGGGATCCACTCTGGAGCAGTTCGTGGAGAACTGCAGCCTGTGGGAAGAACTCACATTGGAGAAGTTTGTGGAGGACTGTCTCCCGTGAGAGTGACCCCATGCTGGAGCAGGAGAAGAGTGTGAGGAGTCCTGCCCCTGAGGAGGAAGGAGCAGCAGAAACAATGTGTGATGAAATGACCACAACCCCCATTCCCCTTCCCCCTGCACTGCTGTGGGGAAGGAGGTAGAGAAATCAGGAGTAAAGTTAAGCCCAGGAAGAGGGGAGGGGTGGAGGGAAGGTGTTTTAAGATTTAGTTTTTATTTTCTCATTACCTTACTGTGATTTGATTAGTAATAAACTAATTTCCCCAAGTTGAGTCTGTTTTGCCCATGATGGTAATTGCTGAGTGATCTCCCTGTCCTTATCTTGACCCATGAGCCTTTCATTATATTTTCTCTCCCCTGTCCATCTGATGAAGGGAGTGACAGAGTGGCTTTGGTGGGCACCCGGCATCCAGCCAGGGTCAACCCACCACATAATCCAATTCCTAGAGAAAATGCAAGTTTCTGTCAGGTTGTAAGAAGAATCTTGCAAACTGCAAAAACTCAAATGTTTGTGGCATCTGAGGTGAGGAAACTAAAATCTTTGTCTAGATTCTGGTCGTATGGCATTGCAATATTGCCTTTTAGGACCTGACTTCTGCTGATGTTCGTTATCCAGCTGTACCGAAACACCGGCCCAGGTCATATCTGTGGTGCATCTTTCGCCACTAGAGGGCAAACTGATCAGACGCATAATTGCATGAGTGTTAAAATAGCCGATTTTATTTGTGATTTTGCTTAATTATGTAGCATTTTCTTGAATTTGGGCTAGTGTGTGGCTTTTCATGAGATTCAGTAATGATACTTGTAGAAAAGAATATTAAAAGGTGTTTTTTTTTATTTGTTCGCTTGAGGTTTTGGGGTTTGTTTTTTTATGGTTTGTTTGTTTGTTTTTACACGTAGAAGATCCCAAAGGATCTCAGACAGCAGTTGAAACATCATGAATTGAAATTTAACCACTTTCAGGAAATTGGAGAGAAGGAAGAAAAAAGGACAAAAGACAAACAAATGTGAACAGAAATTGAAATAATTTAATCTTACAATTTTCAGGATATGTTAAAACAAATGCTACTAAGACTAAACATAAGATTTCAGCAGAAGATGGTTGTAACCTTCCCACAGACCATCCTTCATAAGAAAATAAAAATTTAATGCATACTAAATCCATATTTGTAGCCAAAGTCTAGGCTTGTATAAATGGTCATATGCAATTACTGACGTTCAAAAACCAGGTTTAATACTATATGGATCAAACAAAAAAATAATGCAGCAGTTAACTTTATATAGAACATAATGTCTACTCAATTTTGACAAGAAAACATGGTGAGTTTTCCATATGTAATCACATACTCAAATAGAAATAAAAATCAATAACACCCAGCTTTTAAATAGAATGACACACTTACTGGCTAGCCAAAAAAAAAAAAAAAAAAAAAAAAAAAAGCTAAAAGATATTTAAATACAGCATAAATATTTCATACTGTAATGCAGTGTGGATTAAAAAATGTTTGAAACACTTCAGATTTCAAATAGTGCACAAACCCATACAGGATATCTTTCATTCTGCAGTAAGCTCAGGCATAATATATGCATGCTGACATGTAGCATTGATTTTTCCTTATGTATGGCTGTATTAGTTTTTAAAGTTCACACAGACAAATGTGCACCTTTCAGAAACAGAAGCAAGCAAATGAATAAGATCCTCAGTGGAAACCTCCATTATGAAACTTTTGTTAATGGATGTGTGCATTTAAAAAAATAATTCATTTTTGCAGTTTTTTAAAATAGTTTTTTAAAAGATAGCACCTTCTCTTATACTTTCATATTTACAGATTTTACACACACAATCTTGCTTTAAATTTTAACTCTTGTTCAAGAGAAAAGTTTATTTCTACAAGTGATATTTTATAAATTCAATAGCTGGAAGCAATTGGCTTTTGATGTCCTTTTCTTTCATTGGAACAGTAAATAAATAAAATAAATAAACAAACAAATTCAACCCTGTAGCAAGTTCACTACAGGCAAGTTTAAAACTAGTGTCTGCTGTGTATTTTCAATAACACCAAAAGCAACAGAATATGTATTATGCAAATTATTTAGAACTATTCATCACAACATAGGAAATGCAGTAAGGGAATGTGATCTCTTGCAAACTTACAATGCATAGCAGTCTTCTTCATCTATCTCTCTGGCTCACACCAGACTTTTATCAAATTCTACAAAACAGCTCAAGATTTTACATCTTGGAATTTTTATTGTCACTGAACGTGTTGCTGCAGAAATACATGATGGAAATGCCACTTTTGCAGTGTGATTGCTAATTGGCAATTGCTAATTCCCATTACTACGGCTACACAAAACATAGGCAAACACAGATTTTTCTCCCAAGTGATATCGACGCACTTTGGATATGCTTATTTATTCTGTTATAGGGATATTTCCTCCATGCTTTTCAAATTTTTTTCTTACAAAAGAGTAGAGATGCTTCATATCATTCAGGAAGAAAGCCTCTAGATTGATAACTGATTGTTTACTTGGGGGAGGAGTGTTGTTTCGTTGGTTGGTTTCGGAGTTTTGCGTTGTTTTTAGGGTTTGGGGTTTTTTTTGAGATTAATAATCTTATTAAAGGATTTTAGACAGAGATTAATGACAGCTTAAAAACCTCCACCTCATTATAGTTTCTTGGGTTGCTTTTGGAATTAGAAAATGAAATAATGGAAATGTCAACTGTGATTCCACTGACTCTCTTGTTAAGGGGAAAACAACATCATTTACTACCAATACAAATAAATCTACTGGTAATTAGACTGTTGTCCTATTAAGATACAAAAATAAAGCCAAATATTGACAATCTAAGTGAATGGATCTGGTGTTATATACTTTCTGCGTCTTGTCTGATTAGCAATTCATTAGGTTAACAACTAGTAGAGTAAGCTTTGGACTGCTTCAGATGTTTTATGGCAGGTAGTCCAGAATCCCCTTCATTGATTTGTTAGGACTGTTTGCAGTGAATGTGTAGAAGTCCAGTAGACTTTCACACATACCTCTGTATTGTCAAACCTAACGTGAAAATGGAGTAACAGTTACAAGGCTGTTTATCTCCATTTCTGTGAGGCTGAATGTATAATGGAGGCATGACAGCTATATCTCCTCAGTCAGGCTGTGAATCTGAGAACTTAAATTCAGTTTTGAAGAAGTGATTCACTCTTACTCATAACAAAAGGTTAAGTTTTGTGACAGCATTTGACAGAGAGTGGGATTAGGTGAAGAAGATAAAGAAGGAAGTTTCTCTGTAAATGTACACTATATAAAATAAGCTGCAAAACAGAACAAAATTGTCACTCTCTAAGAACAACACTTAAAGATGGTAGCCACATAACATCTTTTCTACAGTTACACTTTGTGTTGATGGCAGTATTTGACTAGTTGAGTAGTTGATCTCCTTCCCCTGGAGACTGTAGCTGATTTCTCATCTTGTGAATGAAACTAGTATGAGTACTGTATATTGTTACTGTTAGAGATGTCATAAGGCAAAGCCCAAAGCTGTAAGTTGTCAATGAGTCAGTAGCAGAGTGACATTACCTAATTGCCATATATAGTAATAATAATAACAACAACAATAATAATAACAATCATAAAAATCAGGTCCCGCACAGCTAGAGATTAAAAAACAAAGTGAAAATCAGTTTTTTATCCAAAAACTCTATTGAAGGTTCTGTTTTAAAATTTAAAATAGGGAGAGAAAATAGGTCACTTCAGAGGGGATATGTTTCCTTGGTTTTGCAGCCATGTTTTCTCTTGCATTACTTCATTACTTAGTTGTTTTTATGTTAACCAACTAATGCTATCAAAGAAAACTTTTAGATGTAGTTTTTAGACTACAGTAACAAGACATCTACATAGTCTCTCAGTATACCAGATAGAAGTGGAAGTATTGATTGATCACTGAGGAACACTTACTGATGTTGTTCTGGTGATAATGTGAAACTTGAAAGCAAAGATGAGAAAACCCACCTGTTAAGCTTGCCTAATATATTAGCCATTTTCAGTACAAATCCTGCCTCAGTTGTAAAACCGTTAAATATTAAGTGTCCATACTTTAAAAATGTCTTAAATACAAAATATTCTTCATAAAGAAGCAATCTGATTCAAAGGTAGATTTCAATCCTGGACCTAGGTGTTAGACATGTGGTCTGGAAAGGCACTTTTGAGAATGCCTCTCAAAAGCACTCTTTTAGGCATGTTTTACCTACTTTCTTAATATCATGGAATCTGGGAGCTGGTAGTTTGCTTTGTGAAGATGGATGGAATAGCTCAGTCACCATCTCAGCACATCTGTTCTCAGCAGCACATGTGGGACATGACCGACATCACCTCCTCACCCACACCTCCTCCACGGAGGCAGCAGATCAGCTAGCATCTATCTCAACCTCTGCAGCCAGGCACATGTATTATTTAGGATGTAGTGTGATCAGAAGATTGTTTACTTTTATTTTTTATTACTCCTTTTCCATGAGAATGTGATCTGCTCCTTACCTCTAGAAAAACAGCAGTTTACTTGAAATAAAAAAAAAATAAAGCTTTCCTACCTATAACTTTCAGCTAACTGCTTTAGGTAAAGGTCCACACAGGTATTCTTGAGAGACTGTCAACACTGATATATTGGCCAGAAAGTTCATTGCTGAGTGAACAAGACATGCTCTTTATCCTAGGAGCTGTGTACGTTTTCCTCGGGTCCTACCAACCCAGAAAACAACAGATCAGAAAAGGGCAGATCATGTTACCATTAACAGGTTATCAGACTGGTCATATGGGTGAATGAGTATACTGATAATGTAATTATTTTCATGACTGGAAATAATCACTTATTACAATTTTTAACTACACACTGAGGATATATATATTTTTTTCTAAATCTCATTCCTAGCTAAGTAGTCTAGATGAATTCCCATCTTAGGTGACCTTCCCCCCAAAATCAGGAAGGTCTTATTTAAATGGCATCCCAGATACTGGTAAAGACAGTAAGATATTATACAACAGTGCTATAATTAAGATATAATTTTCAGTAAGTAGTCTTTTACATCTTTTCATTGTGTCATATACTACCTGGTTTTGATTAAGTAAAAGCTGGTACAATGGAAAAAAAAGTCACTAAAGTAGTTTAGTCCAAGAAATACTTTTTTTTTTCTTTTTTTTTCCTGTGAATACAGAACTCTTTATAACATTTAAACACATTACCTTAAGGTCTGGTAATCAGTTAGATACAAGTTTCAAGTCTCACTAGAAGGATAGTATTCACTGGTCTAGAAAACAGATCCTCATTTTTAGTTTGAGGTTGTTCTCATGCAGTCTAATCTACTATGATAGATAAGGCACAGAATTTTCCCTTCTAATTCCTGCCTGCTGCCCAGAAACTTGTACTTAAACAGAGAAACTCTGTGTAAGAAAAGTTGCACAGTCTCTTTTCTACCTCTGCTTCCACTGCTTATCTCAGAAACAGCTTGGTCTAGAAACTTCACGTTTATTGCATTAACTAAGCCCGAAGGTGAACTATGCACAAGGGTATATGCTATGTGGCTAATTTAAAAACTATTTGCTAAGGAAAAATAAATTAACTTTTGGATGCTATGCAAAATCCCTACAAAGATAATGGCTTTAATGAAGAGTTCTTAACAGCCTGCGGGATTCACAATCTCTTCGCTCAGTGTCACAGCAGATCATGGTAGCATACATGCCCAATTGTCACTATTTATCCATCACAAATTCTTATTATTCAGTATTTCCCTCCACTTTATCCTCATAAAGATGTCTCCCAAGACAGTATATTTCAAAGGATTTAATAGTTGGTCTCACTGCCTCACTTCCAAAATTCCCTGACTTAGAGCTTTCAAGCTTTTTCAAGCACTTTGCCTAAAACTTGCAGAAGTATAAATACCTTAGTTCAGGTGTTTTTGGCCCTGAAGCTTAAAAATTCTTTTTGTAGGTCTTTTGTAATTACAAGGGTAACAACAACAATACTTAGCTGCATTTGTAACAATACTTAGAGCTTGTGCATTTTATGGAAAAGAACTCACTTTTTTTTTTTCAGTGATGCAGGTTGCAAAAGTGATAAACCTGTAAGATATATTTATTCACTAACACACAGAATCACATCATATCAGAGTAATAGTTGATCTAGTGCACAGTGTGACATGTTGCACATCTATCTGACCAAGGATGTTTTGGAAGAAAATACAAGGAAACCTGTAATGGAAAAATCTGTCCATGCAGAAATTTTTTCTCATTTCAGGTACATACCTCAAAGCATGAAGGTTTATTCATTTTAAAAGTAACCATGCATTTTCTCATGGTTCATGCAGAAAGCTGGGCTTTCCAGTTCATGCTGCCTACTGTATTTTCTTTTTACTTTGAATGCCAGCATTTTGGGACAATGTTTATTCCTGAACTGTGGTGAACGTATTTCAAGTTCTGAATTAAACAAAACATACTTCTAATAAAGTTAAAAAAAGAACAAGAACAAGTCTAAGTCTCTTCACAAATATCTAGATTTTAATTGTGATCTGAGCATTACTACTTCTACGGCTTTCTATAAAGACTTAAATACTAATCTAAACAAATGTATACCGTGAGATAGCAAATATTTAAATCTTGGCCTCAGTTATGCAATTCTGGTCCTAATGCGCAGCTTGAAATTCAATTACAGCACAGATTTACCCCACTTAAAAGTGTGCACTTATTGCAACTAAGTGTGCAAATAAGTTGAGCACCATGATCACAAATTCTGTTGCATTAGTGAAAAGAAATAGGCAACTTACGTCTAGATCTTAGGTATGCTGAATCAACTCTCAAACATATCTCTGCACATTGACAAGAGAGAAACTAAAATGACAGGGCTCCTTATTAAGCTTTTACTTAGATACCTAAACTTAGATGGGTTGATTCAAGGCCTTTGCCTCCTGTGATGAAATTCAGTATAATCTGATTCAAGGAAATGGGATTCATGACAAATTCAGGATCCGATATTATAAGATGGCAAGTATACTGATCTGCATATAATCAGCCTCACACAGCTTGCCCAAGAGTTGAATTTAAGAGAAATCTAAGGTTCTTGTAAAAAGATTTCATAGGTTTGGTATGGTGCTAAATATTTTTTCCTCATCTTTCTTTTTAAATGTCAGTGATAGATAACCTAAAACCCCCTCAATATCTCTCTTAGTTGTTACTGCACGTTGCTTTTTAACACTCTTTAAGTAGGTAGTTCATAGGCTACTTCCTTTGACTTAAGGACTAGTAGTCATTCTATTTCTTCTTTGATTTGATTCCTCCTCTCACCTCCTAGAGACTGCTATATTATTTACAGCAAAGTGCTGTATACGTCTCATAATTTAAGAATGTTGTGGTTGACTTTCATACACCTACTGTGTTTTGTTTCTTCTTCTTCTTAATTAAAACATTTCTATAGAATAATTTACTGAACCATAGACTACTTTATGACAGTTCTTATACAAATGCTCTAAATTATTCAGGTTCATAACAGGCAGATAGTCATCAACCCAAATGAAACTGTGTTACACTTGCTCATCACAAATGTATTCTAAGCCATTTTTTCCTGTACATTTAGCTAAAGATCAGCAATATTTACATATGATCATAAGAATAAATAAAATATTCAGGAAGGTAGTTTTTTGCCTTTTAAAAGGATTAGTTTATTTAAATAGAAAATTATGCTTTTAAAAATGCATTCATTTCTTTAGATTCCCATAAGTCTGACCCTAGAAACCCTGCTGTTGTACTAGCACGTCTTCCACCGGATCTGTATTTATTGGAAAGGTCTGTTGGTAGTAAACAACTTTATTACTATGTAAGTCCTTGTAGAGATGATAAGTGATACTAAAACATGCATAAAGGGATGAACCAGAACCCTATGTTTTCTTTGTGGATAATATGTGTGTGCGTGTGTGTGTCTGTGTGTGTGTATGTGTGTATTAACTTTAGTGTCTTACAATGTCTTTCAATGATAATGCTATTTTTACTTGGATTTTTGATTTGATGAAAAATACTATATAATATCAATTATTATGATTTTTTTTTCAATATGTTCAGGTTTATCTTGGCAACCCATACTCCTTTTGTTTTCATTTGTTTTGTTTTAAAAGAAAAAAAGACTTTTTCATTCCTCTCAGCCTCTTTCCCAATTAACATTTTTTTGTTCTGGTATCAGATTACTCCATTCCATTTGAAATATTACGTTTCCTACGAAGAAATAATCATTTCACAAGAGATTTAGAAGAGAACTGTATGAAGCTATAAGAGAAGACTGATGATGGGCACATTCTAGGGCTTTAAGAAAATTAGTTTTGTTTTAGTTATTATTATTATTAGTTATTATTATTATTAGTGTTTCTGAAGTATAGATGCTAACATAAACCTCTGAATTTGGCACAAACAAGTGAATTTCTTACCTGTGTGTACAAATCATCCTCTTGTCCATCAATCTAAACTTTATATGAGACTCTTTCTGAGAAAAAGTTTGGGCACATCTGTCTTTAGCTGGCTGAAGATTGTGGCTAGGCAAGATGCTGCGAGACTCAGCCTTCCTTTGAGATGCTGGGCTACTGTCAGTCCACTTCACACTTTGGGTACTATATAGTATCAAACAGCAGAATATGCTATCTCTGTCTCTGACATTTTTTATGTCTTACTGCAAATCACCTAAAGGTAAAATTAAAGATAAATGTGCTATCCAGTCATTACACAGATACACTGAATACATGTGTGTACTTTTCCACCCTTTTCCATTTGCTACTAGGTTTTGCCCTGTTTATAATTAAGAGAAAATGGGAGAGTTATGAATGAAAGATAAAATGAAAAACATTCTTCTACTGGTTTCTAGATTATCTTTTTTCATGCTTCATTTTCAGAAACTCTCACTGAAAACTGAAGGTGATATAACCAGCATAACTATTCTGAACATAATTTGGATTTATATTGACCACAGTTCTATTTTTGGTTGTGCATAACTTATAACCTTTAGTCCAGGATCCAGGATGCTAGCATCACACACTGACAAAAAAGAGTTATTTCTCCATATGCAGTGATTTGATGGAGATGAACATGTGATTGCATTGAAATGTGCTAGTGCAGTGTCTGATTCAATATGCTTGTTTTGCATATGCACTTGGTTCTGTAAAGGTTTTAGATAAAAGTTGATGAGGTCTGCACTAAACTCTGCAGCTAGACAGGTATTCATAATGCTGCAAGAAGCACAATAATAATAATAATGATAATAAGAGTGATAATAACAGTAATAACAACAGTAGTTTGAAGTTGGCTCAGAACAAAACCTGAAACACTCCTTCCAAACTTTCTGGATTATCAGTTCTGGTATCAGATTTGGACCTTCTTGTGTTCTTGTCCTCATTGGCTAACACCTAACTTTTGTAATAAGACAAAAAAAAATAGACATAATAATGTGTTCATATGCAATGCAGTGAACACATATTTAATGAAGTGTCTGAACATATCTTTTACATAGCCATTAAGAATTTCTCAGATACATATGTGAAAAAAATAGGAAAGTAAGTATCATCTTAGGAACAAGTTGTAATGAGAACTGGGAAAGCAAGTTTGTTTTTTTTTTTCTGTATTTGAATATGATAATTGACAGATTTAGAAATAAATTTCTAATTTAATCTGGATTTCCTTATGTTCCAAGTCTCCATTAACACCAAACAATTCTGATATCTCATTCTTATGAAAATATTTTAGGAAAGAAAGTACTATATAATTGCACTTAGGCTGAAATGCATCCATATGGATGACAACAACTGTAAAAGAATAGATCCACTTTTGTCAACAATCTTACAATTTCTATTCATGAATAACTTATGCTCCATTTATGCTCAATTTCTGTCTGAGTTCCACTGGAAAGTTATAAAACACACCTTTTGCATATAAATTGTGCTAAAGAAAAAACCCACACATAGTCCAGAGCTGAAAAACCTGATACTTGGGGATACCCCAAATATTCATGAGCAACCTGATTCATCTGGCACCTGAAAAACTAAGTCAAGCGCATGGTGCTCAGACTAATGACCCTCCAATGCCTTTTGCCAGACTGGCTGTTACTTCATTAGTATTCAGCACCTATCATAGCTTAAAAGAACAATAATGTTAAACTAGAAAAAAGGAAAACATGCTTTTCCTTAATTGTGCTATGGCCTTCTTATGGGAAGGATAACCCCTAAAATGAAATGAAATAAATGATAACTACAGGCTTTATATCATTAACATTAATGCTAACTAATTAAAAGCCATGTTAATGTTTGTTAGATAACATAGGAAATAACTGAAGAAAAGAACAGGAATGAGAAGAGGAAAGGAAAGAAAAAACAAGTGCAAATAGCCAAGGAGCAACAAGAACATAGATAGCAGAGAAGCATTTATGGCTAATTGTGCAGAGACAGTGAGGGGAGGGGAAGAAAAAAGCTGCAACAAACAAATCAACAAATAGAAACACTCAGAGCCAAAATCCTAATGCAAATAGATATTAAAAGGATAATGCTTTCCTATACTAGATATATACAGGTTTATAATGAAAATATTTTGCTGCTATGCACGCAGAACTTTGGGCTCACTTTCTTCTCAAGGACTGAATATAGTGGTGTTATTCCTAATACTGTTTATTTTTCTATTACCATCCTTTTGTTCATGTTTAGTACAGGAAACAGTCTTGTGCAAATATATTTTAAGAATGTTTTTCTTTCCATCTGTTTTCTGAGGTGAAAAAAAAATACATATTTTCATGTACAATAAGTAATACATATTTGTCCCTAAACATTTTCAGTGAAATGAAATTTAAAGTGTGCTTCTGTCTGATATTGCATAGTATGCTGTGCTTTTCATGATACTTAATTGCATTATGTATTTTACAACACAGAAGTGTCATTAAAGAAAATGTTATCTAGTTCTTTCTACATGAGAGTAGTTCGTGTATGCCAGTGAAACTGGTAGCTTTGCAGTAAAATCAATGTCATTTTTTTCCTAGCATGTACTTGTATTACTCATAAATGCATCATTCATGATTGCTTAAAAGAACCTGTAACTGTAATCGTCTTTATCAGAGGTTAACAAGGAAAAAAAAAGCAGAATGTCACATTCACATCTTGGTCTCCTTCTTTCAAAGCAACCTCTTAAGGTTGTAAGGAAAAAAAAAAAGTCACATGCATGTCTCATAAACCAATCTTGAGAAAGTGGATGAAAGCCCAAATATTTAACTTTTTGATTCAGAACAATTTAATTCACACATAAAACCTAAAAAAAACCCCCTCAACCGAAAATCACACAGAGAGAATTTCTTTACATGAAGGTGATTGCAAAAGTCACGTTCCTGGGATTTCAAGATGGCATTACAGAGACCAGAGCTCTCCTGATCAGGACAGAGCAATGGGAAGGTGGAGGCAGGGCCAGTCTCAGCCTCCAGAGGTGGAGTCCCAGCCCTGAACTGCTCAGGGCAGCTGTGGTGGTGCATTCCGCGCCCCCCCTCCCCGCCTTTGTCTGGACCATCTTATGATCACAGAGACTCCTGTCAAGGCTTGGCCTCTGAGCAATGAGTCTGGTGATCAGGCACTCCTTGGTCATACCAGGCACTCTTGCATGGCTGAGCTGGGCAACAAGAATGCCTTGATCCCACCTGGCATAACCAGTCACCCATTGACAGCTTGGGAACATATCATTATGGATTGTAACTCGGGTGGATTGGTACAGGAGGATCGTACCTGCTTTGCTGAGGTTAATGAGAGCTCAGCAATAACTGACCAGAGCTGTGTCCAGAATGGAAATTTACTGATGCCCAAAGTCAATCATCTCACAACCCTATAAACAGCAGTACCAAGGGAAACCCTTTGAGCTCTTCTGGACTGCAGCAGGCTGCGCCAGTATCTCCCTCTGAGTGGGACGCCTCTCAGAACTGAGAACCCTTAAGTTTGCATACGGAGGCCTGGCATCGGGACCTTAGCTGATCTCCAGTGCCCTTCGCTCCCTGAGGTTCAACCCTTCACCCATTGAGACAATCATTGAAGTGAGTATTTCACTGAACTCGAGGGGAATTTTTGATGGGTATCTTTATCTGCATATTTCAAACTTGCGAGGGATTTTCAGAGGTACCTTTATTAGGCCTATTGTGTGATTGTGTATGTGTGTATATCGATACAAATATTGTCATAAGTTTTGTTTAATCACTTTGTAGATGCTAGAGTAACCAATGATTAGTTACTACCAAATTCTTGTGATTCTCTTCTTACTGTGAACAAACCTTAAGTTGCTGCTAACTACATATAATCCTTAGACATAAACCATTGACCAAGTCTGAGACTAGGATTGGATCCAGCCGCACCTAGTCTCCTCTCTGAGAAGGAGTTTAGAAAGCAAGGGGGTCCATTCCAAACCTTGTGACTCAATGAGAGGGCCTTCTTTATTCCCCCTTTGTATTCCCTTCTACCTCAATCTTCCCCCCTCTCTCTCTCTCCCCATATATTCCATTCATTTAATAAGTAATAGAGCGAACCTTGCCATCAAACTTTGTTAAATCATCCTTTATGAATTTCTATTAAAACCACTATTTGCAAATATCTGTGGCGGTGATTAAGTGACCTAACTGCTCATTCGCGACAGCAGCGGCTCACAGTTGTGCAGCATAGCATCACCAGCATAGGTAGTCCTGTCTGGATACAGTCCTTAAGACAAGAATGTGGGACTCCTAGGCTGGGCTTGGCTGGGCTGGGCTGGGCTGGCAGAGGAGCTCCTGGGACTCCTGACTCTTTGCTGGTTATTTGCAGTTGAATGATTCACAGATCCTTTTGCACACCCCAAGTTGTTGCCAGATCTGCACTACTGATAAAGAAATTTATGTGTTTTTTAATATCTTGGCATTTCCTTGGAGCAAGGACTGGAGATTTTCAGTATTTTTACATAGTTTTTAAGGGACTTTCAAAACAGCTGTTGCTGTGATTTAAATAACTGGATTTGTTCAAATTTGTGTATATGTAATAGGTGAACTTGACTGCACATGTTTTTAACCATTTTAGTCAAAGTAGATCAAGGTAAAGTTTATATTAGTGTAAAGATAACCACAGGCTTGTCTTTTTCTTTTTTCTAATGTCAGGTAGGCTATGTAATTTCAATATTAAGACATGTTAAAATAGAATAATTTACATACAGAGAAGTCATAGTTCAGCTCAATTTTAGGCTGTTGAAGATGGTTTTTAGCTAACTAGAAAAAAAAAAAAAAACAAACATTCAAAGTTAAAAAAAAGTATTAACAATACCTAAACTGTATTAATTGAACTCACAAAAGTTTATGTGTAAGCAGGGTTTTAAATATGCCTGTGAGGAAATGATTTAGTTTTATGAAGCTGTATTCATTGCACTGAATCTTGTCTATAAAGCAGAAAACTAAATTTCTCACGTAGTTTATTCTCATGTGTATTGATCAGATATGGCAAATGAAGATGCTATCTTATCTTCTATTTTTATGCCCCCACCACTGCATTTGTAAGATTTCTGAAGGAAAAATCAGAACAAGGATTAACTGGAATGATAATTTAGCTCTTGCTAAGGTAATATTTACATACTTTGAAATAAGCTTTTAAAAAAGAGATATTGTCTTGAATAAGTGTACTAGAATAAAAACAAAAAAAGCCTTCTTCTAAACAGAAACCCAAACTAATTTTTGCACAATAAAAATTTTCTAAACTCTCTAAAATAACGGTGTGAATTATTGCAATGACAATGCTGGTATTTATAAACATTATGGACTATGGTCAAATTTTATTCTGCATTTCTTTCTGCTTTGGGGACTTTGACTGTTTCTAAATATGCAAAAGAAAACAATTTAAAAAGCTTTACCTCTGGAGGTATAGAAGTAAAGCATTTTAGAACTGCTAGTATGAATTATAAGGTTTAAAAAAAAAAAAAAAAAAAAGAGAAGAAACACACAGGAAGCTTCAAAAGGAAAAGATAGATTTCACGGGGCATCTGTTTAGCCAGCTCTAGTTAAAAATGGCATTCAGCTGTAAAATATCAATATGTCAGGCACATTACTAATATAATTTTTATGACAGCATAACATATTGTGAAGACATGATCCTTTTCCATTTTCTTCAGCCACATTCAACTGCTTGTCCTATTCACAGATCCTCTTTCAGTGGACCATTTTTTTGGTGAAAAACTAAAATCACTATGCCAGTAATTTAGGCTAACCAGCATCTTTGCCTTATATTCTGCAATTACCATTCAAGTACGTAATCTCCCACTGTTAAGTATTCTGCAAAACTACTCGTATCCCAGTGTGGCCCAGATGGTAGCATGCACTACAGGGGACTACTGAATCCAGAATTTCTGTGCTGCTGCTACCTGTAGGAATTTAGATTGCAGCATGCAGAACAGAGTGAATTAATGAGAAGATTTAAGCTACATATGTATATATGTATGATTTGGTACAGACAGGAAGAAATAAGTTGTCTAAAATTCCTTTAATTTTACTAAAAATTTCATTTGTACTTCCATGCATGCAGACCACTACAAATTTATGCAATAAGTGCAGTACTAGTAACAGCAAAGTCAACTTCTTTGCAGTATTTATATATGCCCAGGTAACATGAAAGGAAGTTTAACATTTTTTCCTCATAGGATTCCTGCTTCATGTCTCGCATAATTTCTTCAGATCACTCACTCTTTTCTTTTTTGGCACTTCTCTGTCTTTCAAGAATTTCTTCATATCTGAAAGTATAAAACTTCATTATGTAACGAGACACAAGAAACTTTCCTTAATAGAAAGGCAGCCAAGCTTGCCCTCTCTGCATTTCTATCAATGGCAGCAGGTTTTCTCTGGGGCTTGAACATCGTGGGAATCATACGGTGACATCTACCCAGGAAACAACCATACTGGTATCCTCACCAGGTGCCTTAGTCAAGTTTCCATCTTGTCTCACTCATATAAAATGGGCAGCTATAAGCTCCACAGCAGAATTGCATAACCTTGTTGAAAACCTCCTCTTTTTTCCCAAATGAGCCAGGCTTGCCTTTCCATGGCATAATGGACAGGTACGAGCAGAAACCAAGCATTCGTGCCTTCAGAACAGGGTCTCTCAAGCAGTATTGCTCCTTCTCTTAATTTCTTCCAGTTTCCTCTGTAACACTGCAAGGTGATGCTCATTACCTAGTTAAAGGATTGCTCTTCCCAAACTGAGTCTGAAGGTCTTCCTCTGCCCACTGGTTTCACTAAGAATTTTGTTTTGTAAAAAAGCAGAGAGGGATTTTTTCTGTCTTCCCTTTGAGGCACTCTGCCGATACTGTAAGTTCATTCATGGCAAAGTGTAATAATGCTGTTAAGCAGAACAAATAATTCTACTCTAATATTTTATTATATGCAGGCAGCATTATAGGAATAGCTCTTCAAGGGAAAAATGGGGCGTAATGAGTATTAAAGAAATGAAAATCATCAACAAGAAATCTACATTTTAAGGTGAGCTGTCTATTTTTTCAAGACTGTGGGTAGACTGAGAAACTCAACCATTCCCCCCATCTTTCCTTTTCATTCTTCTCTCCTCTCCTCACTAGCAATCTATGCTGGTAGACCTGTTTATTTCTATTTTAATGATTTTTAAATAACATCGAATGAAAACTGGAAATAAAAAAAAAAATATTTTGTTACATCACTGTGGTAGGTTGAATCTGCCAGCTGCCAGATGCCCATCCAGCTGCTCTCTCAGTCCCCCTCCTCAATAAGATGGAGAGAGAAAATAAGATGAGAAAGCTCATGGATGGAGATAAAGACGGGGAGATCTTTTATTAACTATCAGCATGGGCAAAATAGACTTGACCTGGGAAAAATATTATTTATTGCCATTTAAAATAGATTTGGATAGCAAGGAAAAATGACAAAAGTTAAAACCAGCTTCTCCCCATCTCCCCTTTTTCCCAGGCTCAACTTCACTCTTTTATTACTGATTCCTCTACCTCGTCTCCCAGAGAAGAAAAAACTGGACTAAAAAAATAGTAAACAAACAAAAAAATTAAAATTTTATTCTGTATGAATTTCAGGCTTCTAAAATTATCTGATGAGTTTTAAATGCTTGGTATTGAATATCTTATACACTGGGTTTGTGTGGCAAGGTTTTGGTAACAGAGGGGGCTATAGGAGTGGCTTCTGTGAGAAGCTGCCAGAAGCTTCCCCTATGTCTGATTGATAGATCCAATGCCAACTGGATCCAAGACAGACCCACTGCTGGTCAAGGCTGAGCCCATCAGTGATGGTGGTAGCACCTCTGTGATACCATATTTAAGAAGGGGAAAAAAAAAACCAAACCCTGTGCAACTGCAGCCAGAGAGAGGAGTAAGAATATGTGAGAGAAACAACTCTGCAGACACCAAGGTCAGAGAAGAAAGGAGGGGGAGGACTGCTCCGGGTGCTGGAGCACAAATTCCCCTGCAGTCTGTGGTGAAGACCATGGTGAGGCACACTGTCCCCCTGCAGCCCATGGAGGTTAACAGCGGAGCAGCCCATGGAAGACCCCACACTGAGGCAGGTGAATGTGCCCAAAGGAGGCTGTGACCCCATGGGAACCCCACACTGGTGCTGGCTCCTCACAGGACCTGTGGCCCTGTGGAGAGAGGAGCCCATGCTGGAGCAGGTTTGCTAGCAGGATTTGTGACCCCACAGGGGACCCACGCCGGAGCAGTCTGTTCCTGAAGGACTGCACCCCGTGGAAGGGATCCACTCTGGAGCAGTTCGTGAAGAACTGCAGCCTGTGGGAAGAACTCACATTGGAGAAGTTTGTGGAGGACTGTCTCCCGTGAGAGTGACCCCATGCTGGAGCAGGAGAAGAGTGTGAGGAGTCCTGCCCCTGAGGAGGAAGGAGCAGCAGAAACAATGTGTGATGAAATGACCACAACCCCCATTCCCCTTCCCCCTGCACTGCTGTGGGGAAGGAGGTAGAGAAATCAGGAGTAAAGTTAAGCCCAGGAAGAGGGGAGGGGTGAAGGGAAGGTGTTTTAAGATTTAGTTTTTATTTTCTCATTACCTTACTGTGATTTGATTAGTAATAAGTCAAATTAATTTCCCCAAGTTGAGTCTGTTTTGCCCATGATGGTAATTGCTGAGTGATCTCCCTGTCCTTATCTTGACCCATGAGCCTTTCATTATATTTCCTCTCCCCTGTCCATCTGATGAAGGGAGTGACAGAGTGGCTTTGGTGGGCACTTGGTGTCCATCCTGGGTCAGCCCACCACATCCTAATAGACTTCTGTTGCTCATATTGAGTCTGTGAATAGACTTGAGTGCCCTTGGTTGGAAACCAGACACTTCCACAGTTATTTCTAAACCATGTATGGTTCACATAGTTTCCATTTCTGGCTTCAGTTTTTCTTCTGTACATGATTGCAACGGACACTGGAGCATATATATTTCCCAGGGGGCAGGTGCGTGACAGTATGGTGACCACCTGGCAAAAAGCAGTGTCCCCTGCTTCTCCTGAGCTTCTAGTACCTGGTAGAACCAATGCGGCCCACAGAAAGAGCTCCTGTTCAAACATGCAACCACCCAGTTTTCTGGCTGTAGGATGCGTGAAGGGTTATTCCTAGAGGTGGAAAGTGATTGCAAGCAAGACTGCGGCAGCTGTGACCAAATTGATGAACTGCTCTTGCTTGGTGGCTGAGCTGCAGGAGGAGGTGAGCAGACTGAGGAGTATTAGAGGAAGATTGATCAATGGAGCCGTGCTCTGCCACCTATGATGCATAGAAGCCAACTCAGAGTGTCCACTACAGAGGAAAGTCCCAGATCTGCTTTGTGCCAGGAGGAAGGCAGTGCTACAAGGGATAAGGAGGGGTGGAAGAAGGTTATAGAATGGAGTGGTAAGAGAAACCCCTCCTTACCCTCTAAGTTACCCTCTAAGATACTTATACAGAAGAGGTACAAGGCCCTGGGAACAGTAGATGAAGTGCATAATGAGAAAGGGGAGGAACCTGCTCAAGCAGTCTTGCCAAGATCAGAGAGGCCAACCCTTCATAAGAAAACCTGCATTAAGACCAGCACCATGAAGAAACAATGGTGAGCTATGGTCATGGGCAATTCCCTCCTGTATAGAACAGAAGCATTCACTTGCAGACTAGACCCTCTTTTCAGTGAAGTTTGCTGCTTCCCTGGGGCCCGAATTAGGGATGTCACCACAAGATTGAAGAGACTAGTTCAACCTTCAGACTACTATCCATTTCTGCTATTTCACATGGGTACAAATGATGTTGCAACAAAAAGTCTGAGGTCAATCAAAAGAGACTTCAGAGCCCTGGGAAAAAAAGCTAAAAAATTTGGGGTCACAGGTAGTATTTTCCTCAATCCTCCCAGTAATGGTGGGAGACTTTGGAAGAAACAGGTGAGCCCAGGATATCAATACCTGGCTCCAGGACTGGTGCCTCTGCCAAAACTTTGGGTTTTTAAACCATAGAAGATTCTTCAAGGGACAAGGTATATTGGAGCCTGATGGGATCCACCTGTCCCAATGGGGAAAATGCATCTTTGAGTGAAAGATGGTGGGGCCGATCAAGAGAGCTTTAAACTAGAATCAGTGGGGGAAGGACATACAAACAGGATTGCAATAGGTAAGCCAAGGGTTGGCATGGTGTCTTGGTTTCAGCTGGGATAGATTTTCTTCTTAGTAGCTGGTATAGTGCTGTGTTTTGGATTTAGGATGAGAATAATGTTGATAACACACTGAGGTTTTAGTTGTTGCTAAGTAGTGCTTGCACTAGTCAAGGACTTTTCAGCTTCCCATGCTCTGCCAGGCGCACAAGAAGCTGGGAGGAAGCACAGCCAGGACAGCTGACCCAGACTGGCCAAGGGGCTATTCCATACCATATGACATCATGCTCAGGATATAAACTGGGGGAAGAAGAAGGAAGGAGGGGACGTTCGGCATGATGGCGTTGGTCTTCCCAAGTAACCGTTATGCATGATGGAGCCCTGCTTTTCTAGGGATGGCTGAACACCTGCCTGCCAATGGGAAGTAGTGAATGAATTCCTTGTTTTGCTTTGCTTGTGTGTGTGGCTTTTGCTTAATTTATTAAACTATCTTTATCTCAACCCACAAGTTTTCTCGTTTTTACTCTTCCGATTCTCTCCCTCATCCCACCAGGGGGGAGTAAGCAAGCATCTGTGTGGTGCTTAGTTGCCAACTGGGGTTAAACAACACATGGCATTGTCAGAGGGTGGCAATCGTAGTGGGAACATTTACACTGCTCCTGGGAGCACGGGGGGCCCAGGAGCGTATCTGAAATGCTTGTACACCAATGTACACAGTATGAGAAACAAACAGGATGAACTGGAAGTGTTGGTCAGCTCCCAGAGATACGATATCATTGGTATTAGTGAGACTTGCTGGAGTGAGTCCCACGATTGGAGTGCTGGGATGGAGGGCTACAGGCTGTTCAGGAGGAATAGGCAGGGCAGGTGAGGTGGAGGTGTCACATTATGCGTAAGGGAGAGGTTTGATTGCACAGCCTTTACAGTTAGTGATGATGCGGTGGAGAGCCCCGGGGTAAGGATTAAGGGGATGGAAAACAAAGGAGATGTGGTAGCAGGGGTCTACAACCCAGCCAGGATGTAAGCACTGATGAGTTATTCCATAAGCAATTAGCAGAAATTTCTGGATTGGTAGCCCTTGTCCTTGTGGGAGATTTCAACTTTGCAGACATCAGCTGGGAATATCATACTGCTGTGACAAGCAGGTTTTGGAAATTCTTGAAGTTTGTAGGCGATAACTTCTTGTCACAGGTACTGAGTAAGCCAGCTAGGAAAGATGCACTCCTAGATTTGCTATTTGTGAATAGAGAAGGACTTGTGGGAGGTGTGATGGTAGGTGGCTGTCTTGGTCACAGTGATCATGAAATGGTTGAGTTTAAAATTTTCAGTGTAACGAGAAAAAAGGAAAACAGAGTTGCTAACCTGGACTTCAGGAGACGAAAATTTAAGCTATTCAGGGAGCTATTTAGCAGAGTACCCTGGAAATCTTCTTTTGATGGCTTAGGAGTCCATGACTGCTGGTCAGTCTTTAAGAACAACCTTTTAGAAGTGCAGGAGCAGGCAATTCCACTGTGTTGTAAGTCAAGCAAGTGGGGCGGAAGACCAGCTTGGCTGAACAGGGAACTCCTCGTGGAGCTCAGAAGGAAAAAGAAACTGTATGATCTCCGGAAGCAAGGTCAGGCTTCGCAGGAAGATTACAGAGCTGTGGTTTGTTTATGCAGGGAGAAGACACAAAAGGCCAAAGCTCAGCTAAAGCTGAAACTGATCAGTGTTGTTTCAGACAACAAGAAGTGCTTTTTTAAGCATGTTAATAGCAAGAGGATATCTAAAGAAAACAAGGGACCGATACTTGTTGAAGATGGTCATCTGACTAATAAGGATGAAGAAAAAGTGGAGGTATTCAATGCATTTTTTTACCTCAGTCTTTAATAATATTGATAGACCTTGGGTTTCCCAGTTCCCTGAGTCAGAGGACCACAAGTGTGGGAACAGTGACCTTCCATTTGTGAACACTGAAATTGTAAGGAACCAGCTGTATCAGCTGAATGTTCACAAGTCTATAAGACGTGATGGGATTCATTCCAGAGTTCTGAGGGAGCTAGCGTATGTTATGGCAGGACCCCTCTTGATCATCTACTAAAGGTGTTGGGAGTCTGGGGAGGTCCCTTCTGACTGGAAGTTAGCCAATGTTATTCTAATCTACAAAAAGGGCATGAGGGAAAACCCAGGGAACTACAGACCTGTTAGTCTAACTTCAGTTCCTGGAAAAATTATGGAGAAGATTATACTGGGTACCGTTGAAAGGCATTTAAAGAATAATGCAATCATCAGGCACAGTCAACATGAGTTCACAAAGGGAAATGCCTGTTTAACCAATTTGATATACTTCTATGATGAGATCACCTGCCTAGTGGATGAACAGAAGGTGGTGGATATAGTTTTTCTGGATTTTAGTGAGGCTTTTGATGCTGTCCCTCACACCATCCTTCCAGAGAAGATGTGGGCTGAGTGGGTTCATGGTGCGCTGAGTGCGTTAGAGCGGTGGTCGATGCCCCAAGCCTGTCAGTGTTTAGGAGGCATTTGGACAATGCCCTTAATAACACGCTTTAACTTTTGATCAGCCCTGAATTGGTCAGGCAGTTGAACTAGATGACTGTTGTAGCTCCCTTCCAACTGAAATAGTCTATTCAATTCTAGTCTGGTTTGATCTGGTCTGGTCTGGTCTGGTCTGGTCTGGTCTATTCTATTCTATTCTATTCTATTCTATTCTATTCTATTCTATTCTATTCTATTCTATTCTATTCTATTTCCCTTTGCATATATGATAAATCAAAAAAGTGGTATGCAGGCATTATATAAGAGATATACTATGCTTAATCTAAAATCTAATAACTGGAAGTAGCTTCCACAGAAATAAAAAATCATGCAATGTTGTATCATAATTATTCTGGTCTTGGGATAAGTTTGCTTTGAAAAACTTTGAAAAAAAAAACCCAAAACAAAACAAAACAAAACAAAACCCCAAAATACAATCCAAAACATTTATTAGCAGTTTCTCATGTTCCTTTTATAAGAGGATAATAGGGAAATATTCAATCAATGAAATCTTTATATACGAATATATTGATTTCACGAAATTGCACCATAGTCAATGTCTGATAACAGAAAAATATCTTATGTGAATTGAAGCAAAATATGGATTTAACATTAGATCTTGTCTGCTAAATATTGTAACTTGTTAATTTAAGTTCCTCAGATTTGTTAAGAGACTAAAACTTGTCATGAAGCAGTTACATTGAGGAGTGATGTAAACGTATAACACACAACTTATTGTCTGAAAGAATTGATGGAAATTAGAAATAGGTAAAACCTTAGTCATGAGAAGCAAAACAAAACATGCAGAAATTTTTTGTAGAAGCCCAACATTGAATTTGCCTAGTCCTGTATTGATTGCTCAAATTAATAATTAATCCTCAATAACTTCAGCAGAAGTTTGATTTCACAGTCTTCCTGTGTGTCTGCACTAACCCTAGCACAATGGTCTCCCACTCCTTGGTAGGACAGTCAGGTGCAATCACAATGTCAACAATAAAAATCATGACAGTTAATACTGAAAGTAGATAAGAACATATCTAGATCAGAAAGTAGGTGAAGGGAGGGAAGTTATATTTCACTTCTACATACATCCTATGCATGAGCTAAAACTGACAAAAATCAAGGCTACTACATGTGGCTATTTCATTGCAATGCACATAGTTGAGTTCAGAGGAAAGCTACAGAGGGAATGGAATAGAGAGCTGAGGAGACAGTGCATTCTGGAGTCCGTATATGAGATTTTTATTTTTAAAGAGTTTAGGATCACAGAGATGCCTAAATCCACTAGAAAGAAGCTCTTGAGGAAAAAAAAAAAAAAAAAATTCCACAGCACCCCTCACTCAGCTGTGTGCGAGGAGAGATGGATGCTATTGTGTCCACAGACACAGTAAGACCCCCTATAATATGTTTATCCCGTCTAACTTTAAGTCTTTAAAATCAGTAAATGCTAAATAAACAAAAGCCATAGAAACTATATCTGGAAGGTTTCCTAAGAGCCTGTTTAGTACATGCTCTTTACAGAAAACAAGATTAAATATACTTAAATCATTCACATTTAAGTGGTAGACAATAAATAAGTGAAGTCATTCCTCTGTCCATTTCCTTCTTCCATGGCATTAAAAACCGATACCTTAAAATACAATAATTTCACAAAAATACCAATTATAAGTTGAAAAGGTTATCACCTCTGTGTGTCCTGTCCACACAAAGCATGGCTACTGCAGGCAGGGTATATTTTTTATTCCACAAGAAATGTTCCTAGCGAACTAACGCTGTTCTTGTTGTAATGTGTCTATCAATTCACTGACATCCCTGGACTGTTCTACAAGACAGTATAAACTTTTTTTTTCCCTCCCCATTTTCATGCATTTTTCAGTATTTAGTAACAGATACTAAGAATGTCTCTAAAATAACAAAAGCATAAGCTAACAAAGTACCTTTAAGTTACAGTTTTTAATGAAAGTGCCATTTATGTTTTTATTTGCACTTCTTTACACAAGGGTGATTTGTGTCTCTAACTGTTTGGCAAAATCTTCTCAATCCATACATTTACCCTTATTACTGGGAGATTTCTGGATTAAAGAGGTCAAGGAGTAGAGGTAATCATTATCTTTGTGAATAAGGATGGATAGTGCTGTCTTATATAAAGGTAAAAGTAGAAACTTTTTTTTTTTTTAAGTTTTCAGGACTTCTGAAAGCAGAAGACAGTTAGTTATTCCCCTAACAAAAGAATGATTCAGCCTTGAGAGCTACAATGTTGTTATATATTTATCCATGACAGAAATGTTAGCATGATCTAGGCAAGTCACCAAGACATTGGAAAGTGTATGTCAAGAGGTGGGCAGCATTGCTTATTATTGCAAACAATTGAGGTAACTTTTAATTTAGAAATGTGGTTCTGTTGACAGACATTTTACACTCTTGAACACTTATCACATTTGTATTTGCTAAATAAGATGTGAAAACTTAAAGCAGTGGAACAATAGCATGCACATATTATAATGAACATTTCATAATGTTCCTGTAAGCTGTGGAAAATGCAGTATTGATATCAGCAATATATTTCATTCAGGTGTTAATATGATTCAGTGCATGCCAAAGTGAGATTGTAGCTGGAGACACAGTGAACTGCCCAGAACACATTTAGGTGGTGACAGAAAGAATGCCTTGCTGACTGTATCACTTCAGTGTGTTCTGGTACTCAATGGAAAAACTAACCTATCCATATGAATTCCCCAGTGCAGAAATCAGGATATCAATTCATTTTCTTCTTGTTTCTGTTTTTCTCTCTCTGGGAGAAACAGACTTAAAAGCTTTGCTTCCTATCTGTAAATATAAAGTTTTGAACAGGGCCATGACCTAATGCAGTTGCTGTGAAAACCAGTCATGTCTTATTAATTATTTTGGTTTACACCCATGACATACTTTGAACTCTATTTTTTTCTTTCTTTTTCTTTCATCTGTGGCACTGATAATTCATTAACTCCAAGCCACTGAACTAAAAAAAATACTTCTAAGTTTGATAACTCAAATATCTGAAACACAGTGTGCTAATACATAGCTAAATTGCTTCACCTTTTTTTTTTTTCCCCCTAGCAGTGTACTATGAAATGCAGATATTTGCTTATGAGTCTGTAAAAAAGTGAAAAAGTCAGGAAAAAAAAAAATGCCAGTCTGTCCATGATATATTGATTTTTTTTTTTTTTCTTATTTACTACTAAAAGTAAAGGCATTCATTACCACTGTTATGGCAGTACAAGATATGCAAATCTGTTGCAACTTCTTTGTGACAGATGGTAGAAGTATTTAATATGCCTATTTCCAATTTATTTTCTAAGTCCAATATATGTTGTGAAAAGACTGGAGGCTGGGCAGGAAGGAGGAAAGCTGCTTGTTTGTCTTGATACGGCTGCTTCACTTTGGGTTGGGAGGGGCCATTCGGAGAAAGAGGGAGACAGCGCTGTCTCTGAAATCTTTTGAGCACAACCAGCCTTGGGGAACCTGGAAGTGGATGGCTGGTAGCACAAATGTGGTCTACAAGACCCTGCAATTTGCCAGAGACATGCCTGTGGCAGGGAGTTAATTCATCCATGGTGAAGCCTCTGAGGTGACAGAAGGCAGAAAACTTTTTTCACAAGCATTTGGTGGAGAATGATCAACCCAGAAAGCCTCTAGAAGGTGTTGGCCTGTTAGGTCTACTGGGAAGGTCTAGAGGAAAATATTTGTTTCTCAAGATGCAGGAGCTGTGTTTGTTCTCAAATCTTCAAACCTTTCTCACCAGCAGATTGGCATTCTTTCCATGTAAAGTCTTGCCCTGGGCTTGTGTATTACTTTAGTATTCAAGACAAGCACTGGTGTGAGAGATAATGGGCCTTCAGTCCTTCAGTATCTTTTGATATTTTCACTTTAAAGAAAAAAAAAAAAAAAAATCGTAGAAGGGAAAAAGGGAGCAGTTGCACTCAAAAGATCTGGTGGACTTGGGCCCTAGCCACAAACTTCCAGACTTTTGCTTTCCATTAGTGGCAACATTTAGGATGATATAAGTTATCTAACCACATCACAGAAGCCATGAAGCCAAATCCTTAGAGCAGACACACACGTAGGCTCATTATATTCTTATCCAAATGAGAATTTGCACTAACATAATTATCATCTTTTAATTGGAGAGGATAACAAAACTTGTTTGTCTGTCTTTTGCAGACTTAACTTCTTCAACATACATGTATTTCAAAAAGCTGCCTTCATGCTTAAGAATCTGTATAAATGTGCCATATACTCAACAGGAAAAAAAAAATTAAAATCAGTAATGGGAATCTCAGGTTACAAATATAGCAA
This sequence comes from Platalea leucorodia, assembly GCF_965183815.1. NCBI lineage: Eukaryota > Metazoa > Chordata > Aves > Pelecaniformes > Threskiornithidae > Platalea > Platalea leucorodia. Next base: position 36,341,726 of record NC_138824.1, on the reverse strand, counting down.
TTGCTTTAACTTGGAGGAGGTAAACCTCAAATGGGAAAACACAGGAACAATTTTCCAAATGTACATCCTTAGCTCTTGTACAAATCTTTTTCTCTTTTAGGAAATTTCCTCAGCAAACAGTGCTGGAGAAGACGTAGTTTTGCTACAGGGAAAAAAAGGTTTACAAACTGAATCAAAAGATTAATTTTGCAACTTCATGGACTGAAGCATTAAGAAGGAAAAAAATGGGATGTCAAGTACACTACATGCTTTCATGTTTGACTTTAAGAAGAAGGAAAATTATTCTTAACAGAGATGCCAGTTCAAAGCCTTGGCAATTTGTTACGTTATTTAAGTCCTCAACAGAAGGTTTGTGCGCAATCTTACTGATCACATGCTACTTATTTTCTTAAATAAACTGGAAGTTTAATGTTTTTTCATATATGGATTGTTCTAAGAGAAATGAAAGCATTTTCCTTGTTATTTCCCCAGTGTTATTATTAATTTTTCAGGAAAAGTTAACCCTTTCTGCTTTAATTAATTATAAAAAATCATCAAAGACAATAATTTTGAAGCTTTATTGCCCTCACCGCCTTCACATAAATTTACCTGTATAGCCATGAAATGTCAATGTTATGATCATAATCTCTAACATTTGCAACCTGTAATAATTGTATTATAATTTACTATATTACTTCCCTATACAGATAAAGAATGTAAATTTACAAGTGCAATAACACATTTTGTAACTGGAAAAACATCGATTTTTCTCATGCTAGTGATGTGTTTGTGCAGTTATAATTAGGTTTGTCAAAGTTTTCATCATAAACAATGCTTTTCAGGGATTTATAACTAATACACCAAATTGCTGCAGTCTTACATTTCACACAGGGCACACGGTCTTAGCAAGGGAGAGACATTCATTTTACCATTTTGGTATTATTTTAGATATTATAGATTCATTTGACAGTAACATAATGCAGGTGTCTAACAAACTAAGTTAAAAAATTTCCCATGGTATTTTAGAGTAATGGAGAATTGCCACCCTTTATTCTGACATCATCTGTAATGAAATGAGCTTTTTGAGGCATATAGAGAATTTACTATCCAGGGCAACAGAGACCTGGTTGTCTGGGATGATTAGAAGAAAAGGCTGAAAAAAATGATGTCACAAAGGCTCAGCAGGGAAAGGAAGGGCCTAGAATTTGAAAGTTGAAATTGCGTGCTGGAGACTGACCCATGGGTACTGTCTCAAAGGACAGCAAGAGCACGATCTGGAGTTAGCGAGGAACTCTGCTGAGACATTGAGAACCACATAGGAAGCCAAGCACACAGTCACTGCAGGCCATTACCATAGCTCATAAACAGGTCAATAGCAGTTGTGACCACAAGATTGAGGCAGAATTATGCTAATCTGTCTTCTAAAACACATTTGAATGGGGAAAACTGTTTCAGTTTTTATAGTTGAAGAGCCATCACATGTTCTAGTCATAAAAGACAGAATTCAGCAGGATTTTCTTGTAATTTTTTCCTAGTCCTTTCAGCTATTTTTTTTCAAGTGTAATCCAGTCCTATTATAGTCTTTTTATAGTTCTATTATATAGAATCCACTAATATCCACTAGTATCTGTTAATATTTATTAATCATCATTCAGTGACATTTTATGGTGAACCTTTGTTCTTTTAAGTTCATAAATCTCTCAGTTTCACAAAGATTGTACTCATAAAAAAGAAAGAGGGTGGGGGGAATATAGTTTAACTAATGAAAAAAAGCTCAGGTGTAAAGAATCCCTTAACTGCTACCAAAATCCAAGTAAATTCCTTGTTCCACCAACACTCCTTTTTTCCATAAGCAACTGCTGTTTTAACTCAACATTGTCATTGGGCTCTAAAGAAGTCTACCTTCTTTTTTCTGTTTTTTAATAATTTATTTATTGCATTTGTTTTAGATGTTAACTCCATTTCTTTTAACAGTCCTTTTGGGGCATATAAGGGTTATGTTTTGTTCTCTTCTTCACTTGAGATTTAGTGGTTTTTTTGAGCTTTCTGTAGTGTCACTGCCATCACCACAGCCAGCGTTTAAATGCATGCATGTGCCAGGGACACAGTTCAAAGTGTCAAGGATCAATAATACCCTTCAGGCTCAGACATGATAAAAATTTGATTTTAAGTAAATATCCAATTTTTTTTTTTCCCTCCAGAATTTTTCTCAATTGCAAGAATACTATTTCTAGCATGCACCACATCTGTTGTGCAATCACTGTGTAGGTTTCCATGTGCAGTAAACCCAATACATTCTGAATGCCTCAGACTTACTGTGTATAAACCAAACTATTCTGCAGGCACAGTTGGTGAATGCTACTTGCCTGGGATGTTTCAGACAGAACTGTAGTTTGATTTTGTTCTCTAACTTCATTAGCAGCAATTTTTGAGTGTCATTTAATGTCCACGTGCACTAAATCAGATCTCAGTGAGGCACTTTGCAGAGGTGAGAGAACCGACTATATGGATAGAGAAAGAAACTGAGAGGAGGTTGAATTGGAAAAAAAAAGAAAAGAAAAAATTCAATTGACACAGATTTTAGGGTTTAGTTAAAGCTACAGACTACTGAGGGAAACCTTAATTACCTATCAAATAGTTCAAATGTTCAAACTAAACCGAGGGAGCTGCTGACATCTTAGCAATTCCCAGCTAAATACCATGAGCATTGGTGTTGAATTGGCATTTGCAGAGCAACTGTGAGATCACAAGTGAAAAGAACCTTGCACCTTTTCAAGTACAGCCATCTCTGTACAAAGTACCATTCTCTGATTAAATTTAGGAATATTGACAGGCTGTCTTGAATGAATTAGTTTAGAAATGAGTTTGGCTCACTTTATTTAAAGCACTTTGTCTTAGATCTCAGGCAGTCTGATACAGAGGAAACCTCAAATGCAACTTCAGATGACAAGAAAGGCTTCTTTAAAACAGGTGTTATCGAACATTCCTTAAGGTTTGTTGAAGTGTTTCCATGCTCTAATTAGATGACTATGTTGATATACAGACTGCTCTCAAAGTTGAAAGCTTATTCATGTAACAACATAATTGCAAAAGTTTAGCATAAATATACTGGAGGAACTTGTATTTTTGGTTTTATAAATCTGCTGATTAGGTAGCCTAAAAAAGAAATTAAAGGAGTTATTTTTTCCAGCCTTTGCAAATGTATAAGTATGCACCTAAGCTGACACTTGTGAAAAGACCTATTACATGCATGCTGATGCATCTTGATGAACTTAATTTTTAGGAAAAAGTGACATTTGTCTTAAGAGGGCAACAGAGTATTTTAACTTATATTGTTCCATCTGTTAAAGGTTATATGGTATTGTGTTGAATGACATTTTATCTTTATGAATTTTTACAGAATTTTGATGTTCCCAAGGAGATAGAACGTTCCAAAAAAATAAGCATTGGATGAAGTTGCTATATACCCTCGTCTATACTATTCTGCTTTTGCTAGAGTTTAATTTTTATGTAAGAAAAAAGGTCAAGGATTATGCATACACCATAATAAGATAATGTAGAACTATTAGTGGTTATGTATGGGTGCTGGTGAAAAATCTGATAGCTTGCCTTGTGAATTATTGGGTTTGCTTGGCAAGGTTTTGGTAGCAACAGAGCTACAGGGGTGGCTTCTGTGAGAAGCTGCTAGAAGCTTCCCCTGTGTCTGATAAAGACAATGCCAGCTGGCTCCGAGATGGACTTGCTGCTGGCCAAGGCTGAGCCAATCAGCGACGGTGGTAGTGCCTCTGTGATAACGTATTTAAGAAGGGGTGTTACAATGTGCTCCCCCTGCCCTCCCGCCCCAACCTGACTTTTTCCCGTAACTCTGATCAAGTGATAACCACCAGTGATGCCCATGATGGGTGCATCTGGTCTTGATGGCTGCATCCAGCTCGAGGTTCAAGGTGTATTCGGGGCAGACGGACAACAACACAATAGCTAAGGTCTAATTTATGGTAGTGTGCCCACCTGACCACAGTGCTGCTCCGTGCAAATTCAAGTCAGATTTGGAAGAAACTGGCATCTGCGGTCGGTATGCAAATATGACTATAAGTCAATCATATTACCCCCATAGTGACCAGCCCAAGAGCCCTTTGAGCTCTCCTGCATGGCAGTGGGCTGCATGTCGGGATCTCCCCTTGAGTAGGGACACCTCTCAAGGTTACTCCTCGAGGCTGAGAGAATCCTTCTCGCATCAGATACTCAGTAAGCGAATTGGGAACAAGTGCACTGAAACTTTGCAATCTTAGCTAAGTAATATAAAGGCTTGATTTTGCATATATAATCCTTTAGACATAAACCATTGACAAAGTCTGGGACTAGGACTGGATCCAGCTGCACCTAGACTCGTCTCCGAGTAGGAGTTTAGAAAGCAAGGGGGTCCTCTCTGAACCTCATGACTTAACAACAGGGTCTCCCTGACATTCTTGTCTAACCCTGTCCCCTATGCAGTAAATAATCAAGTGTACCTTGCCACCAAATCTTGTTAAACCACTGCCACATTTACTATCAAACTTTGTTATCAATAAATGTATTATTCTTGCAAGTGCACTCTCACTCTATCTTTAACGGGGGGGGGGGGGGGGGGGGGGGGACCAAACCTGCACAACCGAAGCGAGAGACAGGAGTAAGAATACATGAGAGAAACAACTCTGCAGACACCAAGGTCAGTGAAGAAGGAGGGGGAGAAGGTGCTCCAGGCACCGAAGCAGAGATTCCCCTGCAGCCCATGGTGAAGACCGTGGTGGGGCACACTGTCCCCCTGCAGCCCATGGAGGTTAATGGTGGAGCAGATATCCACCTGCACCCTGTGGAGCACCCATGCCGGAGCAGGTGGATGCATGAAGGAGGCTGTGACCCCGTGGGAACCCCACACTGGTGCTGGCTCCTCGCAGGACCTGTGGCCCTGTGGAGAGAGGAGCCCATGCTGGAGCAGGTTTGCTAGCAGGATTTGTGACCCCGCAGGGATCCCACGCTGGAGCAGTCTGTTCCTGAAGGACTGCACCCCGTGGAAGGGATCCACTCTGGAGCAGTTCGTGAAGAACTGCAGCCTGTGGGAAGAACTCACATTGGAGAAGTTTGTGGAGGACTGTCTCCCATGAGAGTGACCCCATGCTGGAGCCAGAGAAGAGTGTGAGGAGTCCTGCCCCTGAGGAGGAAGGAGCAGCAGAAACAATGTGTGATGAAATGACCACAACCCCCATTCCCCTTCCCACTGTGCCACTGGAGGGGGGGAGACAGAGAAAATCAGGAGTAAAGTTGAGCCCCGGGAAGAGGGGAGGGGTGGAGGGAAGGTGGTTTTAAGATTTGGTTTTATTTCTCATTATCCTACTCTGATTTATTTAATAATAAATCAAATTAATTTCCCCAAGTTGAGTCTGTTTTTACCCATGATGGTAATTGGTGAATGATCTCTCCCTGTCCTTATCTTGACCCATGAGCCTTTCATTATATTTTCTCTCCCCTGTCCAGTTGAGGAGGGGCAGTGATAGAGTGGCTTTGGTGGGCACCTGGCATCCAGCCTTGGTCAACCCACCACAAGGACAGACAACTAAATTAAACATAAAAATTTCTCTAAGTTAAGACTTTCAGTGGTGTGCATTCTGCATGTCAGGTCAGGTGACTGAAATGTGGCCTTAGACATAACTGGGTAGAAATTGAGACAGAAAAAAAAGGGTGCATTTTGTCAGAGAACTATTTAACTATTTTAAATGAAATCAAGTGCATATAAATCCATGAAAAAGTGATGACAATCCTGAGACTTTCATCACACCCAAACTATTTTTAAATAACCAAAAATAAAACAGTAGAATTTTACCACCAGGTGGATAATTACAGGAAATAAATAGATCTTTGTTATTTCTTACTTCTGTATTACTTACTGTAGTTGGTATTTTGTTATTGAAGAAAGAGGCACTTGAGATTTTTAAATTCTAATTGTATTTTTCAGGGTGACAGTACATGTAATAAAAACGAACTATGAAATACTGTTCAAAACATCTTTATCAATTCAAATCCCATATGTTTTCCATTTAAAAACAAAGCAAACCCAAAACTGAGATATTTAATTCTTAAACAACTAAAATTCATACTTTAAAATTCTGCCTTATTATTATAAAATCATGACTGATGAAATTTGTAGATCACTTGCAAATAGAGAGAGTAGTAAATAATAAAGAAGATGTATTACCCTACAAAGTTATCTGGATCATTTCACAAGCTGAACATAATCAAACAATATCTGGTTCAACATGGCCAAAAGGGAAGTCATGCATTTAGATGTAAATAAATTAAATTGTATTTAAAAGGTGAGACACTTCAGCCTGGAAAATAGTGGCACTTAGCAAGAGCTGGGCTAAGATCTAGTCCACCTAAGCTGGAGATGAGTCCTAAAAATTCAACCTGAGTAGAATAAAACATTATATAAATACATGATCAAGTCACAATACCTACTTTCCAATTGTGTTTAACGTGCAGATACAGAAACTGTCAAGCTTGCTTCTACAGTGCCTTTATGGGGAGAGAGAGACCTGATATTTGCATAATAGCCTTCTCACTAGAGTACTCACTCAGAACTGCAAACTTTATTTTAGGCCCTTTTCATTCTGAGGGAGATTGAAGCTGTAGGTCTGACTGAGAGTCTGTGAAGTGTCCCAGGTGGGCGTGAGAGTCATGAGCAAAGAATGAGATCTAGAGTGGTATCGGCCAAGAAACGAATGAGACTATCCTTGCTGAAAATTGAAGAATTAGTTTTCTGGTTCCAGATCTCAGGACTGGCTCTACTGTTTATACAAAATGCAAAATGCATTGACTTTCCAGACAATAAAGTTTCAAATCCAGTGCTTATGCTTCCAGGAGAAAGTTTGATGTTTTCCTGTCTTCTTTCTCTCTGACACATGGGGAAAATGGTCAAGGACATAGGGTACCATGTGTTTTTTTTCTTTGACCCTGCTGGTGACGTGGAAAGGTTTGGGGAGGAGTGAATAGATCCTGCAGGTCAACATGCGATTGTGTTGGACTGGTGTTGATAACAAGGGTTGGCTTTTACAACCATAGACCCTGCTTTGAGGATCAAGGACTGCTTAGAAGAGGTGCGATCAACTTGACAAAAGTGCAAAGGGTCTTCCAAATTAACAGACAAAGACACAATAAGAGGGAGAAGGGCTATTTATCATTGTTTGCCCCTTCCTTAGAAAAAGAAATGTGTACTGGCTTTCAGAAAAGGACTGATTCTGGAAAGTGCGCTGGTCCTGTTACACAGGAAGTTTCACTAGAGAACTAAGTGCCTCCTTCTCCCCTCAGAGGTTGCTCACTGTATAAATCTTTCCCTGTGGTCTTCTAAGACAACTTCAGAAACATAAGTTGCATTAATTCAATTAAAAAATGAACTTGCATGAACTCATTTTGGCAAACTATATTCATCTGCATCTATCATAGTTGGAGTTTTCCAGAGAATGGTAACCCCAGACTGAACATTTATCACAGAAACACTTTAAAAGACCCCTCTTTCACTAAAGAAATGTGAATAGATACGAAAAGTTTTAAATAGCTTAGTTATATTAAATATTCTCTAGCAACTCAAGTCTGTAAGTAAACAAAGAAAGCAATTCACTGCTTTACAAACTACATATAATCTAACAGACATCAAAGATATTTTAAAATGGTTTTTAAAGTCATAACTCTGAGTTTATTATTAAATGATTTGAAGGGCTGAAAGAGGGAGCTTGGAGGTTTGGCATTACCTAGCCTCCAAATCAACCTTCTGATTGAATTAGAGGATATTGATTTCATCTTTACATTTTATTATAATCTTTTCAAATGGATAATTAGAACCTAAAATGGGATCATTCTATTAAACAGAAATAATTCAAACCACCTGTGGGTAAACTGAGGAGTTTCACATTTTGTCTGAAGTCAGGACACTTTAGACAGTATTTTTAAAAAGATATAAAGTCATGATTTCAGATGGAATATGATCATTCATTTCAGCAGTCAGCGCTGTATGTTAATGAAGACCAGATTAATAATCCTACAGCCTATTTTTTTTTCCTCTCTGAAAAAGAAAAAAAAAGTAATTCTTCTTCTATGCTGTTTTATACTGTCTGCTTACCTGTGGTTACACTGAGGTAAATAAAGAAACAAAAACCAATAAAATTTCCTGTTCTAGATCAGGCACATAAGTGTGTAAATCACTCGCTTTTATTTACCGGAAAGTACATTTAATCTCATTTTGCCTACCCAAGACTTAAGTTGATTATGTCATACAATAGTGGTAAAGTATTTTATAAGGAATTGGAGTAAAAAGTTATACGGGATTGGAGTAAAAAGAATAAAAATGTATGGAATCTCTGCTGATGATAACCAACGTACTGTGATTAATTTTACTATGATTATTTTTTAAAAAAACATTGCACTGCTTTTCAGTTCTGTAAACTAGTGAATCATCATAGTTTTTTAGTAGAGTTCACTGAATTTTTCTGGCTAGGACTCTGGTCTTCATTATCTGTGGAATTCCATAAAGTTCCTTTTTTTTTTTTCTTTCTATAAATGTACAATACTGTATATTTTATGTTCTAGCCTTCGTAACATTTCATGGTTTTCTATTTTTTTTCCTTTTCTGTACAATACCATTTTTAAAAAATAAAACAAACAAAAAAAAAAAACCAAAAAACCCAATAATTTTTAGAGTAGTTTGCTTTTGTGAGAATTAGGCAGGGAAAAGATATGAATATGCACAAACCTAATGTGTTTTGTTATGGCCATGACTAACTATGGTATTCCAGGGAAACTGTTCACATTAAAATTACCCCCCATACTCCCCATGACTGCAGCATACTGCTTTGGATTGAGAGTACTTATCTTTTTCTGTATAATACTCAGTAAAAGAAAATTGAAAAAAGACATAACAGTTGAGGTTTTACCTCTTCATTTCTTATTTTCTTTTGTTATTTTTGCCTGAATTTCCTGGATTTTGGAATGCTTACTAATGCCTAGGTACATATTAGCAAGATCTTGATATTTTGATGCTGAGTGAATCTTAACACAGGTCCATCGGATAGCTATATCAGTAATAGGTATGCAGGTAACTAAAGGTAGTAGTGCTTATGAGTTCCTTCTGAAACAAGGTGGTGGTTTGCTACAATTTATGCAAATATTTAAATTAAATAAATGTGTGCCACATGCACATATTTAAAAACTGTCATAGTTAAAATCTGTACTTCTGGGAAAGAGTACCTCTCTAGAAATACTGGTACCTTCAAATAAATCTTTGGTTAACTTACGCACCAGACTATGCATTCAAATAAATCACATTATAATACCTTGCAGAGAACCTCAAGGCCAAACGACATTTGAAAACGGGGGCTGTGAGAGAGGCTGCAGGGAGACGAGTCAGCTGTAAACTTCCACACTCTTAGTTCACACATACGCTTTGCTAAAACAGATTTTTTCTGCAAGTAGCTTACAACTTCTATGGATAAAAACATGGAATGAACCAAAGAAAGAGAGATGCAGAATCTTAAAGTATCACATTAGGAAAGTTGCATTTTCTTCAACTTACTCTGTGGAATGAATTAGGGATGGTAACTATTGCTATACTTAATTAGAATTAAATGAATAATTTCAGTCAAAATATTGGAGATATTGGAGTTCTGAAATTCAAAACATGCTGGCACATTTCCACAATTTTATAACAAGGGTTGTAGAAACTCCATTTTATTTACCTTACAAAAATTTCATTTTTTTGTTTACTTTAAATATTTTTCATTTTCAGATTCATCTACCTGCAAGCAAAAAAGATCCAAAACTGAAAAAAAGTTAAGTGGTCAAAAAAATTAAACAGACAATTTCATATTGAGTAAGAGGTAATGTTTAAAATACATATTTTTACATTTTTTTCTGTTTCTTTATGGTCAAAAAACTGATATATTTCTATTTCAGTTCTCCTCACCAGTTTCTTTATTTTAGAAGTCTTTGATTGAGCCTGAGCACTGAATTTTGAAATAATTCATTGTTTTCACCACTCTATCCTGAAATCCAGACATTATCTTTCAGTCCTGTTGCTTGTCATTAATGTTTATCACATGTTATTTTCTTTGCTACAGTCATATTGCCTTTCATTTGCTAAGATTTATAGGAGAATTTCTTTTTCTAAGTATTCACAAATACTGCAGTTGTAATCACACCTGATTAGTTAGTTGAGTGCCAGCTACTTTATGTGGGAACAACTGTATAATGTGAGAGTAATTATGTGATTAGTTTATTACTTCTAAGTTTAAGCATTATCAAGAGGCCAAAAACTGAAGATTATGAGGTAATTGTTTTTTTCCAGCAACTTTGTATGGTGCCACCAAGTGATATGACCTATTTTACCATGTTATATAGTATTAATAATTATAAATTGTTCTGGATTCTGAAATAGGAGTACAATTTTTGCAATGGTATATATATATTTTTTTTTTTTTTCTGATGTGTGCTGGCCTTAGGGGTAAATCCTGTGATTGTGTATACTGCAAGAGTGGTGCAGAGATTTCCCAACTTATCAGAGAAAGAATTAGCTGTAGACTTGTAATCAGTATAGTCATTTTATCACAGCAGCAACAGGCTAATTCCTCCTACCTTTGAGATAATATCTTATGATGCTGTACAAGGCTGACACTTCAATGCTGTTTCAGGATCTGAGCTAGCATCTCTCTGCTTGACAGTGTGTCACTCCAGATAGATGTTCAAGCTTGCTGAGAGCTAGTTTGGGGATCTACCATACTGTGTTGCATTATACAGTGTATTCATGACCATAAATAATTTTTTTTATGAGTTTCATCAATATTTTATATTGGCAGTATGCACACAGATACCTGCTGTTGTCAGTAAAAGTTTTGGTAAAGACTACTTAAAACCTGATTATTGACTTTAAGATATGATAATATATTCTTTTTTTTTTTTTTTTTTTTTTTTTTACATTCACCATGTAACTTTACTGGGTACAGCAAAACTCTCTACAATGAAAAAAGCCCAGGGGATTGCACAAGTGATTCTCCATGTTCCTGTATCACTGTACCTGAAAATGATAACAAAAAAATAGATTCAGCTCCAACTTCAGTATCATAAAAAGTGGACAGATTTTCAAAATTTATCCATGTAGGTTCCTAATTAGAACTGCACTCTTGAGGAATCAATTACTTGGTTGTTGAAACAGGAGCTATGAAGAACTAGCTCAAATATACGAGTTTTCACGTGTAGTGTCCATTTCTAAACGCCAGAAATACTTTGCATTGTTGCTGATTTGTTGAGACACTTCGTCCAGTTGAAAAACACTACTCCAACTGGTTTTCTGTTCAGATTTAGTAGCAAACACATACTTGAAGTATATTCCAGGCTGAGAAAGTCTTACTGTTCTGAATTAACAAGGCTCATACTATTTTCCCAGAATTTATAAATAGCACAGGAATGCTCTTTTGGGTCAATGTAAAAATTATTTTGGTACAATAAATGATACAACTACCAGTCATAATGTGCTGCTCTACTTTAATTCCTGTTATTTTCTATCCATGTTGCTGACATTACTAATTTCATTAGATGCAACTGAAAAAGCTTTCATGAATTTTATTGACAGAATGGGGAAGAACTTTTGTCTTAAGTCTGTAGTACTACTACTGTAGTACTACTATCACAAAAAGGAAGAGACAGCCACACAACATAAGCCTCGCTATCCTGTGACTACTCTCCATGAAAAAGATAAAAAATTCAGCTGTTTGAAATACTATTTCATAATCTTTCCTTCACTAACACATTTTAAACATTTTGACAGTTACCTTGCAAGGAATAGGTCCAAACCTACTCAAGGTTCAATAAAATAAGATTAATAATAGACATTGAAAGGCAGTGAAAAATAGAGCTATTTGCAATGTCCAGTAAAACAGTGATCAGCGAATTTCACCCAATATATCAATAAATCCTTAATTAGCATAAATCAGCAAAGTAACAATAACATCAATGCATACTAGAGATTCATCTCAACTTTTGGTTGTCTATAATATTTTTATTTATTTATGTATTGTGTTTATTTCCTTATATTCCTATCAACTTTAGTCACAGTAAAATGGTTTAAAACATAAATATTAATAAAAATAAGTACCTCTGAGTGATTAATCTGCTCTCATATTGGGGTCCAAAATTAATATCTAAGAACAAGTTATTAATTTCAGAAGTTTATTGTAAGTTATGAAAGGAAATACATACAGACGTTCAAAGATGAGAGTCTAAGAAATCATAGAATCATAGAATCATTTAGGTTGGAAAAGACCTCTGAGATTATTGAGTCCAACCATTAACATAGCACTGCCAAGTCCACCTCTAAACCATGTCCCTAAGCACCACATCGACACATTTTCTGAACACTTTCAGGGACTGTGATTGCACCACTTCCCTGGCCAGTAGGTTCCAATGCCTGACTACCCTTTCAGTGAAGAAATTTTTCCTAATATTCAATCTAAACTTCCCCTGATGCAACTTCAGGCTGTTTCCCCTCGTCCTATCTCTTGTTACTTGGGAGAGGAGACCAACACCCACCTTGCTACAACCTCCTTCAGGTAGTTGTAGAGAGCAATAAGGTCTCCCCTCAGCCTCCTCTTCTCCAAACTCAACAACCCCAGCTCCCTCAGCTGCTCCTCATAAGAATTGTTCTCTAGACCCTTCACCAGCTTCGTTGCCCTTCTCTGAACACACCCGAGCGCTTCAATGATGTCTTTCTTGTAGTGAGGCGTCCAAAACTGAACACAGTATTCGAGGTGCAGCCTCACCACTGCCTAGAATAAGGGGAACAATGACTTTCCTATTCCTCCTGGCCACACTATTCCTGATACAAGCCAGAATGCTATTGGCCTTCTTGGCCACCTGAGCACACTGCTGGCTCATGTTCAGGCAGCTGTCGACCAACACCCCCAGGTCCTTTTCTGCCAGGCAGCTCTCCAGCCACTCTTCCCCAAGCCTGTAGCGTTGCATGGGGTTGTTGTGACCCAAGTGCAGGACGCGGCACTTAGCCTTGTTGAACCTAAACTAACATAAACTTTTTCTTTCTTTGGCTACAAATTTTTCTATATATTAGCATGATGAAAGGAAAGGGTGCCTGGAATATTTACCTGTTCAGAGTCATTTGCTGCAGATTAAGTACAGCCTAGGCTGGACTGACAGCAAGAAAGGGAACACAGAGCAAGAATGTTTATAAAATATTACCAGAGATAAGCAGATAAAGCAAATATAGTATATTTCATACCTGGCTATTCTTAGTCTTCGTTTAAAATTATTTCAGATTTTCTATCGAGTTCCATTCCACAGGTATGAATTATACCAAGGAAAAATTCTGCATTCAATTGACCAAGATGATCTAAAAGATCATTTTTATATCTCTTCTAAAACTCTAAGAAAATGCTGCCTGATCTTAAAATATGGTTGTCACATGTACTTTATGAAAATGATAGAATTTACAATGAAATCAGAGTTCAAAAAATGTCTAGTCATACCACTTCATTGGCTTTTCTTTAATTTTTCTTTAAATTACCTTACATGGGTAAACCTTCAGAATAGTTTTGGTTTTTTTTATGCAAGTGATATATATATATGTGTGTGTACTTGTACATATATACATATGTATGTACAGATAATATCTTTTCAGATATTCATGGTCTCCAAAGACAAATAGAACCAGGATTTCATTCCAAATAATCTTTCCATAAATATTACAAATGATAAATCTTATGTTGCAATACAGCTTAAACTACAGCTTATCCATATGATTTCCTAGTAACTGTGTTCTTTACTGTCATGGTTTAACCCCAGCCAGCAACTAAGCACCACACAGATGCTCGCTCACACGCCCTGGAGGGATGAGGGAGAGAATCGGAAGAGTAAAAACGAGAAAACTCGTGGGTTGAGATAAAGATAGTTTAATAAATTAAGCAAAAGCCACGCATGCAAGCAAAGCAAAGCAAGGAATTCATTCGCTCCTTCCCATCGACATGCAGGTGTTCATCCATCTCCAGGAAAGCAGGGCTCCATCACGTGTAATGGTTACTTGGGAAGACCAATGCCATCACGCTGAACGTCCCCCCCTTCCTTCTTCTTCCCCCAGTTTATATCCTGAGCATGATGTCATATGGTATGGAATATCCCTTTGGTCAGTTGAGGTCAGCTGTCCCACTTGTGTCCCTTCCCAGTTTCTTGTGCCCCCCCCCAGCCTCCTCACTGGTGGAGTGGTGTGAGAAGCAGAAAAGGCCTTGACTCTGTGTAAGCACTGCTCAGCAATAATGAAAACATCTCTGTATTATCAACACTGTTTTCAGCACAAATCCAAAACAGCCCCATACTAGCTACTATGAAGAAAAATAACTCTACCCCAGCCAAAACCAGCACGTTTACCTATAGGTTCAATTAGCTCAGGAGTTCTGGCATATCCAATTGTCATGAGCTTCTTTAAGAAAGTATTTTTATTTTTGTTTATTTTTTAACATATTTCAGTGTTTTATCTCCTTTGATTTTTTGATCTGTTTGTGTCCAGCTACATTTTCTCTTGCTTGCTTTCCAAATCAGTACTTTCTAGACTTAATAAGAATAGAAGACCAAATGAAGGCATAATGAGGGTTTGGAGAGGGGAACAATAATCTTATATAAGGAATTTAGCAGAGGAAACCTTATACTTTTTATTAAAAAAGTAAGTATTTTTTTAGAATGAAAACATAATAGATCTCATACAACTGTTCCTATAAAACACTTTTTATGGTTTCTGCTGAGAAATTATCAGTTAAATTTGTGATACTAGCGTAAGCATAAGCTTTGCAAGTTAGGTAAACTGCTAGCTTAAAGTGAAGATATCAGTAGATTATATCATATAGGTGAACTAGGGAAGACTGTTACTAATGGGGAATCAGTCTCAATTTTCTTATTAACACTGGAAATAAATGTAAGACTATTTTACAGAAATTTGGTTAGTAGGGCAAAGTGGGAGAGTTTTCTGTAATAGGAAGGTATCAGTGTATGGTACAAGAGTTTCTATATGATCTCAGAGATAGACTAACAGAACCAGTATTGAATTTAGCACAAAAAAAAAGTCTAAGGTCTGGTCTGAAAATTTCTATTGTGCATTGAGTACTCATCACCTTAGTAGATGACAGGAAAGACAAGATATAAATTTACTGGGACAAATACAGCATAAAGTTGCATCAGGTGTTATTCTTCCAATAAAGGAAGGTGAACATGAATAACATTCAACAAAACATGAATAAGACATCATCTAGACTACTGAGTGGGGTAATGCAGTTCCAGAATTTCTTTTCAGTTTGCCCAGGTTGCATAGAAAACAGAAAGAATGAGTCCTCCTGATAGTCACAAAATCACTGAAAAATGGTTTCTGCTGTTGGATTTTGTCCTATGTCTTCTATGAGAGAGTGGTGGTACTGTACCCAGAAGTTGAAGCATGTGGGTGAGGAGAGATGAGTTTTTGTCATATTACTGAAATTTCTATCATCTGTTCTCCGGGACAGAGGCAAACCAAGCACTCACCAGTCATTGGAGTTTTTCCCAAGTAGAGCTGAAATTCAGGAGTGTTTTGTCACTTCTTTTATCAGCAGTCAACAGAAATTAATGTTAATGTTGACATTTGATAACAAATATTGTGATAAAAACATCAAATGGCCATTAGTTTACTGTAAGTCATGTTCTTCATTTGCAGTATGGGCATATGTAATTGTTTCAAGTAATTTAAAAACCTGTAAGGGGAAAAAAAAAATCCAAATAGTCTAAAAGACATAGGCTTTATCTAAAAGCTGTGGCAGTGACAAATATTGACAGATATACAGTTCTCTCTCATATATGCCAGTGTAAATCAACGAGAAAAGTTCAGTAGACAAAGGAATTATACTGATGCTTGACTAAATCCAAAGAAGAACTTCTCATGTCACTAACTCCTACACCCTTTCTACATATCAGCTGAAGAGAGGCAGCAGGCTTGGTATACATTTAATAAATACATGTTATTGCATTTATTGTGTATTACATTTTCATTGCAGCAGAAATAAGCCAGGAGCATGAAACAATTTAATGCAAGTGTGTGATCAGTCAGGTTTGCAATAAAGTAAAGAAGGATTAAAACATATGGTGTTTCATTGTACCTTCTCATAGTAAATTTAATGCAAAAATCTATAAATAATCTAAGAACTAAAGGACATATACTGTACTTGATCTTAAAATTAAAAGATATTGCCACCACTATAGAACATTGTCAAAGGATAATGGTCTCCTGCTACCAAACACTGTAAACACTGAGGTGAAACCAAGACATTTATTTTCTAAGTTATTGATCTTATGACAAAATTCTATTACAATGACTTTATTTCTAATACACCAAATGATAGATATGTATTTAATAACTTTATGTGATGGATGCTGATGCAGTAAATTGACAGCAGCTTGCACTGCTATCATTACCCTACTATGTATGGATCGACTACAACTCAAACAACAGGTACCTTGTGCCTTTCAGACATTCAAAGACTGACTTACCAACAGAAGCAGAGTTTTATCCCTATTATTATCACTTATTTTGAGAATTAATAGGGTTTTTTTCCCATTACCTGAAAAAATTTTTGTTAATTAATATTTCTGCCGCAAGATTGAATGGCATAGCTGATTTAAGGTACCTTCAATCTTGATAGGCTGTTCAAATAACTGAACTTTGTGTGAGAGGGTGGGGAAAGCACAAACTGCAATGAACGTTTTTTGGACCAAATGAACAGGCAATGAGAAGAGGAAGGAAAATAATTTCAATAGACCCCAACTCACCTCATCGCATATGTCCTTTTGTACTAGCCAACAGGATGTCTGACAGTGAAGAAATTTATTTCCTTACATTACTGGAGTGCAGGACTATCAGAAAATGAACTGTGATTTGGAGAATAACAATTCCCAATTTTTTTCCTGTCTGCATGTTGTGAGGCTAGTGTGTAGTTAAATGTTGGAACAAAATGTGCTCTCCATTATTTGTGTAATGTCAATATAATTCTCACTGATTTCAGTGATATTTTGCATTAATGAGGAAAAAAAAAAAGAATTTGGATTTTTATGTCAATTTTTGCATTAGTTACCTCTAAAAAGGTATAAAAAATTAAATTCAAAAATCCTGTAGACTACCATGAGATGGCATAGAATGTGATGGCAGAATGTTTGGTGACAATAATTCATAGCAAAAAATTTTCAAGGAAAATATTAAGTTGTTTATAAAATATGCATTCCAATTTAAGCAGGAGAGATTCAGGACAGACAATGCTGAAACAGTATGATAAACTTCAGAGTAACAAGAATTCTGTTAAACACATTTTTGAGTTATTAATGGTACTTAAAACAGTATCCAATCTTCTCACAGGCACTAATTAATTTATGCTTATGACATTCTGTAAAGATAAACTTTTACACCCACTTAATAAAAGGAAATGAAGCTCAATTATTAATATCACTTAACTTTACTCATCTTAAGGTTATTATTAAGATAAAGCTGTCAGTACAGAGATAAGTACAAGCAGTGGCACCATCATTGCAGTTACTATTAGGTAACTTAAACTTCTAGTGTCCTTTTAGTGAACATTTCAGATGTGCCACCATTTTGTGTAGACTGAGTATCTGGGCATGCAGCTTCTGCCAGGCCTCATCACGGGAATCCCTTCCACAAGCTCTGCGATATGCCTCATTCCATGCTTGGGCATTGGACTTACCCAGGAAAGGAGAAACTAAGATGCAGTTCCTTGAAGTGATTTACATACACAGCTCCAACCTTCTAGAAGACTATTTAAACATAAACATCAAAGAGTGAGATCAGGCAACCTCTTTTCATCATGGTGATGTTAACACTCACTGGAGAAAGAACTGAAAAATGCTGCCACTGGATTTTTAACCCACCACCAGGTGCAATACAGCCCATGGAAACTTTGTTTTTCTGTGGAAGCTAAGATGAGTAGGCACTGTAGCAGGCGTCTCAAGTCTGTTCTGAGGAAGACTCAATGCATCACTGCTCTTTACTGATTTCTGATTGGTAATGGTTCCTCAATAGTTTTTAAGTACTGTTTTTTACCTGATGGCTTTTAAGTGAATATCTCTTCTTGTACATCTCTGTAGCTACAAATAGTGACAGTACTATACTGAACAATCTCCTGAATCAAAAGAGAGAATGCTAGTTTTTTTCTCTTCTTGTTTCTATGAGGATCCTTTAGTGTTAGTTCTTAGTCCTTAAGGTGGACAGACATAGATCACCTTGTTGGTCTCTGTGAACGCCTAATTACTTTTATGAAAAGTTTAGTTAATGGACAGCATTAAGAATGATAGGAAGAAGTAATCTTTTGGCTGATGTATGTAATGTATGGTGTGAATGTGGGGAATTTCTATATGGGGCATCTGTTTATTTCCTGTGTCTTACTGCTTGCAATTTGCATATGTTGAATGTTATAAAGGCACTTAAAGCCAGTGGGATCACCTCATCAAAAGAAATGTAAAGAAATAAAGGGAAATTCAAAGGGATCATCTTGCAGTCTTTCAGAATACAAAACTCCCACTGTGACTTCTGCAGGAGTTGTCTGCATTGAATACCTGGATGATCAGAATCATAGATTTTTTTCTGATCTATAATCAGTTTTTCTTCAGTTATAACAGTAGATGTTAAAAACTCCGTGTTTCCTACCTTGTGCTATTTCCTGTACTTTTTATTTGCAGTATATCCTATACTTAGAGTCAGAACTCCCACAATAAATGTAACTATTATGAGCAGTAAGTAGTTTCCACTTCTTCAAATAATATACATAAATATATTATTATGTCTATAACCAAGAAAAATGTTTTTAATAAATTACTTTTAACTGAGTCTAGAATATTTGTTACCATAATCATCTGTGAGCATTTCTAGATGCAGGCTAGAAGGTTGCATGCCAGAAATATCCAACTGCCTGTTTAGTACCCTAATTTTCATGTACATATAAGCCTTCTTAAACACAGAGAACATGCAGATAAGTTTGGTTTATATGCAGAGAGCAGCGGATAGATCAAGTAAACTTTTATGCTGAGGGTTATAAGGAAATGCACAGGAGGGAAGTTACTGTGAGTGATGTGGTATGATAACTCACAATTAACTAAAAAAAATAGTTTTGGGGTTCACAGGGGAAATGGACCTGGGAATCAGAAGATGAATGAGGTTGTGCAAAATGGCATGGCTGGGAACACTCTTAACTTTCTATGGATCTGAGGAGCTGGATCCACATGCTAATAAAGTGAATGAAAAGACGACCATTGCATTCAGTGGATGCAGGGATATATGTCATGAGAAGCAGCAAAATCTTTTTCATTCACTTCAGCTGTAACAAGCCCAGAGAGACCAGGTAGCCATGCACAAGGAGACCTGCTTGATCTTTAAAAGCCAAAAATTTATAAGCAAAAGTTCACAGTCAGCTCAATACTTTATCAGCTGCAGCCATTCCTAGCTCCATCCTGAAAGATACATTGAGCAAAGCAATGGCAAGGATACTAAGATTTTAGAGGGAATGTTACACTTGAATGACCATGTATTCATATGCAGTTTTCTGTATTCAGTACTTCTCAGCCTATATGACATTGTCTTTTGCTGTTGCCATTATTCACCAG
The DNA here is from genome assembly GCF_965183815.1 of Platalea leucorodia. Classification (NCBI taxonomy): domain Eukaryota; kingdom Metazoa; phylum Chordata; class Aves; order Pelecaniformes; family Threskiornithidae; genus Platalea; species Platalea leucorodia. The sequence goes on along the minus strand of NC_138824.1, from coordinate 36,322,040 downwards.
GAGTAACAGAAGTTGCAGAATTTGTTATAGAAAGCCTATGTAAGGACACAAAACCAGAAACGCCTATAAGTTGGCTTTGCATAATGGCGTTCTATTTCAAGTTCGAAATGCAGCTGAGAAATGTATTTAACTAACCATAGAGTTTATGTTCTGAACAACATAACACAACTTGTTCACAACTGTTCACTCTTCACTGTGAACAGAGAAGGCCTCGTGGGTGATGTGACAGTTGGAGGCCATCTTGGGCATAGTGATCATGAAATGATAGAGTTTTCGATTCTTGGAGAAGTAAGGAGGGGAGCCAGGGATCCAGGAAACTATTGGCCTGTCAGTCTGACCTTGGTGACAGGGAACGTTATGGAGCAGATGATCCTGAGTGCCATCATGAGGCATGTACGAGAAAACCAGGTGATCAGGCTCAGTCAGCATGGGTTTATGAAAGGCAGGTCCTGCTTGACTAACCTGATCTCCTTCTATGACAAGGTAACACACTTAATGGATGAGAGAAAGGCTGTGGGTGTTGTTTACTTGGACTTTAGTGAGGCCTTTGACACGGTTTCCCACAGCATTCTCCTGGAGAAATTGGCTGCTCATGGCTTGGACGAGTATACTCTTCATTGGGTAAAAAAACTGGCTGTATGGCTGGGCCCAAAGAGTGGTGGTAAATGGAGTTAAATCCAGTTGGTAGCCAGTCACATGTGGTGCTCCCCAGGGATCAGTACTGGGACCAGTTCTGTTTAATGTCTTTATCAATGATCTGGACAAGAGGATTGAGTGTACTCTCAGTAAGTTTGCAGATGACACCAAGTTGTGCAGGAGTGTTGATCTGCTGGAGGGTAGGAAGGCACTACAGAGGGATCTGGACAGGCTGGATCAATGGGCTGAGGCCAACTGTATGAAGTTCAACAAAGCCGAGTGCCGGGTCCTGCACTTGGGTCACAACAACCCCATGCAACGCTACAGGCGTGGGGAAGAGTGGCTGGAAGAACTGCCTGGCAGAAAAGGACCTGGGGGTGTTGGTTGACAGCCACCTGAACATGAGCCAGCAGTGTGCTCAGGTGGCCAAGAAGGCCAATAGCATCCTGGCTTGTATCAGGAATAGTGTGGCCAGGAGGAATAGGAAAGTCATTGTTCCCCTGTTCTAGGCAGTGGTGAGGCCGCATCTTGAATACTGTGTTCGGTTTTGGACGCCTCACTACAAGAAAGACATTGAAGCGCTCGGGTGTGTCCAGAGAAGGGCAACGAAGCTGGTGAAGGGTCTAGAGAACAATTCTTATGAGGAGCAGCTGAGGGAGCTGGGGTTGTTTAGTGTGGAGAAGAGGAGGCTGAGGGGAGACCTTATTGCTCTCTACAACTGCCTGAAAAGGGGTTGTAGCAAGGTGGGTGTTGGTCTCTTTTCCCAAATAGCAAACAATAGGATGAGAAGAAATGGCCTCAAGTTTCACCAGGGGAGGTTTAGGTTGCATATTAGGAAAAATTTCTTCACTGAAAGGGTAGTCAGGCACTGGAACAGGCTGCCCAGGGAAGTGGTTGAGTCCCCATCCCTGGAGGTGTTTGAAAGATGTGTAAATGCGGTGCTTAGGGACATGGTTTAGTGGTGGACTTGGCAGTGCTAGGTTAACGGTTGGACTTGATGATCTTAAGGGTCTTTTCCAACCTAGACTGTTCTGATTCTATTCTATATATTGTCTACTTGACATTTTGGACCCAAAAATTCAGAAGGAACATGTAAGATTTTAAAGCAAGGGCTCCTAAATCACCAGCTTCCAGTACAACATAACAATTAATACACCTTTTAGTGTGCCATCTAAAACTAAATATGACAATTAAAAATCAGAAAAAGGAAAGAATAACACAGTCATAACAGTAATTCAGTGCATGCCTTGTCTTTTATTATTTCTGTGGATTTGTTTTGTCTTAAACATACTTCATACTTAAAGAACAGATATTTACAAATGCACATGTACATTACAGCTACTATAATAATTGATTTCATTCACAAAAACCGCCTTACCATTTTGAAATATTCAGAGGATTTTATATGTTTAAAACAGACCTAGTGGAGATGGACATCAACTATGACTATATCTGGATATGCTCAGTCTTTGAGTTAGGTTGGAAATGTAAGACACTGACCACATAAAAAGACTTAGTTCTACCATAAATCTGATAGTAAGCACAATAAAAAGACAAGCATATTTGAATTTGAATTAGTAATTTAAAGGAGGAGCATAACTTATGGGTAGACTCGATGATCTTAAGGGTCTTTTCCAACCTTGACAATTCTATGATTCTATGATACCAAATCTGTATTTTTTAATCTCAAATTACACCACTTTTCAAGTAAATTACCTATTTTCACTGGACTAATTTACTGCAATTGAAGCACTGTTTATGACAAACTAGTCCAAACCACGAAACACCATCATATTATTAGGCATACTAAAAATCATACTGTTAAATATGATCACCACTCAGTACAGGTAAGGACTACTGGTTGTAACCGATATCTCCTATTCGCAGGTAAGGCTGAAAGAGTAACTGATCTTTCAGTTAAATAGCTGAAAACATTTAGAAAATGATATCTGAATGCCAAATAAATTTAGTATTTTCATTCTTTTCTGTACAAGTGAAAAATAATTAACTCTCCACATGGAATTTTACATATTAGCCATATTTGTTATTTAGGGTTATTATGGGGCAAAACAAAAACAAAAAGAAATAGCATACTAATTTCTCAAAAATTATGACGTTGCTTTTACTTATTTGGAATACAGACAACCTGCAGACAACTTCAGATCAAGTCTTTGTCCTGTTTTAAGATTACATTTCTCATCAAAACCATGTGTTGGTATTGAGCATATGGACTTTTGATGAGGGAAGAAAAAGTGAATACTGGAAAAGCAAGACATTTCTGTGATTTCTGTTGAAGTCTTTCACTTTTTTTAAGAAGTGGAAAATACAATTTGCCGAGGGAGTCAGCACTTTTTTTTTTCCCCTTCCCCTTTTTTAGGTGAGGGTGTGAACCTTCAAGCTAAAGAATAATGCTTATGTGCTTGCTCTCTGGATACATTACTATTTCAGCATTTATAATATATGAAGTGAAGCAGTTCTGTCATGAAGAAACAATAATTCAAATTGCCCTTTACTATGGAGCGACACAACTTTTCTGCAGGTTGAGAATCCCAAAACTTAAATGAAATCTTCATCTGAATCAAGGGCAAAAAATGGCCTATATTTTCTCATACCTCTGGAAAAGCCCTTTAACTAACATCTTGTAGTGTACCCTGGGCACAGCCTGAGCCGTTGGACAACAGGAGCAGATCAGCATAATAATTTCTCCTCCATCTCTGTGAATTCAATTTTTGGGCAGGATCAGGGAAATCCAGCTTAAGAAAATTGAATTTACTAAATTCAACTGGACTCAGAAAACAGTTTAAAGACTGTACACACAACAGCAATTTCTATACGTATTTGGGGTCTGGCATTTGTAGACCTTGTCTGCCCTTTACAATTTTGTTTCCTTTTGCTGAAATGTCAAAGACAGCTTTTTGAAAGGCCTATGACTTAGGCATGCTCATGAAAGTAAATTCTCAAATTAAAGTGTATTTATTTCCTTTGCAGGTTCAGCTGAAAATAATATTCTTTTTTGTCTGTTCTTTGACGTTATACAGTGCTGCATATTATTAACCAGTTGTTAGATTTTGTTTTTTCCTCAAAAACATGCATAGCTACATTTTGTCAAAGAGCTTGTATAAGAAACACAGTAGTAATGAAACAAAAATGTGACCCCTCCAGTGAGAAAATAAAACCCCAAAACACTATATTTTTCTTTCCCATGAAGAAAACAGATTATTTTACTACAAAACAATATAAAATAGTGCCTTTATTGCATGTATTCTACCCATCATTGTATAGCACAAGTACATATAGTTATCAAAAATATCAGTATTGAGCAAGTTTTAATTAATGTTCTTGTTAAACAAAGCATCAAACAATAGCTCTTTTACTTCACAAGCATTAGATTAGTTTCCAAGGGAATTACCAAGGTGCTCATAATTTAAAGGTGAATTCACAATTTACTGTGTATTAGTAGATCTATTCACTATGAGTATGGGTTTGTTTTCTTGCTCTGTAATGGAAATCTTTCTTCTCTTAGGCTGCATTTTGTTTTAATTAAAAAAAAAAAAAAAAAAAAAGTTGCTCCACACAGACTGCCCCAGAAAACAAATAAAATTGCAACCTTTGGATAATTCTTTGTCCTTTGTGGGGTTTCGTTTCCTTTGAAGTCTATTCAGTTCAAGTTTTGCTGCTGACAGTTAAAACATGGTACAGCTCTGATCAGAACAGATTACCAGCCAACCTTTCATATTCTGTTCCCCTTATTATCCTGATACTTGTCATCATGTTTTTCCCATATCCTTTTCACAGTCGCCTATTCTGTGTACAGCTACGCACATTGTTACATCGCTGTGCTTCATTCAGTAGCCCTGCTGTGATAGTTTGGCCCTCAAAGGGAAAATAATGGTACTGAAATTTATGTCCATTTGGTTAAGCCATTTACCATTATGTTTTGTGGTTTACTGTAGAGATGAAAGCCAGGGGAAAATAGTATTAAGATGGAATAGACAAAATGTTCTTGTGCTGTGACAAGCCTTCAAAGGAAGGCTACAAACCAGAAGGATTATTTTGTTGATTACAACGTACTCCAAGTGTCATTGTGTAACACCTCTAGTCACTAAGTACAGTACCTTACACCCATCAAAGTGATAAAAATATCTTGTATTATAAGATTAGATAAAAGCACAGCAAGCAAAAAAGTACAGTATTTTATTAGGTTTGTTAAGTTTACCTGTCTTAGAAGCTTTAAAAAAATCCTTTCATAAAGGCTTATTAGTCTTCAGTTCCCATTTTTCCTGTCATTATGAGGAACAATGTCTCTTCGGAGAAAGGCATGAAAGAATGATTATTCTTGGCAGTGCATTGATACATCCCATCTCACAATACTTGGTCCAATACAGTGCATGCAAGGAAGAAGGAAGAGGAGAGAAAACAAGGATTGCGTGTGTCTATGTGTGGGTAAGTAAAGTGAACCAGTGTGATTTATACTTACAAACCTCAGAAAGCACAATATTCTGTTGCTATAATGCAGATATAAGTACATGTTTCAGTAAAATAAAGTTACCTTTAAAGGAACTTTATTATAGAATAACTGAGAGGGAAAGTAGTATCTACTTACTATCTCCTGGAAGTGAGTAAATAACTTCCCACAAAATTATGATCAGTTTTCTTTACCTATACATGCTGGAAGTCTGTATACTGCAGAAGATGGGATTAAAACCAGAGGGTTACAGTAAGTAGAGGTGTTTTCTCTTTCACAAATCTGTATTTGTGTCAACATTTCAAATCTAAAAGTATTAGGACTCTGTTGCATCTGGCAAAAATCTCACTTCCAGCTGAAGTCTGGTGTAATAATGTTTCTCTAACTGGAAAAAAAAAAAAAACAAAACAACAACCAAAAAAACCCCCAAACCCCTCCAAAATCACCATATCTCTGCACTCTGATAAAAATCAGACAGTTTTTATTTGTAGAAAATTGTTTTATTTAAAAAGCTGCAGAGAACTCTGCTGAGGAAAAAGAAACCTCTGAGTTTTCGAAATCTGTATTTTTCATTCCTGTAATATATAAGCTTTCTCTTCCAGAAGCAGTTATAAATTCTGAATTTCAGACAGTGCCCCAGAAAACAAAAAAAAAGAAACAAAAAACCCACAAGGTAAACAAACAAGCAAACAAACAAACAAACAACAAACATGTTTTAGTGCTTTCAACTATCTGCTTTGCTTTCTCTGTTCAGCCCTGTGTTTTTCCTGCTCAGTTGCTCAGTAACAAAATATCCATTCACACTAAGTGCTAACAGGCTCATGCCAAGCCTTCCAGTTAGATTTGTCTGCTATAATTCACTATCATTCAAATATATGTGTATACATATATAGATATATATATATGCAAGCAAATAAACTCTGTAGGATCGGAAAAGATTATTTAATTATCAGCCTCTCTAGTGTAACTCTCTACAATTGCAGAATAACTCACTTCCTTACTCCACCACTATTTTGTTCCTTTAAAGTTGTGTTTGTTTTTGTTTTGTTTTGTTTTTTTCTGAAATACATTCAATATATGTTACAATCCCATCTTTGAAAATCTAAATCACCAGTTGGATGCTTTTACTTCTCAGAAATTGGTTTTCTAAGATTCTTATTTCACTTTGATGAGGCTTTGGGAATAATCATGTGTGTTCTATGCACATATTAATAGAATTTATTTTCCTCTTTTATATATTCCTTCATTATTAAAAAAGATCAATTTGCAAAAAAGGTTATTTAACCTCTGGAAAGCCTGAGAGACAGTAAAACTATTAAAATTCTATTATTCAGAGTATGCTGTGATTCTTCTGTGGTGCACTGTAACTCATGAAAGCATTGCAACAGGGTCAGGACCAGAGAACAGTTTTGTTGAGGACATGACCAGGAGATTCCAAGATCCACTTATCCAGTTTCAGATCCCGCCTGAGGAAAGATCTTTGATAGACAATTTCCATTGTCAATCTACATTTTAGGGGGTGGCTCTTCTGATTAAACCTCCCTGTGTACAGATCATTTCCTTTAGCTGTATGCAGGAGCTAGGATTTATCCCTTTAAAGGAGTAAATGGTTAAAGGCTTATGAATAGAAACTACTTGAAAATGTATCCCGAAGGCCTTCTTTTTTATATTGTTTTCTAAGCAAGGATTTCAAACAGACAGATATTATTTTCTTATACTTAATATGCTGGTAAGTAATGTAACTTCTATGTTAATATCAGTTTTAAAATCTTTATGCTATAGAAATGATAGGAAATGATACCATAAGAAAAAAGTTCAATGCTCCTCTCCTCTCCTCTCCTCTCCTCTCCTCTCCTCTCCTCTCCTCTCCTCTCCTCTCCTCTCCTCTCCTCTCCTCTCCTCTCCTCTCCTCTCCTCTCCTCTCCTCTCCTCTCCTCTCCTCTCCTCTCCTCTCCTCTCCTCTCCTCTCTCCTCTCCTCTCCTCTCCTCTCCTCTCCTCTTTGACAGTGCTAGTTTTTTTTTAAACTAGGTTTCTGGGAAAAAACAATAACAAAACAAAAAAGCAAACACCCCCCCAAAAAAAAAAACCACAAGAAAAAAGCTCTTTTTGAAGGATTCAGATAATAATGCCAGTAACCATCCATTTTGCTTTTACTTGAAATAACTGTGACAGAACTGGGTGTTTATAGCAATCTAGTAACTGGCACAGCTACCACCTCCGAACGTGCCCCTTGAAACAAAAAGAATATTATTTTTAACTAAGTTCAGTGGGTTGCAGGTCATGCTCAATGTTAACAGAAGTTGTTGGAACTTATTCTCAACCTTGCCAGAATACAGAATACATAAATAATGCCATCGTGTCGTTTGAGATATTAGATGCTTCGAGACAGGTAAAGCCAAAATTTACTTGGAGTGCAAAGTCCCAGAAGTCATGCATTTAGTTTGCTGCTTTTCTTTTTTTTCTTTTTTCTGCCCTTGCATCTATCTTCCTAGTTAGTAAAGAGTTAATAGTAACTAGAGAAAAGAGTTTAATCTTCATATGTTTGCTAATAAGACCACTGGTCTGCAGCACGTTCCATGTGGCATGGCATAAACTGTGCTATCCACCCAGAAAAATCCTATAATTTGTGTCAGATGTGTAGCACCTCAGAAATATGCCTTCCTGCCCTGCAGTCTCCATGGAAACATTGTCGTTCAAACAAAGCACCTGCTTAATCAATAAGATTAAGGATGGATGGGGCTGTGAGCAATCTGGTCTAGTGGAAGGTGTCCCTAACCATCACGGCGGGGTGGAACTAGGGGATCTTTAAGGTCCCTTCCAACTCAAACCATTCTATAATTCTATGATTCTATAATAATATCAAAGTAAAAGCTAAGTAAGGTATTGTGAAAAGTTGCAACAAGATATAAAAGTAAAATAAATGTGTGTATTTTTCCCACCTTTGAAGCATAACTCTGTAAGCAGTAACTTCTTCAGGATTTGTCAATCTGCCAAAATCACTTCTAACTTTCTTGCCATCCTTTTGTTAGGGCTTTATTTCTTCATAGAATCAATGAATGTGATATATAGTGTGTGCCTTAAGGGCTGAATTAAAAAGTGTTCACTCCTCTGCATATTTTAGAGAATATGAACTTGAGAAGAGTTGTCTCTCAACACCAAATCATCACTGAACATGCAAAATCATAGAATCATAGAATTATAGAATCATTTAGGATGGAAAAGACCCTTAAGATCATCAAATCCGACCATTAACGTAGCACTGCCAAGTCCACCACTAAACCATATCCCTAAGGACCACATGTACATATTTTTTAAATACCTCCAGGGATGGAGACTCAACCACTTCCCTGGGCAGCCTGTTCCAATGCCTGACTACCCTTTCAGTGAAGAAATTTTTCCTAATATCCAACCTAAACTTCCCCTGGCGCAGCTTGAGGCCATTTCCCCTCGTCCTATTGCTTGTTACTTGGGAGAAGGGACCGACCCCCACATCGCTACAAGCTCCTTTCAGGTAGTTGTAGAGAACAAGAAGGTCTCCCCTCAGCCTCCTCTTCTCCAAACTAAACAACCCCAGCTTCCTCAGCCGCTCCTCATAGGACTTGAGCTCTAGACCCTTCAGCAGCTTCGTTGCCCTTCTTTGGACACGTTTTAGCACCTCGATGTCCTTCTTGTAGTGAGGGGCCCGACACTGAACATTGTATTTAAGGTGCTGAATGAATTAATGTTGAATCATGAATCCTCCTGTCAGAATACTGCCTAGGAAGATAAACATTTTGCAAATGGTAGGTTTGGAGTTTGACCTACCAAACATAATGTCAACATCAGGAAAGGGATGCTTTTGCATCCCTTCTTGCAACTGTCAAATGAAGCCATTGCTTCCCACAAGAAGTCTCTTTCTGTTTTTCTTCTTGATAATTATTTCTAGTGACACATTTTTCCCCTGGGCTTCACCATAACTGATTAAGGGTAATCAGCAAGAAGTACCAAGAAACATGTATTTGTGACTGAACTCAGTGAAGATGGGACTATGACATTGTTGTGATTTAGGGCTAACTTGCCTTATATGATATTGAAAATGATCGTTTCTCTCACCTGCCTGCTGCTTAGTCACCCAATACAGTCTTTAGCTTCCCTAACCTTAATACATGGAATATATGAGAGCCAAATATTTTGAAATTAGTAATTATTTACATGTTTTAGCAAATTATTTTTTCCTAAGAATAAATAAGGACTAATTGTGATATAAAGATGTACTAGGCTGACCTTGTCTGGTTGCCAGAAGCACACCAAGCCACTCTCTCACTCACCCTCGAAGAACAAAATACAATAAAAAAGCTCATGGTTGAGATAAACACAGGGAGATCACATACCAGTTACCATCACTGGCAAAACAGACTCACTTTGGAAAAATTATTTCCATTTCATTTATTAACATTTCAAATGGTTAGAAACAAAGACAAATTAAAAAAAACACCTTCCTCCCACCTCCCTTTTTCCCCATGCTCAACTTCATTTTTTCATGCCCAACTCCTCTTTCCCCTGCCCCCGCAAAGTGGTGCAAGGAGCATGGGGAACAGAGGGCTGTGGTTAGTTCATAACTGAACAGTGGTCAGTTCTCTCTTCCTCTCCTTCCTCACACTTCCTCATCACACTTTTCCTTTGCTCCAGCATGGGTCCTTCCCATGGGCCATAGTTCCTTCAAGAAATATCTACGTGCTCTGGTGAGGTTAATACCAAGACTAATGTTATCCTGGGCTGCATTAGGCAAAATATTGCCAGCAGGTCGAGGGAGGTCATCCTTCCCCTCTACTAAGCACGGGTAAGGCCACACCTGGAGTACTGCGTCCAGTCCTGGTCTCTGTACTACAAGATAGACATGGACATACTGGAGAGTCCAACGAAGGGCCACCAAGATGATTAAGGGTCTGGAGCAGCTCACATATGAGGAAAGGCTTACAGAACTGGGACTGCTCAACCTGTAGAAGAGAAGGCTCAGCAAGGATCTCATCAATGCATATAAATATCTGCAGGAAGGGTGCAAAGAGGACAGAGTCAGACTCTTTTCAGTGATGCTTAGTGACAGGAACAGAGGCAATGGATACAAACTGAAAGACAAGAGGCTCCATCTGAATGTCAGGAAACACTTTTTTCCTGTGAGGGTGACTGAGCACTGGCACAGGTTACTCAGGGAGGTTGTGGAGTCTCTCACATTGGAGATATTCAAAAGCTGTCTGGACACGATCCTGCACAACCAGCTCTAGGTGCCCCTACTTGAGCAGGGGGGTTGGCCCAGATGACGCCCAGAGGTGTCTTCCAACCTCAGGCACTCTGTGTTTCTGTGAAAGTACCAAATCCACCTTGCTCCATACTGACAGTGCTGAAGACATCTACTATTTTCAACTGTGTGATTTTAGTGTTCAGGGTTTGGTGCCCTGCCTAGGAAATCTTTTCACAAATAGGGCCTTAGCACACCAGAAAATCAGGACTGTCTAAAGTGTCTCAAGTTGGGTACATAAAACTGAAGCATCAAAAAATACTTGTTACTTTGAACTGTAAAACCTGATATTATTGAATTAGAAAATGTCTGCCTCAATGAAAAAGATCTTCCAGAGGGAAATGGCTGTTGACGAAAAATCTTTGAAGTGAAATCTTCCCCCATCTACATAAGATTTGAAATAATTTACCCACTTCAGTGAAAACTCTAATTATATAGTATGAATTCCTACATCAAAAAGCCAAGCAATTAATCAAGCCTATTACTAACTCTTCAAGCCACCCCAGCTGTATGTGAAGGAGGTGTGAAAAATTAAAGTTCAGTAATCTAAAAAAAATACTCCAGCTTTATTCCTTCCTTTGTTGGCTGGGAGTAGTTGTGGAGGATTCACAGTAGTATTCACTCTGTGGGTGATTTTTGAGATGGGTTTTTCTGATTTAAACGCAAATTGTATTCTAAAATTAAAATACAGGTTGGATTTGGCATTTTCTGTGCCAAGAATTTTCTGAATCAGACATACCAAGTAAGCTCCAGTGATTTTCTGAGTCACTTATGTTTTTAGTATTTTTTATAATTAAAGCTTTTGAGAGACTCAGTTCTAAGCAGCTGCACTAGACTAACTAGCAGGTGCTCATGCCTCCACTTGAATTAGTTTCTGTCCTACTGTGATAGCTATCTGGGCTGGAGCAAAAATAGCATCTGTGAGTGAACACAGGACAGATCATTGTCTTTTCTGAACCCATCTACCAAAGAATGTGTAATCTCATTTCAATCCATGCATCAGTTTGTATAGTAAGGAAAGAAGAAACCAGAGATGCTTGAGAGTATTCAAAATATGCACACTTACCTGTGGGAACAAGGTGGTTTAGCTTAAAGTGTCCTATTGTTTCTGTTTAAGTATATATAGTATAAATTCTGTGGTATTAACTTACCATTACAGATTGGTTGTTTTTCATAGATATTAAAAGCAAATGAGTCTTAAGGAAGAATACGAAAGAGAAAAAAAAAACCTTTTGGAGTGAAGTAAAAGGTAAAGGGTATTCCAGGTGTGAAGAACAGTTTTGGAAAATACCTGAAAGATTTGAGGAAAAACAGATAAGATAGCAATAGAAACAAAATCCTGAAATACAAGCAACAAATAAAGTGTCAATGGCTGAACTAAGGACAAATGTTTGAGTAACAAGAATGGTTGAAGTGGAGGGGTGAGTGGAAAACATAAAGGACAAAGAGCATTGTGGAGCATATTATGTAAGTAAGAACATAAAAGGCATGTCACTGATCATCAGACTGAGTATGACAAATAAAGGATGAAGAGATGGGAGAAACAGATTTTTAAAGAATATTTAGACAAAGGTTAAGGAAACAAAATATTAAGAGCAAAGGTGAGAGCTGAAGAAGTAGAACATCAAAATCATAAGACTGCATATGAGAGAAAAGAATAAGTGAAGCAGATGAAAGTTGAGACAGAAGTTCAGGAGGGAAAACTGAAGAGAGTGAGAGCCATGTATGGAAATGAATGTGAAAATAATAAGACACGATTCCTTTCAATAAAATAGAAAAAATGGAATTATAAAAGTACAAAGGTGTTGAATATAACCTCTACAACAACTATCATTGCGTTTAGGACATTCACCTTTCCATCCAGAAGGAGAGCCACTGGTCGTCTGTTTTGCTTGAAGTCTCGTACCCCTGATCTATCAGATGGCATTTGATAGTTAGGATCTGGTAAAGATGTTTCTCATCATTGTCTCTGATTTCTGTTTTGTCTTTCTCAACAAATTGGTTGACCTAGTTTGTAAAGAGGAATTTGGCACGACTATCTGAGCTTCTTGTTTTCTCTTTCTTCAGTCAGCTCTTTCCCTCTCCTACTCATGAAACTGCTGATCATCCAAGCCTTTGTCTGAGCACAAATAATTTATATGTTCTTCTGGGTTGGTTCTTCTCCCATTCCCCTAGCCCTTGATAACTCCCTTCTTTATGGAAGAAGATCCCATAATCATTGCTAATCTTTTTGTAATTTATTATATAAAAAAGTTTTCTGTACACCCAATATCTTATATATAGACTCTTCTGCTTCATCTTTCCCTCATGTTTTAGACAACTTGATAATAAATACACTAATTAGAGCAAACCAAAAGAACGAACCCAGCTTTCAAACACTAGGCCATTCATCACTGCTGATGGAAGTTTCTTCAAACTCTTTTTAAAGATCCCCACTGAGGAAAACTCCACAGCTTCCACAGGTACATTCAGACTAAATTTAGCATCTGAACATGAAAGTAAATTGGCTGAAGAACTGTATTTTGGGTTTGTCTGCTGCCCTCAGCAGTTTTAGAGAACCCTGCTACTTGTTGCAATAGTGATTTTGTTTACATGCCAAATTTGCAAGTGTTAATGGTTTCAAAGTTCTAGGAAATACATGCACAGCACAAAGAAAAACTAGGGCTCCCTTAAAACATCTGAATATTGGCACACAGAACTGAAACATTCAAAATTGTCAATCATTTTGAATTACTAAGATTGACAGTATTGAAAATACAGCCCCCGGTAAAAAAAAAAAAAAAAAAAAAAAAATCTTCCAGGAGAAAATGGTGGTTGATGGCAAAGCTTTGGCCACTAGAATAATTTATCCATCCAATGAATTCTCTTATTATTAATTATGCAGCACATGTACATCAGAGAACCACACAATTAATCAAGCCAGTTTCTATAACCTCAAGTTGTTCCAGCTGCATGTGGGGTATCACTATTTTTAACATTACAAAGTTTGTGTCTAACCAAACTCTTTCTTGAAGCAATTTCAGCCTTTATCTGTTTTTCTTGAGTCCTACACTTGAAAAACATATTATTGCCTTCCTCTCCGTGTCAGCTTTCAATGAACATGAATATAGTTTATCATGTCCTTCTTTAGTTTTCTATGGAAAATGATGCCAGTTCTTTCCATCTTTCTTTGTACCTTGTCTTTCCTAGACCGTTCCTGTACTTTCTCTTGGGATTGTCTTCTCTTCATATAATTTTTAAAAGGTAATGCTCAAAATGTTGGAAATTTTACTCCTTATGTTTTACATGATAAAACACTGTTCATACATCCTAATAGGTGCCTTAGAATGTTTGCCTCTTTCTGCTAACTACCTCATCAATAGTCTACTATTCAAATAGGTAATTAGTCTGTTTAAGCTTATGAAAATGCACATGTCCCTACTCAATTTTATCCCTATTTTCCAGTCCATTTCCCCAATTTATGGAAATAATTTGAAATTCTAATCCTGTCTTTCAGCATCCTAACTGTCCGGCACTGTTTCATGTCATCTGCAATGATAATCATGCTCTCTGTTTCATCAAACAGGTCATTATTGAAACATTGGATATTTTAGTTTGATGTTTGATAGGGTATCATTATTTATCATTATTTTGAAACTAGGGAGAGAATTCTTTATTACTATTGCACTACAGACTTCCATGCCAAACTACTTCAGACAAAGTGCACAGAAAAAGCATATACTTGATGTGGGTTTATAAAATGGAAAGGGCTAGATACATATTTGAAAGCTATCAAGTTTCCTCCTGTCACCTGAAGCAACTGATGTTCTTCAAAGACCACAAAGCATGTAGTAACATAATAAGTTTGTAATATTCTCAGGGAAAAAAAAAAAAGTAGAGAGAATATATAATGCTGATACTATAACAGTAGTTAGCTAAAAGAAGAGCTTGTGTTACGAGTTTATTACACTGAACAGTTTGAAAATGTGCCTGCAAATTTCCTAAAGCATTTTCTATATTTAATGCTTTGTTTTACTAGAATATTAGAAAAGAAAAGAAGTAAAATTTAAATAATTAAACAAAAATACTTTGGGTGAGACAGATTAAGAAAAGAAAGGAGCTGACTATCAGTTTCCCTTATACTCATTGAATCTTTACATGTGGGACCTTTCCTTGCAGTCTTTTTCTCTAATAGAAATATGTGGGTGCTTCAAGCAACAAACTCTACTTTATCTCCTCTTGGTATCTGAGAAAATAATTTTGTCACATCAGATTTGACAGTGTATCTGCTTTCTTCTATTCTTAGGCATCTCTTAGACTGGTAGTCATGCCACCTAATAGTACATATCTATAAAGTCCTGTGTATATCTCAATTAGTCACCCTAAGCTCTATATTCAGTCACTCAATGCATATTCAATGGAAAGAAACCTATGCTTATAGAGCAAATCATAAAACTATTTTGATGTCTGCCTTAGGACATTCTGATTAATTTCTTCCCTTTGACTGTAAAAGGAGTCTTCATGATTAGTTCTGTATCACAGATATCAGCACTTCTTCAGATGAAACCTTTTCCTCTATTTTTTCATCAAGTTTCCTATTTGCAACTCCTCTCTCCTCTTTCTCTCTCTCTCTCTCCACCCTTGTACCTATCCTGCCCTCAAGTCCAGAATTACCTCCTGGCACACTCAGATGCCATTAGGGGAGGAAACATTTCTGCTCTCTTTTGGCATTCCAGCTGATCCAGAGTGAATATCTCAGGATAAGCAAACAACCAGACATCTCTTTTCTTGTCACCTTTTTACTAACATTTACAGAATTCACACAGTAAACTTACAACAAATAAATAAAACAGATAGATACTGTGCCATGGTGCTCTTAACTAGAAATGACTGCTACAATTTTTTGCATGTTTTATTTCCAGTTGAAATATGAGAACTAGTGGGAACAAAATAAAACACATTCACAAATCCATTTAACTAAAATAATGAAATTGGAGGAAAGTATCTAATAAAAAGTAATGATAGTGACTTTATAGCCGTAAGAAGCAACTTTTGCAACACAGTAAGTGATTTTATGCCTTTAAGTTTGGATGCTGACAAGAACATTCATGAATATTTCACGGGTTTCCATAACGTATCACCTATGATGGAGAAGTTCCTTTTGCTGGCAGTTACAGAATTTGAACAATTCTCACCAATTTTATGTTGATCACTTATGCATGACTGGCTTGTGTCAGATGTAGCAACTAGATTGTAACAATATGAATAAAGAGTATCATAATTTTTTTTTCCCTCTGGGTATGCTTTTTACAGTGTCTTTTAAAAATAAAATAGTCTAGGAGACATCTCACAATTATTAAATAAAAAATTCAAAATAACAAAGAAAAGCCAGCCCCACACAGATTGTGCAAGCAGTAAGGTGTAATTCGGGAAATACAAAATTTAATTTATCTTTTGTTGCTAAATCATATGGAAAGATTCACAGAGGAAAGATAAGTAGTTTTCAAACCTTTTCAATCTGCAGACCAAGCATATTCTGCACTGCAGACATACCTCTCTCTAAGCTAATGAAAGTCTATTGAAAATGGGCTTGTTTTAAAAAAATAATAACAATTAAAGTTTGTGGCCCCTTAGAATCAGTCCAGAGCCCATGCTCTGCAGAAGTGACTAATGGCAGTAGTTGGGTGTTTCAGCAATATAAACACTGTCAAGGAAATGTTATTCACTCAGTCCCCCAAAATGATAAAACCTGAACGCCTGAGGCAAATTGATCACAATAAAAGTAACGCTGAAAGGCACGTAGTCCAGACGAAGAGATGTTCTTAAGAAAATGCAAATGAAAATAGTTGAACAGCTTCCATTATCAGCAAGAAAATGTTATAAATATCTCTTTCAAAGTAATTGATCGTACAAAGTTCAGCATTCAATCAAGATTCGATAAGTGTCTCTAAAATTATACAAAATCTTAACATACTCATAGTCCCAAACATCTCTGAAATACAAGTTCAAGATGTGTTTCAGGTGTACAGTTCCTATTTCAAACATGAGTGGCTGATTACTCAGCTTCATTCATTGCAAGCCAGCTGTCAAAAAGAAAGATTGTTGAAGTCAGATCAGAAATATCTTGGTTCTCTCAGCCAGATTGAATGTCAGCTGTTTTCCAAAGCAATGAAATTAATAAAAATGATTCTGTGGTAGAGGCAAGCAATGCAGTAAGCTTGGATGCCTTCTTGTTCACTAATCACTCAGTGTCAAAGAGACAAATAAAGGTCTGCTTCATTGGGTGTTCCAGCTGATCGCCCTTGCATAACCTGTACTTACGTAGCTTGGTTGGTTGGTTGGTTCCCAAAAGCTCATTAGAAAACTTTGTGCAGGATACGATTTCCAACATGTTAGCTCTTGGTAAAGCTAGCCATAATAAATTAACAAAAAACATTGTTTTGTATTTAACTTAATTACATTCAATTATTAAATTAAATTAAATTAAATTATTAAATTTAATGTCAATCTAACATCTGAAGTAAATAGCAATGTTCAATTTATTCTGGAATTTGCTTATGTTGCTAGATGTGTTGTGTGAAAAATTAATGTCATTTTCATCCTTTGCCAGAAACATCACTAGTTCTGACTGTACTATTTTTTTTCTTGGACATATCAGTGGAAAAATCAGTTTTGGAAGTACTTTCATAGCACATCACTCTCAGAGCCCTTTAAATTTCTTTTGTTTCCAGATTTCCTGTAAAAACTATGATTGCCTCTGATACTTTAGTACTCCTGTTTTTTTCCTTCTGGGACAACTGGATTGGACACAAATTTCCTCGCATAGTTTATAACCCAAAGCATCCTTATATTTCTTCCCTGTTTTTTGAATCAGACTTTTTTGGCAGCTGCAGTTTACTGTTTTATATCTGTAGGTTTGTTCTGTTAATTTCTCTTCCTTTTATGTTATTTCAGTTTCCCACAATTTACTTTTTTGTTTCTTTTGCTTTGTGGGTTTTTTTTTTTTTGTTTCATTTAAATGCTGCTTAATATTTGGTCATGCTCTTCTTTCTACTGTCTTTTCTCCAGATTGAAATGTCATCTGTGTAGACCTCAGTAACCTATATGACATCGAATATGTGTTGCATTTTTTGGTAAAACACCTTGTGTATTGAACGCAGCCCAAATGGCAGTTTGAGAAACTGTTTCCCAAAGGGGCTGTTGAATGTGCACAAATATATCATCTGTTTTTCTAAGGGCAGCTAGCATAGGCATGGTGATGTACAAAGCATAAAATTATATATATATTTGGCATCAGCCATCAGCTCCTGAACATCTCCCCTTTGAAAGCAGAAGAAAATCTTAACAAACATACTTCATTCTTTTGGTTTTTGTTTACAAGATGAGAATTCTGTCAAAAATCTGTCAATTTTGACAATTTTTCCTACAATGGCCAACAACTTCTAGTAGTTTGATACACAGTGATTTCCAGAGCAATATTCACATTCTATCCTTGCACAGAGGAACTGTGGCAAGGTATGAAATGGGAGACATTTAGCCTTCTTCACGACTCTTCTAGATTGCCATATTTCTCAATATTTGGAAGAGTTATTTGGACAGTTCCTCAGGTGTGACATTTCCTGATTCTTTGCAGTGAATGTACTCTTTATTAGGCACAGGGTATGAAATATTTTCATTTCAATAAAATTTCTTTTAATATGAAAAATCATCCAATACTGGCACATTATAAGTTGCACATATACATTTTTTCATACATATAATTAATATATTCCTTTAATGAAATTAAGCTCATAATTGTCAGTTCTGAGTTTTTCCTTTTTTTGTTCTTTTTTCCCTCCCAAATTTATCTATCACTGGTGGTTCACAGACTCATTTTTCCCTTGGATTTCCACCTTAAAAGTAAAAATGTTTGATTTACTTTCTGGTCAGTAGCACATTCATCTTCTGCCTGTAGTATTGTTCTTCATTCTAATGAAAAATTCCTCTAAGCTAATTGGACTGCTATGTTATGAGATTGCTGGTCTTTGCAAATGTCTCAAAATAATCTAATAAATTCTCATGCTTATATTGTGTTTCACAATGCTTGTATTTTATTTCTAAATAATGAGTATTATCATGTTTAGTGTGATTGCATCAGTATCTGTCATTTCTTAGTATTTGTGAGCTCTTTTGTGGACTTTGCCTACTTGTTTGTCTTTCTCACATTGCTTTCTCTCTGATTTCAAATTAATCCATTTTATCAAAGCTGGAGTGCAACTTTTGAGTTAGAATGTTGATCTTTTCTGCTTGGGAAATTATAATTGCCCTCCATAACACCTTTCTCCCTCTCTTTCTCACTGAATTTATCTATCATATATAGATTCATAGCTTGGTCTCAAATTTGAAAGAGCTGCAAATTGCATTTTTAAGCAAACAATTTTCTGTTAATTTAATAATATTATTATTAATGTTACCTTTTCAATACATTCCTGTTGTTGTCACTGCCCACTGCTGACATATATTGCATAAAATATTCTTCAGAGTCTTCTTTATTTCTGGAGTTTCAAAACTGTTGGAGATTGTAGTTGCCCTAGATTTTCAATAAAGTTGTTTTCCTAATTTTTCCTCTATAACTGTGCTCCAAATCAAGGAATAACAGAGCATTGCTTCAGTTAGTGTTTGATTTCTACCTTATCATTACTGCAAAATCTTAGCTATTGCAATACAGAAAACACATTTCCATCTAGCTTGTGCTAGAGGTGAGAATATCAAAAAGGTGCCACAAATCTTTTCACTGCTTTTTATTGCATTTAAATGTTGGTCTGATGCTGATGGGCCAAAAAACTTCCAAATGAACCATTATTTTACACACATGTAACATGCCGCTGTCACATAGGAGGTAATTTTAAGGAATTCACATGAATACTACTCTCAAATATGTTAATTTTGTTTAGATTTACAAGCAATCTTTGTATTGCAATTAAAAGCAAAGGGATATTATTTATTTGTTTGTTTTCTGTAAAAACAAAGCAAAAAACATCCATTTAACCCCTCTTCTTTCCAAACAATGTTCTATTCCAGATTCAATGTTTTCTTTATTTATGAAAGAAGACCTTAAATTTGAGGTAAAGATTCAAAGTCCTCTCAGGCCTCCAGCTGTTGAGGATCAAAAACCCAGACTGAGGGGGAAAAAGGAGAGAGACTCTCAAATGAAATGAAAGAAGAGACATAACTTACAGGACAGAGAATGCAAGACATTGATATATCCAGTAAATTCCATTTTCTTTTTTTTTGCTCTTGTATTTCAGTATTTTTTCATTGCAGATAGCCTATGTATTTGAACTCTCTCTTTTTTTAATGAAGTATATCAGTCTTGTCTCTCTGAACTTTCTTCCTGCTGTTTTTTCTTTTTTCTTTTTTCCTTTTTTAAATTTTTGGTTTAATATGAAGAAAAAAGAAGTTCGGTAAGCTACGGTGACTGCTAAATGCTGAACTGGGTAATTCTAGAAGAGTGAAGTATTAATGAATTCATTAGAATATGATAGTTCAAGTGTTCTATAACACGAAGAATTCATCTCACGTTCATCAATCGGTTTTGAATTTCTCTCTAAAAGAGAGTCCTAAAAGTTTGAACATTCTGTTCTATTATTGCCAAATAGAAATAAATTAATGTTCATGTTGAAATATTTTAAATAAATTATAATTATGCTTATTTTAATAAATATATACAAATAGAACTTTTAATCAGAAGAGTATTGTAGGGTTTTATATTTTTTCAGGAAAAAAAAAGAGACAAATTTGGTTTTGGCCAAACTGAAACTAATGTAGTTGGTTTAGTTTTTCAAATTGGACTGCTGTGCCTGCCCCTCCCTCTCTCAACTATTTACACAGCTTTAGAAGTAAGCTGCAAATGTTCTTTATGAGCTTTAGCAGTGACCAGCTAATTAGGGGAAATTCTGTTTTTTGCTGAAGTTCATTCTTATCTTCAGATACTACTAAACTCTCCTCGCAGATATATTTGTTATCTCTGACTTATACATGCAAAGAACAAATACTTGACATGGAAAAACTCTAGATTCCAGCAAAGAGAAATCAGCTGATTTTTTTTTTTTTTTTTTTTTGGGGGGGGGGGGGGGGGGGCGTGTAACAGGTTGGCACTGGTAGTGTGGGCTTGTCCTGTTTTGTTTTTTTTTTTTTTCTTAGAGAGTATGCAAAATGATCAGTTACAGTCAAAGAAGATATTTTAAGAACGTAAAACATATTCCTTTGGCAAATGGTTTTATCCTTCATCCCTCCCCCAATAATCATCTATTGTTCAATCAGGAAAACAAATTATTGCATCGCAGCATGAGTTTAAATGTCTAAGGCCGTCTAAAAACATGGACATATTGCTTTTCTTTATTCTAACTTCATAAACTATTCGTCTACTGCCTCAAGGTTTGGTATTTCAACAGAGAGTGAACATAAGAATGAAGAACTGGAGTTTTCATTTATCTCAATTCTCTTCTAATCCCATTTCTTGCAATCACAGTCCATGTGTAATGTCATAGAAACCCAGGAAGCTTCAACCCACAAAACACTTCCATGAACATCCTACAAAAATTCATACTGCTATGCAAAACAGGAAAAGCAAGAAATCTCCATTAAATAGGAAGGGAAAAAAGAGATAAGGAGTATTGTTAATGTCTACTGTTCTTGCACTTTATTAGAAAAAATATCTGTTCTAAGAAGTAGACTATATCATATGCTCCAGAGACAAGTGACAAACTTCTAAAAATCTCTGACAGTCTGACCTGCTGTCAACACTTTGCCTAATGCAGCCCAGGATACCATTTGCATTCTTTGCGGCAAGAGCACATTGCTGGTTCCTGGTCAACTTGGTGTTTACTAGAACCTCCAGGGCCTTTTCTGTCAAACAGCTTTCCAGATGGGCAACACGCAGCATACATCAGTGCATGGAGTTGTTCCTCCGCAGGTGAAGGACTTTGCATTTCTCCTTGCTGACCTTCCTGGAGTTCCCATTAACCCGTTTCTCCAGCCTGTTGAGGTCCCTCTGGGTGGCAGCACAACCCTCTGGTATATCAGACAATCCTCCCATTTTTGTGTCATCAGCAAACTTGCCGGAGGTGCACTCTGCCCCATCATCTAGATCATTAATGAAGATGTTAAACAGGACCGGACCTAGTATTGATCCATAGGGTACACTGCTAGTTACCAGCCTCCAGCTAGACTTCATACCACTGACCATCAGCCTCTGGACCCAGCCATTCATCCAGTTTTCAATCCACCTCACTGTCTGCTCCTCCAGCCCATACATCAACAACTTGTCTATTGAGGATCTTATGGGAGACAGTGTCAAAGGCTTTTAGTTTATTAAGTTGGTCAAGCATGACTTTGCCTTGGTGAATCCATGCTGACTACTCCTGATGATTTTCTCATCAGTTTTCCAGGATTAGCTGCTCCACCCATTTCATGGGGTTTTGCCTCCTCAGTATCTTCTCTCAAACACTCAACTTTGCCATCTTTACTGTGGTTTGAGGACCTTTATGGCTTAAGGACATAAGAAGTACCCTACTACATGCCCTACATGCCAATGGTCTTTCCCCTCCAGTATCCTATCTTCAACACTGGCAAAAAGAGAGGTGATTTAGGACAACCTCACAAACCTGATGACTGCCTCCACTGCATACACTATATAGTACTCCAGGCTCTGGAATTGCTCTGTTAGGGCTAGTAGAGCATTCTTCCTTGCTTAGTTCATTTAGTATCCATGTAAAAACTCAATTTAATTTCATTTTCCCATCTTTTTGGCAGCTTCCCAAATATTTTCTGGAGTTGAAATAAAAAAGCCATTCAAACACTAATGATATCTTCATGATGAAACTCTGTTGCTGGAACTAAATAAGAGAAAATATTGCCTGCTAGATATGTAATATGGAGTTAGGATTTTTCTGATGGGTTCCAGCTGTACAAAGAGCCAATACGGCATGAAAATGACTCACAAATAAAAGTATCCCTAAAATAATGACATCAACATCAATCTATAGTTTAGGATTCGTTCCTCTACATGTGGGAGAGAGACTATCTTACTAAGAGCCAATGTATCAATTTAATACTAATGTGACAACATTTTTCTCTATCAGGGAAGATTTTCTGGTAATTCAAGTAATTCAAATATAAGAGAAAATTAAGTTTGTGGATTAAGTGCAAAAGGTGAAGATTTCAAACATCTGTTTCGTTTTTACTTTCTCTATTTTTAAAAAACTCTTATTTTCTTTTTCTTGCATGCTATTCATATTTGTCCTTGCTTTCTTTCATACTATTGTTTTTTTTTCTTTCATTACAAAGTTCAAGGATAGCCTGTAATAAGAACATTAATCTCTTGTAAGTAGAGTCACTGGGCCAAATTGGTCAATTCAGTTTCCACTAACATAAACTTAGCATTTAACTATAAATTCAAGCATGTGAGATTTCTTCATCCTTACATCACCGATCAGAGAAGAATTCAGTCTAATGTATTATTTCTTTTTATTTTACCACAATTCATTTACTCAATATTTTATCTATAATCCCAAATAAAAAAGAATATTGAAAAAATTGCAAAATATTGTAAAAAAAGGGCAAACACTGTATTTGAAATAGTAGTTCCTTTCTGAAACATTAATTCCAGTGAGTCAATAAATGAGTACACTCATTGAATAGTGAATCAATAATGGAGCTAAAAAGAAGGAATCTTTGTAATACGAAAGCTAAAAAAATAATAACTTAAAATCTTCTATGTAGCCATTTACAATTCATATGATAATGCCAATTGTATCTGCCATAGCACTTGTAATTAAAAAGCTTTTTAATGTAGTTATTTATCTGTAAGTTTTCATCAAATTATGTTTTGAACTAATTTGCTCTCTTTTAGAGACAAAAACAAAATATTGATTAGTCATGTGCAATTTTCCTCCTTACATTACCAAATGATTTATTTTCCATATTCTATTACATTACTTCATTGCAAAAGGTGTATTTTTTGAAATATTTTTGAAATATTTGGAAATATTCCTGGTAAAAATGTGGAATAATCTTCTTGAGATATTTCTGTAAAATGATAATGGATATTCTACTGGTCAGCTGCTGAAGGTGTAAGTCACATGCTCAGTAGCTTAAAAGTAATGTGTTTATTTACTTTGAATTGCATATGGTTCATGCTGTGGGCTCTAGACTGATTGCAGAGAAATGATGAGGACTTTCAATACTCTGGCTAATAGTAATCAGCCTGTGAAATCTGCCAAGGATCCCTGGCAGAACACAGTATCTTGAACAATTAGTGCCTAAGTGTCTTAAAGGAAGAACAAGAACTCTTATTTGCTCGTGCCAACATGGCATTTTCTCAGGCCAACAGATATATCAGCCTTTTGCATTCTTCTGTCACACAGTGGAAAGAAGTTATTTTTCTAAGTTTTACACAGTTGTTTGAAAGTATCCCTACTTCCTGATGGGACCTATTGTTTCTAAGTGTCATGATCAACACGTTAATTGTCTTTTTAAGACATGCTCTCTGAAGAAATGCTCTCTGAAGGTTTTAACGCCATAAATCATGACTGCTGAGTACATGCACTAGATCATGAATAAGACCACAGTGCTTGATGTATCAGCCATGGATACCTCTGCAGATTTAGACTGGACAGCAAGAGTTCACTGAGCAGGGCTTTGAAACATAGTGGAAAGTAGGTTCACCTGAACAGCAAAACTTGATTATTTAAAGATAGAGATGTGAAAAATCTCTCCAGATTCAGCAGTCTGCAAACAAAGTTAATAGCCACATCCTACAGAACCTCATTACCTCATATGCTAGCATGCTCCAGGGGAGACTGAGAATGAGGTCTGTATGATAGAGATAGGGTGGAGAGGTTAACTGTGACCAGGATAAGCATTTCAGAGAGGAACTGAAATGGATAACTTCAAAAAAAGTGAGGTTATAACTATCAAAGTTTTCACAGAAACTACTCCTTGGATACCAAGTAGCCTGGGGAGACTGGAATAAATAACTGGGAATTTCTTCAGAAAGTTTGCATTTATTTATGTATATTAAAATATGTATTTTTTATCAAATTTTATGTAAACTTATTTCTAGCTATTATGTATTTGCGAAAAGACAATTTTAAATGTTTTTCAGAATACATGAAGAGATTTTAACTGAGTTGGTATACATATGCATAAACACACACACACAGAGAATCATAGAATCATAGAATTGTTTAGGTTGGAAAAGACCTTTAAGATCATCAAATCCAACCATTAACATAGCACTGCCGGGTCCACCACTAAACTACATCCCTAAGCGCACATCTGCACGTCTTTTAAATACCTCCAGGGATGGGGACTCAACCATTCCCTTAGGCAGCTGGTTCCAGTGCTTGATAACCCTTTCAGTGAAGAAATTTTTCTTAATATCCAATCTAAACTTCCCCTGATGCAACTTCAGGCTGTTTCCCCTCGTCCTATCTCTTGTTACTTGGGAGAGGAGACCAACACCCACCTTGCTACAACCTCCTTCATGTAGTTGTAGAGAGTGATAAGGTTTCCCCTGAGCCTCCTCTTCTCCAAACTCAACAACCCCAGCTCCCTAAGCCGCTCCTCATAAGAATTGTTCTCTAGACCCTTCACCAGCTTCGTTGCCCTTCTCTGGACACACCCGAGCGCTTCAATGTCTTTCTTGTAGTGAGGCATCCAAAACTGAACACAGTATTTGAGGTGCAGCCTCACCACTGCCGAGAACAAGGGGACGATCACTTTCCTATTCCTCCTGGCCACATGATTTCTGATACAAGCCAGAATGCTGCTGGCCTTCTTGGCCACCTGAGCACACTGTTGGCTCATGTTCAGGTGGCTGTCGACCAACACCCCCAGGTCCTTTTCTGCCAGGCAGCTCTCCAGCCACTCTTCCCCAAGCCTGTAGCGTTGCATGGAGTTGTTGTGACCCAAGTGCAGGACGCGGCACTTAGCCTTGTTGAACCTAAACTAACATAAACTTTTTCTTTCTTTGGCTACAAATTTTTCTATATATTAGCATGATGAAAGGAAAGGGTGCCTGGAATATTTACCTGTTCAGAGTCATTTGCTGCAGATTAAGTACAGCCTAGGCTGGACTTACAGCAAGAAAGGGAATACAGAGCAAGAATGTTTATAAAATATTACCAGAGATAAGCAGATAAAGCAAATATAGTATATTATATAAGTGCAGGACCCATCACTTAGGGTCCAGATCATTGATAAAGGTATTAAAGATATTAAACAGAAGTAGTTCCAGTACTGATCCCTGGGGAACACCACTTGTGACTGGCTGCCAACTGGATTTAAGTCCATTTACCACCACTCTTTGGGCCCAGCCATACAGCCAGTTTTTTACCCAGTGAAGAGTATACCCATCCAAGCCATGAGCAGACAGTTTCTCCAGGGGAATGCTGTGGGAAACCGTGTCAAAGGCTTTACAAAGTGCAGGTAAACAACATCCACAGCATTCCCCTCATCCACTAAGCAGGTCACCTTGTCATAGAAGGAGATCAGGTTAGTCAAGCAGGACCTGCCTTTCATAAACCCATGCTGACTGGGCCCAATCACCTGACCGTCCTGTACATGCCATGTGATACCGCTCAAGATGACCTGCTCCATGACCTTCCCCGACACCAAGGTAAGACTGACAGGCCAGTAGTTCCCTCAATCCTCCTTCCTGCTCTTCTTGTAGATGGGAATCACATTTGTTAGCTTCCAGTCATCTGAGACCTCCCCGTTTAGCCAGGACTGCTGATAAATGATGGGAAGTGGCTTGGCGAGCACTTCTGCCGGCTCCCTCAGTACCCTGGGGTGGATCCCATCCAGCTCCATAGACCTGTGTGTGTCTGTGTGGTGTAGCAGGTCGCTAACCATTTCCCCTTGGATTATGGGGGCTTCATTCTGCTCCCCGTCCCTGTCTTCTAGCTTAGGGGCCTGGGTACCCCAAGAACAACTGGTCTTACTATTAAAGACTGAGGCAAAGAAGGCATTAAGTACCTCAGCCTTTTCCTCATCCTCTGTCACTATGTTCCCCCACACATCCAATAAAGGATGGAGATTCTCTTTACCCTTCCTTTTGTTGCTAATGCATTTATAGAAACATTTTTTGTTGTCTTTTACAGCAGTAGCCAGTTTAAGTTCGAGCTGGGCTTTGGCCCTTCTCGTTTTTTCCCTGCATAACCTCACAACATCCTACAAGTCCTCCTGAGTTGCCTGCTCCTTCTTCCAAAGGTCATAAACTCTCCTTTTATTACTGAGTTCCAGGCAAAGCTCTCTGTTCAGCCAGGCTGGTCTTCTCCCTCGTTGACTCATCTTTCGGCACATGGGGACAGCCTGCTCCTGCACCTTTATGATTTCCTTCTTGAAGAATGCCCAGCCTTCCTGGATTCCTTTGCCCTTCAGGACTGCCTCCCAAGGCACTCTGTGAACCTGGCTCCTGAACAGGTGAAAGTCTGCCCTCCAGAAGTCCAAGGTAGCAGTTCTGCTGACCCCCCTCCTTACTTCTCTGAGAATTGAAAGCTCTATCATTTCATGATCGCTGTGCCCAAGACGGCCTCCAACCATCACGTCACCCACCAGGCCTTCTCTGATCACAAGAAAAGGTCCAGCAGGGCGCCTTCCCTAGTTGGTTCCCTCACCAGCTATCTCAGGAAGTTATCTTCCGCACACTCCAGGAACCCTCTAGACTGTTTCCTGTCTTCTGTATTGTATTTCCAGCAGACATCTGATAAGTTGAAGTCCCCCCACGAAAACAAGGGCTAGCAATTGTGAGACTTCTCCCAGTTGCTTATAGAATATTTCATAGTACCATAGAATCATAGAATTGTTTGGGTTGGAAAAGACCTTTAAGATCATCTGTGTCTTATTCTGGTTGGGCAGTCTATAACAGACTCCCACCATGCTATCTGCCTTGTTGGCCTTCCCCCTAATTCTTTCCCATTGACACTCAATCCTATCAATCATCAGCGTCATCAAGCTCTAGACAGTCAAAACATTCCCTGACATACAGGATTACTCCACTGCCTCTCCTTTGCCTATCCCATCTGAAGAGTTTATAGCTGTCCATTGCAGCACTCCATGTTTCTGTGATGACAACTATATCATAGTATTCCAGCTGCATAATGGCTTCCAGCTCCTCCTGTTTGTTGCCCATGCTGTATGCATTGGAGTAGACAAACTTCAGTTGGGCTATTAATCCCACCACCTTTCTGGGGGGAGAAGCCCTAATTCCTATGTTACTGTTCTCAGGCACTTCCATGTTTTCTAACACATCAACACCCCTTACATCTTTGCTGCCACATGGATATCCATGCCCTACTTCCTCTGAGATGGCTAGGATGCTGCGTGCATTAGTACAGGGACATTTTTAATGTGCTCCAGTGTACACAGCACATTGTGGAGCCCAGCAAAGGACCTCACTAGCATGCCATCCCTCAGATATTAACATGCTGCCCCCAGGATTATCTCTAGTGAGCCTGGGTTTATTTCTTTCCCCCTTCAAATCTAGTTTAAAGCTCTTTCAATGAGCCCTGCTAACCCCTGCACAAAGATCCTTTTCGCCCTTTGAGACAGATATACCCCTTCTGTCACCAGCAAGCCTGGTGGCATGTAGACTGACCCATGATGAAAAAAACCCAAATTCTGCCGGTGACACCGGTGTGAGCTGTGTATTGATCTGCTGGCTCTTCCTGTTTCTTACCTCATCATTGCCTGCAACGGGAACGATAGAAGAGAACACTACTTGTGTTCCTGCTCCCTTAACCAATTGTCCCAAGGCCCTGAAGTCTCTCTTGATCGCCCTCAGAATTCTTACTGCAACTTCATCACTGCCTACCTGAAAAAGCAATAATGGATAATAATCTGAAGGCGGTACCAGAGTAGGAAGTTTTCTCTTCACATCTTTAAACTGGGCCCCAGAGAGGCAGCAGACTTCCCAAAGTGGGTCTGGTCTTCACATTGGGCCTTCTGTTCCCTTCAGAAATGAGTCTCCTATGACAATGACCCATCTTTTTTTCTTTATGGAAGCAGTTTTGACGCACGGCATAGGCCGACTTAACCTCGGTGACACCTCCAAGCTAGATGAACCATTGTCCTTGTTACTGTTTGGTCCCGCTTGCAGAGCCTTATACCTATAATGCAAGGGAACCTGGGAAGCTGGGGTAGTCATGGAGGAGATGCATCTGCTGCGCCAGGCAGGAACTTGTCACCATTGCCCCCTGTCCCTTAAGTCACTGTGTTCAGCCAGGTGGAGAGAGGATAGGGGATCCTCTGTATCATGTGTCCTGTCTGCCTGTTGGGCCTGTCTCAGGGAAGTTAGGGTGTGATTACAGTAACCTCTCTCTCTCTGATGCTCCTCAACCTGATGCTCTGATGCTCTGATCTCTCTCTGATGCTCCTCAACCTGATGCTCTGATGCTCTGATGCTCTGATCTCTCTCTGATGCTCCTCAACCTACTCACCTCCTCCTGGAGCTCTGTCACTAAGAAGAGGAGTTCCTCTACCTGGGAGCACCTCCCACAGGTGTCCTCACTACTGCAGTCTGGTACTGGCATAAGAGTGGGGCACACCCTGCAGCCTGACACCTGTGTGGCAGCATGTTCCCACCTGAGCTCTGTCTGGGAATCTGTGTCAGTTGTGGTGGGTGCAGAGTTTACAGAGGACATGGCTTTCTGCCGGGTTGATACCATATCTCCCTGGTTGAGCTGGCAGAGCTTCAGTGCCCTTCCTGCACACACTTCCATGCGGACTGCTGTGCAAGCTGCTGTGCCACATCCTTGCTGATGTGCCACGCCCTGTTTTTCCACCCTGGTCGTGGTACTCCTGGTTGTTAGCACTCCCCAGGGGCTTCTTTCATAGAGGGTGGTGGGGCTTGGCTGCTGTTGCTCCTGGCCCCATCCAGGTCTCGTCAGCCACTCTTGCATGAGTTGCAGGCTCCTGTTGGCTCTCTCAGCTCCCCCTGAGGTTTCCCTGGTTCAGAAACAAACCCCCCTGTGCACTGTGCTAGAGCGCTCCACTGCTGATCGTGCCGGCACTGGAGCTGCTCGCCTCGGGAACTGAGTGACATACACCCACCCCCCCCCCCCCTTTAAAGTACCTAGGTGATGACCATATAAAATCATAGAAAGGTTTGGGTTGGAAGAGACCTTTAAAGTTCATCTAGTTCCAACCCCTCTGCCATGGACAGGGACATCTTTCACTAGAGAATGTTACTCAAAGCCCCATCCAACCTGACCTTGAATACCTCCACTGATCCACAACATCTCTGGGCAACCTGTTCCAGTGTCTCACTACCCTCATAATAATTTTTATTTTCCTTATATCTAAACTAAATCTACCCGCTTTCAGTTTTTGAGCATTACCCCTTGTCCTGTCACTACCAGCCCTGGTGAAAAAGTCTCACTCCATCTTTCTCATAAGCTTCCTTTAAATACTGAAAGGCTGCAATAAGGTGTCTCTGAAGCCTTCTCTTCTCCAGGCTTAACAACCCCAACTCTCTCAGCCATTCATAAGAGGGGTGTTCCATCCCTCTGATCATTTTTGCGGCCCTCCTCTGGACCTGCTCTAACAGGCCCGTGTTGGTCTTGTGCTGGGGGCCCCAGAACTGAACGCAATATTCCAGGTGGGGTGTCACCAGAGCAGAGAGGGAGAATCACCTCCCTTGACCTGCTGGCCATACTTCTTTTTATGCACCCCAGGATACGATTGGCTTTCTGGGCAGCAAGCACACATTACCAGCTCATATCCAATTTTTCATCTACCAGTATCCCTAAGACCTTCTCTGCAGGGCTGCTCTTAATCCATTCACCACCCAGCTTCTACTGATATTGGGGATTGCCTCAATCCAGGTGCAATAGTTATTACTGTGTGTAGCTCGTTTCCATCCTTGACTGAAGATCTGTTGGCTTAGTCATTCATCCCACCACCTTCTGTCTGTGTTATGGTTTGAATTTTGACAGTTCATCCTGATTTGCAGAACAGAATTGTAATGTCAGTATTGGGAGACATAATTTTGATTACACATGAATGAAAAAATAAGAATATTTGCTTCTACATAATTGTGCAGCTTAAAGTCTGACATATAAGAAAGCATACCCTGGGTAATTCATGATTTACTCTAAACGGGGTAAAAATGGTCCTCAAAACTGTCCAAAGATGGAAGGAAATTTAATTTGGCTGCTGTATTTAATTCTCAAATACTTGGCTTTGGTTTTTGACTTTACCAAAAATGATAGGGTTATCTTACTAAATTTATTCAGCTAAGACTTAGATATCTAATTTTTAGATACATTAGGCTGTCTTAATAATCAAGAGGATATGATGATTTAGCTAGTCTAGCCTGATGTAGAAATATGCAGTGTGGGTAGTCGTATAATCTTCTAATTCACCTTGCAGTTTTGGGTTCTGTAACATAGAGCTGGGTAGTGTTTTGCAAACAAATCATTTCATGAAGAAAACCCCATTTCTAATTATTTTTCACCAAACTATCATGGATTTCTGCTCTGATTTCATCCAACAGTCCTTTTATTTCCATGTATCTATGTCTTTGTTCTATTTTTATTCCTTACGAAAAAGATACAAGAGTAAGGTCTCAGGAAGTCTTCTTTGTCACTGCAATCATAATAATCACATTACCTGTTTCTCCTTCCTGCTTGTATTTCAAGAACCATCTTTATAAGGTTGTCATGCATCAAAGAACAACTCAGTATAAACAGGGAAACAGAAGCATAGAAAATACTGATAAAAATAAATGAGGCATTTTCTCAGATTTCTCAGGCTGAGACTGTTATTGAGAGAGGTTTTAATCTGCTCTGTGTGATTCTAGCTATGTTCCCTTCCTCCCTCTTCCTAACTAGATTATACACTAGGGCCTCTGCACGAAGTACAGAGGAAGAGAAGGGCATTGAAAGAATGAAGGGGTACAGACAAGCTGTTCTTCAAGATTGTTCTGAAGTTCTGCTGCTTAAGGTTGTACACTTTTAAGGATATGAGACAACATCTATTTTCTTCTTCCATTCTTCCTTATAGGAAAAGATTCTGGAGCAAAAATTTTTCATTATCACATTTGGAACTAGGAGGAAGGTTTCTTATTTTCTTAGACACTTTTGAACTATTAGTGCAGAATGTGGAACACTTGCTACCTGTGTACGAGCAAATACTTATAATCAGAAATAGGCTATTAATACTGCAGATAGATAACTTCAGAGAGATTACTGGAGCATTTATTGAGAAGAAGAAATAGTCCAGGATTTTTTCACATACATCAGCATGTGGTGCTTGATTTTGTTTCAGTATACACAATGTAGGGAGATTATTGTTTAAGATTAGCTGGAGACAGCTGAAGACATCCTAATGCCCAATGCCCATCTTTTTTTTTTTTTCTTTTTTTTTTTTTTTTTACTATCCATTCGTTTCAAACAGGCAGTGAAATATTAACTCTCATGTTCTTTAAATGTACCTTGTACATAGCATGTGAGGGCAGAATTGGGACTCAAGCAAGTGAGTTGAATTAAATTAAATGGCAATAATGTTAAATTTCTTACATAAACTTGGTAATAGCTATTTGAATTCAAACCAAGGTTGTGCAGTTCACCAGACCTTGTGGCTTGCAATACTGTTGTATACTCAAAATGTCACCACACTTGAATGGGTAAGATACCTTTAAATTAAAAATGGCCTCTACAGAAAATATGGTAAAATATTAGTTTTTTTGGGTTGTTATTGAGGTTTTTTGTTCAGGGCTTTTTTTAATATTATGATTATAACTTCTACAGATAACTTTCAGGCTCTTCAGACATAATCTCTTTTTTTATGTAAGTGTACTAGATAGCAAGCTTTCAAAAAGAACAACTTTATGCAATTAAGTTGCAGCATCCAATAAAAATCTCATTAGCTATTATACATAGTGAGACACTGAAGGATGTTTATTCTACAGTTAAGCTAAACAGTAAGCTAACATTTATCATAATTTTCCTGTGTTTTACAATATTTATAACACTCAGGATGAACTAATATTGTGGTGTAAGTGGTTCCAGAAAATGAAGTAATTTACGCTGAAAATCAGAAGCATAGAAGAAAAAAGTTTTCTAAACTGAAAGAGTTTGGTGTTTAAAATAATTACACTGACAGCTATGAATTTAGGCATCCCAATTCTAGGTTTAATTGTATTTATTATTTTATTAGATGTATTTAGTGATTCATTAAATGCATAATACATATGTAAAAAAACCCATGTGTTCAACTCAAGTGTTAGTAGCCTTGAAAATATAATCAATGTGTTGACAACTTGCTGAAGTAACATTGAAATTTTTGTCTCAACCAAAATTAAATGTTTGATTGTTGGCTCCAGAATGTATGCAATATACATAAAACATTCTGGTGACACCAAATCCAGATTTAAGAGTTGAGTTATCTGAAAATATTTACAAGATTTTTATTTCTTGGGTTTATTTCTCAGTTGACCAAGCAGAAAACCCTGAGTAACTAACCACTCTTTAGTAAATACTTCTGTAATCAGTTGCTCAGTTGACATATAGGAAAATAAAATATTGAAGTCCCTGCCTGTAATGCCAGGATCTGAACTTTGTTTCACTGAAGAGAGAGTAGTTCTTATTAGCAGTGATTAAATAGTCTATGAGAATAACACAGTTCAAGATTAAGACTTATATTTAGATGTCTCTACATAAGTGTCTACTTTTAAGCTAAATATCGAAACTTCTGCTATAAAGCACAGGTCTATTATAAGCATCTGTAATCCTGTGACATATCTGCCACCTTGTTGAGGATATCTGAGAAATACCCTATGGCATGTGAAATAGCAGTAGAAGCCTAAGTTCAAGCAACTGAAGTGAGCCTGTAGTCAGTCCAGGCAATGTAACTCAGGAAGAATTCAGCTCATCCTAAACTAGATAGCTAGAGCCTTAACGTAGATGTCTAGTGTAATTTTAGACTCTTCAGGGTGTATGACACATCCATAGAGTTAGGAAATACAACAGGGGATATCTAAGGAACATGTGTTTCTGGAGTAGCAGCTGGAAGCCAAGTGAGAAAGCCCAAGGCCTCTCAAGTAGTGCTCAATGACTCTGTGTATGCACTTACATTGAGCCATACATAGATCTCCACTGCATTCAGACACTTAGTTTAGTGGTAACTCATGTATGTAAGCGTATACATGTCTAGCTTACCTGTTTACTCCTACATGTAGACCCTTCCATTTATGTGTCCTGATCCTGAACTGAACCTTTCTCTACATTTCTTCACTTCATAAAAGAAAGAGTGAAGGAAGAGTCATAAATTACATTATTAAGTGAATAAAGAATGCTTTTTTCTCAAAACACAGGAGCCAGAGTTCATCAAATAAAAATTTTAAGATAAGTTTATATAAAGCAAGATTTTGGGGGTCTTGCTTATTTGTTTGGTTTTTAAAGCAAAGAAGGCACCATTTGTCTCAATCTTTACCTAATCCAATGTTTATTTTGTATCCTTGCTTCTTTTTGTCTTATTTCTTTCTAATTTCCTTCTCCTAGGGCTTTTCTGTTCCTTGTAAATGGAAACTCATTTTGGAACTCAGTCTCTCTGATTTTACACCAATATATTTTTCCCTCCTTAGGCATTCTTAGACATCTACCCTTGCTTATATTCTTCATTTATTTATCTAATATTTATTTTCATGTCCTTGAAGGTTTCTGATCTTGTATTGCTCTCTTAATATGCTTCCTGTCTTTCCTGTGCAATGGGATAGTCTGCCATTATGAATATAATCCTACCTTTTCCATTATTGCCAGTTCTCTCATATTCCTTCATACCTTAAACTCTCTCTCTGAAGCACCTTAACTCTTATTTCCATGAGTTGCCCATGTTGGTTTTTCTGAATTGTAACCTTTTTTCCCCACCAGTTTTACTGTAACAAATGCCATGCAGTACATATTAGCAAAAAGGTAAAATTTGAGCATTAGTCTGACTCGGTTCTATTTTGAAACGAAAAGCAGATGACACTTTTTCAGTTACTATTTGTATGCACTGGGGATTTGGTGCAAGAAGGTCAGTTTACCACAAGATAAAACTGATGCTTGCCATATGGTGGTAAAATCTGATTAAAGAAGCTTGGCATCAGTGAACCCCAAATGGTAATATAAACCCCATTTGGATCTAAGCACTGCCTCCTCACCCATATTTAATATGTAAGCGTAGTTAACATGTGAGCAAGTTAGTTTGCTATGACATTTCCTAATGTTACATTCCAAGAGAATAATTTCATAAGTTCATATGGTGATCTCAATGAGTCAGCTCAGATTTGTACTTTAGAATGAACACACAGCTATTATCTCGCAGATGTCTGTGGTAAAATTTTAAAAAATTACAGATGCAACTGGAATGAGCAGGGAATCAATTATGAGCCACAGAAGTTCTTTCAGTGTCTGACTCTAATTATATTAATTATGAACAAATGCAAGATGTAAAAAATGCCATTTCCAATAATCAAATAAGGCCATCTTTTTTTTTTTTTTTGAAAAAGAAAGTTAAGCATGTACCCTTTTTAAGAAGTTAATTATGAAGTCAGAGCTCAAACACACTCTACACTTGGTGACTACTGCAGAATTTTACTTGTTTCTTCATTATTTATAGCTATATAATTTTATTTTGTGCAACCAAATTTTTTACAAGGAGCTATTTGAACTTACTGTAAACACAACCACATGGCTGCTTGTATCCCTAGCCTGGTTAGGGGTTCCATTTAGGTTGATCAGCTTATAGATTTTCATAGAATCATAGAATGCTTTGGGATGGAAGGGACCTTTAAAGGTCATCTAGTCCATGCCCCCTGCAATGGGGGTTGCTCAGAGCCCCATCTAGCCTGTCCTTGAATGTTTCCAAGGATGGGACATCTACCACCTCTCTGGGAAACCTGTTCCAGTGTTACACCACCCTCACCATGAAAATTTTTTTCCTTGTGTTTAGTCTAAATCTACCCTTCGTTAGTTTAAAACCATTACCCCTTGTCCTGTCTCAGCAGACCTTGCTAAAAAGACTATCCCCGTCTTTCTTGTAGGCCCCCTTTAAGTATTGAAAGGCTGCAATAAGGTCTCCCTGCAGCCTTCTCTTCTCCAGGCTGAACAACTCCAGCTCTTTCAGCCTTTCTTCATAGGAGAGGTGTTCCATTTTAGTTAACTTAATAGTATGGACCTCGCTTTCAAACTATAAATAAGAGATTAATGACCCCAAAGCATTACTTATTATTTAGACATGTCCAGGAAGACAAGCTTTTGAGAAAGACAGCCCTTATGAGAGAACATAGAAAGAACAGACTTCTAACAAAAGAAGAGCATGAAAAAAGCTCTTAGTTTTGAGGTCAAGATGATCATATAAAATACTTGCCTCTAGTATCTAGGCCTGGATTTCATGCCCATATTCTCACAAGTCCATGTTGTCATACTTTTATGTTAATTTTAACTAATGTGAGAGAAACTCTATGCACTTTTATTGTAAAGAGAAGATGATCCACAGAATGCTCTTAGTCTACCCAGTAATATAAGCTTGTAAGTGTATAAATGTGCATGTAAGATTAATGTAATATGGTTTAATGAATCTTGCTGAAGCATTTGTCTGAAATACCTGAGTAAACAATTAACATTGTATTTTTTCCTTGTACGATGCAAATGGTTTGTGATTTTAGATTATGGATGATTTAGGTCAGGTGATTTTGCAAAACTTATTTATATCACCTAATAAAAGTAAAAATTCCTTTCACTTACAATGTAGTTAACACTAATATACTGAGAGAAAAAAATTCTTTATATTGAGAAGCAATTATAGCTGGGAGAATCTGTGGGCTTCAAAACTGTT
Organism: Platalea leucorodia; assembly: GCF_965183815.1. Lineage (NCBI taxonomy): Eukaryota > Metazoa > Chordata > Aves > Pelecaniformes > Threskiornithidae > Platalea > Platalea leucorodia. Next base: position 36,285,821 of record NC_138824.1, on the reverse strand, counting down.
CAGTTCGTATACATTCTTACCTCTACAAAGTATAAAATATTGAAAATAATGGAGAATTTCAGGTGTCATTTAATATATTAGTCCTCAGTTACTTTATAACTTAGCTGATGGAAGAAAAGAAAAAAAAAAAAAATCAACTAATAAGAAATAACATTTGTTATATAAAAATATACATATGGTGTGTATATGTACATGTTCATTTATACATATATATGTGTAGGTGTGTGTCTATGAATGCATACATTAGCAAGTAATCCCCTGTCAGGGGATCTTTCTATGGAAACAGGATTTTGTGTTAAGACAGGCACAGATGTGCTGACCCAGATGTTCTTTCTGTGCAAATACCTTCATGACAGATAAAATACATAAAAGAAAATAACCAAAAAGCTTAAAAAATTTACATTTGTTTTGGTTACAGCTTTTTTTTTTTTTTTTTTTCAGTAGGATTTTCCCAGGTGGGAAGCAGTGTAGTGGGACTCCAAGAAGAGTGAGCCGTTAACATGGTCTGCTGGCTCTGGCTGGGGCAGAATTACAGTGCTGTGCTTTGGATGTATGTCAAGTCTTTCTCCTTTTCTCACTCTGACTCCCACCATGCCAGTAGGCTAGGGGTGTACAAGAAGTTGTGAGGGGACACAGCCAGGGCAGCAGATTCCAGATGACCAAAGGGATATCCCACAGTATATGATGTCATGGTCAGCAGTAAAAGCTCAGGTAAAGGAGGAGGAAGGAGGGATGTTTATTGTTACAGCATTTGTCTTCCCAACTAACTGCTATGCCTGTTGAGGCCGTGTTTTCCTGCAAGTAGCTAAACATCTGCCTGCTGATGGGAAGTAGTGAATGAATTCCTTATTTTGCTTTGCTTGCCTGTTCAACTCTGCTTCTCCTGTTAAGCTGATTTAATCCTGACCCACGAGTTTTCAGCTTTTGCTCTTCCATTCCTCTCCCCCATTCCGCTGTGGGACAGGGGAGTGAGAGAGTGACTGGATGGGTGCTTAGCGGCTGGTTGGGCTCAACTTACCACACATAGATAGTGAAAATACAAAGGGAGAGAGAATAAAAACATTTTTTAAATTATTTGCTCCAGGAATTATATGCTTCAGGACACAATCCATCAACAAATTGAAAATCATTAAGAAAATATTTGAGCAATTAATTTGTAATAACATTTTGTTAAGCTCCTAGTGCATGGTTCTAAAGAATTTGTGAGAAGTTACTCTTGGAGAGACACTGTTGAGGTACCTGCAAGGAGGGTGTTCATTTTACTCTCAGTTTAAACACTCTTAACATACATGCTACGTTGAGTAATAGTTGTGAAAATACAGACAGTATGAGAAAATACAGACAGTATGAGAGCAAATAATTTTTGGATAAGGAGAAGGTGCATATCCACAGCAAACAAATTTTGCCACCTGTTTCAAGATACAGATCACAGCCCCCATGTTTTTCTAGGCACTTCTGCTTTCTTTCCTATGCCCCCCCAGATTAATAATACAGATTCTCACTCAAGAAGAAAACAGAGAAGGTAAATTCCACCGTCGTTTATCATTGTAAGTCTATTTTGATGTTTTTTTCTTACCAGAGTGAAGATGGAGAAGAGCATAAACAACATTCAATTACATACAAAATACATTAACAGGTGGTGATTCTTAAAAGAAGAAAGGAAAATTAAAACATCTTGGTGTAGCAACATTCTGCAACACAGCCATATGGCAGATTGATAGTGTTCCCATTCCTTGTACTTTAGGCAGTCCACAGACATAAACCCATTATTTTTGGAATAGTAAAGCGTTTCTATAGGTCTCTGGTGTACATATTTGTGATATCTTCTATCAGCTGTCTCAGTGACAATACCATATATACGAATTATACAGTTGTGTATTTCACTCTTCCAGTCTTTGGAAAAAACACTTCCAACATGGCTACAGAAAGGTATCTCTATAGAAAAAGCAGGAAGTTACATAGGATTGTGAAGTGATATATTTTTAATATCTTAATTTCTCAAGATCAAACCTCTTAATTTTGAAAGTCAATACCTTGCATTCAGAAGTAAAAAAAAAAAATATATTAGGAAAATCTCACTATTTTAGATTAAAAAAAAAAAAAAACTAAAAAGGAGATGTTGGGATTTTAAAACTATGTAAGAATTGCATGAGTTAAAATGACTTGTTTTTCAAATTAAATTTGACAGGCAATTATTCTATAAGAATGACAACCAGTGTAACTGCTTTTACAATTTTAGAAAAAAAAAAAAATAAAGGAAGCTAATGAGCTATTTCATTTTAAAGAAGATACTGGACATGATTTAAGTATTATAATCACCAGAACTGTTATGTGAAATTCAATATTTGGATTTGCTTCAGGAAGGTATGTGCCTTTGTAACAATTGTTGCTATGGACTAATGTGTCAACATTCATGTCGAGATACATTAGTAATCAGCATTTCACATCAATGTATTGTCTCCACAGTTAATGGTTTAGTAGGTAGTTTATTCTCAATAGTAAGAAATCGTGACTCCATAGATTATATATTCCTGATATCATCACTGCACAAATGAATTTAATTGCACAGCTGAAATATCCTATTGCAAAAGATCTTTTACAGCTGGCTGTGTCAAACAAACCCATGGCAGGAGTCAAGAATCTATACATTAAATATACATTTTCTTATCATACCTAGGAAGAAGGAACTGAAACACTTCGAGGACATGTAAAATGATGGCTGCAATAAACTCTACCACTGAGTCTGCAATACACAGAATAAACACTATGTATCACAAAATTGATGTAAAAAGACCATAAATGCCACACAGGGCTATTAAATCCTCAGGGTGAAAATCATCGGCAGTATACAATATGAAAGTCCAAGAGGAGTTTTTTACAGTACACTCAGTAAAAACAAAATCCTGCAGTTCATACTGTGACAGAACTAGTATTGCCCTCTTACTATTCAATTCTCATTTTGTCCCAGACTTTAAAATTTCTTTAACATTTGTTCAGATCAATACACAGGATCATGGACCAGTAAAAAGCATTATTTGAATGCTGATGAATTAATGAATATTTTGACTTTTTGCAAGAATGGATGCAATATTTCAATATAATATATTTATAAATACAATTATATAATATAATCATAGTTACAGTAAACATAATTATACAATATATAATATAATTATAATTATTATTTTTATATAATTATATATAGTTGGGTATATGCGTAATTATAAATAAAGATTTTGCATAGTAACAATAATATATAATATGAAAACTTCCATAGAAAGTTTTCACTGTATGGAAATCTGTTCCTTTGGTTTACTTTCTTGCATGTTTTCCAATACTCTGTTCTTAATTAAGCATTCCTCTAGACCTCTAGGATCACTTTTTCCCATTCAAAGTATAAAACCAAAGATAAGAGCAGGACTGAATCCCTCCTTTTATAGCTGCTTTGTCAAATGGCAAGAAATCTGCAGGAAATTTAAGTAAGCCTGAGGTTTCATAAATTTGCCCTGAGTGTCAGAGCAATTTGCTTTTATGGCATTTCTAGGGCTAGTTGCCAGCATAGGAGGCATTACTGCTCTGATGAAACTTCTTTTATAATATGAAACAAACAAATACACAAAACCCAAAGTCAAACAAATTAAAAGCTCTTCATTACAAATATATTGTTAAAGTTCAGTAAATCAACTTCTGCTAACTTTAAAGACATTTTTCTTCCTTCATTCTTGGTGATGCTTGTTCTTTGCCTGGTTAACAAGTGTGTGCTCCATTTCCTCCTCAGCTTAATGTATTTTAGAAACAAGCCAGGACATAAACCATCCCCAAACCAAGGAGCGTGCCTGATTCATTTTCAGAAGTTAAAACAGAGTTCTATGGAATTATAGGTGAAAAGGTCTAATTAGGAGTCACCTCCACAGGCAAGACTACAGAAGTTTTAGCTGCTAACTTCATGTAAGCCAAGGATAGCGCTGTTCAGAGGCTCCAAATCTAGTCAAAAACCAGTAAAACTTTCAACATTGGACCTAAGGTTATAAGGCTGACTGTAGGCCCTGCTCCAGTTGACCTGCTCAAGTATTACTTCTGTGACCATAGCCAGGACATACAAATGTACTGCATCTAACACTGGGCAACCTGTCTCTATGATATCACAGCTCTGGTATTTCTTGTGTTGGATTTCCATTAACCTGAGGATCTTCTTCATATCTTGTTTTGCACAATGTAGATTCATTCTTATTGAGTACCATACTTTAAATTACCTGCTATCCCTTCAGAAAAGTGATATTAGAGTCCATGTATATGTGAAATGATATGTATGATCTGTGTATCATCCTCCAAAATTGCCTACTCTGTGCTCAGCAGAGATAAAACAAAGCAAAAAGAATATCAGAATTATTATTAAAGGGTTTTGGAACAAGTTGAAAACTTCATTGTACTACAGTAGAAATCCAAATCTTGAATACTGCATTCCTTTTTGATCATCCCAAATCAAATGTACTTAGCTAGATTACAAAAGTCTCAGAGAAAGTAAATCAGATGAGCAGTCTTCCAGAAACCATGAATGTTGTGATCTCTGTGCGGTTCTTCGCAATAAGGTCTTTCTTCCCATTCAGACCAGCTTTATGTCAGTTCTAATTACATTCTTTATTTAAATAATGAATGATATCCATCCTATTCTCTGCCTCCCCATTTTTGGATATTGGTCTCCGTATGAAGATCAAGCAGCCTAGGAACTCTTCAGTTTGAAAAAGGTATGACTAAGGGGGACTATGAGAAAGGCGTACAAAATCATGATTTGCATGGTACAGATGATGAATAAGGGATGATTGCTCAGTATTTGTCATTAAAAAAAAAAAAAAAAAAGTAGAGAATATCCAGTCATAGGACTATTCAAAAGGTTTGAAACAATGTGTAATTGAATTATGGAACCCATTGCCAGAGTAGATGTGAAAAGAAAATTAATAGAAAACAGTTCTGTCAATGGCTGTTAAATAAGGTGATCCTAACCCAATCTCCCAGAGACATGATGAACAAATATATTTTTAATGTTATGCTCAGATATGTCTAAATATGATCTCTACTGTAGCCTATTTATGAACAGTGTATTTCCCAAGGGTGTTTCAGCTAAATGTAATACAGAATAAGCTAAATTTAAAAGGAATCAACCCACCACAAGCTCCAATATAAAAATGGATGTACAAAACCACATACTCAATTTAATTTTCAAAGAATTACAATATCTCTACCTTTAAAATGGGAAAGAGATTCTATTCTGGCTTCATTTTTCTTTTTTTTTTTTTTTTTTGGTAGAATGCATTGCCTTTTCTTAGTACAGTTCTCCCTGTAAAGCATTTTAAGTTTGCTGTCCTTCCTATCAACAGTAATGAAGATTTTCTATTACATTCAATGGTTTTGGATCAAGAACTTACTAAGATTGTAAGAATTTTTTTTTTTTTTTTTTTTTGTCTTCAGAATCCCATAATAATGAAATGATCTTTCAGTTCTTACCTGCTACTACTGATAATTTTGGGTTATGCCTCAATCAATGAATAAATCATGTTTCTGCAACCAGGAAAAATAATATGTGGTACTTGGCATGCAACTAAGGGTCGAAACAGATATAGTCAGACATTCAGTATGTAAACTAAACAGAAAGTATACACAAACATTAATTTAAGGACCCGGGCTAACGTTTATTCAAGCTGTAAAAATATTTGTTATTCAGAAACAATACAAAAATAAAGAGGAGGAAAAAGATGTTTAAATATTAATTATATGCTGAATGGAATGTAGAGACATAGTTCATAGAAAGTGGTCGCTTAGTAAATGCTACATTTATTTTCCAGAAAGGCCTTATATATACCAATGAAATAGTAATAGCCATCACAACCTTAGAGATTATTTTTTCACTCTTACCTTATAACAGTAATAACAACCTTCAGGGTCTCTACCGTAAACATTTCTAAGATGCTTATCATCCTGATATGCATGTACTTGTTATCCAACCTTGTCATGAAACATTTAGAAATGTGTAGAAAAGAATAAAATCATCAAAACTGTTTCCTGGGAATAATGACTAACTGCATTTATTTCCTTCCTTGTGATCAATGAGCCCCAGGAAATACCTTATAACTCAATTGCTATTGTTTAATCTGCAAATGAACCTACTCCATCCTGCCTCCTGCCAAAATCCTGATGCATTAGGGGGCAGCTGTTGTATCAAGTGGCTATATTTAATCTTAACAGAGACATGAGAGAGATCCTGGGTTTGTCCCTGGACAATTAGCATCAGATCATGATCCACCCTCTCCGCCAGATTGATGAACACATCCAGGCCTGTTCCTGCCTCCTATATAACTTGTAGATACAGGACTCTTCCTCCACCGTCTCAATCATCCAGCTTGTTCAACAGATGTCTGTCATCCAGAAGTATAGAGTAGGTCCATACATTATATCGTTACATGACGTAACACAGTGAATTTAACAGAAACTTTTTCCCTGTTGTGGTTTGTACTGATATCTTTCTGTTCATTTGATGTTTTGTGTGTCAACAGGGGCGCCAGGTGGGTAGAGGGGTCATGCTGGTGCTCAGGGGATCGGCGAATGTGCGTATGCTTGTGAACCTGGGGAGTGTGGTGTGTGCTGCACTAGTGACCTGCTGCCTCTGACAGCCCAAGAGGAGGAGGGGACATGGCTCTCTGTTCCTGTGTCTGGTGTGAATCCTCAATGTAGGTGCTGCTGGAGACATCCCTTAGTGTTAAAATAGTGGCTTTTGAAAGATAATCTGGTATGGGTGCATCCTAGTTAAATTTAGACTAACTTTTGCACTGAAATCCTCTGTGATGAAAGACTGGAGAAAGATAAGCCATTCCAGAGGCTGTTCCAATCACCAGAATCAATTGAGTTAAGCTAAACTGAAATGTAGAATAAATACTATGATTACAGTTGTTGCTAGCAGTACTGATGATAGAGACTGAGATCCTATTTATGCAAATAGCTGCCATGTATTAATTGATCAATTAATAAATTAATAGTAATAAATTACATGTTAATATTGGAATATAATGTTTGTAAACACATAAATTAATTGGATCCTGAGCTTGAGTGTTCTTATAGACTTTATTTGCAAATACATCTCTTTATAGAGCTACATATTCCCCCAACAGAACATATAGACTAAGCCATAATGTAAGGTGATAAAAGCAGTAACAATACAGAGACAAAAAAAATCTGAAACATTTTAAGTTAAACTCCATGGGCATATATTCTTCACATGCAGAGCAGAATATAAATTAACAAAGAATTTGTCACTGGGATTTCTGAAAAGGCCAAGTGTGGAAAATGTGAACATGTTAACTGCTCATATAAAAGGCTTTTCTATCACAATCAGGCAAAATAAGTGGACTGCATGCCTGATATCTCAATGAATTCAGTTTGGTCTCATCCAATTGCTTATTTAATTCTTAGACATGGCAAGCAGTTTAAAAGCAAATTAGCATTGTGTCATTTCTGTTTCACAAAACTTGAGTCAAGCAAATTGCCCTCCAGGTGTGTCCTGAATAACATGTTGGCTGATTCACTTCCAAAGGAAATTAGTGATCTATACTGCTTGAGAAAATTATTTACAATACAATGAAATCTTTTCAGACAGATACTGATTTGAACACCGAAATGAGCAGTCACCATTCACAACAGTTATTATATTTACCCACGTCCAACAGAATTATAACATGACTCTATTCATTTTCAGAGTTGGTGCAAAAAAAAAAATCTAAACAAAAATCCCATTTCCTTTATTTTCTTCTTCACGGCTCACACAGTTGCTAAAATGCACACAGCTTTTCAGGGTTGAATCTTTTGGCTTGTTTTACACACTTCTGTGCGTCATGAACTACATGAGAGTAATGTATAATTCTGTCATGTTGTAAAGTATTTGATACTACTGGCAAGGGGGGGCAACATACACCAGCAGAGCAATCTGAGGTAGCCGGTTCCTCTTTCACTGGTGACTACACCACGATACACTTTTTGCCATGCCTCATTTGCAACAAGGTAAACACCAGTGCCATGAACAGAACCTGTGTGACAGTGACTGCAAGATAGTAAATATGATGTAATTCCAAGTGGATTATTTCTCAAAGATAGATATGTAGCTGGGTGGGATTAATTGCCTTTCTGAGTTCCCATCTCCCTCCACTGATGATAAAGGGAATTACAATGCTTCACTTTTAGATTCATTGCTTAATTTTTCCCTAAAAGGTGAAACAAATTCCACCCAACAAAGGAAAAAAGGTTATTTTAGATTCAGGTAAAAGCACTTGTATAGGCACTACAAAATACAACTCTACATCTTCCAGAGTAAGTATAGACAGCTTTTCAAGTAACAAATCAAGACTGAAAAATTAATTCACTAGTTATGATATTAATTTTAAAGTTATTCATATAAGTCCATTTGTGGATGTGCTAGTAGCATAAAATCAATGACATTAGATGAAGTTTATGTGGACTCATGTAAGGAGCTGGGTAGGACGTTAGGAAAGTGAAGGTTGAAAGTGCTGTGTTGGCAGAGAAATACGCACTTTGAAAACAGCATTTTAATAGCATGAGTATGTATCAAGAGAGTTCCTCTTGGGAAGAATGCAATTCATGATAACCAGTGCAGGTGATGCAGGACACTGGCCTTCATGTACAAACCAGGGCTAGCCCTTGGTTCTGCTTCCCATGATGGTGTGAATGATTATTCAACACAAATGTCTGGCAAATATTTGTCACCTCAGCAGGTAAAATGTTCTTCTCATCACAAACAACATATATGATTTACCTCTGAAACAGGCTAAGGTAATTTCAGAGTGGGGACATTATTAGAATTTAATTTTCAAGTTTATTTACACACAATGTCACTGTGTATTTAGCAGTAGCGTTTTCAGATAAGAACTTTGCTTATCACATGTTAAATAATTTGATTTTTGGAAGAGTAATGTATCAATTTTTATCAATATGAAAGTGTCTGTATCAATTGCTCATATGAACCAGAAAGAAAGAACTAAACTATTTTAGCCTACTTAGATTGAGTCTCAAATAACTTGATTAGTCTACTGTAGTAAAGTAGACAAATTTATTTACAAAATTTTTAGCCTTGTAGCAATAAATAGTTGAAAAATAGACGGGTAGAGAAGGTGATTGGTACTTAGCAAAGCCTCATAGAGAAATAAAAAGGGTTGTGGAGATGAATCTCATTAGTACAGGTTTACTCTATACAAAATTAATTTATTCCAGTTAAACGAACAGACTAAAAAGTTCTGTATCTGGTTTAGGTTGTGGAATGGTAAGACTATATTTCAGATGAGAATAAAATAACAGAAAGGAATATTAACACTGAAAATGGTAACAGTAGCTTTGAAAGGAGGTGAAAGTCATGATTTCTAATCTCTCTTATAAGTCTCTAAAAGGCAGATAACACCGCTTTTCCACATCAAATTATTGCATAATGAAAATCCCCTGATCAGTTCAAATGGAATTCTCCATTAAGTACAAGTTGATTAAAAAGCTTTCTGGTTTGTAATCTATGATTGCATGTGATTTTTATGAAATTTATGATCTAGTTTTGCATATGTAGAATGTTTTCTGAACTTTTCAATACCTAACATGACTTTCCTATCCTGTGACTTCTCAGTGCAATCAGCAAATGTGTAACAGATGCAACAAAAAATGGCACTGACACACAGTTTGTAGCAATCTAGTATAAAGTAATAACAGATATAAATGTTGTAATTTCAATCTGTACGTGTTAATGGATGTTAGAAGCATCTGCTGCCTCCAGCAGCTCTGGGTCTAGGATTGCTCCTGCTCAGCCACTGTGCCCAGCCCCGAGACCTCGGGGTCTCTGTCCAAGGCCAATGGATGCAGCTGTTATTTTCCTGTTTGTAGGTTCAACTAGCAGTGAGGCTGAACGTGTATCCCACATGCACACAAAGGACATGGACATGGCTGGTCACGCAGACAGCCACAGACAAGGCGTACCCCCAACAGCACCCACAATGAGGACTCACACCAGACACAGGCACAGACAGCTTGTCTGCTGCTCCTCTTGGGCTGGCAGAGGCAGAAGGTCACTAGTGCAGCACACACACCACACTCTCCAGGTTCACAAGCACACGCACATTCAAGGATCCCCCGAACACTGGCATGGCCCCTCTGCCTGCCTGGCACCCCTGCCCAGATTCCGGCCCCCCTTACCTGTCCCACTGGTGTCCAACCCTCTGGCTGGTCCCACTAGATGTTTGCTGCAAACACACAGCACTCACACACTCATTCCACAGGCATTCCACACTCACAGGTCCCCCTGAATACCAGCTTGGACTATCTGCCTGCCTGATAACCCTGCCTGGACCTGGGGCCTCCTACTCCCCATCTGGTTCAGCTTGGAGTTTGCCAGTGAATACACACGCACACCCCACACACACATAGTTTGGGGCAGGTACAGACACTCACTCCCAGCAGCTGGCACCCAGCACATGGGCTGTGACCTGTGGCCCTGACCCAGCCAACGGTGCTGAACCCCTCAGTCACCTCACTCACACCCATCCCCTCAGTAGCTGTTTTTTGAGACACACACTGTTCCCATCTCAGTGGGTGGAGGTTAAAGACTCCACTGGCTCCAGTAGCTGTCACCACAGACTGACTGACTCCAGGATCTGGCACCCTTCACACCAGTCCTCCCAGTAGCTGGCACTGAGCCCTTGCAGAACTGACACACACGGGACAGGGAGTGACATTATTCAGAGAGATCTTTAAGAGAAGATTTAATAAGAAGACAGGACAGACTGTGGTGATCAGGTGCAGGGCTCCGCCCGGCAAGTGTGCTGACCAGCCCCGTTTTACACCTGACATGTGCCTTTTTATACCCCTTTCTGTCTGTTCCTCCCATTTGTTCCTCCTTGATCTCCTTCCCCTAAACCTTCCTTAATAAATTTTGCACAGTCCCACAGCTCCTCCCTGGCATACCCCAGTTCCTCATGTTCTTCCTGTTTCCCCCCTTTGCATCAGTTACCAAGGCCAGGCTGGCCCTCTCCAGAGGTGTACCGGCAGTTTCTTAATGGTTCATCAGTTAGTGATGGGAAACATTTTGCGTTTTTGCCTCTATTAGCCATTGCTACTGGTTTTCTGTCTCTGTGTGTTGTTTGTCACTTCCCCCTTTTGAATGGAAAATGTCCTTTATCGGATAACATGAGCAAAACCGATGCTCACACATTCCATATACCCTTACAGAATGAATTAGATATTTTGTTCTAGGCGGGAGAAATGTATCCTTAGACATAAAAAAAGGATCCAATACTGTCAAGCATATCTGTATTTCTGAAATATTTTCTCACAAATATCATGTGATAACGTATTTCCCATTGTCCAGATCAGCAGTTGGATGCTGCTTCCATCAGTAAAAACTTAGTTGATTTATACAACCTGAGGAAATGCTATAGGATATGTCTTAAAGTAGAAAATGATAAATCAATGTACTTCACCTATTGTCTGATATAAGGTCACTTTGACTTTCTCATTATAGCAGGAAAGTGGTTAACTTAATGGCTCTGAAAATGAGTAACTTTATTATATGAGCAGTGTAAGACCTGTGAGATTAAATTTGTAATTATACCATGTCAAATACATTTAGGAAACAATTATTTTTCAAAAATATTTTTTACACTAGAAACATATCATTATGTTATATTTCTTATTATTACATTTTTTACTGAACTCCTTGATTGAAAATTTTTAATTTGAAGAAAATGTGTAAAAGTAGTCCTGGTTTCATGTTGTACCAGCCTTTGATAGGATAATGTAAACTGCTGTGACATAATGCAATGTAACATTTAACATAGCACTGTATCACTAAAAAGCAGTCAAAGACACTAGTGTAATGTTACCAGCAATCCTGTATGGAAAAATAACCTGTAAAAAGATTGCACACACCCCAGTCCTACCAGAAGATAAATCAGTTACAATTATAGATGACCTCTTCTGTTTGAACCCCATGAGTTAATTCTGGCTACACCCTCTGCATACTTAAAAAAGTGCTCAAGAGGTTTATAAAATGGCATTCAGTTCTACGGACTGTTGCAGTAACTCACTCAAAACTAAGCGTTTAACAGCACATCAGTATGCTTGGCTCCTCTGAGGCAGACACTCTAGCATGACAGTGGGATTTACACCTGGTTAAGATGTTTTCAGATATCTGACCAGCTCTTACTTGCACAGTGATTGGTTTAGTACTTTACTATTAATTTCTACTTTTAATTTAGATACCTGGCTTCATTATGAAAGATCTAAACTCATTAAGCTAAAGTTAGACCTTTGCACTTTTAATTCTATTGCCTCCTATATTGCCATTACTGAAAATAAACACTATGGTTTTCTATTACAGGACTTACAGCACTGGGAAATTTTATGGACAACAGGGAAATTATTTATTTCATAAATATGAGCTAAGTTCATGGAGGGGGTATAAAAATTTCATTCACATATTGTAAAATGGTATTAGATTATAGAAGTAAATTCAGATAAATTCCCCATGAGAAGGTCCCAGTACCCCACCCAATGTATCATGATATTGGGAAAAATTAATTCCAGTCTACTAGCTATGTATCTGCATTGCAGTTAAATAAGACAAAAGACCAGCTGTAATAAAATATATGCATATCATAAATACATGTTAATTTGAAATAATAATAAAGAATTACTGTGTTACAAAGCTACATTCAGTAGCATGGCAAGCAGAAGAGAGCTATAGTTCATTATTAGATGAAACTGCAATGAGGATCAGCACTCATATTATGCCTTCCTAGAACAAGACATACATTTGTAAACATCTCAGCTTTGAACAAGCTCAAAGTAAATGAATGTAAGAAAACAAAAATATTTCCAGTGAGTGTCCTAGAAAATCATGCCTATTTTCCTGCTTAGCTAGAAAGCACCAATCTGGAAATGAACATGTCCCAGGAAACAAAAAACCAACATATCATATACCATTACTTGTGAGTCAAACGTTTTAATGTCTGTGTATATATATACAGGCATACATACATATAGTATATAGAAACACAAATTATATATGCTTGTGTGTCTGTATACATATAACGAATATATTTATAGATTGGGGGGCAGGGGGAGGGGGGGAGAGAGAGAGAGAGAGAGAGTGATTTACAGGTATATGGCTCAATAATTGATAGATTCTTGGCTAGAAACCCAAAGACACAAATTTCAACACTGTTCAGGACTTGAAACAAAGGCTAGGTTGCTTCTACCATGCATCGTTGTAAACAGAGAGGAAATGATGCCTAGAGGTTATGCTTGCCATGTAATCTTAAACAATAGGAGACTTTTAGGTTTGCAACAGAAATAGAAATTAAAGTATGAATACACATGGTTAGAAGGAGAGCAAGAGAGAGAAAAGAGAATCCACTGCTTTAGGAATTATGAAATGCAACAGATAGATAGATAGAATAGCCATGATTCCTGAACGAGTACTACATAGAATACAAGCAGATTATTAGAAGATTAAGCCTACGTTCTCTATTGTAAAGGGGACAATTTACTGACAGCTTATATCTGTACCGGCATTTCTCTTGAGGATTAGTGGCACATCATTTTCTCTTTCTATTCAGTCTAGCTGTCTTATATACTGGACATAAACATAGACAGAAGACTTTATTATTTTCTCTGTCAGCCTGCTGTGAGCAGGAACAGTAATATTCTGTCAAGAAATGTACTTCTCAAATGACCACATTAATATTACCTGCAGTTTACTCTTAACTGTTTTTTCTTACTTTTAAAAACCTTAATTTCTAATCAGACTTGAAAATATCATTACATAAACAGCCTTTGCCTGCTGGTAAAAACAAGCCATATTCCTGCTAAGTGTTATACACACCCATTCAGGTTAAAGTTAAAGTAGCACAAATATATAAGCCATATTAACTTCCATTTAGGTTTCCCATAGCAGGAAGCCAATTTAAATCACTTATTGCAACCAGGAGACAGCAGAGCTGAAAAAGAATTTATTTTTATTCCTGTTCCCTCAAAAACAGATACAACAACAACAAAGTAGGTTTTCTGTTGACAGGTTTTGAAGGTTGGGTAAAGAGTTGAGTAGGTGTCTCTGAACTGTGCCCAGTTTTACTTATCCAGTCCAAATGGGTAATCAGATTAGTAGCTTTTCTTTGTTCATTTTCCAATGTGAAGCTTAAAGAAAAAAAAAAAAAAAAAAAAAAAAGAATATTTTTCCCCTCAAACATCTCTTTTGCACTTATCTTAATGATAAACTGGGCTAGTGCTCACACTCAGCCCCAAACTCCCTCATTTTTAATCTACTGTATGTATTGATTCCTTCCGCATTTACAGTTGAGAGTAAAGAAGAGGGAGGAAGAAAGGAGAGAAAAATCAAATGTGATCTTTTCCCTTAAATGTATTGCAAGTTGAACTGGCTCAAATAACTGGTCTTTTGAACTTTAGGATGAACATGCAGATATCAGAGACAGTGCAGAGGTGGCCTGTGACGTCTGCAAAATGCTCAGCAGTATGGATTCTGGGTTTGGTTTCTGTGGGAGCTATGGCCTTGGTCTGACTACCTAGATCTGGACATCTGGGCATCTAAATCTGTTTAAGGAGCCCTGCAGTGCCTAGTTTTTCTCCTGTAGGTACCCTGTCGTATCAGCTAGCTTAGGGATGTTTCAGGTCACAAAGGCACCTCAGATGGTACCAGCTGTTTTTATATAATCAAATAACCCAGACTCTGGCTTTTTAACTCATCATTTACACGGCACTCTTCTTTTTTCCATGCCTTATCTCTCTTTTTTTTAATATTAAAAAATAATAAATATATTCCTGTTAGAGTTTGACCCAGCCTCATCAGCTATGTGCTCCAATTCACATCATCGTTTTTATTTTCTTATAGCAGCTGAATTTACTGTTATGAAGGAAATTCAGAGGAAAAAAATCTCAACGTCCCTCTTGCCCCAATTCTTTTCTAAAATGAAACAAAAAACTCACTGAGAAGTTGATGTTTCTAGGTGCCCAGAGAGGCAAAACAGGTGGTGGGCCAAGGCTAGAGTCAGATCAGCTATCTGTTTTGACCCTATCAGACTTTCTAAAGACACCTGGAACTTGCTAGAGCTGGGGAGCTGAGCACCTTGATGACTATCAGAAAAAAGAAAAAAGGCAAAAAAGCAAAAAACTAAATAACACCAAGGGACAGGAACTAGATCTAAGATAAATAAAAGAACAAAACATTTCTGACAGGTATTCCTGTCACAATACAGATAACTGCGGAAAATAATAGAAAAGCCCATGAAATGAATGAGCATGAGTTCTACATCCCTGAGAAAAGTCAGTAACATAGCTGGTATGGTATAGGGAAAACATCAATATACTGCTGATAAAAATGGATTATCCTTTAAATCGGAAAGAGGAAAAAATTGAGCAGTTTTCTGAATCAATGCTTTATGTATTGGCACTGCATAAGAAATTACTCATTTATTTTGCTTTTAAAAACTATAGATAGTTTATTTTAAATTAACTGTAAAGAACTGAAATCTCAAAAAATTGAATTTCTTTTTGTAAGGATGAATAGGGTTTTGGAGGATTTTAACCTCAAAGAAAAGATGAGTTTTGGTATTACAAGCTAGGGAAAAAAGAAGAGGAAGAAGAAGAGGAAGAAGAGGAGGAGGAGGAAGAAGAAAAAGAAGAAGAGGAAGAAGAAGAAGAAGGAGAAGAAGAAGGAGAAGAAGAAGAAATGAAGGAAGAAGAAGAAAGAAAATATAAACAACCATGAGAGTGGCTGAGGTATCACTAAAGGTGCCCATCTTGCGTTTTTCAGCATGTGCTCAGACCTGTGCTGAGTTGACTAAGGCACAATGAGTATCAATAAAGTAAGTATGTAGTAGAGAATTCTTTTATATTGCTAAATAATCCTTCTAAGAGATATTCTAAGTTTATTTTCCAACTAGTTTTTGAATAATATTTCTATAATTTTGTCTGATATGTATTTTCTAACTTTCTTACAAAAATGTCATTTGAAAATATCTATTAAAAAATCTTAATAAACTTAATATATGTTACATGTACTTCTTCCCCTTATCCACTACACCAGTTACCCTGTCAAAGATGGAAATCTAGTTTGACACAATCTGTCTTCACAAATCCATACCAGATGGTTTTGTATCACTTTATGACTACATAGATGCTTGTAACAATTGCTTGTTTAATAATTTCTTGTCTTATCTTTCTAGAGATCAGAGTTAGGCTTGTTGTTTTACAGCTTTATGAGTCCTTTCTCTTACTCTTTTCATTGATAGGTACTATGTTTGCTCTTTATTCTTCTGGGACCTCTTCCATCCTCAACAATTTCTTAATCACTAGATATTGCTTCTACTTGTTCCATAAATACTTCTAGGAAAATTTCTCCCAACCTATACAACAAATTTCTAATGGTTTTCCTGCCAGAAAATTCCTTCCTTGTGTCTCTGTTGACTTATACACACACCCTATACTGTTCTTTCTTTGTAATTCTTTGCAAATGTAATTATTTTACTATCACAATTACCACTTTTAAGTTAAGAAGATGTAGAGAGTTAAGAAGATGTAGAGTGTCG
Source organism: Platalea leucorodia (assembly GCF_965183815.1). Taxonomy (NCBI): domain Eukaryota; kingdom Metazoa; phylum Chordata; class Aves; order Pelecaniformes; family Threskiornithidae; genus Platalea; species Platalea leucorodia. Next base: position 36,269,184 of record NC_138824.1, on the reverse strand, counting down.
ATGTAGTAATGAATTTTTAATTTTAACCATCTCCTCCTCAATATATTTATAGAACCATTATATTTTCAATTATGCTGTTTGATAGTTGCATCTCATTTCATGCCTTTACCTTGGTGATTTTACATCTAAGGTTTCTGTTATTTCTACCAGTGTGTCCAGATTGCACTTTTGAATTATTATTTTTCAGGTTCTGACTTACTAAAGTTCTCTAAATGTAGCCATATTTGTTTCTTTTATCTTTGCCTCTTTCTGTCTTTATGAAGTGCCAGGACAACTGTATCTATGCCTTCAGTATGGTCTCTTTTAGGAACTGCTAGGTCTCTTTTTCCACTTAGAAATAATTCCCAATGGATGTTACTTGCCAAGTCATTAAGTTGGTTGAAATTTACATTTTAGGGCCATTCTCACAAGTCTGTAGCTTTCTTTCCTTCTTTCCTTTAGATAATTTATTTTACTAGCTTGTAAGTGATTCTCTCTAATTTGCTTTCTGTATACAAAGTCTTAAATAGTTCTCACTGTTTATGGGAATCAAATTCAGTCTAGTCAGACTGCTATCTGCATGCTTGCATTTCCTTCCAAAGAAAGTCTTTTACCATTCAGTCATTGGCCATCTGTTTCTTCTGGGTATTCTAACTGTGGGCATCTATGTCCCTGCGACATTCCTCCCCAGATACTGAGATCTGATTTTCTCTCTTAATTCAGGGACTGCATAACTCCTTTTTTGTTTCCTGGATTTACTTAAAGTGATGGAAATCATGCCTGCTCTGCGTGTCTCTATCCAGCAGATAAAAATAGTTCTCTTTCCTCTTCACTGTCACTTTCACTCTCTTTGCTTTGGTTATCTTCCTTAATTTCAGACATGTATTTATACATCCAAGCATGGAAGTGTTTAGGTGAAGTTCAGTTTAACTCTATTAGGTGCCTAAATTTTTGTTGCTCAATGAACTAATCCTTCTGAAGCAAAGATAGGATGCACAACCTACATGTGGGGTTCCCTTCTGACCTTCAGCTGTTACCCTGGTAGAACATCTGGTGTCATATATTTCAGCAATCATCTTGGGTATGCTAGACCATTTCCAAAGTCCCAGATTATTAAGTCTGTTGTCTTAGATGTTTTGTTGCAATTGATTTTTATTACAACTCATTCTAAAATATTTTGAATGTATTTTTTCCACAGTCATCAACAATGCCTCCAGACAAGGACTTATTTAAATAACATGTGGAAATACTGTTGAAATTTCACGAGAGTGTAACGAGAATGATTAGGTTCAGAAAACAGGCTGAGTGAAGACAGTTTGAAAGAACTGGATTTTTGATGTCTGGAGACTGGAAGACAAGAAAGCAATATTAAACCATTTAAAAGCAAACAGATAAGCAGGAGGTTGATCCACATGTTCTGAGTTGACAAGAAGCACCCAGGTTAATTTGCAATAAAACATTTAAATTTAATGTTAGAAAACAAAGAGGCAGCAACAAACATTAATAAACTCTATCGTGACTGTCTAAATTAACTCCTGGATGTCCTAAAAATGCCTTCATAAATAATACTTCGAGCTTCATATTTCTATAAGTTAATGAGACATAAATGTTCATAAGTTCAAGTGAACAAGACTTCTCAGACTTATAAAGGAAAAAAAGGTAAAAAAAAAAATAATTAAGAAGTATTGCAAGATATAAGCATTGAATACACATGCTGAGATATTTTTTAGGCTTATTAACTCAGAGACACAGTCCTAATGTACTTGTAGAACTTTTGCTCTATCATTCAGATATAGACACATGAACTTGTAATGCCACTTGAGAAGGCCTAGGCTATCAAGCCTGGCCCCAGTTGCTTTGTTTTACAAATTTTTCAAGATTCTTCAATTAACAAATTTCAAGACTTTCGATTAACAAATATTATTTAATTTTTGTTGGCCTTCTCATACCATGCAATCAACCTTTTTCCTGAAGTTATATTTTACTTTTAGAACTTAATGTAGTTACTGTTATTGTTTTGGCTTTTGTTAAAAACCTGTTTTTTCATGCCAGAGGAAAAACAATTTGAGATAACTGGAAAAGCAATTCTGCTTTTGAGATTATTTTGACATATAAATAGACCTAGTTTCAAGTAATGCTGGTACAACAGACTTCTCCCAGACAGATCACTGAAAAAACATTTTGTATTTTCAGCATTAAAAAAATGTATTAAACTGCTTTCAAGAGCTTTGGAAGATGCCCACAGATTTTTCTGGCTTTTGGAACAGGCCAATTGTACTACATACAGGTAAGTTTCGGAATTCAAAATACTATCTAGACAGTTACTGTTTCTTTACTGTACATATGTTATGTCAATGAATATCTATGCATATATGTGTATAAACATCTATTAAATGCTCTGAAACTAAACAGGAGCATAGACTACTAAGCATGGAATAATATCTGTCCTAGTCTTACATTTGATTTTGATAACCATTTAAAAAATGTTTTATGTAACACAAGTAACCAACTTTCCTTCCTTCCTTCCTTCCTTCCTTCCTTCCTTCCTTCCTTCCTTCCTTCCTTCCTTCCTTCCTTCCTTCCTTCCTTCCTTCCTTCCTTCCTTCTTTCCTTCTTTCCTTCCTTCCTTCCTTCCTTCCTTCCTTCCTTCCTTCCTTCCTTCCTTCCTTCCCTCCTCTCAAAGAATAATAAGGACTTTGAGATTTTAAGTATGATTCTTAGAACAAAATAAAGTGTAACACAGAAAGCAGAGATGTGTGGGCACAGGCAGAAGACTGAGTTCTTCAGTTGTCAGTAACGGCAACTCCTGTTATGTGAAAACAGTGCAAACATTATACTTTCAGAGCTTTTGCAGATATCATCTGATAAATCTAGCTATGGTATTTCAAGACATTATTGCTTTTTCTCATCACACCTATTGATCTCTCAGACATTACTATCCTTTTAGAACAGTTGGCAGAATAGGACGTATACTTGTAGTTCGTTTATTTCTGTTCTTTTCTCTCAGTGAAAATATGTCTTTACAAGTTAGTTCATATTCCAGAATATCACAGTTCGTATTCCAAATTATCACATGCAAAGACTAATAACAACTTACATTTTCATTTCTGGATTTTTCAGGAGATGGCTGTCACAATTCAGAAATACTCTCATGAAACTTGGTGTAGTCAATAGCAACAGCATAAAAGGTGTGTCATCAGAAGCAATGCTTTTTTTGTTAATCATATTCTAAATCAGGGAGGATAATAGGGTTTCAAATGTTTATCAAGAGGAATTTTACTTTCAGTTATTGATTACAGGATTTATCTCACCTAAATTTAGGATGGGATTCATCATACCTAACTTTAGGTATAGTCATCTGCCTCCAAGAAAGGTGTCTAGACTTTATATGTAATGGAAAACTAGTCAATGCACTCAATGGAGTCTAGAGAGTGCTTCATATCTCACCTAAGTTAACTGATTCATCTGACCAAATATGATTGATTGTCTACTTTAGGATGAGATCAATTGCTTTCCAGATTCCATTGACTATATCAACTGGATTTTCATTTATTATAATGAGAATTTAAACATCTACATTGTAGCAACCTACAATAAGCAAGATAAATTCCTCTCCTAGGGGCTCAGCTCAGCTGGCCAGCATCTAGTCACATCTGACATACCCTAAGTATGACACCTAGCCTTCAGCTAATCCTAAACCAGGAATCATCTATGTCTCCCAAAGGACCTCTTCTATATCAGCCAGCCTTTTACAGTTCTCTCAAGTATCTAATCACTAGATGCTAAAGATGGAGTAACTAAAATGGTTACCTCTAGATACTCATCTAGGGTAAACATCCCAAGTTCCCTTTATGGTTATCAGAGAGAAATAGACAAATAATAAGCAAGGTTCTTCCTAGTCTTGTTCTCTAAATATATAACAGATAATATGTGCTTTAATTGATTAGCTGAGGTGAGACCCTTTCTGACCACTTGAAGCATCTAGTGATAGCACGGCTTGCCCATTTTAGTCAACATGTGTATATCCAATTGTCATTGTTATACAATTACTTTACTCTTAAAAAATAAATTACATTTTAAAAGATAAGAAAATATGGTGATCTCTTATGGCTAATCTAGTAATTAAGAAGTTTTAAAATAATAAATTAAACAACAGGATATTCTGTCACCCATTTATTTTGTCATTATGTTTATGTTATGTTTAAAGATTATATAACTAGTATATTAAGGCTGTCCTCAACTATTTCATCTTCTCACGTTTCACTTTCTTTTTCTTGGTTCTTCTAAGTACCAGTTGGAGGATCATTACTGAGAGCACAGAAGATTTCAGCTTCCATCAGTCACTTGTGGTGTATATTGTTAATCCACCCTATAAAGTTGGAAAGCATACTTTAAGGAAAAGCTTCTTTACTCTCTCAAATAGTGCAGAGACAATCCACATTGTAGCTTTAAATAGTTTATCAGTCAGTCTCAAATAAGGACTGAACTATAATAATTATTTTTCTGCTCTTAGTCAATTCAAATTCTAACTAACTGGTAGAATTCAGTTGAACACTGTTTTGTTGCAGTACCAAGGAAATAAATTTAATTTGATTGTTCAGCTAATACCCAACAACTAGTTAAAACGTAACAACTTTATTGTCTCTCTGAACCTTTATGCTTTGGCTTCATCCCCCCTAACTTTAAAAATTTAAATATTGCTCCTAAATTGAGGAGTGTTACCATGTTAGGCTTTCCCTATTGTCAACAGAGATACATGTCTTTAATAGGTGTTTTGGACTAGACAAAATATATTTCCTACAAACACCATAACATTTTACCTGACTTTACATTTGCAGAAAACAGACAGACAAACAAACAAACACAGCGTAAAGTCATCTGGGTTAGGGAATACCAAACAATTTTAAGCAACCAAAAAAGGGATCCATTACAATCTTTTACTGCACAGAACCAAAAGATCTCAAGAAGAGCTGAAAAGGATAAATAACTGAAAGAATAAATAACTGAAAAGGATAAGTAATAATACTTGGACACACTAGATAGTGTTAGTTAGTGCCTGTTACCACTTTAGCAATGCAGCATGAATCTCAACATTAATACAACAAATTTCAGATATCATTACATAATCTCTGCCTGAAAAGTATCAATTACTGCTCATAAGAAATGATATGCATCTCAAAATTTTATTCACTTCCATTACATTTTATTCCATTAAGGTATTAAAGAAAGAAAGATCACTGGCAAAACCCTACTGATTCAACAGTTCATGCCAATTAATGAATATTACTATAAATAACCAAACTAGATATAAGCTTTTAATAAGCATAATGTAATGTTAGTTAGAAAATTTTAATGTGTTCTTGTAAAATACTTTAGAATAAATTATTTTGTGGAACTACAAGAGAAGACAATTCTTCTGTCAGTAAGAATGAAGTGTGTTAAATGTCTCTTATTCTTTATCAGTGATAATGTTTTATTAACAATTTCCTCATCTATTTGTTCTATTTGGTAGAGGAGAATCAAATAAACAAAGTATTTACTACTAACATAGGAACATTAATAAGTTACCTTGCCCTGTGTATTGCTTAGAGCATCCAGATGCATTGCTCAAAGACACAGATCCCATTCCAGGTCAGGCCACTAGAAATGAAAACTGGTGAGATGGAATGTTTGTGTCTCGCTTAAGCAACGTAAAAAATCTGCATTTCTCTGCAAACCATTTTTTTACTTTATTGTTCAAAGTGCTTGACAAATTGAGAGGGTTCTTTCCTTTTGGATTCGATTATAGTGACCGAATACAATCACAGTTTTTCAGTCTTCAGGCTAATGAGAGCATCTTGAGATTTTAATATTTCACCTCTCCTATCCCCCTTATGTTCAAGAAATCAAGTCATACTGATTTATATTGTGTGAGTTTCTGTTCTCATTAAAATCTGTGTCCAAAAATGAGGTATTGGAATTTTTCGGTGCCCAGTCCATTATGTGAAATCAGGTACTATGTTCATTAATTGTACTAGTATGACCTATTTTGAATTTTAATTGCTTAGCCAATTCTGTTTTTTCCCAACAGGTTACCAAGGTATAAACAAGAAATGTCCAGCTGATCAAAATGCAGACAGCTAGAAGGGACAGAGTATAGTTGTGGGTCACATTAACTTACATATTAACGGTTGGACTTAATGATCCTAAGGGTCTTTTCCAACCTTAACGATTCTACGATTCTATGAAAAGTGGAAATCATATCTATTTCATACGAAAGGGTTCTAATGAGGATAACAGTTACAGATAATAGTACACAGACATTTTCTTTTTATGCAAAACTCTGAAATAATAAGGATTAATTAAAATCTAGCAATATCATTATGGTCTTCTTCTGGAATTATGTGAGTGATATTAGTTTTTTTTTTTTCCTGAACTTTACATGAGAAAAAATATTCCACATACAAAGAAAAGATAGACAATACCACAAATTTAATTACTGTCCATTTCAATGAACACGGATGACAGAATTTTGAGATGAGGTGACGAACAGATATATTTCAAGGGTGAAATTTTAATAATAAAATGACACTTGTATTTCTTTATGTCTACATTCAAACCTTAAATCCATTTTGTACTACTCATAGCAAGATGCTACAGTAAATTTACATAATCTCTTTCATGCTAACAAAAAGTGGATGGCAATATTCTGTATTTATCCTGATTTTAGACCACAGAATCACAGAATGGTTGAGGCTGGAAGGGACCTCTGGGGGTCATTTTGTCCACCCCCCTGCTCAAGTAGGGCTACCTAGAGCTGGGTGCCCAAGCCCATGTCTAAACAGCTTCTGAATATCTCCAGGGTGGGGGAATCCACAACCTCTCTGGACAACCTGTGCCAGTGATAAGTCACCTTCACAGGAAAAAAGTGTTTCCTGATGTTCAGATGGAACCTCCTGTGTTTCAGTTTGTGCCCATTGCCTCTGGACCTGTCACTGGGCACCACTGAAGAGAGCCTGGCTCCATCCTCTTTTCATCCTCCCGGCAAGTATTTATATGCATTGATGAGATCCTCGCTGAGCCTTCTCTTCTTCAGACTGAACTGTGCCAACCCTCTCATCCTTTCCTCATATGTGAGCTGCTCTTGTCTTCCCATCATCCATGTGCCCTTTGTTGGACTCTTTCCAGTATGTCTATGTCCCTCTTGTACTGAGGATCCCAGAACTGGACACAGCAGTCTAGGTGTGGCCTCACCAGATTGAGTAGAGGGGAAGGATGACCTCCCTCAACCTGGCAATACTTTGCCTAATGCAGCCCAGGATACCATTTGCATTCTTTGCAGCAAGGGCACATTCCTGGTTCCTGTTCAAGTTGGTGTCCATCAGGACCTCTAGGGCCTTTTCTGCCTTTTCTGCTTTCCAGCTGGGCAGCCCTCAGCATGTGCATGTGGTTCTTCCTTCCCAGGTACAGGACTTTGCACTTCCTCTTGTTGGACTCCATGAGCTTCCTGTCGACTAATTTCTCCAGCCTGTCGAGTTCCCTCTGGACAGCATCACAACCCTCTGGCCTATCAGGCTCTCCTCCCAGTTTTGTGAAGATATTAAACATGACAAGTACTGACCCATGGGGTACACTGCTAGTTACCAGACTCCAACTATATTTCTTTTCACTGATCATACATCAACATACTTGTCTATGAGGATCTTACAGGACACAGTGTCAAAGGCCTCCCTGAAGTTCAGGTAGACAACATCCACTGCTCTCCCCTCATCTACCAGGCCAGTCATTTCATCATAGAAGTTTATCAAGTTGATCAAGCATGACTTTGCCTTGGTGAAGCCATACTGACTACTCCTGATGACTTTCTTGTCCTTTATGTGCCTGTGCTCAATCTAATCTGCGGAAGGTCTGTTGAAGTGAATAAAAAAGCTCCCATTAACTTTAAAATGTTAATAAGAATAAGACCAAGTCATCAAGGGAAAATTGTGCATAAAATAAAATTGTGCTTGTGTGGTAACTGGAAAGCAAGCAATATCAGGGGAAGTAGACCTTCAGATGCATGAGAGATTAAGGCTATGACTGGGGACAGTTGAATTTCATAGTATTGAAGTCTACGATTTCTTAGCTGGTCCCCTCTTGGTTCTTTTTACTTTCCAAAGGCACCTTACAATGGAGCAACTAGAACATTAAGAGCTGGATACCTGAGTTTATGATAAAGACACAAGTAGTACAGCTAAAAACAGAATGAAAAGATGGCCCTTGAGATGGACAGCTTGGCAAACCTTCTGTCTGTTTCACTGGCACTGATTCATAATTCATGCAGTTACACAGTGAAGGTAGTAGCTAGAGAATGTCTTTAAGTTATTTTCAGTCTCTCCTTAACGGTCAGGAAATATATGAAAATCATTGTGGTTGACGCTTCTAGGACTTTGCCAATAACTCTGTACTTCTAAGAAGTGAGAAGGGTTAGACCCTACACAGGCTTATTGTATGCTAGTGTTAAGTCACTAGACATGAAACCTGACTGATTTCTGCAAACTAAAAGCAGTATGTTGAATCCTTCTTCTAGCAACCTTACTGTGTATTACACCATCAACATATTATAACTTTTCATGCTATAACAGAGACAGCTCCGCCACCGTCTCATATTTCATGAGACATGGCTTGTGAGAAGAGATAGCACCTTTAGGGGAAAAAAAAAACACCTAAATTTTCTCTGGACTGAGACAAGAACTACATGCTAGAAAAGCAAGCACCAAACATGAATAAGAAATGGTATAAGAAAAAACCTGTTTTTTCCACTTCTAACATTTTGTCTAATAAAGGATATTATCTTTCTGTACAAACTTGTCTCACATCCTTCAACGGTCTTGCTTACAGCAGTATTAACATTTGCATTTGAGGGAGTAGATCATAGTGGCTAAAATGTGACTATTTTATGGTTTTAAGGCCAGAATTCATGTCCTATTTTCTAAAAGTGTTTTCAGGCTTTTTAATGCTATCTGGATGTGGAAAATCCTGACTCAGTTATATGATATAAATTTTCAAAGCTAGCTCAGGAAAATACTCTTAAACTCATTGAAATTACATATTCTGCTAGTAGATGGTGATATACACTTCTTTATATAATGGCCTTAGCTGATGAAAAATCTAAAAAAGAAAGACACGCATCCAGTTCAAATGTTTGCGGCAGTCAAGCTAAAGTCATCAGGTGCTGAAACCTGTGACTATTAAGAGAGAATCAAGTCTCTGTAGCATTGTGTGTACCATATGTCAAAATTAAAATTGACAAACAAGTCTATTTAATTTAAATCAGACGCAGATGACCGGATTCTTTTTAACCATATTTCTAGATGAAATTAAATTTTTTTGTTGTCATAGTACTCCTATGCACACGTATGGAGACATAATGAGTTCTGTGGGATCATGCCAAACTTTGTCTCTAAGGATGTAAAAAGAAAAAAGTAGAAGCAGAAGAATTAAGAAAGCTGTTAATTCACCAAGTGCAATACAGTATTTTGCAACAACGCTTCCTTTTCTTCATTAGCCCAGAGTTTAACAGAAAACATTCATGTCTATGACAGCCAGTATTTTCTGACTATTTAGATATGTCACGAACCTCATATTTTCTTTTTTGCTTCTGGGGTAACATTTAAAGACAAAATATAGGAAAGGAAATTCACATTTCTTTCTTATGTTCCAAACCCTAACATATTCTGAGCTTATACCACTACCATTCAGCTGGACACCATTAAGCTGAAGATCAGTTTTGGCAGTATATATGTACTCTCATACTGAAAGAAAAGCTCTTCATTTCATTAAGAAACTCAAACTGGTTTTATATAATTTAAGTCACTCTCCACTCATTATGCTGCATCTTCAATAATATTTACAGTTTTGATGCAGATGAAAAGTCAATATACACTTCATTAAAGATTAGGTCTCTACATCTGTAAAATGCATTAAACACAGTCACCTTTTTTTCCCCCTCTGAAATCAGTGGAATCATCCAGGTGCTACCCGCATATCACTACTGCTACAGAGTACGTTATAGGTTTGATCTCTAGTAAAGTTTGTATGGGGACACACTAGTAAAAGAGTCAGTTCACAGCATGTTTAAAAGCATGGTTTTGATTCACATTACCTTTCTTTTATCTTTCTCTGTTGCATTTCTTCTGTTTTCTTCTTCCTCTTACACGCCGTGCTTGTATTCTAATGTGACAACAATTCCCTAATAAAAGCCGCTTCTTAGCAATATCTTTGTGTATCCAAAAATTCATCCCATACTTTCCCACTCAAAATTATTTAGCTCTTCCATTACAGGACAAAGATTTGCCTTCCCAGCACCTTAGAGAGGTCATAATGTACCTTTGAGCACTGTAAATCATCCCAATTGATGAGGAAAATTGAGAGGCCAACATAAGGAATAGGACCATGACTTTTGCTCTGGAACAGTTCCTTATACAGAGTGAAATTTGCAGAGGAATTTGCCAAAGTCTAATGGTGGTAAACTGTCGTGGTTTAACTCCAGCCAGCAACTAAGCACCACACAGCTGCTCACTCACTCCCCCTCCAGTGGGATGGGGGAGAGAATCAGAAGGGTAAAAGGGAAAAAACTCATGAGTTGAGATAAAGACAGTTTAATAGGTAAAGCAAAAGCTGCGCATGCAAGCAAAGCAAGGAACTCATTCACTACTTCCCATTGGCAGGCAGGTGTTCAGCCATCCCCAGGAAAGCAGGGCTCCATCATGCATAACGGTTACTTGGGAAGACCAACGCCATCACGCCAAACATCCCCCCCTTCCTTCTTCTTCCCCCAGTTTATAACCTGAGCATGATGTCATACGGTATGGAATAGCCCCTTGGCCAGTCTGGGTCAGCTGTCCTGGCTGTACTCCCTCCCAGCTTCTTGCGCGCCTGGCAGAGCATGGGAAGCTGAAAAGTCCTCGACTTGTGTAAACTCTACTCAGCAAAACCTCAGTGTGTTATCAACATTATTCTCATCCTAAATCCAAAACACAGCACTATACCAGCTACTAAGAAGAAAATTAACTCTATCCCAGCTGAAACCAGGACATAAGCAGAAGAAATGTTCCACATATGATAAAGCCAGGAGCTTGAAGGTAAGAGCAAAGATTCACTCTCAGCACTGAAGTAATGGCCAGAAAGAAACTCCAGAGCTGTTAAACTCCTGGAGGAGAAAGATTTCTTTCTCTCTACCGCCCACAGAGATCACCACAAGACATGAGCATCTGTCTCTAACATTTTGACCTCTTGACGCTTGATTTTCTTTGTGAGTTTAACCTTTGCTTCTGAAATAGGACATATACTATTTTTGAGAACGGTTTTTCATGTAAAAAATATTTTTTGTTAGTAATGTGTTTGAGTCATGTCCCTGTCTGCACTGATGAAAATCTCAGGTCCTTTTTTTCAACAAAATAGTTTTGTAAAACATTTATATGTTGTATGAACTCAGCAGATGTTTTGGTTTTTTTCTTTTTTTTTTTTTTTTTTTTTTTTTTATTGGGTATTCTGGTAACCATGGCTCATGTTTTGTCCTACCAGCTGGAAAACATGAAAAAAAATATTGACTCCAAAAGATTTACTTCAGAAAGTTCATTCTCATCAGAATCAGGCTCACCTCACTGTTCTGTGATATTTAAGAAAATAATTTGCAACAGTCTCAAGGTTATTTGTTTTCCAGGAAACCTGGTGTCCTCTTTTACAGTAGACAATTTAGTCAAAAAATAGATCACAAAAAGGAGGCACATCAGAAAGCAGTATACTTTAAAGAAATTAATTCAGAAGTAAAATATATTTTTTCAGAAAAAAAAATTATGTATGATTTTGTGACTTTTACAAGTTGGAATATCTTTATTCAATTCTGAAATATGACAGAAAGTAGTGTTGTATTATATGGAATGTAAATTCACAGTGAAAGAGGAAGATGTGGAAGATGAAGGGAAAGGAAATGAAGAAAGAAAAGGAAATTTCAAAAAGGAAATGAACTTCGCTTTCATTGATCTCCTGAATAGAATACCTTCTCCAATACTTCTGCCCTCAATTCCCCTTTTCTCCAAGTGCTATGTAACAGCTTTCAAAAGAAAAAAAAAAAAAAAAGTAGAGAAATGTCAAAGTATATCTAAAAAAAAAAGAAAAACTGCATGCCCCATTAACATTGTTTTCCAGTGACTGAGTTACTTATGTTAAGATAGACCAGCCCTCATTTTCTGTTGTACACCTTCCCTTCCCCAATACCTGATACAGTTAGTTGGCATATATAAGCCAGGCATTACTGATTGCTTCTTTCTATAAGGCAAATCTTTCAGAAGTACAAAGCCTTCAGAATTCAGCTATCAACCTTGGAAAGATCACCCAGTTGCCACGACAAAGTCCTTATGCATTTGAAGCCTCTATTATCATGCTGAATTTTAACTCTCTCTCTCAGCTTCCTTTCTGTTTTAACCATCCCTTTTCACTGAAATGTGCACTTTCTGATAAACCAATACCATGCTAACCTCAGCCTCAAGATAATACCCTATTTACTTCCTCTAAGTGTCATTTAACTATTTTGTATTCATATATGTTGAATATTAGAACAATCCTAAATTAAACAAGCAAACAAACAACCTCCACTGAGCCTTAAAAGATTAGATGATACAAAATCTCATTCTCCCTTTCCAATCAGTTGTCATAAAAATATTTGTTCTGTATCTGAACTTTTGCATTCTTAGCTTCATAAAGGTTTGCTTTCAGAAGGGGGAATAGAGAATGTTGCTACCAAGGATATCCTATGGTAAGGCAGCTGTGGTAGTTTCTTACGACATAAAAAAAGTGTTTTCAATCTCCTTTAGATTAAAATCATAGAATCATAGAATCATAGAATCATAGAATGCTTTGGGATGGAAGGGACATTTAAAGGTCATCTAGTCCAACCCCCCTGCAATGGGCAGGGACATCTTCAACTAGATCAGGTTGCTCAGAGCCCCATCTAGCCTGTCCTTGAATGTTTCCAAGGACGGGGCATTGGCCACCTCTCTGGGCAACCTGTTCCAGTGGTTCACCACCCTCATCGTGAAAAATTTTTTTCAGCAGACATACAACCAGTTTCTCTGACTACCTGGGGAATATCTACTGCTAAGTTAGTATGCAAATGGTTATTCCTATGCCTTTCTCCACATAATAGGGCATATGAGTATCTGAAGTTTGTTGTCAGGAAACTTCCAAGACAACCTAGGAGATGTCTTTTGAACTTAAATACCAACGTCAGTAAATTCTAGGAGTCTACTTACTTACTTAGATTTTACTAGAGGCATAAATGAGTTTCTGTACATTAACGCCAAACTAGGCAAGTGTTAGGTGTACTGGATCCAATGGCAGATGGGAAAGAGTGAGTCAGCATATCTAGGAGTGATTACTTTAGGTATCAGATAAATAAAACAAAGGATAAGCATGAGCTGTTTAATAAATCGTGGAGTATTAATTCATTTTCCAGAGGTGTTACTGAGGTCAGAATATAATACTGGTTGCTCAGAGAAGAAAAACTCTTTAAGATAAAATTTCCATAAGCCTCTCAGGCTCTCTTCAGGTTATAAAGCTACAAAAAAGTAATGCAGGACAGCAACTAGCCACTTGGCTCATTATATCAAATACAACTAATCATTGCAGTGAGAATCTTCAAGGCACTCAAAATATGTCTTGCAGTCATCAGATGTCTTTTTTTTTTAAGCTTGAATGTGTCCCTGATGATGGGAATTCACGATCCCACAACAACAATTTAAAAACCAACCTAAAACCTACTTTAGAACAACCAGAATTCATCCTCATTATAGTTAAAAGAGAGTTAGCAAGCAATTCAGAACCATAACACAATAAATGGACTTCAGAGAGCCCAAAAAGCATGCTGATCTTTGTTGCAAGCTCTCTACAGCAGTACCTTTGCTGAACTCAAAAAGAATAACTTATGATTAACTCAGTCTAGCTAACTATACTAGCTGAAGAATAGCTTTCATTATTTAATCAGTTCCCCTCCATATATACTCCCTGATCAGCCATTTAGGGATGATTATAGAGGAAATTCTTTGAATGTCATTATCTGCAACCCATATAGTATGCCTTAGTTTAACTACTCCACCTATCTAAGAACTTGTATTATTTTCTAAGATAGAAGCTCTTTGAAGTGAGGAACAGAAGGGAGTTAGGACTGAAACAGTTGTTTCACAAAGCATGAAAAAGGAAAATTAATTAAGAGGTGTGACAGTTAAAGTCTGAAATTCACACTTTTGGTTTATGTTTAAAAGAAAAATGTAATTAAGCGAGGCTTTTTTGATTTAAAAAGAGAGAGTATGCTTATACAGGCAGTAGTCAACAAGGCATAAAGGCTATTTCTGGAACAGATTGAAGACCAGTAGACTTATTAGCATGGCACTGTGCTATGTTAACAAATCTTGCCAGCTTAGCATGGGTATGTGACTTCAGAAACAGAGAAGTCTCTTACCCTGAAGGGCTGGAATAGTGGTGAAGCAAACACATAATCAAGGACAACTCAGAAATGTTTGCTGCTATTGCAGCATGAATGAATATTTCTTCTCTTTTAATTTTGCTGTCTTAAATTTAGGTTTCCAAGTCTTATTAGCTGTGTATTCTCCCATTGTAATCAGAATAGAGCAGACTGTCATAAGTCACTTCCTCACATTAAATTTATCTCTGGTTGGGATGAACTGCCATCTCAGAAGAGCTTTCTCTCTTCATTGACTGTATATATAACAGGTTTCACATAAGCACTTTATGCCATCCTAGCTGCCTTAGGGGACTCCCCCTGGCCTCCAGCTGCATCACCAGTATTCTAACTGGCCTCCAAATCTCCTTTTGCAGACATCTTAAGACACCTAAAAGGAATAGCTGGAGGAAGGAAGGATGTTCTTTGGTACCTGAAATAGCACTAGAAACCTAAGTTTTGTTACCCTGTAGCTTGAAATATGGTATTGACACTGCTAGTAACAGGGCACGTGCTTTGTATAACGCCTCAGGACGCAGGCTTGTTGGAGCTGCTCTGTCTGATGTTTTCTTGACCTGCCTGCAGCTTTGTGTCACTTGCTTTATCAGTGACAACAATTTTTCTAATTGACCAGACAATTCAATATGCTTTTGCATATCTTATAAACAGTGCCATCAACATTTTACGATGCTAACCTAATGGCAGCATAGAGAAATAGAGGCCTGATACTACAGTAGAGGCCTTGAGAAGTGGGGACACAGGAATGGTGTAGAGGAGCACAGCTACAGGATGATAAGGGACAGGGTATAGGCTCACACTGAAGACCTCACAACTGCAAACCATGGGCATTTATTGAGACTTCTTCTCTATAGAACTTTCTCTGTAACAATTGGATCTGAACTAACAATGATTCTTGGATTAGACTGTTAAAGTTTCATTTATACTAACAATAAATTATTGATTTTATATATAAGGTGATTCCTCCTTGCCCATAAACAAGATTTTGTTCGTTAACAGTTTGCACAGTTAAATTCTCTTCCTGTTGACAAACAGAGACTAGATGTCTGACTTTAGATGGTAACGGTTAAGTAAAACAGATTTTTTCCTATGAAGCTTGATTCACAGACATTTACAGTGATCTGAGACATGGGGCTGGAAAATGTGGCAAGTGTGAATTAAGCAAGCCCACAGATTTGATAAGCAGCAGCTGGAAGCCACAAGAATTTCCAAGCAGTCATTAATGGCCCTATAAACTTATGTTTATGTGACTGAAATCAACCAACCTGGTATTCAATGTGATAACCAGACTAAAAAAAATTTGGTAAAGTTTAAAGATGAATAAAGCAGCACCTAGTTAGTACCTGAAAAGGCTTTTTTTTTTTTTTTCCCCATAGCATTTTCTAATACAATGAAATTATCAAATACCTGGAGTTAAGCCAGACTTTAAATTGATGTAATATTTTCTACAGCGAGTCTGATTTTCCTTTGTGCCCTGAATTTTTGAAGGACAACTTCTGTAAACACCCAGTTTCAAAGATTTCAAATTTCAGGCATGTTGAGGGTAAACTCAGTTTTGAAAATGATTTTTTAAAGTTTTTGATATCCACCTTGTGCTATAAATCAATGGTTCCTTATTACTCTAGTACACTCATGCATCATGGTGATAACTTCTAGATAGACACAGACACTGAGAAAGATAGTATCTTGCTAACAGCAGAAAAAAAGAAAAAAAACAAAAAAACAAACATACACCCACCCCCAACTAGTTAATGAAAGAACTCAATTCTCTAGCAAACTGTGGCACACTGAGTGTTCTTATACACGAGTATCTGCTAAAATCAGTATAACTTTTCTTATTGTAAATGTCAGTTACATTATGTGACTAAGCATATGGCATATTCTTAAGATAGTGTCTTGGGCACAACTTTGTAAATTTGAAATGCCATTTTATTCAGTCTGAGAGACTTAATCAGTGTTAAACTAGTATTCAGTTGCTTAAATCTCTTATTGCTATGTTTACCTTTTTACAAGGGCTGACAATTAGATTAAAATACTCAAAATTACTGTGTCTGTATGATTTCTTTTACATTTTAAGTTGAGATTTTCTAAGGAGACAGGATCTCAGCTTTGTGAACTTCATTAGGATTTGTGCATCTAGGTCCATTCAACTCCATATAAAAAATATTCCATCTTATTACTATTACAACATTATTGAAAATAGGATCTGACTAGATATATGGAAAACAGTGCAAATATATTACATAAATTTGATGAGTTATGTTTTAGTTATATTTGACTATCCACATTGTAGACACTGAGAGGTAAGCCAGTCTCTGTGTGTGCCCCTTCTGATTAGTGGAGAAAAAAAGGCTCTTTTAGGGCACAGCTAATCTGACCAATTTTAGACATTTCATTTGGGGTGAAATGAATCACACCTGGAAGTGTCTATTTCTCTCCATTGACTATGAATGGAGCCTATCATGATTAGCTCAGGCATAGCCAACCACTAAAATTCTTTTTTTTTTTCCTTTTAATCAGGCCAATGTCACCCTTTTACATGATTTTGGGTGGATCATTCTGTTCCAATACTTCGTTATTCTGTACTTATTTCTTTCTTGAATGACTAACTCATTCATCTTACTTAAATTTTCTCAACTGAAATACTGTTAGCACAAAGATGAACTTTGATTTTAGTTTGATCTGTGATTGCTTAGGTATAGTTACTTTGCTTAATTATTTATTGTAGTTAATGTTCTGGGGAAAGAGAGAAGAAAGACCTTCAAGAAATTCGGTATTGATTTCCAATGGTTTGATTGCCATAAACTACATAATTTTTGCATACTGACTTTTAAAGTTATGAAATAAGCTGTATTTCAAATATAAATAGTAGGTTTTTTTCTGAAAATTCTATCTCAATCTTTCACCCTGAAATTCAGGAGGGTATTCTCAGTCTTGTTACAGAAAACTTATGTTATGTTTCACATACAGTGAAAAGGTATTTCTCACATGACATGTTTAAGAAAACTATTTTAAAAAATCACTGGCTGAGGTTATTCTCCAGCTTTTCCTCAAAATTATTATTGTGAATTATTAAGTGAATTTTTCCAGGGTTGTAAAATTCAGTTTGTATGACTTAAAATGCATTCAAGTAAAAATAATAATAAACCTCATAAAGAGAGAAATCCAATCCTAGGATCTGTAGAATTACAACTAAAAAAAATAATACTACAAAAAAGGTGAAATCTGAGACTCTTAAATAAAGCATTTGAATCCAAAGAAGCTGAGCTACAAAAAAATCTTGAGAAAATATCTTGTGTAATTTTTTTGGCACCTAGGCTTTGAAAATAGATAAAAATAAGAATTGTAGAAGGATATAAAAAGGTGTATGTAATAAGTGTGACTATATGTGTATGTGCAACTCCAGCTTGCGTGCACACACACTTGTATATAAGCATACATATATACCTATATATTTGTACACACACATATAGACATGTATATATATACATGTGTATATATACGTGCATATGTAAACATATATGGATGAAAGGAAGGTTAAGATACACCACATACTTCATGTCATGCATTACACGGCATATGTATATGTCATAAACATTCAACCTTTCTTTTAAAGCCCACAACAGCATGATCTAGATTTGTTCTGATGATGTGGCAAAACAAATGTCTGAGTCAGTTCTTATTTTTCAGAAAACATTGTGTTGAACAGGACTAATTAAGTGAATAAGTACTACCATATAGTTTCTCGAAACTGGGCTTATTCTGTAAGTATTTCAGATAAAACATAGAAATGTACAATAAAAAATAGTTCCTTGGAGTTGTTATGGCCAAAATCTTGTATTATGGGCAAAGAGGAAGTACATATTACATCTATATAGATATATATGTATAAATGTAAAACTAAAGATTTATTATTAGTATAATTTTAATCTTATATTTGATAATGATCTGCAGGGTCAGGTTGATCTTGGTTTTTGAATCTTAGTGGCAGTGGAGGAAATACTGAAAGTCTTAATCAGTCTTCCATGACTATTTTCTTTATTCTTTGATGAAACCTCATCATATGTTGAGAACTATCAATTACATGATAGTAATCTTGAATGTTTGAATATGAACAAGATTTCATATCCTTCTAAAGACTTAGATCTTTTAACAGCAGATATGACCCCTTATGATTTTTTTCTTTATTTTTTTTTTATTATTATTTTTTAAGCTTTTCCTCACACATCAGTCCTCTTATGCATTTTTTGCTATCACCTACTGTTAGAGGCACTAAAGATTTGCCCTGCCTATTGTGTGATCTAATCATACATTGTGTGATCTAATGATAGTAATTTTTAAAGTGCTTTTCATGACATTTCTTTAAAGATAAAATCAAAGAATCCTATCCTGTAGCCTACACTCAAGTGTGAATTGACTAAGGAATTTAATTTAACAGAGACTAAGATGCTAAGAAAAATGTGGATAACTCTAAGACTTGCATTGTTCAGATGTTTACAGTTGGGCATTCTGATCTTGTATTAATCTGGAATCAAAGGTACCTCCAACTACATCATTTCCAGGAGTACCATCTTTCAAATTAACTCTTCTAGAAATAAAATCGCTGTCATTACTCTTATTTGTAGGATATGAAAGTTATAGATAACAATCATACTCAGTTACTGATGATAAGGGATACTCAGTTAACTCAGCATCCTGTTAGAAGATCTGGCAATGTACAAGTATATCAACTACACATTCTTCTTTGAAAATGTAGCATTCAGCTGGTATGAAGAGAGTGATGATATCTTGAAAGAGACCGGGATCTTAGAAAGGACAAGATAGTTTGGACAGGACAACTTAACACTTGTAACATGGAATTCTAGGTCTCATTTTTCCAAAAAGGGAATAGAAAATGCATGTTGAAGTAAGAAATCCCTATGTCTTCTCCACTTCTAAATGAATAATAATTAAAATAATAATTCTTCTGATCAAATCCTGCCAGACTTCAAGAAAGGAATTATTGATTTTGTTTGTTTGTTTGTTTTTACTAGAACATGCTTCAAATAAGGAAAACTGGGGAAACAAAAGAGAAAGCAAAGGAGGAAAACAGTTACAGGAGATGCAGAAAGAAGAAAAACATGCTAATTTCACCCTATTTCCTACAGTGCTTTATTTTTCTGCATCTAGTTATCCAGCAGGATGAGCACAGGGACTCTTAGGCTTCACGTGCTATTTGTATATTCTTTCACCACTGTGTAGGAGGGGAACATGTCAATTACTCCTAGGAAGGGGCACTTAACCAACAACTTTAACACAATTTCTAGCATTTATGATTTAAGAATTAGTCACCAACTAAATATCAGAACTGCTAACTGTACGTTTATGTTGTATAATGTGGTATGGCTACCCCCTATTGCTTGACATGGTAATATATCTTTATTACAAATGAGAACATTGGCACAATGTAACAGTAAGAAAGTTCAGGAAATTCACTTAAATCCAGTCTCCCACATGATTATGGTGATCACTTTTTTTTTTTTTTTTCCTTTTGCATAAATGTAAACAGGTTTGGTTTTTTTTTTAAAGATAAAGACAATCTCATTCTGCATCCACAGCTTGCCTTGGTAGCTAAGAAGCTTATAATTCAGGAGTGAGAAGAGCCATGGCTAGAAGAACCCATTCTAACCTGTGGCCATGTAACTTTTTTGGTGGTGTTTGATAAGATATATGTTGAAATGACACACCAAAGCTGTTCATAAGACCTGCTGTATTTTCTGCAAAAGAAAGACTCCTTTGGTTTAATGAAAACATCAAAAGGATAAATAGTTGAAGATACTATCTAGTAGAAAAAAAAAATTGAAATGTATGCATTAAAAAATTAATATATGTATCAATGTGATGTCATTCAGATTGACAGAATTAGTAGAAAAAAATCAAAAATTAATTCTCTACCTATGAAGAACCTAGGGAGAAAATGAGGATAATTATTTGCTGTTTGCTTGATAATGATAATTCTGGTCTCTAGGTAGAATCAAGGTAGCTACATGTTGGGCCAATTACAGATTTTACAAAGCACTAAACATCACGAAAGTTAAGATTCACGGGATATAGGAGTAAAAGAAGTACATGCAAAGAACACTGAAATACAGACGTAATAGATGGTTTAACAGTTGCTTCCATTCACTGTGATTTTAGGTTGATGCCATTCTTAGAATTAATATCTTCAAACAGAAGATACTCATAGAAGAGGCACCTGAACTTGAGAGCATCTGACAGGAGACCTTATAAATACACTTGATTTTAAGAAGGTCAGTGCCTTTGTATTGTAACTGAAAATTAGATCCCGTGATTCACATCTCAAAATTGATCTCCAGCATTTTACATACTTCAAGGTATAGTGGGCTCTAGAAAATCTTAGCCAAGTCTCCTATAAACAAGCTATGAGTGGGTGCTCAAAATTTACTTTCTGCAGTGAACAAATGCATAAAGATTCAAGGAATTCTTTATGTTAGTCAGATCATTAATTTCTTTCCGAAACAGGTTCTGATTTTGGTGAAAACAGGAAAACTTGCATTTTTCACCTATTTTTCCCACTCCCACACAATTTCTAGTGCTGTCATTTTACATTCATTCCCAAAGATACATTAGTAGTTTATGTAGCTGTTTGGAAAGTTAGCCTCTGAAAAATTCCTGATCTTGTTTTTGGCTTGATTCCAGTTCAGTACATAGTCACATAAAATGAACAGCTATTAAAAGAGATCTTATTCTTTGGATACTCATACTATACTTTAAAGAACTAGAAAGGTATCAGAGAAGTTCATGAAAAGAGTCATTGCAAAGAGATGACACAGTAGATTTTGCTGTCACAAAGCATGAGCTCCACTGGCAGCATATAACAAATATAGTTAAACATCAAAATTCATTTTTAACATTAAATATCTTGTATGGCTGGAACTTATGCACTTTACATATAAAACACTTTAAAGGTCAGGAAATCAATCACCCATGTTTTACTTGTCATGCCTATTAGTTTAAGCCAATATAAAATAATGAATACTTCTTTGTATTACAGTTCTGTCTTAGCCTGATTGATCCTTTATAAAGCTATTATAAAGGTCACAATATGGTAAGTCAAAGACTACTGGGGAACAGGAGGGCACAAGGTAAGATAAACATGTCACCTATTCTGGAATGGAGTCAAACTGTTTCCTATATTTGGAAGTAAATGTTAACTAAAATCAAACTTCACTTTGGTGTTAAAGGTCGTCTTGTATTTTCATTGTCTATCCTTATTTTCCATGATTTATACATGTGTATAACAAAATTCTCATTGGGTTTTTCCTTGTAAAACATAAGATAGATTGTTAAACGTTAGTATTCTCTCTTGCAAAATTGCTTGCACAGTATGACTGTATATTGGATGCTTATGCAGTCTTTCCTCTTATGTGCATAGTGGGTATTTTAAATATTTGGAAGTTAGTTTAAATTTAATTTAAAATCAAATACTACATATTTTTATTTCATATGTTTACAGATACTATACAAAATCTATGTGCAATACATTGATAAAATGTCATTTATCTCAATACACATACGTGTCTAAAGACACAGCACATATACACACATATAATTTTTACATCAGCTATATATGAAACAAAATCAAGTGATTAGGTCATTAGATAGGGTGAGAGAAATAGGCATACTATATATATGATTGTAGCATTAATGAAGTAGAAAAATGTTAGATTTTATGGTGTTAGTTTAAAACTATCAATTATTTTTATCTCAATAACCATACATTATGTCAATAACCATATATGCTTTTTGGTATTTTTCATTGCACACCCTATGACTTAGTTTAGTTATCTATTCATACAGTTATTACATGTAATTAATTGCTAAGAATTAGATTATAATATAACAGTGTTTTTTTCATTTCCTGAGACTACTAATGTGATCAAAGGTGTGCACTCAATAAGAAACATAAAAATAATTTGTTAGCAGCATGGCTGACTATAGCAATGCTACAATTTCATTTCAGGTCCCATCTACTCAAAGAATGTATGTTTCGATTTTATGACCAAAATGAAATCCTGGAGAAAAACATAGACTATTTAAAAATTACATCTTGAGATTTTTTTCCAATTTTTAAGATGATGTGAATGAATAATATGAACATATATAAGCACACACACTCAAGTCTGCTTGTGCAGTTTTACTGGGCAGTTTAAAGTCATTACTCTCTTTGAAAAATAATCAATTAGAAATAAACATTTGGAAAAATATACTTGGAAAAAAAAATTTGAAAATGTTGCAGGAGCTTCTTTGATACTTCTGGAATTCCACATTTCATGTATTTAGTTTGAAAATGTCAAAAGAAAATAGTTTGAGATTATTGTATTATCTTTCTCTTTTGTTTCTACTAGGCTTTTCACTGATTTTGTATAGAATTTGTGAATAATTTCAGTTCTATAGAAGATCTATTTCTCGTTAAATCTATACTTCTGAAATTGTTTGGTAAGTTGCTTTATTTTGTATATGTCTGCAATCATCAAATTATAGGCATTTGTTTACCAATTTATAGGAATAATTGACAAAGAAATAATTTTTAAGATTTGTTTTTCCAAGTTATACTATAGAGCTGTAACTACTAAAACTAATTAATTAATCCATCAGAAAATAATAAAAGAAAGCAAATGAACTCAAACTATGAAAAAAAATAAAGCATTTTTGTTCATTATGGTCACTTTATACATTTTCTATGCTTGCTATCAGGTTGTAAAATTTAAAGAAAAACTATTTCACAGAAAAATATTTTCTCTGCTTTTCCAATGATTGAATAATATTTTTACCAGTTGTGCTGCAATAAAATAGCCTACATAGTTATTTATGTATTGTTAGAAAAAAAAAATATTTTCCATATGGATTCCATTTTGTTGAATGTGTTTTTCTTACTCAAGGAATTTTAATTTTTTTTACAGAGATTGATCAGAATCTTGGTGGGGGAAGAGAGAGGGGGAGAGAAAGAGAGGATGATGCAAGGAATTTTGTTTAATATCTGCTTCGACTTCTAACTAAATGAATTTATTTCATATCCCATGAGAACTTATATTCTTCAATAAAATTTTTGTTGGAAAAAATGTCATTGTGAAAACAAAACTCACAGACTTCTATTTTTGTGATGGAACACCTGAAAATAATTTTCTATAGGAAAATACTGAATTGAAAGTACTAAACTCTGAAATATGGACTTATTCTGCAATGCTCCACTTTCTTTTAAATTGTATAAAACATTAGAAACTATTTGAGAAAGTTCACAAAATAATTTCATAGTTGTTATTATTTTTATTCCTGAACTGTTATTTCCAAAGCTCTACAGGAATGATCATTTGAAAAAAAAAACAACCCCACCCCACAAAACACTCACCCCCACAAAAATGTCAAATAAAAAGGCCTCAGGAAATATGGTGCAATTGAAGCGTTCAGCTTTGGTGTCTAGATTTTGGAAAGGGTAAAGTTGTTAACCATTTATTATTATGACATACTGTTATAACTACTCTCTTGTTTCAACTTGAAATGGCCTATCTCGTACAAGAGAATGACTGCAAATATCTCACTGTAGTGGCAGAAGTAGAAAAAAAGTAGGTAGTTAGAGACTGGGATGTCAAAATGGTGTACGATATGAATGTCCTCTGAATGAAATGCAATAAGTATACATATACATACAAGCAAGAACAAGAAAAGCTTAATAGTTCTTTCCCCCCCTTAGTTTTCTATCTTTTAGAGGATCCTCACTATATAAAATGTCACTTTCTTGATTTATAGTAAATAGAAGGTATTTCATTTTGCATATATGTAGATTCCATGTATTTTTCACTGATTTCATGGGAAAAGTTCATATTTTATTTACACTTAAAATAGCAATGATTGATGCATTGGACTATTTATTAAATGAGTTGTTATATGAATCGAACTATTTATTTTTTTATATTTTTAATGAGTTGCTGATGGGCCTAGTATTGTCAACTTCCATCTCCAGAGAAAAAGCTAAATTTTTTACTGAGGAGAATCTAGTTTGGTTTTGGAAAAAAAAAACCAAACCAAACTAAACCCAAAACCCTCTACATTTGTTCAGTTGTGGGTTTTAATACCTTTTACCATTATACCTTTCTGAATACTTCCATTGTCATTTAGTTCAACATAATAAATATCTGGGCATGAATAAAATAGGAAGACTCAGTCCACTTTATGAAGAAAATTAATATAGATACATTTGTCTCTCATAAGAGATTCCTCTTTCTCAGTGTTAATAAACCTTGCAGAATTACTTCCCTACAATGACAAAAAAAAGCCAGGTGAAAAATTCCTGGTTTGATTGTATCAATATTATTACTAGTTACTAATAGAGGGTAACTTGAGAACTTGCTTGATCTCAGTCATGGGCAAAATGAACATGGGCAACTCAGTGGAGAGAAGCAGTGGAACTGTATGAGAAGTAGTTGTTATATCTACTTTCTCAGTATGCAGCAATTAGAAGTTGGCATCTTACAGTAGAAGTCATGGGAATCTGTTCACCTCTGTGAGAGCAGAATGGAGGTAACAGGCATAAATACTGGAAGGAATGTATTTCTGAAGTACTGAGTACTTGATCAAAAACAAACAAACAAACAACTCCAAAAACAAACCTGAGGGAATACCCTGAAAAGCTTATTGGGATACTTGGATGCACAGTACAGCTATGCTATGGTTATTACTTAATGCTTGGTGGTTTAGGCACTCTTGTCGTTATATAAACAAACAAACAAATTTCCAGAGGCCCTGATAATAATTCAAATCAGATTGGGTTTTAACCTAATAATAAAACTTGGTTAAGGAGACATTAATCACTTGATTAAATAATTTTCTGGTCTACTAAACAATCAAAATTGGACATTTAGAATTATGGAGTTAATGATAATTAGTATAATAAATACAGATATACTATGTTAATTTTGGCAGAACTATGATCACTCAGTGCTATATGGATGAACTTTATATGCCTCTGACGGGAGTTTTGCACTGGAGATTTCTTATAATTCTTAGCAAGATAAAAAATTATCTCAACTGATTGACTGGGTATGGTCATTGTGAGATGAAATCTTGACACTGGGATAGTACAAAGTAAAGGCAAACCAAAAAGGGGACACTCTAGAGAGCAGACTGCATCACAGAATTCAAAATGTCATCACTATTTTTTGAAGGTTAAAGTCGCTTTAGTTCCTGGTGGTAAATCCATACATGTTAAAAGAAATATTTCTATGTAATAGAGGTGTCTTTAATATATATCTCTGAATGATGAGAGTATAGGATTGACCACACTATGGAGTACTACAAGTTCCATAGCTCCCACTAATCTATTCTTCAATATATTTGTTTTATAACATAATAAAAGCAATATAATTAAAAGACATGATTTAAAATTCTGTCTTTTAAAAATGGAAATGTGTCAGGAACATATCATTAGAAAGAACATCCTGAATCAACGAATGTAGTGAACTTTCTGAACTTTTTCATAAATTGATTAAACTCTGACATAAAATCATACCAGTTATTTTGGTTTAACTTCTTGGATGATCATTTTGAAAGTATGAATGGATTCAGGTTGAATTAGCGTCATGAGTGAAGCCTGCAGTAAAACGTTCCCCCGAACAAAGGTCTTGATTACACCTTCCCAGCACTAACTGACTTGGTTTAGCTAGTATGAACTGGAAAACAAGTAATTGATAGAGTTTGCTTTACCACTGCTGCTAACACTGCTGCTAACACTACAACTAAACCACATTAAACAGCAGGTTCATGTAGGTTTATATCTTGTTTCTTACAGTGGCCAAAAGTAGATGTGTGGGGAAGAATCATAGAATCATTTAGGTTGGAAAAGACCTTTAAGATCATCGAGTCCAACCGTAAACCTAACACTGCCAAGTCCACTACTAAACCGTGTCCCTAAGTGCCACATCTACACGTATGTAAGAATAGGACAAATGTGTAGTAATAATGAAAGTGGCCCCTAGAAAGAGACTCAGTCAAGATCAAACATCTGTTTTGTTTGTAGATCAAATTACAAATTTCAACTTCTTTTCTGTAACATTGACCAAGATAACTCTTTCATTGTCCACATCCTGTTATATTCACATGTTGATAATAACTTTTGATTAGAATTTCTGATTCACTGAGAGAGCTTTTAGTTCTTTTTTTTCAACAATGGTCAAATAAGGGAAAGGTGAGATTTTTGGATAGCAAATGTGCTATGACTATAAAGTGATTCATATTAAGAAAAAGAAATGGAAAGAACTACCCAGGAGACAAAGTTGCTTACTGGAAGTTGCTTATACCATTCAGTCCTAATAGAGGTTAACAGAGTCATTTGGGCATTAATCATCTCATTGATATTTTAAAACCTTAAATCCTTAAAACCTTTACTTATGATGACACTGAAATAGTATGTTACATATACTACTTGCAGGTATTCTGTACAGGTTAGTATATTTGAACTTATTTAATAGATGTATTTCAAGAGAAAATTTAATGTATCTTTTGACGAACATTATAAGAGTTAAAAGAATTCACGTAATATATCACATGATAATATTCTAACATTCAGTGAAGTGTTTTTATCCACTAAGTACTTAAGTCATTTTTAGTCATCTGACTAAGTTAAACACATGAATTTGAAGACATCAATCACTGAAATGATTGCATTGTAGTTAAGGACAAGAAAAGGAGAGAGCAGAAAGATGATAAATGCTTTTAATTAGTCACATTTTAAAACACTTTTCTCAGTGAGGAAAGATGTGCTCTTGGTGATGATACTTTACGATTTTTTCAAAGTGTTTCTTTCGAAACTCAAATGGTCATTGGAATGTAAAGGTCAAATGTCTGCAGGTGCTTTGAGAATGAATAGTGGTACTACTGTGAAACAAACAATGCACTTGTTAGTAGTATTAGTAAATAACCCCTTCATCTCTGGAACTTCATCTACTGTGCATAGCAGATCTTTGGGATTTTTTCTGGGGTTTTTTTGGGAAAATAA
Source organism: Platalea leucorodia (assembly GCF_965183815.1). Lineage (NCBI taxonomy): Eukaryota > Metazoa > Chordata > Aves > Pelecaniformes > Threskiornithidae > Platalea > Platalea leucorodia. The sequence continues at coordinate 36,241,660 of NC_138824.1, read as the reverse complement.
GATTTTTTTTTTAAGTAGTTCTTGTCTTCTATCATTCATCTTTTTTCACTGTAGAAACAATTAGAATTTTGAAAAAGGACAACGAACCAACCAAACCTGAATCTTTTTTCCTGTTATAGACTCACGACTCTGTGGAACTTAAAATTATGTGTGTATGAAATTCTGTTCCAATGCAATTGCAGAATATTGTTTAGTCTAAAGTACATACAGATTGATGCTGATATACTGTATTCCTGTTGTCCTTTGTTTTTCCATTTTTTTTTCTTTTTTTTTTTACTCAAGAAATTCCTTCTCCAAGACTGTTGGAAAACTGCAAAAGGCCATTTTGCTATATCTGTTTGAAGATTCTTTAGGATGCCTAGATGTGATTTTTGAGTTTTAATTATTGTAATTGGAAACAAGGTCAATATAGTGTGGCAAAGTACTTTTATAGGGTTGAATTTGGGAATATTCAACTTGCACTCTATTTCAACTTTGGACTTGAGAAACACCACATTTTGTTGAGGAGACTGTTGGGTTCTTGGATATTGTGTTCAATATTCTTTCAAGACAATTGAACTGAAAAACAGAATAAACTTAGTTTTGGAAAAACTAATTAGCCTTGAGAAAAAGTAAAGCAACAGTTTTTGAAACACTGGGCTTCACCCAGTCACTGCTTAAGAAGCTAGGAGGTGGATTACAAAATGCCTTATTTTTTATGAGCTTTTCTGCTTAATAAGATTTGATCAACTCTTGGTCATTTTACATGACCTGCAGCTGGTACTTCTCATCCCCTTTGAACAATGTTTTTCTTTTTCTTTTTAACACCTTCAGATTTTTTCCTGGGTTCACGTTTTTTGGGGGGGATATTTGTCAGACTAAAAGATCTCTTTTAAAATAAAACTTTGTAGGAGCCACAAGATAAGTTTTACAAACCTGTCCAATGTTCATATTTTAATACAAATGTATTGCTAGGTGTGTCTGGGTAACTCCCTCACCTTTCTGTACAGCATGAACCAAAGGAAAAAAAAAAAACAAGTTTTTTACCCTATGACCTTCAGTGGAAATATTTGTTACATTTATATTTTTATAGAAACCTGAAAAAGCAGAAACATAACATTTTATTTTAGTTTCTAAACCAATATTCACTTTTTACCTCAATGGAATTATAACTTGAATTTGATTTCTGTCATCCTTTTTCTGAATTGCAGCGTTCAACAACATTAGCATTATTCAGTTTAAGAATACATTAATTTTCCTATTAGTATATAGGTTTTCCCTATGGCCATGGAAGATAAGCTAGAACCCTGATCCAACATTCATGGAAATAATGATCTGGATTTTTACTCTGAGTTTACATAGACAGAGAGCATCAGAAACAGCATAAGCTTCCTCTTACTTCTTCTTCCATCCCATATACATATATATGCATACATACAAATATAGTTATGCATATAAGCCAATTGTAAAATTACAGTAGCTTCTTCATTGTTAGTATGTACGATGAACAGCAGCAACATTTGCAACATTTGCATTAAACCACTGTCAAGATCTACACTTGATAAGACATAAGGTGTCAGGTTGCAGGGTGTGCCCCACTCTTATGCCAGTACCAGACTGCAGTAGTGAGGACACCTGTGGGAGGTGCTCCCAGGTAGAGGAACTCTTCCACTTAGTGACAGAGCTCCGGGAGGAGGTGAGGGTGAGTAGGTTGAGGAGTATCAGGAAGTCTGAGAGAGAGAGAGGTTACTGTAATCACACCCTAACTTCCCTGAGACAGGGAAGAGACTTCAGGGCCTTGGGACAATTGGTTAAGGGAGCAGGAACACAAGTAGTGTTCTCTTCTGTCCTTCCCATTGCAGGCAATGATGAGGTTAAGAAACAGGAAGAGCCAGCAGATCAATACACAGCTCACACCGGTGTCACTGGCGGAATTTGGGTTTTTTTCATCATGGGTCAGTCTACATGCCACCCAGGCTTGCTGGTGACAGAAGGGGTATATCTGTCTCAAAGGGTGAAAAGGATCTTTGTGCAGGGGTTAGCAGGGCTCATTGAAAGAGCTTTAAACTAGATTTGAAGGGGGAAAGGAATAAACCCAGGCTCACTAGAGATAATCCTGGGGGCAGCATGCCAGTGTCTGAGGGACGGTGTGCTAGCGAGGTCCTTCGGTTTGCCGTCTCAGTGGAGGTAGGGAATTGAGATCCATGTGGCATCAAGGACGCAAGGGTTATTGATGTGTTAGAAACCACGGAAGCACCTGAGAATGATCGTGTAGGAATTAGGGCTTTTCCCCCCAGAAAGGATCAATAGCCCAACTGAAGCGTGTCTACACCAATGCACGCAGCATGGGCAACAAACAGGAGGAGCTGGAAGCCATTATGCAGCAGGAAAACTATGATATAGTTGCCATCACGGAAACATGGTGGGATGACTCACACAACTAGAGTGCTACAATGGATTGTTATAAACTCTTCAGAAGGGATAGGCAAGGAAGGAGAGGCGGTGCAGTAGCCCTGTATGTTAGGGAGTGTTTTGATTGTCTAGAGCTTGATGATGGTGATGAAAGGGTTGATTGTTTATGGGTAAGAATCAGGGGGAAGGCCAACAAGACAGATAGCATGGTGGGAGTTTGCTATAGACCACCTAACCAGGATGAAGAGGCAGACAAAATATTCCATAAGCAGGTGGGAGAAGTCTCACAATTGCTAGCCCTTGTTCTCATGGCAGACTTATCAGATGCCTGCTGGAAGTACAATACAGCAGACAGGAAACAGTCTAGAGGGTTCCTGGAGTGTGTGGAAGATAACTTCCTGAGACAGCTGGTGAGGGAACCAACTAGGGAAGGCTCCCTGCTGGACCTTTTCTTGTGATCAGAGAAGGCCTGGTGGGTGACGTGATGGTTGGAGGCCGTCTTGGGCACAACGATCATGAAATGATAGAGTTTTCAATTCTCAGAGAAGTAAGGAGGGGGGTCAGCAGAACTGCTACCTTGGACTTCTGGAGGGCAGACTTTCACCTGTTCAGGAGACTGCTTTAGTCTCCTTGGGAGGCAGTCCTGAAAGGCAAAGGAGCTCAGGAAGGCTGGGCATTCTTCAAGAAGGAAATCATAAAGGTGCAGGAGCAGGCTGTCCCCATGTGCTGAAAGATGAGTCAACGAGGGAGAAGACCAGCCTGGCTGAACAGAGAGCTTTGCCTGGAACTCAGTAATAAAAGGAGAGTTTATGACCTTTGGAAGAAGGAGCAGGTAACTCAGGAGGACTTGTAGGATGTTGGGAGGTTACGCAGGGAAAAAACGAGAAGGGCCAAAGCCCAACTCGAACTTAAACTGGCTACTGCTGTAAAAGACAACAAAAAATGTTTCTATAAATGCATTAGCAACAAAAGGAAGGGTAAAGAGAATCTCCATCCTTTATTGGATGTGTGGGGGAACATAGTGACAGAGGATGAGGAAAAGGCTGAAGTACTTAATGCCTTCTTTGCCTCAGTCTTTAATAGTAAGACCAGTTGTTCTTGGGGTACCCAGGCCCCTAAGCTAGAAGACAGGGACGGGGAGCAGAATGAAGCCCCCATAATCCAAGGGGAAATGGTTAGCGACCTGCTATACCACACAGACACACACAAGTCTATGGAGCTGGATGGGATCCACCCCAGGGTACTGAGGGAGCCGGCAGAAGTGCTCGCCAAGCCACTTCCCATCATTTATCAGCAGTCCTGGCTAAACGGGGAGGTCTCAGATGACTGGAAGCTAACAAATGTGATTCCCATCTACAAGAAGAGCAGGAAGGAGGATTGAGGGAACTACTGGCCTGTCAGTCTTACCTTGGTGTCGGGGAAGGTCATGGAGCAGGTCATCTTGAGCGGTATCACATGGCATGTACAGGACGGTCAGGTGATTGGGCCCAGTCAGCATGGGTTTATGAAAGGCAGGTCCTGCTTGACTAACCTGATCTCCTTCTATGACAAGGTGACCTGCTTAGTGGATGAGGGGAATGCTGTGGATGTTGTTTACCTGCACTTTGTAAAGCCTTTGACACGGTTTCCCACAGCATTCCCCTGGAGAAACTGTCTGCTCATGGCTTGGACTCTTCACTGGGTAAAAAACTGGCTGTATGGCTGGGCCCAAAGAGTGTTGGTGAATGGAGTTAAATCCAGTTGGTGACCAGTCACAAGTGGTGTTCCCCAGGGCTCAGTACTGGAGCCAGTTCTGTTTAATATCTTTATCAATGATCTGGACCCTAAGTGCTGGGTCCTGCACTTCGGTCACAACAACCCCATGCAACACTACAGGCTTGGGGAAGAGTTGCTGGAAAGCTGCCTGGCCGAAAAGGACCTGGGGTGTTGGTCGACAGCCAGCTGAATAGGAGTCAGCAGTGTGCCCAGGTGTGCAAGAATGGCAATAGCATCCTGGCTTGCATGAGAAATAGTGTGGCCAGAAGGACTAGGAAGGTAATCGTCCCCCTGTACTTGGCACTGGTTACGCTGCACCTTGAATACTGTGTTCGGTTTTGGGCCTCTCACTACAAGAAGGACATTGAGGTACTGGAACATGTCCAAAGAAGGGCAACGAAGCTGGTGAAGGGTTTAGAGGACAAGTCTTATGCGGAGCGTCTGAGGAAATGGGGGTTGTTTAGCCTGGAGAAAAGGAGGTTCAGGGGAGACCTTCTTGCTCTCTACCTGAAAGAGGTTGTAGCGAGATTAGTGTCGGTCTCTTGTCCCAGGTAACAAATGATAGGACAAGAGGAAATGCCCTCAAGTTGCATCAGGGGAGGTTTAGATTGGATATTAGGAAAAATTTCTTCACTGAAAGGGTAGTGAGGCACTGGAACAAGCTGCCTGGGGAAGTGGTTGAGTCCCCATCCCTGGAGGTATTTAAAAGACATGTAGATGTGGCACTTAGGAACATGGTATAGTGGTGGACCTGTCAGTGTTAGGTTTATGGTTGGACTTGATGATCTTAAAGGTCTTTTCCAACCTAAATTATTCTATTGTTCTATGAAAACAGTAATGGATTAGAATGAAGCCTTTTATCAAAACACTCAAAATGATACAGGTTTTAATTCCTATCCTTTTCCACCCTTTATGCACACTCATAATAGGGAATGAGAAAATCTGAGGTTTTTTCCACTGTCCTATATCTATAGATTGGATTCTTATGTGTTTCTCCTCAGAAGAATCATTTAGTTTTCTGAAATTGTCTATATAATGGATCATTCCATTATCATGTTGAAAACAAACAAACAAACAAACCTATTTTCTTCATGAAGGCAATATTAATCCATGTCTTTTAAAATCTGACAAACCTGCATAATGCCACCCTTCAAATCAGCAAAGAATTAATAACAAACACAGCAAGGCTTGTTATTACTGGTGCTTAACTCTTCATGTGAAATATCTTGAAGCATAATTCAAAGCTATTTTCATAAACACTAAAGACCAAGTGACAACGTACAAAGGTGAGTTTCTTACGTATTTTTTATTGTTACTAGTCTGTTGACTCGCTTTCAAAGCACAGTAATTCACAGTATTTTTCTCAATGATTAATGTTAAAATTTGAGAGACTGTAGCTTATTAATAACTACCTAAGTGATGATTTTCTTCATGTTAGAATACTGTCAAATTCACATTTGGAGTCTCATCTTACTTTCTAACATTTCTAGTCTATGAAATATAAAATACTGCAATATGTATCAAAGGTATTTGGAATCTTCAATCTACAGCCATCTAGAAGTTCAACACTTTGATTACCCACATATTGGTATCTAATCCATTTTAGATGAATCTGAAATATCATGTGGGATTAGAAGATACCACACAAAATCAACAAAATACTAATATCCATCTGGAGTAGCAGGGTAATGTCATCATCTTAAATAGCTTTAAACATCTATATGTGATCACCCGAATCAAGCCCCTTTGTCTTCCAAACTTTTGTTTCCACACATTTTCTACATATGCAATTAGAATCATCTCCTCTTAAGCTCTATCAAGATTAATAGTACTTCTAGGAAACGTAATTCAATTAGACAGATAATATAGGTCTCAAGAATCAGACAGAAACATACCACTCAATAAATACCATGAAACTATTTACAAATCAAACAATTTGAAAACCTTGCTTATTTTGCTAAAAAAAGTATAAAAGAAAGAATTTGTTTAAAAAAATTTTTTTGAGGAGAAGTCTGATCCATTCTACAAACAACTTAAAATCTCAAATTCAGTTCTTCAGAGCCAAATGACTTCCCTTATTGTTCTGTATGATATTTTTGTCACTATTGTTTCCACGGTGATCTCTAACTTCCTTGTTCAACTTTTAAGGTAATCTAGACAAGTTTTTAAAATGCTGGTGTTGGAAATAACAAAAATATGATATAAATATATATGTTATTTTAAAAGCATATGAAAATATGACCTAAGCATATTATTTAAGGAAGATGATATCTGATACAAGAAGGCTTTTAGTGTAGCAGAGAAAGCATAACTGGAACCAGTGCTGGCAGCTGAAGCAGAAGAAAATTAAATAAAAGAAAATGAACTACAATAGTTGTAGATTTTTAAACTGGATAATTAGTCATTATAGTAGATTGTGAGGAAACATGGCATAAGCTCCATGTCCAGTAGATATTCTTTATTTCTAACAAAAGCCTGTTACACTTATTGCAGGAAAGCTGTCTGTTATTAGAAAAATCAGCCTAATTTTTTATTACCCAGTCCTTTTAGCCATTAAATATATGAAGTCCTATCACTTATATCTAGTGTTTCAAAAATGTTGTTAAAGATAATCTTGGTAAAACATAGATCCGAGTCCTAACACATGCTATCTGCATTTATAAAAGTTGTTTTAAACTTGACTGAATTATATTTTAAGTAAATTTTAATTTGTCATTTTTCCATTATCTTCACAACCCTGAATCCTACTTTTTCCCTGCAAATCTGTATTGGCTATTATTTTTTACGTGTGTACATCTCACATGAGTGAGTATATCCCATGATTTTGCAATGAAGTTAATAGCCAGAGCTTAAACAGATTGCAGATTATTCATTACTAGTGCATTCCTTTTTAATGCGTACATTAAAGATTTGATTCTTCTCAGGAGTTAATTAGAAAGAACTCCACTGTAATAAGCAGATTTATATGAGCCTGAGAGGAAGAAATGGCTTTAAATAGGCATGTTTCAGGTATTGATCTTTATGAAGTACTTAGATAATATGCACTCCTCGTGTGTGCTAAGTTTATTTGATGTGTTCTGGAAAGCAATCAGGGGAAAAATGATGAGTTTAGATGTCTTGAAATTTTGCATATATATGTAACTTGATAATGCTGCTTACAAAATTTAAGTTGTTTGTCGAGTAAATCACAAACGTTACATTAATATCAAGCTGACTCAGCTTCATAGGCTGGGAAAACTGCTCCTAGAAGACCCCTGGTACTATAAATAGCTCATTAATAAATCATATAAAATAAGTCTGTACCATTAGACTTCTTTAGTAACAAAATGGTTTGAGTTAATGGAAATGAGCAATCACATTTTAGTTATTGCTGAGGTTAATGTAAAATAAATTCATGCATTATTATGCAAATAAAATTGTACAACAAGCATATGTGAGGTTTCCATGTAACATGAAAGATCCATTAGGTGTTAATTAAGACGTTTGTGGATTGAAAAAACAACATATACACAGTTAAGTGTTGAATATATTGAAGCAAAGGGATGCATTGAAGCACATCTTCAGTAATTTTGTTCTCAATCCCTCCTAATGTTTGCAGCCACTGTGCCTGCTAAATAGATCTTTTGTTGAATACATCAAAACACCTGCAGGTCTTTGATAAAAAACGCTAATGGAATTCAGAAAGCTTTATGAGGAACTTGTATGTATAAGGAAAGAAGTGACCTTTTAGACCTTTGCATATCAGGGGCTGAAGTGACGTGTTCTTTACCACACGGGAACAAAACACCTCTGTAAATTATTCCTTTTTTTATATTGTGCTATAACTCCACAGCAACACTTCTTGGGCTAAATATAAAAGGCAGGCAATTTTGTCTGTACTAAAACAAAATAATAGACATTCCTGTAAACTGTTCAACTGTTGTTACCACAAATGGAATGAAAAATTCTAAAATAGATTAGTAGGGCTCTGTTGTTGTAGTGTCTGCATTAAGGACAACAGAAAAAAAGGGTAAATCTATTGGTTTAGTTTTTGTCAAACACCAAAATGGTCAATAACTATGTGCTTAATAAAAGTCATTACTATGTAAGTAGCATTTCATTATGGAAAGGCATGTGAATTATGTCTCACTGAAACAAAAAGATGCAATATTTATACATTTGACAAATTATGACAAATTTCCTTTTGGCTTGATTGAAGAAAAGTATGTTCAAAAAAATGAAGGTGAGTTTCATTTGCCCTAAAACTGGAATTATTTAGATGCAGAAGTCCTCCTCTGAGATATTCATTTAAACTTTTTTATAGTCAAAAATAAAGAAACAGAGAAATAGGTTACTCTAAGGCATGGTTTACCTGTCCTATTTTAGTCAACTACATTTGAATGAGATGAACTGCACCGTAGAAGTGCCTGTCCTCTTCATTAATTGTAAAAAGAGGCTACATATCAAGATCACACACAGTCTCCATACTGTAGGTGTTTAAATTTAAATGAGATGAATTCTACCCTTGGGTATACTAGAAGTAAGAGCTTACTCTGGGAGTATTCTGAATATAAAGAGATGCTTAAGTTGTTTCTGCCTTGACTTGGATATATGGAAGAATGAACATCATTCCACTGCCCCCTTAATTCTCATTTCAGCTGTGGCAAACGAAAACCAGGACATTGCATTATTGTCTGTATCACATACCTGGAAATAGAGTGGGTAAAGGTTATGGAAAAGGTAAGGAAAGCCCTGAATCTTAGTATTCAGAGTAGAATGGAGCAGGTCCAAAAAAGCTATGAAAATATTTGCTGATTTGCCCCTCTGAAACAAAAGACACTGGAATAGGGAAAGTGACTGTGCAGCTGCCACAGTCTTACTGAAGTTACAGCCATATTAAGGTGCCTTCAAACTGAGGATGGGAGAAAAAATCTGATCCCTCTTCAGGCACAATAGTGCAGTGCTGCCTCACATATTCCGGATACCAGAAATGCCAGGATCAAGTCAATGTTGCAGTGAAGTATTTCTTTAATGGTCACTAACTTCTATGGACCACTGGGAGTGAATTATATGTCTATATACATCGCTTATCCTGTGCAATGCAATGTAGTCCCATAAAAAAGTGACTTGAAATCAGACGAATCCAAATCTAGCAAATGAACAACCCAGAGAGGTGAGGGAATCCCCAGACCAGTGGCACTGTAAGGTCACAAAGCCTTTACCTCTTCTGACTCAGTCTTGCCAAGACTGATCTAGCTTCTCTCTACAGGGAAGCATCTTCCATTAGTGAGTCTCAAATTAATAGCTTGCATGATAAATTGAAGTATTTTGACTTCTTTAATTCAAATGTAGATTTTTGTAAATATCAGTATCCAAATCAAAATCAAGTCCAATATCTATCTTCCAGCATGATCAAGGGACTAACTGCAACTGATCCAAAAACTTGTCTAAGAATAGGCACATTTATACAGGAGCTGGACTCGATGATCCTTGTGGGTCTCTTCCAACTCAGGATATTCTATGATTCTATGATCTGCATTATGGAATAAATACCCAGTTTCAATCCAATGCTGGATTCCCATGTCTGTTGTTTCAATTCAATGGTTTACAATTGATACAGATAGTATTCAGAACTAAATTAAAAAAGATCCATCTATGCTCCCCTTACTTAGTTCTGCTTCCCTCTCAATGTGCAATAATGAGGGAACTGATATGCTTTTTGCCTTGGGCATTATAACTTGTTGCTTTATTTAGAACCAGTCTGCATACTATTACTTTAACTAAATACATGTTGAATTTAAAAGTAAAGATAGTGGCTTTTCAACAACACATCACTATATGTTTTTCTTTTCTTTTTTTTTTTTTTCCAGACACTCCCTCTCTTTGCTTCTTCCCCATCACCGAAACTTTAATTGATGCCAGTCAGAATATGCAACATACAAAAACTAGAATTCAAGCCAAGCTTTTACAAATGTTTTCTGGCATCATGAGAAAACAAAATCCAATCAAAGGTAAAAATAAATGTTGGATTCCAGGGACTGGACTGGAGGCAGCTAGTTGCATTACCGAGGTGACACTAAAGGTCCCTGTGGGAAGGTGCTCAGTGAAGAGCAATAAAGCAGCCTTTGTAAGCTAATTCCCAGAGCAGCAGTAGCCTGACACTGCCCAAGAGCAAAGGCAAAGAAGGGGATAAAAACGAGTGTAGGAGACTCTATGTTATTACTATACCATAGAAGCAGAAGGCCATTTTAATAGGAGTTATAAATGAAATCATGACAATAATAATTTTTCTGTTTTTTTCTTCTCCTGTTTTTAGACCTGTTTTAAGGGAAATGGTAATAGAAGCCACACGTCATGTGAAAACTGGAATTATAGGGGCATGGTGATTTTGCAGAGTCATTCCTAGTGATATTTGCTGTCATGCGCTTGAAGACATACAACAGAGTAGAGGTGACTTATTCTGTGTGGGCGTCTACCTCTTATCTAAGTACTAGATTTTTCTGTTTTGGCCCATCTCAGTTGTGCATAACAAATGTTTTGATCTATATCCTCTTAATGCGGCAGTCTTTCAGTCAATTACAATTAAATGTTTCTCACTAGATTTTCTTTCAATAAGACTTAATCATTTTCATGGAAGATTTAATTATCCATCTTCCTTCCAGGAGAATAAATCTATTTTCTTGACGTTTAGCTAAATTAAGGCATTGTGGTTTAAACAAAAAAAAAGAAAACTGTAATACAATTTGCATACTGATCTGAGATTGAATGGAGAGCAACCTTTGTTAAGGATGGAATAATATGTTTTAAAAATTAATTAAGGGCAGACTGTGAACCCCTTCTCTTGGATGTCGTATTCAGTAGGACTGAACATGTGCCAGTGTACATGAAGAACTTCTGATTTTCAAAAAAATTTATAAACCCAAAAGGAGTTGAAAAGAAAAAAATCTTTGAACTCTTGAGTCCAATCTTTGCTGTCTTGAACAGACGTCTTCTTTTATATAAATCTTTTTATATACCATCCAGATAATATGCTGCTTATTATTTATATATATTTTTAATTTTATTTACAGTGGAAAGCTACTCCAGAATCTCAGTACTTTGGTGGTTAGAGTTCTATGATTTTCCGGATTCCTATACTCAGATTGATCTCATGGTGACATTGTCTTCTGTAGTAAAAAAAAAAAAAAAGGAAAAAAAGAAAGCTTTCCCTGCGTGTGTTCCCTTCCTTTGAAGTGTTTATACAGTAGTTCTCTTGAAGAGTTCATATGAGCTTTCAGCTTCCTTGTTTAACCTCCTTTTTTTTTGCATGAAAGGTGCTCCATTCCCTGATAAATGTGGTAGTCCTTTCTTCATACTTCTTTGAGTTTCAACTTAATAGGAAGTGGAGTCTTATTTTTCACCTCTGGTAAACATTTATTTTTTCTACAGTTTTAGTATAGGAATTAGATATAAGATAGATCTTTCAGTATATTATGATGTTACAAATGTACTTTGAGGGCATTGCTGTTCAGCAAAGTATGAATTATGCTGTTGTTTGTATAGTGAGTGTACAGCTTTCAGCTCAGGGATAATTTGTGCAATTATTACCAGTTTGAAAGCAATAAAGTAATTCTAGTCTGTTAAGTTCAGATGAATATATCTTTATATACAGTTATACAAAGAGGAGTTTGGAAAGCTGTTTTGTTTTAGAATTAGTGCTGTGCTGTCAGTTTCCTATAAATATAAGGGTTAACAGATCATTCAGGAACTGTTCTAAAACTGTTAAATGTTTCCAATTTACATTTAGCTAACACTGTAAGGATTTAGATGTACATACAATTTAGAATTCAGTTTGGAGAAGGATCATAACTTGAAGATGAATGTAAATAACATAAAAGGAAATACCAAAATATGACTATATGAATTAAAACTTAATAACAAAGTGTAAAAGAAAAATAAGGTATGGCAGGTATACCTTTTTCATATCAATGTATCAAAAGACAAACGTGAATTGTGGTGGGTTAGCCTTTGTCAACAGACAAACTCCCACCCAGCTGCACACTCACTCCTCCTTCTCAGCCGGACAGGGGGATAAAATAGGATGAGAAAGCTTGTGGGTCAAGATAGAGACACTTTGGCACGGGGTCCTCCACAGGCTCCAGGAGAATCTCTGCTCCAGCACTTGAAGCATATACTCCCCATCTTTCTTCTCTCACCTTGGTGTTCACAGGGCTGCTTCTCTCACATTTTTTCCTCACTCCTCACTGCCATGCAGCATTTTGCCCTTTCTTAAAAACATTTTCCCTGAGGCACCACCATCTTGGCTGAGAATGTCAGTTGTGTCTTCTGGTGGGTCTATTAGAGCCAGTTGGAACAGGCCATGTCTGTCCAGGCACATCTGCTACAAGAATTCATGCTACATTTTTTTTTGTTAGGAATCCAGTTTCTAGGACCAAATATAACTACCAATAAAGAAAAGTTCTTTTCCAGAAGTACAAGATAGTATATTTTAAAAAGGCTTAAAATACTTGATTCCAGACATGAATTACTAAAATAACCAAGTAATTCCAATTATTTTTCACCAAATGATTGATACTCAACATTTTAAAGTTCTATTGTAAGGTCATCTTAAAACTGCCATATACTTAAAGAATGAACTTAAAGAAAGAAGTATAGATTTAAGCGGGATGTACACAGAAAGCAATGGATTTGCTTGCTTCTTTCTACAGGGAAACCCACAGAACAAGTTCAGATAATAGAAAAGGAAACTTTATGGACATGCTTGAAAAACAGTCTGCAGTTTTAGCCCACAAGTGTCTGTCTCTTTCTGTTTTCTGGATCTTTTTCTGACATATAGCCATGTATGTATTGGAAAATGCATGCAGTCACTTGAAGAAGGTGAAGTTATTTCTTGGACTGAACACGTAAAATTGAAGTCACAAATTTGACAGAAATTCAGAGTGTATTACAGTCCCACCCGTTAGGATACAATTGCACTGAAATTTTTCTTTCTCTCTAAAATTTTAAGTGCCTGACCACCAAAGAAGTGATCTAAACAAGTCTGGTGTCTCCGAGGACTGACAAAGAATAATACAATCTGCTTAATTTAGGAGCTAGTTTGAGAAATATGTTTTTTCTTCTTTTTTTCTTTTTTTGTCTTGTGCTGCCTTAAGTGGACTGTCTTCCCCTTCTTCCCAGCATTGCTCCTTCAGTTGTAATGATATAAAAAATTATTTATCCATGGAGAGAGCTATGTTACTTCTGAACTGAATCACTTCCCCCAACTCTTTTGATGCATGATTCCCCCTCAACTGTTTCACTAGCTGATCAAGTGGCTCTTTGGAAATGAGTGATGAGTAGTAGAAGGAAAAGGCTGCTTCAAGGTTTCTAATTTGCCAGGGAGAGAAGAACTGGTCAGCTCCCTTTGGACATCTGGGGAATGTCATAACCGTCATGTCCAGTCTTCTATTAACTATAACGTAAATTGATAAAAAATGTGAGGTGCCTTTATCCACTTTGCATTTGGTCTGGTTAATGTCTGCCAGAAAGTGGAGCATACTAATAAACTTTTTGCCTAAATGAGTACTGATTTCTGGGGACTGGAAGATAGGCATAGAAAAGGTTAAACCCACATTTGAAGAGTGTATGATTAAATAAAGATCAGCTTGGACAAAACTAATGCTAACGTTCCTCTTGAGATTATATAGCCAGATGTATCAGAATTGCAGAATGAAATGAGAAGCTAGCTATAGGAAATCTGACTCAGGAGCAAAAGGAGCAGATCTTAGGTTTTGGACATAGCTCCACTTGCCCTACCTGCATTTTACATTAGGCTATTGCTAGACTTAAAAACAGAAGCAATAAAACTAACTGAGACAAAAGAGCTCCACCCATTGCCTTCTGGTCAGGTTTAGTATTTAGCTGACTAGCTTGCTTTCTTGGCTGATATAGCTCAGCTCCAACAGAAGGGTAGAAAATGTTTCCTTGCAGGGTATTTCATGACATGATGGGCAAGACCCCTTTTGCCTGTGGGAAGGTGGTTTCAAGTCTGCATACACTGGGATATAATTCTTTGAGTTCATATGTGCAGACTGCCTAGAGTTCAGATTGTAAGATCTCTGCTTCTGAGACAAATGCTCCAGAAATTGTGTAAATGCTTGGACACACCTCCTCTCTCATGCCCTGCCTCTGTTAGCAGTTTGTTCTTAGACAGCAGTTGAACACACTGAATAAAAAAAAGCTTGGTGTTGTCAGTTGGTTCCCTGTAAACTCAGTGAAAGAGGGTTAGCTAATTAGATGACTAGCTAATGGGGACTACCTTTTCTGTATAGACGGTGGACAAAAATGTCTAATATAAGTGGGCATGATCCCCAACTGCCTACTTTCTTTATTTAAGAACTTTTTGTTGTTTTCAGAAATAAATGCCTGCAATTAATATCCTAAGTGTGTATTTATGAATTTAAAGAGATGACCTGAATTTCAAAAATGCTAAGCAACCAAATGAATTAATTGTAAGCTTCTAGTAGCTGAAAATCTTGATTTATTATACACACACAGACAGAGGAACTCACATCTAAATTTGTATGTCCCTCCAGTTCACATCTTAGAGAGATGGGATTATAAATCTCCCTTTGGGAAAAAAGCAACCAACCAACTAACCAAGTTGATAGCAAACATCATTTACTCAAAATATAATTTTGTTTCTCCAGCATTCTCTTTATTGTATTCTGCTACATCACTGAAAAATTATTCATATTTTGCTTTTGTGATTTTAATGAATTATTCTAGTATATCAATAGAACACATTTAAATATAAAATATTAGAACATTTATATACTAAATAATACCCTGAAGAAAGTGAGTCACTGTCTTCTGAAAAATGTTAGGAAGAGAACTTTAAAAACGTAAGTAAAACCAGATGGACTGTGTTTGAAATCAGTGACCTTACATACAGAATAAATTTTCTCTCTTGGGGTTTCTTTTACCCTTAAGTTTGCTATCTAGAGATTCAACATTCTATGTAGACCAAACTCAACTAAACAAGATTAGATTCAATGGAGAGATATCAAAGGACTTATCAATAAAGTTGATTATTTGTGGATTATTATATAATAAATTGTGTAATAACTGTACAATAATTTGTCTTAATAAGAAAACTGAGAACATATTATGAAAGTTGTTTTCCACTGTCTCTTGTCATGGGCGTAAAAAAGTGTGTCGGGGAAAAAAAAGTGATTCAGGTATTTTGATTTTAATTTTCTAAACCACATAGTAATCTGTTTTATATAGAATATGAATTACTTGTGTTATTTGCATTAAAAAGGGTTTTCTTATTTCCATATCATCATTTCTGGTCTTTAGTTTTTTCTTTGATACCTTAATAAAGTATCATGTGTATGATATGAAAACTGGTATTTTTCATGTTCAGTGGTTTATATATTTCTTTTGAGTTTGAAAAGCATCAGGTTGCTCTAGATGCCAGTAATTTCAATTGCTTTTTATGTATTTTATACCACATGTTTAAATTACCCTGGACAATGAAAGGCTGATCCTGAACAATAACCAGAATCCATGCATTATTCAAGTGGTAGTTACTTCCTCTTATAATCACTTAAAATAATCATTTTTACCAAGAGCCTTGCTGAGTATACTTGTTGATATTACCTGAAATAGCTAAAATGGTTTTAATTTTCATGATATTTTAGTTTATTATTCTCCAGTTTGGGGATTTTCAGATACTGATCAGGGTAAAATGCTCCATAAATCTGTGTGTATACTCATGATCATATATCAACATGATTGTTCAAGGTAAATCCTTATTTAAGATTTTATTACTTATGAAAGTAAGTACTACTTTATTTCAGTAGAAATTTCTTAAGGACTTGTCCAATGTCTTGTATGAAAGGGAGGAATTCTCTTTTTGAGCTAGTTTTTACTGGGTTATCTCTGAGTACGGATGAGGTTATATGCTTCACAAACAAGTATGCGCGTTCTGGAAGCCTTTTATTCATATTTTATTCTAATTTTGTTCTAGTTAAGCTTCATTGGCTTCTACAACACATATCAGGCATTAGAAGAAAGCACAATCTTATGATGATGGAAAAAATCATGAAGAATGATTGTGGATGGACTGTTTCCTCAGAATTAGTCTTTGGAGGAAGAGGGGATGTATTTTGTCATACGAACTTACATAGATAAAAGGGCTGTATACCTTATATGTCAGCATTGTCACTATCTGAAAACAAATCATGTCACTGTATTCTAACAGTTCTGTTATTCCCATACAGATCAATGTGCATTCAGAACCTGATTTAAACTGTGTATATCCTTAGTTTCAGTTCTACCCAGCAAGGCACTTAATAGAGTTGTTTAATAATGAGAAAAATGGATTGAAGATTTTAAAATTTTTAAATAATATTTTGGTAGATTTAATTAATTTCTACTAATATGATTTTTTAATGTTTCTCATTAAAAAAAACTTCCTTTGTGGAATTTCCATATTTCGTGTTTTCACTTCTCTCTTTTTCTTCTTCTAATTTTGGTTAATAACAGTGAAAAGAGAAAGAAAGCAGGGAATGAAAAAAAAAATCAAGACAAAAAGAACGATTTATTTTCCCCAATTTTATTAAAAAAATGAAATTTTGGATGTGGAGACAAACATCTCTTTGAACACTAGAAATTAGAGAATTTCGTGTTCAGAAGTATGTTGTCCACAAAATATGTTTTACTTGAAGTAAGCATCAAAATTGTACTGATTCATATTAGACTTCAAAGACTATGTTCATCAGTTCCACTAGCTAGATATTTTTTCCAAATAAGTTGTCAACAATAATATTGCATGATATTTCATGAAAGATTCAGATCCTGATTCTCAAAAGACTATAGCATCCAACATTGATAAGACTAAATATGGAGACAGATTTGGAAAGGAGCTCAGCTCTCTACCTATTAAAGGATCCACTGGAAAGAATTCTACAAATTCTGTTACTTGACACTGATACTACAAATATATATAAGAAAGAAGGAAAAAAAAAAAAAAGACCTTGGAAAAACTACTTGCAATTGTAATTGCAAAATATTTTTTGAAAACGTAGTCCCTTCTTGTGCAGTGGAATTACAGCATAACAGATAAATGTTTTTCTAACTACATCAGGAAGTGGTTCTTTTATGCTCTAGAATATGTTGTTTTACATTTCAGATCAATTTATTTTTGGATGCACAAGCTACAAGAGTAACCATTGATGTTCCCACTATCAGTGTGAATGACTTAGTAATACACCAGTTCAAGAGCCTCCAAGATGCTATACAGCAGCTGGAGACTTAGCCATGAAACTAGAAACAAGGGTGATCTTAACATGTACTGTAACCCTTTTCTAATGGTGCTTGGGAAAATTTTGATCCAAGTGGCAGAATTTATGGTCCTTCAGTGTCATGTTGTAACAGAGAGTGTAAACAGTCTATACATATAGGTATTAAAATCCCCCACAATGCATTTTAAATTTTGCTACAGCAAGCTTGAAGAAACATACAATCATTATAAATACTCATTGTGTCTGATGTCAGATGAAGGCCAGCACTAAAACATGAGATTTTATCTCTGAGAATGAGAAATAAGAGCCAGAATTAGAGTCATAATGGAACACGTACACTACATCATGACACAAAAGGAAAGAGTTTTATAACTTGAGGTTAACTGGTCAGTCAAGTAAGGAGATGACACCTGTTCTAACAAAGAGACATTCACCTTTCTAAGAGAGTGAGGAAGTGAGACAATACATATTTTAATTAAGGAGAATGGGTGAACTGCCTCTAAGAAAAGTAAGAAGTAAACTTGCTTTGGAGAAAAATGTTAAATGCATGCAGACACCTGGAAGGACTCTAGAGGATGATGTTCTGTCTGAGGTGTAAGATATATAAAAAAGATACTTATGAAAGGTTTGTTTCAGGAAAGGTTACAAACAATCAGTTGGATGGAGGAAGAATTTCCTATTTAATCTTAGTCTAGTAGATTAACTGTGTTTTTCCTTCACTTCTTCACCTATGCCTCTATTTTGCTTCTGTGATGTGTAGCAAAACATCACAGTGAGTTTTTGTGTATAAATACCTTTATTTACTTATTTACTTCAGCCAGGTCTGGGTTAATAGTTACTAGGTTCTTTACAAAATGTGCTGTCAAAGTATAAAATTCCCTGTTACAAGATGCTAAAAGTTTTCATGTATTTCGAGAGAGACTGAACAAGTTCATACAGAATAAATCCACTGAGGATTACTGAAAACATGAAAACAGTTTTTGGGTCAAGGAATTCTTGTGTTACAAATACTTGAAGGCTAGGAAAACGTGGTGGAAGTATCATATATGGTTGTCTGATTCTCTGTATTCATACCTACTCATCTGCTTTTGATTACGGTCATAGACATGACAGTGAGTTTTATATTTCCAACTAAGCAATTGTTTTTAGTCTTTTTTGGGGGGTAACCAACAATAACTAAGTGCTCTTTCCTTACCCAAGGGTTTGACAAATAAGCAAACAGAGCAGTGGGAGCCTTTACAATTTTCCAGCTCCCTAGGGCATATGTCAGGTACTCAAAGAGTAACAGCATGTGAACCCTCAGAAGCTGCAGAGTCCAGGTGGAGAGTTGATACCCAACATGTCAAAGAAGTGTTTTCTAGCAACCAATGGAATCAGAAAGGCATATTGTTGTGCAGCAAGGTATTCAGGAACACTTCTGAACCCCCAGAATCCCCAAGAATTTGTTACTTATCAAAGCGGTCAGCCTGAATGCTGATCCCCTTATTGCCTCAGGAGCAATGTGATCTAGTGAAGATCTAGTGGTAGATTTGTGCTTTTCTACAGGATTCAAAAGACCCTCTCTTCCCCAGTGCATCAGAAAGTGTTCCCAGTGGATTCATGGTGCTATGAGTTCTTAGTCCAGCTATGTCCTAGGAGTCTTCTCTTAAAGGGATATTTGAGAGTAATTCTGGCTATATAGCGAAGCTTTAACACTTATAAATTTTTCTTAGTCTTTGCAATAAAGTAATATTTTTTTCTGGATAATTTCTACAGTAATCCTGTGAAGCAGCTGTTTTTTCACCAGACGCACTCTGAGCTGTATGCTCAGTAGAGAAGCCTCACAACTAGAAGATATTCCCTAGTCATGAAAAATGCTCATATCTGTAGAAATAGGATTGTGGCTGAGCAAAAGGTTTGAAAACTTCAGTCATATACAGGTTTATATGACACTAAAACCCCTAAAACCTTGATATCTCTGATAGCTAACCCTGACAGGCCCAAGTGGCTTGAGGAAAAGCTCTCATAACCAAATTCTTTCATATAAGCAATTCAATTTCTCCCTCCTAGCTCCAGGGCAATTTCCTTAACCAAGGCTTTCATCAGACCTTTGGCTTTATGTGGGTACAGGAGTCCAACTAAGTGGAGTTTCTTGCAGAATGGAGACATGAAACTTCACTTATCTCAGGAGAATGGCACTTATATCAAAGAAGAATGAAGTGTGCAGCAATCATGTAGCAGATTTGACTCAAAAGCGAACAGCTGTATGACCCTCAGCTAACAGCTGCACAACCTTTTAAAAACTTGTTCAGCTGGCATACTTAAGACAGCGTTCTATAGTTTTGCGTTCAAATCGTTAAGATAGCAAGAATAAGAACAAAATAAAGTGCCAGAAAAAATAATACCCAAATGCTCATTTGCAATATCACTCATACCCCCAAGCCCCAAAACTCTTAGTCAGGAATGTAGCTCAAATGTTAATACTTTCGTAATAGTTAATGTCTTCTACTAGTGTCTGAATGTATCAGAATAATACAAACTTTACGACTGTGATCAAGCATTATTTGTTTTGTATCTATGCCAGAGGGTACTTGCCTTTGTAAAGTTAATACAAATAATATGAAACGTATCACATCATTAAAATTTTTCTTACTTCTTCTGAGGTCAATGCTAGTATTACAAATAGGAATCAGGTTAGATCTATTGTTAGAACAATAGAACATAGAACCTTTTGTTCCTGTCTTTAAAATACAAGAAAAGGAAAATTTGGTATACTAGAGAATGGAAAGGGTATTGAGGAAAAACAAAGTTGATTTATTTGGTAGTTTTGTTAAAACAAAAAAAACCCAAACCTTCATAGTTATTAAAAAGACTGAACATAATGTACAGATTATCTAGAAAATATGGTATAATTAGTAATAAACAGTTGAAATATCCACACATTGATGAAACAGTTTCAAATCTTGTTCATATTTGAGGGAGTGAACATGACCATATAAACCAGGAAGTTAAATAGAAACTTTTAGTATGACAAGCAAGGTGTTCTTGCATGACTCAGGGGTTGATGGCTATGTAGCCCAAGTACCCTGGGCTATGGTAAGCCTTCGCATGGACAACTCCTTGTGGCTTTGGTCACCTGTCTCGAAGAATGATGAAATTGTATTATAACAGGTGAAGGCTAGATGATTAGGGAATAGACAACTTTTCATGCAAAGAAGAGAAGAAAAGGTCTTGGAATCTAACAACTCCAACAACTCCATTGTTGTTTCCTTTGTTTCTCGCCTGATATTTTTCCTCAGGTTTTTTTCCCTCCCTCTCTCCCGTATGATTTTGCTACTGTGCCTGCCTACAGGGCAACCATTTATGTCTTTCTTCCCATCTCCTGTTTCTATTTACACCTCAGTTTCTGCTATTTCTGAAGCTGCCTCCTGATGCATAACTTTGCACAATTTTTTTAGTAGAAAGGGACAGAGAAGCTTGTAATTTACTTGCCTCAGCACATACACAAATGAACTCTCCTTATATTTATCCTGTCACTGTCCCGTAGCTCACACATTGCTCTTTAAAATACCAACATGCCTCTTTCCCACAGAAAAAGAAAAGAATTTACATATTAATTATACCTTGTCTAGTAAAAATGAAACAGACACCTGTAATTATGCAGAGGCACCACACACTTGCACATTGCTAAATCAGTGATGAACGGAAAAGAAAGCTCATGAAAATGAATTTGCAGTACATATTAATTAAATGAGACTGAAACATGTGATATTTCATTGCATGTATGAAGAAATCTTTAGGAATGATTCTATTAGTCATACTATTCATAGGGGCTTTTAACTGTGTCTTCTGCACATCCAGTTTCTGAGAATTAGAGGCTAAGTGGATTTGATGTTTGAACAATGACCCAAACTTTCAATATCTTTCTGTCTGCTGATTTCTCTACAGCAAACTCAGGCTGTCTCCAAAATTCAAGTACCTTAGAATGAGACATACAAAATATAATACAAAGAAGTACAAGCCACCTAATGTAAGAAATATGGAGTGCTGATAAAAATGCAGTTTAGCCTAAGACTCTATGAAGACATTAAGGGTTCGACGGGGTTCATAGCCTTGAATATCACTCTGGGATTACGCACTTAAAACAGTTTCTCTTCTAGACAGTGACAGAAAGAGGAAGTAGTACCTCCCTCTGCTTTCATAGCCTAGTAGATAGAGGTTTCAGCAATTATATTGGATGTTCATATTGCAGTTCTTCCTTTGTTTGTAGATACTTAAGCCATATCTCCAAAAGGAAATCCTAATAGATATGATATTGTAGAGAGGAATGTGAACTTATTCTTCATCTAGTTAAAACTGTTCTGCTTGGAAAAGACAAATGTTATGGAGGAAAAAAATGAAAACTTCTACAGTCCAGTATTGAGAGCATTTTCTTTATGGACTTTATAGAAAATACATTTTAAAAACCACATAAATAGAGGAGTGACTTCTACATTTTCTTTCTTGACCTAAATGAATGTTCTGGACACTGCAAAAGGAAAGTAATGCTATTTGTTCTAGTTACATTTTACATAAACCCAAATATGAAAGTTTCTATCTGTGTCAGGTAATGGGTAAGTACTAAACCAAATAATTTGTGAGTCTCTTTGTGCAATAAGCATGAGATAGCCATCTAGAACTGAGTTTACAAAAGTTTTAAAAGAACAAAATCTTGAAGAACTCAGACTTTAGCTCTCAAATAATTTTGAAAAAGTGGGCTCTGGAGGACAGCATACATAGGTAGAATAGTATAGAAGCTATTTGCATACCAGGGACGTTTTATTTGAGAAATTAGAAAGAAATGAAGAACCTTGAGAGGTAATCCTCTTGCCCAACACTGTATCTACAAAAATCCCTAACCACATAATTACTGAGGAACTTTCCACTTCCTTTATGTTCACACTTCCTTTCTGAACTTCATTTGTGGCCACGTTTCCTGCAAAGGCTATCTACTTTTGCAACTGGATGGGGTGGGGATTCTCTTAAGGAGGAACAACTCTGGACTTTCCCTCTGCTGCATGTCAGAAACCTGTGGAAGATATAGAGTGACTAGAACTGTTTACTTGTTAGTTTGGAACATCACCAAGTATAATCTAAGCCAGAAAAGGTAGCAGTACCCCTTGAGTCAGTCCCAATATTTCTTGAAAGGCCAAAAATGAGAGGCCACTGTTTACTGTAGACACAGCCTCCTAGTGCTGTAGTGGCTCGGATTTTTGCTTCACCTTTCTCTCAGTCTTTTCACATCAACTTTATTACATTATCTTTCTTCTTTTCCACAGTCCCCATTTCCTACTTCCCTCTGGTGGTTTGTTTGTGGGGTTTTTTTTGTTATTGTTTTTTATTTTTTATTATTTTTTATTATTTTTATTATTTATTGTTATTGTTTTATTTATTCATCTCATACTAGAAAAACAAACAAACAAACAGACAAATAAACCCTGTATTTTTGTTGTTATCATATTCTTTATTTCTCCTAAGTTATATTTTCTCCTCTCTCTATGTGGTCAGGCTGGTAACTCTTCAGAACCCAAGACAACAAAGAATGTGCTCTTATTTTTATTGGCTACTGAATCATTTCAGTACCTAATACAGTAGCTACTACTTCTACTACTTAAGTACTCAGTCCTTTTCTACAAAATGCATTTGCTTATGTATGTTTTAAACAATATGCCAAGCTAAGCAATTGTCATATAATATCAACTAATAAAATATGTGATGTTTAGTACCTGAAATTACATTTTTTGGGTAGGAACAGATGGAAGAGCAGCTTTAAGCAAAAGCAGAAAGCGAGTATAGCAAAACGAAGGTATAAGAAATGGCAGGAAACTGAGCCCAGTGTATTTTGCAAATACTGAGATAATACCTCTTATAGTTGTATTAATAAATCAAACAAGTTTGATGACCATGAGGTCATTGATGTGGAGAATATAGATCACAAATATGACCATAACTATGGTATCAGAAAACAAAAGATAGTAAGAATCAGCAAGATTTGGTTAAAGAAGTGACTTTGAACTGTCATAGCACAATTACTAGTTAACAACTCACAATGATGAGAAAGCAACTTGGCAATACATCTGTAGAATTAGTGTGTAAGTACTGAATTTCAAATTTTAGGCAGAAGATCTGAAAAAATAATAGATGGTTTCTTTGCAATTTATATTCAAATATTATGCTGTTCAGCCTTTGATTCTCTTCACAAATAAGCTGGTGAAATTTGCTGAGAAAATTTCCCTGGAAGCTAGCAAAGTTGTCAAGTGAAGTCATCAGTGAAAGAGAAAGAAGAGTTAGAATCTTATGTTTTGTGCAATTACATGAACACTTTGTAAGTATAACCTTCTGTAACTGTTAAAAAAGTAGAAGATTGTTTTCAGTCTTTTTCCCTGGAGGCATTTCGTTCATAGAGAAGATTGGTAGGAGCCGTTGTCTTACTAATGTCCTAGTCTGTATTTAAAAGCAATGGCTTAAAGACATAAATGGCTCTCTGCCTACACTGCTTAATAAAAGAGAGTCAAAGACCAGCCCCCCTCCTTGAGGCCAAGTAGTTCTCAACTGGTTTATATCCACACTTGTCTAGCTAATGGCTAGGCCTTTAGAGAGAGAGAAAGACAATGCTGCATAAATTCACAACACACCATGAAATGAGATAAGAAAAAGCAGCGTATATGGTGAAGCATCAAGGGCTTGAGTTTCCTCCCCGGTTTTCTCTTGTCAGTTCTGAAGAGGTATGTCCCTAAGCAATATAACTTCTTAAGTCACCTAGTGACATCTGGCATGAGGAGATAGATAGGTCCCCAGTTTTCCTTTATTTAGTAGTTGCAGACATGATCAGTTCTGCCTCTGGTTGACTGAGACATAGTCTATGATTCCTTATTTTGTGATTGTCTTCCAGGTTCTGTGTGTAACAGATATTAGTAGTCAATACTTTAAGGCACAGTCAGCTAACTCCCAGTAATTTCAAACTATGTCTTTAATTCCTGTTAAAACACAATTTTTGGTGAACTGAACATTCAGATCCACAGTTGATGTAGGCACCTGCGTTTTTGAGCATAAAAAGATTAGGACTGAGACATACATATAAGTCACTGAAGAGTAAAAAATTGCAGTAGGTAGGATCCATCAGACATCTCTTAGATATCTACAGATCAGTTGGCCCCCCTATCAATATAGTCCAATGATAAAAACAAGGACTTCTGAGACACAGGCCTTAATACAGACACTTCTGTTGAGAAGATGAATTGTACCTTAAAGTATTTATTGACACTATTGTGACTAGCTCATATGCAGATGTCTACAATTTTAATATCTGAAATAGGACAATGAATCCCAGCACATTAGTCAACTAGTCTGAGGTAATTCATATGGTGTTAGCTCTTGGCAAAGGTGACATAGCTGATAGAGATCACTACAATTTCTTCGAGGGTATTGTGCTGAAAACCTAATAGTGCAGTGAATTCTATCAAGCTGTAAGGGGTGAGATGCTGATCCAGACTGTAGAACCCCAAATTTAGGTATCAAAATCTTATTTCTTCATGTGACCGAGATAGCCAATTATATCACTCTTTTGAAGTGGCAGACAGGATGGCTATACCCAATGGCATCTCAAACAGCATTAGACGTTTTTGTGCGGCAGCTGAATCAAGCCTTATTGATCAGGTATTTGTTGATTATTACAAAGCTCAGACACCAAACTGTGTGTAGGTATTTAAATGTACCTATGGTCTTTAACTGAACCTGACACAACATATCTGGCCTTGAAAAAAGAGTTGAGCCCTAAATACTTTCGAAGGTCCTGGTGCTAAATAATTTTAAATATGTATTTCTGAATAATATTGTCAGATTCTCAAAAGTTCTCACATCCACTGAAGTATTTAAATAATTGGCTAGTTTTTAAGAAAAAACTCATTTAGCATAGTGACTGCACTTGTAGAAGTGTTAAATTGCAAACACTTCACTTGAGAATAATGGTTACTGAGTATTTTGTGTGATAATGATAATTTACTAACAATATTGAATAGTCATTCAGTTACTGGCCTGACAATATATTTCAAATTTGTGTGTATGTGTGTGTATATATACATGTTCCTTTATCTATTTATATCAGGATTGAATGTTTTGGAAATCCTCCTTCTGGGTTGTTCCTTTACTGGAGAAAAGGAGATTTAGTGCTTTCCCTGGTTTGATCTGAAATGAAACTTCCACTCCCTCAGTTAAAATTTTCCAGAATAGTTTCAGTGTTGAAAAAGAATCAGATTAAATTCCCTTGAAACATCATACCCCTTTTATTATGCTGAACTGCACTTCAAGGCCAAGTGAAGATTCTATTGAAATAATTATAAATGATTAATTTGTTTAATTCAAACCTTTATTTTCTTTTTTTTTTTTTTCATCTAACATAAGACTATTGCATTGACTATTCAGTTTCTGGTGGTTTCATATTTAGTTTATGCTTACAAAGGACGAAAGGAACACACATCATACAATCAGATCATTACCTTGTCATGGGAGAAAAAATAAATAAAAGAAAAGGAAAAGAAGAAGGAAAAAAAGAATGAAATTGTGCAGATCAGTATTTGGGGAAGTTTCTTTTTTTCTGAAAAAATTTGTTTCCATGAGTGTTACAATAGTAAAAATAGAAATTACAGAACCACAAGACTTACATGTGACATTAAAGTAATACAGACATGTTGGAATCCAAATTGAAAGCCAGAAAAAGTACAGCTCCAAGTTTTTCATTGACATGTGCATGCATGCAACTGTACGTCTATATACATTATTCTCATATATGCACACTTTTGCTTCACATATATTTCTTTTGTTGGAAAATTAAGATCAAGGCATTTAACAGGCTACAGTCACAACAGTAATGCAAATGCAGTATTCCTCATAGAACAGTGTTCACAAAAAATATAAAAAACTGTTCTGTAGGCATGGAACTAATGAAGTCTGGGTTATTTTTTCAGATTTGTGTCCTGCAGTTAACTGCAAACATTGACTGATATTCTATCCAGTGATTGGGGCATTTATAAAATGGGCTCTCTGTTGTTTAATATAAAGCTGAAGAACTCACTGAATTTCTTTTCTTTACCCCAATGCCTATTTTTACAAAACTTCAGGAAACTTCATTATCTTTGTGCCTTTTTGTCTTTATTGGTTCAAATCCGCCAGAGAGCTCAAAAATGATTTTCATAGATGACATACAGAAGGAGAGACAGACAGACACATGTAAACATACAAAGACAGGTCATTATGTGAAACTTGTTTTCTTCGAAAATTAGAGTAAAAACTGTTCATCAGATACATATAGCTGTATACAGTATCTTTGTTGATAAAATATGAACATATGTCATTCAGAATTCTTTCAATATACCATAATTGGTAGGTGACATAACACTGACACCGAGTGCTTTCAAATTATCTTTCATATTTAGGCTTTCTATACCCACTTGATGGACAGTGCTGTATTAAACAGTTTCTCAAAACAAAATTAGACTGCAAAATAGCAGTTTTCTGTCAATATGTACTTCTGGAAATGACAGCTCTAATCTTCCAGTGCCTGCAGATAATGGATGTTCAAAGATTCTTTCATCATAAGTGACCTCTGGAACTCTGGATTCTAAACAGGGAAAGTCTTCAAAATAAAGAACAGTCCTCTAAGCCAAAAAAGTAATGAAAATAGTGACCATCAGGTCAATCAGCTTAAAAGAAAAAAAAAAGCAAAAAAAAAAACTTATATCTTTTCTTTTCGACATTTGTTTTATTTAAGTATAGATTGGATATGTTAAACTCAGCTTTGTCTTTCAAATAAATTCATTTATATCAAAGGGTAGAGTTTTATTTGAGTCTTAATTCTTCTAATGCAATGTCCAGTTTGTTAGCAATACAAATTTACAAAGCTTACAGACTCATACATTTAGCCACAGATTAATGGCATAATTTTATAAATAAATAAAGTTGACCAAATATTTTGAAGTAGCTTACGATGAATTTTCAAAAAATTACTTTTTTTCTTATTTTTGAATCATTTTATTCCAAGGATGTAACTTAAAAATAACAGTTTATGCAAAACCTGAAATTGTCAGTATTTTTTCATTAATGGTTTTTACCTGAAAATTCATATATTCAGATGTTGACATTCTCTGGTATCTGGTCTAACAAATTTCATTCTTATATCAGGCGAGAGAAATAGTACCTTCTGATTTATAAAAAGTGCCTAATAATGGTTTGAATAAATCATTAATAAATAATAATTTACGAATAATTGCTGTGAACAATGAACCAGTACCTCTTACATGATATTTGTTCACAACATTTCAAAAAGGCTTAAGATTTTTTGCAAAACTTAGTTTATGAACCCTTCCTGTCTTTACAATATGTGTTAATCATAATTGGACTGACATTTCAGTGAAATTGTTTGTGATTCATACTAAAATGCTGAAAGCAGAATTTAAATTCACATGAATTTATGTGGGCCTCCTGGATAAAGAAACCTGAGAGCAGTGATACAATATGTGTTGTTGTAGCATGATTTCTATAGGACAGAAGAGATAGATAGAAATCCTATAGAAATCCTATTCAGTCAAATCATACCACCAGGCATCTCATCTTTAGGATCTGGGAGAATCCAAAAAGCAAGGGACCTCTTGAGACACAATTCCTTATATTTCCTTTGTGAGAATCCTGATTTAAAAAGATTACCTCTCTGTCCTTAAGGTAGATCGATAATGTTAGAACCTTC
The DNA here is from genome assembly GCF_965183815.1 of Platalea leucorodia. Classification (NCBI taxonomy): domain Eukaryota; kingdom Metazoa; phylum Chordata; class Aves; order Pelecaniformes; family Threskiornithidae; genus Platalea; species Platalea leucorodia. The sequence continues at coordinate 36,213,490 of NC_138824.1, read as the reverse complement.
CAGGAAAGATCCCTGGTCCTTGACTGTGCTTGGTGTCAGTCATGAGATGCCATCAGAAGGGAAAACAGAGTAGAAGTTTTCCAAATCAGCTGTGTGCATCTGGGAGAGAACTACAGAAGGTATTGCTTATCTCTGATTTTCGTCCCAGCAGCTGGATGGGCACAAATTCAGGCTGAAAGGTATTAAGCAGGCAGACCATGTGGATATATGCAACTCCCTGCTTATGGCACAACACTATAGATGTGATGAAGTGAGGCTTGCAAAGTGAGAACACTCCTGAAGGGAGTTGCCCATATCCACGTGACCTACCTGCTCAATACGGTGCATACAACTGTGCAATAATATGCTAAAGTGAAAGCAAGCTAAATAAATGCAGAGGATTAATATGCCACTTGTCAAACAGCAGATAAACAAACACATTCTATTTTGAAGTATCTGCACCCTCCAGTGTAAAGATGTAATCTTAAAGTTACTCTGGTAATAGCAGGAACATTTCCATACCTGGCAACTGAACTGGATGAGCGAGTCAGGATTTTTATTAACATAGCACATGCCTTCAAGAAAGTCCCTAAGCTATAAAACTCAGATCAAATGGTAAATAACATGCATCAACAACATTCATTATTAGTTTTATTGAAACCACACAGTAGATGTTAAATAAAAATCAATACTTATCATAAAACCAGATGAAAGGCATCACCTTAAAGTAAATTTAACTCACAATCAATGTACTACTTTAATTGAAAAACCTGAAGTGAAATCTGAAAGAACAGGAGGGCAATAGAACCAAAGAAATGTCTTTATAGTGCACTTCAGAACAGAACTAACATATTTTGTCTATCATCACTCTCTTTCTTAAAAAAAAAAAAAAAAAAAAAAGAATACACAATCTAGACAGACAGATGACTTTTATCATATAATAATCATAAAGTTAGTTGCTAAAATGGAATATTTGAAGATTTGAAAACTACTAGTTTTTCTTCCTTCACCCATCTTCCCATATCACTTGCAGTTCTGACTTCATTTTGACTCATACAAGCAGAGATACACCACCAAAGACTTTGGCCCCTTGTGTTCTCTGAATAGCGGTAATTGCAGTCTCTGTTATTCTGCAAAAAGTCAACAGAGGGAAAATTAGCATTTTACTCCAAATCCAGTTAGCCATATGCTACATTAAATGATAGCTGTAGCTTAAGGGATGGAATTATTTCTGGTATGCTGCATTATACTTTATTGTTTTTAATGCAGTTTGCATTAAGTCATGACTAATTAGGTGCCTCATGCAATGCTTTACTGCCACTGGACAGAAATGTGTGATGGTATATCACAGGGTGGAGATGTGAGACAACAGAAATGAAAAAAAAAAAGATGATTTTTATTTGAGCCAAATCATGAGCTCCTTATTCCTATTGATTTTACTGGAAATATTCATATTTGTAACTCCTTGACAATGGGAATAAAGGGGTTTCAACCTAGAGAAGGGATAGTTCTATATCAAGAAATATATATAAACTCATTTTAACTTAGTCGGATATTCTGGTTGGGAAAGGACAGAATGAACTCTGAGAATTCAGTCTTTCAGTAAAGATTTTCAAAAGAGTTTTAGGACTGATAACAGTTTTGACTTCCTATGAGATTTTTATTATCATCTTTTACCACTTTTCTTGCAAGAGGATCTAGAAGAACCAGCTTTGTTGAGACTAGTGTGTGTGTATAAAATTGCACTCACACAAACACACATGCACACACACACTGTTCTGTATATGAAAAAGGCACATATGTGACAGAAGGGAATATGTTGAATTTTGCCGAGTACCCATTGTTTCACAAGGGGCCCTACTGAATCTCTTCTTGTGGTAAAGGGTGTCTCTTGGTACCAGAATGGTACTGTATTTGCTGACTCATGCATAAAACCCCCTTGCTCTACAGACCTTAAAAATTTAAAGACGTGACATTATAGGAGGATTAAAAAAAGTACAAGTGTGGGATGTCAAGAGGAAGGGATAAGAAGAATAATAGGATGTTTTAGCATAGACACACTGTGTGCACAATTTGTAGCCAGTCGATAGCAGTAATCACAGTAATTACAAGTCACCACCTGCTTAGCCATTATCAGAATGCAGGGTTTTTTTATGCATTCCCATAGAGGTGACTTTTAAGGAGGAATTCGAAGGTCCAGAGACAAAGGCATTTTGCTCACTCTTCAGTACCATATCTACACAGTCCGCAATATAGTAAGGAACATGTATGCTGGAGACAATGCTATTGTGGACTGCAGACCTAGGTCCTTAAAGAAGAACTGGGAATGTCAGCAACTCCAGATAATCATAGCTAGAGCTTCACAGTCCTGAATATGAATGGTCATAACTCATATCAGAAAGAAGGAATGTGCTGTTGTCTGCTTGTGGTAGGACAGAATTGAAATCAAAACTAAAGAAAAAGCTACTGTGCTGATAGATAACCCCAGAGTTATGATCAAAAAAAGAAGAAAATAATGTTTTGTTTTTATCTGTTCCAGATACCCCTCCAGGTAGAAATCATTAATTGCCATGTTCCTAAGTTCCATTGTCCTGTGGAGAAGAAATCTTGGAGATTTTTCAAGTTATGGGTTGCCTGCTCGTTTCCGTACAGTTCTATCAGCTGTTCCACCAAGCCTGTTTGACTTTTGAAATGCCCTCCAGGGTTACGCTCACAGACGCTGCACACTGGCATGAGGATACCCGCTTAACGAATGTCTGCTGGTTGGAAAATTGATCAGCTGAGCTGTCTGTGGACGTGTGTTCATCTGTCTCTCTCTTCACCATTCTAACAAGAAACAGGGACATTAAACTGCTACTTGTGGCTTTCGTTACTTTTATAGCAGCCTGTGGCTAAAATCTGAAAGTATAGCTGTAAATGTAATGTATTATTTGTTACTATATTTTATTGTTAGTCCAGATTCTGAAGTACTTAGTCTTATTAGGTCATTACTTTAGATTTCAACCCAACTGAATAAAGAATTTAGGACTTGGTATCATCAACAGCCTTATAATTATTGTAGTTTTAATGAAAGCCATTTTGCATGTCATAGTGGCTGAAAACCTGACATCACTTATGTCAATGAGGTTATTGCTATTGATTTCTCTGTGACCAGGTTTTCACAAGTGTCTTTCATTTTGATGAGTTGAAACTTAAGTTTTAACTATTAACAGGTTTTAATAGAAGCCACAAGCTATAACCACTTAATTTGCTGCTGAAAATAGGCCACCTCAGAGGCAATAACTACTTAACAGTATCTTGTTGCAATTCACATGAAGGAGTAAAAAACACACTGTCCATTAATATTTCAGGAAAAATAATAATTAAAAAAAAAAAAAAACACAACCAAACTTGCTTCAAACCCTCTCTAGCATTTGTGTGATAAGATAAGGGTGAATATGCAGTTCTGGTATTAAAAAGATAAGGCTGACTACTGTTTCTACTTTATTGATTTTCATGGTTGTGGTTTGGCAGTCCTGTGTATAATGGCTAGATAGCAGCTGTGGAGCAGAGTGAAGAAATTATTTAGCTAGGTATCACATAACTATTTAGCAAAATGTTAATATACAGCTTAGATAATGTCTTCAGAATGGAACACTAAAGATCAGACATTTTACAGCCACAGTACTTTATAGTACATTTGAGAAAATAGCCAAGTACCAAAGTGCCCTGTGACTCTAGAGGATCTTGAGGGTCAAAAATGGTGGCCAAGCTATCATGAGATTTGATGGTCTGCATCAGAAGAAATGCTGTGGCAATGGGGATTGGTGTTATAAAAAGCTTTCTTCTTAGCTTCCAGAAGGAAATAGAGCAAAAGTCATTGCATAAGCAATGTGTATGTGTTTGCATGTGTGTAGACGTAGAGGAGACATAGAGGAGGTTATATTGCTTATGGAATTGGATTGATTGTTTTTTGACCATTCCTTGATAGTGAAATATAATGAATTGGTAATTTGAGGCTGAACATCTATGATGATGAAGCTGAAATTGCACTTTGAAATGTGAACAATCTGTAAGCTAACAATTTGCAGTATTATGGGCAGACTGTAAATAAACAGACAAAAAACTGAGAAGTGTTTATTTGAAGAAATGGGCAAAAGGCACATTGTGATTATTTGAAAGTCAAACGAAGGTAAACAACTGCAAAATGTCTGGCAGTGTTAAAATTAAGGGCAGGGAATCATAAAAGCTGTCAGGGACCTGGAGTCGATACTGGTATTTTTGCAATGTTTCCATTTAAACAGTGTTTAAAAATTTGGAAACAAATAATAACAATAATAAAAAGTGTTCTATATTCTAAATATAACAAAAATAATACATGTATTCAACGTATGTCAAATTTTGTAATCATGTTGTTCAATATTGCAGTTTTAATTGTAGTGTACCACTATATGGCACAGTGTAGTAAAAAAAAAAACAACTACCAATCTTCCAGTAGCACAGAAATCCTCCATCTGTTATCAGTGTCCCCTTCTTGAGTGAATATGAGTTTCCCTCCAAAAAGGTTACTTGTTTATGATACCAATCAGAATAGTGGTTTTCAACTTTTTCTGTATTCTGTACAAATTTCCCAATGTAAGGGCTCATGCCTTTAGAAATTTTGTATACATACATACATTGCTGCATAATATGATACACTTTCCGCTATAAAATATCTTTTGCAGATCTGTAGGATGTGGTCCACATGGTATCTAGAATGATACAATGAATTTGTATACACCATTTCACAGATGTATGATTTTCAGGGACAGAAAGAAGAAAGTAAGAAATTTCAGTATTATGCCTACCTATTTCCCTTTCCCTGTATTTAATTCATGAGGCTGAAGTAATAGACCCAAAATTCTACCCACTGTTTTGGATCTGTTTACCCTTTAGTAACCTGTTCTAGAAGTCCGATAAATAAGAAAGGCCATTTCCATGTATATCCAAAGCCAAGATCGAGGGAACTTGCTCAAGCGGATGATACATTTCTGCATAGCTAGCTTGGAATCTAAATATGAAGTAGTTATACATCAGTATAATTTCAAACACCATACCATAAATATGCCTTAAATGTACCTTTGTGGTCCTGCAGCTGAGAATATCAACAGCTGACTATACATATTTGTGTGTGCAAATAACCAGTTTGCACACTCTTTTATGGCACTGAGACCTGCTGTGAAACATTAAAACACTCAGGAAATCTGGTATTTAAAATCATTTGTTAAGTATTTTATTTGATGGCAACTTAAATTTCTTAGGAAGAGTCATAGTCAGACTTGGCAGTAAGCACCAGGCTGTGTGTGCATTACAGGATGCTTGCAGCATTCAGTTTTATAACGCAAGCCCCACCTATGTAAACAAGCATTGCAGAAGAAACAATATCATCTGTTTATCCTTTGTTTTGGAAATAAAACAATACACAGGCAGATGGTAGCTAGAAGGACATACAAAGACATCAGATAAATAACATTTTCTTCCACCATAGAAGAATTTTTAGATTTCAGAAATCCTTTCCAAACACAAAGAATAGAGTACTCATGTAAAGGGCAAAACTGGTAAAAATATAATGAAATGCTTGTAGCAGTCTTCTAGACAGGTTGAATGCAAAGGTGGTAATGGAACACAGCTCAGTTAGATAGGCTTCAGGATTGAATTTCTGGGGCTTCAGCACTCTGTGGTCTGTGTTCAAAAGCTCAGAGCTGTCACACAATTCAGTTTGAAAACAGCTTTGATGGCGACTTACATAGAATTATAGAATAGTTTGGATTGGAAGGGACCTTTAAAGGACATGTAGTCCATCCCCCCTGCAATAAGCAGGGACATCTTCAACTAGATCAGGTTGCTCAGAGCCCTGTCCAATCTGAGCTTGAATGTTTCCAGGGATGGGGCATCTACCACCTCTCTGGGCAACCTGTTTCAGTGGTTCACCACACTCATTGTAAAAAAATTCTTCTTTATATGTAGTTTGAATCTACCTTCTTTTAGTTTAAAACCATTATGCCTTGTCCTATCCCAACAGACCCTACTATAAATCTTTCCCCATCTTTCCTTTAAGTATTGAAAGGCCACAATAAGGTCTCCCCAGAGAATTCTCTTCTCCAGGCTGAATAACCCCAACTGTCTCAGCCTTTCTTCATAGGAGAGGTGTTCCATCCCTCTAATCATTTTCATGGTCCTCCTCTGGGCCCGCTCCAACAGGTCCATGTACTTCCTGTACTGAGGACTCCAGAGCTGGATGCAGTACTCCAGGTGGGGTCTCATCAGAGCAGAGCAGAGGGGCAGAATCACCTCCCTCAACCTGTTGGTCATACTTATTTTGATGCAGCCCAGGATACGGTTGGCTTTCTAGGCTGCGAGTGCACATTCTCAGCTCATGTCCAGCTTTTTATCTATCAGTACCCCCAAGTCTTTCTCGGCAAGGCTGCTCTCAAGCCCCTCATCCCTCAGCCTGTATTGATACTGGGGGTTGCCCTGACCCATGTGCAGGACCTTGCACTTGTCCTTGTTGAACCTCATGAGGTTCATATGGGCCTACTTCTCAGGCTTGTCCAGGTCCCTCTGGATGGTAACCCCTCCCTCAGGTGTGTCAGCCACACCACTCAGGTTGGTGTCATCTGCAAACTTGCTGAGGGTACACTCGATCCCACTGTCTAAGTTGTTGATGAAGATATTAAACAGTACTTGTCCCAATACGGACCCCTGAGGGACACCACTTATCACTGATCTCCATCCGGACACTGAGCCATTGACCATTAACCTCTGGATGCAACCATCCAACCAATTCCTCATCCACTGAACAGTCCACCCATCAAATCCATATGTCTCCAATTTAGAGAGAAGGATGTTGTGGGGACTGTGTCAAAGGCCTTACAGAAGTCCAGATAGATGACATCCATAGCTCTTCCCTTGTCCACTGATGTAGTCACTCCATCACAGAATGCCACTAGGTTGGTCAGGCAGGACTTGCCCTTGGTGAAGCCATGCTAGCTGTCTTGAATATGTAATATAATATAATATAATATAATATAATGTATAATAGTATATAATACCAACTTTTAAAATGTTAATACTTTGGAAAAGACAGAGAACTTATGTTATCAATGAAATCAATGACTATATACGATAATTAGTATCATGGACTCCTAAATCACCTTCTTTTCCTAAACAAGATCAGGAACCCAGTATACAAGAATAAGTCCAGAAACTGCATATTGCAATAGACATATTCCTGTCTTAAGGGTAGGCAAGAAAATGAAAGAAAGAACATACGTGTCACAAGTGGGATCCCCAGGGATCGATATTGGGGCCAACATTATTCAATATCTTCATAAGTGATCTGGATAATGGGATCAAGTGTAGCCTGATGAAGTTTGCAGATGACACCAAATTGAGTGGGGAAGCAGACACTCTGGAAGGGAGAGCCACCCTGCAGGAAGATCTCGATAGGCTGGAAGAGTGGGCTAACAAGAACCTTATGACATTTAACAAGGACAAGTGTAAGGTCTCGCACCTGAGAAAACATAATCTAGGAATGCAGCTCAGACTGGGATCCACCTGGCTAGAGAGCAGCTCCGTGGAAAGGGACATGGGGGTCCTGGTGGACAGGAAGCTCAATAGGAGTGAACAGTGTGCTGCTGCAGCGAAGGCGGCCAATAGGATGCTGGGTTGCATCAAAAAGGGCATCACCAGCAGAGATAAAGAAGCCATTATCTCTCTCTCTACTCAGCGCTTGTCAGGCCACACCTGGAATACTGTGTACAGTTCTGGTCCCTGTTATACAAAAAAGATGTGGACAGGCAGGAGGGGGTCCAGAGAAGGGCCACCAAGATGATCAAGGGTCTGGGAAGCCTGCCATATGAGGACAGGCTGAGAGAGTTGGGTTTGTTCAGCCTTGACAAAAAGGAGGCTTAGAGGTGATCTCATCACCATGTACCAGTACTTAAAGGGGAGCTACAAAGAAGATGGAGACTCCCTTTTTACAAGGAGTCACATGGTGAGGACAAGGGGTAATGGGTACAAGTTACTCCCAGGGAGATTCCAATTGGACACGAGAGGTAAATTTTTCACAATGAGAACAGTCAATCATTGGAATAATCTCCCCAGGGAAGTGGTTGACTCTGCTGTGCTGAACACATTTAAGACTCAGCTGGACATGGTGCTGGTCCATCTCATCTAGATTGTGCTAGAAAGGTTGGACCAGGTGATCCCTGAGGTCCCTTCCAACCTGGTATTCTATGATTCTATGATTCTATGATGATGATATTAATTCCCTGCTTTATAGATAGGTACGAAATAAAAAAAAAAAAAAAAAAAAAGTTTTATAAATGATCATAGTGATGACAGAGAAAAACTACACCTATACAACATATTTTTATAAATGGAAACTGGTTTCTTGACAATGCTTTCTGTTCAAGCATAAGAATCTTGGTCCCTCTACCTGTATTTTCCAGATAAGAGATCCAGCTGGCTTGATCTAGTCTTCAGGCAGTGTTGATGATCAGAGTTACAAATTAAGTATGAGCTTAAATCATGATATAAGTCAGCAATATATATGCAGCTTCAGAGGCTGTAATGATGGAAGTGCCAACACCACCACAAGCAGCCTCTCAGTTTCTGGCTCCTCCAGCAGAGCTCAGAGCCCCGTGCCCCACAGACTGTCTCTTCATGGGTTGAGAGTTAGGAGTGGGAATCTGCAACACAAGTTAGCTGAATGGAGGTTTGCCTACCTTTGCCAACAGGAGCATTGGGAATCACACTGGAAAAGGTCCATATGACTGAGTGTAGACATCTGCAGACAGCTATATCTAAGCTAGGCACCTATGGAAAGAAATGTGTTTATCTGTGGTAAATGTCATAGCATTCTAAAGAAAACATCCAAAATTGATTAGATGAATTACATACTAAAATATTTTTTTTTTCTTTATAGCCTATAAAGGCAGTAATGAATACATCAAACGAAGCTAGATGAGATAAGTTTTCCCCACTGGTCCCACTCTGTCTCTCATTTTAGTCCAGGGTTGAGGCACCTCTTTCAGAGCGACTGGGAAGCAGAGACTTTTAATAAAGCTTCAAAGCTTTAAATGGTTAATAAAGGGGAGTTGCAACTTTCCTTTTATGTGCATCTAGGTAATGCTGTTATTCCCTTATAATAAAACACATGGGAGAAGGAGGCTCAAAAACTAAACATGCATATTTTCGGATTCAGAACTTGTATGGCTGCATGATATTTTTCTTACTGACTTTCCCTGGATTGCATGGGAAGACACTATAGCACTACAGCAGTCAGACTGCACCCAGCTCGTCAAAATCCTAACCAGTGCAATGAGCACATGGCCAACGTTTTCCTTTATTGACATCAAAGGAAATAACATTAAGCTCATATTATATACAGTTTAATGGACTTCTTTGTATAGTGCTGGGAAGGCAGGAGTGACATGTCTTTGAACATGATTTATAGTTCATAAACGTATTCATGTTTGGAGGCTCAGACAGAGTAATTTGCAGCTAACCAGCTCTAACATTGCTGCCAAGAAAATGATCAAAACAATAAAATTGGCATTGTTACAGAGATTCGGATTGTATAGGATTAAGGATGTAGAAGGAAATTTACTGTTTTGTGAGGAGGTCAGAAGCATTGAAGGTCCGTACACTACCTATGTCCTGCTTAAGCTACTGCCTTTTTGCAGGCCCTTTGCTGACTGGCAGCACAGCTTAAGCGTGATTTTCATTCTGAAACCTAATGTTAGGTTTCATAATTCCCAGTGATTTCTGCAAGGAGTTTTAAAACATTTTGCAACATGCAGGACCAGATGCATTACTATTAAATTATGGCCGACTACATACTCTTTGCAATCTGGGCTCAAAGACCACGTTAGTCTTTTGTAGGGGTGTTGTTTGTTTGTTTGTTTGTTTTTTCCTGTACTCATCTTTCTAAATAAAGCTCCAGTATAACAGAGTTCTATGGGCTGCTGTATATGTGATTTTTAAATATCTTCCTAGTCATACCATTTCTTTATAAATGTCCCATAAAGGGCTGAAAATTCCCACATCAGCTGAACTGTGTTGCCTCTTGGAAAGTTTGGAAAGAGGAATATTTCAATGAGGCAGAGGTTTGCGTATTAAATAAAAATCACTAAATAGTCATTGTTTAGTAAAAAAAAAACACAAGAAAAACATTACTGGCTGCATATCTGAGAGCTAGGTCACACTAAGCCAAATTACAGGCTCCCCTGCTACTGGTTTACTTATCAAATAGAAATTTGAATCCTTCAGTGAGGGTATTTCCTTAAAGTCTTGCTTTCAGCAAGGAAAAGGCTAACTCCATGTGTGTGTCTGTGTGTGTGGGTGGGAATTTTTAAAGTAGGTTGCATGCCTACATTACAAATAAGGGTGTGCCCACAGGGAAAGACTGCTATCTAGGGCAGCACCTGGCTGATCTGAGCCAGATCATCGTGAAGCAAAGTGCTCCAGGAGTATAAACACTGATAGCACCCTGATGTGAGGGAGATCTTCTACACAGGAAGTAATTTCTAGAAAAGCTGTAGAAACTAAAAGGGGAGGAGAATAGAGAATACAAAAAAGATAAAATAAAATTTTACATGCTAATGTTATATAATGTTCCTATTTCCTATAAGAGAGATTGCTAAGGAAGGATTATTAGTTTTAAGGATTCATTTGAAAGCTCTCCAGGTGAGATGTTTTGTTAAAGTACATCTTAATGGCAGCCTCTGGGAGTGGTTACCATGACTTTTTTCTCTCAAAACACCCAACATTAGGTATTAATAGTGTTCTGGGAGTATATTTGCTAAACATACCCCTAGAATTTACTTTTATGTCCAGGCACAAACATGGGAAAAGAACCCTCATAATAATTCTCTCTGGGTAGTGGAATTATAAAAAAAGAAATCCTTTTATAAAAAGAGAAGAATATGATGTCACTGTAAGTCATGAATAGATGTAAGGAAAATAGAACATGCTGTTGTTATGTTATAGATGTTATTCTCTTCTCCCATTTCCCAGTCCTCTCTTATGAATAAAGGAAGTGACAATAGTGAAAGAAGGAGATATTGTCACTGGAAATATTGCTGTCACCTCTGTCAGTTATCAACACAGGAGAAACAACTAATCACAAATCTCCAGCCAGTAGGGAGAAAGAATTGTAAGGAGAGAGTATTTGGGAAAGATATATAGAAAATTATTTTCTATATATGTGTAATAATTGGCTTGTTTTAAACTTTTTGCAATACAAATGTCAAAGCCATACAGTCTGAAATTATATTGGACAGCTGCATCTAGCTGAAGTACTCCAGTACCCCATTCTGTGGATTAGGTGTTAAAAACACAATAGTTATTGCACTGTGCGCTTTTCACTTTAGTGTTCTCATATTCCATGCTTTGAAACTTTAATGTTTGTCAAGAAAACTCTTAAAAAAGAGATTATTCTTTTCTGCCAAGCTGACATCTATATTACATAGGCAAGATAACTGTCTTTTTAATAGAGATTTTACAGATGGTTTTAGGCTATCAGTTGTTGTTGGATCATCTTCCTGTAAAGTTCCTTGAATATGCTTATCTTGGGAACATAATTTAAAATGGTACCTCTTCTGTCTTTTACAAGTGTAGTTCTGGAAAGCAAATAAATAGGCCTGTTGTTGTCAAGGTAGATTTTACCTTGATAGTCTTTGTTTCTAACTGTTGCAAATCTCATCTTTTTTCCCTTTGTTGTTTACTGTTGGCACTATCCTGCAAAACTGTGATTTAACAAGATTATTTATTGAGATTTTCTCCAAAGTAGGTACTTATCTCTCCTCTACATTCTCTGAATACTCCTTGATCATTAACATAGTTATGGGGTAGAAAAGGAGGATACTTTAGCTTTTAATGAAGGAACCCAAGGAGCCAAAGCAATAGATTGCAACTGTGCCAATGAACAGTTCTTCGACATCCAACAGACCATGTAACTGCTAGAAAATATTTCCATACATTTAGAGATGCTACCTTTGTGAAGGAATATCAAACACCACATATACTTTATCATATTAATACAAACTGTCAAACTTAAAGGGAAGAACAGGTCAACTATTATTGTAGGTATTTGATTATGCTTCCTCTTCTGACTACTAGATAAATTTTCTGTATAACAAGCTAAATTTCAGGAAAAAAATATTTCTTTTCTTTTAATATTGAAAAAGAAGTGAATTTGCTTTAACTCTCAAGGATTTCTGTAAATACCTATTGATTTAATTCAATATCTCTGGCTATGAAAAAAATAACACTATTGCAAATTAAAAAAAAACAAAACAAAACAAAACAAAACAAAAAAACCCAGGAAGCATAACCCTGGTAGTTTCAACAAAATCAACATTTCAGTAGATAAGTCTTTCGGGTGGGGATTCAAGGGTTCTGTTTTTGAAAGGTGCTTAGAAAGTACTCTTTCTGTTATAACATCTTTACTTTATGAAAATTAAATACTAGACTTTCAGAAGTCAAAGTGAAGATTTTTTAAACATTTCTATGAATATTAAAGTGCACAGTAATCTGCTAAAGTATAGTGTATGCATTTTTAAATAATACAAAAAGTATACTTTTATGGAGTGGAAGTTCAACAGAAACTGTTCATTTTAAATGAGATTTTGCAGAATTAATTTTAATTTTTATGCATTATGACTGTATACTTTTGAAATAGCGATGGTTTGTGGCTATATTGTTAGCTAGGTTACATCCGATTCAAGACCATAAGGAACAGAAATGCTCCTGTAAACTGCTGTAAAAATAATGCAGGGTTTTCATGTGGGTCTATATGAGCAGACTACATCTTTATGCTTCTTACAGATGACTCAGGGGATAGTAAGGGTCTTAACTTTAGGCGTCTCTCCTTTACTTCTCTATCTAGCTAGTACAGATGAGAAAATGTGGAGACAACAATTTATAGCCCAAGTAAATTGCTCTTTTCTTTCACTGGGTATAAGAAGGAACTGAGGGAAAGTGATTTGCATTGCTTAGGTTTTCTTAGCTACTGTAGTTTTCATACTGCTCATTGTTTTGTTCTGTACCTCAAAATCAGAATTTGACCCTCAGTGAGTTGCTGACTGAAGTTAATTAATTCAACTGATACTAGAGGCATTCAAAATCAGGCCTTCTAGATGCAGCTGAAACTGGTTTTGCTAGTTCATACACGTACAAAAATTCAGCCACAGTTCCTCATCTCAGCTTATCCCTCAGGCACCTAACAGTTTCTGATGCAGAAGGCTTCCTTGAAACAGGGGCCTAGGGTTTTACATTGACTGTGATAACTACAGCGGAGATTTTGCCATTAAGCCAAGCTGAATTTTTCAGAACATGTTGCTGAACATTATTTAACCATTCTTCTTCTCCCTTTAACCATGTTGGTGCCAAACCAGGCCTGGGAGCTCCATGCCAGCACAAATACTGTTCATCTGTCCATTTGCATTTCACCTAGCATTCATTCTTCCCCAAAGTTAATTTCTTCTCTGTGCATAGATTGGCTTCTTTTCTTTAGTTACACAGCTGCTTTGTGCTGGGTGACTTTGCAAAAGTCTCACTTTTGTTTGCATAAAGCTCTCGTGATTTCATGAAAGAACGCGGTATTGCAAGTCTTAGCCTCCAGTTAAGACGAGTTGCTATCTCTACTGCAGCTTTCAGAAGAGTTCTTCCCAGGGCTATTCTATTTTAAACTTAATTAGATGCTTCAGCTTAGTTTTAAAAAAAGAATCTAGGAAAATGACGACTGGGAGACTGGCAGGTGTAGTGTGGCTGAGTGTCAGGAGGCAACAAAGATTTCTGTGTTAAAGCAGGCATTTTGGTCCCTAATGACATTACCACAGAGAGTGAGTCAAGCAGCATTTTACCTTGTGATAGCTCTGAATTCATCTTTCTAAATAATAGTAATAGATAATAAAATAATAAAAAGCAATAGAAATTTATAAAATGTAATACAAAATAATGAAAAGGAATAACCCTCCCCAAATTGTTACCAGTCATAAAAGTTTCCTGGCAGAAATATCATCCACCTTGGATCTGCTGTTCTTTTGTACAAAGACAGCTCTGCAGAGGGGTGTAAATCTCAAGTGCCACGTTTGTAAGAACTGGGTCATACCAATTTAAATTTATGAACATGAAGCTAGAAAGGGTAATGGTAACTTGAGCTTAGTGAATATCTACCGAGGGTAGGGCTACAGTTTACAAAAGCACCTGACAATTCTGAGTATCCAACTTGAGAAACCTTAAAGGACTTGATGTTCAGAAAGAACAGAATATTCAGAAAGTGAAAAAGCTAACACCTTGTTCCCAGCTAAACATGCACAGATATCTAAAACGTAAAGGTTTTGAAAATCATGCCAGTGAAGTTCTGCTGTTAGAGTTGGAGTCAACAGGAAGGCAAGCTAGTTTGTGCCGTACTTTCAGGTTACCTGTATTAAGAAATTTAGTGTGGATATACTGGCATAATCATGCCCTCAGTAATCAGTTAAGTTACACAGCTTATTGCAAAATAATAAAAGCATCAAGATATGACCTGATAACAGCCTAGAAGAATTGTCCACTCCCAAGTATTCATAGAAATGAAACGCAAGCTCAGTAATATGTTTAATCTGTCAATTACCATTTAGAACAGTAATGGACCATCACATGGGCTGTTTCTGGCCAAAATTCAGTAAAAGTGATCAGCTGCAATGGAAGGAATAGAGAATCCACCTTTTGCCTGAATATCAAAATAAATATACAGTCATAGCAGTTCTTAGCTCAGCTGCATACATGCAGCATCAGTGAACAGAATACAGTGCCTTTAGCTACACAACACGGAGGTACACACCATAAAAGGAAGTCCTGAGTTATTAACTCCAGAAATGCTGGTCTGTAATTCACATTCTGACCTCTTCTGATTATCTTAATTTCTTCTTTCTTTTAGTTTTTTTCCTTCCTGTTTCCATGTTCCTCCCATTTCTAGAGGCCAGAAAATTACCTTTCTTTTTTTCCTTTCTTTTTGTTACTTTTTCTTTTACCATAAAGTTAAATTGTATACGGCTTAGGCACTGACAATAGATTGATCAGAATTTGCCAGCCTTTCTCTGCTGCATGCAGAGGGACCAGTGCTTTGGAAAACATAAGGCACATAACATCTGCCACGAGAAAAAGGCTGTTATAGCATAAGTCTTCTTTGTTTCATTTTGGATTTATGAGAGAAAAAATAAACTGTCATGACAAGACCACCACACATATTTCTGGTTCAGGTTTATGTCAGAAAGTAAGTAATATTTGCAGAGTTTACCACTCCTTCATCTAGGAAATCGCAACCTGCTTTCATAGCAGCATCTACATTTGAGCTTTTGTTTTCATTTGAGAACAAGGCCCTTCTTTCTTAGTCTCTTTTTTCAAACCCATAGTGTCTTCCTTAGGATTCAACTCTACTCATTTTTCTGCAAACACTAATTTTTCTTTCTAATCTCTACTGTTTCTCCTCAGGCTGTCAATATCTCTCCCTGAACCTTAATTTTCTAACTAAAGCTGTGTATTGATAACCTACTTTTTTCAGTAGACCATCCCATCAATATACTTCAGGTGCGATAAGCACATAAGAGCTGATGGCGTCTCTGTTTTCTGTTGACTCAGAGTTCTGAGTTGCTCTTGAGTAGTGTTTATTTCTAACTTCATGTGGTTTCAAACAAAAGAAACTTCCACTCAGTGCGAAAAACTAGTATTGACCCAACGTTCAGTTTCAAAAGTTGATTTTTAAATATTCAGATTAAATAAGGATCACATGTTTAAAGTTATCAGAATTGGCTAAGGAGTCTTGTTTTTTGTTATGGCAATGTAGCTACAAAGACTTTTTTTGGCATCTTATCTACAGCAGAGAATACATTAACCTACCAAAAGTGATATTTCATTGGTATCTTCTAATAGCCATTTATTTTCTTCCTGGTCTGAGAAATTATTGAGTTGCCTTGTTGACTCATTTAATGGTCATCATTTTGTGCTTTGGACCTCAAACCATAGTACTACAGCCTCTGAAGCACAATTACTTGTTTTTCTATACATAGAGCAACACAAACTTCAATCCACTGGAAAGTAATTTCCCCCTCCAAGTCAAAAGGCAGGAGTTCTGAAGAGACAAGTGACAATGTGAAATGAAGAGTGAATAACAGGTAGAAAGACCACATTAGAAAGATTATCCACAGAATCTCTAATGGCTGGAGGGGAGAATTTAAGTGACTGGAAGCAAGACATTAATTTAGGAATGATTGCTGTTAATCTATAATGTGAAGTTTATAATATAGATTTCTTACTGAGAAGATGGAGAAAATTCTGGATTATTCAGAAAGTCAGAGTGTGAGAAATGAATAAAGAAAAATTAATCAGTGAAAGAGGTGCAAAACAGCTTTGCAAAAGTTGTGTTAGATCTAAACAGAACTTAACTGCTAAAATTGTTTAATGTATACCCAGGGGTATTTTCTATGAGGAATTATCCTGTTGACTGGCAAGCTATGCTATAGGAGCTCCTGGGTTTCTGAGTTGCAGGTCTGTGACAAGTTTTCTTGTGTTAGTGAGTGATGAAGAGGAACATTATGTCTAACACTCAGGGACTGGAGTAGCTATTCGATTGCAAATGGATTCTTATACCATACTTGTCATCATATTTAAGTTTCTTGACTAACATTCAACACATCACTAACATCTGTCAAGTACTGATTGTTCTTTCATCGTTTCTCCTTCATGAATAGTATGTGCAATGTGGTATCTTGTTTTGAAAGTTATTTGTTTGTCTCCTTTGGTCTTTTTTTATTCTTCTCCCCCCCTCCCCCCCCCCGCCCCGTCCCGAATACTGCAATGTGTTTATGTTAAAGAAAGCAAGGTCAAAGAAATGTGCCCTGCATTCAAAACCATGAAGATTCTCAGTTCCCATGAGAATTTTTACCACGCTGAGATTAGTCCTGAAGAACTTTTGTCTCCTGTACAGATAAGCTTTATTCCAGTTATGAAGATTATCATCTTGCCAAAAAAAGGACAATCATCAACAAGATACTTTAGTTCTAGAATTACATTTTATTTATTTGTTTTATTTATTTTAGTATTCTGGATTCTGCCTTCATTGTTTGGTAGGTAAGAATCCCATTTTAACCTGATTAAAACTTCCTTGGATAGTACAGAGAGAGTAAGAGGCAGGCCTGATGTTGTAATGGTATGAGGAGGCATTGACCTGCATTCCTGCGGAGACAGAGTTGCAGGCTGTGGTTGTGGGCTGAGGAGTTCTGAGTGTTATACTTTTGTTTTCCGTTCAGGAAATTTCACTGCTCCCTTCAGTGGCTGGTCACTTCCATGGTCACTTCCATGGGATAGGCTGTCACAGAAGGTAATTATCCTCTTTCTTCACATTGTCCTCACAGCAGATGAATAGTCCTCTGTACAGCTGCCACTATGCTTCTTATGTCTGCAGATTTTAACTTATGCAACTCGGCATATGACAAAGGCAGCATTCCTTTTCCAAACAGAAATTCACAGAAGCTATGTCTGAGTTTAACTATTTTTACTTTGATGTCTCTTTACCACAAACTTACAGTACAGAACTAGGGGATATTCTCTACAGGTGGCAAGATGTTAGTTTAAAACGCATCTTTATACAGACAGCAATGAACTTCTGGAGGTTTTGCCCCAGGAAGCTGGGGAAGCGGACAGCACCAGCAAGTTCAGGAAGAGATTAGAAAGCTTCACAGGCAGAAGGTGTGTTGATGGATGTTAAAAGAATGGGGTAAGGATGTACTTTCCAACATCTCTCATAGAACTGATCTGCATGCTGGGGGAGTGCAAGGAACCTGGACTTCAAAAAATGGCTAGACTTTCATGCTTTCCCTAAATAACATCTCCTGGGCTGGATGAACCTGAGCTAGCCTCACCCAGCAGGACATTTCTTATGTCCTTAGGATCACTTCTAAGCATTAGATGAATCTGAGCAGGACTCTGAATAAAGAGTGACAGTAAAGATGTGATCTTTACAAAGGTGTAATGCTTCTTGGATGAAGATGTGCCAGAATACCTCTCTTTCACACAAAATCAATAGAGTTTATTATATATAAACTGTCCTTAAGGTGTATGTATATCTTTGAAGAACTTCAGAAAATGAACTCTTGCTTTCCTCATTCAAGTTGCTCTGGAGATTTTTAAGCAATTATCAACCTCTGCTGCTAACTTCTTGTCTCAAGTCATCATCAACAACAACTTAATGCTTTTTTTAATCAAGTTCTCACTAAACTGATGGTTATTATCAGACCAACAGGTGTAGAAAACTGATATTGAAGCAGAAAAAATTTCCATGTAGGTAATTGATTCAAATCTAGCCCATACTGTTATTAACCAGAAATTGTACTACCTATAAGCTCTTTGGTGGATAATGTGAACTTAACTGGTGCTTTCCATTTATTTCATTAGAGACAAGGCATATGTCACATAACAATCATCTAGGTAGAAACCAAACAGAACTGGGCTAATACCTGCTTCGCCATGCAACTCTCTTAAGAGTAGAGCTAAGGTACTGTTCAAGCAACATGAAAAACCGTATTCCTGTTGCAGTGTTATGGATGCTTTGTGGCTATTTCTACTTATGATAGTGTCAATCTATTCTCTGTTATAAACACTAGTATTGCTTAAAGAAAAAGGAAAAAAAATACCTTTAGAGATTCACAGTGAGATACAGTGAAAGTAACTATATTGTGGGGGTTGAAAAAGGGTTTATGAAATAATGCCAGGTAAGACACTGAGTCTTTCATATTCAGCTGGGATATTCCATTGTAGGTCAGGCATGCTAAACTACTCTCTTTTTTTCGCTATTGAAACTGGTAACCTACTCCAGAAACACACATAGAATTGAAAAAAGAGGTCAAAACTAACACATGCATACATCAAAGGGTTTTGGAATGATAACAAGACTTTTAATCAGCCCCTGGTTGTTTACTGACAGCAGGAGATCTGAACCAGCCATTTAGAAGGTTAGAAGGTAATCATGCACAGCTAATTGCTGTTCCTAGAACACCGCTTTTTAAAGGTGTGGATTTCTACCCTGTGAGTGTGCCCTGTTTCAGATGCTCAGGGTCTGAGTTGCAGGAGACTGGCTGTTGATGTAACTTACAGAGTCTTCAGAAGGTAACAGCAAATGACCAAAACAAAAGGAAAAATAAAGACCTTAAATGCCAAATACATCAATATCAAATCAACAGATAATCCAATCCCAAGATATAGAAAAAGTCCTAAAAGATCAAAATGTGTATTCCAATTACATATCGCCTGCAGGTCCTCAACAAGAGACAAGAGCAATAAACACATCAAATCATTGGAACATCTAACAAATCCTATGTCACTTCAGCAAATACTACTATTAAAAAAAAAAAAAAAAAAAAAAAAAAAGCCAAAACCATATCTCAAAACTGAACATTTTTTTAGGACAAATGATAAGAGAAAGCAAAGAATTAAAACTTCCACATATTTCAGTTCCTCTCTAATCAAGTCAGCAAGTTTAAAAGTGACCTAACTTCCTCCTGCTTGCAATGCTAAGCTACTTAATGTAATGTACATGGTATCTATGGTCTTTAAAATTGTCACTGGCATAAAATAGGATTTGTTACATGCCTAGAAAAATGTGGCTAAGTAAATGTTTCTTAATAAAAAGATATAAAAGGAGGAACAACAACAAAGACAGAGCCTGAATTTGAGATATTTGTTTTATGCAGACATTTAGTTAGCTAGCCAGCTCATCTTTATATAAAAGTCAGTCACCTTGCCAGTTCAGGAGACTGTTTTCAGCTACTCTTAAAAAGGAGAAAAGAGGAACTTTAAGACATCAAGCATAATCAGTTATAATTTGTTTCCATGATTTCCATGTGTATGACTTCTGTGTGTATGGTTCTGTGAAAGTTTTTCTGTAGTGGACATGAGCTGACAGAAAAGAAAATAAAACAAAAGACACATAAGAATTATTTGGAGAATTTAAAGTATAGGAGGCCTTGAAGAGAGTTGTACTAAAAATGTTTAAGAAGTAACATAAAACTAGCAAAATAGACTAGTTTTCTTTTACTGATACTATTATTATGCCTTTCTTGCTAAGATGAAAGATTTAGAACTTGTCTAGAATACTTCAGAGTAAATCGTTTGCTCTGAAAAAAGAAATTTAAAAAATGCATCACAGAATTGGTTTGTACTAAATGACAAAGCTTAATTTTTCAGCACCACAAACCTATATTTATGAACTGAATCAATACTCATCATCTCTCCCACTCAAGAGACAAGCTTGGCAAGAAGAGAAGCTTGGTCTGCTTATAAAAATACTAAGAAAGTGAGATAACAGTTTTGACAGACGTTCTTCCATTATATTTAATTAGGACTTTTTGGTTTGGGTTTTTTTGTGGGTTTTTGTTTGTTTGTTTGTTTTTCTCCCGAGGAAAATATTAAACTTAAAGAGTAATATTGACTACTAAAATTTTTCATTCCAAAATCAAAATATATTGTCCTTGTCACAAATAGATCAGCTAACAGCTGATAATTTAGAGCTTATAGCTGAAAATTCAGCTTAGAGAATTCACATCTTTTGGTGAAATGAGAAAAAAAAAAAACATTTTAAGATGTACCAAAAAAACCATTGAAAACACAATTTTCCTCTGAAATTTAGTTTCAACAGAAATTTTTTGACTAATTCTAGTTTTCTTTTATAAATTCCATACATCACTGAATGTCAGCTCTGTTCTTTTGTGTATTCTATCAGACAAATCATAATGTCTTTGAATGTATATTCTTTTAAATGTATTTACTCTTTGGAACTTGTTATTTCAAGTCAGTCAAATATTGCCTTGTTTTGTAGGGTTCTTCTGTATGTTTCACGTAGTAAGTGAGAAAGCATTTCTGTCATGAATATTTTTGTCTGAATTAAATGTTTGGCCTCTGCAAATACTCATGACTTTTAACTTCATTTTCTGTGAGCATTTGTTCCAATAAAATCTGGTTGTTCAAATGAACATGGAAAGCAAATAAGAAAGAACAGAGATCATGGCCAAAGCAAGTCCATTAAATAATGCAAATAAATATTTGCCTATGTTTTTCTTTTATTCTCTATGCTTTAGTGTCAATACTACATTATGTGGATGCTTTATCTTGCTTTCATAGTAAGTAAAATGAGAAATTCATAGTTTGAATAGGTTTTGTAAGCAAGTTTGCATAGTTTGCATAGGTTGAATTCACCTGGCTGAGAAGTCATATCAGAACAAAAACATAAGGAATCAGTCTCAAATAGGCCAATGGGAGTTTTTTAAAACCTCAATATCCTTGATGTTGAAAAAATCTTCAAAAAACAGCTAAAAGTGAGTATGGTTGTGATTACAAGAGAGAACTTAAAAAAAGTATAACTGGAGGTGAATGAAGATCCTGCACTGGTATCCACCAAGTCCATGTGATCTCTGTGCTTGTCTGCAAACCTATGGAATGGGATACTTTGCAGATCTCTGATTCTGCACCAGTAGGTCATATTTCAGGAACAGGGATTAAGGTGCAACCTTAACAGGTTTTCAGTGGAGATAGTTACTCACTGCCTCACGGACTGAGATTTTAAAGCTCTTCACATAAGTCCAGAGTTTGGCTCACACTGGCACTTGCTCTGTGTGGAAGATGTGCACATCTAGTCAAAGGGGGTCTGCTGGAGCACACTGCAGGTCCACCTCTGCCCCTGCACACAGACTTTTCTTTAGTGTGTGTTGGATGACTGTTGTTCATCTAAGCCTCATTCCATCATGCTGTCAAAATGAAGCCAGGGTGTGTACAGACCAGAGATATGGGAAATGCTCTTGAGTCCCACAGCACCAAGTAGCAATGGAGGCTCATGGACTTCTTCAATACCTCCCATTAATGTTAAAATTCACCTGAAAATGCTTCAGGTTGTATTTCTTGTATTGTAAGGCTGTGGGGAAAAGAGTGCTATACTCAAATAATAATAATAAAAAGGATAAAATTTAAGGGTGAATTACTGCACTGAAGTCAAAGGCAAATCTCCTACTCTCCTGTTTTCCTTGTGTTTCTAATTTAGATCAGAATCAATGCCTTAATTATACTTGTAATAGAACGTGCCTGGCACTGAGAACATAATTTTCATTTATCCCTTAAGAAGAAAAATAAATTGTTGAGCCTGCATCACTCTACATTCTTGTTATCAGACTGACTTGCATTTTCTTGGAATTGCTCCACAATTGAGATTGCAATTTAGTTTTTGATTGAATGTTTTGCACATTGAATTTCACTTTAGATTTTCTCTAGCTCTTTTAAACTGAAGTATGAGTTCAGTTTACTAACTCTTTGAACAGCATAGTATTCAAAGCAGCATCTTGGGTGATAGAAGCTTAAGGAGGGCAGTGTTACTGAGCACTCTCTTAGCGGGTCTCACATTCGGATGAATAAAAACAATGGCTTGTGTTAAAAAGAGCTGGCTTCATACAGCCTATGGTATGGCAATTGAAAGTCCTGCCCTCTGAACTCATAGGGAGTCTAACTGCAAGAGAGAAGATGTTTCCTCTCAGAAGTCAATCCTTTAATCTTCTCTCAGGATGAAAAGAACAGGCAAAATTTTGAGGAGGGGTGTATAGAAGTTGTTATGATCTAGTTGCCTGAGTCAGATCACAGCTACATAGACATTTTTAATTGGCATAAATTCACACTGCTGTCCAAAAGGATGGTCACTTTTCTTCTTGTCCCCAGCTACACATTCCCATTTATCAGTACAAGTATTCATGCAGCAACACAAATTTATACCTGACATATAAATCAAGAAAACAAACAAACAAACAAACAAGCAGTTTTGCACAAGATCAGTGACATGATCTGTTTGTTTGGCCATCTGGTTGGAAGAATGCTTTTACTCTGTGCAGATATGGGAATCAGATGGCTTCTTTCAACTGCAGGGCAGATTTATGGTAGGTTAGAGTGAGAGTAGTCATGGAATCAGCATCCTATTACCTTGTCAGTCACTCAGTGGTTGCAGGCACTCACTTTTATGGGTCTCATGTTAGCCAGACTGAGAGGATCTCACTGGCAGATTCCCTCTTTAACTTGTCTCATAAGATGTAAGAGCCCTCAGGCTCCTGGGGCTAGAGCCAGAGGAAAAGTTAAACATCAAAATATTCAGTGCCTGCAACAGAGTTAAGCTTTCAAGTGTCAGTATACATAGTGGGATTAATAACATCTGAGTTAAGCAATGTTCCTAAGTAACAAATGGATCCTGTTATTTGAAAAGAAAGAGTGCCACCAAGGTCACATGAGTCCATGACCAGGAATTTCAGCAGACACTTTTTTCGTTAAGAAAGCACTAGAGACTTGCAGACCTTTGAAAGTAATGAAAGTCCTAAGTTGCCTCCACTTTTACTTTTATTTCACCTCTTTTCTGAGGTGAAAGACTTCTCTGAAGACTGAGGTGATGTCTGTTTAGGTGTAATCTCTCTCTAGCATGAAAGGTCATGAGTAAGAACTGGGGAATACAAGGCACTACACAGCAAAACCAGGAGAATTATGAGGAAATTGCTTCCTATAAACCTCCTTATGAAATTGAAAAAGATGTCCAAGTGTTTTTAACTATGCAAAAATGTCAAGAAAAATAAAAGCCCTTGAAACTAAGGCATTACCTTGACCAAAATTGAAGGGGGATGTAAAGGAGATGGACAAATCAGGAAGCAGAATCTGGTCAGATATTTATGAGTCATATACGGGCTTGAACAAAACAGTCCCAGTTTTGCAAAACTGAGCTGCTTTAATTCTCAATGTCTCTCGTGCTGAGAAGGAAGAATTTCAGTGTACCTGAAGATCTCAGGTGCACAGTTCCCTCTGAAAGCTAAAGAATTACATCCTTAATTCTAAGGCATTTTTTGACTCTTTCTTTTGCAGTTCCTGTATATAGGACAAAGAGAAAAGAACTTTCTGCAGAATGCCTTACCATTTATGTTTGTGAAATTCAGTCACCCACAAAAGATTATCCTGTCCTCTGTCTTAGAGAAGAGCTATCCAGCCAAGCCCTTTTCTGACTACTTCTAAGTTCTGTTCCTCCACTTATCTTTGGCCACTTGACTTCACTTTAGTCCGCTGTAATAATGAGAGGCTTCTTTGATAGAAAGCAACATAAAAAAGACCTCATTTCCTTTTTCTTGATTAATTTTGCATCCCTCAGTACCTATTTACCTTGATAGATCAGAAAATCATTTCCCAGGAAATGAATGAATTTAAATAGCACTTATCTTAAAGAGACAGTAGTGGAATTGGTGCAGAGTTTTTCAGGGTTACATTGTTGGTGGGCAGCTTGTGTGTCCATTTTAGTGTTTCAACACTGTGGTTTAAATCTTTAGAAAATGTGTGCCCTGGCATAAGTTTGAAAGAAGAGAAAACAAGTCTTTTTTGCATTAACTCATGAAGGTTAATGCAGTTAAATACCCACCCTACATTTGTTCCAGATTGACAAGCACAGACATGTCCTAGTATACTCTTAACTTTATTTCATAAAAGAAAGCCAGAATTCAAATAACTACTAGAGAAATTACAAATCAGAAGGACAGAAGGATTTTCTTCTTTTATCAAAAAGCAGAGTGTCATGCAGCAACAAACAAATTAAGGAGTCAAGAGAATTACTTCTAGCTTAGGCACAGATAATAGGTGATAATATTTGTTAAGAAAGGAAGAAAGAATTAGTTTTTTAAAATTCCAAAGAAATGAGACAGGTACTCAGGAGAGATTCCAGTCTGAGAGGCAGAAATTAAATGAAAATACACAGAATGTGAAAAACAAGTGGCAGAAGAAAAAAATATTGACCAATAAGAAAAGCTGGGTATTAGATAACATCAACTCTTGCTTACAGATCTTTACTGTGTTACTCATTGGTACTACACATGTAGAATTTGTAAGTGGGTCTTATGTAGAGGACATGCATACAAAAAGCAGTTGTCCTTTGCGTACTCTTATAAGGGTCATCTATAATCCAATTTGTCTTGCAAGCAGCTAGCTAGATTTGTGAAAATAATTTTTAAGCAAATATTCTCAGCAAAACCAATAATGTCGAGGAGTCAAACTGCATTTCTTTTATTTGTATTTTTTAAAGAAAATTTCCACTACCATTCAGCATTAGAAGAAGAGCATGAGCAGGCAGAAAGAAATGGCAGAGGTAGAGTAGGAGGTTTACTTTTTCTACAGTAGTTGAGCAGTGTCAAGATTTCTAAGAAGTGGATGATTTCTAAGCAGAGGGTTGTTTGGAGCTGCAAAAAACTGGGAGCAGAAATGTCAATTTTGACAGGCAAGTGGTCGTGCTGACGCTGAAAACTGGTGCAGTCTCCTGTTTTTTAGGAAACATAATTAGGCAATAAGTAAATCAATTCACATCACACAATGGTGAATGTGTGTTTCTTTATTGAATTGTTCTGTTTTCCTCAGGTAGCATGTGTGCCAAATGATGTAATAGTTACCATGGGAACTATCCTTGTATAATGAGAAATGTAGAATAAAGCTCTGAGAGCTTCTAAAACCCCACCTGGCATGCACATATTATTTTTCTCCTTAAAAAAAGAATAAATAAATAGTAATAAAAAGAATGCTCTTCCATTTAGATCCTTAAGTAGCACTTCATTCTTAAAATAGACCTGCTGATGGTGGTGTCACTGTTTCTGGAGTAGGTGTTACCCAGTGTGAGCTCCAGATACGTGATCATTTATTTAAAATAGAAAAAAAAAAAAAAAAAAGGCAAATTATGAGGAAAAAGTATAAATTGGATAACTGCTTTAGAAAGATGCATACTATAATGTGCTGGTTTAGAGTCAAAGGAAGTTTCTAAAATATTATACTTTAAATACACTGCTTTTCTAGTGACAAAAAAAAAAGTGTTGTATTTATTTGTTAGCATCAGAAAAGTGTATCCAATACTCCTTCTCCTTCTATTCTATTACTCTGACAATCTTTCTTTGTCATACTGGAAAAGAAGGGGAAAACATTTTCTGAAAAAGTACTTAAAATACCCGTTTGGGAATCTGAATGTTTCACGAAGCCTAATATTTTGCAAAAGCCGTAATTTTGTGACAAAATAACACGTTTCTTTTTTTTTATCCAGGGGAATGCTTAAACCATGGTCCTTTTACTTTCTATTTTTATGCCAGCATACACAGAAATAAAATCTGTATAACTGGTACTAAGAATCAGAAGAAAAACAGTTGTTCCTGATGTTTCTCTTTCCTTCCTTGTGCTTATATAGCCAAGTGGAAGCAGAGGTGATTAATTAATCTTTAAAATATCTCTTCTTCAAAAATCTGACTTTACCAAATAATGCATTAGAAGGAAGGATTTTCTTTTCTCTTTTTTTTTTTTTTTTTTTTTTTTTTTGAGAACTTTTACAACACTGCTCACTACTTGGAATCTTCTGTGAGTCACAAATAAGTGTCTTTTGACACAGTGCACAGTAAATTGCAATATAAAAGGACAGACTGCAAAGCAGGTCTCCTCCAGGCAGCCTTAAGCCATCAGTTAACATTTTTTGATATTTTGCTTTACTTTTGTTTAATATATGGAATACAAATTTTCAGTATAAACAAAGTTTATGTGAAAAAGAAATATTTCTCAAGTTTGTTAAGTTCTGGAAACACTGATCTTTTATAAAGTCCATGACTAACTTGCGGAAATAAATCCGATGTTTTAATTAGAATAAACTGTACTCCCACAACATCTTTCATAGTAAGTACTTTACTGACATTTATTAATTAATGGTCTGATCCTGCAACCCTTACTCATCCACATAATTCTTATTTGTGATTGCAATCATTCAGACCTTTTGCATGAGTAAGATTTACAGAGTGTATGCCTGTTCAGAAGTAGATGAAGCTCATAAACATATAACCAAGTAAGGCTTTAGGAAACTAATTGCAAGTTTAATACCTTTAATATCTTAATATCTTTATCAGGATCTGGAGCAGGGGATTGAGTGCACCCTCAGTAAGTTTGCAGACAGCACCAGGTTGGGCGGCAGTGTTCATCTGCTGGAGGGCAGGAAGGCTCTACAGAGGGATCTGGACAGGCTGGATCGATGGTCCAATGCCAATTGTATGAGATTCAACAAGGCTAAGTGCTGGGTCCTGCACTTCAGTCACAACAACCCCATGCAATGCTACAGGCTTGGGGAAGAGCAGCTGGAAAGCTCCCTGGCAGAAAAGGACCTGGGGGTGTTGGTCGACAGCTGACTGAATATGAGTCAGCAGTGTGCCCACGTGGCCAAGAAGGCCAATGGCATCCTGGCTTGTATCAGGAATAGTGTGGCCAGCAGGACTAGGGAAGTGATTGTCCCCCTGTATTTGGCACTGGTGAGGCTGCACCTCAAGTACTGTGTTCAGTTTTGGGCCCCTCACTACAAGAAAGACATTGAGGTTCTGGAACGTGTCCAAAGAAGGGCCACAAAGCTGGTGAAGGGTCTAGAGCTCAAGTCTTATGACGAATGGCCGAAGGAATGGGGGTTGTTTAGCCTGGAGAAAAGGAGGTTCAGGGGAGACCTTATTGCTCTCTACAACTACCTGCAAGGAGGTTGTAGCGAGGTGGGGGTCAGTCTCTTCTCCCAAGTAGCAAGCGATAGGACCAGAGGAAATGGATTCAAGTTGTGTCAGGGGAGGTTTAGATTGGATATTAGGAAAAATATTTTTCACTGAAAGGGTAGTCAGTCATTGTAACAGGCTGCTTGGGGAAATGGTTGAGTCCCTGTCCCTGGAGGTATTTAAAAGATGTGTGGATGTGGTGCTTAGGGATATGGTTTAGCGGTGGACTTGGCAGTGTTAGGTTAATGGTTGGACTTGATGATCTTAAGGTCCTTTTTCAACCTAAATGATTCTATGATTCTATGATTCTAACTTGGCTTGATGGGGGCAGCCATGGGTAAATTAGGCAGTTGTGTGGCCCAGAATATACCTGACTGTAGCAAAAGAGGCTCAGATATGTTCTCTTTGTGCCAGAGCCCTACTGAACCACAGTGGCTCCTAATATTGTATTCAGAACCAGTTTTTAACAAAACCTGAGGTCTCCCTGAGAAGGTAAAGGGACAAAGAAAAAAAGAAAACAAGGAGAAACTAACTGACTATGAGATAAAATAGGAGAAAAAGAGGAAGCGTATGTGTCTTACAGAATTAAAAGTATAAAATCAAGAAACACCAAGCACAGCACCCCAAGAGCACCCACCCTTCCCTGAAGATATCAAAGAAGTTGCCCATGGGTGCTCTGTCCTGGGATTTGACACCACCGGGGAAGGGAAAAAGGCCCCACGGTGGCTGTGACTCCCCCCCCCACCACACACACCCCTCCATTGAGATTCCTCTTCTTGGTGGGGTGAACCAGCTTGGATGGGGTCAGGGGACTGGGTGAGGAGGTTCTGCAGTTCAATGAGGACTTAGAACGTTAGACTGTAAATAAAAAAGTGAGGGGAAAGTGTAAAGTGTAACTACCATCTTGGTGACAGGGTTAGGACCCTGACACACTTAGAGGACCTTTGTGCCGGACTTTCTCTCCTGTTGCAGAGGGAAACCATTGGGAAACCTAGCAAAAAAAACAGGCTGTGAACACACCCATTCTCACCACTTTGTTATGTAGCTTCCAGCTGATGTGTCCAGTAGATCAGGGAATCGGATCTGAACATAAGGTGGGCCACTGTGTTCATACTCTCTCTTCAGGTATTAAAAGGTCTTTTTATCCTGGATGTGGGCAGGACATGACACTGATGACATGGACTCAGTTTGAGCTTGCAAAGGCATTTTCATGGCAATTTCATAGCCTGGCTGGATGTTATGCAGGCTGTTCAGGCATGTGGAAGGGCTGTGCAGGGAGGCTAGACACACAGGGAAGAGACCTGGGAAGAAGTTGTGGAGGGTAAACATGATATACCCTCCTTCAGGGCATGCACAAAATAGGAGAGGATTCCTGTATTCAAAGGGTCCTTTACTTCCTTGAGCAAATTGTGGGGAAATGCAGTAGACGGACCACCCCATGGACTGTGCAAGCAGCACAGAGCCAACCTCTTTCTGCCTGCCATGGACATCCTTGGTACACTGAGGGGAACTCCACCACTTGCACACAGGGGTCATGTAGCAGGGGTTTGGCTAGAAGGTTTCTCCTTTTGTTGGTATGGAGGACCTGATCTCTTCCAAGTACTTCTAAGCCATGAAGAGCATGGCAGAAGACAAGCAGTTCAGAGAGGTTCAGAGAAGACCTCTCAGGCTGACAGCCAAAAGCTGCTAGAGCCCTTGCTACCGTAAGTGGTGCTTTGTTGTGTGGGTTGCGACTATTTATCAAGACCATGTTATGGCTTCTCTCAGCAACATCGTTCACTACAGTTGTCAGCGTCCTTCACACCTCAACAGCAGTAACAAGACTGTATGTTCAACTTTCCAAGGTCCCTAATTCTGGACTGGGACAGGAATTTCAGTCCTAAGTTTGTGTCACAGCCTATCTCCTGCCCTTTACCCCTCTCCTTCCCATGCCTATGCATCTGAGAAGCCTTGAGTCAGCTCTGTGCCTCACAAAATAGCAGCAACAGCATTGGATTCTGAGCCCAGAGCAAGCAGAGTGTGTTTTAGCCTTTTCAAAAGTGGTTTGGATGCATTTGTGTAACACTTCTTACTTATGTAAATGGTCTGAATGATTTCAGCAGAACTACTCAGGAGTAAAAATTATTCACATGAGTAAGAGTTTGATGAACAATCATTTATCAGTAAATGTCGGGAAAATACTTGTTTTTTCAACAAGAAATTCTTGGAAGTAAAGACCTGGATTCATCCCAGGGAGTACAGATATACTTTCCTTACTAAATTATCTAATTTGGGTTGTTGGACAAAGCTCCCTCTAAGGAAAGAGAGTTAGGAGGGAAAGGATGGCATCTACAGATATTTATTTAGCCCATTAAGGTCTAATTCTCTGCCTGAAGAAGCTTCTCTGTCTCTGCTGACAGGAGGGAAGCTTCCAGTAATTAGGCACCTAACTTATGCACTACTGCAAAGCAGGCTGAAGCCGAGTTGCCGTGCAATCAATTCTACTCCATGTGTCCAGGCCAGTTGTGGAAATTCAACTCTTGTAAAAGCTGTTCTCACTGTAACCTCTGCTGTAACCTCCCCTACCTCTTCTGGTCCGGGTCATCTATGTTACAATGACCCCTGGCCCAGCCCTGATGTAGCTCAGCAGCATAATCTTGGTTCAGACTTTTGAGGAAATTGTTAAGTGGTGAGAAAGAGCTATGAGAAAGTGTAGACAGTGAAGCTCACAAGGATAAGAAAGGGAAAATTACAGACAGAGGTACAATTATAGATATGAGGAGTGTTAGTAGCTTAAAGATTCAAGATGAAAACCACCAACGTGGTTGCCATTAAAAAAGAAAAAAACCCAAACACAAAATAGCCCACGAAGTGGCCTGATGTCATAAATATCGGTCTGTTGCTCATGTCAATGGTCTCTGTGGGGGTGGCACTTTAGCAAGACCAATGGATCAGCAACTAAGTAAAACTTAACATTTTAAGGAGCAGCTGAGGCTGATCCTTCCTCTTGTCACTAATACCTGTCTGGGCAGGAAAGACTTTTCAGTGCCTTCTTGGGGATGGTGAGCACACTAATGTTTAACCTAGGAGCTCATTAAACCTAGCTACATTTTTCATGTATTGGCCAATAAATAATTGGTTTATGCCTTTAGCTGCATATATGCTGCTTGCAGAGCCTCTTTGAGTGTGGTTAAATATGCCCAAATAAAATGATAAAGAAGGACAACAACACCTTATGTTAAGAGTTGGTAACTTTATAACAGCAAATGATAAAGGAATAGTCCCATTAGTTTCTTAAGAATCTTGCATGCTAAGAGTCTTACTTATTTTGACTGAAACTGTCTTGATTCTTCAAGTGCCATGGTTCCTGTATTTGTGCTGTATTTTTCAGAAAGTTTTTGTCCTTCTCAGTACTAATCTTTTGCAAGTGTTTTGGAAGAATTCAAATCCCATTGTATTTAGAAATTAGAAGGGTGATTGGTCATCAGAGACATTTATTTAAAAATATGCTTTAAGGTATTAGGAAAAAAGTGGTTTATAACATATTTGTTTTCTAATATAATACTAGTACTTATATTTATTTTCATTCTTTTCTTCCCTCTCATCAGATATTCTATCAAATTTACCATTCTCCTTCCCTCATTTCTTACTATTATGTCCTTCAGGAACCTATGAGGTTCTAATTTCTTTCCTTGTACTTCCCAGCCCTAATTTCTACCAGTTCTTCCAATTCGCAGTAATCACGAACACAGCTTTTCTTTCTCCTGCTTTTGTTGAGACCAAAATTAAAAAGTGCATCCAAAATGGCCAATCACCTATTTTTGTTTATTATTGTGAAATAAAATCATAGTTCATTGCTCACTAAGAGACAAATAGGTTGTTTCATTAAGTTCATTTAACATAGTGTTCACTGAAAATACTTCAACCAGCTCTGTCTTTAAATCAGCACATATTAAAAAGTTATTTAAGAGCCTCCGTGTCATTCTATTTTACCTGCCTTCATTTATTTTTTTTTAAGACTGTCCTTAGTGAGTTATAAGTAATAACTGAAATATGTCAGAGCTCACCAGGCTTTTTCTGCCCTGGGTGCTGTAAGAATGATTTTCATATTACCCTGACCGGTTACATTTTTTTAGTATTGTATTGAAAGATACAGAATCCTCGTGATTTGTCTTTTTGTTGAAAACCAAAAGCTCTCAGTTTTCCCATCAGAGAGACAATGCACCTACACAGTCAGACTTGTTAATAGCCCTGAGTTCTGTAAATGCCGTATCTTTATAATTATAACCTATTAAGTTCTCCTGTGTTAAAACCTCAGTTGGAAACATGACTTGTATAATATCAGGTTAAACTGGTTAAACAATCAGCAAAAATATGTTTAATGTCAATGTGGAAACAATCAAATTATTCTGAAGTTCCAACTTTAGCAGAGGATGGAGAGGAAGAAAGTGGTCTTTCTTCCTTTCTTCCTTTCTTCCTTTCTTCCTTTCACTCTCTTTAAAGTAAGTGTATAAATTTCCAGGGCCTTCCAGTCTCTAAAAAAAGTGTTGATCAGAGCTTTGAGGTGAAACTACCCATCTTCCTCCATAAAGTAAATACACTGGCAAATCTAGGCACTTTAGATATTTCTTCATTTCATCACAAGAAGAAC
Source organism: Platalea leucorodia (assembly GCF_965183815.1). NCBI lineage: Eukaryota > Metazoa > Chordata > Aves > Pelecaniformes > Threskiornithidae > Platalea > Platalea leucorodia. Next base: position 36,181,279 of record NC_138824.1, on the reverse strand, counting down.
AAGTAGACTATAAAAACGGAGAAATTCGCCTCTAAGGTGAAACAGATTAAACAAAAAGGCTTAAAGATTACTGTCCACTGTGTCCTTGTAAGAAATTCTTTCCTCTACATGGCTTGCTAGTCCAGTGTTTTCTAAAAAATCTCTTCTCTGTCACCAGTCAGGCTTGGCTGTGGGTTTGACCCATGCTTCAGGATAGCCCTCCTGCTGCTTACATCTTATCTTTTCAGGAGGCTTTCAAAACCAGTGTCACTACAGTACTGCTGAAAGCTTTTGCTCTTTCCCTGTCTTGTCCTCTCCTGCTCTGGCCTTACACACTTGTCTAATACTAACTACTCTTTTGCAACAGGATTAATTTTCAGTCCGCTCCACAGACACATCTGGCTCACTGAGAGGGCAGATAACCGGGTAACTGCAGGCAGCTGCATTCAGTGCATCCAGCTCAGTTCAGATTAATCACAGCCTGAGGAGTCTGTGAGTCTGAAGCCATGCTGCAAGATCTTGTGTTGGATGGATTTCTCTCCATTTGCCCTATACCGTATCCCAGACATCCCTCCAGTGAGCAGGCAGAGGTGCTCTAGAGGAAACAGAAAAGCAAACTCCCCTTCTTGGCATAAGATCCTGCTTGCCCCAGCTGCATTAGCCAACCCAAGGAAAACAGTCTGCATCGCCCAGTCACTCCTTTTCTACAAAGCATACAGTACCCACACAGTAAACTGTGAACAAACATCATATAGCTCTGGCAAATTTTATGAATATTTAAGCAAATATAAGATAAGATATTTTGATAGAATTTAATAAGAAACTGGTTAAGCAAAATGGTACATCTATTTTATATATTTGTATATATTTTTTCCCCCGTTATTACTACAGAAACAGAAAGGAAAAATGTAGACCTTTTTCACATTAAAAATTAAACAAAATCAACAAGTGTCAGCAAATTAGTTAGATCTTCATGAAAGCACAGTTTTTAAGGGTATATCATTATTATTTTTATTGTACATTCTTTCTTGGTGGCTTTCTGAGAGTTTGTGTTTGGTTTTGGTTTTTTGGGGTTTTTTTTGTTTAGTTGTTTTTTTAATAAATAATTTGAATAACTTGTACTGATTTCCTTGCAATTAACTTCCAGACATTAAACAAAGAATATATCCTTACTACAGTCTATTTGGACCAGTGTTCTACTGATGGCTTTAATAATAATCAGAGATATTGTTGCATTCTTTCTCAAGAGGCATATAAATGACATAAAATGAGAATGATTCAATGCATTTTCTGCATCTATAGTCTTAGCCACTTTTCTCTCATTTCTTTGCAAGAAGGGTAAAAGGATCTTGAGAGAAGAAACTTTGAATGTTTAGGAGAAAGCTATAGTTTCCTGACTGGGATCTTACAGAAGAGGAGTATGAAATACTTTTCCTGTCCAAAACATACATATTTGTAACTGCGGCAGTAGAATGGGACAGTTGGAGCTGAAGAGAAAATTATTTCATTTTCATAAACCAAAATCCTCTCTGTTTGCTATTCTAGAAAGAAATCCCAAACTATGACTTATTTTATCTTTTATTTTGGATTCAATTCTTATTAGAAACAGTGAAGATGCTTATAAACAGGTGTTTGATTTATAAGGAGAAATAAACAGAAGATTGAGATTAAAAAAGTAAAACTGGCATATAAAAATAAATAAATAAAAATAAGCTAGATTACTTCTGAGTGAAAGCAAGAAAGAAAAAAGACACAATTAGTGCTCTGAAAATTGCATGATCACTGACTAGGTAAAAGGACTGCATAAATGCCAGTACTTGGAGCCCAGAGGGACCAGGCACAATACTTTTGACAGTATGTTTTTTAAATATATGCGTGATACGCTGCGCATATTTGGTGAGTCCTTCTCCCAGAGGATAAAGTTGCATCCATATCTTTGATGTAGAAGTTTGATGGTGTCTAGTTCTATACAGTAACTTCCTACACCTCTGGAGCTACTCTAAGCTCAAGTAGATTAATACAATGCCAATGAAATCAACAGATCTTTGTCAATTTACATCGGCTGAGGTTCCAAGGATGCTGGAGGGAAAAGAAATGACCCAGGTGGCCCAGAAAACAGAAAGAAAAAAAAGAAAATGGAATTCATTTGAGGGCACATTGAAAACACACAGAACTAACTCAGCTTGTGCCTCACCAGGTTTCTACAGAAACAGTTAAAGTGCATTACAGCAGCTGTAGTACATCCATGCAGAATTGAATTCATAGAGTTAACCAATTAATAGAAAATAATAGAACTAGTTTCAACAAATGTACATTCATTTATTTGTGACTTGCAACGAAACACAAATCAAGTCTTCCGTAAACAAAACAGTAGAAAATGAGGAGATGAGAGCCCTTTAGGGTCGATTCCTGCCATACAGTGTTTGCACCCTCACTGATTTCAGCAGCAGTTGACTGTTTCCAGAACAGTCCCTGTTATGGAAAACAGATCGCCAGCTAAGCAATTAACACTCCGCTCTTGTAATTTATTGCAAAGGGTTCCTTCACCTCCTTTCCAAACATTGTCACCATACTCATCTGGATAGAATTGTTCACAACAAAAACTAGTGAAAACTTTAACCCTTGAACAATGTAATTTGCTTTATAGCTTGGCCTGAATTATATTACCTTATCCTTTTTATCAGTTGTCAGGGAACTGTTGTATGATGTTGTAGAAGCAGAGCGAGCTATTTTGTTCACTTGAAAGCATACATCTACAACTGGTCATCTCAATATCTTACTAGGGGAAAAATTCAGTTGGTGTCCAGTGTCATAATTTCTAGTGTCATTTTAGATATCCTAAGGTAGGTATATCACTCCACTTTCAGCTGGATTAACATGGTACAGGTCTTACATTGCTCCCGTGCCATATCCGCCAACCCTGTCTTGATGTTTCTCTTACCCTATGGAGTGTGAAATGGCAGCGGATGCCCACAGGTTGGCAACAGCATTGAGTCCTGTATCTCCATCAATTATAATCAGAGCTTAGACACCCAGCTCACATGCAGACAGCTGCATTGAAGACACATTAATTTGTGCATTTGCATCTTGAGTTGATGCCCAAACACAACTTAAACATAGTACTAAGAGGATTTCAAAGAAAATATTAGACAGTCAGTAGACGTCTGTGCCTGAGCTGGTCACTAAGCTTCTTTTATAGCCAACAAAGAGAAATAAGAACATATACCTTAATGATTCTATGATTCTATGATTCTATATAGGGCACAGTTCATCTTTCCTAGTTTATTAGTCTACATTAGGTTGAAATAAATTTCTTACTAACAGTGTCTATTTCTCTTCACTGTCAATAAAAAAGAACCTAGGACAACTAGTTTAAATTCAGGCGTCTACATTTGATCAGAGGACTCCCACCTGGGTGTCTGTAGATAATAGCGTGTCTTAGATCAGAGAGAAGCTCTGCACCATCTGCTCCAGACAGGCTTGTCTAAAGCTCCAACCCCACCAGCGGTAGCCTTTATCGGCGTGCCAATTACAGGAACAGCTTTATTTATCCTTAAATTTGCCCTGTAGCTAGAGGTACCTAATCCCACTCAGTTATCTTATTATTATTACAAGTATTTTAAAACTGGAGCACCCACAAGCAGAGAAAGTGCAAACAGATGAAATCAACAAAATTAAACAAACAAATAAATGAAAAATTAGTCATTTGTTCTCTTCAATCATCCCACAAAAATTTGCCATTGTACAAAAGGCCATGTGTAGAAAAAAGTACTATCAAGAGGGGATTTGAGAAAATATTAAGCAGCCAAAGAAAGAGACTTAGAGCAGGATTTAGAGTTCATATTAATTAAAGCTAATGCTACCAACAAGCATAACACAAAGCAAATGGAAAGAGCATCAAGAGTGGTGAAAAAATATGCAAAATATTATCTTGTTTTGCTATCAGGAAAACATCCAGCAAAAGGTATTGTTTCTGCTGTCATTGCAGTCAGTCTCTTAGCAGCCTGAAAGTTTAAACCTGCTAGAAGGTACCCAGCCTGTTGTTTGGCAACACAGGTTGCCAAGGCAACAGAAGCCAGCGACACTTCTCCTTCTTCCTGATGGATTCTGCCACTAAAACACAGAAATCGGGGTCCTGAACTGACCTGATGGTTCTTTAGAAAACAGTTTTTCATGCCATGAAATCCTTACCTCATAATAAAGCAGTGAGGTATTCTGAAATATTAAATGTTTCTTTATTTTGGCAACAGTTATTGATGGGTTGCAGTTCATTTCATTTGTTGTGGTGCTGCTTGGATGGATGTTCAGAATTTTGACACACTGTTTAAAAGAATGCTGAAAAGGCTATTGCTATTCTTGCATTAGCCCCTTTTCTCTTGGTAAAACCAAGTAACAGATGTAAATCATAGAGATGAAAATCTCCCTGTAGTTAACTATTTAAAATCTATTTATAACATGTTGCACAACTAGGTGCACATATGGAAAGACAGCAACAGTTTTTGGTGTACAGTTTGCAATGTTTAAATAATGGCTTTAAGATATTTGCTTTTTAATTTTGGTTTGATACAAACAAAAAACATTCACTGAAGCATGGAAAATGTCTTAAGGGAACATGTGAAACAGAAAAAAATCTGAGCTAGAAAACTTCCTCCCAGTATAATGAAACTCTCAGTTTGCTCACCATCAGGGAACAAACAAAACTCTCACTCCTGTCTCTCCTAGGCCTAACTTTGCACACATTCCCCCTTGTTTAAACCCCACGAGTTTTCTCTTTGTGAGTCATTACTCAGTTCGATGTAGAAATTCTTTTGAATGTCCCTTAAAGCTATTCTCCCATTGATCTGCACAATGGCATGCCTCCCATAGCAGATGGTCTGGCTTCTCTCTTAACAAATGTCCCAAATGTTTCCATCTCCTTTTCTGATAAATTTAGAGAGAATAAAATTGTTGAATCTGATTAATTTTGCAATTTGTTATAAATTGTAACATTTCTATTAAGGCATTTACTTTTGAAGACATTCCAATGTCTTTGAATACTGAGAGGGAAATCAAGCTTTTACATCTTTATGTTAATATGTAAATAACATTTGACTTGAAGATTCAGAATTTTGTCTTCAAGTTTTAAAATTTCCCCTAGTCTTGTTTGAGACAATAATTGCTGTTTCTGCCTTGCCAGCTCATAACATTATACAATGCTGAAGAAAAATACTCACGTTACCAAATGCATGGATACAGCCCAAATTCCTGACATCGATTGATTCACACTGTATATGTGAGATAAGTATATTGATGAAAAGTAGTTTACTGTAATGTGAAGAAAGCAAAGCTGCAGCATGTATAGTGTATATATACATTATACCCAAACTATTTATTCAAAATGGGGCCACAGGCACCATGTGTCCCCTTTGCAGGTCACAAAAACTGAAGGTGCTGTTTTCTCTAGAGATGAGGCTTCATCACTAGCACCTACTTGCTTCTAGTTCTACAGGTAAATATGGGGTCATAATGGAACAAGGAGAAAGAGGAGTTGCAGTTGAATTGCTGCTCAGTAGGAAGGAATGATGCACAATTAACATCACAGACTGGGGACTTATGCATTAAAAAAAAAGAATATAGAAAAGCTCTAAGTTCAGTGAAGAATTGCAGAATGACATGCTTGGAAAATGAATTTAAGACATGCACAACAGCTAAGGACAATAATAATTTAGAAGTCTAAAATAACATCAGAATTAAGTAGAATTTGGAAACCTTTTATGGTGGTTAAAATAGTCTCCATTTGTAGATACGATTGAAATTATCCCTACTAATAATTTTTTAATGTCAGATCCATGTACAAATAACCTAGCCACATATTTACTGAATAACAGTTATACTGTCAATCACTTGTACTTGCCTAAAAAGTTCACATATCATTTTAAAAGTGTAGCTGTTGAGGCTTTAAGTAGTGGACCAAAATTTTTCACCCAAGTAGAATACAGTAAATACAGAACATCTATACCCTCTGACAGAACATACCAACCATTCATATTCATGCAATACCCATCTCAGAGGTATATATTTATCTGCTTACCCTTCATGGGACACTGTGGTTTTAGTTCTAACTTACTGATTCCTTTTAAGCTATTTTTACCTTCAGAAAAAGATGTACCTCATTATCTGTTTTATTACCCACAAAAGTAATGACAATGGGAATAGCAGTTGTAGGCCCCCAAACAACCCAGCTGGAAACCTTTAGGACAAGGAACTGAAAGTAAAAGCCAACTCTAATAGGGAATATTGGACTTGTATCCAGTCTAACCTGCTATTAACCAACAGTAATGAAGAACTTTTTCAAAAACATAAACTAATAATAAAAGGAATAAAGAATGGGTAGTGTGACAAGAAGACAGAAATAAGTGTTGGCAGTATGAAGATGACTAAAACTGCTGCTTCTACAAGGAAAATTATTTCTCCATAAAAAGTAGATGTCTGTAAGGAACAATGAGGGTGGAAGAATGGCAAACAAAGAAGAATGAAGAAGGTTCTGACATCATGAAATGACAGAGGGAAACAGAGTCCCCTGAAATATTTTGTAAAATCTGGCCAGTCTCATTTAACTATGGCCCTGCATATTTGTAGTATATGTTAAATAAATTTATTACATCCTGTAGTACAGAGTAAGAATGTCCCATGCTTGTTGCGACATGATTGGTGTGCACTTTAGAGTCTCACAGTAAGCCAGAATACCTATTGATTTTTAGTCTGAGAATATCTTTGCCCACCTTCTTTACACACCAGTATATAGATAGACTGCAAATGCCCAGTCATCTAATCTAATTCATGGAAAGTAGATGTGCTCACAATTAGCTGGCCAAAGATGGTCTGATTGGTGAGTTGTGAGGTTTTTTCTCAATTATCAACATATTTCAATGAATAGCAGTTATCTCTAACTGACATATTACCCCGAATTGATATATGAGTTGCAGTTAATATTGACTGACTCCTGCTAAAAGTCCATGTTCTGATAATGATCTGCTGCATTGCCAGCAGGTCAAGGAAGGTGATCCTTTCCCTCCACTGAGGACTGAAGTTCTGTGTTCAGTTATGGGCTCCCCAGTACAAGAGAGGCATGGACTTACAGGAGCAAGTCCAGAGAATGACCACAAAAATGATGAAGGGACTGGAGTATCTCTTGTAAGAAGAGAGGCTGAGAGCTGAGAATATTCAGCCTGGAGAAGAGAAGGCTGAGGGGGAATCTTATCAAAATGAAAAAATACCTGATGGGAAGGAATGAAGAGGGAGTCAGACTCTTCTCAGTAGGGCCCAGTGAAAGGAAAAGAGGCAATGGGCATGAATTAAAACACATGAAATTCTATCTGAACACAGGAAAGCACTTTTTTACTGTGGCGGTAATCAAACTCTGAAACAGGCTGCCCAGGGAGGTTGTGGAGTCCCCGTCTGTGGAGATATTCAAAACCTGACTGGACACAGACCTGGAAAACTCCCTCTAGGTGACCTGGCAGTGGGGGTGGAGTAGGTGATCGGAAGAGGTCCCTTCCAACCAAAATGATCCTGTGATTCTGTGATAATGCTATGACTCTACTTGGGTTTGTTTGTATGTTTGGTTTTTGGTTGTTTTTTTTTTTTTTTTCATTTGTTTTTTTCCCTGTCTTTCAGAAAATACAAATTTATTCTCAATTCAGAGAAACACTTCTCTCTGAGGTTAAAAAAAGAAAGAAAAAAAAAATGTCATAGAAGATCTACACTTCATGTAATTAAAGAACATATTTTTAAATACCTGGTAATACAAAAAGGAATAAGATGACAGCATCTCACTACATTGATGCCAGCACTAGTCTATAAAGCATAGTGCTCACTTATAGCTCAGACTAACTTTCTCAAGCAAGGTATACATACAATTCCCTAGATCTCATGCAAGGCACTTCATCCCCTCTCCCATCTGCTTTCCTTCCCAAAACAGTGGCCCAGGGGTGGAATTTTAGGTATATTTTGCTGGTCTCCTTTCATCTTAATCAACTCTGGAGTTACATATTTATTTAGCATCAAAAAGCACAAGTAGGCAATAAAACCAGCTCTGACTCCAAAATATTTTCACATCACACTTTCACATCACACTTTCACATTTACATTCTTTGTTTTTGTCCTTTAGAGAAGTCTTTGTCTTTCTGATAGAATAGAATAGAATAGAATAGAATAGAATAGAATAGAATAGAATAGAATAGTTCCAGTTCGAAGGGACCTACAGCGATTGTTTATTCCAACTGCCTGGCCCTGGAATGTGTGAAGATACACTATAACCTACACCTTTATTGCATATTGCATATGACTTTCAGTGGATCTTTTGTAAAGGCTTTCTGATTGTAGTGATTTCAGCTTAGTGAGAGTCATGTCGTTGCTTCTGGGGAAGATGGACAACTTGTGGGGAACAAAGCAAGTTGCAACTCTTTTCTGAATAGATGGAAACTGTGCAGTGGCCAGTCTAGCCTCCTATGGTACAGTAACATTTAAGAGAAAGACAAACGTGATAATGAGCTCTCAGAGAGAATGTAATTAGTTAAAATACATCCAGGTAATTGTTTGGGTTTTTTTTTTTTTCCAGTTCAATTGTTTGTTCACTGGCATCTTTGCAGCTAGAGAAGTTCTAAAATATTAGTCAGTGTTGTGAATATTTGCAACCATTCTTTTTCAATTAGTAAATCTCAAATGTTTTTATACTTTCGTCTATTCTGCCTCCTCTTTGAAAATCTGGTTAGTCACGAGCTCAGTATGGATCTTCATTATCACTCAGTTTATAACTGTGGGATGCTGCACGTATGGATTTAGCCACCACAACCCAGCACTTTTCTCAGATGCAGTTTATCATTCAGTTTTTTAGCCTAATGCAGCGATTTAGTGTAGATCCTACTCTTTGTCTTCATGCTTTAGATTTTCTCACAGAACAGCATAGCTGGGTACCTAGAAATTAGAAGAAAACAACAGACATCTAGAGATATATTTTTAGGAGAAAATGTAAATAATGTCTCCCTGGTTATATCAAATAATGAATGATTTAATAATCTAGAAAATCAGTCATTAATTTTCCAGTGTATCTTTATTTCTTTCTTACACTTCTGTTTTCTCCAAGAAGGTTTAGTAGTCTTCATGGGCTGGAAAATTTCTATTTGTTTATGTACAACTTACTTATTTAAAATCACTTGGCTTATCAGGTTATTTTTTCCAACATTAATTAAATTGTGAAACAATTGAAAGAAAAAAATCTTATGTAGTGTATTTGCTGATCATAGTGTTATGGAAATATTTCTACTATTTTACACAGACATACTTGAAAGTTCAAGGAGCCTTTTTGAAGACTTTGACTAAGCAAAGTATTACAGGTAGATAAAATTGAAAAATTATTCTCAAGTATTTGAAGATGTAAATATAAAGACTAATTTTTGTTTAGGAAGTGAAATAAGCATTTTGTTATTTGTCTCAGTAGTTTTGACCATTATGAAACAGTTATATGGATAACAGAAACTAGCAATTGGTATTCAAGAATAGGAAAATATTAGATCAATTTCAATAATAGGTCTGAATTCTGAACATAAAAGTACTTACTAATCATTATACCTGTTCTTTCAGATACAAAGAATAAGATTTTAGTAGAAAAGAAGTATAACATTTTAAATTTATCTCACCCAGCTACTAATTCTGCAACTGTACTGACTTGTAGGTATAATTAAGGTCAACTACTGGATAATTTGTTTTTACAGAATGACTATGTAACTTGGTTGTTGGGCTGAGCTTTATTTGCATTGTTTATTAAGAAAACTCCACCACTTTCAAATTCTGATTTTCATCAGAACAGTTGTTTTATCTCTAAATCTTCTTTAAACAGACTAAGGATAAAACAAAATTCCTGAAAGCCTTTAACAATTTCTTAAGTCTCACTGTGTTTTGTAAACATAAACATGTACATGTTCCTATTTTCATGAATTAGGTATAATATAAGCATGTTCTTGCTTTAATACTGACCTTGCTGCTATTTAGTCAGTGGTGATACTAATCTCAGTGTGCTTTATTCTCCATTGCAGTGCCCAATGCTTATATGGCATTCCTACAACATGTAAAATTTTGATACATTGCACATTACTGGACAACCATAAAAATGAACAAAAAGCAATTAGCAGAGTTTGATGGGTTAAGGTGAAAATTTCTAATAGTATGCTGTCTGGTTGAGGTTGAAATTTACCCCACCCAGCAGTCATTTAGACCAGAAGGCAACATTCCTGAGTTTATTTGCAAGTAAATTTCTGAGCATTTCTCCTATTCATTAAGACATGGTAATTTTCCACATATACAGGACGAGTAAGAGACAAATAAAAGTTTAATATTTTGAAGGAGCTAGATAGGCTTATGCTCTTCAATAGCATATGTTTTATATGTGTGTAAAGGTCTGCTGTAAACCTAAAGAAAACATAGTCTTTGAATTGCCTGTGCTCTATAATATATCTCATATGTATCGGAGGAAGATGAAGAGGAGATCATACCATCTAAATCTATACTTACAATTGAAGCTTTTGTAATCCAGTCTCTCTGTCTCTCCCCTGGGCTTTTCAAGTGGAACATCCATCGAGGGGTTTTATTTTGATAATGCAGTGCTCTTTGGGCTCTGGATATATTAACTGTAGGTAGCACTACTAAAACGTTGTGTAAAGTTCAATTCTAACCCTGAAAAAATCCCTCTTGAAAATAATTTGAAAAACTTTTACAGCAGAACATAACATTGTTCCTTCTTCAGCACCACCAGACACAGTTACTGAAAGTAAAAACATATGGGATGAACACTTTGTTTAGAAAAGTCAGGATCATGCTAATTATGTGTCCATGAGCAAAAGAAAAGGAATAAAGAAAGTGGATAGAATACAGGCAATAGAGTAATTATTTTGAAGCAATATAAAATGTGTTGTATTAGCCCATATTGAAAGCCCACTTGGAATGACTAGGGCTGTAGTAACCACATTCAGCTGGAGTTTTCTTTCAGCATTAGTTACTGCAATAAACATCCTAACTCACTTGAGTACAGCAGATCTATGTATTATCTGAGTTACACTAAACCAGTTATTGAAACTTAATTTTAGAAACCAACCTACAAACAGACAAGTGATAATAACTGCATTTTATTTTCCTGTGAGGTGTATAATAGTATTTTGTGTGAGCAAATTGCCCATTAATAGTCTCAACGTGCTAGTTTTGACCTAATGTAAACAAGATAGCCTCTTAATTATCATTTATCTAACTGTACGGAATGTACCATAAATTAATGTGCTGCATTTAACAAATGATATTAAAACTAATAATGAAAAAAGGATTTGATACTGGCAAGCATTCAAGATTATTCTTTCTAAATCTTTCGAAAACTGCAAATTGGTACAAGTGTATTTTGAATAAGACCTTTATCAAAAACAAGTATGAAATAAATTTATTAGGTATCCCTAAAGTAAATAAAATTTTGATATCTTTTTAAATGGAAGGTTTAGTTTATTTATTTATATATGTGTGTGTGTGTGTATATATATATATTCGGTCCTCTTGAAGGATATTAAACATATATAATAGGATCTACATGCATCTACATGCATGGCCTCTACTTTGCTCTCATGAGGCCCCACATGGAGCACTGCGTTCAGCTCTGCAACCCCCAACAAAAGAAGGACATGAACCTGTTGGAGTGAGTCCAGAGGAGAGCCACAAAGATGATCAGAGGCCTGGAGCACCTCTCCTATGAGGAAAGGCTGAGAGAGTTGGTGTTGTTCAGCCTGGAGAAGAGAAGGTTCTGGGGAGCCCTTATAGCAGCTTTTCAGTACTTAAAGGGGGCTTATAAGAAAGATGGGGACAGACTTTTTATAAGGGCATGTAGTGATAGGACAAGGGGTAATGGCTTTAAACTGAAAGAGGGTAGATTGAGATTAGATATAAGGAAGAAGTTCTTTACTATGAGGGTGGTGAGGCACTGTAACAGGTTGCCCAGAGAGGTGGTAGATGCCCCCTCCGCAGAAGTGTTCAAGGCCAGGTTGGATGGGGCTTTGAGCAACCCGGTCTAGTGAAAGGTGCCTCTGCCCATGGCAGGAGGGTTGGAACTAGCTTGTCTTTAAGGTCCCTTCCAACCCAAACAATTCTATAGTTCTATGGTTCTATAATGAGTAATATATTTTGCAAAAGTTTAAATTGTATAAGAAATGTTTAATATACAGAATCCTGTTGTGTTACCCTGTTAAGTCCCGGTCTGATTGTCAGGCTCGGGGAAGGTTTGTAATGATCCCAAGGGCGAAATTAAGACACAAACGAGGTCATATGCCGCCAATCAGACGTTTTATTGGGTAAATATAAAAGAGTAAAGCGATAGGAAAGGCAGGAAATATTAGGAGGAAATATAAGCAAGCATCCAGAGAGAGAGAGAAGCAAAGGATAGTCACCACCATGGATCCAGCGGCGTCCCGTTGGTCCTGTCTTCAGTTTTTCGGTGGTGGATGGCCACACTCAGGTTTCATTGTGCCGTCTTTTATCTGGTGTTGGAGAGGGAGTTTTCCCTCTCGTTTCCGTTTGGTAACACATGCACATCTACTGGTGGGGCAAGCGGCCTGACCAGATACCAGTTGGTGTCCTATTCTTGGTGCTACCTGATAAGCCAAAGAATGGCCTGCTGCTCCAGCAAGTTTGCACGGGCTTCCTTGCCAGATGGTGGTACTTGATAAGCCAAAGACTGGTCTGCCCTCGGGTCTTGTCAGACAAAAGAGTGGTCTACTGTCCGGTCTTATCAAATAAACACACAAGCAAGCTTTGAGACAATTGTTCTTAACACTTCAGTCTCTTACATACCCTTACTTATACAAAGTAAATTTTTGCTACACATATGGTCTCATCTACTTCGTCGCTAATGAGAAATATTTATGTTTGTGACTGTTACTTTTTTGTTCAAGAAGGAGAGTATAGCATCTCTCCAGTTAGCAGCATATTACCATTACTCACATATAGATTAGATATTTAGTGCAAAAATTTTGAGGGGCTTAGACATAGGATTTCCTATAATTAAAATTTCTACAATTTGTAAAACCCTCACCAAAACAGAGAAGGACACTTATGTCAGAGCAGAATTCTGTAAGATAATTAACATTATGAACAGGTTTCTGTTGCCTAAACATAGGTCTCTGGTGCCAAAAATGTACTCTGTTATTCTACATCACCTCTAATTTGAGATATCATGGTTCTTCTGAAGATCATTCCATACCTGCTAAGCCTATGCAATTATCTCAGACTTCCTAGAATATCATAAATGGCACTAGTTGTTGTATAATTATGTAAGTGATGATTCAGTTCCTTGCTTAGCAGAGTCACTGGAGAGCTGGATTTAGTTTCTGAAGAGTAGGTGGCTAGAGTCATTTCGGTTGCCTTATGGTATGTGAGATAGGTACTGAGATCAGGTAAATACAACACCTGACTTGCAGGAAAACTGTGGTCTACTAGAGTATCATCTGCAGGCCAGTTGTTATATTCTAGGATGTCTTAAATGGCACCTGATACTCATGTTCAGCAGTTAAAATGGCAGCTTAGACAACCAGCTAACACTGATATTGTAGACACGTTTACCTTTCTGGCTCTAGAACTGGCTCCTATCCTATGCCTAATAATATGCTATTTGTATGTAGTCTAAGGTCAGAGTTGTAGTCATCCCTGAAATCATTTTTAGCCTGTTAATTGAGGCTAAGGTAATGTGAAAAGCTAAGTTCTCTCAATTCAATTTCAGTTGCAGGAATCCAGCACCCTGGCTAGTGGAGTACAGAAAACCAGTAGTCATTCATTCAGAAAGAGATTTTAGGATATCACAGTTCTGTGGGAATTGGGGAGAGACACATTGTTTGTGTTTTCTGAAATGAAGAAGCAAGTGTTCATTACTGACAATCCTTTTCACTGACCTGAAAACATTCAGACAACATATGGTGATGACGTTGCGTGTGTCCATAAGGTATGCTATAGATTTTCTACTCACATGTAGCTTTCCTGACAGTAAGACAGATTAAACAAACAAACAAACAAACAAACAAACAAAAAAAAAAAAAAAGAAAAAGACAACTAAATGTGGTGGGTTGACCCTGGCTGGAGGCCAGGTGCCCACCAAAGCTGCTCTATCACTCCTCCTCCTCAGCTGGACAAGGGAGAGAAAATATAACGAAAGGCTCGTGGGTCGAGGTAAGGACAGGGAGATCACTCAGCAATTATCATCACGGGCAAAACAGACTCAACTTGGGGAAATTAGTTTAATTTATTGCCAATCAAAATCAGAGTAGGATAATGAGAAATAAAAACTAAATCTTAAAACACTTTAACCCTACACCTCCCTTCTTCCCAGGCCTAATTTTATCCTTAATTCTCTACCTCTTCCCCTCCAGCAGTGCAGGGGGACGGGGAATGGGGTTTGCGGTAAGTTCATCACACGTTGTCTCTGTCGCTCCTTCCTCCTCAGGGGGAGGGCTCCTCACACTCTTCCTCTGCTCCAGCACAGGGTCCCTCGGGAGACAGTCCTCCATGAACTTCTCCAATGTGAGTCCTTCCCATGGGCTGAAGTTCTTCATGAACTGCTCCAGAGTGGGTCCTTTCCACGGGGGTCACAAGTCCTGCCAGCAAACCTTCTCCAGCATGGGCTTGTCTCTCCACGGGTCCACAGGTCCTACCAGAAGCCTGCTCCAGTGTGGGCTTCTCATGGGGTCACAGTCTCCTTCAGGCATCCACCTGCTCCGGCGTGGGGTCCTCCACGGGCTGCAGGTGGATATCTGCTCCACCGTTAACCTCCACGGGCTGCAGGGGGACAGCCTGCCTCACCATGGTCTTCACCACAGGCTGCAGGGGAATCTCTGCTCTGATACCTGGAGCACCTCCTCCCCCTCCTTTCTTCACTGACCTTGGTGTCTGCAGAGTTGCTCCTCTCACAGATTCTCTCTCCTCTCTCCAGCTGCAGTTGCACAGGGGTTTTTTTTTTCCCCTTCTTAAATATGTTATCACAGAGGTGCTACCACCGTTACTGATGGGCTCAGCCTTGGCCAGTGTCGAGTCTGTCTTGGAGCCCTGTAGAGAACTGGTACCAAATGCGGTTTTGTCTCGACATTGCCGGTGTAGCGGCATCCATCGTCGCGCTTCGAGAAAACCCTCTTCTCCACAGTTTTGAGAAAAAACAACCTCGTGCGCCTGCGCAGGGACTAAAGGCGCGAAAAGAGCTGAGGCGGGGACAAAAAGGCGCGAAAAGAGCAGAGGCAGGGGCAGCACGTCCGTGACAAACCTCACGTACACATTTGCGATCTGCGCATGCGTGAGAGCCCCTATATAAGGAGCACACGTGCCCCTTGGCAAGGGCGGCGGCGGCGGCGGCGCACGGGACCACACCTTCCGTTCCTCCACCCTCAAGGCTCCCCCCGCCTTCGGTCCCCGGTGAAGCCTGAGGCCACCGAAGACCCTGCGGAAGATCACCGGGCTCAAAGTGGTGGTGATGAACTCCTCCTTCTCTCTCTCTTTCTCTCTCTCCCTCCCTCCTTTTCCTCTTCTCCCTTGCCCTCCCTCCTCCCTCCAGTCTCTTCTCCCCTCAAATAAAAGTAAAAGGTTGTATGACATCTGACCAATTCCAACGTCTTAATCTCATCCTTGGGATCGTATCGAAACCTCCCCCGACATTGGATCGGGACAAGCCCACTGGCATTGGCTCTACCGGACATAGGGGAAGCTTCTAGCAGCTTCTCACAGACGCCATCCCTGTAGCCCACCACTACCAAAACCTTGCCACGCAATCCCAATATACTAAATTATAACATCTTTTAACTTTTTGTTAAGTTCTGTATTATTTTATTTTAATAGTACTTTTATTTTGGGGAGCAGCATGTGGTTTTTTCAGAATTAATGGGGATTATCTGGTGATTCCTTGGTTCACTGTCTCTACTGTAGGAGGGAGGAGTTACTTGCAGTGTTTGAAAATAAATTAATTAATATGTCAGTGGATACTTTGAGTCTATTTAGAGCCATATGAGTACAGGATTTGTACATATGTAAGATCCATTCATTTTACACAATAACCATCGATTCAATGAGAAATCATTTCATGGCCCCTCACTACCATTCAGTCATGGCTCTACCATAACCCTCTAAGAATAGAATGAGAATCAGGTTGTGATTCAACCACATTTAACCTCTAATTTTTTCCCTTTCTTTTGTGAAGGACTGATGTTACTGTAATTAGCATTACAGTTTGTGTAGTATGATGAAGGTCACTTGTTCATTTCCCAATGAAATGCCACAAGCAAAGCCCTGCTCATTTCTCCATCCTTCCCTGCCCATTTCTGCCTGCATCTACGAAGCAGCTGAAAACAGTGGTCCTTTGAATGTTGTAACTCTTTTTTTTTTTTTTTTTTTCTCCAGGTCTTGCATGCTCTGAGCAACTACAACTATATTTGAATTTATGCTTTGATTAAGCTGGTTAGAGTCCTAGGACTGTATTAAAAAAAAAAAAAAAAATCTAAAAAGCTAGTCTATAGGAAAATATATCAAGGTGAACTCCTTGGAAGCAGTAAAAGGAGAACTTCTTCCCCAGTAAAAGGAAAGCCTGAAAAAGAGGGAATGTTTTCTGTAGAGTAGAACAAATTTTCAATATGCTTCCAAAACTACTCTAACACAAATCCTTCAATCCACTTTTGGCATTTAGTTTTAGTCCTAACAAATTTTATAATGTGCTTTACTTTGGCAGTTAAAACTAATGCTTGTTGGTTAGTATTTTCACAATAGCTACTATCACAGGGACCAAACTGAATAAGCACCTATAAAATTAATATTATTTTTGATTCATTTCTTCTGTTTTCATAAGGCTGCTTTGCCTGCTCCCACTAAATCTTTTGCTCTTCTCTCAGTAAATCTTTTGCTCTTCTCTCAGTATATCAGTTTTCAGTTATGATAAATTGATGTCTGGCTAACTACAAGATTGTACTGTAAGTGACCCATCTATCACCTTTTTAAGCCTAAATTTCACATAACTTAAAAATAGAAGATGGAGTAGAATGACTAAAAGATACATGACATCAGCACTTCATGCCTGTCAGACTGCTTCTTCAACAGGAATCTGTATTTTGGGGAAATCAAATTAAATCTCTATATATCTCATTTGTAAACAGAAAGTATTTGCTCTCAAACAATGAAATGTGGATTGCCAGCAGCAGGCATCAGGATGTTATTGAAAAATTCCCAGCAGAATTAAAGTTTCACTCAGAGACTTACTCCTCAAAGCAGTCTCTGCAATCCCAGAAATAGATCTGCTTGTGGCAAGCTGAAGAAAGTTAAATGGTTTCTGAAGTCCCATTGAAAATATAAGCAAAATATGAAAAGAAGAAAAAAGGAAAAAAGAAAAAAAAATCAGAGAAGCAAAATAAATATAACATAAGGAATTGTCAAGAAGTGTCCCCTACTAGCTGTTGAAGTACAGTTTTAAAATTATATAAAGTACAACAAATTGAAAGAAATCACTGGTTTATAACTCTGATTCAACTCCTGTCAAATAATTTGAAATAGTGGTAAACTGTATTACCAAGAGTGAAATAAAAAGAATTCTTCTTTCAGCATAGAAGATTTCTCTAAGATATGAGGTGAAATACAATAAATATACTTGGACATCATAATAGAGTCAATTATGTTAAAAAATGTCAGGCCAGATTCAAATCCTTTGAACACTAGCCAGATCTAAGGATCTTAATTTGTGTAGGGTTATCAATTCCCATAAAAATATATTCTTTCCTGTATTATGATTTCAAATCCTGTATCTCAAAAGAAGAGAGGTTCATATGGGACAATTATTTGCCCCATATTTTCTCTTTCTTGGCACTTGTTTGGTTAAATCATAGAACTGTACAATCATAGAACTGTTGAGGTTGGAAGGGGTCTCTGGAGAGCACAGGCACAAGTCCTGAACAGTACTGTGTCGCTTGTTAGGGAAGCGAAGAGACATTCCCATTGTTCCATGTGGGTCACCTTTACATCTAACCTGTAGGAAAAACTGATAAGAGCGTTTGTCTTAAATATCATCCCTCTAGGTTGTTGTGATTTAACCCCAGCCAGCAACTAAGCACCACGCAGCCGCTCACTCACTCCTCCCGTGGCGGGATGGGGGAGAGAATCAGAAGGGTAAAAGGGAGAAAACTCGTGGGTTGAGGTAAGAACAGTTTAATAATTGAAGTAAAATAAACTAGAACAGTTAAATAGGCAAAGCAAAAGCCGTGCACGCAAACAAAGCAAAGCAAGGAATTCATTCACTACTTCCCATCAGCAGGCAGGTGTTCAGCCATCTCCAGGAAAGCAGGGCTCCATCACGCTTAACAGTTACTTGGTAAGACAAACGCCATCACTCCGAATATCTTCCCCCCCCTTCCTTCTTCTTCCCCCAGCTTATATACTGAGCATGACGTCATACGGTATGGAATAGCCCTTGGGCCAGTCTGGGTCAGCTGTCCTGGCTGTGCCCCCTCCCAGCCCCCCGTGCCCCCGGCAGAGCAGGGGAAGCTGAAAAGTCCTTGACCAGTGTAAGCGCCACTTAGCACCTATTTAGCAACAGCTTAGCACTACTTAGCAAGAACCAAAGCATCAGTGTATCATCGACATTGTTCTCATTCTAAACCCAAAACACAGCCCCATACCGGCTACCAAGAAGAAAATTAACTCTTTCCCAGCTGAAACCAGGACATAGGTACTTTAAGTTTCTGGGCTATGGAGAGACATTTCCCTGCATTTAGAATTCACAACTGCCTTTTGCCGGCATCAAAGACTTAAAGTGTAATTTGCAGTAGACAGTAAAAGGAAGTCTTTTGGTGCACTGAGGAAGAAACCAAGCTCTGCTATCTCATCAGTTTTAGGTGTCCAGCTGTAATAACCTATGCTACAAGCTATGGGGCTTTCTGAGTTGGGGCTTGCTCATTGACTACCTGAAGATGATTCCATTTTGATAAAATAAATATTCAATCAGCTAAAGGAAATGAGCAAACATGATTCTGTAGCATAGCAGATACCACAGGATAAGGAAAATCTAGTTCCATTAAAATCACAGACATTTTAGACTTAGAAATAATGGGACAGCAGGAATGAAAACTAATTGTTCTTCCACTCTGAGTGAATGATGTAACCACTAGGTACTGTGCAGTCTTGCTTCCTCTCTGACTAAACAGATACGCGAGGATTTATTGCAAAATGGAGTCGCTCCAGTCAGGCTCTAAAATACCCAGCCAACGCACATTTTATGAATCATAGGTGTGGAAAATCAAGTACATGATGTGTACCTACCAGACCAGTGTTGTCAGGATGTACGTGGCTATGCTTATTTGCTCTTGCAGTTTGTAGCCATCTTCAGTGCGTTATCAAAGTAGTAGATCAATAATATAAAGAAAAGTAATAATATAGATTACCTTTTAACAGTAATTAAAGAAAATAAACCTGTGCAAGGTAATTTCTAAACTGCTAGCTGCAGCCAGGACTGGGAATCATATATGTGGCTTCTATTTCCAGCTCTCTTTTTGGATTGCTGATTGACTTTGGGCTTTGACCAACTGAATTTCTGCTTTTGTCCTCGGTTTCCTGTTTAAATGGCAACATGAAGATGTTATCAGTCAAAAGCACAAGCTTTGAACTACCTGTTTAGTAACTTTCCTGCTGACTATAGCATTATTATTTATGGAATTCTTACAGTTTTGGATGGTATTATCTTTTATTTGCAAATTATCAAGAAGTGTACGTGGATTTCATCTGCAACCATAAAGGCTGGTACAAAGCAGAAGTTTTCACAAGCAAGTGTGGAGATTCTCGAAGTTTGGTAAGAAGCAATAGAAGATTTTGACAACATATTAAGTTAAAAACATTTTGTTGTGCTAGAATCAAAGCACCAGAGAGATTTGTCTGTTAAAACAGTGAAGAATTAATAGTCCACTCAGATGAGTGAAAATAGTTCAGGGTCTTTCAATATATCTGCAGACTGGAGGACAAATTACTATCACCCCATAATTTTATACATATGGAAGTATTTAAAATATTACAAGTTTTAAAAAACAAAATGAAATTACAGAATACAGTCTGAGAAAAATGACAGATAGTGAGAGGTTCTAATCTAAACTCCATAGTAAGAAAGTCATTGCACATTGAAAAATGTTTTTATTTTTATTTTTGTGAATTATTGTTTGGGGTTCTTTCCTGTCTGTGTTTAAGTATTAAACAAGAGCTTGTTTCACTGTTGTCTGTACTAACTAGAACAGAAATTGCTCTTTACCTTCAGAAAGTATAATACAAAAAATATAATAATACTAAGTCAATTGGTTATGACAGAAGTGCAGTCTTGGAAACAAGGGAGCCTCTGCTTTTTAATTTGATAGTATCAATAAGAATATAGTACGTCAATACCTTATTCATGTACTTGATTGTATGAGTTTCACATATAAATGTTCCTGCAAATTTTCAGATGGAAAACTCAGTTCTTCTTTCAGAAAAAAAAGAAAAAAAAGAAAAAAAAACACACAAAAAAACAAACAAAAAAACCAAACCATGGAAATTATACTGTCTTGCATTATTGTGCTCCTAACCACCCAGCACTGTATTTAATTTTACTATATTACCTGCCACACGTTGCTTGGGACAAAGAGTTTTCAGGACATCCCCACATAATGGCTAGCATTATGGTACTGTGAGTTGCAACATATAAATATGAAATTTCAAGAACTGGGAGAAGCTAGGCATGTAACACCCTTAGAATTCTCATTTTCTTAGGTCTTTTGGACAATTCAGATCTAGATGTTAGAGCAATTCAGACAAATATGAGTCATTTTAGTACTCTCTGATTAAACTATTTCACTACCTTAAAATAGAAAATTGTTATTAAAAGACTATAATGAAATGAATTCTAGACTCAATCAGTCCTCCTTAATGATGTCCCTTATTGCTTTACTTATTTCATTGTCATCTTAATTAAAAAAAAAAGAAAAAAGTAAAGAAAATCTTGCTTGACTCCTTGCTTTTTTGAGGAGTACTACATAACTAATAAGAACAGCTTGTTATCTAACTTTTTGATGTATCCATGGTAACAAAAAAAAAATACCCACAAGCATGGAGTTCACTTGAAAGTAGTCCCTGTGATTTTGACACTAAAAGACTCTCCACAATGTTGGAAGGCTACCATTGCATACCATTTATTTTTTGCAGCTTGTGATTCTGTAGTAAGCTTGAAGGGCAATCTATTGCTACAGCCTTAACTAGTATAACTGAGTCTGGTGGTGTTGGATTCTGTATTATTTGAAGCTGAATACTTCAGCTACTGTAAACTGATCTTCCTAGGCAATTTTTTTTTTCTCATATGGAAATGCTTCAGTGACTTTCTTTTCTTCTTGATTTTCAGACTGCTACATATACATGGCACATTTTTTATGTTCTTCCAATATATATTCCCTCTCACACAGGACCAAAAGCATGCAACTTCACAGGTTAGCTACGGTCTTTGAAATTCTTTTATTTTGTCCATTTCCACAAAGGACAAAAAGTACATAAAAGATGGGGTTTTTATTTTGTGAAACAAGAGATGCCTAATTAAGTGAATTATTCCCAAATATTTAATAATTTTCAATATTTTTTTCTCAAACACAAGATATATATTTTTTAATGTGATAATGGTCTTTCTTTGATAAATTAACTTTCTTGACAACTTTGACCTATAACACACAATGACCTCATAAAGGATTATGAGGAATTATTAAGAATTAAGGCTCTGGTAGGTCAATGGCAAACTAATCATGACTATTCATTTTGCATTGCTTTGCCCATAATGTGATTTTCAGTTCACCGATATTTTGTCCCATAAAGCACTTTAAAAGCTCATTGTTCCCATATGTTCATCTGTCAGGTTTTCTTTCAGGTCAAAATTTAATATACTTTAAAAAAAAAAAAAAAAATTAGCAGTGGAAGTGCATTACCACTTCCATCCTTAGTAAAAAAAAACTTACTGATTTGTCCGGGGCAGAGTGAGCAGTCAGGTTGCAAGCTAAGCTGGCTGTTTTCATGCAGTATATCTGCTATGCAGAAGTTGTTGTTAGAGGTGGAAAACAGCATGGCCATTCAGAGAAACACAGACTAGCTCACCTCAGCTCAGCCAGTCACAGACTGCAGTTGCTAAGAGAGTTTGGAGGTAAGCATAGGGTGTGGCTAGGTATATGGAATTGAAGTTAGAATAGCATTATAAGGATGAAACTGAGGCTTGTCCTGTAATTGTAATTGTGGTGCACTGGGGTATCATCAGCTCCAGCCACTGTCCCATTAGTCTCTGACTAGATGAGACAATGGACCAACCTGAGATCAAGTGGTTGACTGAATGCCATAACTGCCTTTGTAACAAAGCATTTGACTAATTCCTGCAAGAGCTCTCCAGGTGGGACTCTCAAATTGTCCCAGAGATTCCCCCATGCAACTCCTGCTGTTCATAGGTCACTTGACAAGCACCATTTGTACACATCTGTGAGCTGCTTAACATCCTAGTTGAGAGATCTGGCCATCTCATTGACTCCCCCAGTCAGATTCTGCTGTAGAATTGACTAAGCTTTACGCCGAAAATTTTAAAGAGTAGAAGCAGTTCCTGCAGAATCAGGAATGATTAGCTAAAACAGCAAGACTATTTATGGGATATTTAGTGGAGGAACGAAAAATGGAGAAAGGAAGGAATCTAGATGATTTGGGAAGAAACAAACATAAGAAAACATCTAGGCATAAGGAGAGAAAAAGGGCAGTCAATATGCTCGTCTGGCCATGCCCTGTGCTTGATTTGTGCAGTCTGTCCTATCTTCTTATTAAACCCTGACTATTTTCCTTGGGTGAAGGACTCTCTGTTTGGTGTGTGTATGGGGGTTTGAGTGCCAACAGCTGAAGTGGGAGCTCAGATCACAAGGGCCCATGTGTCCATGGTGAAGAACATGGAGGAAGTGCAGGTGTTCAAGACAGTGTTGTGATGGCTAGTGAGGATCAAGCTGCACTGGCTGGTGAGTAGATGAAGTGGCCTGGAAACCAGGGGAGTGTATGGGTGGGGGGACTCCTGAGGAGTTGCTTACTGGAGGGACCAGGAGAGTCCCAGCCAGCTGCAGTTATTGAATGAATCCACTGCATGTGTGTGTGTGTGTGTGTCAGTGTTCATATGTTAGTGTGTACAAAGGAGTCTGTACCAGCAGCTGGAATGTGGCTATGCCCTTGGAGGCTCGTATATCCTGCAGCAATGGGGGAGATTGGGACCCAGAGGCAGATACTGGGCAGATTGGGTGTCTAAGCCCAGCTGATGGAGGGATCCGCATTGTGTGTATATACACACACACACACACACACACATATATACACACACATATATAAATATATATATGTTTGTATGTTTATAAATATATATATAATATAACTTTTATATATATAAAAAGGTTTCCCACGAGCAGATGATCATCTTGATCAACCATAGAGAGGAGCAGAATGAGACCATTGCTGCTCTTTGTGTTTGTATGAGTGTGGACTGACCTGTCTGTCTGTCTTGATCTGTGTGGCCACCAACAAGTACATGTATATATACTTTTATGCATATTGTATACATGTTTGTTTCTGTGCCTACTGGGGCGTATGTGCTCAGTCTTGCTACTAGTTGGATCTGGGGGCATGAAGCTGAAGCAACCTCCCCGCCGATGGGCTGCTAGATTCAGCAAGACTCAGCAATGTAGGCCCACGGATTAGATGGGTCATGAGAACGGAGCAGGAGAGCGGTTCAGGAAACTTCACCAGCTCCAGCTGAGGATGCAACAAAGACTCTCATTACCATCCACAGAGCAGCTGACCATCCCATTTGAAAGGTTCGCTTCCCAATATAAGTATTACCCTATGCAAAAGATGCCAAAAAAATTAGTTTTTTTAACAAACTGCTGTTTGTGATTGTGCAATGAGGGTAAGCGATGCTAATGCTGCACCATGGCACGCACTTAATCAGAAAAGATGACTCTCCTCTAACCCTTTTATAATTTTTGCTAAGCAGAAGTAGGTAGAGAGGATGAGGATGAACAATTTTAAGAGAAAGAGAACATACATGCTTTTTTCATTTGGGTTCTGAGTTGCAAAAAAGTCCTTTCTCTTCATTTGGACCATTGCGTGTCATTTATGTATGAATATGTGACTCACAAATTCAAAGTTCCAAATGAAACTTGTTAAATGTTTCTCTGAAAGAGTAATGAATGTTTGGCAATTTTCTAGGTAACTGTTCTTCTGTTGTGTCAGATTACTTGTGGCAAATGCCATTGTCCAGAGTATGTTACTATTCACGCATTTTAAAACAAAATTCACTCTGCTGCTTACAAGAAAATGGTGTCTTTAACCTTTGTACATAGAAAACATTGAATTTTTTAAGAATCATGTACTTCTTTCTTTTGTTTGTGCTAAAAACTCATTTATGAAGCCTAAGGATCCAGGTTATGTTGTCACCTCTATCTTTTTCTACCAAACAATTTATTACCTTTCTCCTTTGCAAAGTCTAAAATAAATGAATTATTATAACAGACTTGGTACTGAAACTTTCACCAGGCTTTGCAGCTGAATTCACTGTATATCTCTTTTGTGAACTTGGTGGCTTTTCATCTACCTCTGTCTCTTTAGGGAACTTAGAGTTTACTTTTTCTTTTTAAAACTTTCTTTATAAAGATCTATGTTTATGAAACACAAATCAGGACCCTTCCCCTCAAAAAAAACCAAACAAACATGGAGATATGTAGTTGTCAGAAGACAAAGAAATAGTTAAATAAAACAAACAAAAAAAGAAAAATATGATAATGTTGTTTGAAATGCAATTTTCTTTTGTATAGATCCTCTTAGAAAGACATAACAATGGCAAGTTCTTGATATATTTTCTGTTTCAAGGGAACTGGAAGATCAAATTTTACTATCATCACACACTTCACTTCCAAAATTAATTGCTTACCACCATAATTGTAACATTTTGTTTGAAGTACTTCAGTCACTAAGTTTCCTTGTTAGTGACAAATTCTGAAGTGAAAACAATGACATGACCTTATGGAAATCATACTATAAATAATTAATATCCATTGTTACAACTTCTCTTGCAGAATAAAATAGAACATAGAGTAGGAACATAAAGGAAAAAACCAAAAGGTAAACTAGGAAACAACATGTATAAAGTAAACACTTCTATCTTGCTTGACTAAGCTTTTATCTGGAGGGTTTAAATCATGTTCCAAAGTAGTCTAACTATGTATTTTGTGTTTCATCTCAACATAAGATCATCCACTGTGTGTCCAAACATAAACCTATTGAAGTTTTTCCTACATTGTATTGAACAGATGCACAGATGCACAAACACCTCTTTTTACAAAAATATGTAAGGGCGGGGGGGAGCCGGAAGAGCGAGGGAGAAAGAAATGATTGATCTGTCATGTTCTTCAGAAATTTCCAACACACAGTATGACATACTCATATTGCTAAAATTTTATTCACAGGAAAATAATCAAGTCATGTTCAGGTTGTCCTAAATATGGTGAAATAAACATCAAAAAGTTTGAAATGTTAATCCATATGTCATCTGAGAGATCTGACTCTTGCTCTCTACAACTACCTGAAAGGAGGTTGTAGTGAGGTGGGGGTCGGTCTCTTCTGCCAAGTAACAAGCAATAGGATGAGAGGCAATGGCCTCAAGCTGCGCCAGGGGAAGTTTAGGTTGGATATTAGGAAAAACTTCTTCACCGAAAGGGCAGTCAGGCACTGGAATGGGCTGCCCAAGGAAGTGGTTGAGTCCCCATCCCTGGAGGTATTTTAAAGAAGAGTGGACGTGGTGCTTGAGGACATGGTTTAGTGGTGGATTTGGCAGTGATAGGTTAATGGTTGGACTCAATGAACTTAAAGGTCTTTTCCAACCTTAACGATTCTATGATTCTATGATTCTATAATACAGGCCATCAGTTAACAAATAAGAAATTATCATGAATACTTATTTTACAGTAAAAATATTCTCCACATAAATGTGATAATGGCAGGTATTTCTTAATGTTTTCTAAAAATCTTTTTATGTAACTATGAATGGAGCTAACATATGAAGGTAACTTTTACTGCCAACAGATCAGATTTAATTAGCTCCAGCTTTTAGGGATTTTTGGGTTTTATCTGTTTATATTTTTAAAATAAAATTATTATAGATGAAAAAGCAAATTCTATTACTTTGAATATCACATAATAAATGTACTGTATTTTGAAAAGGCTGCAGGGTAGAAACGAATTCTGTAGCCTCACATTATAAGAAACTTGCTTGATTTTATTGGATCTTTTTTCTTGCTATGAAAATTACCAAAACTGAAGGTTCAATTTAATTTATACAGTAAATTAAATTCTGACATTTTGTATGAATCATCAACATACCTGTAAGCTATCAGATGAGAGTTGTATGTTCAGAAAGGCTACTGTATCTCCTCCTCCACAGCCAATTGTATTCAAATAACTAGTAAAATTTGTTTAACTTCCTTCTCGTGATCATTAAAGTTGATCTCTTCCCATGTTTAATCTGTAGCATTATGAATACTGCAGTAACTCATTTATTTACTATAATATAAACATTGAATACTGTTTAAATCAATAATCTTGCTATAAGCAGATATGTAAGTGCTTAAATTCTTTCATTTCATGACTTCTCATTGGGCTCTATTGACTTCCATTGCTCATAGTGTGCCAAAGAAAGCACCAGCATGAACCTTTACAAAATTGCCACCTGAAATTTTTTTTTTTTCAAGAAAATCTGAAGCCATTTTTTACCTATTATTTCAACATAAAATTATTGTACAACTCTAGGGCTGTATATTGAAGTGTGGTAGTTGGCACATATAGCCATGCCTTAGAAAATGCTTGGACATCAATGGAAGACAAAATAGAGATTGATGCTGAAATCTTTAGGGAAGTATGCTATAATGCCTGACAGGGGAGAAAAGGTTTAGGTTTGGGGCAGTGTGAGATCACTAACTACAAGGAAGAGTCCCTCAATTCTTTACTTGTCTTGGTCATTCATTTGCTGTGTGACCTTAAGCAATTCTGTTTTCCTCACTGTATTTTGGTGTGTTTAGTTTGTCACATCTTCAGGGCAGAGGTCATTTCCAAAAGCAAGTCACAGTCTTCAGCTCTGTTAATATCAGCGGAGGTCTGCAGCCACTGAAAGGTTTATTATAATCTTTTACTTTAAGAACTTACTATAATAGAAAAATCAGTACTTAACACTTTATTTACTATAAGGAGGTGCTATCACAGAATCCCCTATACCTAATATTATACTTATTATTTACTTGAAAAAAAAAAAAGTGGCAGAGTGTGGAGGAGGCTTTTTGTAGCTTCCATAGCTAGTTAAAAGTGAGGATGCGACTGCTATCATCTAGTTTTCATTCCACAGTAAGTACTTTCAAATAATGATTTCTACAATATGTCTGGATATACAATGAAGTCAGAAATACCTTAAAACCCCAATCCAGAAAAACAATTAATCTCACAAATAGTCCCATTGGGTTCTGAAAAGATTTAGATGTTCAAAGATAAATGTATGATTCAGCGTTGAAGTGAATTAGTGTTTGATGAGTACAGATAAATGGTTTATAGACCAAAAGACATGAATATGGTAGGAAATCTCCAGAAAATATTTCCATTGAACTAAAGCTATCACTTGTTAAAAAACAACATTTTCCTAAGAACTATTTCCTTAAAATCAGTTACGTAGAAGACCTACGCTACACAAAAAACAAAGCAAAGTACTGTTTTCACTTGCATTTCTTCATTTGGCTTTCTGAAAGAGAAAATTAGTATTATGTATGAGTAAGAACTAATTAAATTAAGTAACTGTGACATTTGTGCTAATGATACCAATTAACCAACAGCGAAAGAACATGTTAAGTGAAATACAGAGCTACTGTCTAAAATATCATTAATATGAGACTTCATACTGCTGCTTTTTTTTAGAGCTGTGATGTTTATGCAGAGGTGAGCATTTCAAGGGTGAAATTCAACACAGGACAGGAGTAAACTTCTTGAGAGCTGTTCCTGTTAACAGGATGAGTCTGATCTGAATATGTCCAACTCCTTTAATTTGATGTTGCTGCTGAGGTCTATCTTCGTATAGTTTCTCCATCTACTCTTTCAACAGTAGGAAGTCCTGCCTGAGTACAAGTTTGTACACACACACATACACACACAGAGGCACACACAGTAGAATCTCATACACTGGTTATTGCCAAGTAAACAACAGAAATAAACATTTATAGCAATTTACCATCAAATCACACACATTCCCATCATCAAACATTTAATGGGAATCTGTACCAAAATCACAACATACTGTGGATTATGAATGAACTGCAAACCACTGCCATAGTGTGGACCATCAGTAATTTGCAGACCAATTAGACTATAATAACCCAGTGAGAACTGTCTTGGTTTGTGTTATGGGAAAACAAAACAAAAGCAAACTCTGCAGACATATTTTCTCAAATGACAAAGGGCAAAAAATAAGGTAAGAATAAAATAACTAGAGCTATAAAGAGTTTATAAACAATGCAGGATTAGAACATATTTTTCAGTGTTTACGTTACTTTAATATAAACTTTTTGGTCATTTAGCTTTCAAGTCAGGTAGAAATTGCAGAATATGAACATTTATTCAAAGATTCAGATGTCAGTAGACCTGAGTATGTAGGCACCTGTTTGAGATGACTGGTATAAAACTTCAATCTTGCTATAGAGTAGCTTAATTTCACACATATTTACTGTGATAAATAACAATTAGTTTTCTAGAAGTGTTTGAGATGTGAGGGAAGATAAAACAGATTGTTTGGCAGATTTTTGTTGTAGTTCATTACTTAAGTTGTATTTTTCTTTGCTTTTAATAGCAAAAGTTAGATGTATCTATAGACTTTAAAAGTCCTTTTAGATCATTGAAGTCTATCACCAAAACAAAATATTTACCTTTTCTTTTGTTGTTTGTTTGGTTGGTTTGGTTTTAGATACATATTATCTATCTAAGAAACCATAATGTTCCATTTAGAGTCATAGTAATATATACTATATAGCAAACATGCTAAAAAAAATACAGAAATATTCAGTTAAATGCTTTTTTAAAGAACATCTGAAGACTTTTAAATAAAATGTGATTATTTACATAAATGTGAATATAGAATGTGAATATGTAAAATA
The DNA here is from genome assembly GCF_965183815.1 of Platalea leucorodia. Lineage (NCBI taxonomy): Eukaryota > Metazoa > Chordata > Aves > Pelecaniformes > Threskiornithidae > Platalea > Platalea leucorodia. Next base: position 36,152,033 of record NC_138824.1, on the reverse strand, counting down.
TATAAATAATATAGAAATATAGAAATATAGAAATTTGTGAATATACTGTTTTTCAGTAAAAAGCATGGGGGCTGTACATACACATATTGGTTTGGAAAGTGAAGTATGTCAGTATTTTTGTTTTTTAAAGGCACTAAAAGATAACATTTTAGAGATTAAGAGGTAAAAATTAATATTGTTGGTAAAAGTAAAACCAAAATAACATTGAAATGTTTATTATAAAGTAGCCATCAGTCTTTTCAGTGGGGCTCGGACTGTTTTGATATTGATCAAGCTAGTCTATATTATTCTCATTTGTTCATTATTACTGAATTTCCTCTGACCAAAAACACTGGCTGATTTGTTTGAAAGTTGTAGACAGCTTGTTTCTAAATGGCTATCCTAAATTAGTTTTAACCAGCTAATAAAAATGGCCTTTTATCCTCTTCAGCTTTCAATGAATGCTAGTTGAGAGAGAAAGGGAGAGAGAATTCACCATAATCAGTAAGATTTTTAATTGAGTCATCTAGTGTAGGTATAACTTTTACCATCTGGTAATGATTAGGAAATGGGCTTAATTAAGGTTGTGTACATTGTCGTCATGTCAGTGAAGATGATTGATATTTTCCTACACCATAGCCAAGATTGTAATTAGGACCTAACTGAGATTTTACGTGTAAAATTATGGTAACTTGGCAAACTGTAATGCACAACTCCTTTAGGTGTTAGCTAAGATCAACATTGTCAGTTGCTGCAGTCTGTTGCACTTTGAATTGTAGCAATCTAATCACATTTCTGAGACTGAAATGACTTTGAATAGTGTTGTTCAGAACATTTATTTTATTAAAACACTGGGTTTTTCCTAGTAAAAAAAAGGTGAATATCTAATATATTAGATTTACTTAAGCCCTAGTGAAATGAAGGCTGATATCAAATTTGCATACAAAAATATTACATCTCTTTTAAACAGATACTTCCTTAGTATATATCTATTTCCATTTTTTTATATGTAAATTTGTCACAAAGCTCTAAGATAGTTCTCAATTTAGAGACTTTTTTTTTCTATTTTTCATCATAGTTTTACTTCAATTACACTAAAGGCTGATGATAATATAATTCATAGTTTTAGTGGCAAAATGATCCCCTAAATGAACATAAGAATACATATAACTGAGTAGGAAAAAAACAGATTTATAGCTGGTGACCTTAAAATGGATGTTAACAAACAACTTGTCTATAGTCTTCCACACAAAGGAATATTTATATTTGAAAACATCATGACAATATGAATATGTAATCATTAATGAAAATGTAGTTATATCTTTAATGAGAAAGAAGGAAACAGACATAATTGCACATGTATGTGAATGTCAGTTTGTGGTTCAGATCTTGTAGCATTCTCTATTAAAATTCTCCTTTGGTCTCTGTGGAAATTGGCATAACTTCACTGGGGCCATGTTGAAGTTGGTATTTTGATACAAAGTTAAGGATTCCTGCTATACTTATCTTAGGGAAAAAAAAAAAAAAAAAAAAAAAAAGAGGAAAAAACAGTAACTGTAATACTAACAGAAACATATTCATAATAAAAGTTAACAGAAGATGGGATATTTTTTTCAACTTCTGTTTTAAATAATGTTTAAAACTAAACCTCCTTAAAAATGTTTGCTACCTGCCCAGGAAATAAGAGATTATATCGATTGTCCACTGAATCATTAGAATAAAGAGTCAAAAAAGTGCTTAGTTTCATACTAGACTGTGACCTTGATGCCATCAATGAATGCTGAGGGACAGCTACAGTTCCCAGGAGGAATCATTTTTCTGTTAAACAGATTTCTGAGCAAGTTATGCTGATGCATCCACTGCACAAGTTTGTAAGAAGCTGCGTAGCGGCAGAAAAGGTGAAAGTCTCTCCATGCACCCTCTGGATACCTTGTGTCCATAGAAGACAGTGACATCTCAAAAGATCAGGGTAATTCATCTCATTTATGTCCTTTCAAAGCCTTTAACCCAATCTTTATAGGCTTTGGAGCCATATTTTATTATTAGAAGAAATTATAGAAATCAATGATTGCTACTACAGTGTAAGAATTAAAGAGATGCTTATAATGAGTAACAATAGTCTTACTGTTTAGGGGAGTAACTGTAATACTATTAATGCGTTATTATTAGTAATGTTAATTCTGATAAATATGTTATATTACTTATATTATATTTTTAAAATTTTAATAATAATGACTCCTGGAACAGTGGCTTTTATTATTTTTTATTATTATTTTCATTATTATTTATTTTATTATTATTTTTATTATTCATCTTACATTGGATGTAGCTAGACCGTTGCTTGCATAAAAAGATAATAAAAAAAAGCCACTTTCAATTCTCTTCTCTCTTTCTTTTTTCTGCCTTTTTTTCCCTGGAAGATTGAGCTTTTGGGCTGGATACTCCATTTTCTTTAGATTTCCCATAGGGTCTTATGAATAGACCTAAAGAAGTGTCATCTGACTGGCATCAGCCATAAGAGATTCATATTGATAATGCCTCATGGACCTTTGTGGCCTTCCTCATTTGACAGGGTATATTTCATGCCCCCAGGATGCATAACAGCAAGATTTTCACACATAATTATTTCCACAACGGGTCTTAATTGTCCCAGTACTCAGTATTAGAATGTCTTATTTTTAGATGACTGTGATCCCCAGCAGAGCAGGTAAAGACCAATATTCCCAGTATAGCATGAGAGAAACCTTAAGATACCTATGTCACTTCTACACAAGTAAATAACCACATCTTATTTCCTACACAGTAAATAAAAAATGTTCCATGTGTACTCTCCCTCCTTCTCTTTTGCCAGCTAAACTTACATGGTTATGTTAATGTGATGCAAATACAGGTAGCCTGTAAAAAAAATGACCAAGTGATCTTGTTAGCGAAAAGCGAAGTCTACTTACTGTTGGTGAGGCAACTGTAATACAGACAGGGATTGCTTACACTGCAGTCCAGACCTTCAGTAATGTAAATAAACATGTATATCTACTGAAGACAAAGGAAGCCAAAGAAACGTGTATTCTGGTAGCATTGTAAGTAATACCTAAGTCAGGTAGGGAGTGGACTGCCTGAATGGCATCACTGCCTGAATGGCTATTTCTCATCTCTAGCTCTCAAAGTTTCATTCCCAGATGTCCTTTAAGCACTGATGAATCTAGTAGGAGTTCTTTAAGAAAGTGTTTCACACCATGTGCTGCAATAGAGACAAAGGAATTTATAATCTTAAAATTTACAGGGGCTCTGAAGTGAATATGAGCTTCAAGGATTTAGGTGTCATGAAGATTTGATGACCAGTTTTATGCTCGCTGGAAGAAACATGGTTGCTTAGGGATTCTTCAAGTATAAATTTACATATCCTTAAAGATAAAAGAACAGATTGGTAAATTTTGTGGATCTGAGTAGTGCCTCAACTACTGAAATTTACTAACTGACGTGGCATTTAGGCATACATCTAAACCCTTTTATGCTAACACTTCTGATGCTTGTGTTGTTGTGTGAAGGACAAGAGCTATATCTCCATAAAAGTATCAGGCAGGATCTGTTCTCTGTTGGGATTATTTTTCAAATCTGAGAGCCTTTTCATGCCATTTTGACTCATGCAGAATAGTACTTTACTTTGCAAGCATTTCCATTAAAAACAGCAAGACTACTTGTTTGTTTAAAAATACATTTGATTCTTGGCTTGCAAATTGTCATGAGCTGCTCAGCAAGACACATCACAGGAACATTTATTACCTGACCACTCTTAAAAAGGCCATTTTTGCATATTATACCAAATGGAATCTATGTCAGCTATAAAATCAAAGAAACATTTGGGTTGGAATGTGTCTCTAATAATAACAGTAATTATATTTAGCACTTACTTAGCAATTTTCAGCTGCAAAGCACTTACTACCAGCATTAGCTACTTAATTCTCACAGAACCTCAGCAAGGTAGGCAGCTATTCCACCTCCCTGAAAGGGGATGCATTGTTGGCTGGCAGGTGATTGTTCACTGAATAGAATGGAAAATAAAATAAAATAAAATGAAAATTCAGCTAATTCAGAAGTTTTAAAGAAGAAAAACTTTAATACTAATAGTTTTAGGAATAAGATAAAAAGTGTGACAGAATAGTTCTGTTCCTTAAAACACACAGAAAGCTTAGCTTAATCAATAATGACTCACTGGACTCATAATCCTGTGAAATATTGCCACCATACAAAAAGTTTATTTTCCAACCTACTATCTTGAATGTGAAAGTCAAATGGGAAACTCTGTCTTCAGAAGTTGTTCTGCTGAATCATTGTTTTCCTGAGTACATGGAGCATGAGAAAATTTTTCTCAATCTCTCTTCCTAATTGACAGCCTTACGGGTTCTGCAAGTTCTTCAGTATTTCACTGTTACCCCAAGACAACGTATCTCTGCAGTGTACTATCCAGGATGCACCCCTCTGTTCTTTACACTCTTGGCACTTAGAAGATTGTTGGCTGTTCTCCAGAGTAACACAAAGGAGTTAGAATCTGCCTGGCTGTCTATTAAAGAATTTAATTTTTCCCGTTTTATTGGTTTTCTATAACTGCATTGGCATTGCCTGTCATTTATGTAACCGCAGGAGACCACCTTCTTGAAAAAGTAATTGTATAATCTAAACAGATGTTATTTCCATTAACAGTCCAAATAGACTGGGAGGGGGAGGAAATAAGTCAAATGACCCATGGACTTATCTCTAAGATAATAAAAATAAAAATAAAAATAAAAATAAAAATAAAAATAAAAATTCTTCAAAGGTCAGCTTTAACAACTAATTAGGACAGTTTAACAGTGATGTCTCTTGAAGGAAGTGCAATACATGATAATAAGTTCTTAGGTGGCAGACCTAGATTTACATTTTTATTATGGATGTTTTTTTGCATTGAAAAGCGTTGATTCAATAGCACTGGAACTTTACACCAATCAATTTTTATAACATGTTGTTTCTAGGACTGCATATTTGGAGCATCTTGAAAGGATTACTGTTCAATATTGTAATTATATATTTGAATATAATCTGCCACTATGAAGAGAATATAATTTAAATATCTCTTAGTTCCTTCCACTGCTGCCTTTTCCCGCCAGTGCCATCTGAATCCCAGTTCAGTTTTGTTATCTTCCATGATCTCCTGTTTATTGCCCTGATCTCTGTATGTCTGTATTTCCTCACATTTTTCTATGCATTGCTCTTTACCATGTTCTTCTACTATCTTTACTTATCCTCATCTTATATGTGCTCCTCTGTCTTTTTTTTTCCCACTGTACCCCATCTTGTCTCCCACAAAGTTTCTGTTTCAGTCCCAGTCACCTTTCATTTATTTGCTTCCTCTAGTCTGCCACATGCAGATACCTTTTAACATTTTTAAGATTTAATTCTTCTCCCTCTAGTCTCCTTTTCCTTTTGTTTCTCATATCAGCATGTTTGGATCCTGCTTCCCTGCCGCCCCAAATAGGACTTTCTATCGCACACTACAGAAAATAAAATCTAAGTTCGTTCAGTCTATCTATCCATCTGTCTGCTGATCCATTGAAACTTCCACTGTAGTATTCAAGCCAGGCTAAAGAAGAATTTTCTGAACAAAATCCATCATGTAATTAGACTATATCTCTAAGCTATGTTTACTATGAGTTATTTTTCATGCAACAGATCATGTTTGGCTGTAATCACACAATAATACACAAATAGTCGTTATATCAAATAATAAGTGAATAGAAGTATACATTAATTCTGTTTTCATAAAAATTTGAAAAGTTATTCTTCTTTTCAGAAAGACAAGACTTCTTTAGGATCTATGGATTAATTCAGCATATACAGCATGTTTTTCTGCAACCATTTTGATACAACTAATTTTGAGAAAGTGTATTCTATTCCCAACACGCATAACAGAATTAAATAATGCAAGATAAGAACAGTATATGGAATAAATTGTGCATATACTGGTGTAAAAACAGATGAGGAATACAATTTAAATTAAAGCATTCAGTCACAAAGTCAATAATGGAGATAGTGGGAGGGTGAAGGAATTAAAAGAAGGAAATGAGGACAAGCTTTTCTTTTTAATTAGATTTGGTGTGAGATGGAATGTAGATAAGGTAGAATTATACCCCTTCCCCCCTCCCCCAAATGTTCCAAATATTCGGGATTGTATGAAAGAAGGACAAGGGGGCCAAAATTTAGGACACATCAATTAATTTAGACATAATATTTGAGCAAACAGTTTTAAAGGCCACATCTACTAAATAACAGAGCTGGACAAACTACTCAACATTAATAATTTATCAAACAATATATCTTTTTCTCTGTTTGGGAATCTTAGGAGATTAAAACTTTATTTGCATCAATGTAGCTGCAATAAAACATTGTCTGAAGATATAAAATCTTTCAAAGTACTAAATTCAGTTAAATCTTGTTTTGCAGTTTCTTACAAATCTCTGATTATTTTAGCCTTAAATGAAGAAAGTTTCCATTTTCTCCATAACTGAAAAATAGCATCTCACTACCACCACCACCAGCACTACTCTCCACATTTTTCTCCTCTTCTTTTGAAATTTTCTGGATGAGTAAGCTACAAGCGCTAAACATATTTCCTGTCCGTAAACAGCATTTTGGTATTCTCTCTGATTTTGTTAAACTTCCCTTCATCTATTATATGTTTAAGAACTACTTTTTCTTTACATTTTGTGGCCCTATCCTTCTCTTTGCAAGTATTTTTACTATGGAAAATCATACAATCTTTCTTGTTGTCTTCTGGAGTTTAGAAACAGTCTTGTTTCTCCTTTTATTTCTCTGTACTGCTTTTAACTTTTTATTTGTCTTTTTTTTTACCTTTTTGTCTCCTCCTAAACTATTAGCTCTGCACATAAAAACCAAACCAAACCAAACCAAACCAAACCAAACCAAACCAAACCAAACCAAACCAAACCAAACCAAACCATTTCTCCCCCTGCCCAAATAAGTATGGCAATAATCTCCAAGATTTTTGCCTAGTTTACATGAAAACACCATCTCTGGAGCAGAAAGGCTTTTAATGGTTCAAAAGTTTCCTTGTTCTATTGAAATGTAGCTTTCAAAGGAAGTCATGCTGAAGGAAGTCTTTTAAGTAATTCAGACCAAAACTTTGAAAGATGTCAAACATCACGACAAATTAAAATAGTATTTATGATAGATATATATGTTAGTTGTTTTGGATTGGTGTCGGAGATTCAGTATTTATAGAAACACATCATTTGTTATATAGACTTTCTAATGATTTTTTGCATTAGCAGAAATGAAGGAATATGTATCTAAATTAGTATAAATTAGAATAAATCTAGTACAATTTTCTGAGAAATGTGCTTTAATCTTTTTTTCTTTTTTCCTGTTTTCAATCTGTTGTCCATTTGTGTGACAAGTTATTCTATTTCAAGTCACAAATGTCCCAGAAAATCTTGTAAATATAGTTTGGGGTGTTTTGGTTTAGTTTGTTGGTTTTGTTTTGTTTTGTTTTGTTTTAAGATTTTCAGTTGCTTGAGCATTGTTTGAGCTATGTAGATTGTCTTTGAAGTTACCTTTTGCAACACTGTTAACAGGGCCCTGGTAAAGACTTTTAATCACACATTTAACGATGTAACTTGGTATTAACTTTAAAAAAAAATGTTCCTTTGTGACTTGTATAAATGTACATTTTTACATTACTGGACAAAAGTGAAAAAAGCCCTCAATAAACCCAAATGTATTAGATGCTTTCTATTAATTACATACCTATTAAAAATTGACACTTTCAGTGCTAGGCAGGCAGTTAAATGTATGCTGCTGGCAATCTTTCCTCTTGGACCATATTTCCACTGTTTTTGGATGTGTCTGGAGAAGAGGAGAGGGAAGGGTTACTTCTGGTTGGTCTTCCTTCCTTCCTTCCTTCCTTCCTTCCTTCCTTCCTTCCTTCCTCCCTCCCTCCCTCCCTCCCTTTCTTTCCTGTTTCTTTGCCTTCCTTGTAAATGCTGTAAATTTCAGCACCGGCTTTTCTGATCTCAGGAGCCCAGCTAGACAGTATTAGTCAAATATTCATTTTAACACCAGATTCTAGGTCAAAAAAGATTTTTTCTTCTGGGGAAACTGGTAGCAACAGTTTATTTTTATTTTGAGTCTTTGCCACTTCCTTTGGGAACTGCAATCTACTTCTCAGGATTACCCGGACATTTGCACTCAAATTCCCTGCTATGGGAATTAATGCCTCAGAACATTGTCAATGCCCAGTAGAACGTGCGAATTCCTCTCTGACTGTATGACTTTTTCATCTGTTGTTCTAAAAGTCTTAAGTTTATAAATTCTTGCATGAGACTTGTGCTGTATGCTAAATAAGAGAAGTTGAGGAAGTCATGGAGTTAATATTGTATAGAGCTTTCAGTGTTAAATGTTAGAGGTTCATTTCACCTAACATTTATGTGTTAGACATCTAAGTCTGAGCTGTTCACCTCAGGCTTCATTTATGGTTGTTGAAGATAAATATGCACTTCCAGAGGGTGACTGCTTTGATCTAATTCTGTTGCCTTTCATAGGATGAGATTAATCTCTCTCTGGAGATGCCTACTTCTTTTCATTGACGATAACACAAGCCCAAGATGAGTAGCGCAGCACTAGGCGTTGAATTTTAAAGCACTGATGTTCTGGCAAACCAGTCCTAACTGACATTTCTTTTATGACTGTCTGCACTTTGATATAAAAACTAGTCCTTACAATTCAGGAAGAGCAAGGGATGTTAAATGCTTTTGAAGTCTCACTCTTTTGATTGCTGTAATTTTGCCATTCTTTAAAAATAAATAAATGAAAAAAACAGTATAGAAATGCCAATGAGGAAAAGAACAAGATTACAGCAGTATCTGGGGCTCCCTATTTCTGTGGGATTTCCTCAGTAGGAGAGTATAAGAAAACATATGATATGATTCCTCTGAAGTGATTCTGATGTGCCGAAGATGCACCAACTTTATTGCAAGTCATTGTGCCCCTGATTGAGAATGCATGGTACACGACATGCTTAGAAAATTAGATAGGTCTTCAGTGAATATACAGGAAGAGAAGAGAAAGAGAAGAGAAGAGAAGAGAAGAGAAGAGAAGAGAAGAGAAGAGAAGAGAAGAGAAGAGAAGAGAAGAGAAGAGAAGAGAAGAGAAAAAAGAAAATAATGAAAAGAAAAAAGAAGGAGAGGAGAGGAGAGGAGAGGAGAGGAGAGGAGAGGAGAGGAGAGGAGAGGAGAGGAGAGGAGAGGAGAGGAGAGGAGAGGAGAGGAGAGGAGAGGAGAGGAGAGGAGAGGAGAGGAGAGGAGAGGAGAGGAGAGGAGAGGAGAGGAGAGGAGAGGAGAAGGAAGGGGAGGGGAATCACCAAAAAAACCCAAACAACCTTCCCCTAAGCTCCATATAAACACAATGAATTCTATGTGACCAACAACCAGGTATGTAAAATCAAATTTCCTGCTACAAAGTTTTGCTAAAATTTGTGTATGAAATATGAGCCTGGGAAGGTAAACCAAGCATTTGGCAGACTGTGTAAATAGAGCATTTAGATGAGTTTGTATAAAGAATTTTCCCTCCAGAGAGTTTCACTGATTCATTTCACCTAACTTCAGACTGTTAACTGAAGTTCTCTGCAGAGCAACTGCATCAGTTCATGGACAATGCAGAGAGACTGGAGATAACTACAGCCCATACATTAAGTATCTTAGTTAAGTATCTAGATGTAAATGGCATGCATCTAGGCCAAAAATCCTTGTTGTGTAACTTACTTGTAGAAATAAAGTTTGTATATACGTGCATACATGAAAATGCATACCATTATCAAAAGGACATAAAGATAGGTTAATGAAGCTTGTAAAGCACATAAAACTTGGCTTCCCTTGTATGTAATTTTCTTTGTAAAGAATACCATCTTGCATAATAAAAAATTTCTTCTTCACTGAGACGTCAGTTTTGAATCAATACTGTCTTCAGTTTGCCACTAATTATTACATATGTCATCCAACAGCCAATGAGGTAAACAAGATTTCTAGAAGGTAGGTATTTAATCTTTTGTATGTAGAAAACACCATAGAGATATTCAGGAGCAGAGCAGGGTGGGTTTTTTTCTTCATGACTCAATGAAGTTTTTAAAAAAATAAGGTTTTACTGTTCAATGCAAGTATAATCTTTTACTCAGTAGTGAGCATTTTCCATTTTGTCCTGGCACAAACACACATTAAAAAATTATTTATAAATATATACAAGTATGTATGAATATGTGTATTTTATATATACATATATATATGTATGAATATAGAGAACTTGGGGTCTTTCACCACACACACATGTAAACAAGAGTGTCCATAAAATCAATGAAAGAATTTTAATGTATAATAAAGACACGTTTCACAATTTATTATGGTGTTTCTTGGACTCCTGCACAGCGCATCAGATTGTAGTCTACTAATAAATCGCAAATTAAAATGGGACAATTTTGCAAATATGTTTAGTCCTCAATGTAATGAATGCATACTCATAGTGGGGAGATCAGGAATTCAACATCTGGCTCACTGTATTGTGTAATAGTTGTAGGTACATTATAGTGAATATCGAATATATTGACAAGTTAATTTAGTATGGGAGTTCCCAAGTCTTGTGTATTATGACTGTACTTTTCTTTTGCTGTGAAAATACCTCCTCCATTTAATATTTTATATGGTAATGATTCCATGGGAGTGGGCAACTTCTTTTGAAGAGTTGAGATGTAAAGATGATTTCCATAACTGCTTAGGGCTGTGATTGTTTTTTTTATGATACAGTTGAAATTATGATCATTGGATCAGATACAGAAATAATGTCACGTTTGAAGTAGACTTCCCCCTACCACATATTTTACAACAAAACTTTGTCCTGCCAGCCACATTCTGCTCTTTTCTCGCTCTTCACTCATATTATTCAAAGACTATTGTTGTAGAACAGGAAGTAAATGAATGTTTTATTCTGATCTCTAGTTGCCTGGAGACTAGATCCCAGAAGTACAAGATGTCTCTCCTGTTCAAATTGAAACACTAGATTTTCTGCTCATCTGTCATTTCCAGTTCATGCATTTGTTGTCTAAATGTGATTTTTCTTGTACACCTCCTCTTCTTAAGTTTGTAACCTGTATATGTTATGTTCATTTGAGGGTGATTATTAAAGAACTCAGTTTATCACAGGGGACTCAAAATATTGCCTATAAATTGTAGGTTCAGAGTTTTATTCAAAACTCAGTAGGAGTGTAAACATCACATAAAAGGTTATTCAAATAAAATCAATACACAGGCACACTATAGCTAACAAAATAGAAAATAATACATGAGCTATTAGGTGGAAGGCTTGCAGGCTTTCTATTTTAAAATACAAGCCAACATAGGCTTTCTGGTTTTCCTCTCTACTGAGGTCAGATGTTACATTTTACTACATTGTTAAACAACATGTGTGCTGCGCACCAGTTACACTGATCTTATCAGAGGAGACTTTTTCATTTCAGTCTTGCTGTCCCAGTATTTTCAGTTCTCTGTATGACTTGAGAAAGTTTCCAAAAAGGTAAGATGTTTAAGTCAGATTACTACAAGTACTAATTAGACTATTTATCTTCCAGTGGTTGGGATGAAAGACAATTATGAGTATTGCTACCTGAATAATGCAGAGATGAATTCATATACTCAGTAAACAATGAACTGCAGGGATTTTGAATAAGGAGTGGCAAATAACACACACACACACACACACACACACAAAGACAAAGATTAACACCTCTGGTTAGGACAAGGGGAAGAACAGAACTATTTAAATATTTCCCTCTTAAATCCTTTCTGCGCTTGCAAGCAGAACAGCATCATACCATGACTGGTGATTTTTGAGGTTTGCAGAAGGAGTCGTATAGCAGCTCATGCAGATACTAAAATACAGATGAACGACACTTATCCTGATGCATCTCATCTGCTGTAGTGTTGAATCTATACAATAGCCTGCCTTGAAGAATGAGTCAAAGCAGACCTTTACTTTTAGTGTTTCTATTGGATCTCCTTTTCACATTTTTTCCTTTCTTTCTCTTTTCTAAATGTGCTACGCAAAGTAACTGTATTTGCATCTTTTCTTGCTTTTGAACATTTTTTTCCTTCTGTGTTGTCTTGTATAATTATTTTCATTTCAGTTCCACGTGGAAAAAAAATGCGTGCATCTATGAGGCCTTTGAACAAAAATCCACCAAAGCTAGTTGTTCTTGCTTTGGCAGTCTTTATATAAAAAGCAGAAGACTTTCTCCAGTGCAGATAATTAAACAACGAGTTGAAAACATGCTTTAACGGAGATGAGAAAAATTTAATTCACAGCAAATAATAAATGCAGTAGACATTCAGTTTAAAATTCATAAGAATTCATCTTTTTGTCTGTCTCCAGAAAATGACGGAAAATTGAGACCTGCCTAGATTTTAATGTCCTGAAGTTTGATCTTTAGATCAAAGGTAAATATCATATTTAAATGAAAGTAAACTTAAAAGTTTTCCATTTTAAGAAAAAAAAAATATATTGCTATATCTCTGTTAATCTTTTTAACTCGTATATATACTCATTTATATACCTCTGACCTAAAGAGGATATGTTCTAAGTATGACACTACTGCTTAAAAGTGCCAATGAATAGTCTGAGTGGAAAGATTAGAGATATAAATCTAACTTTTTTTTTTCTTTTGAAATGAATAATGTCAATGTCTGTCAGCATAGCTCAGGCAAAGGTGTCCAACTGAATTTCAGCATGCAATCAAAATACAAAATTAAATAAAACACCAAAAATAATAGAAAATAATCATAGAAGAGACATACAGACAAAAATCAAGATGAGTAGGTCATCTGATAAAGGAAACAAACAAAAAAGACGGGTGAAAAAACATTAACATTTAGAAAAAAATATAATTGGTGAAAAGTGCTGTCCATAGCCACTTTCTGCTGTGTTCTTTGCTCCTATTTTTATGCTTTCCTTCTGAAGTTTGACAGGATCATTACTTAATAATCATGCACTTTTGACGCTATTCAGAGGCACCATGACTTTTGTCTTGTCTATGACTAGATTTTCTTCCTTTGGAAACTAGGGAATAACACAGAAACACGAATGAAACCACATTATAGCTGAGACACACCCTAGTATGTAGTTGAGGTGTAGCTGGGCATTCAGCTGGACCAACAGTACACATACATTTCCCTGTGCTTTCAGTCATCTTCAGGACAGCTCTTAACAAAGAAACCAAATATACCTTTCCAATAGTTTAAAGGTCTGCATTGTATGTTATTCTAACTGCCTCTTTAGCAGCTTGTCCTTGTACAAATAAGTCCACCTTTCACTAAAGCAATCTACATGAACTGGGAGCAGATCGAATCATGAAGCCACCTGTCACATTCATATTTGTCCTACAGAAATATATTTTCATTGTGCATATCTTACAGAGGTATATGCATTAAAAGGGATATTGCACTGGAACTACAGCTGATGTGAATTGGTTATATTGAATCACAAAAGAACAGAGTGCACAAACTAGCTTTCAAGCTGAAACCATGCAACTCTTAATGAAGCCAAAATCTGGTGACAGTCCTTGGTGTTTTGCCTGAGTAACTGAGTCCTAAAGTTATTAAAAAAAAAAAAAAAAACAAAAAACCAAAAAACCCAAAACATATAGAGGCTGTGAAAATCTGTCTATTTATAGGACTAAATCAGAATTGTTCCTAACTGCATAGGCACACTGACAATACATGTAAGCATTTATTGAAAAAGAAGAATCACATGAATCTGGACTTCCGCTTTCACATCTCAGAGAACTTTATCCTGGCCTTTATGAAGTGGCCTTTATCCTGCAAGGTGGAATCATTGTAAAGCTTCCTATATTTTTAGTTTTCATGGGCTGTCAGTGTAGGTAGAGCGAAGAGAGTTATGGTAAGTAAATCATGGTGTCAAAAATGAGTGAATGCATTTTTTTTTCTTGTTGTTAACTCTGACAAATAGCATTCAATAAGGTAGAAATGTTTATTCTATTTATTTATAGATAATAGTGCTGGGAGTTCTATAATGAGTAGGGCATGGGTGATGAGCATAATGTTGGCATTATTGTATAGTCAGAAAATTCTTTTTTGTTTTAATTAATTTTCTTAAGGTGGCAGGATGTTGTCCTCTTACAGGTCTATATAAGGGATTAATGAGTTATGAAACACTTCTTAGACCCTCTGTTCACCTTCAAACACAGCTATATCACTTAGTATAGCTATGAGGGAAGCATGTGGTGTTTACATGTATTATACATGTAAACCTGGTCAAGACTGATATCAAAGACAACACAACAGTTTGCACGATAAACAGTACAGTTTGCAGCAAGGTCTTGGGCATCCACAAGATCTTCAGTGTCCAGTGGCTTATGTATGCTCTCAAAGGTTATGATTGTTTACCTGCTGATGTTTCAAGCAGTGTCTAAATTGTTAGGACACACCATCAGAACTGAATTTCTTAAGTTTCCTGGTCATTGGTAATTTTAAGGCTTCACTTTAGGGAAAAAAAAATCACCATTTTTTTTTTCTGATTGATATGGGGTACTTTAATAACTTTTCTGTTCTTGTTGTGGTTTGTAAACTGCGTTTATTAAAAAGAAAATCAAAATCACACACACACAAAAAAGAGAAGCCCCGCCCCAAATATTGGCTTGGGAATTTTTCGAGGGAGGGACAAGACTTCTAAACTTTAATGCTTTTCTTTAATCTTTTATTATTCTTGTTTGTTTGTTTGTTTGTTTGTTTGTTTTCTTTATGTTAGTTGACAAGATTTCTTTGACATGGAATTCCTTAAATTTACAACTGTCTCTCTTGTCTAGTTAGCCATCTGATATGTACTCTAAAGTATTAAAGACAGAATATTGCCTCCAGAAAATTAACATAGTTCTAATTTCCAAAGAATTTTGAGATCACGGGAGGAAAGATATTCACTAACAATTACTGTGAAAAAATCCATATTTCAGTATTTACATATAAACACTTCTGCCTTTAAGGATAGTCCTAAGGATAACCATAAAAACCTGTGTTATGGTTTAACCACAGCTGGCAACTAAGCACCACACAGCTGCTCGCTCACTCCCCCCCGTGGTGGGATGGAGAAGAGAATCGGAAAAGTAAAAGAAAACTCTTGGGTTGAGATAAGAACAGTTTAATAACTGAAATAAAATAAAGTAAAATAATAGTAGTAGTAGTCGTAGTAGTAGTAATAGTAATGTAATAGTAGTAGTAACAGTTACTAATAATAATAACATACAAAGCAAGTGATGTACGATGCAATTGCTCACAACTCCCCGACTGATGCCCAGACAGTCCCGAAGCAGTGGTCACTTCCCCCCCCGGGCCAGCTCCCCCCAGCTTATATACTGAGCATGACGTCATACGGTATGGAATAGCCCTTTGGCCAGTCTGGGTCAGCTGTTCTGTCTGTGCCCCCTCCCAGCTTCTTGAGCACCTGGCAGAGCATGGGAAGCTGAAAAGTCCTTGACTAGTGTAAGCACTATTCAGCAACGACTGAAACATCAGTGTGTTGTCAACATTATTCTCATCCTAAATCCAAAACACAGCACTATGTCAGCTATTAGGAAGAAAATTAACTCTATCCCAGCTGAAACCAGGACAGTATGAAAACTTTCTTATGTAGGAAAGCTTTCTTATGTTGAAGAATATGATTAAATGTGGCACTTCATACACTGTATTACAAACAGTTGTGGAACAGATGACTTGGAAAAATCGTCATTTAAGCATGGGTTTTTTTCATTTAATAGTACTTTTACCTGGAAAAGTAGCAGAAAAAAAACTCGAAGCAGTGGGAGAATGTCATTCCAACATCTCCAGTATTATATTGGGAGGTTATATTTATTGCTATATAGGAAGTTTATGTTTAAGGTTGACACAAAACTATTAAAATGCCTCAGTTTCTTCTAATAAATATATAACAGCAGAGCCACTGTGGATTTCAATGAATTACATCTTCCTATATCGTGCTTCTAGGTGGGACTGCAACGAAAGAGAAAAAAAAATCCCTCTCCATTATCAGGGTAATTAGTTCCATAAATTCCGTTATGTCTTCAGTGAAGAAATGGGGTAATTACATTCTGAAATTTCATTTTCCTAAGGGGACACATTAATTTATGGGCACATGTAATATTTGTTTCAGCACAATGTTTCCACATTCTGTACATGTATTTCATTATGTAGAAAAGAAATATTTTAAAGCGCACAAGATTCTACATATAGTACAATGTGTATTTTTTTTTTAATTTAGGCAATTTATTTTTAGCAAATCTCTTGGATTCTGACCTTCATTAAGTACACTATAAGGCTTAAAACAGAAAAACAAGTAATTTTACTTTTATTCCTTGAGAGAAGAAAATATTCAATTTCTATAGATATTAAAGTCCATAAAATGTCATTAAAAGCAGTAAGTGTGGTGGCAACTTAATTATTACAAAACACTGTGAGTAGGGTCGGGGCCCATGTTTTATTAAATTTTATTTCATGGGAAATATACTATGGTAATTACTAACACAGCTTTATCTATCTTTCTATTATTCAAATAGTCATATCACTTCTGTTAAAGGTTAATAACATTATTATAATTTAATCCACTAGATTTTATTGAATACTTTGAGCCCTCTGAGGTAGATATTAGTCAATCTGAATGGACTGTTTCCTTATGTCCTCTTGTTACACTCAAAATGTTGTGAAAGGGTGAAAAGGAAGCACATTTTACAAATAAAGCTGGGAATCTGTTGGTGTCATTGAAATCTTAACAGTCTAATTCAAAAATCATTATTAGTCTAGATCTGATTATTACAGAAAAAATGAATAGTACCGTAGTTAAAATTGTTGTTCACATACTCCTTACTTTCTGCTCTTTTTCCTGGTGCCATGCTCATCCTTTCCCTGCTCCTTGGTGGTTTCATAACATTAGTGATGGTAGAGATGCTATGGTGAGTCATCAACACCTGGAGTCCTCTGCTGTGAAGAATGTGGTGCTCATATTGATGGTTTCTTCTTCCTCACTCTAGGGTCCACTTGTTGTCCTTTTTATGTGTTTGTTAACACACTTTTACACTTTTTATGTTTCTTCAATGATTTACAGTTCCATGTTGTATCCACAATTACTATATATGATGCCCTTTATGGATGTCAGATACAAAAAAAAAATGTCTGTTCTCTTTTTACTGCCAAAACCCAGTTCTGCTCCAGGTCTGTGTTTCTGAAACTGTCCATTACTGAGTTGTTTGTAGTTGTGGGGTCTCCAATGCCAGCCTGTGCCCCATGCCTTATGGTCCATTCCTGTATTCCTCTATGCCACATTCCAAGTCTCCACCTCTCAAGGACTCTGTTGTACCAAGCCTCTGTTCCTCTTCTCTACATCATTATGTTAGAGTCATAAGCAACTCATTCTACACAGAATAACTAATAATTGCGGTATATATAAAATGATGTTTTTACCATACAAAGATAACAAAAGTAAAATAAATTAGCCATAGATATCTGGTCTATGAGAGAAATTAGTGTTACAGATAAACCAAGTGAAACAAAGCTGCAGGCAGGTCAAGACAAGTGCAGGCAGAGAAGACTTGACAAGCATCAGCTCTGAGGCCATGCAAACTCAGTACAAAGCTTATGGCCTGTTACTCGCAATGGCAATACGATATTACAAGGCTATACAGTTACACTATAAAGTTAGCAAATAACTCTGCCTGCAGTACTGACTTTCCCTGGGAGGCAAGTAAGGTGGCTTTATGCCTCTCTTCACAATGAACCCAAGCCTGTGCTATGCAGAGTTCCCTGTGCATCTGTGATAAGGCTGATTCATCAGATTAGCTGCACAGTTGAAGCTGGCTGTTATTTTCAAGCTGGTCACCTGAAGCCTAAAAGTCCCATTGCTTTCAGTGGTCTTTGGGGCAATGAGTGCTCAAACTCTGATCACTAGTGGGTTTCCCTTGCAGTACACTTAAACTACTGTTGAAGTTCTGCCCTTACTGAGTAACATGATGCGTTTCAAAAGAGACTACACAGCAACAACAGCAGTTGTAAGACCAAATAGGACAATTCCCTCATTGTTAAGTGCAGACAAGTAAAACAGATGGGCAGTAGACCCAGGGACTTTTTTTAAGAGACACCAGATTATTAGATTTTTCATCATGGAAATGAGTCAGTTATGCACACATTTCTGGCTGTGTTCCTGCTTCCTAGCACTTATTCATATAGCTCTGTTCCCACACTACCTTGCTCAGGGGAAGACACCTCAGCAGTATACCTTCTAAGACAGTTTATTTTATAAGGGTTAAGAGACTTATAAGGGTAGTACCATCTGTTTTTGCAGCACCATGTTTTATTACAATATATTATAATGCAAATGGCTTTAGCACTTTCCTCAGGTTAGTAGGCAAAATTCACAATTTATTGTGGCAGGAAAACATTGACCTTCTCTCATGAATTGGCTCTTATAGTCACTGTTGGTTAGCACTAAATTGCTAACCATCTTGAATAGGTACAAATGATTCCAGGAACCAGCTCACTGAGAGCTAACGTGGGTATAGATCTAGAGCACACTGATGCACTGCGTGGTTATAGCCTACAGGTTTCTGTGTGTATCAGCACTGCAAAACCACTGTATAACCAACACGCTACTATGGGCTTATAAGGCCAATGATTTTGAAGCAAACATTCATGCACTTGTATATCCTGTCTCTTCTCCAGGACAGAACTAACAGGATGGGTCACATTTTTCTGTTTCACTTTGAAGCAGCTTGAGAATATATCTAATGTTATGCATACTCGTAACTGTTCTGCTAAGCTTTTTGCTGTTAAGCTACACATAGAAGAACGAGTGTCAAGGTCAGTCACTTCCAAATTATTGTCATATAGAAGTGGTTAATTGCTATTAAACTTCTCCACAAAGACCTAAGAAGTTGATGCAGAGTTTGAATGTTTAATATTTTTGTCAAGTGTGATTGTTAGATCAATATAACAGTTGCACTGAGTCACCAAATGGTGAAAGGAAGCACTCTAGACTCCTGTTGTGTAAGACATCATTATAAAAAAGGTAAGTAGCACTTCCTCTGTTGGCTGTATGTAAAAAATTAGATCACCATTTTGTTGAAAGAGGTCTGATTCTGTGAATATATGATGTTCTTATAACAGCATATTTGTCTGGACCTGTCAGGGAGCCAAAACACCACCCTGCTTAGTTTCTGTATCCTGCATAGGCCCTGCCAGGAGCAGAGACCCATACTGAACAGTACGTCACCTCCAAAGGCTCGTGACTTCTGATTGAGTGCAGTGGTATCCATTCCAAAAGGGAGTGAAGACCACTACTGAAACTTACACACCCTGAGCCTCAGCCTTTGAGAATTTGCAGCTCACACAGGTGCTTAGATATTTGTTTGTTTGTTTGTTTTCAGACCTACATCTTTATTTGGGTCTAGCCTTTAAGGACTTTTAACTTTTTTTTTGTTTGTTTAAAGCAACTTTTAAGCAACTCTTCTTTTTTTTTTTTTCCTTTTTTTTGAGTGAAAGACATGAGAGGTACTTTGAGAATCAAAGTACAGTAAATCATGAGCACATTTCTTCAGTAATTTGTTCCCCACCATGCAATGGGTTAAACCACACTCCAGACTAAACCTTCATGAGAATTTGTCACACAATGAGACATTTCTAGACACAAATGAACCTGAATTTTATTTTCTACAATTTGTGACTATTTATGAATAATTGAGCAATGACTAGTATATTCATGAACTATCCACAAACACTGGAAGTCTGAAGAAATAATACCAGAATGGAATTATCCATGACTATTATTACATGGATTCTCATTCCTAGTTAGAATATATTTTTGTTCTTGTTCTTAGAGGTCATCCTCTTCTTTTGGAGTTTCAGCTATCAGTCAGTAATCAGAAAGATAATCACATGATCACAAAAATCATTTTCCTGCTCAAATTCCAAAAATAATATCTGACACACTATTAACTCTGTGATGAGAAAATAGCTTGCCTTTCACATTCTGTGCACGTGAAACTTAGGATGCATCCACAAAAAAAATTAGAAATTGTTTGTAAATGAGTTCCATAACCGTAATCTCCAAGTTTTGCAGAATCTTGCTTTTGACCCTTATTTACTCAAACTTGTTCTAATCAGCAGAAATAGCTCTGCTTATCTCTTGTTTCTGCCATAGAATTGTTCTTAAAGAAATAATGCAAATGCTAACTGCAACAGTGTGACTCAGAAGCGTGGGAGGCATCATCTCAGGAAATGGTCCATAGCTGTGAATCTTACTCCCATAATGGAATAACTTGAGACATTACTGTCATCAGGCTTAACTCCAGAATTCTTCATTATTGCTTTCGAGCATGCTGTTATATGTAGTTTTATTTTTTATTTGTTTGCTTATTTTGTGGTGAAGGCAAAGCTACAGTGGCAAAAGAGAGAAAACCAGGTCTACATCTGGATTACGGAATCCATAGATTCTTCTTAGTGTTCAAACTAAGAAGACTGATTGCTTGATTCTTTAAGATGTTCAAGTTAAATATCATGTTAGTATTTCCCACCCAGACACCATCTCACGGCAAATGCTTTATAATACATACATCTTTTCCCACCTTTCCTTCTCTTCTTAGCTGCTCTTCATTTCTCCTTTAACAAATAGAAGACGTTGAATATTTTTATAGTTAATCCAAATGATGTCTCTGTTAAAAGATTAAAAATAGATTCTACAGTAAAATTCCTTTGTATTTTATAATAATTTTAGATTGAAATATAAAGAATGTTAGAAGCTGAAACTTCTTCCAGAAAAGTACTGATTAGATGCGGTAGTCAAAACAATCTGCAGAATTCTTATTGACTAGCAGGAATAACTTTCCTGAACTTCTGCAAGCATTGTTTGGGAACTCTGTGTACGATGGGACTGAATTTATCATGAATAATGATAAGCCTAAGCCTAGTTCACTCATTTCATCCATTGTCTCGAAGAACTGTTGGAATCACTGATATCCCAACTTGTGTTAGGAATTAGAATATGAGTGGGGTAATTGCCACTGTCTGTATCTTTACTATTATTAAACACAATAAGCACTGCAAAGATAGAAAACAAGAATATGAATATAGTTTTGGGTCTGGGATTTTTTTAGAGGGTTATTCTTGCCTCCCAGGTTCATTTTCAGAAGAAACAATATATAATAACTGTACAGAAGGCAATCTATACCTTCAATTCAATAGCTTGTTATGTATGCTCTACCAGATTGGTCAAAATTACTTCATATGTGCTATAAACAAATTGCTCAATTATATTTTGGAGAACATTGACACTCAAGCACAGTATTAATATCAACTCAGGCATTAATTAAAGCCTACAAAGGTCAAATAAAAAATTCTGAAGTGTTTGACAAGTTTACTATACAGTTAAAGGTGAACAGAATTGTTTATTAATAAAAGAGGAGTCGAATGACTTAGAAACTGCTGACAGTGTATATAACAACACAGTTCCTCAAAAAAAAAAAGTATTTAAATTACATTTTGTTTTTCTGTTACTTCCAAATACTTCAGAACAGCTGCCTATGCCCTGGATATCCACACAGAAATCATAGCCTAATTTATTCTGATTTTCTGAAGTGTAGGCTGTGCACCAAATTCTATTGTTTTTTTGTATTCTTAAAGTGATTATTAGGTAAACCCAGTGTATTTTAACTGTTCAGGGCTAGACACTCCAGACTGCTCAGGCACCTTTGGGACAAGGATCAGGGGTTTCCTGTGATAGTGTTGCACTGAACTCGAAGACCATATGTATACTACTAAATAAAACTGTGTCAGGGAGCGCTCCTGAACACAGGAACTTTGTTGTTTACACTATTAAATTGCTAGAACAGTCTCTTCTATGGTTTAGGATGTGCTGACTAGTACTCAGAAAATTGCCAGTCACTGTTTGGGAGTTGGCACAACCTGGACACTATACCCAATAGACATTCTTGGAGGAGTCCTGGGGAAGTTTTTTGTACAGAGATGGCTGTTCCATGCCAATTGGCCTCAGTCTCTAAGAGCTGTCCTTTGCACATTTATCATGTTCTTCAGCTTTCCTCATAAACTGCTGTCAAGGTTTCCAAACTGAAAACCCATTTGTTTTCATGCCAGCTGAGGAATTGAGGACTTCTGGACAGTTGCCTTCAGAGTCAGGTGTCTTAAAGCTGTGGGGCTGAGTTATTCCAGACTGAAGTAAAAGCATCTTTGGGAAAGGAAGGGAAGGGGAAGGGACAAGTTCTCCCAGAAAAGCTTAGTCGGGGTTTTAAGGAGGAATCCTTTTGTAATGATCATTCACACCACAAGAAGGAAATTTGGGAAGGAATGTCAAGTTTTATTTGAGCAGGAGTAAATATGTAAAACAGCTAAGCTTCAAATGGACATCTAAGCACATAAATCAGAACTTGACCAAAGATCAACAGAAGGTTCAAAATCTGCAGCAAGCCAAACTGAAACTATGAGTTTCACTACAGGAAGGCTTTTATTGAGGAAGGGTTGAAATGACACTTCAGTCAAACTCTGTTCATCTTGTTCTCCCTAACAAATAGTTCAATAAGCTTAAATAATTTCAGTAGAATAAATTTCTGAGCAGAACCTGTTACATTTATGAGATTCACTTGTATCACATTTTAATATTAAAATATCCCACAGCCAATTAATAAAATATATTAAGAGAAACTACCTAAAAGAAGTTTCTAATATCTTCATGAAACAAAAAAACCAATGTGATATTTCATTTCTATCCAAAAAATTAAATACCTTTTTCAATCTAATTAGGCTGTTGATTGTCATTATATCTAAGAACACAACACCATTGTCCTCATCACTATTATTAGTTCAATACCCGTAGACCAGGTTCAGGCAATGACTTAGATGGTATGACTGACTTCTTCCTGTGTGTGGATAGTTAACATCTTGGAATAAGAACAGAAGCATACAGAAAAGGAAGAAACCTAAAATCAGTTTTTTCAGGTTGTAGATGATTAGAAAAAGACCTTGGAAACAACTGAGGAAAAATAATTTGGTTTGGTTTGGTTTTAAAGTTTTTTATTGAAGTGACTTTACTCGAGATTGCTAAAAAGCACTTCCATTTATGCAAATCCAAAAGCACTTTCAATCATTCTTTCAAAATAAGTGAAGATATTATTTTTGAGAACATATCCAGAAGAGGAGAATCAGTGGCTGTTCTTCATGCTGACAAATTTTATTATAAATGTTGTGTTTTTACACAGCTGTCAGAAATTTTGCCCGGAAAATAAAAGACCTGTTTCCAAAACCTGTCATGGTTTTTCCAAGGGCATTTCAGCCTATATAATTTTTCTGTCTATAGTGTGTCCTAACCACCCAGGTCTTGGTTCTTCCTTTAAAGTGAAATTAAAATTATTAAGAAGACATGTAATGCACAGGATATTGTGTTGCTCTAGTGTTTTGTTTCCTCTTGTCCCCCATACCTTCTTCAGCAACAATGAAGGTAAGAAAAGTTAGTTCTGTTTCTTTTTGTGAGAACACAGATGAATGGCAATTCAAAATCACTGCACAGTTTATGACCATCTTATTAGGACTGAATTAGGTGACCAGTTCATATAGCCACAGAGTATGGCTTCCTTTCATCTCAACCCTTCTAATGGTCCATACATCATGTTAAACTCATGTAATTTCTGAACAAATAATTGAGGTAAAAGGAAAGAACAAATACAGCAGAGTATCTATACTAATTATTAGGAAGGCCTTCTACCCACAGACTGTTTACATTTTACTCTAAGGACTAATTTCTGATAACTCCTAACATCTTTTCTTTCAATTGTCTTTGGTAAAGGAAGTGACAACCACACTTGCTATTGAGCCAATCCAGTCAATGTTAAAAATTAGTATGCCTGACTGGACTGAGATCTTTAGAAGACCCTGGCCTAGAAAAGAAAAATGACTGAAATACTGAAGAGTTAAGCAAGACTTGAGGAAATTATGAAAATGTGTTGAGAGTCAAATTTCAGTTTGCTTGTGAGATTTTAAACTAAAAAATCCCAAAAGTCTCTTAGGGTCAGAAGTGCTTGCAGAGGTAGCTGACAGTGGAGCAGATGCTAGAGCAAGATTTTCATTTTAGACATAGGAACCAAAGTTCTGCATAACTCTCTGTTTGCAATGTCCAAGTCATTTTTCTAGACTAAACTAATACCTAAGAATACATAGACCCTGTGTATTCTTTGACAAGCTCCAAAAGGCTCAATGAAAAGGAAAGTTAAAGAAAAAAAAATCACAGAAGAATGCACATTTAACTTTAAAGTTGCTATATTTAAAGATTAAACAGAGCAAGGACACATGATCCCATTTCCCCTTCAAATTAGAAGTCATAAATGACTTTTATTATACATGTCATGACAGAGATAAAGTAAAAGATCAGCGCAGTGGAGAAGTTTGTGAGTTATAGTGTTTAAGAAAAGAGTTAAGGAGGGGGAGAAATAAGAAAGTTCTGGAAGCTGAGAAATGATGCTATGTGATATGTTTAAAACATGTTTATTTAGAGAGAGATAACAATGTGCTTATTATATGCACCCTTTCTTTAATTTATGGTCTCAAAATGCATTGCTTCAGTGCAGGAGAGCCTCCATAGATGACTTGCGTACCTGCTATTTTGATGCATTTTTAGAGAAGATTTGTTGTGATGTTTGACCAAGGACACATCTAGGAAAGCAATTAACCAAAGAAATTGAATTGTTTCTGAATCTCAAGATTTTTTATTAAAATAAATCATGCAATTTTTGAGAAATATTCAGGCATTGTTATTAGGGGTAAAGCCAGCTAATAGTTTAGTAGGTGCTACTACTCTAACCATACATGTGTGCATGTTTTTATGCTTTTCATCTTAATTATGAGGCCATGTATATTTATTGTGCTCACTTTTCTAATAAAATGTATATTTCATTAGGATGCTTTCAAGAAAAATCAGAAATAACATGATGCAGTCATAACAAAGGTAATTTTCTTGGCATGGACCTGTGGTGTGCAATTTTGCATGACATTGCAACTGAAGTCAGTACAGGAAAACTGTTGTTTCATTGCCATGAGAAACAATGACAACCAAAATATCGATGAGCTGGATGAGGGGATTGAGTGCACCCTCAGTAAGTTTGCAGATAACACCAAGTTGGGTGGAAGTGTTGATCTGCTGGAGGATAGGAAGGCCCTGCAGAGGGACCTGGACAGGCTGGATCATTGGGCTGGGGCCAACTGCATGAGATTCAACAAGGCTAAGTGCCACGTCCTGCACTTGGGTCACCACAACCCCATGCAATGCTACAGGCTCGGGGATGAATGGCTGGAGAGCTGTCTGGCGGAAAAGGACCTGGGGGTGTTGGTCAACAGCCAACTGAACATGAGCCAGCAGTGTGCTCAGGTGGCCAAGAAGCCCAATGGCATCCTGGCTTGTATCAGGAATAGTGTGGCCAGCAGGACCAGGGAGGTGATAGTGCCCCTATACTCGGCATTGGTGAGGCCGCACCTCGAGTACTGTGTTCACTTTTGGGCCCCTCACTACAAGAAGGACAACGAGGTGCTAAAACGCATCCAAAGAAGGGCAACAAAGTTGGTGAAGGGTCTAGAGAACAAGTCTTACAAGAAGTGTCTGAGGGAACTGGGGTTGTTTAGCCTGGAGAAGAGGAGTCTGAGGGGAGACCTTCTTGCTCTCTACAACTACCTGAAAGGAGGTTGTAGTGAGGTGGGGGTCGGTCTCTTCTCCCAAGGAACAATCGATAGGACAAGAGGCAATGGCCTCAAGCTGTGCCAGGGGAAGTTTAGGTTGGATATTAGGAAAAACTTCTTCACTGAAAGGGTAGTCAGGCACTGGAACAGGCTGCCCAGGGAAGTGGTTGAGTCTCCATCCCTGGAGGTATTTAAAAGACAGATAGACGTGGTGCTTGAGGACATGGTATAGTGATGGACTTGGCAGTGATAGGTTAATGGTAGGACTCGATGATCTTAAAGGTCTTTTCCAACCTTAACGATTCTATGATTCTATGACCCCTTCAAAACTGGGACATAGCCGACACATTCATTTCTTCCTCCCTCCTTTGAGCTTAAAGTCATATGTACATATACGGATGGAGTTTTTTGGGTTTTTTTCTATATAATTGTATTGTTTATTAATTCAGATTTCAGCAGTTCATAAGATTTTACTACAAAAGTGTTCTTTCTCTACATTCAAAAGTGAAAAAAAAAATCCCACGCAAAAAAACAAGTCCTCCAAAACAATGCAGTTACAATCAATATTCAACCTGTATGATCAAGGTTTTATATAAAATGTAAATAAAGCAATTTCCCTATTTATTTGCCATAGAACACTGATTTTTATTCTTTTCCATACAAACTCATCAATTTTAAATTGGATAGATTAGAATACAATAAATTAGGGTAGTTTCTTCTTAAGGAAAAAGAGCAATGTACAATCTGAAGCTCTGTTTAGAACGTAGAGAACTCTATTTGAAAGTATACAGACAATGGAAGAAACAGTGGACATTTCTAGACTTGTAGCAAATATATAATTTAAAGGTGCACCTGCTTTATTGAGAAGAAAATTGAATATTTTTAAGAAATGTAACTATTTTACTGATTTCATAAAATTCTCTTTTAAATTACATCTTGAAAACATGCACATTAGCTATCTGTCTCCATTCCTGTTGATTGTGACTAGCCATTCAGCTGCATGTTCCATAACTCGTCAGGGTTTGCAAACTGTGCCTAAAGACACGTTACTGACAACCGCGTGAGTTGCTAGTGCTGCATGTTGAAAAAGTTTCCACTGAGAAGTGTGGAGAAGACGTCCTTTTGCAGCAAGGTGGTCATGGGTGGAATTTATCTGCCCTAAGTGAAGCCTTCAGCAAATTAGGTGTCTGAGCTGGTCACCTACATGAGAGTGGTAATATAATCCTGAGACATTATGTCTAGTCATCCTAAAGAGGCATTTAAGACAGGATGACTCCTTCTGAAGATGGCTATTCCTCAGCACTGATAGTGTCGTAACCACTTCAGAGGGCAAGCAGGGAAAGCAAGGGACCCGTTCAGAACAAGACATTTAGCTTTTGGACAGCAGCAGGCAAGGGCCTCTGTGTGTATGCATGTGTCTGGGGGGGGTGTGTGTGTGTGTGTTATGACTGTGTCTGTGTGGTGTATGCAGTCTGTTTCTTCTCCGAAGTGCTACCACTTCTTTCAGAATGAAGCAATGGGGCCAAATTTAAGTTTCTGGTGTTGAAACTACTGTGCAGAAAGTTGAAGTGGGAGCATAGCTATCAAATGTTTTACAAGAGCTACTGTGCACTGGATGGAAACAAGTTTCAGTAACTAATGACCCCAAAATGTCAACAGTATCAGTCCAGAAAGTAATTAGGATCTGCTGCTGGGGGTGACGCACATTTTCCATGGCTCCAGAAGCATCCAAATTCTGTAACTTTCTGACTCCTGACTCAGGGAATTACAGTTAATTGAGAGGCTGATGCTGTTAATGTTGACTCAAGGAAAATGGCACAGTAGAAGAAATTGTTTTTTTTTCAAGTACTGGGTCAGCAGTTTGGAAGCCAGTCTTGTCATTCATTGAAGTACTGGCTATAGGAAGAGGTGCATTATGACTTTTGATACTCCTAAGACACTCAGTCCCATGATGACAATTTTTGATTTTATGACCTAGCTATGACAAGTCACATATTGCCTGTTGACAATTTCCAGAGCTGTACAGTTATGGTAAAGTAGGTGCAACAGCTGGAATGACCTTCTTGATATGCATAAAATTTTAATCCACCTGAAGCAATTAAGAACAGTTTCGCCTTTACGTCATCTTGGGCTGGCTAACATAGCTGCTCAGAGTCAGTGATATATGTTACAAACAGGTATGGCAGGGGAAAAAAACCAGTAAACATTGCCAGGTCATACACCTTAACACTGTGCTTCCTTTAATAGTTATACAGAGCTCACACACCGGAGGACAGAAATGGAAGCTTGAGAAGGCTAAATATAAATATGTTAAAGCATAAATAATTTATGCTACCAAGGCAAGAACATAATTAAGGTGACATTACCTTTCTTCAGCCAGGAGGCATCTTCGTGAAAAGGTAAACAGAAAGTCAGGTGAATTTATCCATGGACAAAACTAACATGATCACTCATAAATATTTACAGAAGGGTTCCCAAGATTGCATATTCTGCTGTTATGCTGATAGGCATATGAGGAAATTGCTAACAATGTTGCAATAAAAGGATTTCATGTGGTTTACAGATCAGAGATTTACTTGTCAATGGATATGAAGATCATTTTACATTTTGCTTTGATTATTTCTAAAAAAGTGACTTGCTTATATTTTATGTTCATTGAGGTCTCTGTTATTAATTAAAAATAATACATTTGAAATTTCTATTAAATCTAATTTTTATTGCCGTGAAGAACCTACCTTGCACTGAACTTTGAAAAATAGTTTAGTAAGTGGAAATAAGTGAACTTTTATAATGCTCTCTAAGCAATTTTGCTATTAAAAATAAATAGTTTTTCTTATAATTAATACTAATGGTGTAATGTTGCATAAAATTCTGAAGAAGGTGAACCTCAATAACTATAAGCACTAACAGAAGTCAGTGGGGTTGTTCCTGGTTACGTGGTTCTGCTCATGAAGCTCTTAGCAATGGATTGGGGGTCAAACTGGGAGAGAAAATAAAAGGATTGACTACACAAATTTTTCTCCATACAAGGAAATGTTAGATGAAAAAGTATTGTAGTAAGACACTATTTTTTCTAAGAAAGAAATTCCTCCTTCTTGGTGGGAATAAATTATCTGTGATGAGAATGGTGAGACACTTCAGAGCCCAGAAACAGACCCAACACTCCAGTGTCTCACCAGTGCTGAGCAGAGGGGAAGAATCACCTCTCTCGACCTACTGACAACTCTCTTCCTAATGCAGCCCATTATCCTTCTTTGCTGCAAAGGTGTATTGATGGCTCACGGTCAGCTTGTTGTCCACCAGGGCCCTAGGGTCCATCTCTGCTCAGTTGCTTTCCAGACACTCAGCCCCCAGCCTGTACTGGTGCATGGGGAATTTTCCCCCCAGGCACAGGACTTTGTATTTCCCCTTTTGGAACTTGAAGGGATTCCTCTCAGCCTAATTTTCCAGCCTGTGCAGGTCCCTCTGAATGGCAGCACAACCAACTGGTGTACCAGATTACATCAGCCAGCATCCTCTGTATTCATGGGTGCACCTCATCAGATGCTATGGATTTACATACGTCCAATTTGTATAAATGTTCCCTAATCTGAGCCTCCTCCACCAAAGGAAAGTCTTCACTGCTCCAGACTTTCCCACTGGTCACAGAGGCCTGGGATTCCTGAAGCCCATCTTCTCAGTAAAGACCAAGGCAAAGGCAGCATTGAGTACCTGTCTTTTCTGTTTTCTTTGTCACCAAGTCCCCTGCCCCATTCAGCAGCAGACCCACATTTTCCCTATCTTCCTTTTGCTGATGACAAACTTGTAGAAAACCTTTCTTGTTTCCCTTCATATCTCTCACAAGTTTCGACTCTAGATGGGTTTTGGCTTTCCTAACCTTACCCCTGCATTCATTCACAGTGTCTCTAAATTCATCCTGGGCTATGTAAGTGTCGTGGTTTAACCCCAGCTGGCAACTAAGCACCACACAGCTGCTTGTTCACTCCCCCCACCCCAGTGGGATGGGGGAGAGAATTGGAAGGGTGAAAGTCAGAAAACTCATGTGTTGAAATAAGAACAGTTTAATAATTGAAGTAAAATGAAATAGAGGAGGAGGAGGAGGAGGAGGAGGAGTAGCAGCAGCAGTAGTAGTAGTAATAATAATAATAATATAATACAATAATAATATACAAAGCAAGTGATACACGACATAATTGCTCACCACCCACCGACCGATGCTCAGCCCGTTCCCGAGCAGCGATTGCTCCCCCCAGGCCAACTCGCCCCAGTTTATATACTGAGCATGACGTCATACAGTATGGAACAGCCCTTTGGCCAGTCTGGGTCAGCTGTCCTGGCTGTGCCCCCTCCCAGCTTCTTGTGCACCAGGCAGAGCATAGGAAGCTGAAAAATCCTTGACTGGTGTAAGCACTTCTTAGCAACAACTAAAACATCAGTGTGTTATCAACATTATTCTCATCCTAAATCCAAAACACAGCACTATAACAGCTACTAAGAAGAAAATTAACTCTATCCCAGCTGAAACCAGGACAGTAAGCCTCCTTCCACCTCTTGTAGGCTTCTTCCTTATGTGTGAGTTTATTCTGGAGCTCCTTATTCATTCATGCAGGCCTCCATCTGCCTTTACTTGATCTCCTACTGATCAGAACTGCCTGTTCTTCAGCTTGCAGAAGGGAATTCTTTGAAAATCAACCAGGTCTCCTGGACCCCTCTTCTCTCCAGGACTGTATTCCATGGGACTCTTCCAAACAGATCTCTGAATAGGTCAAAGTCTGCTATCCTGAAGTCCAGGGTTGTAATCCTGATTTTTACCTGGTTTCCTTCTCTCAGGATCCTGAACTCCATGATCTCGTGATCACTACAGCCAAGGCTGACCTTGACCTTCACGCTCCTGACCAGTTCCTCCTTATTTGTAAGTATCAGGTCCAGCAAAGCATCTCCCCTTTTTGCTTCTTCAATTGCTTCTGTCAGGAAGTTGTCATCAATGCACTCCCAGCAACCTCCTTGATTGCTTCTGCACTGCAGTGCTTCCCTTCCAGCAGATGTCAGGATGATTAGAGTCTACCATGAGGACCAGATTCTGCAAATATGACACTTCTCCATTAGTTGGAAGAAGGCCTTATCTACTCTTTCTTGATCAGGTGGTCTGTAGGAGACACCCATAATGATGACACTCACATTGGTCTGGCCTCTAATCCCAATCCATAACCTCCCAGCTTGTTCATCACCTGTTCCTAGGCAGAGCTTCGTGGACTCACACTGCTTTCTCACAAAAGGGCTGCTGCCTCTCCTCACTGTCCTGCCCTGTCCTTCCTAAAGACACTATGGCATCACGCATTTATATTAACTACCCCACCACATCTCCATGATCCCACTGAGAACAGAGCCTTTCAACTGCATGCAGACCTCTAATTCCTTCTTTTTGTTCCCCATGCTGTGTACATGCACTTTAGAGGGGCAATCAGTCATATGAACTTCCCAGAAAAGATACAAGAGCTTCCCCTATAAGGTTGTCGTGTAGGCACTTCCTTGTTTACATGTATACTCTTGGGAAGGACCACTTTCAGCCCTGCATTTTTGATTATGAGATCTCCCTTTGATTGTCATCTCATTCCACTGTTTCTTCACTTGATCTAAGTCACCTTTTTTCTTTTTTTTGCTTTTATTGAAATAGAGGGATTTTTTCCAACTTATTTTGATCATGTCGTTACAACCACAGACTTGATGATATAAAAAAATGTAAAATCATAGCATCATAGAATCGTTAAGGTTGGAAAAAGACCCTTAAGATCATCGAGTCCAACCGTTAACCTATTACTGCCAAGTCCACCACTAAACCATGTCCTCGAGCACCACATCTACCCTTCTTTTAAATACCTCCAGGGACGGGGACTCAACCACTTCCTTGGGCAGCCTGTTCCAAGGCCTGACTACCCTCTCGGTGAAGAAGTTTTTCCTAATATCCAACCTAAACTTCCCCTGGCGCAGCTTGAGGCCATTGCCTCTCGTCCTATCACTCGTTACTAGGGAGAAGAGACCGACCCCCACCTCACTACAGTCTCCTTTCAGGTAGTTGTAGAGAGCAATAAGGTCTCCTCTCAGCCTCTTCTTCTCCAGGCTAAAAAACCCCAGCTCCCTCAGCCGCTCCTCATAAGACTTGTTCTCTAGACCCTTCACCAACTTTGTTGCCCTTCTTTGGATGCGTTTTAGCACCTCGTTGTCCTTCTTGTAGTGAGGGGCCCAAAACTGAACACAGTACTCAAGGTGCGGCCTCATCAGTGCCGAGTATAGGGGCACTATCACCTCCCTGGTCCTGCTGGCCACACTATGCCTGATA
This sequence comes from Platalea leucorodia, assembly GCF_965183815.1. Lineage (NCBI taxonomy): Eukaryota > Metazoa > Chordata > Aves > Pelecaniformes > Threskiornithidae > Platalea > Platalea leucorodia. Next base: position 36,119,903 of record NC_138824.1, on the reverse strand, counting down.
CAAAATCTCACATTTCTGACAAAAGTTTACTCCAGGTTACTCTAACTCGTCAGTTTACAGACAGTGTAGTAAAGAAATCAATATTTCAATCACCATGGTTCAATCCACAGCATTTAGTTCAAAATCTTATCTTGTCTTTTACTTGAATAAAGTAATCTAGTCCAAAAAACAAAACAAAACTGAAAAAACTCATGGTCTATTCACTTTTGGTCCATTGCTCTGCATATCATCAGAATTATAAAGACATCTATTTTTCTTTCTTGGATGTTGGATGGCTGTTAATTCTGTCAGAACTGGAGAAATACAAAGTACTAGCATAATTTTCAAGGGATTATATCTCTGCTGAATATGAGCAACTTCTATTATCCACAGATAGTTTATGATAGTGAATATTTCACTAACCACAGGACTCTGGAAGTAGTTAACCGTACCCAGGGATCTGAATAATTCAAAATTCTTGATATCCTTTTGCGAACTTATAGGGCTTTAGCTAACTGAGGTAGTATATTTTAAAGCAATATTTCAGCTAACAACTGTCTTTCTCTCTGTTAAAATTTTCAATTATTTGTGCTTTGCTTCTTAAAAAAATCTTTTCAGGCATACTTTCAGAAAGAGTATTGAAGATGCTTTACTACACTGAGGGGTGCACAACACAAATAGAAACTTGGAATGCTGAGCGGCCTTATGCCTTTCTGTTCTCTTCAATGAAAAGAAAATGCATTTCCTGCTCATTGGCTTTTCAAAAAACTCACTATAGCAACTTGATGACTACTTGATTTAGTGGAGCTCTAGCCATGTGCTACACATCCACTTCTTTGCACTGGAAGTTGCACTGGAACTATTATATTGATTCAATATCGACAGAAAATCATCCCACATTTAAATGATACATTCAAGGAGTCTAGCACAGGGAAGCATGTTACTTACATGAAGACAAGTCATGCTGCATGGAAAAGCAAGGCTAAAACTTCCTTTACAAGTCTTTCAAAAAATTTCACTAGATTCTGATGTTTTTTGAGATCCTACTTGATTGCAAATAAAACGAGATTTAGGTCTGCAAGAGATAGTCAGGAAATCCATTCAGATTTACATGCTCCTGAAAGTCCAAGTGTTTAATTTGTGGATTTCAGTGAAGTTCTTGTCATTCCAAATACGAAATGCTAGCCAATTTCAGTCAGGAATGCACCTCAATTTGCTTTTTTGTGATGTAGAAAAGAATTGAAAAGAAAACAAACTACTACATTTTAACTCATAGGAGAATTTAAGAATTATTTTAAAAATATTTTTTATAAGGAAATACTCAATAGATTATAGATTTTCTGACCTCTTCGCTTCAGAAAACAATGTAGAATAAACATTTAGTAATTAATTTAGAAAGAAATATAAGAAAGTATTATTTTCATTAAAAGTATAAAAATATAATAAGCAGAAATAAAGAAAAAAATATTGATGTGTGTGCACAGCTTTGCTTAATAATTTCAGATCTGTTATATAGGGAGATAGTTTTAGGTGCTATTGAAAATTAATCTTTAAGATACACTTAATACCATATATAAAGATATGAGATAAATGTAATAAGAAGATCATTTTCATTTAAATTGCTATGGAGCAAACAGATGAAGAAAATACTGGCTTATTGTGGGAGAAAACTCTATAAGTTTCCATGGTTGCTTGCTTGTAGAATTTTTAGAAGCTGTGCAAACTGCTGAAGGAACTTAAGTTACTGACTGTTGAAAGCATCCCTTTTAATAGCAGCTAAATTCTGTTAGGATGGGTCATGTGCTTCAATCCTAGCTTATTATAAACTGCATGATATTTAAGTTCCTAATAATGTGGCATTAGTCGCAGGCTTTCAGATGGGAGTGACATCCATTCAAAATCAAATCTGTGTTTGCCTGTGATCTGTCCCTTTGAAAAGGCTGTTGTTTTAACTTCTTTCTTAGTAAAGATTTAGAATAAAAGCAACTATTGTCCAGGTGCTTTATTACACTTGTATCTGAACATTTGTTCACTTGCTATTTTGCTAAAATGTGAGGGATTATTTATCTACAGCAAAATATCTCAGGTGGTCATAGGAAAACGTTGGAAGTTCCTAGACTGTTCTGTGGTGCTGGATGTATTCAGTCCCTGATTCTTTTCTAAGCAAAGAATTATAGTTTATTTTAAACAACTAAGCTGTTGGGTAACTTGTTTCCTAAATAACAAGGTAAAGGAAAAATGCTGTACTGCATTCAGAAGTTTAGTTCCTGAAGCATATGTAAGCACTTTGAGAGTAACAGAGGCTGGATAAAAAATACCTGTGAAGACCAGAATTTGTGTGTGCTGTCAGGTAATTATTCAGGAGAACAGTTTCAACAGTGCCCTAAATTCCCTTAATCAAACGGATGAAATTACTTAAGCCTGTTATCTGAAAACTGATTTTAAAAATACGCAGGATCATTTCCAAATACAAATAGATCTACAGATCAGCTGTAGACTTTACATTCTGTCATAGCAAAAGACTGCACTGTCAGCAGAGGTCTTCAGGTTATCCACTCAAAGTACTTCAATAATCTTACTGACTCCAGTTGGCTTATTGGATATATAATTTGTTAGAACTCTACTAAATACTCTTTAGACACTATTTCAGAGAAGGAATTCATGCCTAAGATATGTTCTCTTTCCAAAGTAAGATACACAACGGCTACAAAATGTAACTTGAGAGTTTCCTCAAGTAAAAGAGTAAATTTTAAAAGAAGACATATTATTTTCTCATAGTCATATTTCAAAGCAAAACCAAAAAGACACCACACCATGATACAAATAATGCTGCACTTTTCATATATTATCTGGAGGAACTTAACCTCATTGGTAATTGGTAACAAATTATTTCTGTAAGCGATAGCTTCATCTTCCTGAACCTATTTAAACAGAGATGGGCACATTAATATATGATCAGTAACAGTCTCACTTCACACACAGTACTTAGACCATCTACAAGGAGATGTTTTGCTTTTCTTTTTCATTACATATATTGTTAAAACAAAATAGCTGGCTAGTGAATAGCAAATGGAATACGTCTCTGAAGACTTGCTTCAGTCTAGATGTAAAATTGGCAACACATTGCATGAATTGTATTAGATTTTTTGTATTTTTTAAAATTCTATCTTGACATATAAGTTTGATGCCTGCTAATAAAATATCATTTTAATGCTAGGTGATATTTTATTAACATACAAAAGACTACTTAATAATTAAACTGCAGAACTTTTATAATCAAGAGGTAGTATATATTGTTTGCTTAGCTACCAAAAGGGGAGGAGAAAATAGGCATATTGCTCAGCCTACTTTTTGGTGTCCATCTCAACTAGGTGTTATCTTTAAGTACTGAATATTAGACAGTGTACTGTATGTTATCCAATACAGTACTAATATTTTAGTCTGCTATCCTTTACTTTCTAATGAATTTCATACTGACTTGTGTGGCTTGTCCCAGTATTAATGTATCATTTCTTCTCATGGTCTGTGTGCTGAAAGATAAACGGCTGTTAACTGTTCAACTTGCTAAATAATAAAAAGCAGATTCTAAAAATAAAGTTAAATTAAATGTCAGGGCTTTGAGAGTGAAACCACACATTCCCAAATTGCACATGTCAATGCCTTTCTGCATCAAGCAGTGCAATACGGGCAAGCAGTTCTAATCTACTGTTGCCCAGAAAAATTCTAGAACTGGAGTCAGTATCTTTTCATCAAGAATGTTCATCAAATATTCAAGCTAATAATCCATGCCAAGTAGAGTTCATGAACCTGTATAAATCTGAATAATGCAGTAGCATCTCTGCACATTACTGCCCTGTCATGTGACTGGAATGCTATTTTTGGAGCAGCCCAGAGAACATTTGTATCCTATGGTATTACATAGGGAAAACACACCCTTGGATCTCTCTTCTATAAAAAGGCCCTACGAGCTCATTTTCTAGCAAGGAATATATGTTGTACAGGAAAACACCTAAGTCAGCCAATAAGAAATGGCATAGAGAAGATGTGCCCTATAAAAGTTCATTCATCACTAAGCTACAGGATCTTTTTTTTTTTTTTTTTTTCTAATTCATTCAGGATTGAATAAGGTACATGGAAGTCTACTTACGCAAGTTCTCAAGCACAAGATAATGCTTAGATATTCAGATCTCTCAGGATTTAGGCAAGTTTATAAATCTAATATTCTAAGTAGCTTCTGTGGTGACAACAGATTCGCATACGAACTTGCAGACTTCTAAGCCATTCAGTGAATCTTTGCTAGGTTGCTCAGTTTGGATTTTGGATCTCAGCTGAGTTACTTATCAGCCATATTAGCTCTTTGGATTTCATGTTAACTACTAACAAGAAACTCTTTGAGGGACAACTTTTTTACTACCAACCCACCAATGTAAATGGCTTGCCTACTTTAGGAATGTAAACATCATCCATGACTGTAAGTCTGGCACCTTAAGATTATGACTGACATTTTGTGTAGTGTTAATCATTAGCTAGAGGACTCTGCCTCCCTCTTGACTACAGGGAGCTTAACTTTCTACTCTAAGGCATGATTCCAAATTTAGGAGTGCCTAAGGACAGGTGCCATGTTTCTAGTTTTCTGTCTGGTGACGTGTTAGCTGTTAAAATGTTTTACCACTTGGGAGGTAAATAAAGGAAATGTGGTGGTGCTGTTTCTAGGAACCATCAAATGCCTGTTTTCTTTTACTTCTATTGATGTTTCTTACCAGGTAAGCTTATACTGAGTTGGAGTCTAGAGCTTGACATTTGATATAGAAGTTGCAGCTGGGCACAAATAGAATATTGCTATTGTAGCTTATATGCAGCATTTGCAAAACTGTTCATTCCTTTATTTATGTCTGATGTCTCTTTTCATACCTATAAGACTGAAGAGGTTTCATAAGAAACAGAAGATATTTTATAACTATTCCTTCAAATATTTCTGTGCCCATTCTTGAGGAACTGAATTATAAAACAAGAGCTGATTACAAACATGGAATCACTACCATGTATTTTCCTTTTAACGGGAAATCAAATTATTCCTTTTGCATTGGGAGACACATTTTGCTGTCAATAAAATCCCATCATCTTTTCTCTTGTATGATGCTACAGATTTAAAATGTCAAAGAGAAAGTGTGAAAAAAAAGATAGAACTGTAGAATTCTTTCAAAAAAAATGAGTTTGAAAGTGAAAAGAAATTTCAAAATGTTTTTCTGTAGAAGAAAGTGTGTTTCAGTGTGTTGACTTTAAATGTAAATGTTCAATATTGATAATTATAAGGAGTTTACTACTTGAAATGTACATTAGAAATGACGATAAGCATAAATATACCCTAAACAGCACAATCAATTTTTTGATCTTTCTGCTGGGAAAAAGTGGTGATAAAAAGCTTCAGAATAGTTCCTGAAATTCCTGAAGTTCCATAGTTTCTGTATGGCTTTAACAGGAACTACAGGAAAAAAAGTCTCTGTTCTGTCTTGTCTTATGATAGTATATATAAGTATATACTAATTATTTTTAATGGAAAGGAAAAAAATGGAGGTGAGTTATATAATGTTTTCAGGTAAAAAGCACACACAAAGTGTATGTAATGTAACTATGGGTTTGGATGTAGGCTTCACCAAAGCTTATAGTTACTTGGATTTGGGGTTTTATTTCAAATAACTTCATAATGAAACCTGAATTCCAGCCATTAATAGTAACAGTAACAGTAATACTAATAACAAGTAGCAGCAGTAGTAGTAGTAGTAATTTGCAAGAGCATGCTTGCCAAAGATAGTGATGTGTAACTGAATGAACACCACTAAAGGAAGTGAAGCTGTTGTCTGTATAAATGCTTCAAGACTGGTCCTCAGAAAATGTCCCCAAATTACTTATTTCTTGTGATAAATTTTGCACTTGCAAATCAGCTTTTTTAGGAAGAAAAGTGAAGAAGCCAAAATCTTTGGATTTGACACTTACACAGCTCTTGGGGTATGGAAATTTAGTGACTGTCATAATTCTATTCTAGGATATTCCCAGGTGGCTATCTATGCGTACTCTGAATATTGGTTTCAGGATTGGAACGGGATTTGGAAAGACAGAGTTTCTCTGCAGATGTTGTTCTCTAGCATGAGGTGCAGGCTCATCTTCAGGGATTTATTCCTGTGGACATTTGTGAAGAATTTGAAAAAAAATGCATTTTTTGCACAAGGATGTTGTCTAGCTAACGACCAACACTGTTGATCATGAACTGATGCTGTTATCCTTACCAAGGTTTTGGGGGGATGTTTGACAGGATTTTCAAAATACCTAATTCTCAATAAATTAAATAGAAACTAAATGTCCTAGCATTTCTGAAAGTACCTCTAGACATCTGTCTGTATAATTAAATACTTAGAGATTCTGGAGAACTCTGACAAATGGGATAAATGACAGCCAGTCATAGTAAATGGACATGACGTTTGAAGAAGAACAAATAGCTTAGAAATTCCCAGTGATCAAAATAAACAAGCTTACTTTTCTTTGGCCTAAACTTAAACACTAACAGGATTGTAGGTGATGGAACCTGTATTAGTAGACATTAGAAGATGTATAGCAGAGCCATGTAAGTATATAGATGTATACTTTCATAACATGCACCTAAATATCTGTCTGAATAATTTTTCCAGAAACTCTCTATAAAGTCCAAAAATAGAGGCAGTTTGCTGCTGAACTGTACAAATCTGTTGTCCTGACAGGTGTCTAAACATAGGCAGACAGAATTTCTCTCTAGGTACCCATCTACTCCTAATACTTATGTACTAATCTGGTGACCTCTACACTTCCTAAGGCGTTAATGCCAGGATCAATCCTGACCTCCAGATACAGAATGGCTTGTGTGGGGGGCTAATCCATTCTAGACTAAGCACACATACAATACACAGGACATGCTCCAGCTCTTTTCCACATCCCCATGTCTCTAAATCAGTACTTAGGTGTGGTTTTTTTGGGGTTTTTTTTTTTTTTATATTTGACTTTCCTGAGATAAAGTAAGCTTTGTCATAGCTCGCCAGGGGGATTTCTATGGAATAAATCAAAAGCAACTTCAGACAGATTAGGATTAGAGAAAAATTCTAAATGAGTAAATGTGGTAAAGGAGCAATTTGTTATGCACCCAAATTAATCACAACTTTCTGACAGGTACCCTCTAAGGTCTCTGGGCCTTAGAAGAGAGATGTCTATTAGTTAGGCATCTATGTCTGAGCTTTCACCCTAAGCTTCTGTTATAGTCAACAGAGAAAGCTGGGAACTTCAAAGGCACAGTTTATTTTATCTTAAAGTTGATGTCTGAAACAGAATCCAACTTTCATTCCCTAGATGTGTCCTTTCCCTGTTTAATTAGGAAAGGAGCTTATGGGCAGCAATTCAGTCAAAGATAACGGTATGGTAGGTCTCTAAGGCTGAACAAGAAGAATCCTGCACTGGCTTTCACCTCTTAAAGGTAGAAATTCATATTCTTCTTCAGTGCTGAGATTTCAAGCTACAGGCAGTCCGCAGGCTTCTCATGTGAACTCATTCGAAACACTGTGTTGTCATAATACAATTCATTTCACATGTGTCCTTCTTGAAAACTTACAACTTCCTTGTCCCATAGAATATGATTCCTTACTTATAAATGTTGGATTGGGGTCTAAGCAAACAGGCAAGATATTGCATTATGTATCTAGCTATTTTTCTGTTCTTACTTATAGAATGATAGAATCATAGAATCATTTAGGTTGGAAAAGACCTTTAAGATCATCGACTCCAGCCGTTAACATAGCACTGTCAAGTCCACCACTAAACCATGTCCTCAAGCACCACGTCTATCTGTCTGTTAAATACCTCCAGGGATGGAGACTCAATCACTTCCCTGGGCAGCCTGTTCCAATGCCTGACTACCCTTTCGGTGAAGAATTTTTTCCTAATATCCAACCTAAACCTGCCCTGGCACAGCTTGAGGCCATTGCCTCTCATCCTATTGCTTGTTACTTGGCAGAAGAGACCGATTCCCACCTTGCTACAGCCTCCTTTCAGGTAGTTGTAGAGAGCAAGAAGGTCTCCCCTCAGCCTCCTCTTCTCCAGGCTAAACAACCCCAGTTCCCTCAGACACTTCTTGTAAGACTTGTTCTCTAGACCCTTCACCAACTTTGTTGCCCTTCTTTGGATGCGTTTTAGCACCTCGTTGTCCTTCTTGTAGTGAGGGGCCCAAAAGTGAACACAGTACTCAAGGTGCGGCCTCACCAGTGCCAAATACAGTGGCACTATCACCTCCCTGGTCCTGCTGGCCACACTATTCTTGATACAAGCCAGGATGCTATTGTCCTTCTTGGCCACGTGGGCACACTGATGACTCATATTCAGCCAGCTGTCAACCAGCACCCCTAGGTTCTTTTCTACCAGGCAGCTTTCCAGCCACTCTTCCCCAGGCCTGTAGCATTGCATGGGGTTGTTGTGATTCAGGTTCAGGACCCGGCACTTAGCCTTGTTGAACCTCATACAATTGGCATTGGACCATCGAGCCAGCCTGTCCAGGTCCCTCTGTAAAGCCTTCCTATCCTCCAGCAGATCAACACTGCCGCCCAACCTGGGGTTGTCTGCAAACTTACTAAGGGTGCACTTAATCCCTTCGTCCAGATCATTGATAAAGATATTAAACAGAACTGGCCCCAATACTGATCACTGGAGAACACCACTTGTGACTGGCCACCAAGTGGATTTAACTCCATTCATCACAATTCTTTGGGCCGGGCCATCCAGCCATTTTTTTACCTAGCAAAGAGTATGGCCGTCCAAGCCATGAGCAGCCAGTTTCTCCAGGATTATCTCTGCCTCAATATCAGCAGAACTATAATAACACATTTTAACATCTTGAAGTGCATACAAAATAACATGATTCAATTCATCTTGTTTGCTTGTTCACAGTGGTCACTGAGTACTGTGAGTTGTTTTACATTTTTATTGACATATTCAGAAAATAAGTGCATTTCTAAAGTAACAGAATAGGGGCAAGTTAAATAAACTCACATATCCAAAGGAATAAAATTAAATTCTCCTGATTTCATATTGCCATGCAAAGAATTAAATGTTAAATTTAATTTTTGATAGTTGTTGTTGAAAGGCTGAATAATTTCAGTGTCTTTGACATCTCATACATATTGAGAATTCTAATCAATAATAAAAATAAAAAAGGAGGGTGTGTTAGAACTTGATCATCAAATGCAGTCACTTAAAACTAACAGGGAAGAAAATTCAAGACACAGAAGACATTTCCATAAAAATACTCAATGGATATTGTTACTATATGGACCACTAAAAGCCCTGCTTAGATGAAAGTATTGAAGCCAAATAAATATTTTGGATTAGCCTGCTTATTTTTGTAGTATGAATTCAAAGCTATGGATAGAGCAATAGATAAATCATGCATCAGAATGAGATGTAAGAATTGCTGGGGATTTGAAAAGTCAGCAAGGTAATAGTTTCACGTGTAATAAGTATATATTAGAAAACTAGATTTACAATTTGCATTTGCTGTGTCTGTTTTCTTTGTGCACATACAGTTTAAGAAACAGAGTTCTGAAAGCTCTTTTTTTGAACAAAATCTGATTTTTAACTGAAGTGTTACTCAGGGCCATATAAAATACAACACTGGATTTTTGTACCTTTATGGAAAGTAAGTCTTATTCATCTTCTTGATGCAAGAATGAAATACATGCATATGTAAAAATTTAATTCATTAGTGTGAATCTCAAAATAAATATACTTTTGAAAACCAAAGCTTGGATCAAAATATTAAAGAAAAATAACTATTAAAACCATATCCTTAGAACTGTAAGAAGTTATTTATTAATCAGCACACAAACATTTTAGTAGTGGAGAGAAAAATCTACTTAGGGAGAATTAGCTACATGAACATTGACTAGAGCTTTGAAATTATGAGGAAGGCTTTGACAAAATACTAAAGAATTAATCATTAGTCACACTTTTATCTTGGGATTTACAATATCATTTTGTTTAATTATTTCTGATGTTTCAGTATCATGCTAAGAGTTGCAAGAGACAAAGAATTTGAGGGGACATGCTCTTTTCAGACTTGCTCTTCAATGGAAAATAATATCTATTAGAACTCATAAACAAAAGTTGATATTCTTGGCATTTCTGGACAAAAGAGATCAAGGATTGAGCTGGCATAGAAAAGCCCTTGAGGAAGTGGTCCTGCCAGTTCAACGTTGAAAGATTTTGTGAAATGGCTTGCATTGTTGCAGTTCTGTGCACCGCAAGTCATGCATGAATAATATGAACAGAATACTGTCTTTGCTCCATCTCAAAATTTGTAGGATACCATCATGCATAACTAACTTTTCTCAAAAGGTAATGTATATAGAAGACAACAGGGCTGTTATGTTGTATAGCAAGATTTATCAAGCGAGTTTTTCACTAATACTTGACTGTTAAATTTTGAACGTTAAAAAAATAATTAGACGATGTAGTTTCCTTTAAGGAAAAGGCTTAATTCACTGAGCTTCTTTAGTGAAAAAAAATAAAAAGGTTTTATTTTTCAGTTTTTCCCCAGTCTGAAATGACATGCTTTGTAATATAAATTAGCTATCATCATTATCGTTCCATGTAAAATATTTGTGGACCATTCAAAGAGATAAATTAATTTGATCAAAAACCTTTTTTGTTTGCTTGCTCAGTTCCCATATAAGATACTACTTTTGTAATCTGAGAAAAAAAGACAATTTGAAAATATACATGGATGAGAACATTCCTTGTCAGTTCCAATCTATTAACCATCATCAAATAGGTAAATGTAAAGTATAAAAATTGTAAAATGAAAGGTTTGGAAGTTTAGTACAAAACCAAACCTTTTTTTTTTTTTTCCTTGATTTATATGTTTTCAGATTTATATGTAACAATGTTGTAAAGTCCCAGTCTGATTTTGGGCTTGCGGAAGGTTTGTAATGATCCCAAGAGTGAGATCAAGGCACAAACAAGGTCAAATGCTGCCTATCAGGCCATTTTTATTGGATAAAAGCAGAAGAATGGAGTGATAGGAAAGGCAGGAAATATTAGGAGGAAACTAAGCAAGCATTCGGAAAGATAAGCAAAGGATAGTCACCACCATGGATCCAGAGGCGTCCCGTTGGTCCTCAGTCTTCAGTTCTTTGGTAGTGGGTGCACACAGCGGTTTGTTTCCACGGTCTTTTATATACGGTACGTGTCCACAGTCCGGTACATGCGTATATGCCCCACACATTGTTTACGTGCTTTAGGTCTCGCCTATACATGACCATAGGCAGGTAACAATGTATATTCTTGGTGGGCAGCTGGCTCAGCCCAGACAATGGTTGGTATCTTGCTTTGATGGTGCCTGATAAGCAAAAGAATGGTCTGCTGCTTCAGTAAGTTTGCATAAGTTTCCCCGTAGGCTGCAGTATCCCCGGGTTTCGTGGGTTTCACAGTTCTGCCGTGTCTTATCAGGCAATCATACACAAGCAAGCTTTGAGACAATGGTTTGACATTCCAGTCTCTTATAAATGTTTAAAAATATTACTGCTTTTAATTTCTTTAAAATTGCCAGTGTTGTAGTAACTCATGTTGCTACTTTGAGAAGAAAAGACCAACAATAAAGGTTTGAAAAATAGGAGAAAAATCACTTGACAAGAAACTAGAGGAAGATAAAGAGTTCTTCAGTTCTTCATAGAAGAACAAACCAAAATTATATACATGAGAAAGCAATAATGACATGACTAGTAAAACAAGGACAGAGGAGGATGAACTGTGGGAGATGAGTGAAGGACTGACATAGAAGAAAACGTAGAAAAGTTGATGAATAGTTTTTGGAAGAGGGATAAATGTGTCCATAATGGTTATGTGAAGTTCTTAATATCATTTTGGATAAACTTTAAAGAACAGCGTGTGTGTCATGAAGGTCTTTTTTTACACCAAGGTGGTGCTGATTCCTTTGGGATCTCAGTAAGAAAGGCACATACATGCAAGGATAGTTAATGATTTATTCTATAAAAAACAAAATTAGTAGGAAAGTGATAGAAATCTTACATCTCTTCTGATGCTCCTGTAGCATGGGATGTGCCCCTCTTTGCTGACCATGGCATGCTGTGCAAAGTTGCCTTCCATGGTGAAGTTTGACAGCCTCACTATTCTTCACATTTTTAGAATATTCTTTCAAGTGAACAAAGTTATCTATCTTTTACCTGTACAATACTGAACTTTCTAGGTGGCACACCAAGATTCACTGAGAGTGATACACTTATCCATCTCCATAGAAATGAACTCTTACAAGTGGTACATAGAGGTGGTATTGTTAAAGGCAGCAACGGTGTGTGCTCGGGTTAAACAGCAGTCACTCTTGCTAACATACAGGTCTCTAAAACCAAATCCTATGCTTAAACTCTGCCTAAATTCTGCCTGAAATCACTGTCTCCTCATTACGGTCTGCTGCACTGGCTCACTACAAGGTCAGATCACATTTTGCTAAGGAAAGAGATAATCCTCTGAATGCTGCACACATGAATAATTATATCAAAATCATTTTCACCTTGACTTAGCCATAGTTATTCAGGACTGATGGTGAGGTACCATTCTGTCTTAAGATTTTGGCAGTACATGGGTTTTCCAGTTCTCTCAAGAGTTCAGAAAACTCTTTAATGAGGATAGTTGTTTCTCAGAAGATTTGGGAAAAAGCTGTAGGAGAAACACTATTGTATGTATTATTCAAGCATAAATTATAGGTCTCAGCTGGGTAGAATTCTGTGGGGTTATAGCACAGGTCAGACAAGATGATCTGATGAACCCTTCTGGCCTTGTATTTCTCAGTCTCTGAATAACGTACAATGAATTGTATATATTTAAGTCAAGCTAGGTGGCCAACAAACTGAAACTATTCACTACCTCATGTTTAGATTCATGATGGAAAAGAAAGGATCAGCAAGAACTTCTTAAAAATAAATTCTTCAGTCTCCTTAATACCTATATTCCCTTCCTTTGCTTTCTTTCTGCGTCATGGCGAAAACCTGTAAAATCCTCCTTTGGCCTAAATTAATAAGCCCTGACGTTTTGAACCCTTTACTATGTCTTACCCCTCCTCTATAGCGAATTTGTATGGTTTATCACATCTTTATCTACCACACCTCCATAATCTTGTTTCTCCTTTTAACTGCACTGCAGTTAAAACATTTGTTAATATTCTGAAACTATCCTACTTATGCAGCAATATTGATTATTTATGAAACTGAGTTTCTTTTGGGTAGTCCCACTGACTTCTGTGAGTAAAACTGCACATTTTCATAAGTATTTATTTTCTGTTCTCTAGTAAATAACTTTCATTATTATTTTTCAAGTGTAATTGTTTTTTTCTTTCTTACTATTTTTAGAAAGTTTACATTTAAAGGAAAGCAACACATTTTTAGAGAATAAACAAAAATATTCATAAGAGTCAAAACCTGAAACAGTAACTCAGGTGCAACGGCTAGCAACAGGACCTTTAACTGAATAAACACACCTAGACTGTTTCCAGTGGTAAAAGTTCCTATCTTGGTAAATATTCACTAAGAATTCACGTTTTAAATGTTTGGTGGGAGCAATGTAAGTAACAAAGAAAAACTATGTTTTCTGAAATAAAGATTGATCTTTCATTGTGTATTTTTTGTCATCTATCTCAGTGGAAACCTTTTTCATGATGAGGGCTCCTTAACACCGTAATTTGCAGTAATAACATGCTTACGGTATCAGTCGGCTTCCAGTCTTGGATTGGAGAAAGCTGAAAGCAATGACTCAGGCATTAGTGTCAAAGGGTTAGCATCCAGATAAGCCTACCTAGTCCTGGCCAGGCTCTTTAGTTCTGTTGTGACTGGAACATCAGGCAATGACAAAGATAGCATCATCAGGCTTAGAGATGAATTCCCAAGGAGCCGACTTTTTAAAAGATGCTATTGTTTTGGTTAACTTCCATTAAAAATTCTTTCCTTTGTACATAGTCTCCTTTCAGGCTATTCTTACTGTAGCTGTGCAATGCTATTCAGGTGGCTATATTGTGAGCTGGGAGAAAACAAAGTATAAACCTTCCTCCTATCTCAAGCATCATGGTTACAGGTCGGGCAGAACTACAGACCATAAAGATTTGCAAGAGGTTTGAAACAGAACACTCCAAGACAATAAAGGATATGGTGTAAATGTGCCAGGAAGCAACATAATAACTCTCAGTGTAAGGAGAGGGTGTTTAAATTTCACTTAATGTTATCAGATCAATATAGTCACCCAGACACAGTCTCATTAGCAATACCTTAGGTATACCAGCTGACATTCAGCTGATTCTCCAGAGAAGGACAGATATAGTGTAGGTTCATAATTTTCTTTCCCATGTAGAATTCCTTGAGGAACCTGAATGGTATTATGTACCCCTGTTTAATGTAACTAAATTAAATCCTCAGTGTGAACACTCCACACAGATATGGCCACATGAGGCTAGTTGTTTTGAGCTTCCTTTATAGTCAGAAGAAGCTGTAGGGCAGGATTCATCTGATCTATTTTACACAAGTACTTTATAGTGGGATGAGTGGTGACATAGAAATGCCAGTTTTCCTACACTGACTTCCTTATGACTAGTTGAGATGTAAACACATTTCTACACCTGTTCAGAAAAATTGCCACACAGAACGCTACAAGTACTCTCACTAGAAGAGTACAGATCTCTGCCATCCCCACTACTTAGCTATACTTATGTGACAAAACATTAGTAAGCAAGCCTATACAGGATTCAAAATTTGTTTTCAGGGCACACTGAGTTTTATTGAACTGCTAATTCCTCAACTCTGTGATAAAAGGATTCCTGGAACTGGCTCAGAATTGGTCCCTCATTTTTAGTAATTAATAGGAAATTTGCCTGTGAGATACAATATAATTAGACAATTTATGTACTAAAATAACACTCTGTAAATTAGATTCATTTCTTTATCAAGAGGATTTTTATTCCTAACTTCCTAAAAGCTTTACTCATCTTTGCCCTATAACTCAGTTACTTACATCCACTTGTGAAGCTCTTGACCTTAAGGGAATAGACTAAGCCACTCCCTTGAGATCCCTTTCTAGCAGTTTAAGTAATGAGGAGTCAGCAAGTGTAATCATGAAAAGAAAATTATTTTCATCAAGAAAATGTATGTTTATGCTTGTCAAAATGATCTCTGTATGGAGTAGAGATATGCAAAAAATTGATCATAATTAAAAAGTAAGACTTTTTTTTTTTTCACAAAAGCACACAAATTCTATCTTCAGAAAACTCATATAGAATTATAAAACTTACTTTAATATATTTTTTCTTGTTTCTAGGTAACTAGCATTTGAATCTTTTGGCCTTCTTCAGGCTTCCCACAGGGAATTAGCTAATTAGCTCACTGAGCCACTGTTAATAATTATTCTGAAAAGTCATGGACATTGGGGCAGGTATCAGAGGATTAAAAAAAAGAGGCTGGAAAAAATCCAGGTATGACACTAGTCTTTTAAAAATTACAAATAAAATAATCCTAGAAAATCCTACCAAAAAAAACTGATCCTCATTGCCTTGGGGAGAAAAATAAGTAAATCATGAAATAAATACTAAGGGGAAAGAAAAATCCTGAAAGACTTGATATTGTCTAAACATAAGCATTAATTAGTATGGTTTTATAAATAGCACTGATCATCCACATTTTTGTGCTTTAGGAACTGGCAGGAAAGTTCCTACTAATTCAGACGAGAGAGGAGGATGCACAACACTTTACATATTTCCAAATGCCTCACAGAACTACTGTTTGATTGCCAAAGTGACAGGCAGACTTTATCCCTGCTGGAAGACAGTTATAATTCTTACTCAAAAGCAAGGGCAGCTCTTGCCTTGGGGGTGTTAGGATCCATTCCCACCAGAATTTTATAACCCTCAGAAAAAATCTTTGTGAGCTTTTCTTCCCTCCAGTGCTAAGCGCAGACAGTGCACATGAAAGCACAAAGCCAAACACTGTCACACACCAGGCAAAGGTATGCACGGGGACAGGAAGGATGCTGCATCTTTGCCTGCGCAGTAGCCCTCAGCAAGGGGGATTCCCAGCACCTATAAAGCATTACAATTTTTACTGCTCTAAAGAAAAGGAGACCAAGACAGGATATTATATGTTTAGCCAGTGACAGAATCAGTAGCAGAGAAATGTTAAAAATAAGAACTAATATCCTTCTCCCTCTGAAGTTATGAAGATCAGTCAACACATGTTATATTATAATAGCTAATTCAGTAAACACTGCGGTGTGTGGCTCCTTGACCCATTTGTAGAAGCCTAGTTATTTTTTTTTTTTTTTACACAGAACACATCTTTGTGGAATAAAATTGTAAAAAAAATGGAGCAAAGAAAACCCATTAGAGTTTTCTAAAACAAGCAGACTTTTAGTTTGGTTTGATTTTTTCCCAGATAATATGTGGCAAAAAACTGTAAAATGGTTCTAGTTATAATTAATATATTTTTAAAAGTTTGCTTGAATCATTTTAAATTAATGGAGTGCAGAAACTTCTTTTTGGAGACCACCGATACCTCCTTTTTCTTGGGGGATTTTGCTTAAGAGTAAAAATTAGTTTTAATTATAGAAAAGCTGCATTCTCCCTATAATTTTCTGTTTTCACATAATGAAAAAAAAATTATAGAATTTTTCATTTTTGCTTTATCATGTGGCTGTTCCCAAGATCATTTACATATTTAAAAAATTATAATAATTCTTTCACACAGCATGGATTTGAAATCAATGTTGATCAACAGTCTAGTAAAACAGAGGAGCCAGGAAACTGCAATATGAATCTGGGTGTGCTAGGAAGCGTTCAAAAAGACAGTAAACACTTTCCGTGGGTTAAGAAACAAAAGACAAAAATCAAAATTAATTCACTATTTAGGGTAACTATTTTATCTTCTGTCCTTTGCACAATAGTACCAGTTAGTCACAGAGATGCATAAAAATATTCACACTCAAAGGCTTAGATGCACTTACACACACCGTGGCTTTCTTTGTGTGGTCACTACTGCGGAGAACATAGTGAGGACTAGTAGAGGCCACACTAATGGTTTAAACAGTATTACTGAATTCCTATGTCATGGTTAAGTTTGTTCTATTACCAGTAATATAAAGAAACATCAGCTGAGTATCCTTCACTAACAAAACTGTGAACTTGATCCAAAGCCAGCAGAAAACTCCCGTTGCCTTCAATGAGTTTAGATCAAGCACTTCATGCTTAATATAGGGAATTTTTTTCCTTAGCCTAAGGTTGAAATCCAGCTCACTTCTGGAGCAGGCTGTTTGTATGAAGGTCACAGATTAAAATCATATTGCTTTTCCACAATCTGACAAAAGGAATTTTAAGAAATACACACTTAAATGTAAATTATCTCCTTTTAATTTATTTATTTTTGAATGACTGTTTGGGGAATTAGCACGCTAAAGTCAAATTCCTTACACATATTGGGTATTTCTTTACTCTTTAGTAGAACTAGCTGACAGAAACAGTGTCTGGAAGAAAAGATCCTGTAGACTTATGACAGAAGGTAAACTTGTTTTGCACTGCATGCGAATTCGTAATGTTTGAATTACAAACTTGCTATTAAAGCTTAGAAACAGGACTGGCCAAACACGTGAAGCTGCTTAAACAGTGCATTTTCTGAGTAATAGCAGTACAATGGCTGGTTTACAATCAGCATAAACTAAAAACCTTTACTTTTTCTGCAAGAATTGAACAATTCATCATGTCAGACTCTAAGGTCATTATATCGTGTAACGCACCATAATGTCACAGTGCTCCAGAATGATGAAATACCAGCTCCCAGCCAAATATTTAGAGTCATATGCTTATATGCAAGAAGCCAAATTACTACAGATTTCTGGCCAAAAGCATTCCAATTGAAACAAATATGCAAATCGATGTTTGAAGAGTCCATTTTCAGAAAACAGCCTTTCATAGTTATTGGACATAGAAATTAAGTAGATATAGATTTAAAAAAAGAGAAAACTATACTTATCCAAGTTATATCAAAAGAAAATTGGGACAAAGATTGATAATATGACTGTGTCAATGGAATAAATAGTACTAATTCTTTTCCTCCTCTGCCCTGCCCACCCCCCTCTCCCCCCAGCTTGATTGGAAGTAAAGAATGAAATTACGAATGAATGAGCTCCGGACCGTATGGATATAAAAAAAACTAGATATGTAAAATGTAATGGTTAATTTAAAATATCCAAACCATATAAGAAGTTACTTACGTGCCTTTTTACCTCTGTAGAGAATGCTTTGGGTTTTAATTTCCAAAGGTAAAAAAAAATATATATTTCCTAAAATGTAAATGTTATTGTAATTAATTCATTATGACTATGCGTATCCTATAAGTAGCCTCAACAATGCCTGTCAGGAAAGCTTAAGAAACAGGATTGAGGCCATGAGACTAGGTTTGGCCAATACATACACAAAAAAAATTGTACTGGCCAAAAAGTCCTGTTTGTCTTCATTCATCTCCCTGTTACATTGGTGTTTTTTTTTCCCCCAGTTTAGTTTGGAAGTATTGCTAGCTTTGACTCAAATAATTTGCTCATCATTTTCCTCACAGTTTTCTCCCATAAACTTTTGTAGATACTTCTTCCAAATTATGTCCTCCCCATGGGTCAGCTTCTTGCTTTCACTGTCAACTGTCACTATCATATCCACCTGAAAATTCCAGCTTTCATATAAGGGAATCATCAAAATTAACATAGGAAGGATAAATGTCTTATCTGGATTTTATGAAAATAAATTCATACTTTGGAACCTAATTCAAAATGGCTTCATTTTAACATCTGATTCTGTGAATGGAAATCAGAAAAAAAAACAACACAAAAAATCCACAAAAATTATTGAAAATTATTGAAGAACATTCTACATTATTTACTTCCCTCTAAACAGTAAGGTCATATATGAGTGTATCATCTTACCATGATTCTCAGGCAGCGTCTCAGGTAATAAGGGAAGCTGACTATTTCAGCACTTCAAGGGTTTATGCCACATTATCATCAGAATGGTGTAGGCTTTAAACAGCTCACTGAGAATCATGGGTATTTTTTTTCAGGGATTGAGATGTCCTTAAAAATATAAGTATTTCTTAAAAACAATATATAAACAAATCATCAAAGTCCATCAAAAATCTCAAAATGCCTAATTTAATATCTCAAAACATCTCAGAAATTAAGTAGAAATATGAATGAAGAGCTTGTGGTACACAAAAAGACGATAACAATTTATTGTTAACATGACAGAGATGCAATGTTCTGACAGCTAAATAAGTATGAAAGCAAAAAGAGGACAAAGGACTCTGTCTGGAAAATCAGAAAAAAAAAAAGAAAAATAAAAGAATTCTCCAGGGTCAGTTACCTTAGAAGTTGTAATACCCCAGTGGATCCTTTAGATTTTAAGCAACTTTTCTAATTAAATTATGGATGAAAGTAAGCAATTGCTTTCGTAATATATTTCTATTCTATTTTTCTTTTTGCATTACTCCTAAAGTTTTGTATCAGTCCCAAAGTGGTATAAAGTATGGGGAAGGCAAGAGAAAGGCAAGAAAGAGGCCTGATTTAAAATGCTTTTGAGTCATATTTTCTGAAGCATTTAATGATTCCAATGAGGATTACATTATTAAGGGTGCATCAAGCATTGTTTCCTAAAGGGACATATGAATTTCTGAAAATGAGGCCTTAATATTAATTTAATTCTGTTTTACTTTATTTTGGTTTATTTTATTTGGTTTTATTTTATTTTACTTCATCTTCTTGTGTTTTATAACTTCATACTGTATGTTATTTTTTAAATAGAAAGAAAAAAAAATGCAAAGGTATCTGTGTGACATCCACCTCCTTAGGAGTCAAAGTTCATGGGTGAGAGCATACAGATCTGAGCTGGCCACAAGCAAGCCTTAGCACAGAGCTGTGCCCCCACTAATACTGCAGTTAAAAGGCTTCTGGACAAAAGTGGGCTTATGCCTGGGTATCCAGTGAGTGCATTTGGATCTGTTTCCTCCCATCCATGTGTGCAGATCCTATTTCACAGCTGCAGGTTCCCCTAGGTGTATCCTGCACAAGCGTCTTTTCACGCCAATCAATCAGCTTTACTGCACTACGTACTGGCCTGTCCAATAGGAAGCATGTTTGTACTGCTAGCTCCAAAAAGCTTCCCTGAAACACAACAAAAGATAGTCAGGCACACATGATAAGAAAGGTATTCATGCGTCTGTGTTGTGGTGGTTATTCTTATACTTACTCATACGAGGGTAGCATCTCATACTCCTATATATAAATGAAGAGAGTTGTGTGGTAGACTGCGCAAATACAGACCAAAGCAACGGTTCCCATCTGAGAGCTATTACAGCTCTCACTTGGGACACAGGGTAACTGGTGAAAACCTCTGTTACTCTCTGGAGACTTTTGGGAAGAATCTCTCACAATTGCTCTCTTTAAGGCTGTTCCACTTTGTATAAATGAATGCATTTTTATTGGGCTTGATTCAGTATGTCTGTAACTGCACTAGTGAAAGCCAGTGATCAAAACAATCTTTGGCTTTACTCTATATAGAACTCTTTTCCACTGTCATTTATGTTAAAAGTTAGCCAAAGCTGAAGGTCATTGGGTTGCACAGGATTCAATCATCAGACCTGCTTTAGGATGACATAAGTTCCTGGCTGTAGAATGCTAGAGATGGACTAGAGAAAGATATGAAAATAGATCCTTTACATGTCATGTGATTTATACTATATCAGTTTCACTACTGGAAAAAGGTCCCAACAAGTATGTGAAACTGTCTCATCTGAAAATGATGGCTTTTTTGTTTCATGTATTTTTATGCCTCTCCTAACTTTCAAGTAGTGGTAAGGATACTTTCACTTCTTTTACAATACACACCTGGCCAGTGACATCTTTAGGAACTGCTGTGGTGATCAGCTGCTCAGGGGACCACATTGTTAAAGACTGACAAACAAGACATTTCTCTCCTCTGCCTGTGCCAGAGCCCTAGAAAGTCAAGCTGGTTGCTGCTACCAAAGATGTGGTAGGGAAACAGAAGGTGTCAGATGCTCTGTGGTTTAAGCATAATTTGTTGTCTTTATCATTCCATGGCAATAGTGGGAAAAGTATCACGGATTTTTGGCACTCCTTCCTGCCCCTCCTCCTTTTTCTCTATCTGTCCCACATCTTCCACCCTTTTCTCCCTCCCTTTTCCCTGGACAGAAGCATTCCAGTTTTGGCTGGCTGTCATCCTGCAAAGTCAGGGTCGCAAAATTCAACCATTTTGCTGAGAAGTCTTGAAACAATTTTGTGTTTTGCAGTACACCAGTAAAAGTCTACATTTGCTGGAAATCAAAAAATATAAGACTCTGGGACTATTGAATTTCTGGTGAGCCCTTCATTTTGGGACAAAGCTTTCCTTACAAGTTACTTATCTTTTTTCTTTTTTAAGTAAGTCACACTGATGGTACAATCCCGCTGTCACTTAAGTTTAGCTCTTTGATTGTGCTAGTAAGCCTGAGGTGCTAACCTAAATCTTTCGTCTTGGTAGTGCCATGTGCTAGCAGGCGAGTCATCAGACCAGCTTTAACTAAAGCTTTGGAACCATATGCTGTGAAAATAGTCACAAAATAAGTATATGATTATGTAGACATCAGGAATTGCTTTCACATAATCACTGTCAGTAAAAAAGTAATCATCTTGTGATATTTTGAAATATCCTGAGATACTTTTTTACTCTAAGCTAACATAAAGCTGTTTCATTTATAACTCAGAGAACATAAAGCAGTGAATTTTTAAAGAACTTTGATTATTACAAGGGGCCTAAAACTACATAAGTTCTAAATTCTTTATAATGTTGCAGATTAAACAGCAATACAGTGCAAACTTTGTGAGTGTTGTAGAAAGAATGTGAGAAAAAGTAGGGGGAAAAAAGTAATTTCAAACTCCTTGCTTGACACTAATGACCTTTTTGGGGTAACAGCTTTCAGCATGTAAACTCAATCAGAAAGGAAAACAAAGTTGCTTGAATGGATGCACAGTGCACATCTGTGTCTATGGCTGATGTCCCTGAAGATAAAGACGTACTATTGCATTGCTTTGTAGTATGATTGCTTCAGAATGTTTTATTAGTCACATATTATATTTTAGACATGCAAATAAATAGGTCATCTTTATTATGGAAAAGCTTTCCCCTTCCTTTGTGTAACAGAACACAGAATTTGCCTTGCCTCAAAGCTTCATATTATTTAGCTGAGAGGCATATTTTTTGAGGGTTTTTTGGTAACCTTTTCTTTTTGAATACAAAATATGTATTAAAACTGAGCTCATATCTTAATTGGTTGAGTTACCCATCCTACAAGAACTGTAATTAATGCATAACTTCTTGCCGTTTCACTGGGGTATCATTTCATGATGCAGTGATCTATTTTGATACCATTCTCTGCCCTGCCATCTGTAAAGCAGAGTTTGAAGTAGTGTGCTTAGAGTAATCTGCACATGACTGTCTGTGCATTAGAGAGAAGAAAGAGGCAATAAAAAAATTAGCCTCCTCCTTGGTCCATTTTCTGACCTTGAAATGGCCATAAAATTGTATGGTTTTACATTATTGTTATAATATTTACATATTTTTACATTATCTTTTCCACTACCATTGGGGGCAATTTTTCTGGGCCTGAAAGACAGCCCTAATATCCTAGCACAGCAGAAAAAATGAAGTATGAGATTACTCACCACATATAATATCTCTTCTCAGAGATTAATTTGATTATTCAACAGTTCTCCTCCTCCTCCATTTAGAGTCCTGATACTTTCCCTCATACTTCTGACCCTTCTCTCAGCTCAGTATGTTAAGTAAAGCTTATCATTTATTCACGCTTATCTCAGTATAAGAAAACATTAATTATGGTATCTAGGGGGTTACACAACTTGATACATGGCTTAGGTTTCTCCATCACATTCTTCAATGCAATATTTGTCTTTACTCACCCCAATATGCAGCCTGAAATCCTCTAATTCACATCCTGAGACAGAATTCCAACAAGAAGCTACAGAAGTATTTGCTTAAATATAAAGACCAGTACTTTTAACTGTCAGAAATATCTGATTAATGACTCATAATAATAGGATACAGTAACTGCTAACCATTTTATTGTATGCAAAACAGTCCCCTGAGAACAGTATTAGGTGAGAGTCACAGGAAATGATCCTATTGTTGATGCTGAGTGGCAGCATCCTAGTTGAGGGCTCTCACTAGCAAGTTTTAGCAGATGTAGATGTAGGGGAAAAAAAATGTTTTGGGTTACTGGCAGTCTTACTTCAAAATTTTAGTTTCTGTGTTAAAAGAGCACTATTTAGCCAACAAAATGTAGAGGGTTGAAATAAGATGAGATGACACTCAAAATGCCTGTGTTTGAGAAACTAAATCCCTCCTTGAAGATCTAGTCAATAGAATTAATGGAGTCTAAGGAGTTTTACATCTCTCCACAAGTAGGCAGCTGGTTAGTTAAATCTCTCTCCAGACATCACTGACTGTAATGCTTAAAGTATTAGATACCTACATTTCATACAGATATCTGTGTGAGACACTTAAATTATGTTACAGAGTTCTGGAAATTAATCCCTCTGTTAATTTTAGTTTTAAGACTTCATAGAGGAAAAAACCCCATCTGTTATTTTGTATCAATGGTTAATGGACCTTCCAGTTTAATTTGAAAGTCATATCTATACCATACACTTAGTTAAATGACATATGAGTCCTGGATATAGGCTTATTGGGGGGGGGGGGGGAGGGGAAGAAAACAACTAAGAAAAAAAAAGTAAAAACCTGTTAAACTTAATTTTTCCAGAATTTCTCTGAACGGTTATACAGAGCATACACATTTGTTTCGTTCTTTCGTCTTTAGAACTGCCCCTTCTAACACTGTAAGTACTCAATATCTCTGATTTTTTTTTTTTTCCCATCTTAAATACATTAAGGATCATTTTATTCTGCAAGAAGCCCATCTGGAACTAGTGGAACTTTTCATGGATCAAGTTGTTTCCATGTGTGAGGAAGGATGGCAGAATTGTGTGTTGTATTGTCAGTACTCCATTCAAAATGTTTAGATAGATAA
Source organism: Platalea leucorodia (assembly GCF_965183815.1). Taxonomy (NCBI): domain Eukaryota; kingdom Metazoa; phylum Chordata; class Aves; order Pelecaniformes; family Threskiornithidae; genus Platalea; species Platalea leucorodia. The sequence continues at coordinate 36,095,730 of NC_138824.1, read as the reverse complement.
TATTCATAAAAACTGACAGGCACTAAACTAACAGCTTGAATTTATCCTCAGTTCTTTTTTAGAGAATGGTATTTAAATGCAACACTGAATGACAAGCAAATACCAATATATACTATATGCACTTCAAGTACCAACTAACTTTGTATAAACTAAAAGCTAAAAATAGATTTTAAAATGAGTTCAGAAAAATTGGAGTTGTTACATTTCTTCTATAATTAAGGACATGATTATAGGGCCTTTTTCTTTTCATTGTTTTGTTGCATTTATCTCATGCCTTTTATTGTTTCTGTACTGATATAAAAATTATAGGTTTATTTATTATTTGCCTTATTACAACACTGTTTTCAAATCATTATTTTTCTGACAAATGTTGATTTCTTATTACTTTATATGCATTTAATGACATCATAAAACTTCAGTTTCGTGGTATAATGAATTATAAATTTAGCAACATCATGGTTCCATATTGTAGAAGTATTTCTTCGTTGATTTTTTATGTATCATTAAAAAAATCAGTTTTACTCATACCTCTGTGCATGAATAGTTTTGTTGTCAAAGCCACAAAATCCGTTTGGGTATTTGGGAATATTCCAAAGCTTTGAAAATTTCTGCAAATCTGCCTTGATGAGCAAATTCCTTGTAATTTAAGAATACGTGTATGAAACAAATTGAAGTAGCTATAGCATTTCAGTGTGAAAGGAAGAGTGAAACTCAAAAAAAAAAAACATAAGGGGATGTAAAATAGAGACGTAAAATAACCATACTCTTAACGCAAATTGGAATTTTGACATTACTTAAAATGGAAACAGGGACCAGAACACAGCCTAGGAAAAGACAGAGTGTAACAAGCTCATTAGCATTGTTGAAAGTTTTTCATTTTCTTGATGTGCAGATTGTTTAATTTCAGTCCTGCCCAAAACGATGATGGAGAAAATAAATTTGTTTCTGCTCTCTTCTTCCTCTAAGGAAAAAAATTACTTCTGTTCTAGACTACTTGATGGTTAATACTGTTTCCTTATTAACTCCAGCATACAGGATTATGGGGAAACCATAGAGCCTGGTCTCTTCTCATTCCTCCACTCTCTTTCTCTGTGTGCTCAAGATGAGTTAATAGGATGAATAGCATTGATTTAAATCTGCATCTTCTGACCAAGAACTGTTGCCTATTGGGATATTTAAGGAGGGTTCTTACTGTGTCTTTATTCCCACTACATTTGTGCAGTCCAAGTCAAAAACTAATTTAGACTAGAGATCAGAGCTTTAGACCTCTGATGTGTTGATATACCCAGCTGCAAATTTTTCTCTTGAACTTCACTGGAGTAATTCCCAATATTGAGCTGGTACCAGATCTGGTCTCCCCCTTCCATGGACCAGTGGTCAGATATAACTCCTTTTTTTCTCTCCTTTTATGTTTAATTCTGGAATATTCTAACAGAGTCAGTGAAAATGCTCCAGATTCAAATCAAAACAATTGGAAGAATTTGACCCTATTTTCTGCATGTAGTTTAACCACTTCCTTCTTAATGTTAGTGTTTCATAGTCTGAACAAATTTACTTCATGCTTTGATTATGATGTGGGCCTTCCCCACCCCTACTGGTAGGCTACACATTTCTGTTCATAAAACAACAGTTAATAAATTGTAACTTACTGGAGAGAAAATGAGAATATTAGAAAAATATTTACTATAGCTTTGCTTTGAAATCATCAGAACATTTGTCAGTAAATAAATCTATAACTGACCATGAGCCAGTCCTCTTCTACTCAGAAACTCCAAGGCTTTTAAGTGATGTTATGTTACCCTGGGAGGATTCATGATCAGAGAACTTATTTTGCCCTTGCAGTCTTTCATGTTGAGCTGACATTAGTCACTCATCATACATCAGTGTTGGGAGCTATATCTGCATTTGTACTAGAAAGGATACAAATTTTCATATTTACCTTTAAGAATATCAGCTATGCTACATTCTCCTTACTCAGGCTTGCTTATTTGTTAGTATAATATTCCCAGCTGCACCAGAAATACATTCTGAATAAACACTGGAAAGAGGACATCTTAAATACCTGACAGCAGTTTTATTCAAGAAGGGCTATATATAGATTGAATCTCATCTCTTTACCCTTCTATGTGCACCTGTGACTCTTAAATTCCGTGAGAGGTAGACCTGCAAGCTTACTGGAGAACAGAATTTGTCCCCTAATGTTTGGGGATTTTTTTTTTTATTTTGCTTGTTTTTGGTTTTTGTTACCTATCAAGACGTAATAGGAAAGACACAGCTTTTCTCTGAAGTTCTGTTATGGTACTCATTACAGAGCTTTGATTAAATTGCACAGCCTTTGGACACTACGATGATAGGCAGAAAAACAAAGCTGCAGGTAGAGGCAGGTAAATAATTTTTATTAATGGAAATGACTACTCTGGTGGTATGGCTAAGAATAGAAATGTTATATATTTCCCATTTCGTTGACTAAAGAGAAAAGCAAAAGGGACTATAAAAGGATTTCTTTTGTTGTATTTTTCCCTGCTGGTTACTCTCACTGTCCTTCAGAGAGTGGCCCTCTCTGTGAATATAACTGATCTGACATGCCTTTTTTATATTATCACTGCTAACTCTTTCTAGTGTGACAGGGATCATTCTTCATGTCCAAAGAACCATATGAAGTTACATGGTTTGAAGATAGGGCTATGGAGAGGATTTCCAAAGAGAAAATTTAACACAGCCTCCAGGCTTCATTGGCTCGGTCTACATTAGCAAGTAATTACTTGCTAGTGGTACAATAGGAGAAGTGAATAAACTGAAGCTCTGTCCTTACAGCACACTCTATGTGGTCTGGGGTTTTACTTCAGGATAGATTAGTTCTATCTCCTAGACTTAATATTTCCATCTTACATGTGATACAAAGCTATAAAAAGTAAAGGTATTCTACAAACCCTCACCACACTACAAAGTGTCATACTGGCCTTTTTTCTGTGTCAGGCAAATGATAGTAGCATATCATAGCCCACTCCAACATGGCTCAAATAAAACCTCACAAGTGGAAACGAACCTAGCTTCTGTTCCTACCTGTGTTCTTGCCTGTTTCTATTCCTGCTCATGTCCAATTAACACAGCCGCATTCAATTGTCTTGGGGATATGGGATGACTAATAATGAATGTAATACTCTTTTTGCAGGGGCAGTGTAGGCTTTCTCCTGTGAGTTGACAGCACTGTGAGCTACTACTACTTCACTATCATGGTTCAGCATTTCAGAAAATCATATCTATGTTAAAGGGAGCGACTATCTCTCCCACCCTCTTATGAAGCCCCACAACACTGAACCCCTACTGATCAGTGGCCTGACCAGTTTAAGGTCAGAAAATGCACTGTGGGCAAAATGATGATCAAGACCTCAGATGTAATTCTCCAAACCCTCTTTGAATAATGTGGGTAACATCAAGAAAAATTTCCATGGGTTTTTAAACTGTGTGGGAGCTATCTATTGAAATATCCACTGATAAATTTGTAGATTATTTCAGTGTGGTTAATTACACATTCCCATCTCAGATTTGTGGGGATTTTAGTACTTTCTTTGAAAGGATGGACAAAACAATTCACCATATTTGGTTCCTGCTAGTATACTGGGAAATGCTACCTATTCGCCTCACTAACAGATCATAAGGTTGTATCTGGACACGGAAGATACGAACATTAATAAGGTGGAAATGGAGTGTACCTTTGGTTGTCTAAATCTAAGGTAGTCTGTGCTGCGTGACAAACTAGGGGGTGGAAGGAATAATCCAAGTGTCTTCAAAAATATGGTGCCTTCTATAATAAAAGGTAATGCCCACATAATGGTAATCTCTTACTTTGTTTGCTTAGCTTGCTCTATAGGAAGAGTACACATGAAAAATTAAGTAAAAAACCTAAATGTTTCTTGCTCTGAGTGTTCACAAGTGCAATGGTAGAGGTCTTAGAAGGTAGGGGAGTCACCCAGTCTGTGTTTTCTGTGACGCTGCTCCATACCCTGTGACTGCCCATCCAGGTGTGGGATGTGTGTTGTAGAGACTGTGTAAAACACCATAATGCTGCCCTTTTCAGAATCAACAGCCTGGAGTTCCTGTTGATAAAAAAAAATTGGTTTTTCTGATTTCAAAGTAAGTAACAACAGAGCACACAGTGAGACTGTGTTCCATTACAAGTGATAGTGTGTCTGCAAATATGGCAAAACACGTCTTTCTCTTCACCTGATCGCAATGAAGTTCACAACCCACAGCTGAGCCTCTACCTGCAGACTGCCTACTAAAACTAGAGATGAAAACCTGCACCTGACATCGTTCCTGCAAACCATTAGCCACCTGAGCCTGAAGTGGCTACTGAAAACAACATGAAGAGAAATCCATGACCCAGTAAAGTCCCAGGAGCAGGTTTGCTCTGCCACTGCTTACTCTCAGTAGCTCACTGAGAGCTCGAGCGTCCTGTGAGACTTTGTGAATGACAAAAAAGGAGGGAGGGAAGGAGGAGTGTTACAACCAGCAAATATTAACTCTACCACTAACTGCTCTGTATCCTGAATAAACAGACCCTCTCCCCTGCTTCTAGTTGTAGGCAGAGATTCAAAAGGCCATATGACAGATAACCATCCTATGTGTGGCTCTTTTATCATATCAGCAGCTTATAACACACTGCTTTTGAAAAAGGGAAGGAACCCCGTGCTTAGGTCTTTTGAGAAGCCTGTGGTGACTGCATTACTATGGCTTGGTTAGTACTGGGGCTGAATTAGACTCACGCAAGCCACAGGTTTGGCAGGCCTTTTCTGACATACCTAAATGCCAGGCAGAAGATGCCCTCGCAGCTCAGAGCCCCAGTTCAGCTTTTAAAGACAAAACAGCCTTTATGATTCAGTGCTATGTGTCATCTCTCTGCAACTCTGAGACCAGGGCTGTCATTCCTCCCACCATCTGCACATGTAATAATGACAGGTACAGAACATCACAATTTTTTTTAGGTTGGAAACTAGAGTGCTCACACAGGGGGTTCCTGATACAATCTGTGGCAGGGAGCAAGCTGAAAAGGTATCTGTAGATGTGCTCTTGTCCTCAGTGAGAAACGGGAACAATAAATCAGTGCGAGACAGGCTCCTAAAACTTTCCTATATGGTGATCTGAGGACCTCAGGTGTGAGCATACAGTCAAACAGCAGTCCTGGTGGTATCATCTCACCTGAAGATCTGTTCAAGAGCTCTGTAATTGATGAACATCTTCTGCGTTGCACCCAAAGTGTGGTTGTTGTCCTGAGTCTTCATAAACAGAGTCTTCATCTTCTGATATGAATTGAGGCATTGTTTGCCTACTCTTTTGGTACCCATCAGCAGTTAGATACTCCCACAAGGTTATCCCACTGACACATAAACTTTTGACACTGTCATCTCCTTAGGAATGAGCTCTGTCATTTCCTTGGGAACCCAGCTGGGATCTTGTTGAATCTTTGCCTTTGCAAAAGACAGCGATAACAAAGGGGCAATAATAAGAAAGCAGGAGATAGAATAAAGATATTCAGGAACTGCAGATGGTAGAAGACAACAAAAATGAATTTGAGCCAAGTGAAGTGTGGATGAATAAAGGCATTAGTCAAAGAGCTGAGAGACAGTGGGCAATAGCATATGTGAAAGTACATATACTTCTAATGGGAAGTGTGTTGAAGAAACTCATGGTAGTGTAGAGCAGTTGGTTCAGACCCTTATGAATCGGTGGTGCACATTTGGTAACCAACTGGAATGGAGACCCCAGTTTACTTTCCTCCAGAAGGAATCTTGGTTGCTCTCACTAAAAATCCTCTTTTTGTGTATCAAACAAAAATACTTCTTTTGTGGTATGACCAGGGAACTTACTTCAGAACTGCTCTACTGCTCTGAACCAAAATGTTGATGTTTTTTCTGTTTGAATCCTCCACATAGCCTGTATAGAAATCAGCAAACAGTGAAGTGACATTTTCAGTGGTTACAACACAGAAGGAAGCCTACAGAGAGTTGCAGGTATGGAGAGGTGGGATGGAAAAGTTTTCCTCTTTGCTGAACAGTGAAGTTAAATCACCTAACAGACATGACATGAAGTAAATCTCACTGATGCTGCTGCCAAGATGGTGATATGGCATTGAAAAGTATATTGTTATATCAACATTTATTTGAAGCATTGTCCTTTTAGTGTCATTAAGACATATGGCATGCATACTTTTAGTATATCTTTGTCTCAGATGATCCCCTTTTCCCAATTTTAAGTTTTGCAATATTATTCTTATTTTGGTCTAAAAAATCTGAACGGCCTTTCTCTAGAGTATGGTCCCAAATATCACAAACATGCAGTAGCATCATCTCCTCGAAGAATACCACATCTAACAGTACAATGGTTTTATTATTGCTCTGTGCTCAAACACAAGTTGTTTCTTCTGCTGCTCTCAGGCAGACAAAACAAAACAAAACAAGTCTTTGAGGAGGAAAAACCTACTTAAAAGGAAAGCATACCCATTTTTCTCAGCACAGTACTCTGAAAAGGCATAGGGTAAGAAAACAATAACAAATCCATAAACTGAAGAGAAATAAATAAAATCATGAGTAGTACTATTCAGATGCTTTTCCTGACATAACACTTTCCACATTTGAAAGAAACAGTGTCTCTGCAAAAATATGCCACAAATGATTCACCAGCTGATAGAGGCTACATTGAGAGTTTAATATTCACTATGAATAATTTAGTGAAGACCTGCTACTCCCATATTATTTTTTCAGCCCTTTTATAAAACATAGCCCCCTGCCCTCACCACCCCCCCCGTCCGTCCCGTCCCCCCCCCCCCCCCCCCCCGAATTCCTTCCTCAAATTCTTTTTTCATTTCATTTGGACATCCAAGGAACTATTCTCTTGTAGCACAGCTACAGTGAGCATAAATACTTTTTACCCATGTCTTTGCCCTAATTCTGTCTTTTAGAAATGCTTTAGAAATGGAGATGCAAGCATTACTTTTCAATTTCTCCTGTCTTCCTTTCTTTGCTCTTTTCCAGGTAAAGAGGCAGCTGCAGTCCAAGCAGTGTATGCACAAAATAGGATTCACAAGGTAACTGGCCTTCATCTTGGTGTTTGTCTATATATTGAGAAGATAATGGAATGTGAGATGGAATTCAAATTGGCAAACCTAGCTCTATTATTTTGTCTGTAAAATTATTCAGATAAACTGACATAACACTGAGTTCTTTGAGATCACAGACAACAACTTTCTTGCAAGAAATGCAGAATGTGAATTGGTGGATGCCTCTTATCTTCATTACAGCTTTATACCTTTTCCCTTAACAGGGTTTTTTCAGCTTTCAGATCACAAATGACTTCAGAGAGATCTCGTGTGATCATTAAGGACTGTATTCAGCAAATGTCAGACTTACATAGCTTTATCCGTAGAGCCTCTGCAGGCTCCCACAGCATGACAGCTTTAAAGCTGAAAAATCTCAGTGCACCATCCCAGTGAAACTCAGGCACCCTCTTCTCTTCTGACTAAATTGAAGCTGAAATACATTTAATTCAGGATGACTCTGTTCTCAGGAATAAGATTCACAGGAAAACTAAAAGAGGTCCCATTCTGTTTTCTGCTACCTAGTGACATACCTCTGCATTTTCTTTGTCCAACACACAAGGCCTGAACTTCAGTCATTATCAGTTAGACCTAAATTCATCAGTGAGGCGGTATGATAGATGGACCATATTTGCCCCCCAAACCTTCAAGTAACTGATTAGCCTAAGAGGTATGGCTTATTGGCCAAAGCAGCAGTCAGAGATTTAATATCTGACCAAGAAATCTTCATTCTGACAGTTCTTCACTTGTAACTTAGTTGTTACAATAAATGTTCTTTTATGCATTGGTGTTTGTCTATTTATAAAAGTAACAGTCAAACAAAATCATAATGACCTGTCCCGACATAAGATGAATCTTTTTACACCCATTTCATAAAGAATCTGGAGCATTTTCTGGCCTGTATGTACAGTGTAGTGGCAGTTAAATAAGCAATAATTAAGCATTTTTCTCTCCAGACGACTTCATCCAACTTTTGTTAGCAAGTGAAATATACACCCTCTCTGCTGGAGATGATTCTGGACATAAGACCAGTCATATGTTCAGCAGTCATCTTTGTACTGTGTGATAGTACTGCACCAGCCTCATAGGGTGAAGAATTATATAAGAGGATAAGGTCCTTTCTGCGTCAGAATGCACTACTGATTGTAATAACCTTAAGAGCTTTAGAGCAGTAATGGTAAACTGCTGTTTATTTTTGTCTTGAGCAAAGCTCAAGTTCTTGCAAATCCTTTTTTTAACAAAAAGATAGTGTGGTCATGCAGATGCTCCAGACAACAGAAACTGAAGTTTATTAAGTAACCATTCAGACAACTTACAAATATTTTGTTCTATAAAGACTCTGGCAGCTGCAACATCCACATTAATAGTTTTAATTTTTTTTTTTTTTTTTTAAGAACTGGATGCAAGCCATAGACATTATGTAATTGCCTAAGAATCATTACTCTCTGGCTTAAAAAGTATTCCTGCTTGGTTTCAGGTACAAAAACCTGAGAGGTATGTTAAAGAACTGCAAGTATCAATAGAGACTTAACATGGTGAATTACATGTCTACCAGTTTACTGGTACCACTGCAGTAGAGGCAACTTAAACTTTAATTAAATAAAAACTGTAGATAAAAACATCTGAGATGTATGAAAGCGTACATTAGATGTATAAGAGTGTACATGTATTTGTAGCTGTAGATGTTCTCTTAGAACATCATTACATGCATGACACTAAATCACAATAACACTACACAGATTTGTGTTTGTGTTTTGTCCATAGGGAAAACTGAGACATCTGCAATAGGTCACAGAACTGGAAAGCTGGTCTATACTTCTATCAGTCTGGGTGAACTAACTTTTAAGGAAGGAATAGGCTCCAGCAGTAATCTCATTAGGTCATTCAATCAATGGTGAAGCAGATGTGCCTTAATTAAGAAAGGTCCCATCTCCTCTCACATCTTTTACACTACATGGAAAAGAAGTAATCCAGCTTATCCTCTAGCAGAAAACAAGTGGATAACCTTTTTTCTGTTTTTTTGCTTGCTTTAATCATCCTTCTAGAACACAAGAAAATAGAGAAATTGGATGGCATATGCCTGATTTTTGAAGAGGAATATACTGATAATGGAAAAACATTAGGAGATGTGGAAAATCAAAGAAAGTCTAGAAGAAAGTTTAAGGCTGAGGATGGTCTGGTTTGTCTCAGCAGACATGGAAAATATCACATAGTTGTTCTAAATGAGAAGAATGGAGTTGCCTCATTAACTGTCAGCTCAGTTTGAATGGCAGGCCTCCAGTGTAACTGCCAGCCTTCTTCAGCAGGATGGATAAAATCTGTTGCAAGAGTAGAAAATCTCTGTAGGTAATCTCACTCTAAAAGGCTGATAGATATTGGCTATTCTGTCCATCTTCTAGCTTCTTGAAACTGAGGGACCTCCTTGAGAAGAATTAAAAGGTAGTCCTTTTTTCAGCAAAAAGTAAACTCTTTGTTTTAGAGATGAGCTGTGTCTCTGTTCATGTTCCTAAGTAGAGACATAATTACAGAAGGTAAGTACTTTGCCCAAGGCAACAGGAAGACCAGGGCTAAGTTGTCTTAGACATTCACCCTAGTGAAGGATACACATACCCTGGGTCAACTGACGAACAGTCTCTTACATTTGAATTACCATGGATATATATTTGCAGCCTAACAATATGTATCCAATTTGCTCTACATATGCCACAAGCTGTGATCATGAGTGCTCTCACTGTGGCCTTTAACAATGGCTGTTTTTAGAAGATCATTATTTTGAGTAGCCTTATTCAGGACTCTCCTTGAATCCCTCATTGCAGTAATGCTAGAGAGACTCTGGCAGGCAGATTTTACTTCCTTCATCCTCTTTCCTACACATTTTAAGTTCTAAAATGACAATTTAAAGGCACTGAAATTCTTTTGAAACAAACAAGTCACCATAGGGCAAGTTGCAGACCTCTGAGTCACAAACTGGTTCCTTTGTGTTTGATACTAGACATTGCCTCTTATTCAGGGCCTGATAACTAAATTAGGTGACTAATGAGAAAGGAATGGAATGGGTATAGCAATGTTCTCTTAGGTGATCTACCAAAGTTTTCCTCATTTTTTTTTAATAACGTCCCTTTCTTTCTCTCCTAAGAGCCCCTGAAACATCGAAATGTGAGAATTACTTAATTCTTGACTCTTCTGTTACTTTAATTAATCTCTTATCAAATTGGTTGTACTTAGTTAAGGGCCCATCAATAGCTGCCTGTTGTCTTTGTAATGATTGAATGAGGCACATGCTCTGTGCCATGTTTCTCTATACACTTTCTCATTAATAATAGATACATCTCTAGTAACAATTCTGTCTGTCTTCAGCTTCCAGTGCAATTATCTCCCTCAGTGTTTGTTCTGTAAAAGGTACGTCAGTATTCTGCCCTCTTCATCTTATATATTTATGTGCGAAGACCAATATCTCTTTTAAAAAACTGTTTACTGTAACATTTCATTGAAATTTCCGTAGTTCATGTGGTTCACAGTTCATAGCTCACTCAGGAGTCCACCTCTCACCTTTCACTTCTTTCTTCTTGAGTATCCTAGGATTTTCTCTTCCTTTGAAGAACTAAATTTATTTGAACTTCATTCCTTTTAGGAATGTCCTTTTGAAGTTATGCTATAGTGTATAAAATTAGCAACAGTTTATTGGACCAGACCTACTTTTTCCTCTTTCTCTGATTTGATCTCAAATAAAGCTAGCTAAGACCAACTATGCATGTGGTAATCTAAGACAAAATTAACAGATGAATGTCTGAGGTAAGGAAGATACCTAATTCTGAAAGGAGTAAGGACACATATTGGCCTTCATATTTTGCAATAGGTGGATTAAGCAGTCTCCTACTGAGAACAGTAGTTTCTGTAAAGCTATTTTTTATGTGCCTAATTCTCTCTATGTATTGGATAGAGAACCTGTAAATCTCACTTGGGATCCACATTCCACTGTTTAGCAGGAAGGCTGAAATTTAGGTTTTCCGCAATAGTCAGCATTGTGATACTTAAGTTTCTTTATGGATCCAGACTTCTGAAAACCTATGATTAAATTGGTAGGTGGAAAAATAGATGCTGACTCTACCAGAAACTGAGAATAACTGTTGAATTTCAACAGCTACATGACTGTGAAAGGCCTGAACCAATAGCTATAAGCAGGTCAAATGTGAACCTTCAAGCTCTCCAGATCCATTAACTTTCAGATCATTTCCTAACACGTACACTAAAAAATGACACTCATTTTTTACCACCTTCACCTCCTACTCGTCTCTACTAAGGAAAAAAAAAAAAAGCAGAAAAAGCAGATGAGGTAGTTGCTGAATATACTGTTATTTGATGGGCTGAGTGGAGCCAGCATAGTAAAAGCATTAACTCATTCTGTCTAAGAAAAGAAGGGAAAGGAAAGGAAAGGAAAGGAAAGGAAAGGAAAGGAAAGGAAAGGAAAGGAAAGGAAAGGAAAGGAAAGGAAAGGAAAGGAAAGGAAAGGAAAGGAAAGGAAAGGAAAGGAAAGGAAAGGAAAGGAAAGGAAAGGAAGGAAAGGGAAGGGAAGGGAAGGGAAGGGAAGGGAAGGGAAGGGAAGGGAAGGGAAGGGAAGGGAAGGGAAGGGAAGGGAAGGGAAGGGAAGGGAAGGGAAGGGAAGGGAAGGGAAGGGAAGGGAAGGGAAGGGAAGGGAAGGGAAGGGAAGGGAAGGGAAGGAAAGGAAAGGAAAGGAAAGGAAAGGAAAGGAAAGGAAAGGAAAGGAAAGGAAAGGAAAGGAAAGGAAAGGAAAGGAAAGGAAAGGAAAGGAAAGGAAAGGAAAGGAAAGGAAAGGAAAGGAAAGGAAAGGAAAGGAAAGGAAAGGAAAGGAAAGGAAAGGAAAGGAGAAAAGAGAAGAAAAGAGAAGAAAAGAGAAGAAAAGAAGAAAAGAAAGAAAAGAAAGAAAAGAAAAGAAAAGAAAAGAAAAGAAAAGAAAAGAAAAGAAAAGAAAAGAAAAGAAAAGAAAAGAAAAGAAAAGAAAAGAAAAGAAAAGAAAAGAAAGAAAAGAAAAGAAAAGAAAAAAAAAAGAAAAGAAAAAGAAAAGAAAAGAAAAGAAAAGAAAAGAAAAGAAAAGAAAAGAAAAGAAAAGAAAAGAAAAGAAAAGAAAAGAAAAGAGAAAAGAAAAAGTATTTAAACTGGAGTAGATATTGAACACACACAACATTTGTAAGAAACACTGGGTTTGTTTCAGAGAATGGACCTCACTTTCTCTTACTTTATTAAACTCTTTTCTTTTACCATTAAAAGGATAAAATTCCTCCACTGAATATGGACATGTTATTTTAAGATTTATTTTTGTTTTAAAAAAGGAAACAATAGAAAAACAGAACAAGAAAGATTCAGAAAATGTACTTTCTATTTACTCTCCACTGGGGTCACTGTAGGTCAGGTATATCTGCAAACCTTGAGTAGGCTGGTTGGCATAATAGGTGCAGCTCTGGGCCCTGGCTTGCTTCCCTGGTCTGGGATACCATCTGGATGAGTTTGGCAGGTGTCTTTCTCTTCCTGGTTCTCTTTAGTTTGGTCAGGGGTGGATGAGCTGTCTCATCTCAATGTGTTAGTGCCATATGCTGCAAGATACAATTGATTTCAGTCTTAGGTCAGAAGCCAAGAGAAAAAGGGAATGGAGAAGAGGAAAAAAATGGAACAGAAAGAGGCACATAGGGAAATAAAGACAGGGCAACAAACTCAGAAATGCTAAAATGAAGTCCTTCCTACTACAACAGTCATGGCATGAGATTTTTCAAATCTTGTTGGGATTGGGCCATTTCTGGAATAACTCAATTGCAAAGATACTGTCTAAATATCTGCAGTGACGTAGAAGCCCCTTCAGACTTTCATAAGGTTAATTCTCTGGAGACCTTGACATTGATCACCAAGGTCTAATTTTCAAAAATATGAGAAGAAGGACCTAAGGACCTATGAGATGTGATGACTAAAAAAAAAAATTAAAAAATCTGCCAATATTTATAGTCTTTTCACTTTTTCATCACTTAAAAACCCTATTGTTTATAATTTTCAGTCTTCTTAAAGTAGTAGAGTCAGCTTACTTACTTACATACATTCTGATACATGACTGATATTTTCCATGTCACACTTTTAGTTTTTTCTTTTCTGGCCTTGAATTGCTAGAAATTACTGAGATTTTTTTTTTCCTTCCTAAAATCTTTCATTTGCTTACTAATAAAGACACGATTTAAAAACACTACATTCATTCTATTTCAATTGAAACAACAGACTTCCTCTTTTTCTATTAAAAAAAAAAAAAAAATCATCAACTTCCTACATAAGGCTATTGCAATCCAGTTATCTTTGCTTAGATATAAGAGTAGAATGATCATTTTATTAGGAGTCACAACTCATGGTCATAGCCACCCTGCAGGCAGTCTTAACACGTTGCCTCATGTACAGTCTCCCAGGAAGAACAAAGTCTGCTGTAAGGCAGGTGCTGTAGCTATACACAAAGAAAAGAGCACACAAATCATAGCATCTACACTACAACGTTCCCCTGCCCACTTTGGCTACCATTAATTTATACAGCTCGTTGACATGGGAAAAAAAAAACAAACAAAAAACAAACCCAAACCTTATATTTCATCTCTTTATGAAAGCAATCAAACATTCTAGAAAAAAAGTAAGGAGTTATTATATTATATACAAATATTTCTTATCATACCTGAATCTAAATGAAAGCAGTCACCCAAGAGTGCTACTTTTTATAGAAGGGAAATAGGATACTTGCCATCCCTGGCCATCCCTGAACACCATGCCCACAACAGACTGTAATCAGACTGAAATAAGATTATGCTTGGTGGTGTCAAATGCTCCTTAAAGATTCAAATAGTTCATTAGGAAGGAAGAACGTCCACCAATTATAACCAGGAGCCCTTTATATACTTTAGCATTGCCTCTTTCAGCAATAAGCTTTGTCTTTCTAAGAAATATCCATTGTGCTTACACTCCAGGAGATTTCTTTACCTCTCTGCTTTTTAGGACAGATGATTTTCTCAGCAGGGGACAGTCACGATTCTCATTCTGTAGATGCAGATGATACACATATGCACGTATAACCTTCTGAATATAACTACTCCTTTCCTCTTGTTTACTGGCTTACTATTTTGCTGAAAGCAAGAGGAGGACAACTACTGTACCTGCATATGGCAGATAATTTTCTCTTATTCAATATGAGAAGCCTTAGGTAAGGCTTACTTTCCAAAAGACACTACTTTTTCACCTTTAAGTATTGGACATATAATCTCATGTGGACCAACACAATCCCAAAACACTCATACACAGACATACTCTAACAACTCTAAAGATGGAAATTTCACTTGGAAATAGCAATCATTTACTCTTAGACAAAGTTATGCAGGTAAAGATGTCACCACACTAGATCTTTATTCACAACATATCATACTTTTTATTCAGAACAGCTAGTTATATGGGAGTGGTACTGGTCCTTAGTGTATTTCCCTCCTGACTCTTCAATGTAAAAAAGATAGAAAACAATTAGAAAAGGTAAAAGTTACCTTTGCAGCAGTGATAAAATGTGCATCATCAGATTTCAGTTCTACTAGCAGTTGTCTAGGTAAGTTTTAGGTTGCTGGTGTGTGATATATGCTAGTCTACTAATGGTTTTCCTAAGGCGTTTGTTTTCTAGTTGATGTTAACTCCTATTCCCTACCTTCTATTTATCTGTTTGTGGATATTGAGCTGCTCAGTCTCTGGAAGTGTTATTATAGCTCTTTTTCTGTAGGTATCTCTTGCTCCTACAGAAAGATATGTATCCACTATATGAAATTTCCAGAATATACCTAAATGTATTCTGGTGTTTAGCCACAATCTGTGCATTAATCTGTGCATTATTTCTGCCTTTGCATTTGATCTTCTAATATGTAGATTCGAAAAAAAAGATATAATTAGAATTTTCTATTTGTGCTACCGTCTTTCCTATTACCAGTGTTATTTCAGTGTACAAGAATTAAATATTTGCTTATTTTTCATCTACTTATTAGTATCACTGACTCTTTCTGGTGGTCCAAGCTGTCAGTGAAAGAAAAAGAAAATGTTCTGGAACTGTATTTTACCATCATCCTCAGCTCCACTAGAAGACCCTGCAGTTTGATTTTTGTTGCGGCAAACTTTAGACCTCTCTAGCCATTTCTGATTAAAAAAAGAGAAGTCTGCACCCCAAGGTGATAAGTCTAAATAAATCTATTAGGCTGTGTGGATATTTGGGTTCAAATAAGTGGTCCAATAAGAAATACTATCTTACTCCTGGGTGAGTTTCTGAATCTCCTTATCTGGAGTCTGAGTGTCTCTCCTCCTTTGTCCAAAATATTTCGAAGTTTTCAGATTCTCCACAGTGTAGAAAGCTGTTCAGGGATAACACTTTCTGATTTTGATTGGAAATAGCATAGTTGATATTTAAATCTCTATTCACGGAAAACCCTTCTGAATCCAAAATATTCTTACAACCAGTTTAAGTTCTGTATCATCTGAGCAAATATTTCTGACTTGTGTGTGTCATTTATGCCACTTCAGGTAATTGTAGCTAGGTCATAAAACCAACAAGGAACAGAATCATTCATATGAGAATTGTAATTTGTTGCCTCAAAACATGAGTAGATCTTGCTGTGGGATGGCTCTTCCTTTTATTTATTTTCTGAAAAAAAAAAATGTATTGTGCTTTAAGAAGTACATTTAGCATAGTCATTTTAGGTCTGTGATCATCAAAATACTATATTACACATGCCATGTACAAGTTGTTTTTAACAGATAATTGAATATAGCTTGTAAATAAGTATTATGGCCCAGTCAACTGATATTTTCTATAAGAAGGCTAACTAATTCAGATTAGACTCCTCATTCCCTCTCTCTTTAAAAAATGTAAAAACTATACTTAGAAATGTGCTTCAGAACTGCTTATGCTCCTTCAGATTATTTTCTACGTACCTTTAGTCTCAAAAAATATTTAACATTAAAAACTTCAGATATAGCCTCACAGTACAATTTCTCTAACAGACAGAAGCCTCTTTCTTTACTGATTAAATTCACCTTTTAATTATCCCAGTAGAGCAACTTGTGGTCCAAGATTGGAGGAGGAGGGGAAAGAACAAAATATGCATCTTCTTGAGAGGGGGAGGATTGCTCTGGGTCCATTGGCTTATTCAGATAGCCCAGGGAACCAGATCAGAAAATGTTTTACTTTGTACAAAATATTCAGATTTATGTACTGCTCAGGTGTGACATCCCAGTAACACTGAATTTTAGACAATTATATGTATACACAAAGTCAGAACTTTACAAGAAAAAAATTTAGCTTCACTGGTAATTTTTAGCACCCAGTTGGAGGGCAGGGAGTTTTCAAAATCTTATATATAAATCTTATAATTGTTTTGATAGTCATACTGGGGACAGCTCTTTTTCAGCACTTAGAAGCTGCAACACTGAACCATAAGGAAAAATCTTGGCAACATATTCTCAGGACGTGCAGGACAGACATATCCTTCTCAATTTATTATGGTGGAGAAAACTCACATCTAGAGCATGACATAGTAATTAACCCGCATTAAGGTACAGTGTGTACCTCTGTAGATCCAAAAGCAGATCTAAACATCACAGGTGAATCCAATGATCATGGTTCATTCTTCAGTTTCTCAATTCTGCAAGGGTAGAAACACGTGTACCATATCAATACTAATTCATACATTCCTGGGATAAAGCCAAAGCTATCTTGTACTTTGTCTACTGTTTCTAGGCTAACTTGTAACAGAAAAGTAGTACTATCCTGTGGAACTGACTGCTGTAGCAATGAAACGCTGTCCACAAAGGTAATGCCTGCAGCACAAGTATAAAAGCACTGATGTTTTCAGATTTGGGGGAAAAAAACAAAGCAAAACAAAAAAACCCTCAAATTTCTTCTAGTTAATTTCTTCCCAATACAATAGGGTTAATATGCAAACTCTGGTGACCAGGAATGTTTGCTGTTAGATGTGCCCACAGCTGATTCTTGCACATACTGCAGGAGTCATCCTGCAGTATCAGGACATATAAACAACATAAGATGATTCAAAAGGAATGAAATATATCTGTTTGTCTTCTCTCTTTTTTTATTTTCTTTTTATATCCTCAAACTTGAGATAGTGGAGACTAAAAGCAGACTACTCAGAAAGATAATTCTAAGTTGCTTACTGAGTGAGCTCTTGTGGAGCTCAAATACGCAATTAAGGAGAGCAAAAAAATATTGACCGGTTTTATGGTGTGAGGGAAGGGTTATTCATGACAAAGTATGCCATCATAACAAATGATTGTGAAAAAAATAATATCTATGATTTCTAAGTGTTCATTATATATTCTGAATAAACATCAATTTCATAACCTATTCTAAAAAAATAATAACCTTATCATGCTCCAAAAATATTATCAGTTTCCATTTTACAATGTCTGCAACCTCAGAGCTAGTTTTAAAGGATTTCTACAAATACCTACTTATTTGTGAAGAAGATTTTCCACTTCCGGTCCCTTTCATTCCTCTTTGCGAGCTGGGATCTCTCTCCACATCTGCTCTTTCTTAGGGGTGACCTACATCACCAGGTAGTTTGTGATTTAATATGGATTGATCTGTGCTTATCCTTTGAAAGATTTTCAGTTTTGTTTAGAAACACCTGGCTTTGACAGAAACCTGTCACATACTGTGTGTGAGTGTGCTGATGAACAGCCAGTGAAGGCAGCTACCATCCATCTCTTTAGCCCATTAAATACTTAATTTGCATGTACACACTTCACATTGCCACTGAGTGCTTTAATCACTTGTCTATTAGATATTAGAAGGAAGCTCCTCCAGCTAGTCCTACAAGAATGAAATGGTCTGGTTTACATGCTCCGGTTATCTGAGTGCTCATGAAAGAGGAGAGAGAAATTTCCTCTAGAATGGGACTTAATCCTTGCTGTCTTCTTAGCATTTTCTGTTGACTACCTTAGTTCCAGACTTTCTCATCTTTTTCACAGTGTACTGATGCCATAACTTCAGGTTACAAATTCCACAGCTATTTCAACCTAGTGACTCAGTGCCCTGCCTGTAAAACCCAAGCCTCTTAAGATTTCCATTCTTTAATAGTTATAACAACAGCCAAACCAACTTCAGAGTTTAATTGACACAGGTATCTAATCTAATAAATCAACTAATATTTTTAAAATAAAGTTTATTTGGCCAAGGTCTAAATTCTGTGTGTCCCGTTGTCTGCTTCTTGTCTATGCTGCTGAGAAATGGCATCCTAGATTTTGTGCAAAACCACTTAGTAATTCTTAATTTTTTTGCATATTCCTTTGTAAACTCTCTTTCGCTTTTCTGACACCAAAAATCTCATTAGCTATGCTGGGAATCCAAGAACGTCTATTATCCAGTTTCAGATCTATCATGTCTAGCCCCTGAGATGTCAAAAGGCTGCTCAGTATTAGAAGAGCCGAGACAGAGCTGGTGGTTTCTGAACCATGCTCCTGTAGTGGACACCACTGAGAACGAGGCACCTTGGACCCTGGTGACCCACAAAAGCAAGACCCCACTTCAGTCTCCACTCTCCAGCATCACAACCAAAAACAGATATGAAGCTTTAACAGCTATAGACACCCATAACCAAGGTCTGCAAAGAGAAACTGTACCAGCAGCACATGGTGAATACCATAAAAAGAAACGAGCAGTGCTCATAGCGGGCGACTCTCTGCTAAGGGGCACTGAGGTGCCCATCTGCCAACCTGACAGGGAGTCACATGAGGTATGCTGCCTTCCAGGAGCTAAGATCTGAGATATTGCCGAGAGGGTGCCACAACTTGTCAGAAGCACAGACTACTATCCACTGCTACTCTTTCATGTGGGCATGAATGGTACTGCAAGCCAAAACCTGGGCAGAATCAAGGAAGATTATAAAGCCCTGGGGGTGCAACTGAAAAATACTGGTGCCTAAGTTAGCTTTTCCTCCATTTTACCAGTTGGAGGAAAGGGGGCAGACAGAAACAGACGTATAATGCACATCAACTTCTGGCTTCATGGCTGGTGAGGGTTTTGGCTTTTATGACAACAGGACATTCTTTGATGTCTATAACCTGTTAAGGAGGGATGGAATCCACCTGTCTAGAAGAAGAAAGGGAATCTTTGGCAGCAGGCTAGCCAACTTGGTAAGGTGGGCTTTAAACTGAAGTACTCAGAGGGTGGGGTCCAAAGTGACAATGCTCATGCCATCGCATCCAACTGGGGAATAAGCCAGACCAACGAGAGCAACGACAGATGTTCCTTAGCTGCCTCCCAAGATGAGAACCAGAAAGCCAAACACCTCAAGGGTGTGTACGGCTATGGTGGATCCTCTTGCACCCCTTCTGGGAAACATGCATGCTCAATTACCTCTCTGAAATGCCTGTACACCAATACACGCAGCATGAGGAATAAACAGGAAGAATTAGAGATATGTGTGAGGTTGCAGGGCCATGATCTCTTTGCAATTATGGATACATGGTGAGATGGCTTGCGTGACTGGAATACTGTCATGAATGGCTACATACTTTTTAGGAAAGACAGGACAGCAAGGCGATATGGGGGGGCTGCTCTTTATGTGAGAGAGCAACTGGAATGTATTGATCTCTGCCTAGGGGTGGATGAAGAGCAAGTCGAGAGCTTATGGGTAAGAATTAAGGGGAAGGCTAATGTGGGCGACACTGTTGTGGGTGTTTACTACAGGCCACCTGATCAGGAAGAGGAAGTCAATGAGGCCTTCTACAGACAGCTGAAAGTAGCCTCACGATCACAGGCACTGGTTCTCATGGGGGACTTCAGCCACCCTGGTATCTGCTGGAAAGACAACACAGCTAGGTACACACAGTCCAGGAGGTTCCTGCAGAGCACTGACAATAACTTTTTGACACAGGTGATGGAGCAGCCAATGAGGAGAGGTGTGCTGCTGGACCTTATACTAGCAGACAAAGAAGGACTGCTTGGGGATGTGAAGGTTGGAGGCAGCTTCGGCTTCAGTGACCATGAGATGGTGGAGTTCAGGATTCCCTGTGGAGGAAGCAGGGCAATAAGTAGGATTACAACCCTGGACTTCAAGAGAGCTGACTTTGGCCTCTTCAAGGACCTACCTGGAGGAATCCCACACATAAACATATGCCTCAGAATTCTTTCAGTCACCAAGGAGTCTGTTGTATGTTTTCTATTTTGAAGACACAAATCATGTGTGGGAATCCATTCAAATGGGTTTGGATGGTAGAGACAGGAGAACAGACATTGCTACCTTTCCAATGCTCCAAAAGAATTAAATAACATGAATAAATTTCTGTAACCCTGATAATGTGTAGAGAAAACTAAAAGTGAATGACTAACTAGTAACAATTTATGATGAGACCCCAAAAGACACCCTAAGAACCTAAAATGTGACTTCTGTGGAATTTGTCTGTTGTAAATGAAAGATGCAGAAAATCTTTGCTTAAATTGCAGAAAAGGCCTTGACGCTCTGTAAGCACTGTTCAGCAATACCTAAAACATCTCTGTGTCATCAACACTGTTTTGATTGCAAATCCAAAACATAGCACCATATGGGCTGCTATGAAGAAAAATAACTATCCTAGCCAGAACCAGTACATTATGTCAGAGCCTTCTGTGAAGGCAGGGACAGCCACAGTCTCTCTCCTTGGAGAGGCCTTAAAACTGCATAGAATGACAGAATGGTTGAGGTTGGAAAGGACCTCCTGAGATCATCTAGTCCAACTCCCTTGCTCAGAGCAGGGTCAGTTAGAGCAGGTTGCTCAGTGCTGCTTCAAGTCAGCATTTGAATACCTCCAAGGATGGAAACCTCACAACTTTTCTAAGAAACATTTTCCTATGCTTGATCATCCTCAGCATAAAGAAATTCTTTCTTATGTTTAAATGGAATTTAAATTAGGAATTATCAGGTGTAGTAGCCCAAGCAATAGAAGATATTGGCTGTATGTAGTTCTAGTATACCTTGGTCTCTTCTGACCAGGATCAAGACATTCACCCTGCCTATAATCTAAATGTGTCCAATTGCCCTCTTCCCTGTTATTAGCACTGAATTGCCTGAACTATTTGCAGTGGTTTTTCCACCTTCAAATGGTATTTTTTTTTACCTTCATGATTTCCAGATTACTTGATTTTTCTTTTGGGTTTTGGGATGGCTTTTGTTGTTGTGGTGTTGTGGGAGGGATTGTTTTGTTTTGTTTTGTTTTCAACAAGTAGAGCATGGGAATGGATGATAACTCATGACATTTTCAAATTTAATGTCAGCTTTCCATCTATTGTTAAGCCTTTTCTAATTGAGAATTTGGTTCTTCTGACTTCTGCATGAGACATGGGATTTCAGGACATTTACAATTATAGCTTAGGTTTCGATGTTATTATTATTATTTAAAATTTATTGTTAGACTGCATACTGCATAGATATTCATTAATAATTCATTAATTATTGGATTTTTAGTTTAAACTGTTGATTTGACTGGTTATAATTGAACTTGTAACCATGGTAATTGTTCAGTACCTCTCTCCTGTTTTGAAGCACTTCATAAATATGAAAGATCATACTCGCTCTCCATGTACCAATCATTCAGCCTTGTAGGAGCTAGAAACATTCATAAAGTACTTATTAAACTTAAAAAGAAGCAGAGGCATTTTGAAGTGAGTGACATTTCAGAGTTAGATGTAGTCAAAACTGAACCATGTTTTCTCACTTATTTAAGAAATATGCATTTTAGAAGTTTCCCAATTTAGATAGTAATTCTGGTTTTGAATTATGACCAGATAGGGGAGTTATGGAGTATACTTCCAGAGCACTATGGAGACATGTGGGGACCCATATTCTTTAAGTGTGGCACAGTATCCAATTAGCTGTTAAACAATCAGATAAAACACCATTATATTATATAGCAAGTAATTTATTATTACAAGTATTATATTATAACAAACTATCACCTGAAAGTCTCAGCAGAGAAAAATAAATGGACTAATTGAATGAAGAAACTGATTTTTTTAGTTATTCATCCCTAGATCTGGAAACCGACTTTACACTGGATAGTGCAAGAAAGCAAAACATTTTTTTTTAATACTATTTCTTACAAGTTCTGAAAATAGTAAAAATCTCTGAAAACCATGTATGTAAAAGCAAAGAAGAAAACCAAAACAAATATTGCAGCCTTGAACTCAGTTCAGGAGTTTGTACTATATGGACAAAGTAGATCTTCTGACATTTTCTCTATCAATCCGCTATGCCATTGTGTTCACCCAAAACTGATGCACAGAAAGCCATTTATATTACCCTGGACTCTTCCTCAAACATATAAGATGAAGCACACTATCTGTTTCTTCATGTAAAAATACTACTTTATCTTCACTTGCCATTGGTCATATATCAGGTAAGTGATATTTTACAAAAATTTTGATTATGTTATCATACAGATAACTGCAGGTTGTGCATACTGCAAATTAAAGCAAACAAACAAAATTTAAAAAGTATGTCAAGCACTTTTTTAATGTTTCCAAAGATCTTCTTTGAATGTAAAGAACAAAGTTGTAAAACTTTTTTTTTCTCCATTTGTTAGCATAGTTGTTTTGCAACCACCTTTATTTTCTCATCTTAACATTTCTCAACCACATCTCCAAAATCAGAATCAGTATCATACTGATATCACTCACCATGAGTTATGAATATTTAATTAGGAGGTAAAAATTAAGGCATAATCAAAGCAAACATGCCAACTACAACACTTCCACAGAAACTGACCTATCAGATGATTTTTTGAATAATTTATGCAGCAATGCAATAAAAGGTCAAGTAATTCTAAAATAAGGAAAAAAAAAAAGAAAATTTAACGCACTCACTAAATGAGTGAAAAAGGAAACTGAAATTCACTCAGTAAATTATTTACAGTGAATAGTTCACCAGAATTAGCCAAAGTACATAAGAATAATCAAAGTAAAATTTCCACCACTATGTAAAGGTGGTGATGGTTGGGTTTGTTAGCTAATTTTACAAAAAATGGAAATATCAAAGTGTTCCTTACCAGGAAAATTCATTAGTCTTATCTGTCTTGGTTTTTGAAGGTTTCACTTTTATCTTGAGAGATTAAATCCTACTTAGCTATGGGAAAAATCTTGTGAAACTGGTCTTTGAGAAAGGGGAGTATGAATTACCCTAAAGAAATATTTTTTTGAGATCTCAGATAATATATCTTTGTCTCTCTTTTTGAATGCATCTGGCTTTTTCAAGAAGTAACAAATCTATACAAAAGACTCAGAATATATTAAAAATGACAACATAAAAGCAGAACTTATATTCAGTAACTATTAAAATAGATATAGTTCAATATAAAGCAAGTGTCACATTTAATTCTGAATTACAGCTCAAGTTCATATTTATAATGTCATTAATGTTTCTTTAGCTGACTTCACATTACTTCAATTTTATCATTTTGTCTTATCAGCTCAATCAGAGAGAGTTGTTTAGGCTTATGTCATTGCAAAAATTAATTATTGTAAAATCTTATTTGTTGTCATTTCAACATTATTTCCTGGCAATTTCTTTCCAGTTCAATAATTTGCATCCAAAGCAAAATAACATAAAACTAAGGGAAAAAATATTAAAGAAAAATAAATTAAAAACTGAGTCTGATGTATCCAACAGGATATTTTTCCTATAAACTTTGGGATGGCATAAACCCACATGCTAGTCCTGAAATTTTACATATTTAAATCATCATTACTTATGTGAATGATCTATTTGATATCAAACTATTCATATGTTCACAGACCTTTACTGTAATAGTTCTCTAAATCTTGGCTATAGCCAGTAGTGTGTACACATTACTTTCCCTTTTCAAAAGATTCTTAAAAAAAAAAAGAACAATAAAAAAGAAACAAAAACACTTGCCCTAGCAATGACATAGGCTACCACAGATATTAGTTCTTTACCATTTATAAAAATGTCTACAGTTCTTGTTGCTTGTTTGTTTGTTTGTTTGCTTTAATTCTGACTTTGTAGTTTTACAATGTATACTCCAAAATCCCTCTTTACTTTCCCACCCAAAGCAGATGAATGGGATTTCCCTTTAAGCCTGTATCTCTTCACTGGTAGTAGAAATTGTTGGTGAGCAATTCATTCTTACAACTAATATAAAGAAGTTTCATTAACAGACATTACAGCATTACATTGCATACTCTGCAAAACAGTAGAATAATATCACCTTGCCAATGTCTCCTTACCATTTTTGTAAATGTCCAGGTCAATGCATTGTGGACAGTGAGATTACCTCTTTCCAATCAGTAGGATATTCTAAAAGTGTACAGCTGTCTCTGCCTCAGTTTCCTTGTCTACACATTAATGCTAAAATGATTTTCCTAGCACCTGAAGATGTCGGTCCAGTAATTATTCAATGTTTGTAAAATGCTATATACCCTAACTGTCAGGTATTATTAAGGACTATTAACTATCCACAATTCATAAGTTTGATTAACAAAGCTCTTAAGATCTTATTAATTTGTCTGGTTTAGTGTTACTGAAACATAAATCTGTCCTAACCATGCATCAAAGAGTGCGTTTGGAGAGTAGATTCACAAACTGAATAGACTTTTTATCATTGAGAAATTAAGGAAATTTGCATTTAACTCCAGGAAGTTGGCAAAATCCTCAAAAATCTAACTATCTAGATTTAGCTAATCTAGCTATATATATAGAAATAAATCTGATGAAATCCCCCAAATGGATTACAGAGTTGGAAAGAATCTACTTGCTGGTGCAAGGTCCTGTTTCAGGTATTTTATTCTAGTTTTCCCCCACATCAAATATTACCCCGCTACAAAGATGTTTGCTAGTTGCCAACGCTGACTGAAATCATTCACTGTCAGTCACCAGTCTGCTAGCACAGCAATCAGTTAAAACAAGAGACAGCAATGACTTGAAAATAACTTTTATAACAGTATGCTAACAGTATTTATCAGGTCCATATCGAAAATGTTAATTGCTTACAGTGGTTTTGCTATAGATCCACAATTTCTGTTTGAAGTCTCACACAACACTGCTACAAAACGCAGTTTAGGACTCAAAATACCTGTCACCTCCTTCAGTAGCTTGGGTTATGATGTAGATCGCTTGCTGTAGTCTAAGCTCACTTTATAAAGTTTGAGTTCAATAATGTTTTCAAGTCACTTTGCAAAATGCCCCAAAAATAAGGCAAAGACAAGAGTCTAGTAATTTGGTCTAGGTTGGAAGGTCTGAGGCAACACAAAGAGACAGGGAAATCACTACAATGGACAGTCATTGCTTTTTGTGGATAAGGAAAATTCAAAATCGAGAGAAAAGTTTCAACAAGCATCTTCAGTGTTTCTCTTTGATGATTCATTTAACTTTCCACAGAGCTGTGAGAATTAACACAATTTTAAGGTACACACAGATTAATAGATTATGTTTTGTTGTGGTGTTTGTTTCTTAAAACCAAAAGAAACACTGCATTAAATTAAAGGACAAAAGGGCATTAATATCCTCTCAAGAGGATAAGGTCTAGCGGCTTAGTCTGAGTATATCATTCATAAGCAATTAACCTAGGGGCTAAATAATAATAGTAGGGAGCATATGTGTTATTTTCAATTTTGAAATAGCTGTGTGATGACAGATTATCAAATTGCATTTGTGATTATTTTAACTGTAGTTATAAGTTTAGAGATAAGATTGTTGTATATGGGCAGGTCCTCATTGGACACACATTGCAGCATGCTAGCATTGGAAAATATATCTGTCCATTTTTGGGGAGTTTAATGCCTTAAAATATTTTTATGTTTTAGACTGGTTTAGTACTTTGAATTCTGAACAGATGTTTGTTTTGCCTTTTGAACTAGACTCCTGAGTAAGACAAGGTATAACTTAGTCCCCGTCCTAAAAAGCTGACATTCAATGAAGACTGTGAAAGGATATGGAGAAAGATGTTTCATTACATTCTTTTTACATGGAAGAAATGGGAAAATAAGGATTGTCCATACTTAAAAGTTTTGCTGCTTTAACTGTCTCTAAGGAGTTCAGCAAGCACCCATATCAGATGGTAGAAATATTTTAGCTTACTGTGATCCCAGTATCTAAAGGAACAGTTTCTGGCATCATAGAATTGCTCCCCATCAGCTCATTGTGCAAATGAATACAGTTTTTGTTTTCTTTCTGAGAAGAGTATTCTCTAATTTTGTTTAGCCCAGAGGTTCCAAAATTAGGGATCATGACCACAAACAGGATCCCAGTAGCCAGCAGTAGACCACAAGCCTGGAAGAAATCTGACCATTGTTCACTGTAGTACAGACGTTCTCTAAAGTTTATATTCAGAGACCAACAGAAAGGTACACACAGAGTAGAGCTGAAGGAGAAAAACAGTGCAACACATAGTTCTCAAGCTAGGTTTGCAGGGTAGACAAACAAAGCATTGTTACCAGCATAATAATAGCCACTTTAGTTAGGAGAAGGATCCCTAGTCAGGATCCTAACAGCTGTCACTGGAACTGCCCAGAGGAGAGTAAGAAAGGGGCATATTCCAGAAGAGCAAGGTTGCAAAGCTGCATAGAACTGAAGCATGGGTTTGAGTGCCGGTCCTTGATTGTCCTGACTCCTTAATTGACGGTACACGGCTGGGCATAGCTGTGCTCTGCAGCAACTTGCACTCCTCTAACAAGAGCTAGGCATGGTTCAGGGGATATACCGGCAAGGTGCTAGTCCTAACGTGCAGTGTGGCTGTCCCTACCTGTTTTGAGTGGGAAGAAAGATTAGCTGCACATATGCGACCCTTGTTATACCATCTGTACTCACAGAAGAAGAAAGGGCCTGGACCATTTTATTTTCTGGTTTTAAAGGTAGTCAAGGTGGCTAGATAAGGAGCTATTTAGGAGCAGCTGTTGTGTTTTTAATTCATATTATATTTTAATGTGCATTAATACCAAGCATAGAAAAAACATGTCACATTGGTATAAAAATGTTTTAGAGACATAACTGCATGTATAGTAAGTAGTCCATTGATGTAAGTACAGTTACAAAAAAACTAACAAAATCTGTGTTTTATGTGATTTATGTTCAGAAAAGTTTAAAGGGTAGACACAGTAACTTTTTTACAAAGTGCCTTCAGCAAATCAACAAATGAATCCGTCGAATCTCAGTTATGTGCTTTTATACACAAGGGCAGTCACTTACTCTGCTATCACTGAACTAGATTTAAACATAATTCTTCTATAAACAGTGGCCAAACTCCTGTAAGTCTCTGAGCTTTCTTACAAAACAACTGCATTTCTGTGCTACACTGAGGGTGCCCAACACTAGGTAACCTGGTGAATGAGATAGCCGCAGAATGAGGGTGAAATTAAGGTGGAAGAGAAAACAAAAAGGCATTCTAGCATTTTATCTCAACGTGCAATTTGTCTTCTGACTTCCCTTGAGAGAAAGTGTGTCAAGAAATAGCCTCAAGGCAATGACAATAACAACAAAAGTGGTTGCCTTAATTTATGGGGAGGAAGACAATGAAACATTTCATGAATTACTTTAACTTTCTTTCTCCAAATAATGTTCCAGCAGGGGATTGATGGTTGACAGCTGTGTTCACTGATAGGTAACCTTGTTGCAGGTTCCTGAAGAAAGATGTTCTTCTTCACTGGACTTGTCTCCGCTTTGTAATTTTTTTTTCTCTCCTTAGAGCCAACACAGCTATTGTTACATTTTAAAATATTTCTATCATGTATTTCTTCTTTGAAATAATTAATTTTTTCTTTGCACTACTTGGCTGATAACATGTCATAATGTAGGCTGCCAAGTGCCAAATGACTCTCAAATTCATTCAAGCATTCAAAGCAAGAAAAACCATTCATCTAGATAAGATCTTATCTGACAAGTCAAGCTCAAGAAATCTCAGTATAATTATATGGTGTTAATGAAGGCCATGTATACAGGCAGTTCTCAATATTAACTTCTGTGTTAGTCTACCAACGGTAATGTGAAATCAGTCATTTTAAGTTAGAACAAGTAAGTAGATTTTTTTAAACAGCTAAACAACCCTCCCCCATGGAAACACTTTATAAGAGAAATTTTCATCTTTTGCAAAGGCTCACTAAGCCATACTTTCCACAGAGACATCGTTATCCTGCTACTGTTAACCCGTTCCTC
Source organism: Platalea leucorodia (assembly GCF_965183815.1). Lineage (NCBI taxonomy): Eukaryota > Metazoa > Chordata > Aves > Pelecaniformes > Threskiornithidae > Platalea > Platalea leucorodia. The sequence goes on along the minus strand of NC_138824.1, from coordinate 36,067,419 downwards.
TGAACAGGTGTTTGTTTAGAAACTAATGAACAGGCATTTTTTAATATACGAGGACTACTGCTTGATACACCATAGTGATATAAGATTTGTTGTCACTTGTATTTTTCAAAAACCTAAATTTAAAAAAGGTGTAAAGTTGCTCTTTAACAATTGCTGTCATTAACAGTCATATGTTGGAAAATATTCTTAATGGCAACTGTAGTGCTGCATGACTTTTGTATATGATTATGATGTTTATCGCTTGATCTCAAATTTATGCAAAGCATATATATTTATTTATTTATATGTTAAGGTTCAATATTACTTATTTTAAAAAAAATAACTACAACTAGCCAAAAATAATTAAATCAAGTAGTGCTGGTTTGCTTGTTTTGGAAAAGACTGAATTAAGAAAAGTGAAACATTCAAAAATATTTTTTGTGTTGCAACAATTTAATAAAAAATGTTTTTCAGGTGTAAGCCTCCACTTGCTGAAAGACAGACCTTTTCTCCAGAATGTCCAATAATGTATAATTTAAAGATTTCAGATAAGATCCAAAAGAACTGGGTTCAAATCCCTATAAGGCATTGGATGCCAAAGCATGTGAATTTCCTGTTAACAAAATTGTAGTTACCAAATTGTGTGTGCATGTTTTTCCCTAACTTTTTTTTGTTTGTTCCCAGAGTTCACAGTTTTGCTCTAAAAACCCAACATTTTTCCCCCAACAAAATGATGACCTATAGTACTTTCTTTCATCTGTTTTTTACTATTTCTTTGTTACTGAAAAACTATTTAAAATAATATATAAAATTACAGGTTGTTATGTTTATCTTCCTGGTCAGAACAAGACTCTGTTTTATGAAACTGCATTTGAATGTAGAAGAATTGGCAATGGACAAGTGCAGAATAACTGGAGGAAGCTTTTGGAGTCTGTGTGAAACTGTACGAAAAATGCATTAAAATTGTAAAATTTCACTAAATGGCATCAAGAAATACTGCTCCATAATGGACAATAATTGCAATTGGTATTGTACATATATTTATGTATGTATTTTTATATATATATATATATATGTAGATAGATACATAGATAGATAGATAGGTAGGCAGGTAGATAGATTGATCCATTGATCACCTTTTACCAAAACCAAATATATCAGCAGAAAATATAAATAGAGAGTATTTACCAATTAGGCAAGGGTTTGTAGACCTTGGCCATGAAAATGGTTTGGTCCCAGTCCTCTACAGAAAGCAGTCCAAGGCTTATACAAAGCACTATCAAAATTAATCCTCTGTAATAAGCAGAGGAACTGTTCATATCGACACAACACTGTGCTTAGGCATGGGTCTTTTTCTGCCCTCCATGGCACCCCTGTGATATTATTTTTCTGTGTGTGAGCCAAGAGCTGAGGAGGACAGCAAGGCAAGCAGGGGCAGTGGCCTCATGAAGGGGGTCATCCCACTGCACCTAAACAGGCTGGGCAGAGAAGGTGGCAATAACCAGTTTCATCCACAACTGACAAGCAAGCCCAAACTTGGTTAAAGCAGGGTCATAATCACGCCAGCCAGTCAAGTTAGTGGGTCAGCATTAGCAAGGCACGTGGCCAGGTGCAGGTACACCTGCAACATAGATCAGACAAGGGCAAGGCTGTGAGCTTAAATGCAGTTCTGAAGTAAAGGGTGGGGGAATGCAATTAATGCTTCTCACAGCTCCTTCTCACACAGCTCTTTTCCCTGCAGTCTGACCTAAGGTTACAGCAGCACCATATCAGAGCTGGGCTGGAGCACAGGCAGCCAAAACCCTAGGAGGGGGGAAAAGGTTGCAGGGTCTGTTGGTGTCCTCAGGGCATGAAAAGTGAATACAAATTTCCTTTTTTTTAAAACAAAACAAAACAAAACAAAACAAACAAAACAAAACTTTTTTCTCATTGTGTGCTTGGCTATTCTTTCTCCAAAAGTTCTAAGATTTTTTTTATTTTTTATTTTTAAACAGCACCTCTTTAGTTCTCTAGGGCTTTCATTTTTTAACAGATACATATAATAATCCTATCAATCTTCTTTTTTTTTCCCCCGTATTGGATAATCCTAGTTTATTCAAGCTCTCTTCACATGTAAGCTCTTCTATAATTATGGACATCTTGTGTTTTCTCCCTCCACTATTTTTGTTCTACCAAATCCTTTTTTGAGGCAGGAAAGTCTTTATTATAATTGGTAGACAAAATGTGAATCCACCTTTGATTTATGCAGAAATCAAATTATGATTTCTGGTTTGTTCCTTTCCTAATGATTCATAGCATTCTAATTGTATTTTTGGTCACTGCTCAGCTTCAAGCTGATATGTTTTGGGGTAATTTTCTTTCAATAAAATGATTTACAATGACTGCGAGATCTCTTTCGTAAGTGGTAAGGGCTAATTTAGAGCAAATAATTGTGTACATGCAGTTTCTGTTGTTCTTCCTCATGTACTTTTTTTCACCTGTCAACACAGAATTTTGCCTGCCATTTTATTTCGCACTTAGCAGTGTAAGATCCTTCTGTAACTCTTTGTAGACAGACTTATTTTTTCATAGCTCTCAGTAATTGCACATCATCAGTAAGCTTTATCACCTCCTATTCATACTCTGAATATATTGACCAGCACAAGTCTTAGCAGAAATGACTCTGAAATTTCACTCTTAATTCTCCTACACTTGGATTCAGCAGTGGGAAGACAATATATCTAGTCCTTTGTTGCCTCTTTTATGCAGTTATTAATCCATCTGTACAACTTCCCTTTCTTACTATGAAATACAGTAGTGACTTTGCCAAGAATCTTTCCAGAAAGCTTTCTGGAATTCCATATACAGCAAATAACCTGATAACACAAAGCTAGATGTTATTTGACTCCATTAATGAAATTTAATAGATTTAGCAGTCATTACTTAACACCTGCAAAAATGTTTTTCTCCAGTATTTCATATTTAAGTGTTCCAAGGTGTTGATAGTACAGCCCTGCTGTTATACTATTCTATTTGGGCATAGGATTTCAATACAAAGAAATTTTATGTTCCTTGTCAGTAGTTAATTTGCTCTGTGTATTTCTGTATTTCAATCTAATCTTTCTTTCAACATACAGTGCCACTCCTCCAAACATACAACTTATTTTGTCATTCCTAATGTAAATTGTATGCTAGCATCCAAGCTACAGTTCTGCACTGGTTATCAGCCTTCCACCACATTTCTTCAGTCCCTAATATACAATACACTTATTAAAAATCAGGACTTTCATCTTGGCCAGCTAAGTCTTTACGTTTCTGTAATTTGTATAGAACCACTTAAACATTTGGCCCTGTTCTGGTTGTCAGTTTTTTATGTGCTCTGCTTCAATGGAATCTTATTTATAGAGATTGCTCTTGTCTATTACTTTCCTGAATGTTATTGACTTCTGTTCTGTCGGGTTTTGTAATACTGCAGAGATTTTATTGCTTCACCCTTGTACACCTGTTGGATTTCCGTCAGTCTTTAGTTTAAAACATCCCCATAAACTTTATTTTAGGTTTGAGTTTTATCTGCTTTATATGGAACTCATCCTTCCCATATAGGCTATTTCAAACATTTCCTCAGGTCCTAGTAATTTGAAATTTTACCTCTCTAGTTCATTGCAAATGTGGCATAAAGAACATTTCAAATAGCGGAGTGTGAGTTTACCTTGCCCTTTAGAAAATTTTCCACTTATTTCTCCCTGTATCGTTCATCTGCCCAAGTATGATTTGCCTCCCAGGACTCACTGGAAGGCAGATGTCTTGTAGGATTTGCCACCAGGATTTGCCAGGTAATTTACTGTGACATCCTCTCTGGCATCATTACTTGAGCACACCTAATGGTGGACAATTTAATTGTTTATTTATTGTTGCATCTTTTCTGGATATCAGTTGGAACCCTGTTTTGCAAAGGGATCTATGCAACATATGTTGTAATTTTCCAGCTGAGGAAAAAAGAGAATTCCAACCATTGAATTGCCTTCCCCACAGGTACTAGGGCATAAGTTAAACATATTATTGATTGCAGAAATACTGAGAAATGGGAATTTAGCTGCTAGACTTCTACTAGTCTTTGATTTTATTAATAGGCTGTTGCTCTAATGTGAATGTGGGGATGAGGTGAGGAAACATAGGAGAATAAATAAAATGCATCTGTGTATGTAGGGTTATAGTTTTGTATTTGTACACATCTGTATGAAATTTGTGGATCTGGTACAAATATTTCCAGAATGGTAGATTAGTGAAAACAAAATAGGTGAACATTTTTTCTTAAGCAGCATCTTTTCACTTATTTATCATATGTAACATTTTAAATATCATACTTAAATGGTGTGTGCCACCTCCTCAGCTCAGAGAGGTGACATATCTACATTAGAAGAGACCTATACACACTACACGTGCATCTTGCCATATTATTTGTCAGTATGGTCCTAATACTTAGTGTTTTTCTTGAAACCTGCAGTCTTAGAGTGAGATTCAGGTCAAGAAAATAGACACCTACAGATCAATTGTATTGTCTAGTGCTGGATATCTAGTGCTATTTGACTACCCTAGGCTGTCACAGACATGATTTCTCATAATAGCTGTCAGAGTTAACATAGCACATACAGAAGACTCAAGTCCCTGAGCATCAGCTGGACACTGGGTAGGATGCCACAGGTCATCCGAAATAGCATGAGATGCCTATGTTGAGGGGACTCAATCAAGTCTTTAGAATTTATCTGTTATACTAACTAAATCTCCGCTGACTATAATGACACTTAGACAAATGTCATGACTGAAAATGTCCACACTCTAGAAGTGAATACCACTCTTGCCATCACATAAGTTTATAATACTCTAAGTTTTCTTTTTTCGTCCCTCCCTTCCCCACATAATTCATGTTTATAAAGAAATACCATGATCTGAGCATGACTTAATATGGAAATAAAATGTATTAAAAGCCTAAAGGTGTCCTTATTATTGTTAATAAAAAGTCAATTTTGTACTTCAGGAGAGACTCAACCATATGACTGGGATCCAGAAGGATATTTGGTTTTTCTTTTTAAATACTTATGTTTGGTATTACATGATTTGGTGTGGCACATATCCATATATCAGGTTGACAGTCACATCGGAGTACAGGATGTGAAAATTTAGGAGCCCTTGTCCAGCTCCTTTTTCCTATTTACATCAGCTAAATTTAGAGGTCTTCTTTTCCTTTCATTTATTAGCAAACATATTACAGTTTGGATTCTTTTACACTGTATTTAATGCTGAATAATCTGAATATGATTCAGAAAAATTAGAAAGAGGAATTTTGCCTTATGTCCTCTATGCTGATATGGAAGGTTTTCCCTCCATTTGGGGAGCTGGTTATGTTAAATTAGTGCATTTGATCAACCATGATGTAGAATTATTTGGATTTTTTGTGGAACATATATTTTGCCATACCACAATTTCTGTCTCCTGCATTATAGATTTGTTTAAAAGACTGTATGAATGAGAATGAGAATCATGGAGATGTAGCAAAGAACTTTTCCAGAGAGAAAGAACTACTATTTTACCCATTAGATTTCACTATTGGTAATGTCTTTTACTTGATAATTCACATCACTGCTTCAAACACAAAAAAGATATGACAGTGAACTTTTAGTAAATTCATATGATAATTATTCTACAGGGTAGAGTGTCTTCAGGACACATGAATCATATCTACTGAAGGAGCAAATTCAGTATCTTGTTCAAGAAATAAAGCCTTATAGTAGGTACAGATCATATATACTACAAAAGCCCAATTCATTAATTTTCTGATTGAAGTAATATGAAGCTTAAAAAACTCTTATTATCAGAGATAGACTATGCGATAAGAACAGATTCATAATAACTGTCATTTGTTTTAAGTTTAAAATGGATGCAGTAGGGAAGAAATGCTGTAAATAAATGCAAAAGTTGCCGTCTTTCATTTAAATTTGTCAGTCATTGTGATTGCCTCAAGCCTACTTTGATTTTAAAGATTACTGCTAAATGTGTGTCATTTTTTTTTTTTTTCTTTTTTTCTTTTTCCTGACATCGTCAAGATAGATAAACCGAGATGACAACATTTGCTGGAGAAGAATTCCTTCTTCCCCAAAAGACAGAAAAAAAAATGTCATCTCCACTATTGTAAACCAAACAAATTAACAGTCCAATGAAGCCATAAAGGAACATAGGAACAATCAGTGAAATACAAGACCTTTCTTTTGTTTTTTTTTTTTTTTTTCTAAATTCCAGTTAGTATTTGAGCTGAATCCCAGCTTACCCTATCTCTTTCCATGTGCTACTCAGACCTTTCACAGATGCCAAAAAACACACGCACATAAATAAATAAACAAATCTCAAATGTTCCTTCTTCGCTGTAGCCATCTATTCAATGATTTTTTTACTTCCTCTATCCCCAAGTAATGATGTGGTTCATTTAGTGTTTTCATGTTTTTAAAGCTCAATTTCCATGAAGGCTGCTTGTAACAGTTCCCTTTCTTTCCTGTGCTCACAACCAAAGCTCCTTTTATCTCTCATCCAGCAAGCTGCAGTCACTATTTTGCAATTTATTGATTGGTGCTATGTGGATCTCAAATCTCAGCCATGCCATTTGGCAAAGGAGAAAAATGGGTAACCATGTATCAGAAATGCACTCTACCAGCTCATGTGACAAATCAACACAAGGCTTAGACCACAGCAGCTATTCCTCACCTCAAACTGCAGACCACATTTTTGGCCTTTTGGTTGACGCAGCTGAGGAGTACTGAAATCAAAGGCAAGTGGTCAAAATCTTGCAGAGCTGAGCTGTAGCTGTGATGTTAACATGTATAACTGAGAAGAATAGAAAAGAGAGATCAAGAAAATATGGCTATACAATATTTTTTTCCCCTTTTCTAACAGTATTTGTTACAGCGAAAACATTTTTTATTAAAAGAAATACATGGTAATATTTCATTTTATAGCATCGTTTAGGTTTTCACATTTTTTTAGGGATACGTCCCTTTCTTGACAAGCTTTAGAGAAGCCCCCTGCCCCCCCCCCCCCAAAAAAAAAAGATGAAAATAAATAAAGCTTCAAATTGATGCAGTTTTTCTAGGAAAGTATCATCCTTTTACTGTATTTAAGGAAGACTTAGAGGGGGTTTGTTTGTTTGTGTGTTTGCTTTTGTCTCAGTCAAAACAACACAACAAGTACTTTTCATTTTTGACTGGCTAGGAAAAAAAAACTATGCTCTCCATGCAATGACAAAAAAGTTTGTATTTCAGTTTGTATATTGTGTACGGTATGAATCCATACTTTTTTTTTTCTTTATTTTCTTTATTAAATGAGCACCCAGATACTCTGGTGATAGGCACTTTACATAATGAATACTTATCCAGAAACACTTTTTTTCCCCCATTTAATTTACATATCAGTTTATTATTTTTTTCAAAATAAAAGCAATTTTTATTAATTCCTTTTTAAAATGCTTATTTTATCTAATTTTAATGATTTAATTGCTATAATAGGAATTATTTTTTCCGTAACAAATAAGAATTATTCTCAGTATGAAGGAATAATTCTGAAAAATTACTTAGGAATGTAAAAGATAATTCTTGCAATAACTAACTTTTATGTTAGTCATTTAAGCAGTGAAAAACAGCATTCCAAGTGAGCCACATACCAAGTGAACAGGCACAAGCTAGTTCTGATCCAAAACTTCTTTAACCATGCAGGTGATTCTCTAAACAAGAGCTAATAAATCCTGCTGAAAGATGGCAATGGGAGCCACTATTGCAGTGTTATTGCAGAAAGGGCTGTCATTTTAAGATGTCACTGGCCACCAGTTACTTATTGCCACCTCACAGATGGATGTTATCACCTCACATAACAGCCAGCTGGTTTCAGTATAATGCTGTACAGTTTCATGCAAAGTCTCTGAACAGACTTTAAGAGGATCAATCTGCCATTTGCTCACTGAAATAAAGGCCATAGGAATTTCCATTGTAGGGAAGATACAATTGAACCTTGAGAGAGAAAAAATAAAAAGTACTTCAGCATTTAGAAAGAAAAAAAAAAATCTGCTTTATCCTTCTAATTTTTTGTAAGTTACAAAGGGAAGTAAAGTACACAGTAAATCTGGTCCAGTGACTTACTACTGATAAAGTGATTTTTACTTCCTTTAAATTTTTATAAATAAGCTTATATATGATTTATATAAACTTTGCTGTACATGTTTGCTCTTATACTAAAGAAAGTGAAAACAAATGTATATACAATATAATACAAATGCTCAACAAGAATGTTTTGGCATTTGCAGATGGAAAATTAAAATACTGTCTTTCAGACATGCTATCCTTCTGAAATTCCATATGACAAAGAGGTGGTATTAATCTAAGAACGGAGCAGGAGGGAAAAATGCTTTGACCCCTTTTATGGATTTTTCATAGCTCTGGTACAGTTTTAGATTCAGTTCCTGTGACTGTACTTTTACTAACATTTTAATCAACAGCAGAATGGAACAATTATTTATTTTTTATCAATATCCAGCACAATCCAGAGAATTGATGGCATGATGCACAGACCTCTGGGTTCTCTTGTGCCTTTTATTAATACTACACCTGCTAGTTTGTTGTTACTGACATACTAACTTATCTGCCAAGTGCTGGCTCACTTTTGTCACCAAAGTCTTATGACTGCTTTTTTTAAAAAAGTCAGGCCCTTTCACCTTTTTACTGAGACTTTTGCTTTGTCTCATTTGGACATTAATTGCAGACCCACAATATCAACCGGTGAAATTTTGTTTTAGCAAGGTAAAGAGTATGGGAACCCCTCAGGTTTCAGAATGGTGGAGAAGAACTCTCTTCTTTCCTTCCCCTTTCTACTGAAGTCAGGAGTCATATATTTGGAAGAGGAGAGGTGGAAAAGCAAAATGAGGAACCAGACATTCTCTGTCCTTGCTTGTCTACAGTCTATTAATCTAGGGACATTTAGGGTCTGTGTCTTCTATGGGAAGCCTATTAGAAATTTATCTTGTATTCCTTCCCTACATAAGACTTCCTCAGGCGGCAACCTCCTATTCTGCCCAGATGGCTTGACTTCAGTCAGGGTTGTTTTATATTAGATTTCTAGATTCAGTGAAGGCAGTATTTGGTATTATTTGTTGCTGACTAAAAAAGAATTCCTCTAAAGTAATAGTGGTGAGATACTTCAGATGGATGTGTTTCTGCATCTGTATGCTGGAGAACTAGTCTAAGGAATCTTGTCGTCTTTCTATTGAAACTGTTTTGGCACGCATTCTGTGCTGATGGCTAGCTAGCTAGTCTGGCAAGTCAGAGATTTGGTTAAGGTTAAAGGAAGTAGACCTTTAATTCCATTTGTCCAAACGAAAATATTGACTTTGACATTGAATTAGACTTACATTAACTGGGTATCCCTTGATTTTGCCAACTTTGTGTTCCAATGTTTATTTCTACCGTCTATTTAATTATGAATTACCAGACCTACATTTAAAAACAGAAGTAGATTTCTACTCAGTGTGGTTGGATAGACACCAAAAATGTTAACTGGGTATATCTTAGAACCTGGAGTCACAAGTTAATAATAACAACAACAACAACTACTTCTAAATAATTGTCCACAAGGTATTTGTCAGGCATGTGTTCATTGTGAATAGCTTCAGACTCTTCATAGCCACTGAGAATAGGCTAAGCATTGGCTAACAGACCCAAAAGCAGAAAGCTTGGAAGTGAGGCCAAAAAATGTGGCTGGGGAGCTCAGGACTGAGACACAGAAATATACAGGCAAGGTCAGGAGGAGGACCAAAAGAAGTGTGAAAGGTTTGGGCAGAGAAAGCTCAGTGTGGGTCTATGAGGGATGCTTTTGGGATAGGCAGAACACTTTTCTCATTTTTATCCTCTCTCTTCCTCCTTCAACTTCTAACCTCCCTCCACCCTCTTACGCTTGTCTCAGAAATTCCCTGCTTGTCTATTAAAGTCAACAGGGGGCTACTCTACCTGGTGAGAAGGTGGGAACAGTGATGAAGGAGTACCAGCAGGGATAAGCATGGGGTTCAATATCGGCTGTCCTTTTAAACAGAAGTTTGAGCTAAAAGAAAAGAAAAGCATAACATTGCCTGAAAACTTCTGAATTAAAATGTGATGGGTTTTGATCAAAATAAAAGATAATAATTTTATAGTTATATGGGTAGAGGATTGGTAACCTTGTCAATAATACATAATTCAAGTTTTTTTGTGACTATGGCTAAACAAACTTTAAACAACACATGCAGGAATTTATTTGTAAACTTAGCCTTTTGCCTGTTATACAGCTATGATGTATTTTTTGCTCTTGCTCATGAATGTAATATTCAAGAGCTGTTACACAGTTTTCAACACCTCCTTGGTGTGTTTTTTATGTTAAAACAAATGAAGAAAAGTTCCTGATTTCAGCTATCAAGGATATGTACCTATCTGATCCTCTTGAGGTATTATCTATTGTCTATTGTACACATGCTTTTCCACTGACTTATGTCCTTGGAAAAGCTGACAGAAACTACTTCAGCTAATATCTGTATGACCATGAAAACTTTATATGCCTTTCTTCAGCATGTTTCTGTCAGGTAGAAAGAAGTAATCTGTTAGGGGAATAGGCACGAATTCCGCAGCCGAAGAGAGGCAACCCTGCCATAGCTCCATGTCTCCAAATCCAACCAGTAATGAGGCTGAACATACATAAGTCTATGGGTCCCGATGAGATGCATCCCAGAGTCCTGAGGGAATTGGCTGATGTAGTTGCCAAGCCACTCTCCATAATATTTGAAAAGTCATGGCAGTCAGGTGAAGTCCCTGGGGATTGGAAAAATAGAAATATTGCAGCCATTTTTAAAAAGGGTAAAAAGGAGGATCCTGGGAACTACTGACCTGTCAGCCTCAACTCTGTGCCTGGGAAGATCATGGAACAGATCCTCCTAGAAGCTATGCTAAGGCACATGGAGGACAGGGAGGTGATTGGAAACAGCCAGCACGGCTTCACCAAGGGCAAGTCCTGCCTGACCAACCTAGTGGCCTTCTATGATGGAGTAACTACATCAGTGGATGAGGGAAGAGCTACGGATGTCATCTGTATATGAATAGCCCTGGCAGGAGCTCAGACAGACTATCTGTTCCTCTGTCTTTAATTTGAGTTCCCCACATTTGCCATTGTACTCTTGTGATCCTCTATAGAGATGGGCTTTTTGATGGGCTGATGGCTCCTGTGATGGGCCTGGGAGTAGTCTGGCAGGGTATCATTTGGGTCCCCACCTGCCAGAGTGTCTCTCTGATCATTTGTGGGTGTGCAGATGAGCTTTTATCACATAACCTAACACAATCCAATTGTAGAAAATGGATTCAGTCTTTTGGGGTTCGTTCCTTTTTTATTGTCCCTAGGGCACTCTTTCTATTATAATACAATTAAGGAAGATGAGTTTCAGGGGCCTTTATGAACATCAAAGCAGAAAAAGAACTATTAGATTAAGTAACACAGGCCCTATCCAAAGCAGCACCTGAGTGAATTGCAGACTACTGCCAATCCTCTTAACTAAATATGATCAATTGGAAAGGGAGAGTGTTCCACTGTCTCCACTGGAATACATTTCCTTCTGGATTACTGTTCAATTAATTAACCTGCCAGATACTGCTTACCCCTTGGGCTATAAAATCTGTGTATTTTTTATTATTGTTTTGCATTGAAATGGATCACATACATATCATAACATCTGTACAAGATCATCATGTATACATCGTTACACATTCCATGTATTACAGACTGAAACAATTGTACAAATACACGGGCTACAATTTTTAAAATAACATGCCACCATTTTTTAGGAAGTTCTAGATAATGTTGGCTAGAGGTGTAGGAAAGCGTTTTCTCTGAGACATTTTAATCTATTTTTTGACACCACTGTGACATCAACTTAAGGAATTATGTGAAAGGCAGATTTAGGTTACACACACAAAATCAGAAACCTCTCCTAGCAGTATGAATAGTGAAGCACTCAAGCAGATCATCTAGAATCAGTGTCCAGTCCCCATCATTGGAAGTATTTGAGAACAGATTGGTAAAAGCAACCGTCCAGAACAACATCGGCACAGTTGCTACTGACTTTGGGCAGAAATAAGCTAGTCAACCTGTCAAGACCTATTTCCATCCTCTTTTAGTCAGAAAATGGTATTACTATGATCCTCACAGTTGTACCGTCATTTCACCAAACAGTGACTGTAACAAGATATTGGAAACTTACTCCTTAAATTCTTATAAGGGGAAATGACAGTGGAATTTGGATAGATCTTGAGATTTATTTCCATGTGAAATAGCAAACATGCTAGACTGGTCCAACAAGGAATTAATTTGCCTCAGAAATTTCAATCCATCAACTGAGTCTTTGTCCCCAGAAGGAATTCAGCTTCAGCAACTGAATTTAGAGACTGAGATAAACTGGGTACTCCTTTTGTGCAGATACGTTTTTGTCTCTTTGTAGAATGCCTCTCCAAAGAACTGAGATCATAACTTCTACACCATCATCATCTGGTGATATTTACCACCTAACAATAGTAAGACAAGAACCAATATAACCTAAAAGACAACACTTGACTCCCATTTTGAACTTTTCTGTTAGAACATTCCCTGATGATTAACACAGTCTCAACTTGCAGACTATAGGTTTGTGGAAATGCCTCTGTCTCTGGTTGGACCACACTTTAGGTAGTTATTACTGACAGTGCTGGCAAGTCTGAAGGTGTGGGAGAGGATGTTTATATATGTAGTACTATTTATTAAAATCAGTTAGACAGAGAAGTGCTCACAAATGTTAAATAGTTGCAAAAAGGTACTGGTGTCTAAAGTTAATAAATATATTGATTAATACTGATGATTTTTTTTTTTCCCCCAAGAAAAGTAGAAACAAAATTACATTTACTAGACTAAATATAGTTTCACTCAGGAAGGCTTAGTATAACAAGGACTGCAGCTGGGTATGGAGTTGTCATGCTGCTGTTGTGCATAGTGTGAAATCACTTCTCTTCTGTTGATATTTTATCATCTACATATGAGGGAATAATATCACCCCAGGAGACGCTCTGTTTCTCTGTGGATGAACTGTTCCTGGAAACCAAGCTGACATTGTGTCTTGGTGAAACATGCAGGTACTCCCTTGTAGCATCAGTTTCTGAATCCTGAATATAGGGAGACAGGTTTTGGTAACAAAGCATCCAATGTCTACAGAGGAAAGGACGTCAGCCAGAGCTGTTCCCAACATTTCGCTGTTGGGTATATTTGGGCTGGCTTCTTGTTACTCTGAAAGGTGTTCCTTAGGCACTGTCTATGGAGCATAGATTTTTGATTTAAGGCTGGAGATTGTGCTCCAAGGGGCAACTGTGCACTTCTGTCACTACTTCAGCAACATCCAGAGTCTTCACTGAACTTGGGCCTCTGCAACAAGGGAACAAAAGGCTAAATGAAATGTCGGGGGAACTATATGAAATAGAAATAGAGATAATATTTAGTATACAAAGTACAATATATGGTATAAAGTATGTAGCATGTAATGTGTAATATATAATGTGTACTGTGTAATATGCAATATATAAAATACATGGGAATGAAGTATACCGGGAGAATGCTGGATTCACATCAATTAACAATGGCATCCTTTTCTTTTCCCTTCTATGTTTTGTGGCTCCTTGTGTCTTTGAAAATTAGGGCCATAATTTTCCTACATTTCCTCAGAACACACCAACTGATTAAGAAAAAAAAATACTGCTTTGGGATTTGTGCTTTGTACGCATGGGAAATCCTTAAATGAGGTGCTTCAGGCTGTGTTTGATTTTCTGGGCTTGCAAAAAGGTGTTTAGTCACTTGTGTTTGGCCAGCAGGGACTAGATTCTTTGTGTGCAAATGCATCCTTATATATGCAGATGAATGTATGTGTATGGTAGGCCTTTATTCCTCCAGTGATTTTGTCTGTCTTGTTTGAAAGCATGTACATCATTCCTCTTACTTGTCTTTCTTACTTTCAAAAAATGAATGTTTTAAAAAAATACAACCCACCCCAAACCAGTAAGTACATTTAAATCAGTCCATCATTAAAAAATCATGCCTTCTAATTAATTATTAATTACTGAGAGGAAAGACAACATGCAGTAGCCTCAGGCTTGACAAGCTGTCAAGAATTCCTGCCAAGGCTGCCAGGCTCACCAAGCTCCTGGGTAGTCACCACATTAAACACAGAAAGTTAAATGTCATTTCCTGGAACCTGGAGAATAGCAATTGGACATAAAAGAAACTTTTTTTTTTTTTTAAAAAAAACATTGGTATCCTTTCTTGTTTCTTATTCTTGGCAAAAGATAGAAGACAATGGAAAATCTGTTAAGCAGACAGCAGCACATAAGTGGTGGAGCAGCTAATAGATTCCTACAACACCATGTGGAGAAAACAGTTTGGAAAGCCAGTTATCACAAAGGGATAAACTCCTTCCTCATAAATATATCTTCTATAAGTATAAAAGATAAAGTGATTCAAGACAAATAAGAACAGAAATCACAGGGTACAGAATAGCACACAGAACTGTCATCACTTTAGTTTACAGTGCAAGGTAATTTTAGCTGGCCATTTACCGTGCAATTAGGTTTTATTAACCACCTGAACAAGGAATAGGGCTGTATCACGGAAGTCTTCGACCTGTTGTAGTGTTCCATGCACCCTGTCAAAATGGTCTTAAAACATTAGAAGATGATTGTGAACAGTTAGGGAAAGAGACCTTTTCTTAGAAATTGTAATACAAGCAGTCCTTGTGAACAAAAATATATGTTCTGTGAGTCTCTTTGAAAGGAAAAATATATTAAAGGAGAAGGAAACACCATGATACTTCTCATGTTTAAACACACCTAGCAAAAAAAAATAAAAAAATTAGTAAACCTTCCAAAAATGTATTGGTCTGGGGACTTGTCAGGCTAACTACTGAAAAAATATTACTAGTAGAAGAAGGCAAATCTATTTGAATTGAAAAGATTGTTTTTCAGTTAAAACAATCTTTTAATGCACCACATTCTTAAGAAATTAATAGTAAAACATACAGATATTTTGAAACGTTTGAATAATACTTGGAACTCTTGAAATCATTACAGGTAAAAGTATTATCTTAAAACAGCCTATATAGATTCCTGGAATTTCTCTGGCAGAGATCTCAGACTTGCAAAACCTTTCCTGAATGAAAAAGTAACATTTTTTTCACCCTAGATATATATGTATGATTTAAAGGCGTTTCTAAAGTACAATGTCCATGTAAATTGGATTATAACCTAATTTTCCATAGTCTGAATGGAACTGAAAATGTTTCAACATTAACTGATGAAAGATCAGAGGTGATCATTTTTGTATGATCAATTTTACCTTAGATAATTATATTCAGAAAGAACTTATGTGGAGATTACTGTACATTGCCATGGTTAAATGTTTTGTTGGGAAATTATGCTCACTGATGGACTATTACAGAATAAACTTTCCATCTACAAGGGTCTAATATAAATGAAAGCCCTGTTGTTAATTTCAGTGGGATCATGCCTTTAGTTTCTGTACTGAAAAATGGAAACAAAAAAAAAACATATTGGGGGAATGCTGTAATAGAAGTAAATATTTGCCAGCTTCATTGGTCTAGAAATTTCTACCTGTACCAAGGATGTATCTGAAAACTGAAAATATTCTCACTCATAAACCACAAGCTTTTCTCCTCTATTTCTTTAATAGACTCCAAAAATATTATCATTAAAAAAATCACCACAAAAAGCATAAATAAATCTTGGAATAAACATGCCATATGTTTATTGTATGTGCAATTTTATAAAAAAGATAAAGATGAACCAGTTAATCTCAGTAAAAACAATTACATACATCCAAAACCAATTTTCAGTTCAGCATACAGTAAATGATCAAAACAATACAAAAGAACATTTCATAAAAGCCCTAGAAAAATCATAGAAGGTGCATATTCTTCAGGTGACTTCAAGAGTAAAGAACAGCTTTTTTTAGGAACTGTGTTAGGATTGATAAACGAGGAGCACAAAGATCAAACCAGTATGACCTGTATTTTTTTATTATGGATGACTTATTAGATATGTTTTCTATAGTGTATCATAACACATACACAGAATAGTCTCAATAAGAGGCCAGATTCAGCAGTGCAACTAATTTGGTCCAGCAGGATTTTGACATGCACAGTACTGTGTGATATTCCCCCCCACCCTAGCATTGCCAAAATATTTCATCATGTTTCAGTGCCCTCCTGAAAGGTACATACACTTTCATTGTTATCGCCCAAGCATCTGTAAGCCAATGGATGGTCATTTCAAATTAAATCATGAATTTGAGCAGATTTGTACTTTGCCACAAAAGATTTACTATGAGGTGCACATGACTTTTCCCAGACTTTCTTTCTCTCGTTATTCTTTAGAAGTGTTGTGAATTTTCTGTTCTGTAGGGGATTCCTCTTTTATTTTGAAGGCAGCCCTGAGCCTTCAGCTCTGATTTTTAACCTCTCCCAGAGCCATTCAGGCTACATCTATGAAACATGTGCAGGACTACTCTTTCTGCTACTGTGGCCAGTTGGCTTGAAAGAGCTTATGTCCCCACTAATAAACTCTTTTACACTCCAGAAAAAGGTGCTTGTATCCAAACTACATCCTGGGAATCATCCTACTTTCATGAAAACTCATGATCACAGCCAAGAATCCTTTGGCACAGGACGAAACCGTGTCAGAGACTAAGTTAAAAATTTAACAGTATAAATGATTATGTTTCAGTACCTGGGAACATTGCCTGGCATTGTTTAATTTTCTAGTATGGTTATAACTTCAGAGTTTTCATACGATATAATTAGATAAGGCTGAAGAGCGTAGGTCCTCAAAGGTATTTATGCATCTAGCTTCCATTTCTTTCAATGAATTTAGGCCCCAAAACTGACTTTAGGAAGTGGGCCAAAGTGCACAGAATAAGCACATGCACCTCTGGAAACTGATGTGGATCCAAGTCTTGTTTAGTGAGGAAGCAGCTTCCTGGAATTCTGGACAATCGCACATACACAACATCCACTGCTGTAAATCAGCTGTCTGTTACTCTTCACTCGTTTTAGTTTGGTTTTTTATACAGCCTCCACTTGGACAAATGAAAATATTTCTGTGAAAATATCTCACCCCTCACTCTTGAAAGCTCATGACGAACAAATGGTGGTAACTTATGTCACTAGCTAGACTGTTAGATTTATTTACCATTTTGAAAATACTGCAAGCAACTAAACCAACTATGTTTAAAAGCACAGTTCTTCCCTTCCAGCAGATTTTAAGTGCATGAACATGGCTGGCTACTGTTTAGATAGAAGTATAAATGACATGAGGGCAAACTATTGCTGCCACACATAGGCATTTGAGAGCAGCAGTAATGTAGCGGTCTCTGCTTTGAACTGCATAATGCGTACCCTGTTTTCTGTGTGGACAGTGGTGCCCTGAAAATCTCCCTCAACAAATTTCCACACTATCACTCTGTTGTGGCTGGCTGGACCTGCCAACTGAGATTACTTCTCATGTTCTGTCTTTGTCTCACCTTCTGGCTGTTGTTCCTCTCCCTAGGTATTTCTGTTCTGATTCTTTGTTTTGCAAGAAGCTTTAGCAGTAACTCCAGCACATTAAGCTACAAAAAAACCCTGTGCTCAGCATACACTAGGGGTTTGAATAAAACCCACAAAAGCAAGTAGACTCAGATCCACAGCAAGGCTTCACTGTATGTCTGCCTGAAATTATAAGGTGGCAATTAATGCTGTGCATGCATAATATTTATTTGTTACTATACTACACAGCATTCATACACATGCATAGATATATTCATAGACACACATAGCAGGCCACTCCTGTGATTTGTCATGTAGAGGAGACACTCACTGAATAGATCATCTGGACTCCAGTGTGTTTCTCCCAGTGGATTTACTGTTACTGAGAAGCCATTGATGTTGTTGTTGGTATTACTGACTCTGAACAAGTCACATAAACTCTCAGTGTGATAAGTATAGCCAAACTGACAATGATTTCACCCCTTGAAAAGTATTTTGAGATCTATGGATAAAAATGGTGGTACTGTAAAGCAGTTTGTCCCATCTGAAATCTCAGGGACTATTCGGATAAAATACAACCTCAGCATGAACAAAAATGTGAGATGCAAATAAAATTACACCACATTTTTACCAGAGCATATTTATTTTTTATTAGCCTTTCACTGAATGTGAGAAAGGCTAATAAACCCAATAAGCCTAAGATGTGCGCAGAAAACATGATCAGTCATAAGATAAACCAAGTATTACTATGAGAAACAGAATATATGAAAGCTTATGTGACTTTCCAGCTTTTAAACTCTGTATTAAAAGTTTTCTGTCACTAAAACCACTGATTTAGTTCTCTCTTCCAACAGATGCTTCCTTTCATAAAATCTGTAGGAACCTCAGGTCTATACTTGTAATTAAAAGAAGCTTCTGGGAATAAGTTCAAATATTGGATCCCTGATTAGTTAAGTATTAGCTCTCCCAAAGGCTCTGGTTTACACTGCTCCAACTAGATCTCCCTGCTATACAGATCTCTCTTGATGAGGTTAGTTATAAATACTGTGTACATTGAGTAAGGGCCACTTGGTCTTTCAGGAAGGGATTGAATTCTAGCTCTTTTTTTTTTTTTTTTCTTTTTATTTTTTTTATTTAGCTATATAAATAAAAGAGATCACCATTGTCAGATTTGGCCTGAATTGATAAGCCAGTTAAAAACATTACTACAGACAACTGACAGACAAATACAGAAATATATGCACTCAAACACGTAGACAATCTTCTTGTACCATTAAACTATGCAACCAGGACAAAAGTTGACTCCTGAATGAGCAATATTGTTAGTATCAATATTGCTGTCACATGCAAACCATCTTAAATTCATGGGAGAGATGTGATCCCAAATAAGCATATGAAGAAAAATTTGAGAGGACATGGTAGAAAAAGAAAAATCCTAATTTTTAATTACTTTTTTAAGACAAGAAGCACATTTCTTTTCAAAGATCTTTACTGAAGATTTAGTTGTTTTTACTTAGTGATTATCTGGCTAATCCATTAACTCACTTTATGTGCAGAGGGGGAGGGCAAAATTCCATTCTTTTAATTTGCTAATCTAACGTAGGATTCATCTCACTAACTTCAGAGCACCTAAAAGTCATTCATTTTAGTCTACAGTCATCACATAGTTTCTTTCTAAAGTCAATGGAGATGAATTGGCATCATCACAGAGTGATTAATCTGCTCTAACATCGGTGTCTAAAGTAGGTGAAAGAATCACCCTCTGGAGGTGCCTGCTTTTCTATATCATCTGTAAAGACACCTCCAGTAAGTCACTAACAATAGACATCTAACTTTGAAAAGCTTACATTTAAGTCTGCTCAATTCCATCTCAACTGATTTTTCTTGTAACAAACCATGATTACTTGAATCGTATTTCCACCGGTGACTAGGGTAAAGTGTTCTTTGTTTCAGCATCAGAAATCATTCAGATTCCCATTCTGCCATTCTGACCTACAAAGAATCATGCTTTATTTGTAGTGGAGAATGACTCTCAGCATTGAGGAAGGGTGGAAGAGCTTGATGTGAGGTTACTAAGTCCTTGTAGAGGAGGCTGAAGCATTTACCTGCCAGAAGTTCTTTTTCACTGTTCAACTGCACTTTACTGATTGGTAAGTACTTGCATTTCCTGATTGCTTTTGATTCAGATTGCCACACAGAGGATGATTTTTCCCTTTTTCTTTCCTCATGCAACTGATGGGGTGTTTTTACAATGTTCTGCCTGGCCTTTTTTGCCTTGTGTTCAGCTTCAGTTTTGTGAGTTCACCTATGGCATCCCCAGATCACATATATGATACTATCTGTCCTGTGTTACACAAAATACCCTAAGTTCAGGTTTCTTTCCAGCATTCTTCTCTTTGTGACACTTGCAGTTTCTATACTACTCTTCTACACTTGCAGCCTTTGGGATACTAGACTT
This sequence comes from Platalea leucorodia, assembly GCF_965183815.1. Lineage (NCBI taxonomy): Eukaryota > Metazoa > Chordata > Aves > Pelecaniformes > Threskiornithidae > Platalea > Platalea leucorodia. The sequence goes on along the minus strand of NC_138824.1, from coordinate 36,047,344 downwards.
AAACTCTGCCTCTGAGATTTTTGCTAGTAACACAAGCACATTTTTCCCCTTTACAATACATAAGAAATTCCTGATATCTGCACATTGTTTTGAGCATTGGAAGCAAGAGAGTGAGTGTCTGATTAGAAAAATCCTTCAGCACCTCTCATCATTGTTCAAGGTGTGGAAAGCATTCCTACTGCATTCTCTCAACACTCCTTTCACCATGCCAGAGATTATCTCCATTTATCTCATTTCACATGGGAACTTTTTCTGATCTGCTAGCTACATCCAATACCTCAGGCAGTTTGCTTCACCTTTCTGGGCATATACATGGCTTGCAGTTCATACTCAAGTCCTTCATAAATTATTTCTGAACTCGTTTATCAGCTTTATGGCAAATTGTACTAAATTAGCTTGTGGTGAGTGCTAAATAGAGTTTTATATATTTACATATTTGATGTTGTGGAATTCATATATTATTTAAGCTTTTACTGCTTGGGAAGGTTTTCTTTTTTAATGGAGCCATTAGAGGCTGCAGTCCTCTTAAACTCATTTGATCATCCAGAATTCCTTATTTCAGCTGCTTGGTTGTCAGCCTACTCATAAAAGCATGATGGTTTCATTTTTCTAGAAATAAGGGTCAGCGTCATACCTCTGAGTCCCCTCCTCCCCGGGGTACAGCTGTCTGGGCTCAGCACCAAACTAGAGTCAGTGTTGCTGGTAGCCCTGAAAGCGTGAGCTAGAAGGTGCCTCATTGAGAGCTTCCCTAAATATCTCTGCTAGGAAACCTCAGAGGGGCTCCCCCCTCCATCCCTGGGAGATGCTTTTAAGCTGAGGCTCCTGTGCTGGGTGCCCACCTGAGCTCCCGCCCCTGCCATGTTGCAGCCATTGCTATGCCCAGCCATGGGCCTGATCCCCCACCCACAGACCCATGGCCTGGCCTGGCCTCGGCCTGTCCCCGTCCCCAGGGAGGTGCCTGATCCCCAGGGATGGAGATGCACTGGTACCCCCCAGCTGCCCTGCTCCTGGCTGGGGTGGTGGGACAGCCCTGGCTGCCAGGTCCTGCCCCTGTCAGACCTCATGGTGATCTCCTCGCCCTGGCCTCGCTTCCCTCAGGGAGTCTCCAGCCTGTGCAGTGCCATAGCTCCCTAAAGTGAGCACAGCCATGGCCTGGCCTATCTCAGCTGTTGTTTATAATCAAGATAATCTGTTTTGCAACATCAAAACAGAGCAGACACCCTGTAATAGGCTTTGGAGAGAGTCCTAAATACCCGAGCCATCCAAAAGTTACAAATGTGAAGATAAGGGGAAAGTGAAGAAAGTGCAGAAAAATTATTTGCTATTAGTCAGAGGCATCACAAAAGAGAGGACTTTTAGAAAAATTAAATAAAAATCCCTCAGCCTAAACATCTTTTCCGTTTTTTTTACTAATTTCAGGATTTTGTAGTTCAACTCGCTTTGCTTCAGTGATTCACTTCATTCTTAATGGTTCACTGAGCTGGGACAATAATAGACTGCACAATAAATGTTCCTCATGTGTTGTACCGATTTCATGCGTGGGGATGATTTTGATGAAATGTACTGCCTATGAAGGGAATCAATAGGCAGTAATAGCCTTAGCTGGGACAGGTACATGGAAGAAAGAGGCTATACAGGCTTTTCCAAGTAGGTCTGCCGATATATCTCTATTACTTACAGCAACTTGACTCTTCCGGTCCAAAACATGCTGGAAGGAGTGTTAGGGATCAATTTCTGACTGCTAAACTGCCAAGTACAATCTAAACCTTAGAAACCACCCTGTGAACAAACCTGACCCTTGGGATCTTTAAGAGCCTGCTCAACCAGGTGATGGAGCTGCACTTTTCACATTTTGTGAAACTACTAATTGAAGCTGCACTAGTCTACGATGTTTTCTTTCTTTTTTTTTTTTTAAATTATTCTGAATATTTCCAATTAATATGTAGACTATGTTCCTATTTGTGTTTGTGTTTGTGTGTATTTGTATAAATATGCATATACATAGCTTTTTGTATGGGAAAATAGTTGGCACAAACAACGTGAAGCACAGTTGACACTTGGTAGATGTATAATCATACCAAACCATTTCATTCATATGTCTGTCTTTGAACTTGTAAAAGTATTTTGGAACAAATGTTACATCACAAGCAATAGTAGAAACATTACATCACAAGCAATAGTGGTTCTCTAGTGAAATATGGGCAGAGGAAGATCGCTTTCTTTTCTGACTGTTCAGAACGTGATAATTTCTTCAAGGGAATATGGAGTCACAACTCAATGGTCACTGTTAACATGGAGCACTTAGTTTTGCAGCAGCCAAACTCTTTAAAGTGAGGAGAGAGATCTTGGAAATAGAAATGAATGAAAATCCTTACAAAGAAGAAATGTGTTGCATTCTATTTTGTCATTTTTCTTTTTTGTACTTAGTTATATTGTGAGAGGGAGGCACTTTGACTTCAAGAGATTTCAATCAGACATCTTTGTGGTAAGTCCAATGGCTTAACTAACATCCTTGCATTGTGTGAGAGAAAAAGAAAACCAATTATTAACAGTCTGGTCTGATGCACAAAGAAAACCAAGCAGAATGAGACATATATAGATACAAAAAATGAATGAGCTTGGCCTTCTCATTCCAGCCACTTGCATTTTAGGGTCATTTCTAGCACACTGTTAATCAGGAAAATATCTGTCTGTCATAACCTTTGTTAAGAACTGCTAATGAACTACATACATTGTGCCAATTTCTATGTATGTATTTTTGGAATAACTAATTCCAAAATTATTTGTTGGTAAATCACAAACAACTATGCAATGAAACATATTTGTATTCATAAGCAAGCTGAATCCCAACTTTATGAAATTATGTGACCTAAAAGTTTGCTAACTGATGGAAATAAATGGAAAAAAAGCCTATCTGTAGACAAGAATTACAGGTAGAATGTAATTTCCCTGTGTCCACTTCAAAATCTAATATCAGATTTTAAAAGCTGCAAATTTTACTGTAATAAAGTTTTTGAGTTTTGGTTGTTTTATTTTTTTTTTCAGGTTTCTTTAAAGCTAAGATTTTTCTAAAATATTTTTAGGTAAATCACAGGTCTTTCATTTCATATGGAGAGGTAATGCAAAATGAGGCACTGATCTAGCATGAAGCTTGTATGCAGAACACTTTCTTGTGTCCTGCATGCCCATAAAAAGCCATCCCACACCTTCTTTCATGAGGCTGCAAAGGATATAAGAAAGATGGTAAAAGTTGTGGTGCCTTCTTGTAACCATATGTTAAGCAGTGTGACTTCAGCAAATTCCATTCTAGCATAGAGGGGCCTGAAACCTGGAGATCTTCTGTGATTATGGTGATGACATTTAAAATGTGGTTCAGGGAAATGGTCTCTTCTTTATAAACAGGCAATAATGTGTGTTGAAGCGACCCTAGAAAATGCACCATGATCTCCCACCTAAATATCCATTGTGGCCAAAAGACAATGAAAGCTCATTTTCCATCTGTCTTCCACAAGTAATATTCCTAGACTAGGCAGGGTAGAAGTTTGGTCTATAGGCAACTAAAATGAAATGGCAAGGTATCATAAAAGTAGGCTTCCAAGAGGTAAGCAACTGACTACTTGATATAAAGTAAGGTGGTTTCATGGTGGACAGGAAAGACACAGGAAACACAAATTCCTCTCAAGAAGCCAAAATCAATATAGAAAGAGAAGAAATACTGAGCCAGTTGCTAGTCTTCTAACAAGTAGGAAGAGCAAATATAGATAATCACAGGTATCTGAAAGCCAAGAGCCAAGCAAACAGGTGTAATGACCAGGAATCACCAGTAGCACCTTATCAACACACTACTTACCTCCTCATACTTAAATTATTTGCCATCCTTTTCTAGAAAGTACTCACATGAGTGTACAAGGTGGTTCAAAAGGCATCAACATGCTTAAGAGAGGTCAGTCAGGGCAGAATAACGGGACTGGAATTTTGCAATGCATTGATACAGGATTCCCTAACACTTAAATACTTCGAAGACTTATGAAGCGATCCAAAAACATTTTGTGCATTTGTAGCTTGGGACAATGCATTAGAAGCATATTACAGTATTTTCTGTCTTTTACTCTTTTAGTAATGTTTTGTGAAGGTTGCCAATTTTGCAAGGAGCAAAAAATACACATTATATCCTGAATTGGTTCTTTTTCCATTTCTATTATAATTACTTTTTTTCCAGACAAAAGACATTCTTCCATGGACTTTGTTTTTTATCAAGCAAAAGTTTATCTAAAGTAAAAAATATGTTTTAGGTTCTCATGATTAACATAGTCATTTTTTTGTTTTATTTTTCTGGACCTGACTACTGAGTATTTAATGTAAAGCAATGTATTAAGTAGTATCAGCATTAGGCTCCAATGGAGCAGAATTACAGAAAGCCACCAGTGGCACCATAATGCAAAAATCCAAAAAAAAAAAAAAAAAAAAAAAAGAATTCTGACAAAAATTAAACCCTTAATGATATTACAAACATTTAATTTTGGAAGTAGGATTTTTTAATGTATGTGCTATGTTCAGTTACTGACAGCTGCCCAGAAATGATGAAGCAGACTTCCTCTATTGTTTATATCCTATGTAGGACGTTCCCTGCAAAAATAAGTTGAGTCCCCAGGATGTTATAAGAGAATAAATTAATTCTTTGCCTTTTATGTCTTATTAAGTCTTTTAAATAGTCTTAAAATATATTGACTTTTATCTATCACATATCAGTCCTTTCAGTATGGCAATGTTAAATGCAACAATACTTTAGCAATGTGGTGTCTTTTTAAAGACCACTTTTGTCAATGACTTTATTTAACTTGTGTATACTGTCAAATCAAAAGACCAGACATCTCACCATCATGCTGGTCTATAGACCTCTCTTCTACACTCATTTAACAAATATTTTAACTTGCTCAGTTAGAGAAATAATGGAATTTAATTTTATATTCAAGAAGGCAATATATAATTTTAAGTTTAGGGCACAGAACATGTAAGGTCTATTCTTATTTTCATGAAAGGTATCCTAGGCTATATTTCCTTTGGGTAGAAATAAGATGGTGATCTTTACTTTAGAACCTCAGAAGAGAGATGGACAGATTATAAATCCATAAAATAGTTTATTTCTGCCTGTACAGCACTGATTATAAAATTTTATCTAGTTCATTCCTTCTTTGAATCGGAATGTACCAGTTTTGGGGAAGAAAATAAAATAAAAATTCTCTCCATACTGTATGATTTGTCCTTTGCATGCTTAAAATATGTGTTTGCAATTAATTTTAAGGCTGATTCTCAAAAAATCCACTGATTTTGGAAAAAAAGAAACACTTTTGTCTTTCGGGTCAACTTTTATTTCTTTGTGGATACGTTTATTAATGAGTAATTGAAATATTTCCTCAAAAAACAAAGGCCTACACCCTCCAATTTCCTCCCCCAAATAAACGCCAAATAATATGTTTTTATGTAAAAAAAAAAGATATTTCAGTAAAAAAATCAGGTTTTATTTATTTCTTAACAAAAAAAAATTCACAAAAAAAGAAAAATAAACAACCTGCCCAAATCAAACAACCATTTCTCCAGTTCTCTGGAATATCTTTCTTTTTTTTTTCCAGGCACAGATTGAAAATAAGTGAAAGCAACCCTTGTCATGGAGATTCTCTGAGTTCAGGGTTCTCTCTCATAGGTCCCTCTGCACATTTTAGCCACAGATTCCTTCAAGCAAAGGTGATAAGCAGTCCTCAGTCTTGCATTTCATTCTGCATAATGTCTCAACTGTAACAGAAATTAAGAGTATCAGTTCAAAGTTGGGACACTTTTACAGGAATTCAGCATAGCAGGTTGAATAGGTATGTCCTGAATGAGTAGAGCTGATGGTTTTCAGACAAATTTCTATAAGTTGCATGTTTTAGCAGTAGACTTTTCTGTTCAGTGTGCCACCATTAAATATCTTTACATGAGTGAGTGGTTAGCCAATGAATTTAACCCTTTAATGCTCACTTCTCAGTTATTGTGATTCCTTAGGCAGGTATCTGGAATAAAAAATCTGAATAAGCTTTTAAACATTTTTTCAAAACCACCACTGTGAACTGGATGCCTTATTACAAGTTTAAATTTCATTGTGAATGCATTAGACCATTATTATTACAGTGGGTTGGTTTGTTTGTTTGTTTGTTTGTTTGTTTTAATAAAAGAGGTTCTTGGCCTATTGGGCTTTAATAGGAACACTTAGCACTGTAGTGCTAGACCCTGCAAAAGGCCATAGGGTATAAAAATGTACATTTTTAGAAACTGAAGGTGCAATCCTAATTTCTGGATTCAAATAAACTTTTTGAAGACTAACTTGAAACTGAATATAAATATTGATTTAAGGTTGAGATCTGTCTATCCTGAGATAACCATTTAAGTCCCCACAGTCTGTACGAATCCGTTGATTCCTTAGGAGATCTCCAAAAGGAAATCATGTATACTTAGTTTTAGACATCCAAGTTCAAGAACTGACAAGACAAATACGAACACAACTAACTTAATTTATAGTGCTTCTAGTCAGAAGCAGTTCAAGAGTTAAAGTACTGATTTATTTCAATTTCTAATTACAGAAATATCACTATTCATATTGAGTCTAGGAATATAACGTTCAGTTAATATGCTCTTACTGGAGTACTAAAATGCTGAACTGAAAGGGAAGATTAAATTTGTGTGGATCAAACAGAAAATTAAAATCTACAGCAACAGAATTTATATAAAACTACCACTCTTATACTTTTTAAACTTTGTATAGCATTGACCTCATGGGAATGTAAAACAGATCATTAAGGACTCGAAACTTACTGGCAGCTAATGATTTGAAGGCTTCCTGCTTTACCATGGAAATTGTGAATTTCCAATTTCCTGTTAATGTAGCTGAATTTTCACCTTTTTTTTTTTTTTTTTTTTTTTTTTTTTGTCTTGGATAGACCCTTGTATTAGAAGAGTACTTCTAAAAATCTCAAGGTTGCTATCATTTATTTTTCCATGTGATTTTAAGTGCTTAATAAATTAAATAGTAGTTTCACTTCTGACTTGGGAATGTATTTTCTTCAGAGAAGACTATGTTGTCTCTTTGCTTTCAGTATTGTATAAAATTCAAAGTACTGTACTATAAACTTGCTTTGTGTCACAGTGTGGATGGAATAAAATAAATGCATTTGGACACAAGTGAAACAATTAGCAACATCAATGAAAAATCATAGTGCTTGGTGAGAACAGGATTTTAATTTTTTTCTTAAAGGTTGAAAGAAGGTCAGTAGTCAGAGCTGTTCTGAAACTACTGACATTTAAAATATTTTCAAAATTAGAATGCTGTTTGGAGTAACTTGTTAATTTATTTACACATTTCACAATAAAGGTGTTCCCTTTTAAAAGGAAAATACAGCTTGTTAGCCAAAAGGTTAATGATTTACCATATAGCTACAACAGTTATTGTTCTGTAGACATGAAAATAGCCATAGCTTCATGCTTGTTTGTTTGCTTGTTTTTAACTTAGCAAACATACACCTTTGTTCATAGAAGAGCAAAGAAGCTGGTGAAGGGTCTAGAGAACAAGTCTTACGAGGAGTGGCTGAGGGAACTGGGGTTGTTTATCCTGGAGAAAAGGAGGCTGAGTGGAGACCTTATTGCTCTCAACCACTACCTGAAAGGAGGTTGTAGCGAGGTGGGGGTCTGTCTCTTTTCCCAGGTAACAAGTGATAGGATGAGAGGAAATGGCCTCAAGTTGCCCCAGGAGAGGTTTAGATTGGGTATTAGGAAAAATTTCTTCACCAAAAAGGGTTACTAAGCATTGGAACAGACTGGCCAGGGAAGTGGTGCAATCACAGTCCCTGGAAGTGTTCAGAAAATGTGTAGATGTGGTACTTAGGGACATGGTTTAGTGGTGGACTTGGCGGTGCTAGGTTTATGGTTGGACTTGATGGTCATAAAGGTCTTTTCCAACCTAAATGATTCTATGATCTGTAAAGTTGAAGTCAAAGTAACATTAAACAGTATGATCCGGAGAAGGGAAAAAAAGATCAAATATTCTGGTTTGTTAACATATTGCCAACAGCTAACACCAGGGTAGATTTGAAATGTAAGCCCCGTTAAATGTGTAATCACCTTTGAGACATAACAGCTGCATTTTCCTGACTTCAGTGTTGAAAAGTTGGACTTGAGACTATATATTGTTGGCATGCATACCAGGAAAAAATGACAGTGCAAAATTTTGGAGGAAAAATCTTCCTGAAAAAAAAGAAACCTGCAGTTTCAAACCAATTCTATGTGGGGGGCACCTGATTGGGAGCAGCCAAGAATTAACAATAGTTTAAATAGATTAGTTGCAGACAGAGGATATATAGATATAGAAAAGACAGAGATGAGATAGAGACAGAGACAAAGATAGAGATACAGATAAAGATAGAGATAGAGATGGAGATAGAGATAGAGATAGAGATAGCTATAGAGATTAATCTCTAAACTTCCAAAGTTAGGAGCTAAGTCTTCACTAGTGATCCAACTTTATGACCTGTAGGACATCTCCACTTTGGATGTTAAGGGAGGATGAATTAGTATTGCTGCAGATGTCCCTGTATCAGCAAAAGGCTTCCTTACTGATTGAAACTCCTTTTCTTGCTGGTTCTTTTTTTCATGTATTACTTTTAATATGTCTGCTATTAGTGACATGACAGGATGCAAATGCGTCAGAAGACTAAAAGTAATCCTCAATCCTCAGAACACTCAAGTGTTAACTCAGATGCCTAGCAGTAACCATTTTACTGCAGTCAGTGTTTATCTGTTTGGTCTGTTTATGCGAAAGAGGGATTTTTCACAGATCTCTACAAAATCTACCTTTAGAGTAATCACATGAGATGGGGTGTACTCACATAATGCTGACAGAAAATTTTAACTCAACTGAAAAGGGGAAGATCTTGGTCCTACATTCTATCACACCTCCTTCTAGTGCCTAATCTTATGATCATGAATTTTCCCACTTGCGCAAGTTTCTGTTCCTCATCAGTCGCTCCTCAGAAGTTTCCTTACAACAGCAAAAAATAATGTAGAAAACTGGTAAATAAGTTGTTTGCCATTTTGGTGAGTCATGTAAAAGGAACTAATTTTTTGGATAAAAATGTAAGATCATTACTGCAGTTTTCCTCATATATAGTTTTTGTGAGATACCAGCTTTCAAGACCTATAGAATTGACAGTTCTGCAAATGAACAACTGGTAGTTCAAAACTGTATGTTATGTGTGTTGTAAACTGATCTGTGCGAAAAGTAAAGCATGTGGAGAGGATGGCTGAACTGGTGACAGTTTTCTTCTTCATGGGTATTTGCAACAGATTTATTTTGCATACTTGCTTAATATTGGGATCTTAGAATCATAGAATCAATAGAATTGTTTAGGTTGGAAAAGACCTTTAAGATCTTGTTCTAATACATTCATAATCACTCCTGTATTTATAAAACTCACATTTTCTATTGATTTTACTGGCATTTCATAGTACTACTAATGTAAAAGGTTCTATTTTCAATCAGTTGCAGGATTCACGTTCTTAGAAATTATTAAAAAGTTCTATTAGACACCTGTCTGCTACTGAAAATAAAATAGTGCTCATGCATATAAATGTAATGCCCAAAGGGAGATGTTTTTGTAGAAGCCCAGATCATACCACTTCTTCCATAATCTCACAAATCTGCCACTGCTGCCACCAGTACTTTTGTTTTGAATCTTTCAGAAATGAAGCTAGTTCTCCCCCCGCCCCTTTCTTTGATTGTCTTAATTTTTTGTTTTTCTTTTTGTTTTTCTTTGTTTGTTTGTTTTAGCTAGGGGCCAAATAAAACGTTTCTATATTCAGCAGTATTGAAGGTCAATCCCCAGTTTAGTTTACAATTGATAGACCCAGTCTGTGAATCATATTATCAATCTTTTGTTGCCTCTGTAGCGGCAGCTTCAGATTTATACCAAATCACTAACACAGACCCTTCCTTCTGAAGCAAGCTGGAAGGGGTAGAAGACACCGTGGAGCACATCAAGTTAGGGATCATTATGCACATCTGCTATCCTTTAAGCAGAGTTTCCATTTCAAGGTCACTACTCTGAGGTTCAAAGCTATCTATAGGCAGGCCTTTACTGGCAGATATGAAGCAATTCTGAACTCTTAACTTTGATTGTCTCAGCTCAATCCCAGGGCAAGTCCAGGGCTACAGCAGCACCCTCCCTTCACTTTACTGCATATCATGATTTCTGAAGTAAGAAAACAGTGAGTATGAGCTGGAAGAGAATTTTTTGCACTTTGCTCAGTTCCTCAGTCTGGATGAATAAATACCATGATACAAGGGCACATGGTGCAGCCAGTCTGTTTAACTTTATAATACTAAGATAAGTCTGTGAGACCAATCCTGATGACTGCTTATAACAGAGAAAAAATATTTACAGGGTAGCTGAGTCGAGACTAGACACTTCTCGTAATAAAAATGGCTTTACATTTCTATTTAAAAAAAACAACAAACTATCAATCCTCATGGGTTTGATGTATCATTCTCTTTCGATCTCAAGTAAAACACATACAGAAAAAAAAATTCTTTTCTTTTTCTCCAGAGAACTGGGAAAAAAGGAAAAGAGAAAGATAAATAAGTTGTTAGTTTTATGTCTATTTAAAAATGAAGTCTTCCTTTAATTAAACAGACCTAGAGCTACAGGATCAATATTAGGATGAGAATAATATTCTGTCAAGGCTTCCAAAAAGAAAAGTCTGTACTTTGATCTTGAGGTGCCAAGGTCAAAAGGAAGTTAATGCCCCTCACGCTCCTGTTCTGTAACTAAACTGTCAGCAGCAGCTTGCCTCTCTAGCCAGGACTATATGTGAGATTTTTCTGTCTAAATTTGGTACATCAATAGAAGTGCTGCCGAAGCTGTTGGAAGAGCAGTTTGCTGATCTCCTGATACAGCTGTCATTTATTTCTCAGGATCTTGCAATTACAATGAGCATTGTAGTACAGACACAGTTCAATGAAAAAACTGGCAGTCTTGCTGTAAAGAAAGTGGAAGATTATTTTGGTAGCTAAGAATGCTGAAAACATCCTAATAGATTTCTTTGTGAACTCTGAAACAATCAATATATATCAATATTTTTTGCCCCAGAATATCTTTCCAATCATATTGGGGAAAAAAAAGTCAATCCAATTTTCACAGGAGAACAGGGCACTAGTTACTGGAAATATGGACTAACTTATGCAGTATGCTAACAATTTCAGGATGAAGTCCTTGGAAGTATACTAGGGAATGTAATATGTTGGTGTTGTCACAAAGGATTTGTGTACATTGATGTTTGACTGTCAAAGTCTGTTCTGTGGCTAACACTTCTGCCTCTACTTTTCAAGAGGGAAGATTTCCAGGAAAACATTGAATAGCATCAGCTTACTTTTTGCTTGTTCGCTTTTTACTTTTAAAAAAAGATTAAATCTTTAAAGAGAGTAGCCTGTCGGTAGAGACTGCTTATGTGACAATTTTTGTACGGACTGTTGAATAATTAGCACTGGATGTTACTACTTTTGCAAGCTCCCTTTTGCTATCAATAGGCATTTTAGTGTTCTGTATAGCTCATACTTAACCCACAGTAGTTATGTTACAATACAAGAAATTAGTAGCTTTTTTTGTTTCTCTTGCATCGCATGGAAGTACAACAGCAAGCCTGGAATACAACTGGCTAACTGCCACAGGTTAAAGTAGTCATGTTGTATGTTACTTGGAGTCCTCACTCTTTAGGGTACATAACATAAACACAATTTTTTTTTTTTTTTATTGTCTATCTAGCAAGACATTTATCACGCAAAAATTCTGCCTAAGCACCTACAATGGACATGTAGAAGTGAACAGGTGTCAAGGACCCACATGGAGGAGGAAGCTACTGTTTGCCAAATTACTACCTGGGTGCTTAAAAGCAGATCACTTGGATTGGTTTGCATTATCCACGTTTCGCACAGTCCCCCACCCCAAAATAGACTTCATGAAGTTCTGATCAAGGAGGATGTCAGCTCAACTTTTCTGAAGGTGACAGCTACTGACAGGACAGCTCAGCTGAGCAAATGTTAATGGGATCATTGCACGAAGTGCGAAGGTCAACCTGCATCAGCCTTTCTTTCAGCTTTTGCAGAGCTGTGGACTGATGGATGACCTTGCTTTTCCCTTCACAGGATCTGAGTCCACTGCAAGAAGGATGTCCTTTCTTGAAAGACATAAACTTATAGGATCTCTACTCCGTGTCAGGAGAAGACCCTGTACATTTCAGCCTCAGCCTTACGTCAGAAACTATAGTCTCATGCACGAGGCATGTTGCCACAGCATTTGTGGACCTGACATACCTCTGCTACTTCTGCTTCAACTGCTGGTGCTGGCGGCTCCTTGTCTGGTGCACTGGAAAGTCCAGCCATCTCCTCGCCAAGGAGTTCCTCACTGTTCTCAATGAGGAACTGCAGCAGGCCCATCACCTGCGCACATCAAACCATTGGGTTCAACCCAGGTGCCTGAAAACAGATCAAACAACCTTTCCCACTCCTGACCCTCGTTTTTATGCAGAAAGCTGAAGCTGTGGGGCTGCTTTTCCTGGCAACTACCCCATGAGCATTTGTTCAAGAGAGGAGGCAGCCAGGTACCTCTGAACAGCAAAGCTTGGGTGGGCCCAGAAGGCTATAGCTGGCTAGTAAATACACCATACCTTGCCCGTCACCTGCACCAACACTTCCAGGGGGACTGTGTGCTCCTCAGCCAGGCTCAGTAGATTTGGCCCCACACAGATGGCCAGGTTGTTGGCAGTCATCCTGCTTGTGTTGGCGTTTTTGATGATGTTGTAGAGCAGGGAGAACAAGTGCTTCAGGAGACGGCTGGCGACCGGCAACTTGTTGGCCACCCCAAGGGAACAGGAACACAAAGTTAATAAAGTAGATATTGTCAACACTTGTTGCCCAGGCTGATCTCACCCAAGCCCACCTGAGGGAAGGCTCCCTGGCCATGCTGGGTCTGCAGCAGATGGACTGCCTTCACTGAGATACTGCCACCTCCCTCCCTGCCCTTCTGACAAGTGATTCGTGGTGGAGCAACCTCCAATGCCTTCATGAACTGCTCCAAGGAGAGAAATGTTTTTCTGTGCCACATTTTCCCAAAATCTGACCCCACAGCATCAAGAAGTGGCTGGCAGAAACCACAACTTTTTCAAGGAGGCCATTGCTTTGCCTCTACAAGTGCCCAGCCTCTGCCAGTCCCTGCAGAGCAGGCAGACTGCTCGCCACACTTACTTACTCTCTCAGTCCTGCCAGCTTCTCTTGCCTGCTGGTCTTCTGCAGGTTGCTCATCCACTTCTCGTCTACACTGAGAACCTTGGCAGGGATGTTTTGGAGGAAGTTCTGCAATGCCAAGGGCTCCAGGTGAGGCTTTGAACACTCCTGCTGGGACTACAGGCAGCATCCCCGGCACTCTGGCTTATGAGCAGAAGGGTGGGATTTAGCTCCCTGCTGTTGCAGGTACCCATCAGCACTGAGAGAGCTGGGAGCTGCCAGGCTCCAGGTCAGGAGAATTCACCTTCAAGATGACAGCCAGCAGGTATGCAGGCTGGCTTTGCAGGTTTACTTCCACACCACTGTCGAGGGCTTTCCTCAGCTCCCTTGAGACGTGCTCGCTGGCTGCAAGCCAGAATATCCCCTCTGTGAAGGGTCCTTGCTCTTCCAGGAGAGCCAGCAAGTCCTGCAGGGGAGACAGGAGGACAGTTGTTTGGCCGAAGACAGGCCCTGGGGCAGGTGAACCTGCCTCACAGACAGGAGCAAGTGTGGATGGCTCTGCTTTCACTGGGGCAGGATGGAGGGGTGGCTGCAGCTAAGTGACATGAGGAGGAGCCAGCTTTGTCCCTAAGCCCCACCCAGGGTCCCTGTACTGAGGACAGCAGCTCTCAGGAGAAGACAAAGGGACACAGACAGCCTGGCCAGGCTTGCTTACCTGGATGGGCTGGGACGGCATGCTGTCCTGGCTGCAGAAAGATGCCAGGAGCCAGCCAAACAGGCTCTACTGCCAGAGCCTGACTTCCCCGGGCACCTCTGCAGCGGATAATGTCCCTCGCTGTGTAAAGGGCCAGGGCAGCCCCCTGCTCCCCCTCCTCTGGATCCTGCCTGCTGCCAAGTAATACAGAGCAAAGCCCCTTGATGAGAACTGCCAGGCGAGTGCTCCTGGACTCTCACAGCACTGTCCCCCCGCCACTGAGCACAAGGTAGAGACATTTGGGACCGAGCGGCCCCTGGAGGCTCAGCTCTCTCCTGCCACAGAGCGATGGGGACAGATGTGCCCTGCAGGAAGGGCAGAAGCAGCCCACGCAGCACAAGTGCCCACCTACAAGAGGAGGAGAGAAGGGCCATCCTGCTCATCTTCTCCAAACCCACCTGCCAAGTGGCCAAGTCCACCTTTGCAGCCAGACAGGGCTGGTGGTGCCCACTGCTCCACACCAGCCTGCAAGAAAGGTGCAGCGCTTACTGAGCAGCTCCGCAGCAAAAAGGACCCCTGGCAAGCTGCATCAGGCCCTGGTGATTTGTGAGAGGTGGGGATGGCTGAGAGGCTTTACTGCAACCAGAGACCCATGACGTGCCCAGTGGGGCAGGATGCCTGTGCTGACGGAGGCTGGGACATGTGGACCTCCCACAAAAGAAACCCGAGTGATCTTTTGCCTGGCTCTCAACCAGCCTCTCCAGGCTGTTGGTGTGTAGTGTCATCACCTGGGCAAGGGGAAAAAAGGGGAAAGTGAGAAGTGATACACCTGATGCTGGGCTGAGGAAGCATCTGGTGGCACAGTGGAGACAGGAGGGACACTCACATCATTGCTGTGGCTCAGCTTCAAAATGAGCTTGATGGAGGGCAGCTGGGACACTCGGGCTCCCTCTACTCCTTTTGGTGGCCTGTGCACGGGGAAGGGGCAGAGAAAGAGCTCTGTGAGACCCAAGCCACCTTTTCTCTCTCCTGCCAGCCCAGGGAGCACTTCCAAGTGACCCTGAAACACCCAGGTACCACCCATCAGTTGAGCACAGAGCAGCAGCAGTGGTTAGGACGGGGCTGGTCGGGTGTTGGCTGGACACAGCTGCGCAAAACAACTTTGCTAGCTCTGCCCAAGAGCTACCCGTAGCCATGAGGAACCTCTCCCCAGCTCGGGAGTAGTGTTTCTGCGTATGACTACTTCTGGAGCATCCCCCCAATGTGAAAACTGACTCCTCTAGACTGAACTGCCAGGCAGGGCTTACCCACAGAGTGTGCTGGCCCACAGCTCCTTCACGGCCCAAGAGCTGCAAAAAGAGAGGAGAAACAGCCTGTGTGCCCGTTGCTCCCCAGCCTGCAGGCAGAGGTGGGCACCTGCACAGCCCTGCCCTGTGGGGATGGACGGAGGCACTGTCCATCCCCGCTGTGGGATGTGGCACCGAGACTCACCAGAAAGTGACAATACAGGAACTGCAGGGCCAGACAAGGACAAGCGAGTTGGTGTACTTGCTGCCTTCCTCCTCTGCATCCCCAGCCTCCCCTTTCCTGCTGCTCAGCACCTGCAGCTGGTCCAGAGCCAGGCAAAGCTGGGGCCAGCAGGTGCTGCCACATCTGCAGAGAGGAGTGGCAGGCAGTGACCTCGAGGTGTCCTTCTTGGGGGCTCCCAGGGCGTCCTACCCAGCAGAGCCATGTCCCCCGCACAGAGAAGGGAGGCCCCCAGGCTGCAGTGGCAGCCACCAGCCACGGGAACTACCGCAGGGGCACATGCTGGCTGCTGTGAGCCTAGTGGCTCCCGTCTACTGTACACCTGCCATGGACACGGACATTGGTGCATCCAGCACCAAGGTCCCAGGGGCCTCAGGCTGCTCCTTGGGTGTCCTGGCCCTGTTGCCAGGGCCAGGGCTTGGGAGGAAAGGCAGCTGGTGTCTGCAGGTGTTACTTGGGCTTGATGATGACCAAGGCATCCCTGAAGAGGAGGAGGTCCCTCTTCCTCATCATGCATCCTTGGGTCACCCACATGCCCTCGTGGAGCAGTGGCTTGGGTGATGCCAGGGTGGGCACGCACTGCTGTACAGGGCCATGGTCATCCCTGCAGAGCAGACAGCATCAGGCATCAGAAAGGTGGCTGCTGCGGGGCCCAGCTGTGCTGGTATGTCCCCAAGTCACAGGAGGAGCCCACTTGGAGCCATGGCAGCTGTTCACCTGGCCCATCCCACCAAGGCCAGGAGCAGCATCATGTGGGACATGCTGGCAAGGCTCAGGATACTGTCCAATTGGCCTGAGCAAGGCTGTGAAGGGGGCTCTACCCACTATGTCCATGGTGGTTTCTTACTGGGGATCCCAGACCTGGGCACAGCGCTGAGCAGAGGGGAAGGGTCACCTCCCTCCAGCTGCTGGCAATGCTTTGCCTAGTGCATCCCAGGGTAACACTTGCTGCCTTTATGGCAAGGGCATCTTGCTGGCTCCTGTTTAGCTTGGTGTCCACCAGGACCCCCAGGGCCTTTTCTGTCAAGTAGCTTTCCAGCGGCTTCACCAAGTTGGTTTTGGTCACAAGTATGTGTGGATGTTTCCCTGGATGCTTTGTGCCCATACTGGTGCCACCAGAGAGTCGGTCCCACACTCTTTCTGCAGGTCTCCCTGTGCCACTGCTCTGAGGGTTAGAAGGGCATATTTTCTCCAGCCAAAGCAGTGGTCCAAGTGGAAAGGCTCTCTCTTGTTAGGGGACAGGGAGAAAGAGGATGAACCTCGGCGGCAGAGTCCAGAGATGGAGTTTCCACAGACCAGCAAGTGATGGCCTGGAGTTCAAGTAATGGCCTGGACTTATTTACAAAATACAGTGTTTTGTCAACAGCTAGCAATACTGCCATAATATGAGGAAAATAAACGGACCAACCAACCAACCAAATAAACTAAAAAAACACTTAAAGAAAGCAGAGGTATAAGGGGTGCAGATAAAAGAAGAACAAGTGAGCAAAAATGGTTCTTCAATTGCCTTTGCTATATTTTTCAACCTCTAAATGTTGAAACTGTTCTCTCATCCTAAATACTCGTGAGAAACTTGTTCTGTGTGTGAATCAACAACGTCACCTGGACAAAAATATTAGATAGGGCCTTTCATTAGTCTATTTGTTACCAAATGTCATTGTTTCCAGACAGAATGGTGTATGTATTAGGAAACACACATCCTAACCATTCTTTTTAAGAGGTGTAGTAATTTTACAGATGAAGATTAGAAATACTTTTTCAACCTACTCCTACCTCCTTTGCAAAAGCAGAATCACTGACACATAACTCGTCTATCCTAAAGACATGCGCTATTGCTTCAAAAGGAATAGACAGACACAGGCAGATGATGTTAAACACCAACAGCTCTGTTTGGTAAGGAAAAAGACCCAACAGTCAGAAAGGATTCTGATTTTCTGACATGAAAGAAAGGATTCCAGGGGATACATCCTGGGATGCATCAAATGGAGCACCTTTTCAGAAAATGTCATCTAGAAACCAGCTGTATGTAGGCTGGGCCAAGAGGCCACCCAGGATTATTGCCTACTTTGGGAAGTTGTATCAATGCTCACAATCAGGGCAACTTGGAATTAAGAAGACTTGAAACTTTTTAGACTTCAAAACTTCAGAGCACTTAAAATTTTAGATTTAAGCGAACATCAAATATTTTTTATACTTGGGCACAGGAGCATAAATGTATATATTTTCCAAATTCTGTGTCAGAATTTAGGCATGAGTGCTTATGAAGAATTCAGTATTTATAAATACAAATAAAAGCCCTCTTTTGATACCTTTTTACACATACACAACTTTTAAAGGTCCTTAGTTTGATGTGTTTGGCCTCTTTTGATTTGACAGTAATCTACTTGTCAAAGATAGGTTGAAATCTTTACTAAACATAATGTGTAGGATCTAGTTTGCCTGCTTTAGACTGCAGCAATAGAACTGCCTAGAATTTACAAGACTTCTCCATGAAGCTAGGGAATATGGCACAGCACTTGTGAGACAGCCACAGACTTTCCAGTATTAGTAGTTGCTCTAAGTTCAACAATGTAATTGAGTTTGAAAAGAGGATACCTACATTTAGGCACCTATTACAGAGGTCTATATGCAAGTTTGGTATTCAAAAGCTCCAATTATAAGCAAAGTCCAAGTTACTGGACTTCACTCGATAATGATAATAAAGCACAAAATTTTCTGCTATCATTTCACCTTCAGAGAATGCTCCCATGCTACCATGGAGCATAGAGTACATGAGATACTCAGCTGAACAGATGTAAAGGTGACATTCAATTGTTTCGACAGAGATGTTTAGCCATGTTAGGCATGCTAGAGTGTCTTGTATGGATTCTGAGGTACTCCAGAAAGGAGTCTGTGTCATTCCTGCCAACTCTGTCATAGACTCCTCAAATGGCAGTAGACACTTTTCTTTTGTAGCCCTCTAAATATAAATTTGCCATTATTTATAAAAGGGCACAGGCTTCATGTTGACCTGGCAACCTCAGGACTTTTTCATGGCTTGGTTTGACCTGAGCTGTTTTTAGCTTGTTTTAGGTGTGATCATTTTCTAATGATCAAGTGTCTTGATCATAAAAGCTATTATGAATAACAGCTATTTTAAACCAACTAAGTTTTAGTATTTTAGCAGTTGCAAGGATACCACAGGGTACTGAAATACCATATTGAATTTACATACTAAAAGGAAAAGACTGCAAAAATTTCACCACTGAAAACACGTGAGGTCTTTTTTTTTGTCTTTTTTTTCCTATTGTGTTTTACTCTGATAGCAGAGATTGTTGTGCTTTATTATCATTATCAGCTAAAATTAACGTGTACCTAAAGGACACACTTAAAACCCTTCTGTCATGGAGCATAGCAAAATATCATTGGACCATTTTGCCTGCTTTTTATGAGGTCTTATATATGCAAGGTTTCTGGAATTAACCAGTGAATATACTTACTATTTTTTATTTATTTGTTGCATTGGCATGAAGTGCTGAAGTTCATTTTTCTCGTTTTTTTTTTTTTTTTTTTTTTTTCTATCAGACTCATGGAACAGCTCAAGCTTCTATCAAATGCTGATATTTTTTTCTTAACACTGATGGAAAACTTTGATCCTTCTGGATGTTGAAATGTGTTGGCTTTAGAATTTGAAAGTGAGGACTGAGGACCATTCATCTTATAGAGCAGAGCAGTTTTTGCCTCGAAGAGCAGTGGCCCAGGGGAAGTAATAGCTCTTCCTTTCTTCCTTACCTATTCCCATGAGCACTAAGAGAGTGGAGTGTGGGCACAGCCTGGGCTGGCCTAAGCACAGTGGGAAAGGAACATAATTTGCGATGAGTCAGGCAAATTCTTGCCTCCTGATAAAGGCTCCTCTCTGGAGTAGAATTCCATTATGTCTTTCTGAGGCATGATTCTTCCTTAAAACTATTTAAATGAGAATGACATAAATTTATGCACCATTCTTCACGTTCTTTCCCAAGCTAGCGCACTCTTACTTCTTTGCTGAGCAGCAAGAGGAGCTTAAGGCTTTGAAAGTCAGCTTCCTATTTGGAACAGAAATAATATAAAGTCATATATCCTCCTACGGATTTATTTGTCAGCTGTGTACAGTCCTCAGTACTTCTGTACAGGTGGTAAGAAACAACAGGTGAAACCTCTGTTTCAGTATAACTCGACCAAGACTTTTAAGCTATGCATGTGAGCAGCCAGAAAGGCGACCTGGTTAGAAGGGGAAAGTTACTGAACAGAAGAAAATGTCTGCTGAAATACTAACAGAGAAAATGCCTGCCAGCCTGGGAACTAGGCCTGTGAAGCAGAACCATCCTTGAAAAGTGCAGCTGGCATCTTTGAAGTACAGCTGGGTACTTAGACACTGGAGACATCCTGGGATAACATCGATAAGCATAAAAAGAAGGAACTAGAAGGCCAACTTACCCTCAGAAAAGGGGAAAAATAGTCTGGAAAAGGGGGAAAACAGCCTGAGAAGAGTCTGTAACTGCCGTTAACTGCAAGAACAGGAAAACAGCCTGGAAACATAAAAATCAGTCTGAGAGAATAGAAAACATCATAATCTATTGGCTGTCCCAGGTGAAAAATAGAAATCAACAGCATGTATTGGCTGCTTGAAGTCATGGTGTTCAATGCCCTTTGATGTCTTTATGATATAAAAATGACTTACTTTTTGCCCCAAACAGACTTTCTCTGTCTGACAACTTGCCATGCTGCACATACTGTAATAAAGTGGAGAAATTTAAAGGTAAACTCCTCTGTGTTGGTGTGTGTTATGGAGTCCTGTGAACCCAGGGTCGGACCTCTCCGCACCTGCAGGCCGGGTAACCCCAGGCAGGTCCTGACAGGTACGTAGCCAAAGCCGAATATTTCTGCATTCCTGCCTAAGGTAGCTGGCCATACCTGTCTAAGGAGGGAGAAAGATGGTGGAGCTGGGGCAGTAAGATCTGAGACAAAACCTCTGAGGATTCAGACATGATAATTTTCCTTTATGCCACCTAGAAGATTAGCAGAGCTGGGAGCAGTGACTGCTCCTGCCCATAGGGATAGCCATAGCCTACGTGTTATAATGTCTCATGATGGCGGTGATACTAGGCTTTCAGGGCTTTGGACTAACAAACTGAGCATAGGCCACTTTCTGTTTTCATCTGCTCAAAGAATTACACTATTTTGACAATGCTAACATCTGGGTTTCACCTTTGGCCTTATTCAAGTCCATAGTATTAGAAGAAAAATACCGCTCCACTCAGAGCAGGCCCATATTGCATTGTGCAAATTAGCACAGACATATCTAACCTAGCTCTAAACGGGTATGGATGTGTTGAAAATCATTTTAAGCAACAGGGAAACAATACTAGCATTAAAGAATGCAATATTCACTATTCTTTAGTTTTCAGAAACCTTAGTCAATTTAAGAGTATACGGAAAAATATTTGTATTGCAAGAGTGGTAGGATTCAAGCTTTACATGGCTATGCTGTATACATATATGTGATGGGCAACCCAAACCTTCCTACCAGGCAGATGGAGAGAAATAAGTAAATTTAGGGCAACTATTCATAGGACTTAGTTCAAACAACTACTTCAGGATTAAAAGACCCTTGCTGTAAAAGTTCCTATTTTTCTCTGAAGACTAGGAAACTTAAGGTGACTAATTTAGATGTGGACATTTGCATCTAAGAGATTATTTCCACTGCAGATGTGTTTTTTGATTATTTCCTTATCCATACATACAAAAACATATATACTGGTAAAACAAGCATAATTTTTTTCTATTTCCAACTGGATAAAGAAAGTCAGAGTGCTGGCTTAAAGAATTTGGTGGTATATTTAACCTGAAAAAAGAACTGACAGATAATTAAGATTAATGAATGTTAGCCTTTCAGATTATTGCTAATCTGTTCTCACAGATGGAATGGGTTTGTCCAAACTAAGAATTATATGTTCAGAAATTTGATCAAACTTGCTTCTGGGCTCTGGCTCCACAAAGAAATGTTATGAAGCTAGGTTAGTCACCACATTAAGGACTTTATTGTTTCAGCAAGAAAATACTCATGGTGTAAATAGGATTAAGGATGCATTTAGAGTGGAGCTGTCAAGAGTGTTCCAGATTGTTCCTGACTTTCTCATTGTGTAAAAAAGTAAAATTTGCATTGACTTCCAGAGATGAGTTTAAACCAATAGTAAGTACTTAAAAATCTCAGCACTAAAATGTGATAAGTGCTAAAAATTAAAAGTTCAGTCTAAAATGAGATTTCCTTGAGAGTTACTATAGTTTGAATTACTATAATAATTTGAATTTTACACCTTCCAGTTATTTCTAAAATTCACTTGGATTATTCTCAGCACATTTCTTATCAATTTTATTATAAAGTCATGGAAACAGATTAATTTCCATAAATTCAAATGCTTTCCACCTTACTTTAATATTGAATAGCATTTGGTTATCTAAGCCTAGATCTGTACTTGTAAATTAAAAGAGGCCATGTTCTCCAGCTATAAGACTAAATGGCATACAAAGGCTCAGTCCAGAACAGTTTAGGATAAATATTTCCTTCTCTACAAACAAGCAGCCATACTACTGGCTGAAAACAGTGCCTATATCAGTCATTGTCAGTGAAAAGATTAGCTGGAATAAGGTAAAACTATAGAAAAAAATGTGTTAAATCATACAGAGTTGTTTCTGTCAATTATAAAATGATAATCTATGAAAAGCCTTGACCCTACTTCAGTGACCAATCAGCTGTGTATGAACATGAGACCCTGTGTGCTGTAGAGGTTCAGTCTGGTTATGCTTAAAGACTGAATTTACATGCTTACAGTATTTGAATGATGACTGTGGGCTGACATTTACATAATTTAGACATACCAGGGGAACTTTCACCATTTAGGTCATGCTTATATATACTTCTTCTGAAAAACATACCCAGAAAGACCATATATATGAGTATATGAGACCATACTGAGTCCCATGATTGTCTAGCTAGATCCCCACCCTGCTCTGAAATTCAAGCTAATTAGTCAAATTAGTTTAGTAATCACCAATCTCTCCTGCCTATTCTTGCATTTTGGATGGTAAAATCTTTTGAACAAGGATTGTATTTGTTTTGTCCTTGAAAAGGTCAGTTTTAGGTCAATGAAAAGACTTTAAATGACTAAACAGATTTTTAGATCAAATCTACCGCCAAGCACATTGTCCAAGCTTTGTAATAATCATGAAAAAGATCAAAAAGACAATCCTATCCAGTGGATACTCAAGCAAATAACAGAGCACTCATTCCTGCTACTATGAGACTCACTACATGAAGTTAAAATTAATTCATATTTATCCAATTAATATGAAAATGTTTAGGATATTTAGATCCCATTGAAGAAAAATATTAATTAATTAATACGTGTTATGTTTGCTGTTATCTTTTCTTTTAAGTGTTAAGCCTAGGCTCTGTGGTCAACCCATCCAATTATTTAATCTTATTATTGGTAACACTGCTCTTAATTCTATTTTATAGCTCAGTAACAATCGCTAATATTCAAATCTACATAATGCATTAGAAACAAAATGCATGCACATTCTTTTTTTAGGTTGATTTTTATGCAAAAAAATACTTCTGTCAGCAGGAAAGACGTTTTATTTAAGCTTTCATCTCTCCTGAGTGTGCTTCTCAAAAGAGAAGAATGGGTTATTTATTATTTGAAAGACAAAGGTGGTATTGGAAGACTTGACTATTACTCTTTTCTTCAGCTTCTATATGGCAATAAAAATTGCTTCTAATGTCTTTGATGTTTCTCTGTGTAGTTTCAGTATCTTTGGCACTTTAGGGAGTATCTGCTTAGCTGCATGCAAACTATTTCGTTATATGCAGAGAAAGGTAATGTGATTTGCCTTTGGTAATCTTTCCCTTTATGCTTCTAAGCATAAATTATTTTGATAGAGTTAACTGCCCATCATTTAAAGAAAATATTTTGCTCTGACAGTTTTGTTTCATACAGTATATTACTGCACAAATTATTTAGCCTATTCAATTAAGTTATCACAGCATGCCATACAAAGTAAATATATTCAAAATAAAAATCTAAAAAACCCTTTAAACAGAGATTTCAGATTCTAACTCAATAATGTAGGCAATTGTGCATCATTAAATGGATGACTGAATAGCTACATATTTAAAAGAAACTTAAATTCAGAATGTGATATTCATAACTAGAGATTTGGTAGGAGATCATTTTAAAAATTAGGCTAATGGAGTAGTAAAAGTGAATGCCTTTTCTTCAGAGAAGTGTAAGTCAGGATTATTGATGGGGAAAGAAAAAAAAAAAAAGGACTGACTTGTAGTGAAAGGAAAATGTTTAGGGTCTTCACCACTAAGGATGTGCTATGCCTAATAGATATACACAGGTAATTATTAAAATCAAAGCGAAAAATATCATGTCTGAACTTCTTAACATAGCATAGCTTCCCTTAATTTCAATAATCTAATAAATAAATAAGCTTTTAAAATTGTAGTAAATATATTGTATAAATTAGCACACTTTTTCCTGTCAAATAATCAGTAATTCTTGTGATGCAATGTGTTTTAGTAAGAGGGAGAGATTGTATGGATAATGAAAATTCTGCTGTGAAAGATTATTTAAAGCTTGAAGAATTTACCACCTTTTTTTTTTTTTTTTTTTTATTAAAATACTGGAAAATAAATTACACAAGTAATTTCATCCTCCTGAAAAGCAGGGCATGCCAAGTCACTAAGAGTATAAACAAATGTTTCAGATGTCATGGCAGATTTTTTTTAAAATAACAACAAGTATTAATTCATGCTCCAAAACTGTCTGAAAAAAAATGTACTAGTGGGGAATAATGTATACTGTCACAACCTGCAACTGGTATTTGCTGTGAATAAAGAGTCAGCACACACAGAGTCACAACAGTATCAGGAGCAGAGAGACAATAATCCTGTGTTGGCAAAAGACTGGATAGCTAACTCACTTGTGTCTTCCACTGCAGAAAACATGCTAGAAAACGCCTCTTCATAACAGCAGTTAGGGTGAAATCTGTCTTCCTTGTTTTTAAGGTCTGATGATAGGAGGAAAACTTCAGGAAAAGGTAATTCTTTCCATTAACTATAAAAGAAATTCTTTCTTTATGTGCAACTCATCTCTAGAATGAAAAGGGTCTCTTCCAAATTTCAAGAATAAGCTGATGTTATTATTCATAGTATTAAATATTCTTCAAACTGGTCAGTGAATTCCAGCAGTGTACTTCCAAAACTACTCTGAAATAATCTTACCTATACTCTGCTTCAGTCTTACCAAAGTCTGTGCTCCAACTGGATTATATACTCCTCTTCCTACCATGAAGAAAACAGTTGACTGCCTCATCCACAAAAAGTGCAACCACACTTCATCTTTGGGAGCTTATTCTGTAATTTTATAACTCTCTCTATATAAGTAACTTAGAATTGGGAAGAATTTATTTAAAAAAAAAAAAACATTTTTCTGTTCTGGCACATCTGAAGAAAAAAGTGTTTATCTTTGGTTGAAGTGTGTCATCTTGCCTTCAGTGCTTCGTACATTGTACTTTCCTAAGTGTCAGGAAATCTGATTCACCATGGCTTGCTTTAGCCTTTCAAATCTGTCTGACACTGCTTGACACTAATTATCTGCTTGGGCAGTATGTTATCTAGTCACTCAGAATTTTTGATGTCTTACTACTTTAAATTGTTTTCCATTAGAAAAATAAAATGTGTCCTGCGGACATTAAAAGCATTATACCTTTGCCCTCAACTTATCAGGATTTGGTTAAAATCCACAAACTACAACTGTGCAAACTTCATATATACCAATAACATGACAGATTAAGCAATTCTTTTTATTTACCAACTTGAGATGGGAAATCTGAAAAGATCTTTTTTTTGTTCATATGGACATTTCAACAGGATGGACATAGGAATTGTTGAGCTAAAAAGTAACAGAGCACAGAGACACTTCTGATGTTTAGTAGTCAAAGATATTTCTTTGTGAAACTCTTAAGGACTACAGCTAACAGTGTGCAATCCTGTGATTTAGGCCACTCTTCGTACAAGATTGATGTACAAAACCTTTCAAAACTCAAAGCTAGTGAGAGCCTTCCAAAACCAAGAAGTTTCATGCTGCTCCCATGAAAATCCTCCAAAGGCTCAGGAAGCCTTCATTTATTATTAGCTGGTCCTCAAGTAACCCCCAAACCCATTCTTGTTACTGTGCAGTAGCACTTCCTCCAGTATCTTCTGGACCTGCTTCCTCTGTCAACATATATTCCCAGCTGCTGGGTAATTTAGGTTTGTCATCAGCTATCTGCTAGATGTTTCTCATTTCTTTGTTAGCCCTTGTTAAAAACATTAAGTTCCTTCAGTCCCTTATGCTTCTGGAATTTTCCACTTTCTTCCTTCCCATCCTTGTCACATCTGCCTAAATTAATCATCACTATGACAGTGCAAAAGGCCTCACTTTGAAAGGCTCAGCTAATGGACATATTGCAACTTTTCACATTAATCTCTCCCAATCAACTACTGTCTGTCTCCAGGATTCTAACTTACGTTTTTTCCTTCTTGTTAGCCTTTTTCTCCATCCTACTGAGACTACTCAGCACTTAATACTTTAAATCTCAAGACACGTGTGTTCCAAAAGGATCACGCAAAATGAAGATATGCATCAAACTGGATCTGAAATACTAACTTTAGATGCAGTTGCATCATCAGTTAACCTGGTATGAGTGTAGACTGCCAGGAAAAGGGGTGACTTCTTTCCCTGCCTTCCCTCATTGCACACTCCCTCTGCTTTCTCAGCAATGATGAGGTTGAATGGTGATCAATCAGGGAATGTATCCCAAGACACATAATGCAAAACCCATAGTTACTTAACAAGCAAATCAATTGCCTCTTGTTCCTCTCAAAGCCATCCAAATTCTCAAATCTGAATAGCAAAGGCACTGAGAGTATGTAGCTGGGGGAAGAAGGGCAGAATGGAAGTGCCTCTTTGAGGAGCAACCGTATTAAAGGGAAACAGGCAGTATTGTGAATCTTTTTTTTTGCAGACTGTTTTCAACACTTTCATCACTTTCATCACAATCACTTCACTCATTTAAGTACACAAGCCCAGAGATTTTATACATGAGTACCCTCACTGGGGAATGTACTATCAATTGTTATTTTCATTTCATTAACAATGGAATCTAGGATCCAAATTATCTCCATACCATATATTAAACAATAGGTTAAAATTACTTTTTAATGGTTGCCTGCTGAATCAACAAAAGAAATCACAGAATCATGGAATCATAGAATGGCTTGGGTTGAAAGGGACCTTAAAGATCATCTGGTTCCAACCCCCCTGCCATGGGCAGGGGCACCTTCCACTAGATCATGTTGCTCAAAGCCTCATCCAGCCTGGCCTTGAGCACTTTCAGGGAGGGGGCATCCACAACTTCTGTGGGCAACCTGTTCCAGTGCCTCACCACCCTCACAGTAAAGAATTTCTTCCTAATGTCTAATTTAAACCTAACCTCTTTCAGTTTAAAACTGTTTCCCCTCATCCTGTGACAACACTCCCTGAAAAAAAGTCCCTCCCCATCTTTCCTGTAGGCCCTCTGTAAGTACTGGAAAGCCGCTATAAGGTCTCCCCAGACCCTTCTCTCTTCTAGGCTGAACAACGCCAACTCTCTCAGCCTGTCCTCATAGGAGAGGTGCTCCAGCCCCTGATCATCTTCGTGGCATTCCCTTGGACCCACTTGAATAGGTCCATGTCTGTCTTCTGCTGGGGGCCCTAAAGCTGAACACAGTACTCTAGGTGGGGTCTCATGAGAGCAGAGTAGAGGGGGAGAATCACCTCCCTAGGCCTGCTGGCCACACTTTTGATGCAGCCCAGGACATAATTGGCTTTCTGGGCTGTGAGCGCACGTTGCTGTCTCATATTCAGTTTTTCATTCCCTAATACGCCCAAGTTCTTCTCCGCAGGGCTGCTCTCAATCTACTCATCACCCAGCCTGATCTTCTGATGGATCATCTTACACTTAAATAAGTTGACAAAATGATGTACATTTCAAGTTAAACAGGACACTCTTCACCTTCAATTGGCTATAACATACTATCCACTGATAGTTTCTTTTGGGCATTCCAAATTATTCATGCTCAAAAAAAGTTTGAATGTATTTTGGATGAAGTATAGGATTTGTTTCACTTATCTTTAACAATCCGAATGTTAGGCGTTAGCTCTAGTCATACAGGCTTGTTTTCTAATCGTTAGAAACAAAAAAAGTACGTGCCCAAGGTGCTTTAGCACATCTTAGACACTTTTTCCTCTAGGATTGGATACATTATTTTTGCTAGAAATTCTGTTTTTTCTTCCTGGGGATAGAGAAGACCTAGGCAGATTAGTCCAAAGTCTAACTTTTAGATTGCTAAAACTGATAGAAATATCTCCACTCAATATCTTCAGTTTTTTTAATGAATCTCCAGAGGTTGTTTGATGGTTCAACATTTGTCTCATGATCTCTGTTTTGAAGATAATTGTTTCATAGATATTTACTATGATTTCTGTTTTACTAATCAAGCCAGGAAATTGCATTTTTTTAAAGAAAATTTTATAACATAATTTTCAAGCTACTTATGTCTTTAAAAATTTAGATTTTCTTTAGAGACCAAACAGCAGAATAGTCTCTTTTCTCTGCTTTTCATAAGCTTGAAGGTATCATATGAAGTGGATTACATTAACATGAACTAGTTCAGTATCTCCAGGTGCAAAATGATTGCCTGGCAATATCATTTTCACTGTCAATAAGTGAGGTCAAGAAAAGAATATAGTGACATCATAGAATATAATGACAAGACCATGTCAGGTCTTGTCTTCTCTAAAACTGTGTTTAAATATCTTCAAAACACAATGGTACATGAGAAAGTTATAACATCAGGACAGCTTTGGGTTTCTTTTATGTTATATCATGCACTGTCCTTTAAACAACTACACTAGCAGAATGCTCTTCCCAGCAAATAATTTAACCAAACATTTTTGCTCTAGATTTTGTCACATATAAAAGTGAATGGCAGCTGAACAAAGAACTCATCTTTTTAATGATAATGGTAATAAAATCTAATTCAATCTTTGTATTTAAAATTATGTGTAGAAGTATTTAAAAAGTGTAAGAAAAGGTAGTACACATTAATATATTTAAGTTAAAAGTTTTGTAACAAGGCACACTCTTCTCCCTAGTAAAGTCATAGATTAGCATGACGTAAAACAAATGTAAACCCAAAAATATTTACAGATGAAATTGCCAAACGTATTTTAGTAGAATACTAATAATGGAAAATACTTACCATATTTTGGGGCTTTTCATTCCAATAAATTTTTATTTAATAGGAATTTTTCATTTTCAAGGATTTTTGAAGTAGCTGCCAAAATTGCTCTCTCATAAGTTGCCTAAATGTTTAACAGCCATGATGTACATTGGTGCAGTTCCCCGTTACCTAAAAGTCTTTAGATTAGGAACTCCAAAGCTTCTAGACTCCCACAGCCAACTGGCTCCCCTGTTTTCTGGCTCTTTGCTCAGTCAGCTTCTGAAGGCCTAATTAAAAACACAGTGCTAAAGCTGACTTGTACTCTGGGAAAAAGTAACTAATAGGATATCCAGTTTCCAAGTTCCAGGCTCTCAGCTCTGTTTTACAATGTCTGTGATTTATACATCCTCTGGGAATAGCTTAGCTCCCTAGACAAGCTTCAGTAAACTAGATTTCCAGGTATTCTGAGACCCACAGCTGCTTCTATAGTGAGAGCTGTGGAAAAACAGACTCTATTAATTCAGCAATTAGAGGTAAGCAGCCATAAAATTCTCAAAAGTCACACCAACTCCTGTCACCAGTTACTAGTGCTTCTCAAATAGGTGACTGTGCTGTAGTGTGGCAACTGGGTCAGGAATTCCAATGAGCGTGTGTTATCTGAGAAACACCCTCAATAATTTCACATAAAATGCTGTATGGTTGTAGTTCCAGAAATATTTTCAGATTCTTCTTTTTTTTTTTTTTCATAAGGGACAAAAAAAAAAAAAAAAAGAATAACAAAACCCCAAATGATTTATGTGTAAATACAGTTGGGTTTCCTAAGGATGGCAGATCTTGTCTCATAAAGGTCCAAAGAGTTTTATTGTGTTAAGTCTGTTAAGTCACTGTTTTTATCTCTTGGGCTATAAACAAGGTTGGTGTCAAAGGCCGTGTTTTCTCTCTTCCTTGCCCTTTCCATTCCTGAGAGAGTTTGCCTGTGCTGCTCTTAAAAAATTAACATCTGTTTTTAACATGTTAGATCAGGCAGGGTCATTTCCACTGACTATTTTTCTATTTCTTTCCAAATGAACATTTTACACTTTCTATAAGTGCATCTGAAAAGACAATTAAGCTCTACACAAGAGACAGTGAAGTTAAAGGGAATGTGAAAAGGAAAAAAAAGTTTAAAATAAATATATAAATTCCAACTACTTCTATAATCTCTTTTGTTTCTTATAAGTTAAAAAACAAAAAAAGATTTGAAAAAGTTTAATGAAGTTTTATGACTGAAGCTAAAGCAGTTTATAAATTGATACATCTCATATTGCTAGAGGTTAGGTGCCAGAAGTTACAGTATGTGCAATGGCAGTAAATCTCTATATTTAGCCAGCTTCACTGAGTGACTTGCCAAAACGGTCCAAAAAACTTAGAATATGATTCAGCTGACCAAACAGAAAGAAGTAGATTCTTTTGTCAACACACATACATTAATCTAGTGCCATTTGGGAAGTCTTAGAGTGCTCTGCCTGTCTTCTATTTGCCACTCCTGAAGGGCCGGAATATCTCATAGGTTGTATGTCATCTCTGTCAACTCCATCAAAATGTCTGAGATACCTTAGGGCATTTCAGATGTCTCTAGATGCTGGTATGGACTTGGGTCCTCAGTGTGTACTTTATGGTGAGCTGAATTTCTCTCCAGGTTGCATTGGTAGTACTGACTACGACCAGGATTAGTTGAGCAAACACACATTTTTAGTGGTATTTTTAGGTGTTGTGGGGTACCTACTAGTCTTCAGCTGCCCGATTAAAAATTAAGTCCTGTTTTATAAATACCAGGTCCATACAAGTGTCTTGAGTACTCTACATGATCTCAAAGAGCACAGCCACCTATATTTAGACAAATATATCCTAAGATTGCAGTCAATTGACTTAAAGAGGACATTAGATCTTTAGTACAAATGTTCACTCCTACATTTAGAAATCTACGTTTAGTTATCTTAATTTCCAGGTGAATCCATCTATCTTATTTTTGTTCTTTATAAGTACAGTTTTACAGTAGATATTTTGCAACTTATAAGCTATTTTCTGCTGTTTTCAGTTAGAATTGAAGACAAATCATAATTGTGGACATTGTCACACTAAGCATTCAATACCTGCAGGGGAAAAAAGGGCTTCAGAATTTTACACTAGTAATCTTCAGCTTTAATGACAAAACTGAAAATTTCAAACAATATGCATAATACTGTATAGACTTGCAACACATTTACTGTTATATGAAATAATGTTTTGCACACTTTCAAATATGACTGCCTTCCATAGATTCATCAGGGCAATACTATTTAAAATTATACTAGGTGCAAATAAAACCAAATCTAAAAGAAAGAACAAGATTCAAATACATGAAACATAATTTGAGAGAATAGATATTAAAACCTGTGACCCATCCCTCAAGTGCAGGACAAGATAAATGAAGGGGCATGTCATTAGAAAAGTTTCTGCAGCTGCAGTATTTTGCTGTCACTTACTTGACAGAATTAAACCACAGATCAAAAACTGGAATATCAACATTTTTTAGTCAGATTGTTCCATTTGAAATCTTCTCTGCCTTTGATAAGTTATACAAAACACTGAGAACATATTAAAGGCAAGAGTTTTACTTCATACCCTGTCATATCTCATCAATTTAGTATTACTAGATATTTGACTTAATGACTATTCCAGTAACATTTTATCCCCAAACAAAAAGCTTACTAACACCTAATCTTTCTCACTGGTGAGCACTAGCCATGTATAGTAGTCATGGTATTTACTTCATAATTCCACTTTGTTCCATGGAGATTTTGTTTGTTTTTTTTTTTTCTAGCTTTGACCACTGTGGTCACTCTTTTGCACCATCCATCTTTTTTTTTTCCTGGTTGAAAAGCTGTTAATTTTCTCTTTACTATTAGGAAGCTAGTGATTTAACACAGTATTTATCACTCCTAGTTTTTAATAATGTCATGAACATTCTATTCCTTATGGTATGATGTGGTTTTGTCTTTTTTTTTCATACTGTTAATTCAGTATAAGGTTTAAGAATGGATTCAGGAAAACATCTTGCCTTTTGAGTGAAATAATAGGTGCTGAATGCAACAGGACTCATGATTTTCCTGTTCATCTTTGTTATATATCCCAAAATGTTCTGTAACAAATTGATATTTGCTAATTTTTAAATGGAGCTTTATTATTATTAGTGCCATTGCACAATCATATGAATTTCAAGGTATATTTCCAAACTGACAGAAAATTCTCAGCTATCTTGGCTGTTTTTCTTCCCATGTAAGATAACATGCAAATTATGAGTGTGAATGTTGTGAATAAGGTGAGTACCTGAAGGCAAAGTTGCATCTCTTTCAATGTCCAGCCTTTTCTGTGTGAAAATATCAGGAATTTGGCCATTTGATAAAGTCTCTCTGAATAGAAGTCACTCCAGGGTAAAAGGCTGATATAAGACTTCTCCCAGCATCCCAGGAGAGATGATTATGAGGTCTGTGCCTATCTTCCTTAAAAAGAATTTCAGACCAGTCACACATGTTATAACAAGATAACCACAACTGGGAATTCACATCTGTATTCCTGAAGCAATCTTTGTATCTATCGCTATTCAAGAAAAGCTGCCAGAACTTTTACAATCTCCCTGCACTAGTGTACCTAGTTAAAGCAGGAATGGAGTATTTGGACAAGAGACATACAGTTACAAACAGCACGCTTGGAGATGGTTCTCACAGCACCGTTCTGAACATTTTACCAATAAAGAGGACATGACTCAGACTTTCTGCAGTCTAGAGCTATAGTACTATTCCCATATAGCTTCCTACTCATTTTCCTATTACTTCTAAAAGAAACAAAATATATCCCATTACTTATAATCATAATGTGCACTGAAATTTGAAACACAATACTGCATTCTTAAATTTATTTGTTAGAAATGTTCCAAGTAATTAATGTCAAATTAATGTTAGAAATTTGTATGACATCTTCACTAATTCCAAAAGAACTTTTTTGGATTAATGATAAGACAGTAAATATCAAAAGAATTAATAATGATTAGGCTATCATTTTAAAGTGCCAGTCTCAGTTAAACAACCAGCAATTTCCATATATTTTTAGCAAGTTTCTATGGCAGGCCTTTATAACAAGTTGCAAATCATCATTATTTCTTTTTGTATTCATGTGCTAACATTAATCAGGGTAGCTGCTTATGCATATGTGTAGATAGCAATGCAGTAGTGGATCTCCTAGAATTACAGAATAATTGAGTGTCAAGTATTATTACAGCAGGCATTCTTTTGAGATTTTTCTCTGATGTTCATGCTTTGCTTTTTATTTATTTATTTTAAAACCTCCTTTTTCTCTGTTGCATTCTGTTTTTTTTTTTTTGTTTGTTTGTTTGTTTGTTTGAAAGAAAAGGCACAAAATATCAAATGCTTGTCTTCAGGAGAAAACTTAGATATGTGTTAAAACCTATCAAACTAAAAGGAAAACAGCTTTCAGAGAACTGAGTGATTTTAAGTGCCCAATCTGAAATATCCTGAGAATAATCCTAAGGAGGTGACTGCTCCACTGCTTAGCATTTTCAAAATCTTAGTAACAGAGAAGGTATTTCAAGCTGGTTACCCAAAAATGTAGGACACCTTGAATATCTGCATAGTGGAAAGTAGTCGAGCACACTCCCTGGCAACTTTAGTAGTTTTGTTTCATGACAGCTAATGCTCTCCAGACACTGCGTAGGAACAGACTGGGGGATAGCCATGGATGAGCCATATTGTTCAAAAGTGTCAATATAGTAGTAATTCTATTTAAGGGGAGAGGAGAGTTTAACTGTAGGTAGAAATTAGAGAAAAATGCTCTGCCACTTGTCTTCAGGAGTAGAGAAAAGGTTCTACTGTGTTTGATTTTGTACTATGAATGTAGCCATTACGAAGGGCTGCAAATTCTTAAAACTATAAACAGTATTTATTTAGTCTATTCATGCTTCCTCATGCCTGAAGTGTATTTAAGGATATGTCATGTTGATATTGTCTAAGTTCTTAAAGAGATTTGGAATTCTGTTATTCAATTACAATAGTAAAATAAGTGATAAAACATCTCATAAAACCCACAGCTTTCAGTTGGTTTTTTTTTTTTTTGTATGTAGAAAGAAGTATCTCTTGCCAGAGCTAAACGATTTACACAGCATGTCAGACACAATATTTTGAGCAAGTTGTTAACTATTCAAAATATGGTGAAACAGTGAAGATACAACTCCTAAGTAAATTCAGATTTCGTTTCGCTCTCCTAGCTGTTAAACAATGGCATGAACTGGAATGGTAAACCACAAATCTTCTTTAAGTTAATGGAAAAACAGCTTTCAGCTATTAAAAAGACAAAAGGAAATTTTCCATTTTTGAACTAAGGTCAGTCTTTCAAAATTTGTGTAAATAAAAGAGTACTGTCAATCTTGCAATATGTCACAGTATCATCAATTTAGCAATAAGTAATCCCTCCATGGATTATGACCCTTGCTTATCTCAGGCTCAGTAAGTCAGCAGCAAAACCTGCCAAGCCAACCTGGCTGTCTGGCCTCCAAGAGCAACTGGAGTTTTTCAGAAAATTAAGTAATTAAAAGCAATTAATGAAACCACACAGCAGGGTATTTTTCATGAATCACATTGTTAATTCCACTTGTGTGTCTGGTGCATCACAACAATAATTTTTTCCTCTCCTTGTGGTTTTCCATTTTGACATGGGTGACAAAGCTATGATTCTCACAGCACCTTCTCTGAAAGTTGTGGTCTGTCTCTTGTGGCATGTCACTTTCAAGTCTCCTGTGGCACTTGGCTCTCTGAGGACTGGTGGTACAGAGAAGAGATGGCACACTTGCTGTGTAACTTCACTGCGACACGTCTATATGATCCATTGAAAATAAAGCATCCATTGCCATTCCCCTTTGCTGAAAGAGAAGAGCACATATAAATGCAAACAAAATCAAGAATAGTAAGAGAACAGTAAAATGTACTGCCTGAAAGATTTCAGTGGCACTTATATTTCCTTCAGCAGTATCACTCTTGGATTTTTTAAAATGCTTGCCTGAACCATTTTTTTACCATAATTTCTAAATAAAATGTTCAAAACATGGCAGGTGATTAGAGATTATTTTTAATTTTGTCTGAATTGGAACTGCAGTCTAAAATTTTACAAAAGCTTAGTGAAAATCCTGACAATTCCAAGAGAAAACATTTAAATGAAAAATTCCTGCTCATCTCTAATACCCAGCTAAGCACTATTCATTTTCAAGTTTCGTTCATATGAGAACTAAAATTAACCTGCAACAGTTGAAGAAGAGGAAATAGAATGAAAACATTTTAAATACCCCTTCTAAATCTGTGTTAAAGGAGACAGAAGAGGCAGAAAATGCACAGAAAAGATTAAGATAATTTATGTATAAAAGCATAAAAGACAGTGAGAAGATTAAACTTAGTCTTTTCTGGCAGTTTCATAGCAACAAGTTAGAGATGGAAAAAAACTATTAGATCAGTCATTTCATCTCTCTGTCAAGGCAGGATTTTCTCCAAATATATTTTTTCCTGTGCTTTGTCCTGTCTAGTGTTGAAAATGCCAAATGATGAATCTTCTACCACTACTCTTAGAAGACTATTCCAAATCCTAATACATCTGCCTGTCAGAATATCTACCGATATTCAGTCTAAACTTTCCATTTGTTTATGTGCTGGTTTTGGCTGGGGTAGAGTTAATTTTCTTCATAGTATCTAGTATGGGGCTATGTTTTGGATTTGTGATGAAAACAGTGTTGATAATCCAGAGATGTTATAGTTATTGCTAAGCAGTGCTTGCACAGAGTCAAGGCCTTTTCTGCTTCTCACAACACCCCACCAGCGAGTAGGCTGCAGGTGCACAAGACGTTGGGAGGGGACACAGCTGGGACAGCTGACCCCAACTGACCAAAGGGATAGCCCACACCATATGATGTCATGCTGAGCATATAAAGCTGGGGGAAGAAGAAGGAAGGGGGGGACGTTCAGAGTTCATAAAATCATAGAATCATAGAATGCTTTGGGATGGAAGGGACCTTTAAAGGTCATCTAGTCCAACCCCCCAGCAATTGGGAGGGACATCTTCAATGTTATGGGGTTTTGTCTTCCCAAGTCACCATCAAGCATGATGGAGCCCCGCTTTCATGGAGATGGCTGAACACCTGCCTGCCGATGGGAAGTAGTGAATGAATTCCTTGTTTTGCTTTGCTTGCGTGCGCGGCTTTTACTTTATTAAACTCTTTTTATCTCAGCCCATGAGTTTTCTCACTTTTAGTCTTCCTATTCTCTCCCCCATCCCACTGAGGGGAAGGGAGCGAGTGGGTGTGTGGTGTTTAGTTGCCAGCTAGGGTTAAACCACAACAGTTAGTCTCACCTCATTACTTCTAGGATAGCCTGTTTTCCATATAAAATAATTTCTCTTCTTTGCTCTCCCTGTCTCGCTGTCTCTTTCATCCCCCTTAGTTACTGTTTAGCTAAACTCTTATTTTTAGCTCTATTCATCATTACTCTGAAGTCATTCCCTCCAGCTCCCAATATAACTTTTTCTTCTTTTCCCTGACTTCTGCCAATTTGTTAGTTTCTTGGTAACATGATGTCTAAAATTTCCTGGTACCTAAGACAGAAAACTGTAAACCAGTAGAGGTTGAACCACTGATATTCTCTTTTCTAGCTATATTAACACCTAATAACATTTACTTTAAACTGTCACCTTTCAGGACCTAGGCAAAGGAGGAGAGCCATGACACTGCAGGAAACGTAATTTGTAGGAAATGCAAAGTCATTGTAGA
Organism: Platalea leucorodia; assembly: GCF_965183815.1. Taxonomy (NCBI): domain Eukaryota; kingdom Metazoa; phylum Chordata; class Aves; order Pelecaniformes; family Threskiornithidae; genus Platalea; species Platalea leucorodia. The sequence goes on along the minus strand of NC_138824.1, from coordinate 36,010,650 downwards.
TAAATAAGGAAGATGTTATATAAAGATTAACATTTTGATATTGTCAGCACACATGAAGACCATTAGGATACGCTCAGTCAAATCTAAATCCCTTCTTAAAAGTCTTTGGAAAAAAAAAAAAAAAAAAGAAGAAAGAACCTTGCAGAAACACTAGGAGGAAGTTTACATGGAAACTGAAGTTTATTTTAAAATAATCTACAGAAATGTTATTTAAGAATCTGTCTTTTGGTTTAGCTTGTGATTAAAATTATCGCTTTCATCATAAACTAATATGAAAGAGTATGTTTATGACTTCTCATATCTAGATATATATGTAAATGGTGTATAAAGTGAAAGTTTAGACTTGAGGTCATCAGCTTTTCAGTGGTAGCTTTTTTGCATGTTGATGAATCTTCTTTTTCAATAAAAATCCGTGCTATATTACATTTTCAGTGATCCTATATGTGATAAAACTATAAGCTAAAACTAAACCACAGAGAATAGATGTGCCTAAAGCTAATATAACTGATTTATTTAAATGTTCTGTTTTAATCAGATTACAGATATATTATCCTTCTAGAAATGAATTAATAAATCCTTTCATATATTTGAAATAATCCTACTAGATTTAACACATTTTGATGAATTACGTATTGTCACTGTACAGCAGTGGACATATAACCAGATGAACTGCATATCTATGAAATGGCTGAACTGTAAAATGAAGACATAAAAGAACTTTCCAGATATGGTAGAAACACTGCTGTGAAATGCAGATCAAAATTAGAGGCTGTCATTTAATAACAAAGCCAACAATTTAAAATTCCAGACAGAAAATTAGTTCAGACTGCTGGTTCTTTATATAGTCTTAAGCAGCTGTTAATATTAGGATTTTTGAGCCTAGGTGAAGGAAAGGTTTTGATAGTGACATAACTAAACACAATGAGTACAATGAGGACATCTAACTGCAACACCAACAAAAGTGTTTCCACGTTCTGCTGTATTGAAGAGCATAGTCCTTTTCAGTAACACTCAGCTCATTTAACTCAATGAAAGAAACTCTGATAGTGATCTAATCCCATTACTTTCATTCCATGGTGTGGATTAGAGACTGTGAAGGGTTCTTGAGGGGTTTTTGTGTGAGTTTTTTAAAGTGATACCTTGAAGTGCACAAAAGGAGCATTTTCTCTTTTTTTTTTTTTAATTTATTGTGGTATTTTAGTAGTATAATACTGTTTAAACTGTTCATATTGGAAACAATACATTAAGACAGGGGAATTACGAGAAAATGTCTTGTTTAAACTGCCTAGAGATGTAGGCGTGCACAGTGACATCCATGGTATTTCTCCACATCAAAATTTTGGCTTCAAAATGAACTTCTGCATAGACCTTTGACCTTAATATACTAATTTATTTTGGCACACTTTTTTTCTATTGTTTTATGTTTTATCTTTCTTCTTTTATGATTTCCTTGCTAGTTTCAAGTGAAAAAAGAGCTTAGCTTTAATTTCTCATTTAGTGATATTAGGAGCTGTGAAATTCCATGGGAATATAAATCTCCATCTTGAAATCTAAGTTCAATTCAAGCTGCCTATTTCAGGCCCCCATCTCAGCCTCTTCAGTACCTTGAAAGCAGGCACCAGGCAGTGGTTGGGTGATTGATTGAAAGAAAGTTACAAAATGTTCCAACTCATTCCACGACATCTCTTTGCTGCCATCAGATCGCTCTGAAGAGGCTAACGCATGTTATTTTCTGAGTCTAGGTTTTACCATCTCATTGTAGATATTGCGACATAGGATGACAGTTCCTACTTCCCCTGCCTCTCCTATTTATTTTCCATTATTTAAACAAAGAATTTTCACAAAAGTTGTAGCTGGATGCAAAAGATACGTGTATCTCGGGATCACTATTGAAAAGAATACATTTTAGTCTTTGGTCAGAAGTTTTCTTCTCTAACCATGTGCTGCCATTGCTACATACTTTTGCCTTCTATTTTCTAAATAAAATTGAAATAGGGAGCAGGATTGTTCAGATGACATAAAATAATGTTTAGGGCACCCAAATAACAGGTCTTACTGACTGTCTCAAGTACTGTGGTGTGATCAAGCTGGGATGTGCCATTCTCAAATCAACCTTTTTTGATAGAAAATTATGGTCTATACTACTAATATTATCTTCTTCAGTATGTATATATATTTTCCATCTCACTTTTGTTTGTTCCTCCTTTGTGTTTCCAGTTCAATTACATGTTTTATTATATGATAAATGCTTATTTCATGTGGAGTCCTGGAATAAATTCTTTTCACTGTTTCTTGCATGGCTATGGGAAGCCATACTTTGGCTTTTGTTAAACCTGAAGGCTTCTTTTTCAACAGTGGTTTTGCTTTAATTAGTTTTATTTTACCTTTCTCCTAACTGGTCTAAAATAATGGCACAGCTGTTTGCTTTTGCCTGTCTATAGATTAAGCTTTGAGTAAGTCTATACAGAGAAATGACTTACACTTAGAAGTGACTTAGTGACTTGGGTGTCTAAAACTGAAGCTGTAAATGGCTATAGTCATTTCTTAAACAGACAGAGTACAGGCAAAGGAATGGAAATAGCTGCTACTGAGAAACTGGAGAAAGGTTCTCTATTATCTTATTTTAAATATTTAGTTTCAAAATTACACTTTTCACCTGCACAGAAGTAAACACAAATTCTTGTAAATTGTTTGACCACCTTCTCTATGTAATAATATTTAATCCTTCTTAAGAGAATGTCATATTGGATTATGTTGTCTTTGCTAATCAAATGCAAATGTCATGACTGCAGCACATCTTTTTCAGATTACTTAATAAATCAAAAGAGTTTGACATTTCAGCAGATTCTGCACTCTAAATATATTTTTTTAAAGTAGAAATACAGAAAATGATGAAACAACTAAATAATTTACTAGGAAAAACAAAATAATGAAATGTCAAGCCTTTTATTTCCCCCCCTCCCCATCTCCCCATTTCACTAAAAACATAGCAAAAAGAAAATTAAGTTTTTATGTTTGTCTTTAACCAGGCTTTATAAAAAGTTGGTAGTGTGGGAGTTTTCTATAAATAACATTTAGAATAGGAAAATTTATAGGTCATAAGAGGTATATTTTACAGCTGAGGCAGGTTTTTAGTCTTTTTCAACTTTTCTCATCCTTTTCTCAGAAATCTATTCCAATTTACTCCATGTTTGTATTTTTTAAACTATCCTAATGTTCAATCTTCTGTACAGTTCCAATGCACAAGACTGCTCATTCCAATTATTTTTACATTGTTTAGAAAAGCTAAAAAGGAGACCACAACTTGCTATTTGCATAGAACCATATATTTTTGTGGCTTGCTTTACATGTCATTCTTTTAGCAATCCAGCCCTTCCATTTCCATTCAATTTTTTTAAAAAGTGTATTTTTTTAAATTTCATGCATCCTTAAAATGACAGATTTCTTTTAAATTAAAAATAATTAACTAACCAAGTTGCTATCAACACATGTTCTCAGGTTTCTTCGCCTCCAGTTTTTTCTTGTTGAGAACTACTCAGAGTTGTCTACTTTTCTATGTGTAGATTTCAGTGTGCTTCATTTAGAACAGGTGGTGTCAAGTGTTAAGAAATATTCCTGATATTTGTGTGAAGAGGCAATCTCTAAAGACCCCTTAAAGTGATTTTCAGAGAATAAAATAAGGAAATAAAGGGAGAAGAAAGATTACAGTAATCCCATAAAACCTGTACGCTGAGGATATACTGCTCTTCTGGAAAAAAAAATAGACTTCTGTCTCCAAGGCATTTATTAATCCAACATCATTCACAGACTCAATTATAAAATCTAAAACAGTGTAAAAGGAAAGTTATAAAGTGAATAGTCAGTGAAGGCGAAAAAAGCAAGGACAGGGAAGTTATGAAAAAGAATATCAAACTGTACATTTATAGAGAGCCAATAAACAATCTTTCTGCATTGTATGTTTTGATCAAGTGTGACATTAATAGGGCTTTGTATTTTTTAAACTATGACCAAGCCCTTGCAACTTAAAAAAAAAAATAAAATAACGAGATAGAGGAGACAGAAAAAGTGACAAAATTATCAGAAAGCACAACAAACCCAAGACACAACAATTCTCACTACTGTTTTACTATTATCATTTTGAGGACAAAATATTCAAACCTGTGGTTGCAATAATAAAACTTTTATATATGAGCAAGACACATTTTAATTATTTTCTTTATTAAAAGTAATGAACAAAAAACTGAAAACCATGCAGGAAATCTGTATCTACATAAACAAACACAGTTATTTTTACATTTTGTAAAACTTTATAATTAGGCCAGTAAGGGGAGGTCCCTGTTCTCTAAATACACAAATTGGGGTTGAGATTAGATAGTGAATTGTTTTGTGCTCTACACCTACAGAAATAGCTCAGGAGCTAAAGTCCAGGTCCTTTACTTTGTGAGAGTTAATTAGTTTTATAATTAGAAAATCACAATCTTTTGTTTTATACTGCAAGATGATATAACAGTACAAAACAAACAAGATCAAGACAGTCTTTTTAAACAGTTTGAAGGAAATTCTGATGCCATTTGCTGAGGACTACAGTGAAGTCTCTTACAAATGTATGTGGTTAAAAACACCAGATCTTAAATGCTTTGTATTTTACGCCTTTCTCAGCAGTACTATAATTCTAGATACATTACTTAAGGTGGGAGTTTTTCAACTAAAAGGAAAGAATTCATATCTAAATTGTCTCTAAACTTTTTTTGCCTATATTTGACAATGTTAATTGTAACATTCAAATTCCAGTGTCTTTCTGTCACCTTGACAACAAAACAGTTCTATTGATCTTACTCATGCAGGCAGTAGTCAGCATATTTATAAAGCACTTAAGATATCCTGAGAGTAGCTGGTCACAGCACTTACTGTTTGACCATAAAGTATATTAATTTTTAGCAGTGTCCTTTATTTTGGGAAAATTATTTTGTGGCCATATGAACCAAAGGAGCCTAATCAATCTGAACCCTGGCCAATGCGTGGAAGAGATTATGAAAACTGGTCTTTTATTCACCAAGTTCTACTTTTGTCTATCAGGCAATTCCACTGTGTGAGCAGGCAATTCCACTGTGTTGTAAGTAAGTCAAGTAGGTGGGGCAGAAGACAAGCTTAGCTGAACAGGGAACTCCTTGTGGAGCTCCAGAAGAAAAAGAAATTGTATGATTTCTGGAAACGAGGTCAGGCTTTGCAGGAAGATCACAGAGCCATGGTTCATATATACAGGGAGAAGACACAAAAGGCCAAAGCTCAATTAATGTTGAAACTGGCCAGTGTTGTTTCAGATAACAAGGGCTTTTTTAAGCATGTTAATAGCAAGACGAGGCCTAAAGAAAACTTTGGACTGATACTTGTTGAAGCTGGTCATCTGACTAATAGGGATGAAGAAAAGCAGAGGCATTCAATGCATTTTTTGCCTCAGTCTTTAGTAATATTGATAGACCTTGGGCTGCCTGGTCAGCTGAGTCGGAGGACCACAAATGTGGGAACAGTGACTTTCCATTTGTGAACACTGAAATTGTAAGGAACCAGCTGTATCAGCTGAATGATCACATGAGGGAATGCGTGAGGGAAGACCCAGGGAACTACAGACCTGTTAGTCTAACCTCAGTTCCTGGAAAAATTATGGAGAAGATTGTACTGGGTACTGTTGAAAGGCATTTAAAGAATAATGCAATCATCAGGCACAGTCAACATGGGTTCACAAAGGGAAAGTCCTGTTTAACCAATTTGATATACTTCTATGATAAGATCACCCACCTAGTGGATGAAGGGAAGGCGGTGGATATAGTTGTATTCAGCGTTGGTGCAGCTTCACCTGGAGTGCTGTGTTCAGTTCTGGGCCCCACAATTTAAGAAGGATGTGAAGATCCTTGAATATGTCCAGAGGAGGGCAACAGAGCTAATCAAAGAGCTGGAAGAAACGTCCTATGAGGAGCGGCTAAGGAGCTGATCTCCTCTCCCTGGTATCCAGTGATAGGACACAACAAAAGGAGAGCTAAGGAAAATATCCATCCTTTATTGGATGTGGGAGGAAACATAGTGACAAAGGACAAGGAAAAGGCTGAGGTACTTAATGCCTTCTTTGCCTCAGTCTTTAACAGTCAGACTCGTTGATCTTGAGGTACCCAGCCCCCTGAGCTGGAAGACAGGGACGGAGAGCAGAATGAAGCCCCCATAATCCAAGGGGAAATGGTTAGTGACCTGCTACACCACTTAAACACACACAAGTCTATGGGGCTGGATGGGATCAACCCAAGAGTACTGAGGGATCTGGTGGAATTGCTCGCCAAGCCACTTTCCATCATTTATCAGCAGTCCTGGTCAACCGGGCAGGTCCCAATTGACTGGAAGTTAGCGAAATTGATGCCCATCTACAAGAAGGGCCGGAAGGAGGATCTGGGAAAGTACAGGCCTGTCAGCCTGACCTCAGTGCCAGGGAAGGTTATGGAGCAGCTCATCCTGAGTGCCATCATGCAGCATGTACAGGACAACCGGGGGATCAGGCCCAGTCAGCATGGGTTTATTAAAGACAGGTCCTACTTGACTAACCTGGTCTCCTTCTATGACAAGGTGACGCACTTAGTGGATGAGAGAAAGGCTGTGCATGTTGTCTACTTGGACATTAGTAAGGCCTTTGACATGGTTTCCCACAGCATTCTCCTGGAGAAACTGGCTGCTCATGGCTTGGATGACTGTACTCTTTGCTGGGTAAAAAACTGTCTGTCTGGCTGGGCCCAAAGAGTGGTGGTGAATGGAGTTAAATCCAGTTGGCAGCTGGTCACAAGTGGTGTTCGCCAGGGCTCAGTATTGGGGCCAGTCCTGTTTAATATCTTTATCAATGATCTGGAGGAGGGGATCAAGTGCACTCTCAGTAAGTTTGCAGACGACACCAAGTTGGGTGGGAGTGTCGAAGGAAGGCACTACAGAGGGATCTGGACAGGCTGGATCAATGGTCCAAGGCCAATTTTATGAGGTTCAACAAGGCTAAGTGCTGGGTCCTGCACTTGGGTCACCACAACCCCATACAATGCTACAGGCTTGGGGAAGAGAGGCTGGAGAGCTGCGTGGTGGAAAAGGACCTGGGGGTGTTGGTTGGCAGCTGCCTGAACATGAGCCAGCAGTGTGCTCAGGTGGCCAAGAAGGCCAATGGCATCCTGGCCTGTATCAAGAACAGTGTGGCCAGCAGGACCAGGGAGGTGATCGTCCCCCTGTACTTGGCACTGGTGAGGCTGCGCTTTGAACACTGTGTTCAGTTTTGGGTCCCTCACTACAAGAAGGACATTGAGGTGCTGGAGCATGTCCAGAGGAGGGCAACGAAGTTGGTGAAGGGTCTAGAGCACACGTCTTATGAGGAGCAGCTGAGGGAGCTGGGGTTGTTTAGCCTGGAGAAAAGGAGGCTGAGGGGAGACCTTATTACTCTCTACAACTACCTGAAAGGAGGTTGTAGCGAGGTGAGGGTCTGTCTCATTTCCCAGGCAGCAAGCAACTGGATGAGAGGAAATGGCCTCAAGCTGCACCAGGGCAGGTTTAGATTGGATATTAGGAAAACTTTCTTCACTGAAAGTATAGTCAAGCATTGGAACAGGCTGCCCAGGGAAGTGGTTGAATCTCCATCCCTGGAGGTATTTAAAAGAGGTGTAGATGTGGTGCTTAGGGACATGGGTTAGTGGTGGACTTGGCAGTGCTAGGTTAACGGCTGGAATTGATGATCTTAAAGGTCTTTTACAGCTTAAGTGATTCTATGATTCTATGATGTGTGGGAATGGTTAAAAGCTGCACCGGTGAGGTTTAGATTGGACATTAGGAAGCATTTCTTTACCGAGAGGGCAGTCAGACATTGGAACAGGCTTCCTAGGGAGGTGGTTGATGCCTTGAGTCTGTCAGTGTTTAGGAGACATTTGGAAAATGCCCTTAATAATATTATTTAACTTTTGGTGAGCCCTGAATTGGTCAGGCAGTTGGACTAGATGACTGTTGTAGGTCCCTTCCAACTGAAGTAGTCCTATTCTATTCTATTCTGTTCTATTCAAATCTAGAAGAAATCCATTTGAAGCAATTTTTAAATCAACAGTATTTCTTTGGACAATTTGACTAGGTCTAGAATACATATTTTTCACACATTGTGCCAATTTATCAGATCAAGACCTTTTCTCAGTTCACACCAATGGATTTTATTCTATGGTCTATGTCTTATACTGAAGTTAATCATAGCCTTCTTCAAATGTCTGTTTTCAAAGTGAAGTGAACATGCCAACACTGGTTCCTTATTAAAGGTTCCTTAAAATTGAGAAGAAGGTATTCTCAATAGCAACAGACCCCACAATCTGATATTATAAACCTAATTCAGTATTAGTACATATCCCTTAATTTTGCTTGGAGGAGAGTATGCTTTAAACATATTTATGGAGACAAGGCACCAGAAGACTCTAAGACACTACTGTTTTGGATGAAAATATCCTAAGGAGGGATCTTAGAAGAATTCAGCATAATTTTAATGTTTGTTTTAATAATCAGTGGTGAACTCAGTGTATTTTAGTGAACTGAGGCTACAGCAATATTTTGCACAGAAGTATAAGCTGATACTTGTCTGTAGCATTCTTTTTCTGACTTTGAGACTCTAAGAGTAACAAATATTTTCTATAGGAAGGAAGTTCTTTTTCTGTATCTTTTATTTTTTGATGCTCATCCTAAATTCATCTGACATTCATGTGTAATCAGGTGAAAAAACATACCCCCACATCAGTATGATTGCATATCTTAACCTGGTTAAGTCAGTTTTCACATTTTTCCTGAAAGGGACACAAGGAGGTCAATTACTTGTCAATTTAGACTGCTACTAACAGACAGTTTTATGAGAAGGAGCAGCATCAATGGCCTGCTTTGTCTCTAGCTAAATTAAATTGATAAATTTATCTTCAGAATATAAACACATTCAGCAGCTCTAAACAAGAGAATGGCCTGATTATAATACCAATAAACACATTGAATGTTATCATAGTCGCATTAAAGTGTAAGGAGAATAGTGAGAAGTAATAGTGATAAGTTTAGAAATAAAAGCCACCTGAATTGGTCTGTCTTTCTTTGTTTTGTTTTGTTTCGTTTTGTTTTGTTTCTTTTTCTTTTTCTTTAGTCTGCCTGTTTTTCAGTCATCTGTTAAGTATTTGTATAGAAAAAAAAAAAAGAAAAAAAAGAAGTTGCCTCTATTTTGGATTATTTTTTTTCCTCAACAAATACCTCACCTCCAACCTCCTCTTATCGCAGTATTCTGTAAGGGGAGCCAGGAATCTGAATGAAAAGATGTGAATAAAAAGACAAGTAACTACGCAACTTCAAAAATCTCTAGATGAGACCCAAGATTTGGTTGTGGTCAAGCTAAAACATGAGATTACATGGATTACATTCAGAAATATCACTGTACTTGTGACTGTCATTGAAAAATAGTATGTTGCTTAAAGATTGGTTTGGCATATTGAGACGTAGAATTCCCAATCCTGCTCCCTGGACTATTCTAGTTTTTGTGCCAAGACTTAAAATTGCAAAGCAGTAAGATCTTGTTTGCCAGATCTAGGAAAGTGTTTGATCATTTTGCAGGCATTCTTTTATATTTGCAGTTGCAAAAATCTAAAAATAAACTTAGGAGGTTGCATCTAACTGCAGGAACAATATGATCTATAATGTGTCCTACAGTCCAGCTTCTCCATCCAGTCTTCTATATCAGTGCACCAGCTGGAGTAAATCATACCTACTTTCTTGCCCTTTCACTTGGTTTCTCTTCCAGTAGAAACCAGTGTAAGGAGACTGGGGATGGAAAAGAAAGTGTTCAGAGAAGAATAAATTTCCTTTAAAAATACTAAGGATCCTTTTGTTCTAATCACTTGTTTCCTGGAGACTAGAAGTGCTCCTGGATCTGATAATTTAGTTGTAGATCTGTACACAGTAGTCTGCGTTGGCTTCTAGAAAAAACTGCCATCATTGGAAGTCAGGCTTTCCTGTTTTCTGTCCCATTTTTCTAGAAGAAGGCAGTGATTCCACTGTGATTTCAGGGAAACTATCACCTCAAGCATGATGAAATTCAAGTGGAAGTAGAGCTGATAATATCCTGTGTCACTGTATGCAAACATCCTCTCTCTCTTGATCCAAATCTAGTGAGCTGAACTCCAGCTTCATCCAGTGAAGTGTATCTATCAGATACGTAACATGTAGAGAACTGCATACTAAGGACATGTTAGGTTAGATGCTATGAAAAAATAGTGCAAATGGCAGAGTAAAAAGATTATAAAAGTATTTCTGAGAAAGATTTTAGAGTCTTTATGTGTGACTGCATCTGAGTACACCAGAATCTTGAAATGGTATTTCCCAGTGGACAGAGCTGAAGAAACAAAATGGGTTTGTCTAAAGTAACAGGTTACTGGAACCATCATACCATCATTACAAGTTGGAAAGAAATGGAGATTTTTAAGGACAGTTTAGACAAATATCTGACAAAAAATATTTTGACATATTTTGTCAACAGTATGATAAGACATGATTTTTAGAGGTGAGATTCATCATGTTAGATATCTAAAATACATCAGACAGTCAGCCTGAGGAGAAACAGATTTAATGAGATGGAGATACATACATATTATCTATCTTTTTTTTTTTTCTTAGAATGTAATGCATTGTGAGTGTATATCTCATTCTCCTAATAACAGAGGGAGTTTAGCATATGTAGTTCAGATTATGAACTTTTAGACATCAAACTTAAGGCAGAGTAAGCCTCCCTTTCTAGATGACCTCTCAAACTCCCTTTTAGCTCTATTTTATATTTTCATGCTATTTTAAATCAGTTTTAAGGACTAATCAAAATTATAATTTGTCCTTCAATGCACGTCTATCTACTCTTCATGAATGGTCACTATATTTAAACTCAATAGCATATATCATTGCACATCATTGCACTTTCAGTAGGCTAAAACTGCTGAACCAGATATTTACTCAGTATAAACAACAATAGCACCCTCAGCTTAGACCCGCTAAGAAACTGTCCGCTTTAAAGGATTATATATTTTCTCAAACATATATTTTTCACTATTAAACCATAGTGTGATTTCACTGTTAGCTATGGTTTGCAGAATGTGAGCTCTTTATTTAGATAACGCAGTACAAATTAGGGAAAATGAAGCCTGCTGTTGCCTGTCTTGGCTAGAAGAATTTTTCTTTTTAAGCTTAGTGATTTGCCTTCCCAGATAAAGTTTTTAATTATACCTTGCACTTCTTTGAAGCCCATTAGACATCTAGAAATGTAGCATACTGTAAACATAATTATACTTATGAGAAGTAATTAATCTAATGGATTTTCAGTCTACCTCACCTAGTGAACTGCAACCTGTTCCAATTTATTATGCTGTTTCACAGCAGTAGTACAAAGGGGTAAATATTGTCTTTCGTAATAATTTTGAGTGTTTATTAAGGAGATTCCCTGCATATCTCATACAATTAATTGCAGAAATTTACTTAGTTTAGAAGACCTCATGACTGCTGATAATAGTAAAGCAATATTTTTTATTTTCGCTAATTAATTCAGCAGTACACAAAAATCAATATCAACCTTACATATTTAGGCATCAAAATTCTGATCTAGCCAACAGGGGTCCATCTGTCTGGAACAGACTGCAGTGTCATTCCTGGAATACATGGCAAGCTCTTTGGTTTTTCCTGGAAAAACAAAGAGTTTGTTATCATATCAAATTATTTTCTTTTTTCTTATTCTTGTCCTAAAGCCCTTCATCAACTGCATTCATGTTTCCACTTAAAAGTGAAACATATTTCTGAATCCCAAATTAATAAAGAGCCTATCATGAGGGATGGGTGTGTGGGGAAGATGGGAGGGAGTCCAGTCTGCACATCAGAAAATTTTGAAAGAGATTTCAACATAGTAATTATACACAAGATGTTTTATACATAATCATCTGATTATGTCTAATGTTGCTCATAAACTTAAGCACAATCCACTCTGTCAAATGCCTTCCTTAAACTTACAGACAGTGGGAAAAAAAATTGCTAAAGAACACTAAATTTCTTCAAACACTTTCTTTTCCAAATCCTATCTATACTGCTTAAAGATATGAGGAAGTTATGGACCTATGTCTTCTCAATTCATTAATAATTCACACATAAATATGAGAAGGTTGAAAAATTAAGTGGTTTACTTTCCTTTTTTTAGTCAGAACTATATTTCCAAGTGTACATCAGTGCAAAGATTTATAGTTACTCTATTATCAAAATCCTTTTCCTGCTGGTAACTGTACTGTGCAACACTGGTAACTCTGCATTCCCTATCAGCTTCAGTTTCAGCTTTTTATTTTCATTTGATTTCCTGTTTTATTGCACAAAATTTTCAAGATCTCATGAGTACCTCATTACCTATGCGCAGAGACCAAGAGCACAAATGCAGATTGTGTCTTTGTATGTAAAGATGTCTTGTAACCTCATGAGTTGTATTTTAAGTAAGTGAGCTGCTGACAGAAGAACCCAGGATAAAATTTCATGGAGAAGACTAGCTGTGCACTATCCTTCTTTCACTCAGACTGATTTGGCTTACAAAGGTTTGGAGTATGTCTCTATGCAAGGACCCTGTGGTGTGTCCTTGTTAGTCCAAACAGATCAAGAGATGTTGTTTTTATTGGATAGATACACACAATACCATTTATGTAGTTAGCTTTGGGGTAATGTGTGAGTAAATAAACTACTGGAGATTTTTAAGTTGCTAATTTTTGTCAAGCTAAAATCACTTTTTTATTATTTTCTTATCAAAACACAGCAAAGCAACCCCAAATTTATTACCATCTTTACCTTTGTAAATGTTAAAATGCATACACATGGAGCTAAAAAGTAATTGGGAATGTAATTCTTATGATTTTTTAAAATCTTATCATGTAACCATGCGTTGGTACATTACTGTGGTGGGTTGACCTTGGCTGGATGCCAAGTGCCATCAAGCTTCTCTATCACTCACCTCCTCAGCAGGACAGGGAGGGGGAGAAAATGAGATGGAAAAAAAGCCTTGTGGGTCAAGATAAAGGCAGTTTAATAAAAGCAAAAGCAAAGACCACACATGAAAGCAAAAGGAAAACAAAGATTTTATTCTCTACTTCCCATCAGCAGGTGATGTCCAGCCACCTCCCAGGAAGCAGGGCTTCAGTACGCATAGCGGTTGCTCTGGAAGACAAATGTCATAAATAACAAATGCCCCCACTTCCTCCTCCTTTCTCTTAGCTTTTATTACTGGGCAAACATCATATGGTGTGGAATATCCCTTTGGTCAGTTTGGGTCAGCTGTCCTGGCTATGTCCCCTCCTAAGATCTTGGCCACCCCCAGCCTGCTGGTGGCAGGGGTGGAAATGTTGCAGAGACAGCCTTGATGCTGTGCGAGCACTGCTCAGTGGTAGCCAAAACACTGGTGTGTTATCAACACCTTTCTAGCTACCAGTACAAAGCACCACACTATGAGGGCTGCTATGGGGAAAATTAACTCCATCTCAGCCAGACCCAATCCAACATCCACCCCTTATTCCATACTATTTGCGTCATGCTCAGGTCCCACATAATTTACTACATACATATATATATATCTTCTAACCATTCCATTGTGTTTAATTCTCACTACTGAAATCCCTTCTTACCAACACTTACAACTTAATCTACATACTTAAACCATCTTTATACCCAACATATAGATTTATACATTCTCATTAACTACTGTCCCCTGTCCAGCTGAAGAGGGGAATGATAGAGCGGCTTTGGTGGGTACCTGGTGTCCAGCCAGGGTCAACCCACCACAGTCCTTTTTGGTGCCCAGCGTGGGGCATGAGAAAATGGCAGTTTCGTATTAAGCGTGCTATAGCTATAGTAATTATTTAGTGGCAAGCTCCTGTGCAGGTCACGGAGTTTGTTGGCTGCACTGCTTATCTCTTTATTTTGTTGAGCTTGGGAACATGGTAATACAAATAATGGCTCTGTGCTTTGCCCTGGCATTAATGGCCTTGCTGGGCTGAGGAAGCTATCTTGTGGAGAAGATGAGGGAATACATCTCCCTCTCCCTACCTGGGACTGATGTGGATGGTTTTATTATGCAGGCTTCTGAGGTCCTTGCACACCCTTATGTGAGCTGTTTAATACTACTAATTAATACTCTTGGCATATTACGGGTTTTGTGGAATCTGGTCTCGTCCTGGTGTAAGAGAAGATAACTTTTGGGTGAGGTGATACTGAAATGTGCCCTGAGGCGGCTGGTCCCTGGATGGCAGGTTGTGTGGAAGGATTTGGGAAGATTCCTAAGACGGTTATCACCTCCCATAACCTGGGACTTTACACCTGAACAGGCAAGCAACCCTGGCAAACTGATGCACCACCTGATAGAAGGGTTCCCAGTGAAAACCAACAGCTTCTAGCACTGTACTGGGGCCTGGCCTGTGCCGCAGTTCAGTCCTCTCAGAGGACTGTGGTTGAGGCAGGGACCCAAACTGCATCTGAGCACACCGTGGTTGAGAGAGGGATCCAAACAACAGCAATTACAGTAGTTGCCCCAGTAGTGAAAAAGAAACAGTGGACAAGGAGAACAACAGGTCCATATCATCAATTAGTGAGGAAGAAGGAAGAAGAGGAAAGGTTTGATCAAGAAGCTGGTCCTTCGACACAGAAATTGGAGGAAGGAGTGAGAGAATTCAAACAGGAAGCAGAAACTACCCAGTCTCTGACCTCATCAGAACTTTGAGACATATGGAAAGATTACAGCCACCAGCCATGTGAGTGGATTGCTGCCTGGCTGCTCCGATGCTGGGATAACAGGGCCGACAGTCAGCGACTGGAAGGTAAGGAAGCCCAACAGCTGGAATCCCTTGCTAGAAACCAGGGAATTGAGAGAGGAATTGGAAAAAAGCCAAAGAGACGAGTGAGAATATGTGAAAGAAACAACTCTGCAGACACCAAGGTCAGTGAAGAAGGAGGGGGAGGAGGTGCTTCAGGCACCGGAGCAGAGATTCCCCTGCAGCCCGTGGTGAAGACCATGGTGAGGCAGGCTGTCCCCCTGCAGCCCACGGAGGTTAACCGTGGAGCAGATATCCACCCGCAGGCTGTGGAGGACAGTATGCTGGAGCAGGCGGATGCATGAAGGAGGCTGTGATCACGTGGGAAGCCCATGCTGGAGCAGGCATCTGGCAGGACCTGTGGACCCATGGAGAGAGAAGTCCATGCTGGAGCAGGTTTGCTGGCAGGACTTGTGACCCCATGGGGGACCCATGCTGGAGCAGTCTTTTCCTGAAGGACTGCAGCCCATGGAGGGGACTCATGCTGGAGCAGTTTGTGGAGGACTGTCTCCCATGGAGGGACTCCGTGCTGGAGCAGGGGAAGAGTGTGAGAGTCCTCCCTCTGAGGAGGAAGGAGGGGCAGAGACAATGCGTGATGAACTGACCTCAAGCCCCATTCATTCCCTGTCTGCCTGCGCCACTGGGGGGAAGGAGGTAGAGAAATCAGGAGCAAAGTTGAGCCCAGGAAGAAGGGGGGATGGGGGGAAAGGTATTTCTCATTACTCTACTCTGATTTGATTAATAATAAATTAAACTAATTTCCCCAGGTTGAGTCTGTTTTGCCCCTGACGGTAGTTGGTGAATTATCTCTCCCTGCCTTTATCTTAACCCATGAGACTTTTGTTATATTTTCTCTCCCCTGTCCAGTCGAGGAGGGGAGAGAGAGAGCAGCTTTGGTTGGCACCTGGCATCCAGCCAGGGTCAACCCACCACAATTATGAATAACAAAAAAATGTACTTTTTCAGTAATGGTTTACATAGGAAGTTATGTATGATAATTTGGGAGGGTTTGTGTGTTATTTTAGAAGAGGAGAAAAAAAAAAAGATTCAGCAAAAGAAAAACATAGCTTTTCAAAAAGGCTCATTATGTATATAATTCTATATCAATTGGTCCATGACACTGCTATTAATTGATTTTTCTGGAGCTGGTCTAAAACAGGACATCTTTCAGATTTTATCCCAATTATTCCCAGAAATTAAATGTCAGCAATGACATGATAGCTAGGAATTCTGAAGGAAATAGGACTCATGTTCATTCAGACTCTTTCTTTGCTGTTGTGACTTAAGTTTTCTTTGTTAAAAGCAAGAAAAGCACTGCAAAAATAAAAGCTAATTCCATAAGAGAACTAATTTAAATAGAATGAAATTACTGGATGAAGTTTCTTTTGACTTGCAAGTTGTCAACACTTCAGAACTTCCATGGAGTATATAGTATGTCATAGATCAATAAGCCAGAGAGATGACTGCAGTTATTACCCCTCTCCTGCTGTGGCGGATGAACATATACCTCAGAAACATGTACCTCACATCCTTAGATGCAGGTTGTTCTGTCTTTTGCAGCCTACTCAGTCTTCCTAGAGAGGAGCAAGCAGCTTCCTCTGGCACTTTGTAATCTTTGAAATCATGGCTGTCATGCACTGGACTATGTAGGCTTTTGTAATTCTGAGTTGTTAGGATAAAGTGAAGACTGAAGATGCATCCACATAGGTTATTTCATTTTGCCCACAAACCATTTTAAATCTTATTGTTTGAACAGATTTGTCTTAGCTATTTTTTACACATTTATGCAATTTTGAAGTGATTAAACTGATTTTTTTTCTTGTTATGGAAGATCAGCTATTCAACCAAATTTCTCTTCTCTAGTAATAACTCTGTGCTACTACTAAACTTCATGAAGGAGTTTTGCTGTGTATTCTGTATTGATTATTTTTTCTCTACTAACTGGGATGCCATCCTTACAAGAGAAAATTATTCCAGCATAATTGTGCACAAAATCTTATCCAGTAATTCAGGATTCAGACTTTGTTGAAAACATGTATTATGAAAAAAAAAAAAAAGGATAAAAAAACCCTTAATGAAACCAGTATGCTTACATAAAAGCTTTGAGCAAAAAAAAAGACTGTAATGTTAATAAAAATAAAGTAATGTAAAAGAACTAGTTGGAGGAACAAAAAAAAAGTTTTATGTCTACTCTCAAAAAGTTTCCAGGAGCTTGACTAGATGCATTCCTGTCAGGGGTAATAAACTCTAAATTAATAGCAGTGGCCCTCTTATGGGCAAACAGGTATCTATCACACTGCATACTGTCTGTGTTCTGTCTGTAGACTCTCTGAAAGATCCTAGTGAGTGGTCGGATCTGAGGGAGAAAAGTAGTTCATTTTCATTGAAAATTACAACACCTACTATTCAATATAATTACTTTCATTCCCCCATTCTTTCATCACATCCATTAAGGAACTCTGATTATTTCTTTGGAATCTCTATTTAGCACAGAGGTTACTGAAGAAAATAACCAAATAGTCAGAGATTAAACTTTAGAAAGGCCAAAAAGTGTATTTATTGATGAATATCCCGAGCCTTTAGATTTCTAATGTTCTTTAAATACTTCATCAACTTCAAATACAAAAATTAACTTCATGAAAGTTTATGGGATTTTTTTTTTTTTTCTCTCTGCTGTTTTAAATTGTGTTGGAACTCTCTTTCCCTTTGTTTTCACTGGTTTTGAACTTAACCTAGTTTATTTCTCAGTAACTGCTTTATCTAAACAAAATGGACCATATCAAATCTCTTAATCCAATTTCTTTTATGTAAACAGTAGCTAATTTTCCTTGGTTTACTGTAGTTTGATAAGCATAGATCTTTCCAATGTTGTTCTACCTTGGGGCTATTTTCTCTTAAAATATATTGATATGTTTTAAAGTGATGTAGAACAGGGAGAGGTCAAACACAAAAGGTAACAGCTCTTTTGTAATAGATCAGTTTAATCAGGTACAGTTATGATGCTTTAAAATAATAATAAAAAAGTTCAAGTAATTTAGTCCAAGCTTTTTCCTGAGAGGAGAATCAAATTGCAGAGTGATATGAAGTGATGCCAGCTCTTGAACTATCACAGACAGGCTTTGGTAGTTGCAATCAGAGGACTTCTGAATCAAGAAAATGAGTATTTGTATTACCAAGACATAATGTGGTTCCACAGTTAGAAGTAATAGCTGACTACCTAGAGGGATGATTATGCAAATAAGAGCAATTTTGTTTTCTGAAAGTAAGGCACTTTTTTATTGTTTTATTTTATTTCATTTTATTTTATTTTAAAGAAAATAATCTCAACTTCACAGACTTCCTTTTGCTAACTGGACATAGATTAGTCACAAAGACAGCTAATGTGAAAGGAAATGTAGAAATCTAATTAATCAGGCATCTCTTTGACTGTTTTTTAATACCCTAGAATATGTAAAGTTCATATATTTCTCTTGTTTAAATATTTTTGATGGTTTCTCTTAAAAGTATCAATAGCATAATTCTGATACTGTTCCACATACTTTGGATAAAAAGAGATAACTGATCTGGAGGTATATGGGTGACTTAAGAAGTATTACCCCTTTTTGTTAGCCACTAGCAATGAATGTGAGCATGAAAAATGACAGCTTTAGTTCAACTTGGTTGTTTGAAATCACAATTAAAAAAGCCGGACTAAGAAAGGTGTCTTGTGGTAGATCCAATACGTTCTGAATTAATGTTGTAAGACATATATGGCTTTGACATTCCTTATACAGAGGCTCATTGGCTTCACTGGATTTAGGTCTGGTAAAGTGTAAAAAACTGAATGTCCTGTGTTAGAGGCTGAAATTTGTTCCTTTTTCTTTTCTTTTGCATTCTGACTACCATTTCTGGACCACAGTTTGAACTCATTTACATTGATTAGAAACTGTGTATGCTATAAGTGCTCTCCAGCTTTGAACCTTTTTACTGCTTTGGGTCTGTTTGCTTTTGGGCTAATACACCACCTACAGCTATTGCAATATTAGCATGTTTATGTTTAAAGATGTTTCCCATTAAGTTGTAAAGCTCACTAACAATTTTCCAACAGTCCAAGCCATAGACTTTATTTCAGCATGAGAGATTTTTTTTCCCATTTAGATCAAAGGCAGATTATTTCAAGTAGAAATAAAGTACAACTATTCTAGAATAAGAAATGTTTTCACGTGTGTTTGTTCAGGAATAGTTATTCTGGAATAGCCGTTCATGAATAGCTAATTTAGATTGCCTCCATTTGCTGTATGGTGATAGGGAATACAAAAGAGCAGAATTCAAAGGGACTTTTCATTCATCATTCTCTTGGGGGAAGAGGAGCAAAGTGACTTTATGGACTTTGTAAAAGCATTGATTCTCAAGCAAGTTTTTATCAATAAGTCTGTTTTATAGCTTTAACTGTCTGTGTGAGGTTATTACAGGATTTTTTCAAGTGCACTGGAAGCTTTTAAATCCTTGTCGTTTAGTTAACCATTTAAATCTTATTATCAGAGAGATCTATAAAGACAACAAATGATTAAAATTACAATAACTAACAGAGAAAGCATTTTGTGTAGCAAGTTTAAAAGTTTATGTTACTAGGTACAAGATTTGGGAATGTGTGTATAAAACATGAAAGCTTTTTTTTTTCATTGAAAATTACTAACACCTGGTCTTTTTAAGGCAGATTTTAAAATAAACCTCACACTTTGAGGCCTCTTTGAATCTCTCTTCATTCTGCTCTCCAACTCCTGATTCTCACAAGTTCTCTTTAGTCAAGACAGGCTTTGACATAGCCAAGAAAAGCTAATTCCCACAATCTGCACTATTAACTGAATGGATAAAAAAGGCAAGAAGCAGCCTAGAGCTGACAGACCTGTATATGTTGTGCAACCATACATTCAGAAGCCTTGAAGTGAATAGTGAGGTCTCCATGATAAAGTGCACCATTTGAGGCACTCTGAGCTTCTTAATTTGCTCTCACAAGCACAGTTTTATGTGAGACAGGCCCTGATAGGTATTTCTGTAGGACAGTATCTGAGCTGATTAACATGGAAATGGTTAAAAGGCCTGCACTAAGCCTCCCAGCACTTCCAAGAATGATGCTTGTATATGCAGAGTCAGATCTGAGTTATCAGTGTCTGCGCCTCTATATTGCATGACTGTTTGTATACTATAAAGATGGAATAAAAAAATTAATGTGTGTCCAGCCACATAAGTCAACAGAACTGTACTGAACTTACTTACTAGAAACTCTCGCCCATTAGTTCCATATGAACAGTTCTAAGGTAAGAGTGTTTTGTGCAGCTGTCTATCAGAAAACACATATTTTCACCTATTTATTTGGTCTTGTAGCTAGCATATCAGTCTTCCTTTGCTCTTTTTGTCTGAAGTACTCATATGTGCTTGCAAGTATAAATAACAAGAAAAAACAAGCCCAAAAAATAAGGAAGAAACATTGTAGAACCCATCAAAAGCAGAATATCACCAATAATTAGCAATTTTTTAGTTATTTACATTTCTGAAGCATTTAGACATGAGCTAATTAATGTTAAGAAGATTAAAGCAATAAGCATCAAAATATTACTGATAGTGGTTTCCTTAAAAATGTACATTTTGTCAGAAAAAAAAAGTTTAAGAAGATGTATTTTACACAAACTACTAATGGTGACAGTAAGTAGGACAACATGGATCGAAATATTAAACAGATTTTTTTTTGTGTGGAAAATTGTTAATCCAGGATAATAAAGCAAATTTTCATCTTTACTGCATAGATCTAATGCAAAGCATTCTGCATTACTTAAGTTTGTGTATCCCTCCCTCCCTCCCTCCCTCCCTCCCTTCCTTCCTTCCTTCCCTCCCTCCTTCCTTCCTTCCTTCCTTCCTTCCTTCCTTCCTTCCTTCCTCAGACTGTCATTGTATTTCCAGAAGACATCAGACCAAGAAAGGAGAAAATATATACCACTTTACAGGAGTCATTGCTGAAAGCTTGGTCAACAGTAATAAAAGAACTTCATAAAATAATAATAATAAAAAAAAAAATAAAAGAATTCAGCACTGTGGCCTGATCATAACCTTCCAGAATATCCAAACTTGCACTCAAAATACCAGATGCTCTGTTTAAAGTATAAGAAGTGGAAAGCTATTAATGTTAGTCTGGCTATCTGGAAAAAAATGATCCAACATACCTCTTAAGTTATGACCTTATATTTATATTTAACCTACCATTTATATAGAAACATATACAATATGTATTTACAGTTCATACATATAAATAAATTATAATTTATATAAAAATAAGTATATGAATACCTACAAAAGGTAACAGGTGCAGCTACACTTTGGAAAAATAAAACTGTGTATTCATTAATTCCTCGCCTGAGCAAAAATGAGCTCTACTGGTTAGTTTAAAGCGAAGGATGCAGAACTGAGGGTTTACAGCTACTGAGAGATGTTGCTTTGGTCTCCTTTGGTCTCCTTGATAAGCTTCAGTGCTTCAAAGATTCCCTTTTTAAAATGGACTGAGTGCTTTCAGAGGCCGAAAAGGAAATTTGTAATGAGTGCAGACAAATTAGATGATCCAAGCAGTATCTCTTCCATCTTTAAATCCTCATGTTGCAAGTCAGGAATAGAGAGCTAGATAAGAAGTGCTAAAGCTGTCAGACTCTATGCAGGCAGCAGTGTATATTTGCAACGGACTCTTGTATTGTAAACAGTAACTGAATCTGATTATTTGAGATCTAATATGCCACTGTGGATTCTCCACTTACTACTACACAGAGGTCAAAGACATACACAAGATACTTTCAAGTAGCTTCTTTCAGATTCTGATGTTTCATCTGTTCCTACCATCACAGTGAATATGAATGTTTGCTGTTAGCTATTAGCCTGTAGCTCAGTCAGGCCACCTTGGTTTCTAATCCCAATCAATCCAGTACACCAAAGAGTGCCTGGATATTTGCTCAGTGAAAATAGTTTCTGAAATGACTTGTCCATTCAGCCTCTGTTTGAGAGTCTATTAATTGTTTCTTATCCATGTTTAACTCTTGACTCTTCCATTGTGTGTCTAATCTTTTGAGCTTAAATATCCACCGCTCACTCCAGGCACTGGAAGAACACATTTCAAGAATATGAATTTTCAGAGAGGAAGAGGAGGGGTGAAGGAGAGGACAGGAAAGTTTTTACTTACCTCTTGTTAAAAATAGAATAACAAAAAATAAGATTAGATGTGATCTTGACCAGTCATTTTTTCCATCCCCAAGCCCTGAAGTAGGATCTTGTCTGCCAAACTGTTCTGGATAGGTGAGAAATCCCCAATTGCTCTGCCCCTGTTCCTCACAGCCTATTTCAATTAATTTTTATCTTCAACACCAGAAAGAAATTTCTTTATTTCTAGCCTGAAAATTGCCATAACTTCTTGTTTTGCCTATCTCAGTAATAGTTATTGAACTCTTTCTTTGTTAAAACCCTCTATGTTTTACAAACTTGCTCTAAAAGAGCATGGAATATGTGACTCTTGATTTAGGATGAACTGCTGTGCTTTTTGTCTTAAAAACAAAAAACATCTGAGATGAAAAAATACTTATACAATAATTTACACTTAGAGAAACAAGTTATAATTGTCATCTTTGCTTTATCTCTTTCATGTGATATTTTCACTTCATAGGTAATGCTTCTGATGTGTAGAAAATGATCCCTTTTTTTTTTACTTTTCAAAACTAAAGATGAAAATTAAAAACATTAGAAATTACAATTAGAGCTAGTGAAAAATAATTTAGAATTAATTAAGAAATATTTTTTCAAAGAAAGTATTATGTGTTAGTTTGCTCATATAAAATACTTTTCTGAATCTTTACCAATTGCATAAACCTTTTTGAAAAAGATTTTTCAGGGTTTTATTAATTTCTGAACCATCTTATTTCACATGTGTCTTACAGATTCAGCTTTACTGTCTAATTTTAGGCTGAAGTTAAAAAATTCAGTTTCTCCCACATGTGGAACATTGTACATGACTGATTCAGTTCACTCATTTTCTGCTAACTTTTAAAGGAGTTCAGATTGCTAGCTTAGTCCAGTGGTCCAGCTTTCAGATGGCTCAAGTAGGTGAGATGAGTGCCACCTTTGAAGTCATAGTTCATGCTGGCTTCTCTATGTGACTGAACTTCTGTTTATCTGTTTGATATTGTCCACAGTCCCTGACCAGATCATTACTCATCTTCAGTGAAAGCACACAGAAAGCAGCAGCCTTTGGAGAACTTGTCTAGCAGAGCTGGAAAGTCAGGCTATCTCACTCAGAGTCCTTGCACTGTCTGGCTGTAATATTTTTATAAGGCAGCAATTATACATCAGTTTAACTTCATCCTTGCAACAACCATCTCCCTTTCTATCCACTCATCCTGGGGTACAACACTTGTCCCAGGCCCCCAGAAAAAAAGAAAAAAAGAAAAAAGGAAAAAAGAAAAAAAGAAAAAAGAAAGAAAAAAAGAAAACAAGATAAACCCTGTTCTCCATATTGCTCAAGAAAGCATTAGGGTGATGATACCTTTTTGAAAGCTTCATTCTGAGAACTATACTGAGGCTGGGACATCTCAGTATAAGGCTGCTTACTGATTTCTCACCTTGCTGTTTTCTGATTAAAAAAAACGCTGGAGAAGGAAAACAGGAAAGCTTGTTCTTCTGAATTTTCATCATGTGAGTGTGGTACTGAAGAGAGAAACCTGGCTTGAGGTCAGATAGTTACTCTAGGAAGAGGATGTGGCAATATTAATGAAGAGGAGGAGGAGGAGGAGGGTAAAGATACTGGTGTAGGTCTGTCTCAAAAGCCTGCTGCTTTTCAGAGTATCTTGCTTTCTGGAACAGTGCTGGATTTTGTCCATGCTGAAAGTATGTAGACATTTCCCAGTTTTAAAAAAGTTATTGCTTCTGCTTATGGAGGGTATGGTGGAGTGCAGAGAATACTCCCATTGCACATACAATTCAGCAAACAGCTTTACTGCCTCAGATCTCAGAAATCAGATAGTCTCATTGGTTTGGAATAATTTCCAGGAGGAAGGCTGGGGCAATGCTACATCCATTTCTGGATATGCAGGTGGAGAGTTTGTCTTGTGCCTCCAAAAGCAGGGACATCTATCTTGTGAAACATAATTTTGGAAGGAAGAAAATAGAAAATGTTAAACTTTTTTACAGTCGTTGGAATGGTTTTGAGGTCTGTTATGAGAAACAGATATGATGCTGATCACCTGGTAAGGTGGCTACACCACCTTCTCTAAGTCTCTGTGCCATGTAAGAAGGTAATTAAATATGCTTTCATATTAATGAAAACCAGTCTCTTGACCCTCTAGGTTTGGAAGAAAGGGAAAGGGTTTAGAAATATGCCAATATTCTATATTCACAGAAATAAACATAAAGTTACAGGAAAACAAATAGGTAGCTATTACAGAAAACAGAATGGTAGCCTGAATGTCAAAGTTTTGTTTGAGCCTTAGGCAATGTCTGGCAGTACAAGAAAGATTCAGATTCAGCTATTTCTTTGCTATTTGGGAACCTGGGACTACAACATTACTGTCCTTACTAGTGTATAATGCTAGTTCCCAAATGCACGTAGTATGCCCATGAGAGTGTTATATTACTAGAATTCACCACAGAACAAAAACTCTGCTTTGATTTAGATTTGCCTCCCCATATAAGCATGCCCTGCTCAGTAATCTTTGAATATAGTCCTAAAAATATTTTACAGTAAATAACTATTCTTACTCAACAAATTTTAATTTGAAGAAATTGTTTCTCAGAACAGTAAATATAACCGTAAATACTGAGCCACAGGTTAGCTTGCAGGTAGGTTAGAGATATTCCAAAACCTTCAAATTCCCCTGGAGAATCTCCTTATACTCCTGCTTAACTATTCCTACAGTATGGCTTCTGTGCTCAAACTGGTAGCAAAGCAGAAAACAGAACATTTTGAAAACTCTATGTGGAATTGTTCTGTAAACATAAAACCAAATGTGGTGCCATTTCAGTTTCTGCTTCATGTTATCAGTGAGGAAGAAAAGTTATGTCTCTACCTTGCATAATTACTCCAAAGTTACCTCCTCAAAAATACAAACAAACAAAGCATAGAATAAATGAAAGACAAAAGCAATATTCATTCTGTGAAAATGAACACCAAGTAAACTGAAGATAGTGCATAACACTTTCTACTACATAATTTTTGAACAGCTAAATAAGTGAGGATTATTTGTATTAGTTAGTATTTCCTGCCCCCCACAAAATATAATACACAAACTAATTTTTATATTTTCCTTAGAGAAAACAAACCAGTGCATTTTTCCAAACTGATCTATCTGGAGTCTTCATTTTCTCTACATAATTTTCCGCTAAGCATAAACCAAAAGTTTTTTAAAGTTTCAGAAATTTTTGAGGTTTTGCTGATCTCTGATAGCTTCAGAACAAATATTACTCCTGATCAAGAGCTTGGGCGGTTGCATTCTGTAAGTATTTGCTCACCCTTCTCTTTGATGCAGACAATAAGAAGTCAGACTTCACTGCCCTCTGACCTCTGTGCTTGCCATCTGCATGCTGAGAGGAATGCATCTTCATGATCATTCCTGTTAGTTATGTTTTGGCTATGTTCAGTTGAAAGCCACTGGCAGTGCAGTTGATCAGAGACTCAATGTTTACTGTCCTGATAATCATTTTGTTCCTCTGAGTGATACTGATGCTCATATCTGTAAGGACTTCATTAGGACTAATAGAGCTGCACATGTAAATGAAACTGGAAACCTTTAGGAAATGTGGAGGGTTTTTTGGTTTTACTCATTCTGCTTTATTGACTTTCGGCACTCTCTTTTTCTGCTTCAGAAACAGTACAAAATCACTATTTCAATAATGCAGTGCCATGCAAAAGGCATTGCCTTGACTTTTCGCCATTCTGTAATTCATGAACACATGAACTCATTTATAATTTGAGATAAAGAGTGGAAGACTATTGTGAAACAGAAAGCAAATCTATGAATTTATTCACTAATCAAGCCCTCTGAAAACAGTATGAAGCAGCAGCTGTGCAGGCTATGAAAACCCAAGGACTACCATGACATTTTGCAGTCAGTTCTTTTGGCACTCCACAGCTTCAGGATGGAAGAATCCATCTTTTTTGAGCTCTACAGAGAAACTCTTCCCAAAGTATTTTACTGTGATTTTATGCAAGAAGGGAGAATTTCTCCATTTAAAAGAATGTATCCTACTACTTCTAGTCCAGACAAAAAACCCTGCACAAACAGCTTGTTCTTCTCTGTCTGCAAAAAACAAATTCATAACACATTTTTTCTTATTCAGTTAGTAAATAAATTCACTCACATCTGTAATTTATCAGAGAAGCGGAAACAGTAATTTTTAAATTACTTAATGAGCAGCCTGGGATAACACTGTTATTTTTAAAAGGAAAGAACAAGTAGAAGTTTAACAAAATCTTGAAGGAGCTGACATTATTTAGATATTTCAGATAGCAGAGAATGGGCAGGAAGAGAAGAGAGGTAAGCTAGAACTAGTATAGCAAAATACTATTAACATTTATACACAAAAACACAAAAGAAAAGAACCAGGTTTTTGCAGGGTCTTTTAGATTCCTGCTGTGTGCTTCTCAGTATGATTAAGGAAATCTGAAGACTGAAGAAATTTTTAAAATAACATGATCAGGATTTAGCCTACAAAATAGAACAATGATACACTTTCTCCTTGTGTTAGTTGCTCCCTAGCCAATTGTTGCCATATATTGTTTGGTGAATCTCAGAGTCTGGGAGATTCAGTTGTTGAAGACATGGCAGTCACTGACCTGCTCCTCCACCTGGATGCGCACAAGTCCATGGGGCCAGACGTGATCCACCCGAGGATACTGAAGGAGCTGGCAGAGGAGCTGGCCAAGCCACTCTCCATTATTTATCAGCAGTCCTGGTCAACCAGGGAGGTCCCAGATGACTGGAAGCTAGCAAATGTGATGCCCCTCTACAAGAAGAGACGAAAGGAGGATCCTGGAAACTACAGGCTTCTCAGCCTGACCTCGGTGCTGGGGAAGGTCATGGAGCAGATCATCTTGAATGCCATTATGCAGCAAGTGCGAGACAACCGAGGGATCAGGCTCAGCCAGCATGGGTTTATGAAAGGGAGGTCCTGCTTCACTAACCTGATCTTCCTCTATGACACGGTGACCCGCTTAGTGGATGAGAGAAAGGCTGTGGATGTTGTCTACTTGGACTTTAGTAAGGCCTTTGACACTGTCTCCCACAGCATTCTCCTGGAGAAGTTGGCTGCACATGGCTTGGATAAGTGCACTCTGCGCTGGGTTAAAAACTGGCTGGACGGCCAAGCCCAGAGAGTGGTGGTGAATGGAGTCAAATCCAGTTGGCGGCCGGTCACGAGTGTTGTTCCCCAGGGCTCAGTATTGGGGCCAGTCCTGTTCAATATCTTCATTGATGATCTGGATGAGGGGATTGAGCGCACCCTCAGTAAGATTGCAGATGACACCAAGTTGGGTGGAAGTGTTGATCTGCTGGAGGATAGGAAGGCCCTGCAGAGGGCTCTGGACAGGCTGGATTGATGGGCTGAGGCCAACTGTAGAGGTTCAACAAGGCTAAGTGCCACGTCCTGCACTTGGGTCACCACAACCCCATGCAATGCTACAGGCTTGGGGAGGAGTGGCTGGAGAGCTGTCTGGCGGAAAAGGACCTGGGGGTGTTGGTTGGCAGCTGCCTGAACATGAGCCAGCAGTGTGCTCAGGTGGCCAAGAAGGCCAATGGCATCCTGGCCTGTATCAAGAACAGTGTGGCCAGCAGGACCAGGGAGGTGATAGTGCCCCTGTACTTGTCACTGGTGAGGCCGCACCTTGAGTACTGTGTTCAGTTTTGAGCCCCTCACTCCAAGAAGGACATCGATGTGATGGAGCGTGTCCAGAGGAGGGCAACAAAGCTGGTGAAGGGACTAGAGCACAAGTCTTATGAGGAGCGGCTGAGGGAGCTGGGGTTTTTTAGCCTGGAGAAGAGGAGGCTGAGGGGAGACCTTCTTGCTCTGTACAACTACCTGAAAGGAGGTTGTAGCGAGGTGGGGGTCGGTCTCTTCTCCCTAGTAACAAGTGATAGGATGAGAGGAAACGGCCTCAAGCTGTGCCAGGGGAGGTTTAGGTTGGATATTAGGAAAAACTTCTTCACCGAGAGGGTGGTCAAGCATTGGAACAGGCTGCCCAGGGAAGTGGTTGAGTCTCCATCCCTGGAGGTATTTAAAGAACGGATAGATGTAGTGCTTGAGGACATGGTATAGTGATGGACTTGGCAGTGATAGGTTAATGGTTGGACTCGATGATCTTAAGGGTCTTTTCCAACCTTGACGATTCTATGATTCTATGATTTTTCAAAAATATTTTGCTGAAACCTCCAGTGAACACTTAGCTTTTTCTGAAAAATAACAAATTTCCTTGACCCCAAAACTGCAAAGAAATGGTTGAAAATATGAATCATTTAGATTGAAAATGTTTGGCCCTAAAGACAAAGACAGTATTTCATCCACTATTTTTTTTTTAATTTGCAATCTCTTTTGTTATCTTACCTTATTTCATGATTTTCTTGTGTTACTGTTGAGCAACAGTGCTGGACAACCCTACCTCTTGATGCTGTCAGGAAGGCAAGCTGACTATCTCAACCACCTTCTGCTTTTCTGAAAGTGTGTACGCACTCACAAATAAAAAGACAGATTCTGCATCTCATCCCATCTCTTAGCGCACAATAGCAGACTTAGGCTGCAGTGTATCCCTCTCTGAAATGCTGATACATATGAATAGGAGTCCCTTTCTCATAAATGGAAAAGGCTGTCCAGGAAGATGTTTACTTGTGAGAGAAAATCCATCTCTCCATTGTGGTAAAACCAGGTTTAGAATATTTTTAATCACCTGCACAAATGACGTATTTCATTCTTGATCATTTCAGACAGAATGCAAACAGTAATTTAATGGCATTGTTATTATCAAACTCTGATTATTGCTCCCTTGAGTGACTGTGATTAATGTGAAGGTTTCTTGATGGCTATTTAAATATAACCTTTGTTGGTATATTTTTATATCTTTATATATTTAGTTTATTAAGAATTTCAGATAAAAATGTTTCATTAACTGAAAAAATATAAACATATATAGCATGTCAGTGCATTATACAAATATACATTAATTATGCTATGGTAGATTTATAAATTGTAAAATACCTTCTTGCATTTAAGAGATGGCTGAAATGTTTAAAATGAACATGAAAGTATTTTCCCAATCTTTTCTTTTCGTTTTTATTTTGTTTCAAATCTGTGTAATTCTGAAGTGTTATATTAGGTTGATAAGACATAACTGAATCTTTTCTGCCATTCAAAAGCATTTAAATAACATCACCAAAGTTTTCTGACTGTCATTAAAAGCAGATTTCCAGATAACAATTGATCCACTTATGCACCAGTTCAAAGCTATTGATACCTGCTTCTGTTATCTCCCAAACAGAGATTTGTAAACTGGTCATCCAGCTTACTGCAGAAAACCTCAAATGAATTCAAAATACAGACTCTTAAATGGATTAATTAACCTCTCCACCCCATACTTTACAGGCACTACTGTGAATACCAACAAAGCATCCTATTGATTTTAAGATTTTTGCTTTGCATTATAAATCCCTTCACTGACTTTTTCCACAATATCTGGGAGAATTACGAACACCATATTTCCCTTCCTGCTGTTTGAATGCTGGCCCAGTAATGGCTCCTTTGATCTTTCTAAACCTTCTTTGAGCTGTATATTATTCCCTCTCACTCAAGACTTTATTCCCTACTATACATCAATGTCTCTTGCTAGCCTTAAAATCAAGTCTAAAATCTGATATGTTACATGTAGACTGCTGGCATTATTCAGCTCCACTAGCCAATGACTGCAATAGTATGATAATAACACGTTTTTTTTTTTCTGTGGCAGCAAGGGGGTTGACACCTTTATTATTTCTTTTGCATGACTTGTTTTATGTATTTATTTATTTATTTATTTATTTACTTACTTACTTATTTTGTAGGATTTTGAGGCACTAGTCAGAAGTATTTTATGAAGTGTTTACCAGTTCCCAGAGACAATTGTATGATGGACAGGAGAAGAAAATATTTGTGAAGTAAGACTGAAATTTTAGACAGTTCCTTGAAAACTATTCCCTTAAACAAAGACATGTAGTTAAAGAGGACACGTTACAAAAAATTAGGAAGGATAAGGAATCAGAAAGTTCAAATTTCTCATTTTTTCATTGGGAAAGAACTGTAGAAAACAAACAAAACCAAAAAGAACTGTTCATGTTATACAATCAGTAATTACATAAATCTTAACTCAAAAGAGACTAATTTTTTATCTTTAAAATCTAAATCAAAGTATCATGCAATCACCCCTGTGCAAGAGAAAGTGTCACAGTTTGTGTCAGGAGATCAAAACTACTATTCCAGACAGCCTCAGAAAACCACCTTTGTTTATATTCAAACGATATCTTCTACAACTTTCAATTACACAAAAACAAGGAGATGGAACTTAAATTTAATCACTGTTAAGGACAGTGTTTTCATTTTGCTTTCCTCTTTTCCAAAGATTTGCTTTTCCAAATTCTGTTTTTTCTAGTATCCAATTATATTCTGGTACAGACTCAGCAAGGCCAGGGCAAAGAAGATTAGGGAAGAAGGTTATTAGCCTTCCAGGCTAGTAGCCTATCAATATTTCCTGATCTGCTATTGTAAAACTATCAAATTGTGTTGTCATAGAAAAGAAGAATGGTTTGGGGTTTGGTTGTTGGTTTTCATGGGTTGGTTTGTTGGTTGTTTTTTTTAGTTGGTTGGTTGGTTTTCTTTTGTTTTTGTTTTTTTTTTTTTAATTAATTATCAGCTCTGAATTTCAGATTAAGGATTTGCAGAAGCTTTACCAATACTTTGTGGCTGGACAGTGAATCTTTTTTCCAATTAATGTTCAATGTCTTTTCATGTAATCCAGCTTGAAGGTACACCCCTATCATAGGACTAGACATGGGAATGGAATACTCGTACATTTAACTGCAGACATACATAACCTCTTTTCTCCATTCTTATTTATCTGTTTTAGTTATGTTTATAGTAAAATCAGTTTTGATAAAATATAGATAGAAAAACAATTAGATGAAAATTAAGAATAGGATATTTCCAATTTAAATTAACAATGATTATAACACTACAGGTAAAGAAGTTTATGTACCGATGCAAATAAAATAGGCAGGATGATGCCTTCCCCTTATTAATTAAAAATATACAGCAGTCACAGAAGTAATTTCTGAATTACAACAATATTGCCATGGTATGTGAGTTCTACTTCATAACTGCAAGCAAAATTAAAAACCAGAACCCTTCAGAATATTCAAAATGGATGAGTTCTAGGAAAACGTGAAAATAGTAGTGGTAATTTTTTTTCCCAAACAGTGTATCACAAAAGTGAAGTAAAAGGGGCTAATAAAAAAAAAAAAAAAAAAAGACTAACATCAAAGTTAAGACACAGCAGTATGTACCCAGATAACTTACTATACATAGTCTTAGGGCAAAATAATTTGGAGAGTAACATTTTGAAAAATAATTCTAAGAAAATCACATTATTTTATTATATAGAAAAAAAAAAAGATGGAAAAATCTCTACACACACATAAAATAAAATTAAGAATCCTAGTGTCCATCTAGATAAAATGCAACTGTGGATTTAAGTAGCAGAATCAGAATTCAGAGCCAGCAGAACAGAGTACATGACTTTATTCCCCAAATTGCAATTAATCAAGAACAAATGCATTTTTACAAAGGACCAGAAACTTGCCATGAGAGCTTCATAGGGAAAATGATCTCAATAAATTAAAGAAACTCATTTTTCCCTCAGAGACAGAGCAGTAGACAGTAATATGTTTCATTGCTCTTTGGAAGATCTTTTCAAAGAGGATGAAGAATCTAAAGGTCATGTCATTGAAATAATGCAGTCCAGGGTAACTAGTGTCATCTGTACAATACAGTAATCTAGCTGTTAAATAAGGTAAGGGTGGGTTTTTTTCACTTTTTAAAGCTGACCTACACATTTAGAATGAACCAACCATCCACCTATTATTTTTTTCAATGCTAATTATAGCTGATGAAATATAAAAAACTTGTATGGGACTTACCATGTCATCTTTAAAAGAATACACACATACAACTACATTAACTATCTAACAATAAAGAAATAATATGTGTTTTAAGGGGTTACAAGCTCTTACATTTGCAATAAAGAAAATGGAGAGAAGTACCTCTATGAGCAGCAAGCCAGCCACAGTATATATTCATCTCTCCTCACTAGCTGTGGAGAGAAATGCTGCATACCAGCTTCCACTCAAAACCAGTTTTCCCATATTTTTTGCAAGACAGAAACATATTGAAACAGAAGATAGCATAAGCAGCATCCTGTATAGTGTTCGTGCAATACAGATGTGATTTGAACACTTGTCCATTCAGTATAATATGTGAGTTCCAGGTCTCTCCCATCCTAAGGTGGTCTGAACCTGTGTGCTTTAGGGTATCTTCAAAGTTGGACACTACTGTAAAAACAGGAATGCAAGAGTAGCTGGAAAAGGGAACAAGGAGAAAGAAACTTAAACTCGATGGCAAAGGAGTGCTTCGTAGAAGACAAGTGCTTGTACATGTATAGAATTAAGACACCCAGGAGACTTTCAGACCATCAGAGAAAACTTCCAGGACTTCATCTAGGTTCCTATATTGCGGCACATCATGTAATTTGAAGCAACCTAGGCCATCAGGCCATCCACACAGGGCAGGAAGATATGACAGGGGACTCATGAAGATCTCATAACCTCCTGGAACAACTTCTCTTGGAGCTCTAGATTTACACCGACTATAATAGAAATTTAGACACCTCATTTACATGAAGACACTGACATGCAGTAATCACTGACACATAGTAGACCTCTACATTTAGACACCCAATGCACTGATGTGTATTGGCATTTGAGATAATAAAATGTCCAAGAAGACCCTAAAGAACACTCCTGAAAGACACAAATCTTCTATACATTTTTTGTCATATCTGTCATCCCAACTAGGACAGTTAAGATACTCTAGAGTTTCTCAAAAGGTATTTTGGGCAGCTGAATGTCATTTCTTAATGTCAAACTGAATACCACCCTCAATAAGTTTAACTACTTTGAGGGTGAAACAGTGCTAGAAAGTAAGCAGCTTGAGTTGCACTTGGAAACTCAGGAGGAGGTTTAGGCACCTAAGGCACTACCCCCTGGTATTCTGCTAAAAGAAGATGGAACAAGAGGATCAATGTTGATGGCCTCTGTCTTGTTAGTGTCCAGTCTCATTCTGAATTTCAGTAAGCTATTTGGGTCAGTCTTCTACAGCAGTGAATTTCACAAGTTAACTATATTTTGCTCAAAATAGTATTTTCTTTCCTGTAGAGGTAAGATAGTGTTGTAGCTGGAACACAAGACTTGAAGTGGAAAGAGGGCTCTATTTCAGGAACCTCCTCAGACAGGTCATTTATTCAATTTCTGTATGAGTCTCTCCAGCAGTAATACAGGCATAGCAATGCTTACTTATTTCACAGAGTCACTTAATGCTCTTTCTGTAAAAAGGCTTATGCATGGACTTATCTTAAATCCCAACTGGGAACTTCATGTGTTTAAAATTAAAAAAAGTTGCTCAATCATCGTAGAAAGACCCTCAGTTCACCTTTTTTTTATTTTATTTTACATACTCTAAAGGATGTTAGGAGTAGATTTTACATTGCATATCATTATTGTATTATAAATTCAAATATCATTCAAGAGAAAAAGAATATAGTATCCTTTTTCACTTGCTTTTGAAACCTATGTTTTGCAGTACAGTGCTTGTTAAATAGAAACTCTACTATATTCCTTCTGTACAGTGCTCCCTAACATAGACTCTTATCTCCTACATTGAAGGTCACGAAGGTTTGCAAATTCTCCAGCGTAAGCCAAAAAGTGTTCCGTTAGCATAAGAAACACTTAGGGTAAAAAAAAAAAACACCAAAAAACAAAAAACAAAAAACCAAAAAACACCTCACTGTTCATGGCTTCATAAAGTGGCATGAAAAGAGATAAGCAAAAAAGGGGGAAAACATTTGAAAAATGTTTGAAAAATATTTCTTATTCTTTCCTAGAATAGAAAAGCATGTTGAAATATTTACCATAAAGTCTCCAAAAATGTTCTGTTTACTTTATATTTTCCTTAGGCTGGATGTGGTCAAGTCACTTAAAAATCTATCCAGTGCCATATAACTTTGTGTATATGTAGTAGTTTCTAAATAGCAAAGAAACTTTTATTTATGGAATAACAAATTTATACTTTCAGTCAAAAAGAAAAGCACCAGTGAGGTACAACAATTTGTGCAGAAGCAGAGAGAAAAGCACAGCCACAAATACATAGAGCTAAGCTAACAAAACTTATAAAAAATTGCAAATATACTTGTGAAGTAGCTTAAATAATGACACCCAGATTTTATTTATAATATTTTAAACAGATTTCAGAACTATTATTATATAAATTTAAGCTATATTTTGGCTATCATATACAATGCTTTTAGACCATATTAATAGGAATAATAAATATTCAAATGCTGTGCAACCATCTCATGGTGGCCTGGATTGTTTCCTGGTTGTTTGTGGTGCATCTATAGGCTTCTGAAAAGATTTCACAAAGTTGTGAGACAGGTTTGTCTTTTTTAATGCACTGGATAGAACTACCACACACAAGTAACTTCTCTGAAGTTACACGCACTAATACCTTCATATGAGATAAAGAACATGGATGTCCCTTGTCTATGCTTCTACATATTTTGGTATTCAAACCTCTGGCAGGAAAGTAAAGGAATGGCTTAGAAATTAGAAAACTACAGGTAGTAAAAATTACGAGAAATTATGCAAACACTGAAATATTACATTAGTGACATTTCCACCCCCACTGTTAAGAAATAGTAAAGATGTTGGATACTTTTTAGCGCTCTCAAAGGATGCAAAATAAACTGAATAAAAATAGAGGACATTAGATAATAAATGTTGTCCAAATTAAATGCATTCTGACTCTAACCAGATTTTCAGGATAACGTCTAAGATGTGTGGTAAAGTGACTAATGATTTTGAAAAAAATGTGTAGAAAAGCTGGCTATTACTACTAACTGAATTATTTGTGATATTAAAGAGATCAATGTGCTTAGAATTCCATGAGTGCCAAATAAACAGTAAAAAATATCAGCAGCTGAATAATAGAAGGATTTTATTGTTTCTAAAACCAAGAGAGAACAGAAAGAGAAGCAAAACAGGATCACAGATCTGGTAGGTTCAGCATCAATCATTTCCAAACCTTATCCATAATAAATATTATCCTCAACAGTGGTATGGAAAAGGATTTTAAAAATTCCCCAAAACATGAATCCTGTGCTTCCATAAGAAGAGATTGATAAAGACCCAAGTTATTACTTGAATGCATTGATTTGTGGAATAGATTAAAGTTAACATTCTATTTCCAAAAGCTGTAAGAAAAACAAAGCAAAAAAAAAAAAAAAAAAGAATGGTTTTCCAACTACCTCATTACATATTGTTGTTAAATGTGGAAGAAGTTGTTTGTGCTATTTAGCCAACTGTCAGTGCTATATTGCTATCATTTAAAAGTTATCAAATGCTCTATAATGTAAACTGGGCACAACATTCTCATCAGCCCACAAGCCAGCTGCATTTTCAATGGTTAGGGTTTTAGTGTCTGTGGAGCACTGAGAAACTGCAACAATATTTATTCTACTTTCTGTTAACAACCTCTGTCAGTTTCCAGTGGGATCAAACCTAGACTAAATTTTTTTTTTAATGTATATTGAAAGATACAAACATATATTTGTACATACATTTTGAATATTGTCATCCCTGATCAAGGTAAGAAACCATTCCAATCATATTGAGAGCTCTGTAGCAGCAGAAGCGACCTGAAACTCCAGCTGAAGGCCAACTTAACTTTCCATATGTCACCTCAGCATGAATAACTGGACAGGACTAATGTAAGCGTAAGCAGAACAAAGACTACTTGTGTGTTGCTTATCTATAAATGGGAGCAGCCTTGATGATTTATAACTGAAAAAAATCAGCTTGTCTTGAAGTCTTCGGATGATTTGGTAAGGCTCATGTCATTTATAGTATATGAAGTGATTTCATTACTTACTATGTGCAAAAAATAAAATGATAAAAATAAATACTTTATCTTTTTTTTTTTTTTTTCTTTACTTGGGATATAGTTAGAGCAGTATCTGTGAGGTTAAAGCATATTTTTATTTATCTTGGCAGACTAAGAACCCAATGTAATAAATGGGACACTTTGAAGTATGAGTTAGTACATATAAATGTGCACTTGGTGGTATCTGACTCTCATAAATTATACAATAATTGGGGAGGAATGAAATATTCATTTATGATAATGATGATGAAATACATTACTATAGTCAAAAATTACTCCCCCTCAAGAGATAAATTATGAACTTTTTTGGAACTCTGATGCTCATATGTTAAAGAACTGGTACTTTCCAGAATTTTAATGTAATATACTTAGCAAATAATCTTCCAGAGCCCTAAGGCTGTATATGAGAATGTTCATTTACCCACCCTGAACCCTGATGACTTCTCTGGGCCTCTACCTAGGCAACACACATCGTAGCACTAAATTATTTTGCTTTTTTCCCCAAATACAATTATCAGCATTATATTATAAATACCTATTACATTATAAACAATATATATTCATTTTTAGATTTAAAGATAAAATAATAGATAGAAGGAAGCCAAGACCTTATGGGTGAAACATGGTGCATGTCCACTTGGGATCTACTTGAAATCATTATAGGAATTTGGCAGTAAAGCATTTGAATGATATTATGATATAAATGAAAATAGTAATTAAATAATATTTACACATTTCTAGATGCATTTTCATTTTGAGTAGATATTCCTCAAAAACTGCATTGGATTTTTGCTTATCTAAGTCTAACTCTGTTAAAATGTGCAATTATGAAAAGAAAGGGACACATCTTTTACAGGTATATGTTGATAATTTAGATTAAACCTGCCTAAAAGTATGAATTGGGGAGCAGGGCAAACAATAGGAAAAGCAAACAATTTCCCTTACTTCTTACTAACTAAACAGAAAAACTACTATTGCTGCAGCAACCGTATTCAACAGCTAGTATCCAGACCACAGTTAGCATAACAATTTCATATTATTGGCTGAAATAGATAAGTGTTAGTAGTGAACCACTTGTATTTTCGTAATCTAGAGCATAAATGCTACTTTTATGCATTAAAACTAGGAAGAAGCTAAATAACAAATGTTTCAGGCTAATCATCAAATTCTGTTATTAATATAAAGTCATTAAGTAATATTTGTAGTTTAGAAACTGGAACCTTAAAAATATTGAAATAAGCTTTTATCTTCATAGGTTCCAGTTTTCTATAAATATAAGTAAGTCATTAGTAGTGTAATATCTCATACAAGGTCCATAAGGTTCATTATTTACTATAACCTGCTAAATAAAGTGTTGAAAAAATTATTTAAACACACATTCACATGATAGACTGCTGTAATGATCCATGACAACATATATGCATCCTGCACAGTGATCTTTTGAACAACCCTAATTCATCATGGGGAACAGAATATGTAACTTTGTGCTTCGGAAAACATAGACCATTAATATTTGAGTTAAAAAAGAACACCCTCAATTTCTAGTGTTCACTGTCTTAGAAGACTGTGCTCTAACACATCATTATAGAAAACACTTAAAAGTTTTTTCATTGTCAACAACACATTAAAGGCTCTGAAATAAAGCCTTTTGAACTGTTATTATTTATTGGCTATGAAAACTCTGTACTAGCAAATGTGTAAATCTATGTGATGGATAACAAGGATGAAAAGTGAACTGTTAAAACATGTTTGGATGTACATTTTAACCTCCTCTATTTATCTTGATCTTGATAAGAACTGAGATGTCCATTAGGAGTTGAAACTCTCCTAGAAGTTCCATTTTGTTATTGACTGTGTATGTGAGTTACTTTATCCAGTTAGTATTTTCAGTCTCATATATTCAAATAAAGTTACAATCACTAACATGTAGGGTTTCTGAAGGAGGATAATACCAGAAAACATATTTGTAAGATAATTTCTAATGCCATAAAGTTTAATTCTAAGTGACACGAATATTCCCACAACAGCAACACTTTTTAGCATCAAGAATGCTAACTACAGCTTAAATCTAGCAAATAGTTATGCATGCTAGTAACTTTATCCTATTGATTTCATGGAGAATAAACATGAGTGAAGTTATCCACAATGATGATGACTATCCCTTTCCATCTTTTATTATGGATTCCCTTAAGTTAATTTTCATTAGAATGTTTTTCTTTAGAGCACTAAAATAAAAGTTGCTAAATACCATCATAAAAATGGCTTAAAATTATTGTTACTCCTATGCAAAATAAAAAACACCTACTATCTGAAGACAAAGGTAATGTGTAAACTATGACAGCTTCACTAAACATATTTCAAGACAGAACACTTCCTTGATGGCAGCATCAAGACAAAATAACACAATGGCTTTAACTTGAATAATTAAACACTCCATTTGCGTTTGAAAATCTCTGGAAGCACCTTTTATTCTTCCTTTTTTTTTCTTTCTCCCCTGCCACTCCATCCTAAACAGTGGTGTTTCTGTCTCGTAGTAGAACAAGAAATAGTTTAAGTAAGTGAAAAACACTGATCCACATCATCATTCTTATTGCCACGTTTGCAGCTGATCTCCATATACATTATTTCCCCATTTTCTTATAGAGGTCTCCACAGTTCCATGGCACGATTATCATTCACATTCTAGACTGACAGAGCCAAAATTGTGTATGTGTGTGTCTATGCACTCCCCCCCCCCCCCCCCCTCCCCCTTGGTGAATATGAAATTTATGAAGGGACATGTTCAGATGAGACTGAATTGGAAGACTCTTGCTCAATACCCATCTGCCCAGTCTGGCTTAATCTCAAATACAAGAACACAAGGGAATAAATCAAGTTTATCTGTAAAGCTCTTCTTTCAAGTGATGTTTGTGAAATCCAAAATAAAAGATGCTGGAGCAACACATGTCTTCTCACAAGGCAGAAAGTACATCTGTATGAAACCTTACTACTTAGTGTGACTTCTCTGGTACACCAAGAGAATTTTACTGCTTCTTTATCAAGTTCTACTTCTCCATCTTGCTTCCTAGCACCCAGCCACTTGTTTCTGATGCAACTCCAGTGATGGTATTTTTTTCTTCAGAACAATGTGGAAGGAATGTAAAGTGGAATTTAGTCAGAGATTATGAGCAGTGTGATTACATGGGAAATGTTCCTTTATTTTATATTTTTAAATCCTTCATTAAACTAAAGGATCAGTTTGCAAAACCCATTTACTCTCTTATTTCTATCCTTTGCTCAAGAGTTTACTCTACATTCTTCAATACCCAGCTATTTCTATTCCTACTGTTCATTTAAATGTTAAAAGGACAGATTCATTTCAACTGCAGAAGCTGTTCAAATACCATAAATTACCTGACTTAATGCAAAGAAATTCAGAGCTTAGAATGAAGTTCATCATGCAATGCATGCATGACCCCACTTCAAGTATTAAACTGGTCTCAAAACAATGAGCATTCTTTGTTGCAATATTGAGGTTTAACTAGCTGAGGTGTGGGGCCCAATTCTGATCCCATTAAAATCAGTGGGTTTTCATTCTTAGCAGGATTTGAATATAATTATCATTGCTTTCATTTTTCATAAAACTTGCCTATTTTTTTCTTCAATCCCTTCATATGGCTATATCTATTACAAAGGTTATGTCAGAGCAATAAATTTAAAAGAATCAAAGAAAAAATAGAGAAAGGCCCTGTTCTTGCTCATTTCAGTATTCTTCAAAGTGACATGGCTAAGTATCTCAGGAGGGATTTCTGGGATGTGCTTGGACATGAGTTAGCATAGTACATTCCTAATAGAACCTGAAATTAAGAAGACTCTTGAGAACCAGGGGACTTAGACCTAGACCTGCCAAAATTAGGTCTCATTTAAAAATTCTGCTTGTGTGAGCTGCAGTCACAGGAAAGACTTCATTATGTAGTAGAAACAGAGAAAAGTACCAAGTTTGACAAGCTTATTAAAATGCTTAAGTATCTTGTTTAAATAATAATTCATTAAAGAAACATGCCACCTTATAAAATAATTTATTTCTTGAAAGTCAGAATATAAATACTGTGAAAGAGTACTACAACTGAGGACTTAGCTTATAGGCTAATTAGTGTTTTTTGTCAGTGATTAAGATTTACATCTCTTGGCTAATTCCTCTTTCCTTTATAATTTTAAAGAGTAAAATTTCTAAAGGTACTAAATCCTTCCCCCCAGTTTCAATGGTACATGCATATCCTTCAAAAGTGTGGCCAATAATATCTATCACCATCTTTGGTGAGGTCCTGATCTTGTAAACAATTTACTGTCAGCAGTATGCTGAATGCACTAACAGTCCCAGTGAAATCATTCTTATTCTGCATGAATACAGAATGGGGTTATTTGAAAGACTGAGGCACAAGAAAATGGCACATTGCTAAATGTAGTGGTGCCAGTGCTTGTAAGGCTTTTGTACAGTGACAAAAGGTCATACTGCTTCTGGTGTGCATGTGATACTGCATGTGATATCTGGTAGAAACTGATGCTATTAATATTATAATGTAATAATACTTTAATATATAATAATATAGTAAGTATAGTAACATTTTCATTCCTTTAATGATTTAGTCATGCAATTCAATCTCCATCCTTCATGCTTGATGTTGACCTGTAGCTTGAAGAAGTCTGTATCCCTTTGTAAATTCTTTACATGGAATATTTTTACAGGAAAACTAACTTTTGTATTTTAATTTAAAACCACAATTACGTCTCATTAATTCCCTTTCCCAAAGTGAAACCAAAGTTAGTATGTTGGGAACAAGCTTTTATTCACAGTACTGAAACAGCTATTTTGGTGATATGGAAACAAACAAACAACCATAAAGCCTCCAAATCCCACAATTTTAAACTGACAGAAAGATCACCTCTTGTGAACTTTTAACCACTGACAATCTGCTCCTTAGGCAGTCTTTTATGTATCTATTTGTGATTCAGAGGCTTTAAGGAATCACATCCTTTTGAAAGATGAGCCAGTGGTTAACTGCCTTTAAAATTAAAAATATTTTATTGTGCTGATGAATTGACTTTAACTGTGGCAGTGCTGCACATAGCTACACAGGTCAGGACATGGGAAAGATTTTGTTTATACACTAATTCACTACTTGTTCATCTTGGAGAGGTTACAAAAAGCTGCCCTTTGGCTTTATTGCTGCTGTTTTAGAAGACACTAGTTTGTGTACCAGATTTCCTGGCATATCCAAATGAATAACAAATCCTTCCAGTTTTTCATTATTCATGAATTGTAATAAAAAATGTTTATCACAATGCACTTATTAATTTAGCCCTCTTTTAAAAATCAGAGGTACAGGAAGGAAGGCTGAACACAAGAGGCTGTCAAAGATTTCTTTTTCTGTGGTCATTCCCATAGTTCTGATCTATTTTCAGTAGAACCAAAAACTGAATAGAAAATATTTAACCAACTGGGGTTGTATCCCGCAGCAATAATCAATATATAAATATTTTTCTTCAAATAATATCATTTTACTAATTTGAAGGAAAAAAAATAGTTGCAAAAATGTGAAAACGTTAATGACCTACAGAATTCTGAGCAGTCATAATATATTCTTAAAGAAATCTGAAATTACTCTGACTCCTTTAGAATTAGGTATGGCTGGAGAAAGGCCCTTCCAATATTAGTCAGTGTGTAGTGGTAAAAGATTGTTAATGATCTTTTCTTACTCCATTAGGTATTTTGGAATTTAAAATTTAAAACCATTTAGTGCAAGAGGTGTAGCTATGTCCTTCAAAAATCCTAAGGTCTAGGACCAGATTTGGTTCTTGAAACAGGCAGTATAGACCAAAAAAGTGATAATCTGCAGAGGAAAACTTTTGGTGTAAATGATCTAAAATCAAAATGTATCTGTTTGATTAGCTCTAGTGCATGCAAGGAGAAGCTGAGAGAACTGAATTTGTTCATTCTTAAAAAAAAAAAAAAAATACTAGGGGAAATCTCATTGCTGTTTTCAACTATTTAATGGGAGTATAGAAAAGACAGAGCTAAATCCTTCACAGAAATTAATAGTGATAAGGCAGGAGG
This sequence comes from Platalea leucorodia, assembly GCF_965183815.1. Classification (NCBI taxonomy): domain Eukaryota; kingdom Metazoa; phylum Chordata; class Aves; order Pelecaniformes; family Threskiornithidae; genus Platalea; species Platalea leucorodia. The sequence goes on along the minus strand of NC_138824.1, from coordinate 35,968,383 downwards.
CAGCAAGCACAAGATGTGACAATGGTAATTCTCATTAGTTATTAAGGATTTTTTTGTTTTGTTTTTTATTCCCCCCACAACATAGGTAGTCCTACACTGGAATAGATTGGGATGTCCATCTTTAGAGATATTTACTGGAGAAGGTGCTGAGCAACCTGATTTAAGTTGCTCCTGCTTTAAGCAGGGGTCTGGACCAGATGACATCCAGAGGTCCCCTCCAGCCTGTATCATATTATGATGCCAGTCAGGTCTGAGGGACTGAATGACCATTTCTAACCACAGTCCGTTAGGTGTGCTCCTGGAAAGCACTTTCATGTTTAGTTTTGTCTGAAAGCAATCCTGTTCATGCATGTTAGACTGCTCCATTGTGAGAATCAAACCAGAAAAAAACAGAAATAATTGGAATACTCATTTCAGCGACATACACCTGTTGTGGATTAAAAAATTGATGTTGCTGCACCCTGGATGAATCTCGAGAAGGAAATTGGACAGATCCAAAAATATCACATAACCAGATCAGAGGCTGTGGCACTTATACATTTTAAATATGTTAAGGACGGCATAATTAATATTAGTTTATCTTGGACTTATATGTAAGTGTACTAGAATAGTGTAACTAATAACAGTGCATACCTATTTTGTAACACCTGCGATGGCAGAGTCAGATACAACATACAAGCATTTGGCAGAAGCATGTGAGCGATTTGACTGCTAAAGGGGCAAAGAAAGATGTGTGTGGTCAAATGAAAGAGACTGCCAAGTGTTAAAATGCTCGCTCCCAAGTGTTAAAACATTGCCAGACGAAGGACAAGATGAGTACAAAGGACTGAGAATGAGTAGAACATCCTTCCAAATACATTAGGATATTGACTGACAAAACCACAAAGAGTGTAAACAGCATCAGGAGCAGATTAGCCCTCCCTCTATTTTTTTGGTAGGTTTGGGAGGGGTAATAGCATAAAACCAACAGGCATAAGGAAGGAAAAGCAGAGAAGAAAGAAGACAAGGCCACTTCAGCTCTGGCTTCTCTCGTCAATGAGTTCTCCAGTCTGATCACCCTGACCTTGGTGACCAAGGACTACCAACGACTGCAGTCATCGGCACCAACTATGCATCATCACCTCTGTGGCATTTTGTACTCACAGGTAATTTGAGATGTTAGAGTAATAATTTCATCTGCATAGTAATAATTATTAATGACATATAAGAATTAATTATTGGCATGAAGGGTGCTGTCAATGAATGAATTTAGTAAAACTCTGTTTTAAAGTTTAAAATTGGCCTGACTTGTCAGTTTTCTGAAGATTCTTGTCACAATGATGTCTAGTTCCTTAATTTTTATAACACACAGACACATATCCAGTTACAAAAATTGGTAGAATGGAATGGTACCTTATAATTAGTTTTCCTAGAGTTTTGCGTTTCTCAGAAAAGATACAATTACAATGAACTACAGCAGCAACCCTACTACTTGGTATTTGAAATAAGAAGTCAGGAAAAAGATTTATGATCTTTCAGCCTTCCTACCTAATTAGTATGGCTTGTGCCCAAGCCCATAATATACCCCTAGCTTGTACATGTGTACCATGGAACACATGAATACCACCACATTTAATAAAAAATAATTTCGCATTGGAATTTTATCCCAGTGTGTGAACTTTTGGTAAGGCTCAGAAATGCCTAACCTTACATAAAAAGTTATTAGATTCTCATGAAATACCACTGATTTTAGCCTATTAAACTGCGTAAGTTGGTCCCTACAATGGTTTTCTCCCCATTAAGGATTAAATACATTTTTAGTCTAGTCCACACATCAGAACAGAGAGTCTTTCAGAAGCTGCACATAAAACATGGGCGTGCTTTGCAATCTTTACATGACTGTACAGTTTAGTTCAGACAAAAGGAAGAAAGAAGATACATCACTTGCAGACAGCTAAATAACCTAAACATTTACCTAATTCATTCAGATTTTCAGATGTAAAACTAGGTGTTCCCTTCAGTGAAACTAGGAAGCTTGATCTTTAAATCACTGTTAGCAGTGTACAGACTTTGACTTAATTATTGTTTGGTTTTCCATGGAGACAAGCATGTTTAAGAAAAAAAAAGAAGAAAAAAAAAAGTCCAGAGAAAAAGAACAAAGCTAAGCAGTAAAAATTACCTAAAAATAAATATCTTTAGGGATCATGGATCATATACGATGACCTTCAAAACCTGCAAGATGATTTATGCCTTTAGATATTTTCAGTATGCTTTGGGCATGATCTGTACCTTTACATACAATCACAGTAAGTCATTGAACATGCTCTAATAAACTTCTGCAACTAAATATGTTTTGTTTTGCCTCAGTATGGGAAAATAACAGAAGATTGGCAAGGAGGACTGTAAACATGCTCAAGTGACTTGCAGCTGGGGTGCCAAAAAAACACATATATCATACTAATTTTTGTTTGGCCTTGCATGTTGGACAAGCAGAACATCTGTGTTTAGATAACATAGGCCTGTGATAGACTTAGAGGCACCCTAACGAACATGCTTGAGATTCCTGCCCTGCTGTGGGAAAGACCAAAGCAGAGTGGTAAATTATGCCTGCATGAATCCCTGAAATACAGGCGATAACAGCAGGTTTGGTGATCCTCTAGCATGGACCGAGCTCTGCGGTGCCTGTGTCCCCACCTGTGTGCCTCTACCTAGGTGCTGCTTTGGGGTTGCTCCAGTTGGAGAGGTAACAAAAATAAATTTAATCTTTGCATTTCATCTGTGGTTTTGTAGTTGTTCCTGAGTCCTGCCTGTGCCAGCTCACACACTCAGCATCATATGTAATCAAAGCTTCCATCAATTTAACAGAGGGCAGTCACCACTTACAGAAAGGAAGCAAGATAACAGTGGGGGGCAAATCTTACCTTTCATTTCACAGTTCACTATTAACATCATAGGGGATTTTTGTTCTAGCTGTTCTAGTTTTTTTTCTAGAGCTTCTGTTCTAGAGTTTGGGGGGGGTTCTGTCTTACAGACTGTGCAACAACTGAGTAAACAGCTTTATATGTTTATATGTGTGAGAGAAACAGAAAGATGGAAAAAAATGCAAAAACTTGTGTAACGGGACATAGTACTTCACATCCATCTCATTCTTTAATTTGTTGAGCATTCATATCATATCTCAAACACCTGCCAACTATTTTTTGTTAATGTCATTATTATATAACCCAATTTAAATCTTAAAACAAAATTATATTGTAACAGTCATCTTTAAATTGATTATTAAAAATATATTTTGTGGATTTATTTATCTAAAATGATGAAAAATATTATAATAATTAAATAAATATATTTTAATACAGCTTGATAAGTTATTGTGGAAGTCTTGTTCCTGGTAATCTGGCTGTGCCATATAAGTTAGGTGCATGTGCATGCATGTGATGCTGTGTCATAAAATAACAATAATATCCAAACTTTTTAAAGGATTCTGAGCACAGAAAATACTTTTGCAAACAAATAAATTAGAAAGAAATAATATTAAATAATTTAAAAATAAGTAACATGAAAGCACCTAAAAATATAAAAAAAGACAACTTGAATTTTCCGTGCACAAAATAAAGATCTATACAATTTAGAAGGTTTCTACTGCTTTTCAGAACTGCAGGAGATTCTTTATTACCATTGTGTTCTATCAAACAATATTTTATACACCCCACAATGGACCAGCACTGGTTATGAATCGATATCATTCTAGAAGAGGAATCAGAACAGAAGAACTTTCCTGTCTTTTTTTTGTCTTACGGCCCTAACCTATTACCTTTTCTCCTTCTGGCTTTATGAATACTGGAGTCCTGGCTGAACAGTGACATAATTCAGCAGGAAAATATTTCTTTCCAATATATCCTGCAGCGTGGTGGATATTGTGTTCTACAGGCATTCACTTTTCTGACTGAGGGGCAAATGCTTTAATCATGAGCTTATTATGCAAAAAAAAGTGGCCATCTCTACTTTTAATGAGTTTCAGTGCAATCATATTTGCGTTCATCATGCTTAGAGTAAGACTAGTGATTCAGGCTATACTGGAGATGCAATCAATATCTAAGAAAGTCTCTGACTAAATATAGATTGCAATTGAGTGTGAGAGCGAGATAGGCTCCTCAGGAGGAGGAAAAAAAAAAAAAAAGGATGCAATAATACATATCTTTAGTGGTCTTGAAGAACATTTTCACCTACCAAAGGAAGGGCCTCTTGATTTTTGAATGCCTTCATTGTCTGGCAGGAAGTCTGAATTTCTGCCTGAGGTCTTGGGATCTCAGCTCTGCCTGTATTCCAACCTGAGAGAAATGCAGGACATTTGTATTTGTCCCTCTTATTTAAATGTAAATGCTCAGACTAAAATGTGATATTTTTAATACCCCTTTGATATATGAACTTTAAGCTTTATGCTAATTAAATTAACCTTTGTCATTTTAATTAAATACTATTAAAGATTTTTAAAATCCCTGTAAACCTCAATAGAAAGGAGTAAAATGACAATATGCAATCTAAAATAATCAGTGGATTCTTTGAATGATGCAAAAATAAGAAAGGAGTTAAAATAATTTTTCAAAGCAAAAAGACCTGTCAATAATATGGTAAAATTTTCAGTGCCTTGAAAGATTTCTTTTAGTATTATCTAATAGCTGATGCTTTATTTACATCTGTGAAATACTCCTACTGAAAGTAATGTCATGAAATAGTTTGTAGAAATATTTAAAGAAAGAATAAAAAGAAATCACATACAAAATGCCTTGCTTTAAAGACATTTCCCTGCTAGTTTTCTGTACACAGGTTTATTGTGACTGCAGATTTTCTAGAGGAGTGATTATTCCTGTGCATTCCCATAATATCTAGAAAGAAAAAGACATTCTCATCTTGGTAGGAGATTCTAAGGGAGTCTTTGAGAAAACATAGAGCACATACAATAAAAAATACTTAAATGTAATAATTTAACTCTTACAGTTTAAAATGCTTGCGCTCCTCATTTCATTCTTGCTATAAACAGTTAAAGTGGCACCAGCTTGCAAAGAACATTCCCACATGAAGGACTGGAACTTTCTGTGAAGAATTACAGGGCTTTCTCCATTAAGCCAAAATCACACCTGATTTGCATTCTGCATAACCCAATGAAGATGGCAAGATTAATAGAGCTATATATGAAGAGTAGATGAGTGTTAAATTTGTCCTATTGTTTAATATTCAGTTTGAAAAAGGTAAGAAGGTTGAATATTTAAATAAATTGGTTTCAGTACACCTTTGCACTAAATGAATGATCATACTGAAGCTACCAGTGGTATTTTTGACTAGCCTGCATTGCAATGCTAATGAAAATTATTTATATATCCAGTTGTACCCATCAAGAAGCAAAGCTGGAATGTAACAGTGAATTTGGCCTCTGAAGAAAGTCACATCAAATCAAATCAAATTAAGATCTAGTTTTGATCCTGGAGAACAAGTTTCCAAAATTCCATTAGTTGCCCTTACTGGCAACAAAGGTCTTTAGACTTTCCTTTTCCATCATCTCTTGGAATCAGAAACTAACCGTCACATGCCTGTTTATCTTTCTTGCTGCTAATATGTCATCTCTTTTCATAACACTTTCTGTTTCTGCTCACCTCTTTCATCCCTTTTTCCAAATGTCTTTTTCTCTAAAAGCAGTACACATTATGCCCCCTTAAATTCTCTTTAGATAGGTCTCACTTCCCACTATTCCTTTACTTCTAACTTCCTTCTGTGCTTTCCAGCTTTTCATTTCCTATAATAATAATAAACACCTTAAAATACAGAAAAAAGACATGTTAAATCATCAGATCCTATTTGCTTTTTTTTCTCATGGATGCTTTCAACAATGTGGACTCAAGGTATATGTATAGAAAGGCTGTGTTACGAAGAAAATTACTCTCACACCTTTGTTTGGGAAGGTGGGTTATCCACTATCCTGAAGTTGAGCAATGAACATATCATGTCATCATGGAACCACATGACTTTTACTTTACATTGATTTCTGCATGGCAAGGACAACAATCTCTGTTTCTTTTGGCATAATAATAAGTTTGTAATACTGTGAAATAAAAAAAAAATACAACTCTCCCTGCCTTCAATTTCTTTTTTTTTTTTTTTAAAATGTCCTTTGTATGTTTTAAACCAAATACCTAAAAATTATATATTTGTCAGGAAAGAAAGAAAAAACATTGTTCAAATGGTGGAAGACTTTATCAAACACACTGTTACATGATCTGGATGATCAGGCAGAGTGCACCTCAGCAAGTTTGCTGATGACACAGAACTGGGAGGAGCGGTTGATATGTCAGAGGGTTGTGCTGCCATCCAGAGGGACCTTAACAGGCTGGAGAAATGGGCTGACAAGAACCTCACACAGTTCAACAAGGAGAAGTGCAAAGTCCTGCACATTGGAGGAACAACGCCAGGTACCATTTTTAAACTTTATATACACTTTATATACATTTTACACATTATATCTCTTATATCTACAGTTGTAGTGCCAGTTTCATGAAATTAAAATAAAATGTCTCCTTTCACAGTATACCACTTTTGAGAATACACCTTGAGGTAACAGCCCTTGAGAAATGCACCTTGAGAACCAGATCCATAAAACAGCCCTATATGTGCAAACTGTAAAAGATCATTACCAGTACAATGAATGAAGGGAACGTATACTGAGGCATGAATCATATTAGATTTGAACTGAAAAATGTGAAATGTAAGTAGAATGAAAAGAAAATATGAATTGAAAAGTATGAATACCCATGTATTGTATGCCTCTTCAGATTTTCTGAGTGCTAAAAACAGGCAAACGAGTGGCAGTGTGCCTCAAAAGAGAAGAATTCTACATTCATGAGAAAAGAAAAAAATGAAAGGAAGAGTGAAACATTAAGAGTCCAGAGTTGAAAACTCTGTCTGTTGACACAAACAACTATTTGGAGGTGACTATTACTGAAGGAACATACAGTACTACAAAAAATGTATGTTTTTGACAAGATCGATTATCTGTCTTTTAAATCCTGTCTCATAGTTAGGGGTAGAAGAAGGAGGGAAAAAGGAGGAATGAAGCTGTACATTATAACAAAGGACTAGGCATATGATTCAATATTAATCTAATTGGAATGTGCTTTGAAACAAACTTTGCAGTTGCTGAAAAAGTTGTGTGTTCCTCCATACAGAAAGGTATTAAGAAATATACAGGTACCTGCAATCTGTATATTAATTGTGGTGATATTTAAATGCTTCACAGAGACTAAGTTTTGTTTTGAGACCCTCATCTCTAGGGAATGAGTTCCCATCCCCACCAGCTTACTGGGCTGCAAATTTAATCAGAGACTTCTAATCCTGCAAATTGATGGGCCTAGGCCTTTAGTTCAAGCAAGAGGAGCTCATGATCTTAACCCTAATGGTGAAACAGCTTTCATGATGTTTAGGCATATTGATTATTATCTTGCTTATTGAATACACACAGCAATGTCAATTATTTACCTCAAGCAAGCTACACAATTTGACTGCCTTTGTTCATTAAAGGTTTCCAAATAAGAATAATTTTTTTTCAAAAAAACACTAGTTTTATGGGTATTTTAAAAATTATTTTTACTGTTAAAATAGAAAAATACATTTCTTGATGGAAGTTTTTGGTAATTATAGCTTTTATGTTGTGTATACACACACGTGTTCATATCACGACTCGTACAATTTTCTTTACGTAGACCAAAAGGCATTTTCACTAAATGCACAATGAACTTTTCATTAAACAAATATCTTTTCTTATGGCTTAAAATAAAAGATTAAAAGAAACCTTAAATTAATATACTATCATAAAAGAGGTTATCTGTGGTATTAGGAAAACTGTCCTTTTTTACAGCTTTCAAATGTAATGAGATTGAATACTGGCTTTCTAAAATTTGATAACAGATGCATATTCATCACAGACATACAAAGTAGAATGGTTAACGTATAGAACAGTCTAAAGTACAACTTAGGAAACATAAAATCATATTTATAATGAAACTTACAATTTACTGTGTCTCTCTTTGCAACTAGTCTCTTTGAAGATGATGAATCAGGCTATTTTAATATATATACTTAGTTGTTACTTTCCAGTTGCAGACCTATGAAATCAGAAGTAAGTTGCATTATTTTTGAGTCCTTTTGTCTGACTATCACTAAATCCAGCTTAGGCTACATCAACTGAAAGTGGACAAATAATGATTAAAAATCAGGTTTTTTTATTGGGGGGTGTCAAGGATAATTTCTTTCTGTAGTTTTGTGAACTACAAATACACATCAGGCTAGAAGTACATGAAAACCTCTGAACAAAACTTTTTTCTCTTGAAAAATACAGCTTTTACAAAATGAAAACTCTTTCTAAATGCATATAGACTTATATATACCAGGAAAAACAAATGCCTTCCACCCTTGCAAAAAAAAAAACCAAAACACCCAACATTTAGAATTTTTGTGTATGTGCATTGTTTTTCTTTTTTTATTTTCAAGGATATTCAAATAGTCAAGAGCAAGACAAAATGTTTCCTTTGATGTAAAAAAAAAGAAAAAAGAGAAAAAAAGAAAATTGACCTAAAGCATTTTTCTCTAGTGTTTTCACTGAAATTTTGATTAATTTTTGCTTTGAATTGGCTTGAAATACTTTTGGATGTGCAACAAATAAATTTAAAAAAAAAAAACAGTTCTTCACTCACCTTTGAGACTAATTTTGTTAGAGGCAGTGATAGGTAGCCGAGCTCCTGGCTTCCTACTTCCCCAAAGGACCATCTGACTGTTGTCATAGTTACAGAGGTATTTGCACCTGTGAACTTTCTCATCTCTCTGAATGAAACCTCTCAAGCAGCAGGTCTCTTCCCTTACTTTCCTCACACAGAAAGATTAATCTTTTTTTTTAAAACTTCAGCTATGCTGACCAGTTATTTTTGGCTATACTGGTTGGATTCAACTTTTCTTTCTTTTAGCAACCTGTCAGTGATTGTATTTCAACTGACAGTCTTTACAAATCTAGTAATTTTATGCCTTTTATCCTTTTCTCCGAGGATTTAAAAAAAAAAAAAAATAAATAAATAAAAAAGAGGAGGCTTTGTTATAGAAAGTTTAATCTGTCCACTGCCTCCTTCAAGATGTCCCTTTGTCAACACCAGGGCAAGTCAGGCATGATTTAGTATGGTTAATATAATAGGTTTATTTTGCTGCTCCAGACTGCTTTGATCAGGGGCAGGTCTACCTGGCGGGACAGTTGCTGAATAGCTCCAGTTATATAATTTGCTTTACCTTTTCCTCCCTTGCTCCCCTTCTATAGCAACAATCCATCTGAATTTTAATCTTTCTCTATGGACCTCAATTTTGTTGATATTATGGCCTCTTAGCGAACGCTGTGAGCTACCACCCTCTTTTGTTACCTTTTGAAATTCTTTGCTGAAAGTGACTTCCTGATCCTTCTCTTCCACATCTTTTGTCTTATAATTTATATAATTTAATTATATTCTTACATAATTTTACCTTCAGTGTAAGCTGTTTCAGTTATATCAGTAGAAAAATCCCAGTTTATGAACATTTTTAGAGCAATAGAGTTCTTGATAACCCTCTAAGAGCTAGCATGTTTCTTAGGGTTTGTTGTGGTTTAACTCGGCAGGCAGCTGAACACCACACAGCTGCTCACTACCCCTCCTGGTGGGATGGGGGAGAGAATCGGAAGGGTAAAAGTGAGAAAACTTGCAGGTTGAGATAAGAACAGTTTAATAACTGAAATAAAATAATAATAATAATGATGATAATAATAATAATAGTGAAAAGGAAAATAACAACAACAACAAAAAAGAATAAAAACCCAGGAAAAACAAGTGATGCAACCTCTCACCACCTGCCAACCGACACTCAGCCCATCCCTGAGCAGTGATTGCTGCCCTCCTGTCAACTCCTCCCAGTTTATATACTGAGCATGACATCAGATGGTATGGAATATCCCTTTGGCCAGTTTGGATCAGCTGTCTTGGCTGTGCCTGCTCCCAGCTTCTTGGGTACCTGCCAGAGAATAGGAAGCTGAAAACTCCTTGACTAGTATAAGCACCACTTAGCAACAACTAAAATGTCAGTGTGTTACCTGAACATTATTCTCATCCTAAATGCAAAACACAGCATTATACCAGCTACTAGAAAAAAAAAAAAATTAACTTTATCTCAGCCGAAACCAGGACAAGTTTATCTTCAGTAATCTCCTAGTAGCTGTAAGAAACAGGAATAGTATCAGGGGTGAAATTCAGTTCCAGGTTGTAGCCAGTTGTAGGTTTCTACTTGCAACGTACAGACTTGGCTCAGCTATCTAAATCTGGGGTATTTCATCTGGCTTTTGGCTGCCACTCCTCAAGTGTGTCTCCTGGAGGACCTGAGACATATCTGTCAGCCACATGAAAAAGACGTGGATATTGTAGCGAGTCCAAAATGGCACTAAATATCTAATTTTAGTCAGTAAATCAAGCCCCATACTATACAAGGGGACAAAATATACGTGTCCAGTCAATGCCATTTGATGTACTCCTGGGCATTACTTCAGCCCCTGCCTGTTCTGTGTCAAGTCTTGTCCAATAATTCTTCAAACTTTTGTTGTAAGCATAAATATGAGAAAGGTTAAAATATTAGATCCCGTTTAAGGTCAGTTTTATTAAAAGCTGACTCTTTGTCCCTGGGGTTGGTGTCTACAGTAATTTTTATTCCTAGTTCCTAGTCATACTTCCGAGAGATCTGAAGACTGGTAGCTTATTAATATAGGTAATCTGTTTTCTTTATATTAATTTTGAATACCTCTAGTGAGAAAAAGCTCTATAAACTGTTATGGTTAAGTTGTCTCTTATGAAATGAAAGCTTAATCACTATGAACCTAAAACTTGTATGTCTAGCTGTGTAGTTATTCACAGGGTTTGTGATAATGAGAGTATTCATATTTTTCAGCTTAAAGATGTATTGTTTGATTTCTAATATGGGTTACTCATCAAAGTAATTTCTAACTTTCTATCCCTAAATGTAAACACCATTGTTAAAGCCATAAATTACTTGTAGGAAGTTGTCAGAGTTCATCCTTTGACTGTATTTGCATTGCAGGATTCAGTTCCAAAATGAGCTGTTTTGGTAATGTGCATCTCACAAACCCATCTTTGTTTTCATTCATTTTACCTTAAATTTCCCTTTTCCTTTCCATTTGTCTTTTCCCAGTATGTATGGTTTCTTTCAGTGATTTAATAGTATCATGGCACAGCAGGGTGTTGGTAAGAACACATTTCAAAAAGTGTAAGAGAAGGGCCCAACTGAGGAGTCAGTTAAAACATTTCATTAGCTCAATTCTGCATTCTGTGCCACCATAAAATGTTTTATAGGATAAAAACAAATCCAAGGTTTGAATCTGTGAAAGCTTTCTTTTGTTCCCCTTTCAAAAAATGAGGAAAATGAGGAATATTGCTTGCCATTATATATACCTGAACATTTCTGTTGTATTTTTCCAGCTGCCAAAAATTTCTTCGTACAGTTTTGGCCTTCAAGAAATTCCCAAAGCTGGTTGCTTGCCCAGCTGTACATTACCATTACTATGTCCTTTCCTGATAGAGATTACTCGTGCGCTGCTGGAACATAATGTTCTATAACATGACATAAAGCAATAATAGCATGTAATATAATCCTTGTTATATCTTTAATAATGGGATAAAACTAAATTACAGCATTTGATATTGCTGAGTTAATTTCAGATGCTCATCTTTTACAGGAAACCTAATCTATGCCAGAAGTGTTCATTGAGGATCATCAGCAGTGCAACTAAAATATAGAAAATAGAGTTCAATTACATCTTACCGTTAAAACTGAATTTAAGGATTGTAAGCTCATTTGCACAAAATATTGTTATTTTTCACCTTGCAAGTTTAAATATGCTTGCATAGTCTTTGATAGATACTCCCACAGCAAACAGAATACTTATGTACAATTCACCCTTGAGAATCTCATCAGCCTTTAAATGATTTTCGTGCATTTCCTGAATGTTACAGCATTGTTTAAAAAGCAATTTTAGATATCATAGGATTAAAAATAACATCACAGGACTTTATATTTGTTTTTCTCCCTGCACACTCCTCATTTGTTATTATTTGTTTGTTTATTGTTTTACAGAAATTTATTCAGACTCCAATAATGAAAAGGATCTATTGTGCAAACACTGTACAAATACATACTTAGGAACAGCCACTACTTAAAAGATTTTACTATAATAAAGACCATATAACTGTGCCAGCAGTTATTAATGTTTCTCGGTATTTCCCCATAAGACTTTGTTGCTTCAGGTTTTTAAGTTCTTCATTGTTTCGCTTGACCTGAAATCCTGCATGCTGAACTTTATGCTCAAAATTTATCTTTTCTAGAAAGCTTCCTTACAGGTATCTCTGGATCTAACATGGAAGAGGAAAAGTAAAATTAGATGTTCTGGAATTAAAAGAAAAGAAAAGAAAAAAAACATGAATCTTTGACACTTTGAAATCTCTAAGCCTTGGGCTGAAAACTTGAATTCTTCTTTGGAAAATCTTATCCCATTTCGTCTTGCTGTAAATGTTGACAACAATGGCCTCTTCAGCAGTGAAAAACTCTCTTTCAGAGTGTGTTTCCAAACTTCATGCTACTTTTGCTTGTTAGATTTCATTTCTGTAAACACTATATAGCATCTTTTCTTTTTTTCTGATGTTCTGAGTAATTGTGGGGTTGCATTTGAGAACAAAGAGCTTACTAGTAACTGACATGTTAATAGATTATGTATGTATGGCAGCTTATTTTTTTTTTTTTTCTCTTTATGAGGAAGGAATGAATCTAGCAAGAGAGAACAGTCCTTAGGGAATCATACATATTGAAAATATATTAAAAGAATTTTGAAATGCTTTATCAAGAGCTTAGAAGTCCCTGATCAGCACTGCTCAACTTCAAATAACTTATCGGGCAAAGATTATCAGGTCCATAAAGTTTTTTTAAACACCTGAAAAGACCTGTAAACTAACAGTGAAGACTTCCATTCTTGCATCAGAGACCAGGTCCAATTCTTATGGGTTTGCTATCTGCTTAATTATAATCTTTGTATTACTTAAATATCTAAGAAAAAGCACTTGCTGACTTTTGGACCTGAAAATGCTCTCTATGTAAATGCACATCACAATCTATTTTGCATACATGCAATGCACATTTCTCTCCATTTGTGATAAAATTATGATTTGCTGGGAAAGGCTTTGTGTATCCTGTTCATGTGCGCTTCAGCTGTGACTGAAGTTATACATACATGTCTTCAGCCCCTTAACATTGTTCATTCTTCTTCTGCAATACTTTTAGTTCTGTTTTAGTTTGTAGCTGAAAGGTAAAGGAGATTGATCTACGTTATAATTTTTAGAGGAGGAAGAGACAGCAAAAATGTATTTGAAACGTTTTTTTAAACGTATTTAAGATACAGCTTTAAACAAGTTATTACAGATCCTAAAAGTACAAAATGCCAATAAGTGGGAGTTTTATATTTTGATTGTGAATTCTGTTAAAGAAACCGTGTAAAAGATACAAGAAACTATTTCCTGTACCCCTGTTCCATCTCACATATTCCTGAAAACTGTTTTTAATCACCATTTACCATCTTGATTTCTGTCTTATTTGCAGATATATTGATGTCTCTTTTTTGCTTGTGGAAACTGAATGTTTTTGGTGGATTCTAGTTTGTCAGTAATTAACCCTTACACTTCCTGCCCTGAGTTCCTCCCTTCTACTGTTTGCCCTTGATGGGATGTTGCTGGAAGCCAATGGGATTCAGTTCTAAAAATACAGCTGATTACAGCAAGACATGGTTTGAAATATAAGAGTTTTCCTTCTGTTCTCTTTTCTTGCTTCTCTCTCCTCTCTTCTCTCTTCTTTCCTTTCTGTTTTTCCTTTTTTTCTTTTTTGCCTCACCTTGCCTTGCCTTGCCTCTCCTTGCCTTACCTCCTCTCCACCTCTCCCTCTCCCTTTACAAATTATCTTAGGTACTAAATGAGTAAAAGACTAAGAAAGAAGCGACATAATTTGAATTGAAATTTGTTATTTCCTTCTGAAAATCTTCTCTCAATTCAAAAATATCTCATACAAGGAATATCAGGTATTAGAGGTGTATTTGCACTTTATCACTGCTGAATCAGTGAGCTATATTTCAGTCGTCACATATGGAAAAGCAAGATAGCAAAATTCTAACAGAGAAAAGTGTAGTGTTTGCTTGTTCCAGAAAAGTGGAAGTGATACCAATTAAGAGCTGACATAATGGACAGAGCTTAGAATCCAGCAGAGAAGACAGTTCTTTGTCATGCTATCTATCAGCTCTCTGAAAGCCCTAGGCAAACACAATATGTTTATGTTTCTGTTTTCTTACCAACTTGGGCAGATTGGTTAATTTCAATGCTTAGGGTAATTGCTGAGGAAAAAAAAAACTATAAATTGGTTTTCATGGGAATTTCATTGCTCTCACCTTAAAGTTTCTTTCTGATATCATTCCATTACAGTAACATACGAGTGTGTGGGAAATAATTAACTTTTTTCTTTAATTTTTTCCCTTCTCTTGTTTACACCAAGAAGGTTTTGGGGGTTTGGTTTGTTGGTTTGTTTGTTTTCTTCTTTGTTCCTTTGACCAATGCCTTGGAATTTACTTTCAGTGATGTTTCCGTCAATTTTTGGAGACTAGAACTTCCTGTTGGTGGCTTATAGGAGCTTCCTTCTGAAGTGGACAGAGTAAGGGCATGTGGATGGAGAGAGTCTGCTCCGTTAAGGGTCTCTGGTCAAAGGAACCATAAACAAGAACACACAGAGACAAACCTGACCGACACATGATAAGGGAGTTCCTGAGGAGAACAAACCTGGTCATTTTTAATAATTGGTATATATACCTGAAGCACATTAATATTTACTTTCTCAGTTGGGAGGATAAGGAAAAGGAAGGAGACAAGCACACAGAGATATAAAACCTGATCAATTAGTGTTAACAAAACAACCAGAAACAAATGTCTTCGGTCTACTTGGTCAGTAGCTTCTCTACTGGTTGAATCTGCAAACATGAGAGCAGCAGCTACATCCCTCAGCCTGGGAAGACACCCCAGGGTACTGGGACAGTGCTGGGCTAAAGCTGCTGGAGGCAGTGGCCTTGTCTCTTGACATCCAGTACAGAGAGAGACAGAGAGAGACAGAGAGAGAGAGAGAGAGAGAGAGAATCTCTGTTATTTAGGATTCTGTTCATTTCTAAAAGCAATTTCAGTCACCAGCCTTATGTTACGCTACAGAACAGAGAACCATACATTCACTTATTGGCTCCTTGACTAATTTTGGGAGTGCTCTGTGAAGAAGAAAAGCAATGCTAAGGGCCTTCTTTTTTAGTAATGTGTTCTGAGCTCTCATCTGGTGTAAAAGTAACAGAGATGATTAATATTCTTTTTTCTCAGATATTTCATCTGAGCCGTGAGATTGCTTTGAAGAATTCTTGTGTCCATTGGGTGATAAATGCAATTCTGAGTATAATGCAGAAATGAGGTAACACCACCTTTTACTCTTCTAACTGGAGTGAAGTTCATATAAGTTTTCATAACACACTTTTGAATTACTATATTTTCAGAAATATTCAAGAGGATACAGAGATACTGCTGATTGCCTCAGGCACTATATGTTTTGCCTTCAGCTGCCCCACACACACATCAAGCTTTTCTGCTTAAAGCTTCTGGGTTGCACAGAGAAGGCTTATGTTCAGACCTACTGTGACATGGAAAACTACATCAAGTTACTTCTTTCTAAAATGTTTTTGTTCACTTCTTTATGCTACATTTTATGACTATTTTTTAACTTCTGACTATGTGAGATTTGTGGTATATAAAAGGAGTTAACACAGCATCTTATTATCCAAATCTATCATATTGTATGCCATAGGCTATAATTCCAAAAGACTTCAGGGTTTAGCAATTACATTAGTAATATATCATTTACCACAGAAAAACAGTAGCCAGAAAACTCATTTCCTGTCCCTACAATTGCTTCTTTTCCCTGGTTAAGACAAAACCAAGGAACAAGCTCTTCCTTGTAACCCTAATAAAAGATTCCATCTGTAGCACTTTGAGAAAACAGAAGCGCTCTATCAACAGGATAGAACTATGCATCTCAACTTGAACCATTTCAGCTTTCATGTCCATTAACTCTCTGGCTGTCCTGCTGAGGCAGTCATCAAGATTGCCAGTTGTGCTCATGTTTATGCTGAGAGTGTTTGTCCACAAGCAAACTAAAAACATTAACTAACATAAAGACCAGTGATTTTGAAACTGCAGTCCTCAGACTTGTGAGAAATATGTTCTGAAACAATTTCTATGCTTTGCAGTGGGATCAGAGGAAAGGTTTAAAAGGCATCCTTAACTTTTACTTTGATTAATGATGAATGTTTTGTAAATCCTTTTAATTCAATTTGAGTAGCACTCAGAAACGTTTTCAAAATTTGGAACATTTTGAAATGAAGATTAGAAAAAATTTCTGAGAGGGCAGGAAAGAGATTGTAGAGCCTGTGGATGGATTTTGGGCCCTGACACTATGATTATAATTTTATTAATCATACATATCCATTTACAGCTACACACACACCTTCCATGAAAGCTCTGCTGCTCAGACTCTGGTTCATTGGTAATACTATAATGAGCCACATGGATACTTTAAAAAGTCACAAAAAGAAAACAAATGAAAGACAACAATAAAATCAAACCATTAGCAAAGCCCACTCCACACAGAAATGTGAGTCATGAGACATCCTGACTTCAGGAATTCTTCATCACAAATACTTTGTTCTCATCACCGCCTCTCAATGAAATTACCTTTGCAATGTTGCCTATGATATGGCATATATGATCCATGGCATGGGAGTGTTAGAGAAGTGCATTACAGATATGTATTATGAAAGTATATAATGAAAATCAAGACATTTTCTGGGAATTTTCATGAAAACACCACTGTCTAACCAATGGTGCCCTATCAACCTACATCTGTTGACCACACCAGTATTAGTATAATGCAACAGGGGAAAAGATCATTTGGAAGAGGTGGTCCCATTTAGAACTGGGTGACATGTTACTGTAACCCTGGTATGTACGCACACACTTTGTAAACACACATGCATACAAGCATATATGTATTTTATATGTCAGTACTCACATTATGTAGAGATATAAATATAAAAACTAGAAGTTTGGAAAATATTACTTTTCACATGCAAATTTCAAGACAGGTAGATATGGAATATGAGCCTAAAACAGTCAGTCTCCAGTTGTTAGCATATTTATCAACTGTGTTGTAGACACAGGTTCATGTGTCTTTTGTGACAACTGTGCTCATCCTCTAGGGCAACCAGAATTAGGAAACTACAGTACAACTTGGACCAACAAATTTGTCTTCTGAAGTGATGCAATTCAGATGAATGATTAAAAGTATATACAGACAAGTGAGCAGGAAAGAAAAACTCCTTAAATCAATGGGTAGCTGAGTTTCCTATCACCTTCCTAGCCTTGTCTTTTTTGATTCTGAAAAAAAATTCTTGAATCTGAGAAAATCCTCATAAAAGGAACATTTCTCTAAAAGTTTTTTCAATTAATCAATCAATCAATCAATCAATAAATGTTTCTGTTTAATATTAATAGTCTCCCAAATAAATAGATGGAAAAGTATCTATCACCTAAGGTCCAAATGCAGTTAGAATTTCAAAGGAGGAACCCAGCTCTATTAGACACACACTTCTGATGTAACATGGTACTTGTTAGATTTTTGACGCTAATAAGGCTGAATTGCACTTTAGCTGCAACTAAGAATGGATGAAAGATGTAGTTTCTTGTGCAAAAAAAATGGACGACATTTGCTACGCTAGGCCAAAAAAATCCCAAACCCTACCTATAATTCTGGAAGAAGATGAAGAACAGTAATAATTACTGAAGTATTTATTGCTATTGTTTGGGAAAACATAGTTTCATTTTCTGGATATAATATTTACTCAGGGGTTGCATTTATTTACTAGCATTATCTGTATCTTCCGATACTGTTCAAAAAGGCCATACCTAAAAACATTTTGTTCATATTGCTTTTTTAAGTAATAATTGCTCCAACCAGGGATCAGAAGCTTGTTTTTCTAGAAAGAACCAAAGAAAGAACAAAACAATATCCTGCTACAGAAAATCTTGTTCTGGGTTATATATCTCTATATAGATATAGATTAGATATAGATATAGATATAGATATAGATATAGATAGATATAACTCTAATCCTGGTTATTGAGAACATCCTACTTGAAGATTAAATTCGTATAATGCAAATGCATAAAACTGTCATCTATTGGGGGATATTTGCATTTCCCTGAAAAGTGCTGATTCTGCATTTCTCAGTAAATACCAAATATCTACATCTTTATCCCAGCTTATGGCTTTACTGTTTCATAAATTAACAAGTAGCCTGCTGATACCACTGAGTATGTGTAAGAATTAGCCCCTGCTTGTACCTCAGCTTTTTTTCCAGGATTCAGATAGGACACTGTAGTTATAAGAAATGGAAGGATTTTTATTGTGCAGTTCTAGAACAAGAAAATTATTCCAATAAACTTTTTCTTCAGTGATTTTTTTTATGTAAGTGTATACACACATATAAAATACACATTTTAATTTCATTGCTGTTGTTAGCAAGCAATTTTAGTAAAGATTCACAGTTCACAGTTTAGAGTAAAAAAAAAGAAAATCAGTCACGTCCTTGACACCAATAGTCAAGGAGTGCTTATTCTCTTCAGTCTGGGATGTTGGATCCTCCCAGGACAAAACACCCAGCATAAAGTTGGTCTCACAGTCTTGGTTTTGTCTCTCATGAATACTCATAAACAAACTAATGTAATTAGCCTATCACTTATTTAAGTGACCAAGTTAACTAATTCGATTCTGCTAAAGGACAGCCATTCAGAGAAGTACATTAATTCATTTTTCACTCATCAGTCTTGCAAACAGAGAGGATCTACTTATTCTCATCCACACAATGGCTGATCTGTTAAATGCCTCCATAGTTTTACAGCAATGGTAGACATCCATCTTGCTTCAGGAAACGCTAGTTCAGGTCCCTTGATAACTTGAAAGATTACAAGCATAAGAATGAGTATGCAAGAAACTTGCATAATTAAACAAAAATAATTAGGTTAACAAAATGCACAGGATTTGTCTTTACTCAGGCTATTTACTTACTGATTTTTTAAGTTTAATTTCAAAAGGAAGTGGAAAATGTGATGAAAGTCAAATGTGTTCTTCTTAAATCACATTTTTATAATGTAGAACAATGCAATGATATTAATAGAAGTAGATTTTTAGACAAGCAGTCATGTAATATGTCAGAGTTAAGTTCCACATCAGATATTAAAACAACAGCATCAACAGAACAGGGGGAATTAATTTACCCATCTCCGATAACTTGTTTGTCATAATACAACAATTTTGCAAATGTAGTGCATTTAAATCTGCAGACTGTGGGATACAAATTACTCCAAATTAAAGTCATGGATGGGAGCATAAATCTAGAAATGGGGATCAGAGGAGCGTATTAAAACCACAGTGCCTTCTGAATAGCATCTAATGGGAAACCAACTGTACTTCTTTCTTAGCATCACACCTCCATCGACATATGCATACTGTTTAATGGAGAAATTTACAGAGTGAGTTTTATATTAAGCACTCTATAGGACTAATATTTTGCTTTGGTAATGAACTTATATTTTTTGAAAACTACAGTATGCTAATAGTTAAGATTTTCTAACATGCACAGTGGCACAAGACAGTGTTTCTACTCATATGTTGCTACCAAAAATGCTTTCTGGAGATCATCAAGCTGATCTCTTTCAAGTTTTAAAAAGCTAGCTGCCAATAAATATACCTATTTGAATTTATTTTCTTTACTGTTACATTTGTCAGCAAGCTGAAATGAGGCTACAATAATGTATATTCCTTGCAAAAATATTAAAAAAAGAAAACAAACAAAAACCCCCAACAAACTGTGATAAGTATTTTTTTTTCTAGTTGGGCTCTGATTCCATGGGTTGATAAAGACTTCAAAGTACCAGCTAAAGAAGCCTTATGTTTAACTAATCTTTAGACAGCACTCTTCAAGAAAGAGTAGGCTTAGTTAACTTTCACTGCTGATTGTTTCATAAGAAATAAGTGGATATTAGGAGAAATATGCACATACTCCAAAGATTAGATTGCCTTCTCCCAATTTTGGAAGATCTGCTATCAAACTGAGTATTCCATTTTCATCAGTGCCCTCTTTCACTCTCTAAAGCAGAAGCATATCTACAGAAACTATCAACTACAAGAAGAATAAGAAATAAAAACCTGGCAATACATATTTTTTTGGGTTGTGTTTTCATTTTCTAGGCCTGGGTCAGATCAAAGTCAGTAGAGCCCTTTGATTTCTTCAATATTATCCCTATGGATGACATTATCAAGGGACAGCTAAAATACATTCTTGTATGCCACAGACTGTGGCAAAGCAGCTGAAGAGGGACTTCTGGGAAATCTATAACAAAAGATGTGAACCTATTATTCCTTCAGAACAGTACAAACAGAACTAGGAATTGAATCATGTGTAACTTTGTAGTCTGAGTGTCACATTTACTTTTTGATGAAAGCCAAAAGCCTGTTTCAGCCATGAGCTGAAACGCTGAGCTGCTGGAAGACCCACTTCTCTTGCATTAACATTTAATAATCTCAAAGCCAGACTTTGAATTTCTGGATTATCCAAATACAGAAAATCTTTTCTGTAGCCCTTGTCTTGCTGCTTTCTTCTCATAGCTATATACCTGCAGGGTTAGTACACGGTCTGTCAATCTTCTATGAATTGCTAATCTGTGATGCTAAATAGGTTTTGCGTTTCTGTGGAGCACACCAAGATTTGAAGACATCCTACATAACAAGAAATGAAAGAAAAAAAGCCATTATTAGTGATCTGTTAGTTAATGACCCTTGAGCTTAGGCTGCACAAACATGAACTCTGAAGTGCCTATTCCATTTTGTAGTGAAATAAATTAATTAATTGGGAAAAAACTTTAACATTATAGTAGAGTAGTAACAAATTGAGAATTTAATAAAAATAATCTGCCAAATCCTACTTAGCAGGAGGGTCCTATTGGAGATCTAAAAATGAAAACCAAAATCAGGAAATGCTGTCTGTAATCCCCCAAACACTGCTTTCTTTCAGTACAGAAAATAAAAAAAAACAAGGATATGTGAAGTATGCCTTTTTTTCAGGCAAGCAAAGGTTATTCATTTCCTCAGATTTTAGTTACAGATTTTTCTTACAATCACTTGCTTTTCAATCTGACCCCCAGAACTAGTAAGCTTAATTTTTATTTTAAGTGTTTTAACTTCAAAACATATATTTAGAGTGTAGAAATGGGTGTCAGAAGGCTTTTTGTTCTTGTCATTGTCATTTCCAAAGTTGCAAAACTTTATTAGAATGGGTAGATAGTATTCTTTCTTACCAGGGACTGCATTGTAATGGAAAGAAAGGAAAAAAAAAATATATATTTTGGATACATCATGACAAATTAAAAGTCAGAATCAGTTTTAGTACACTGGAATTTTTTGCTTCAGCTCCAGCTATTCTTCCTCCACTGCCTGCCTGCTCCCACCCCTTCCTAGTCCTTCCTTTTCTACTTTGTTTTAAAAAGTAAAAGTACAGTAGGATAAAGTAAAGGTAAACCTTGTAAGTTAAAGGAGAGGATGTATCTGGGATTTTCTTTCACAAAGTCCCTATAGAATTGTGTCAACTAATATGCAGCACTTGCTCTGAAATGAAGATTAATGGTTAGGTGAGATGTTTGAGTTGCATAAGCTTTTATTAGCCATCTGTTTAAACATGAAAATAAAATGTCCAAGCTAGAAGCAGTTTTACTGCAGCAGAAAAGAGAAAGACAGGGAAAGATAAAAACTAAACAAAGCAACAACAAAAATTGCTTTTTTACTTAACAAACTGTTTTGTTATAAGTCATTATTACTTCTAGAAATCTTTATTCTGAGACTTGGGTAAATTACCAGCATTCTGCAAGCATCCAATTTCCTTGTAGAGCAGTACACATGAGACTGTGTCTGATCTGGGATTATGCTGCTTTTTTTTTTCCAAAACTTGGCAAGATATTTCAGAAATTTTAGAGACCCAAGATAAAAACTTTGAAGTTGGAGGAACCATAATCCTTGAATAAAATCAATATAAGACCCAAGGTTTTGATACAAATCATATACAATATATTTCAGAAAACATACTAAAGAAGGGAAGAATACACAACTAATCCAAAACTTTAAGGGTTCTAAGAACAGTTGTTTTATTCTTTAGGATAAACATTAAACTTTGTATTAAGCTATACAGCTCTTTCATAGAAAGATGCATATAAAGATGTGCTATATGGGATGCCATTAGTTCATGACAACTAAATGTGCTGTGCTATGCTATGACCATACATGCCTTAAAAAAATGTTCCTTATAAAACATATTTAGTTACTTTGGGCAGATAAAATAGGTAACAATATACTGATTACATAACTCAAAGATCAATTATATTCTCTTCTGTGTGAGCATGGGAGTTTTATTCTACATCCATTTGCTTATACAGCAAATAATACACTCAGTTTGGAAATCACTTGCCAATGAAGGGAAAATACATGCTCTGAGAAATAATATATATTTTCTATTATTTTCAGGTATTCTTTTTGTTGTTGGTAGTGGTGGTTTTGGTTGGAGTTTTGAGTGGTTTTTTTCTGTCCCTACTAGACAGGAAAATTGTATATGGACAGCTACATTCTGAGTCCTGATTCACTCTTCACATTGAGGTGCAGCTTAGCAAATTCCAGTAACTGAGTTTTAAGGTGGTGAAGACATAACTTAAATTGGCTAGAATCCATGTGGAAAACAAAGAATCGAGTTTGTTGGTAACATGAGGGCAAAATCAGATGTGTTCACAAACATAAAAAGCTTATGGAAGCTTAAAGAGAAGTCTACAAATATGTTTCTAAACCATTTCGATGAATATGGTCTATAAGCCTTATTGAAAGCTGAAACCAATCTTTCTGTTGAACCATTAATATTCCAGAATTAATTCATTTTCATGATAACCACGTTAGCCTTTTGTAGGTATTCATTACGTAACATTGCCTTATTACAAGATGATATGTAAGACCATATTTTTCTTACCTGCAGTTGACAAACTGACCTGCTTAGTGGATGAGGGGAAGGCTGTGCATGTTGTCCACTTGGACTTTAGTGAGGCCTTTGACACAGTTTCCCACAGCATTCTCCTGGAGAAACTGGCTGCTCATGGCTTGGACAAGTATACTCTTCGCTGGGTAAAAAACTGGCTGGACGGCTGGGCCCAAAGAGTGCTGGTGAACAGAGTTAAATCCAGTTGGCAGCTGGTCACAAGTAGTGTTCGCCAGGTCTCAGTGTTGGGGCCAGTCCTGTTCAATATCTTTATCAATGATCTGGATGAGAGGATCGAGTGCACTCTCAGTAAGTTTGCAGATGACACCAAGTTGGGTGGAAGTGTTGATCTGCTGGAGGATAGGAAGGCCCTGCAGAGGGCTCTGGACAGGCTGGATTGATGGGCTGAGGCCAACTGTAGAGGTTCAACAAGGCTAAGTGCCACGTCCTGCACTTGGGTCACCACAACCCCATGCAATGCTACAGGCTTGGGGATGAATGGCTGGAGAGCTGTCTGGCGGAAAAGGACCTGGGGGTGTTGGTCAACAGCCACCTGAACATGAGCCAGCAGTGTGCTCAGGTGGCCAAGAAGGCCAATGGTATCCTGCCTTGTATCAGGAATAGTGTGGCCAGCAGGACCAGGGAGGTGATAGTGCCCCTGTACTTGTCACTGGTGAGGCCGCACCTTGAGTACTGTGTTCAGTTTTGGGCCCCTCACTACAAGAAGGACAATGAGGTGCTGGAGCATGTCCAAAGAGGGGCCACAAAGCTGGTGAAGGGTCTAGAGCACAAGTCTTATGACAAATGGCTGAAGGAACGGGGGTTGTTTAGTGTGGAGAAAAGGAGGCTGAAGGGAGACCTTGTTGCTCTCTACAACTACCTGAAAGGAGGTTGTAGCGAGGTGGGTGTTGGTCTCTTCTGCCAAGTAGCAAGTGATAGGACAAGAGGAAATAGCCTCAAGTTGCCCCAGGAGAGGTTTAGATTGGGTATTAGGAAAAACTTCTTCACCGAGAGGGTAGTCAAGCATTGGAACAGGCTGCCCAAGGAAGTGGTTGAGTCTCCATCCCTGGAGGTATTTAAAAGACGGATAGACGTGGTGCTTGAGGACATGGTATAGTGATGGGCTTGGCAGTGCTAGGTTAATGGTTGGACTTAATGATCTTAAAGGTCTTTTCCAACCTAAACGATTCTATGAGTCTATGACAAACAGTAGCTGAATGGACATACACAAATATTGTACTTTAGAGTACCCTCCAGCTGCAGCCCTTAATGGATGATTTGGTGTGAAATGGAAGAGATTAACTAGTCACTTGTCTCTCTCTCTTCACTGGTTAGCTTCTGAATTAGTAACATGCCACAGACTCCTCTGAGGAGCCTGTGTAGGTGTATTGCACGCATGGGGACTTTGTCCATAGTGGTGGTGTAGTTCTGATCAGGGCAGAAACTATCTTTGGGTGCTTTATCTGCTTGATGCAAAACCAAATCCTTGTCTGTAACTGAAAGGCTGATCTATCTGTGTCAAACTAAAAAAAAAAAAATTTAAAATATTTTATATGTAAGTCATAAATACCTGCATAAAAGTAGTAGATATTAATAAGTAGTTCTGAAAGTACTGCTTCTATGATTCTGAACCACTTCACTTATTTAAGTACTTTTTAATATCAAAACTTATGAATTGTTAGCATAGGCAATAGTGAAAAAATGTCAGCTACCAAGAACTTGTATGATATAGAGAAAATGGATGGGTTTTTTAAAAATCCAGTGTTAAAGATCTGTCTTGAGCAAAGGGTTACCCAATAGAATTATATCTAAATCAAAATCTAACTCCAGACTTAGCGAGATTTCTTGATGGACATTTGAGCAGATTCAGTATACGTCATGTTTTTAACTTCGAGCCTGTCACAGGGAGTAATCTTTAAGTTATGTGGCAGACACTCAATCTTTTCTGCATCAGCCCAGAAAATCTAAGGCTTCTAAAGCTTCTCTTAAATAGTAGTAACACATTGTTAAAACTTAAGAATATTTTAACACCTGCATATTTCTAATTACAATAAAAGTGCTTTAAGCATTATAAACATGTTTATTTTTATACAGAATTTTATTGCTTTTTCATATATGAACTTTTGATGTTTTACTACATTACTGATAGTCAGATCAATGTTCTCACCTGTTGATAACTGCAATGAAATCCTTTTCTTCTATAATTTCATAGTTTTCCATGACCCCGGAGCTCGTTTTCTTCCAGTCATGCTCTGCCCCCTGTGATATTTTTTTTTTTTAAACAGTCAGCAAGTTTTGTGTTCCAAAGGCTCAGCTAATTATATTTCATTAACAAAATAATAAAGATTGTACAAAAAATAAAAATATTAACCTCTTTGATGCTGAATTATGCCCTTAGTATCCTTGAATAATGCACTTGGATAATGCAGTGTGTCAAGCCTTGCTGTGCAAAGTTGCTTATTATAGATATTACTAGTATTATCCAGTTTTATTTTTCTAGTGTAAGTACTCATAGAGTGTTTGTGCATTGCTTAATGGAATAATACAAAGGGGGAAAGAAAGGGATTTGATTAGAAGTAATTTGTTATTACTGTAGAAATGCAGGTCTGCATTGCCTCTTTACTGACAGTGAAGTTCAAACCAACTGCTAAAAGTAACAGAATCCTATGCATGAGCAGAAGCCTGGAGCACTTATCAACTCCACTGCAAAGGAGTTGGTCTTGATGGTTTCCCAGTTTGCACTGCTACCTTGATTCCACACCTTTATACCTGAAGTGTGGATGCAAAGCAAATCTACAATAAAAAGAACCTCTCTTGTGTCCTAAATTGCTAATGAAGTGGTAGCCTTAGATTCCCTCATGCCATCAACAGCAGTCTCAGGGTTGGACTGTTCTGCTTATCTTCAGCCTATTCCAGATCAAATTCTTCTTGCTGGAAAAAAACTGTGCTTTCTTCAGTTCAACTCTTCAAGAAAAGTTTTTTGAAACTTTCAAATATTTTGGTGCTAAGGAAGTAGTATCAACATGTTGCAAGGTTTGGATGACTCAGAAGTTATGACGTAGCGGCAGGTTGTGTAACACCAGGTGAGCATGTGGACATGGTAGAATAAAATAAGGTCTGTCCTTCCAATTCAATTTACACACTTTTTTTATTATTATTTTGTAACTGCACTGTGTTTGTAATGTGTTCCCTGAGTTCTCCACAATCAGATTCCAACCTACTTTTACCCTGACTCTCAGGTCCAAATTATCATCTCCAACATATTTTGATTCACAATTACCAACAACATTTTCCTTTATAAAATTACTCAGAGTACTCAAGTCTTGATTAAAATGAAGGGCTGTGTGTCATCATCAAAACATGCAATTCTCTTTGTGAATATTCTTAATATTACCATTAAAACATTACAAATATACCATTAAAAGAGATTATTGAGATCCATCACTATGAGACTATTGGCAAAGACAAAATGGACTACATATAGCTTTCTGTTAGATATTTCTAATCTATGGAAACCGTTTGACTCATTTAACTTTCTTAGCAATCATTTTAAGTGGCTTTGTTCAAGACTGC
The DNA here is from genome assembly GCF_965183815.1 of Platalea leucorodia. Lineage (NCBI taxonomy): Eukaryota > Metazoa > Chordata > Aves > Pelecaniformes > Threskiornithidae > Platalea > Platalea leucorodia. Next base: position 35,941,526 of record NC_138824.1, on the reverse strand, counting down.
ATGAAAAATAAAATACATTGCATGACTTCTTTCTCATTGTCTAACTTTTTTGCTGATTATAAAAAAAAAAAATTGTGTCTCGTTTTAGGTAAATGAGTGATAAAGTTTTATAAAGATTATGGAGGCCTCGAAATTAAAGAACCCTCGCTTCCTTTTTCACAGTCTTCATGCTGGCTTGTGTTATCATGCTATATTTTTTTTAAGTGTTTCACATTTCCTTTCCCTTCCCCTCCTCTTGTCTCTGCTAATTTAGATATAACAATTGAATATCATCACCCATTAACATTTGGTATTCCTAACGTATTAGTAAATTTGTACTAATTCACACTATATTGTCAGCTGACAATGTTTGCTACTTTATTCTTATGCTTGTATCTTATGTTATTTAACAATTACATTTTTTCTCTCTCTCTCTCTCTCTCTCTTTTTTTTTTTTTAATGTCAAATATATAAAAGAGAGGATTCAAACACTGAAATGTTTTGACTTTTTTGGCAGTATAATCTTTTCTCCCAGCAACTATCAGCTGGAAATGTAGTTCTCTAAACTAGTACACATGACACTATAATCATACCATAATGCCCCTGTGGGGAAGTTATTTATTATTGCATCTATAAAAGAAAAATAACCAAAAACTTGCTAGTGTGTAGCTTAGTTTTTTTTTCAGCGAGTTCAATAGCTTAGAGTTAAGTCAGGGGTCTGTCTTGCAGTTTTGTTTCCTATGAAGGCCATGGTAGCATTTTAAGATCCCATTCTGATCTCTATTAATCATTTGTCAGCCTGTCACATGACTATCCTGGTCGTTCTCTCTCAGAAGAAAGTGTCTAGGCAGAAATTTCACTACATTCCCAGTTTTGTTGTTTGTTAGTAAAGAGCTATTTGGGGCAACAATGAAATAGAAGTCTAATGAGTATTCCATTATGAAACAGGGATTTATCTGGCCAACACCAGCAGATTGCTTCCAAACAAATAGTTACAAAGAAAGAATCTGAGAGTAGGAAGACCTGATCGGTCTTTTACCACTGGACCTTTGCCCAGTCTTTGGCTGTTGCTCACTTGTCTGTTTCTCCTTCTAAACCTGACATGTCTAATAATGCTAAGGCAGCCAGCATCAGTGCATCTCTGTCTCTTAGCATCAGGAATTGTAACATACTCCTACTGATATAATCTGCAAGATTGATTTAAGAATTCTTTGTCATACACTATTTTCAGTTCTTTTGGCATCTTTCTTTAACTGAATCTTAGTTACTTTACCTGCTGCTTCAGTTTTTCCGTTTGCCTGGAGTGGTGGATGATGATGGAAGATAACTGAACTTGAACTCAGTAAGTTTGAATAACTTGGCATAAGTAAACTGAAATTTATCGTGTGCGACTTATACCTCATTTCATATGCCACATCCAATGAAATGCTTCTTTGCAGTGATCACGTCTGACAAATGCCCTAGCTCTCATGAGCCTGAGGAGTAGTCTGCATAATGAGGTGGCTTTGTCAATGTTAGTGAAAGGAGCCATTCCTATTTTGTTCCAGGACTGGTGAAGAATGGTGCACTCCAGTTCTCTTTCCACTTTCTGCTTGTAAATTCTCATATATTTCACAACTTCTCATGTGTCTTGATTTACGGTATTGCTACCACACACACATTTCTTTTCTAGCATCAGTATATACAGTACATGTTCATGTACAGTCAGTGACATATATCTCATACAGTCTTGATTCATAACAACTTTGCATTTCTAGGCTAGACTCAGGTCGTTTTGTTTGTCTAATGAAAGCCACATGGCATCTCTGGGAAGCATTGTGATACATTACTGTATTCATCTACCTCATCAGGGAAGACAGAGTCAGAATCTTCTCAGAGGTGCACAAAGACAGGGGGAATTGCAACAGACCCAAGCTGGATCAAGGGAAATGCTAATTAGATATTAGGGGGGAAACATCACAACAAATGAAGTCAAAAGAAACAGGTTGCACAGAGAGACAGTGAAATCTTTGGAGATATTCTGACTGAAAAACAAACTGAGTAACCTGGTCTAAGTGAGCCCTGCCTGGAATGTATAGTTGGATTTGATAGCCTCCAGATATATACTGGAGAAAACTTAGATGGACCAAAGAAATTCAAACTTGAATTCACAGTAATTGGCAGCATGAATCCAAGCTCTTTCTTTCAACATCTTTTGGAATACCAAAGTTGAGTTACCAAAAGTTTTAAATGAGACAGCTTATAGTTTGAAATTAGACAATGTAGAATAATACATTTTAGAGATAACAATAAGTTGCAGTATTCTTCAGTTATGTTTTTTTTTTTTTTTCTGATATACAATTCTATTAAGACAATCATGAGCATAAGTAACAGCAGTTTTTGTCTCCAAGTCCTTCATCTTTTTTTTTTCCATGCCTACCTTGGAAATGACATAAAACATTTTTATGTTTTCTATGGTTTTACATTTCTAACACCTTATTTGCTCCGTACTATCTGATCTTCCTGCAAAAATTCAAGTGTGTGCATGAAAGCTACCAGCAGTGTTCTTACGTTTAGCTCAGAAGTCAAATTTGATGAATACTTCAGTTGTATTAGCATGTTTAAGAAGGGAACAGTTAAGAACTAGCTTTGCTGGTTTCTTATGTATCTAATGACTTTATTAGATGTATTTTTCTTCCTTTTTTTGCTCCTTTCTCTTTTATGTGAGAATTAGCTTTTTGGCTAATCTCATTACATTCTCTCTTGAGAAATTATTCTAAAAACTATCTTTGTGTGGATCTGTAAGTCTTGCTAAAATAAGTGCAGGGTGTCTGAACGTTCTTGTGCCAGCTGCATTTTTTTTTCTTTTTTTTCCCTCTCTATTGTGATTTAATTCATTTTTAAAAGGTTTGACAATATATTAGTCAGCTTTTCTTTTCCTCTTAAACCAAGAATCACTTTTAAATGGCACATTAAGATTATGACAAATTTTGCTTGCTGAAAATACTTCCGAACCATTTGTAAAGATTTTGTAGGAGCTGACCAGGATTGCCAGAGAGAGCACTTTATGACCGTTCCTATTTTAACTAATAAAAGAGTTGCAGTGTGTTCTTTCTTGTCTTGATTTTTTAAAATTTCGATCCATTTCATTACTTTTACTTGGTGAGAAAAATATCTACTTCTAAACCATTACCATAAGTAGTGAGTCTGTCTGCTTTGCAAACAGCATTAGCCTGCAGCCATATTTGTGTCTTTCTTTTTTGCAATACTCATCATGTTTTTATTTCATGTATGATGTTTCTAATTTTCTAAAATCATTGTCATAATGAGGGCAAAAAAGTAAAAAAGAAAAACAAGAAAGAAAATGAAACTTTGAGGGATTTTTATTTTCCTGATAATAAAATATAATAAAGGAATTTCTGAAGGATTATAATGAAGGATTTTCTGATTGTCTGAAGAATTATCTAAGTTTTTTCTCAGTATCTCATATAGTCAGTCAGTAGCTTCTTTCTTCCTTATTTTCTACTTATTGTTCCACACCTAAGTCTGACCAAAGGTAGGTTATCTTCATTTAGTAAAATCTTCAGGCAATGTACATAGCTTCTTCTCTGCTTCAGTACAAGAAGAAAGAAATGTATAATTACATATATATATAATTACAGAATATATATGTATATGCACATATATATATATATATAAAGCAGATAAGTTTTTTTTCAAACCTAATACTTCGGATACAGTATCTAGTTGTACAACATGGCAAGATCTCCTCTTAGTCAAACAGAAAGGTCTATAAAACCAGATTTTCAACACAATATGTATACTCTTTTCTTGATGAACAATATGTTTCAGTGAAGGAAAAGGACTTAAAAAAAACAGTTTTGTCAAAACAAATCAGGTCTTTTGACAATGTTTTGTGTGTTTCCTCTTTACTTGTTTGGAAACACTGGGTTCCTTTACTTGCATGAGTAAGGTAAATCGTTTTTTAGTTGGTTCCTTTGTTGTAACATATTAGGATTTTCTCACAGGCAACTGGCTCCTTACTTACTAAAAGAACCTATATGTCTTTTTTCAAATGTCTAAATGAGCTCTTTTTCTTCTAACCTCAACATGTTATTGTATGCTGCATATATTCTTTCCTAGAGAGGCACATAAAATCTTGAACATGCTATCAAGCAGTGGCTGTGAATTTAGCACACAATGTTTTAGATAAACTGCATAACAAAGTCTTCAACAAAAATCTTGATATTTGTCTGCCATTAGTATTATGTTTCATAAAATGAAATATAAAGTAAGTATGCTATATGTAAAATTTTGTTTTCTTTTTTTTTTCTGTTTATTATTCACATGGCACTGCATTTGATGCTATTATATATCAAATTGTAATAAATAAATTTACTCATTGGATGTTAAATAGGAGAAAAAATACTTTCTAAACTAAATGCTAGTTTTTCATATCTGAATATTGCAGATCAGAATTTTTTTTTCTTTTTTTTTTTTTCCCCACTGCCTTCAAATATTTGCATGATTCAACTGGAAGTGTTCTTTCTAAAGGTTCTAAGGAAATGGAGGATATAGCTCATTTTTTTTTCCTCAAATCTAAGCTGCTATATAATTTATCTCTGTGTCCTTAGTGAACAAAATACAACTTGCAAATCAATTTATTATTTTCTATAACTCCTATTGTATTAAATTACATTATAATATTCATAACAATTACTACAGAGAGATGTTTGGGCAGATAGAAGAGACAATGCAGAGCAGAAATGAGATGAACCAGGTACATAAAGGAATCATACAGACCATAGAAAGACATTTGCTGGAAATCTCTGTGAGCTATGGAGCTCAGAGTTAAGTCCTTCTTTGAGTGCTATGTGATGGTAAGTGCATAATCCACATCCCTAAAACTTAGTCAGAGTTAATCATGGTATAACAGTCTTCTGAAATTCAAACCATTGGTTTTGTTTTTAATTATTTTTACTTGATTGAAAAGTCACTAGATCTGGGTGAAGAAGAGCTGAGTGAAATATTCATTGTTTCCTGTTTTTGACTTAGCAATTGAAGTGGAACATGGAAAAAATATTGAAAATGAAATGTCTTCTTGACATTTTAGCATAAATATTTGCAACGGTTTGAGAAAAACATGACTGTCCCACTAACTCACACTGTCACATGCTTTTAAAGAAATAACTGCAAGATAAAGCTGTAGTCGTTCATCACATTAAAAGATGAGTTTACTCAAGGACTAAAACAATTATTACCTTTTACTTAATTAAATGTGCTAATATGTGTGCTTCTTTTTTTTCTCCAGAGCCTGGCTAAAGAATGGATAATGAGTTCAAGAGAGGGAAAAAATATTCCCACAGATTGGCAAAGATTGCCTCACTTCTTAAAGCCAAAGAATTTTCTGTTTTCATTCAGTCAGGGGTTATGCTTCTATGTGCTCTTTCCATGCCATGTTATGTCTGGGTCTGCAAGCAGAGGTGCCAAAATATTGTGAAAAGCTGTTCTCATGGCATTTTCTTCTAAGACTGAGACTGCTAAAAAATCTGACAAGAAAACCTCTTTTCAGTTTTCTGCCCCAGTTTTGCAGACTCTAGAGGCTCGTGTAGTCCTAATAAGCTTCAGCTAAGCCTGTGAACATTTAGATGCTCATCTCAATCAAACCCAAATTCCAAACCTTCTGAGTCCCACCCATCACCAATCTAAACCTGAAAGCTCCAGTTCTGGCAATATTGTTTAAATGAATGTCCGAGCATTTGAAGGAAATGTCAGAGTGCACCACGTATGTCAGGCTGTACTAGAGAAGTACATTTCATTGATGCATTGTATATGGCACATCATTCAACAGTTGAAAGATTAATCATCTAGTCCCTAAGTTCTTTTCACTTTTCAAAGTTTGCTAGCTATGCTAGCATGCATAGCTATACACTATGCAGGAGGTTGCTTGCTTTCCTGTGAACCCAGTGACTACTTTATTTTTTTTACTTTACAGACAGGAAGAAAATCTATGGAAATTGGTCTTAATATAATGGGCTGGGGAAATATTTTTAGCCTCTTAAACTCCAAGTATCACATGTCAGTATTTAAAAAACAGAGAGAGGAAGGGATTAGCAAGTGTAAATAAAGCAATCTGATGTTTTTGCATAGCATAGGTGTCCCAAGGAAAGAGTTGAAGAGGTGGAGCAGGAAGAGTCAGAGAACAGATTTCAGTTCTTTATTACATATTCACAAAGCCAGCAGAAATAGAGGCATGGCAGAAAAGTAAAAAAAGTAGAATGAAACAAATTATACAAAAGAGTGTTCTTTATAAGCAGTGGACTATTAGTAGCAGCTGGGGAGACTGGTGCCTATAATAGATTTTTTTCCTAGAGAGAAGAAAGTCACACTTGTTAAGGGTGAAATTTTAACTTAATACTCATCTAGTACACAAGACTATATATGCCTTAGAAACTTTAGCATTTATATGTTTTATCCATTTGTGTAAGTTTCAACGAATTCCTAAGGGAGAACGTTACTATCAGTCTGGACCTGAAAATACAAGACTGTGTGAAATGTAAGACATCAAAGTAGCTTTGCTCATTGTTCACATTTATCAAGCCTAACAAATGCAGAGCTGATTTGCTGCAGTGACATCCTAACACTAACTGCTTACTGAATCTGAAAGATGCAGGTGTTATTCACTGAACAATGAACTATCTAGAAGTGTAGATTTTTTTTGTAAAGATGTTTGTGATGTAAAAGATACCCAGAATTAATCTTTTCAGTTCTATGGCTGATGACCTAGAATACCAAATACTATTTCTGTTCTCTAATCAGGTGCCTGGGTTTTTTTTCTTTCCTAAATTGAATTATTTGTCATAGATATGTTTTAGGTAAACAAAGTCTTAGTTACAGGCCTGAAATCTCCAGAACTCCTCCTTAATGTACTATTATGTTGTGAACAAAATCAAGGAGATGAAATAAAAATTTAGTGCAGAAAGTGTTAAAAAAACCACCCATGAATAATTTCTCTATTGCCCAGGCAGCTCCATTGCAGTCTCACATCAGTTTCAGATGGTGCCAAATCAACTGTAGTTCAAGTTGGTTTACAATGTGCTCTCCCAACTGAGGGACATGACTTGCTTTTACTTCTTTAATGAGAACATAAGATTATGCTGCCATGATTTCTGTTGCCTATAGAGAATTTTAGCAACTTTTATTGTTTGCAAGGAGGAAAACTAAAGCAGTGCATCAAAACCAGTTTTGTATTGTCTATGACTACTCAGGAAAATGATAGGTTTTACTCCCTAGCAAGCAGCATTCTGATTGCTGCTATAAGTGACCTGCAGTAAAACTGGACCAGGCTGGTTTCCTTCCTCATCTATTACAACTTTCCTTTTTTATTTATACCAAAGTTACCATACAGTCATTAAAACTTCAGTAAAATAAGACATGAAAGAAGACAATAGTTTACATGAACCACAAAACAGCAATGTAGCATGAAATGCTTCATAATGAAACAATACTAATATAGCTGTACAGAATTAAATATGAATGCAAGTGAAATATATCCTTGTAAACACATTAGTGGAATGTATACCTTTTATAAACTGGTAACTTGAAGTTTCCATTTATAGGACACATCCTATTTTCGTGTGTTCGTGTTTCGAGTTCACAAGACTTTCCCTTGAAGGCTACCGAATCGCACCACCTTTAATGCAAGTGCTACTCTGGTAGAATAAAATTTTTCTGATACATAGAAGTATAAAAAACCCTGTGTTTTTCTGAGCACAGAAGCCGTTAGTATTAAAAAAAAAAAAAAAAAAAGTTGCATTCTAACAGTAAACTGGGTAAGCTAACAGTTAGCCCTAAGTCTGTGATACCATTACATCACAGTACTGAGAAATGGACGCTTGTTTAAGAGTATGAGCTGTAATACAGAAACCAAGAAACATAAAAAAATAGAAGAAAATATCTAGAGCTTAATCAGCCACCATGTTAAGAATCACACTAACGAAAACACAGGTTTTATCTTTCTGTCACCCTCCCTTTCTGTGTCACTTCTTTTCAATGAACTGTATCCAAACAGATGCCATAACCAGGATATATACAGGGTAAAACACTTATTCACTAGCAGATACACAGACAAGTCAGGCAGGACTAACAAGCTATTAGGTTAAACGTTATTCTCATCACCCTCTGATGAGACACTGCAGTCCTTTTTGCAGCCAATGAAGGGGTTCAAACAGGTTGATCCATTTTGTGGGTGAGATGCTCTTTTTCTGACTCCCTTAGGATTTTAACACTTTTCATTCCAGTATTTTTTATTCTGAATACTTGAGCTACTATTATTAGCATTTAAATATTTGCTATTACTATCTAAACTGTCTCATCTTTATCTGCATTTTTACTTCTGTTATTTTGCATGGCTCTAGCTTGTATACTTTTTCTCTGCTTTTTCTCATCTCCGTCTTCTCAGAAGTCTAAGCCAAAGTTACACAGCTGTACTGTGTCCAAACTACATTTTGGACTACAGACAGCTGAAACCCTGGGAAGAGGATTACAGGATCAACATACTTGCTTCAGGTAGTGAAGATCTGTTGGCAACAAACACAGCTCCACCTGTGGTAGTTCCAATAGTTTGATTACAATGACTCTGTTGGAAAAGAAATCTCTGTCTTCCTTGAGTATTTATTATTTCTCTAGAAATACTACCCACTGGGTAAGCCCATTTCTTTGTGGCATTTATTTCATGCTGTGAAGTAATAAAATAATGATGCAAGGATCCAGTTTACGTTACGATGGCTCCACAGAACAAAGAATACAGGACATTTGGTGCCACTCTTACCATGACTCATCACAAAGGAAAGAGATTGTACAGATCTATAATGAATAGATATGATTAAGTAGAGCATGAACAAATGCGAGAAATAATGAAGCACACTATGCTAAAATGATACATCTCAATACTCGTCAGTAGTCTAAGGAAGAAAAACATTCCTTATGAAGAAAATTATCTATTTTAAATTATTATTTTTATTTTTCCTTCTTTTCCATTAGTTCTTTAGCATATAAATGTTATTAATTTAAAATACTGTTGTGCCCTAAGAAAAAATATGCAGCTGAATCTATTGTAATTATTACCATCCACAGGAAATCTTTTAATATCTCATTTTCTTTGTTCTGTTTGTAGAATATGATGAAGTCTATACTTCTTCATCAGAAAAATATTTTCCTTTAGTACAACTCGGCCTTTTAAAATGAAACCCTCTTTTCTTTTACTTCTCTATCCCTTTAGGGCACCTCCTCCTCATAAAATACTGTACTAACTAGGCTGTAAAGTGCATTTTGTAGTCAGTAGGGCAAAAGACTGGGAAGGGGGCATCCTGTGCTCGTAGCACTGCCACAGATCTTGTGATCCTAGAGGCATACCTAATTTTTTTCTCTAGTTGTGCATCTTTTCCCTCTTCTTTGTTTAGACATGAGACTCCTCATAGTGGAGAACATTTTTCTTTACATAGCTGAGTTCCCAATGCACTCAGCACCAAACAAATGTTTTTCTGCCTTTTAAGGATTACAAGTGTCCAAGTAGGCTAAGGCATTCAAAGGACCAAGCATTCATCTACTATTTAGCTTTTCCAAACCTGCGCCCTTACAGATATTAGTTTGAGATAGATAATAATTAAGGGTATTCCTTCACTTGCATAAAAAACGTTGTCTATGTGGTGAGATATAGTGCTATTAATGTAAAAATTAAAAACAATCAAAAGGCAAATAGCACAAAGCGTAAAAAAGGCATCATGAAACAGAAGAAGGCTTTAAATATCAGTAAGTAAAAGTGTTTATCAGGGAAATATTAGGAACAAGACACCAATTCCTCTCATGCAAAAAATAGACTGAAGGAATGTCTAACTAGTAATTCCAAATATCTTCACAAAAGCAGGAATATAAGGCATGAATGCAAATAAGTAAACTACAACAGGAATTTTCAGTCTTTTATGTTTGCAGGCCATTATTATGATTATTATGATTATGATTATGATTATCATGTATTGGTTATTCCTATATGTGACTACAAGCTTGGTGATTTTCTTAATTACCTTTGTGGACCATATAAATGTATTCTAGGAATCTCCAAAAGCATTTGTGGATCATAGATGGAATAAAACAGTGCATGAGAATTCACAAAGCAGTCTCCCCTCAGCTGGGCTCCACACCTAGCCTCCCTGAAGTCCACTTTAACACTTACACATATATCTGTGCTGGTTTTGGTTGGAACAGAGACAATTTTCTTCATAGTAGCTAGTATGAGGCTATGTTTTGGATTTGTGATGAAAACAGTGTTGATAACACAGAGATGTTTTTGTCATTGTTGAGCAGTGCTTATACAGAGTCAAGGACTTTTCTGCTTCTCACACCACCCCACCAGTGAGAAGCCTTGGGGTGCACAAGAAGTTGGGATGGGACACAGCCAGGACAGCTGACCCCAACTGACCAAAGGAATATCCCGTACCATATGACGTCATACTTAGCATACAAAGCTGGGGGAAGAAGAAGGAAGGGGGGGACGTTCTGAGTGATGGCGTTTGTCTTCCCAAGTAACCATTACGCGTGATGGAGCCCTGCTTTCCTGGAGATGGATGAACACCTGCCTGTCGATGGGAAGTAGTGAATGAATTCCTTGTTTTGCTTTGTTTGCATGTACAGCTTTTGCTTTATCTATTAAACTGTTTTTATCTCAGCCCACGAGTTTTCTCACTTTTACTCTTCCGATTCTCTCTCCCACCCTACTGAGGGGGAGTGAGCAAGCAGCTGTGTGGTGCTTAGTTGCTGGCTGGGGTTAAACCACAACAATTTTTAAAGGGGCCTTTGGAATAAGTGTTATGCAAACATACACAATGACTGAAAATATTAATAAATGAATGAATTAACGATTGATGTCCACAACAATAATATGGCAATGAAAGATTTATTGAAAAGATGTCGTTCTGGGGTGAGTAATCAAAAGAAGCAAGTTCTCAAGTGCTCAAGTAGGATCAGTGTGGAATCAAGAACTATCTTCAATCCAATAATTAGCTGTTACAGACATAATATGGAACATACTATGTAACAGACAGATGCCATATGGGCAAGGAATAGTTCATAACACATAATCACATCTTTATAGTAGCAAATAGAAAGAAAAAAAGAAAGAACAAGGGAGGAAAAAAAAAATCCAACCACCTCATCTTCTTGGATAAATTATGCTATTTCTTTTGACATACTTTTCAACATATTTTCCTTTAGATTTTTACATGCTAAAGTCATCCTCTAGTATTTAAAACTGCATGCAGTAATCCATGCTATTATTATAAGCCAGTACCAGACATTCAGAATGTGAAAAACATATTCTTTCCTAATTATATGACTATTAAAAATCAGTTTTTAATGTCCTTTAATCTCATTAATTCCATACTTCAATGTATGTTCAACAAATACTTGACAAATAAAAGAGGAAATTAATGCTCCATTATAAAGAACACTACATACAAAGTAACCAGTATTTTCACGCGGTGCAATTTGCATCTGTGGCAGAAATTTGGATTATGGCACATGTTAATTTGGATTTGTAACACAACTCTGACAATTTGAGAAATAAGAATCATGCAATAATATCAGGCAAAGGGAGTCCTACTTCAGTCTTAATTTGTCCGTTTGCCTGCTGATTGTGAGAATATTTTTTTTTCCTGCCCTTCAGTAATTACACAAACACAGTGGTCAGTGAAGGTAGCTTAAAAGAGTCTTTTGAGGAATGATCCACCTGCAGTGTTCTGCTTTACATCTCTCACGGCTGAAAATGCTGTGTGCCAATGCTGTATAATGAAATGAGGAGAGACCATAGTTTTTATGTTTTACATCGTAAACACAGTGTGGAAACTAGTTTGGCACTGAAAATACTACATATAAAGGGTTGCAGGACATCGGAAAAAAGGAGCAATCCCAATAACAGTGCTAGGTAACTAACAATATGTGGGAGCTGATCTATGAATGTGGATTAGCAAGTCTTCTGCCTTTATCTTGCTATTATCTCTGTTATGCATGCTTGAAGAGGTGTGATTAAAAAAAAAAAAAAAAACATGAACAAAAACCCAAAACAAACAAAACAAACAAAACCCCAAACTCATAGAAATAAATTATTATTTTCTCAACAACTTTAGAAAAAATAAATTTGGAAGGAGGCAATAGGTACTATGTTTACAGGACTGCAGGTTCAGAAATATATTTTTCATTTTACCCACAGTAAAGTTAAGCACTGTGTATTATATTACTTCACGTACTGATAGGTACGTATATGCATATAACAGCAAGAAATGTCAAGAATTTGTGATTCTGATTTACAACTAACATAACCAACTAACTCAGATTCATCTTACCCAACAACTGTTCTGTGCTGACTGTGACTGATAGTGGATTTTTTTGCATTTGCTCATGCAAATATGGCCACAGAAAAAAAGTAAGTTGTAAAAAATCCCACATTTTCCAGTAGTACAAAAAAAAAACCAAAACAGTTTCTGTCATACAAACTAATTTATCCACACCCATTAGACTGGTTGCTCTTCTTTTTATTTCCCTTACATATACTTCAACATGATGCTAAAATTGCTATTTAAGCCTTTTCGTGTTAAACTAAACAGAGGGGTCTCATGTCTTTCACAGCTCTTTCATTTTCAGTCACTACTCTTTTGGATGTTTCTATTCTGAATTCTCTGTACTATGTGGATTTCCTCCTCGAGGTGGTGAGAATGTAGTCTTATAACTCTTGGCACTCTCAAAAATCTTAACACTCTGTATCAGTTATTCCTATATGTTATTTTAAGTTTATTGACTTAATATTCTTAGTTATAATCCAAGAGGCAACAGTTTGCGACCTGCTCCTCCACCTGGATGCGCACAAGTCCATGGGGCCAGAGGGGATCCACCCGAGGATACTGAGGGAGCTGGCAGAGGAGCTTGCCAAGCCTCTCTCCATCATTTATCAGCAGGCCTGGTCAACCAGGGAGGTTCCAGATGACTGGAAGCTAGCAAATGTGACGCCCCTCTACAGGAAGGGTTGGAAGGAGGATCCGGGGAACTACAGGCTTCTCAGCCTGACCTCGGTGCCGGGAAAGGTCATGGAGCACATCATCTTGAGTGCCATTATGCAGCAAGCGCAGGACAATCGGGGGATCAGGCTCAGCCAGCATGGGTTTATGAAAGGGAGGTCCTGCTTCACTAACCTGGTCTCCTTCTATGACAAGGTGACCCGCTTAGTGGATGAGGGGAAGGCTGTGGATGCTGTCTACTTGGACTTTAGTAAGACCTTTGACACTGTGTCCCACAGTATTCTCCTGGAGAAACTGGCTGCTCACGGCTTGATTAAGTGTACTCTGCGCTGGGTTAAAAACTGGCTGGACGGCTGAGCCCAGAGAGTGGTGGTGAATGGAGTCAAATCCAGTTGGTGGCTGGTCATGCATGGTGTTCCCCAGGGCTCAGTGCTGGGGCCAGTCCTGTTCAATATCTTCATTGATGATCTAGATGAGGGGATTGAGCACACCCTCAGTAAGATTGCAGATGACACCAAGTTGGGTGGAAGTGTCGATCTGCTGGAGGATAGAAAGGCCCTGCAGAGGGACCTGGACAGGCTGGATCGTTGGGCTGGGGCCAGCTGCATGAGATTCAACAAGGCTAAGTGCCACGTACTGCACTTGGGTCACCACAACCCCATGCAATGCTACAGGCTTGGGGAAGAGTGGCTGGAGAGCTGTCTGGCGGAAAAGGACCTGGGGGTGTTGGTCAACAGCCACCTGAACATGAGCCAGCAGTGTGCTCAGGTGGCCAAGAAGGCCAATGGCATCCTGCCTTGTATCAGTAATAGTGTGGCCAGCAGGACCAGGGAGGTGATAGTGCCCCTGTACTTGTCACTGGTGAGGCCGCTCCTTGAGTACTGTGTTCAGTTTTGGGCCCCTCACTACAAGAAGGACATCGAGGTGCTGGAGCGTGTCCAAAGAAGGGCAACAAAGTTGGTGAAGGGTCTAGAGCACAAGTCTTATGAGGAGCAGCTGAGGGAGCTGGGGGTGTTTAGTGTGGAGAAGAGGAGGCTGAAGGGAGACCTTCTTGCTCTCTACAACTACCTGAAAGGAGGTTGTAGCGAGGTGGGTGTTGGTCTCTTCTGCCAAGTAGCAAGTGATAGGACAAGAGGAAACGGCCTCAAGCTGCGCCAGGGGACGTTTAGGTTGGATATTAGGAAAAACTTCTTCCCCGAAAGGGTTGTCAGGCCCTGGAACAGGCTGCCCAGGGAAGTGGTTGAGTCTCCATTCCTGGAGGTATTTGAAGGACGGATAGACGTGGTGCTTGAGGACATGGTATAGTGATGGGCTTGGCAGTGATAGGTTAACAGTTGGACTCGATGATCTTAAGGGTCTTTTCCAACCTTAATGATTCTATGATTCTATGAAATTCAGAGATAATATAATTTACCTCTATTTTAATGTCTCCTATTAATACATGTAAAAATTAGAAAGAAAAAGGTTCTTTGCCACTGGGTCTACTGAGAACTTATATTCAGTGAGGCTGCACCTTGAATACTGTGTTCAGTTTTGGGCCCCTCACTACAAGAAAGATATTGAGGTGCTTGATTGTGCCTGAAGAAGGGCACCAAAGCTGGTGAAGAGTCTAGAGCAAAAGACTTATGAGGAGTGGCTGAGGGAACTGGGGTTGTTTAGTCTAGAGAATAGGAGACTCAGGGGTCACCTTATTGCTCTCTAGAACTACCTGAAATGAGGTTGTAGCGAGGTGGGTATTGATCTCTTCTCCTAAGTAGAAAGTGATAGGATGAGAAGAAACAGCCTCAAGTTGCACCAGGGGAGGTTTAGACTGGATATTAGGAAAAAATTCTTCATGGAGAGAGTGGTTAGGCATTTGAACAGGCTGCCCAGGGAAGTGGCTGAGTCTCCATCCCTGGAGGTATTTAAAAGATCTGTAGAAGTGATGCTTAGGGACATGGTTTAGTGGTGGACTTGGCAGCGTTAGGACTCAATGACCTTAAAGGTCTTTTCCAACCTAAACGATTCTGTGATTCTATGATTCTATTCACCTTGTTATCTTCCACGCTCCGTTTATGTCTTAATAATTGCAAGTTTGCCCTCATTCTTTGCTCCTAGACATCAACTTTATATATGGCTATATTAATGTGCATAATTTATTTGCATGAAATCCACAAAATAGTCAAAATTGTTCAGTACCAGTGATCATTTTCTATTTAATTTACCCTAGTCTCTGTAGCAACTTAGTTAGCAAGTTGCATTTTTCGTTCAGATAAATATTTTTAAAAAATGAAGTGGTGTGGGGTGTGTATTGAGTGCTGGTCCAAGGGTCTAATTGAATGCAGTATTCATCACATATATATAAAATACAAGAGATCACATAAGTTGGAGATTTCTACAAGTATTTCAGGACATGTTTTGCCTAATTTACTTTTTATTCAGATGGTATTGTAGGCTTTAAGAACTACTTAGCTACAAGACGGTACAAGTTAGTGACCTGCTACACCACTTAGACACGCACAAGTCTATGGGGCCGGATTGCATCCACTCAAGGGTACTGAGGGAGCTGGCGGAGGTGCTCACCAAGCCACTTTCCATCATCTATCAATCAGCAGTCCTGGCTAACTGGGGAGCTCCCAGTTGACTGGAAGTTAGCAAATGTGACGCCCATCTACAAGAAGGGCTGGAAGGAGGATCTGGGAAACTACAGGCCTGTCAGCCTGACCTCAGTGCCAGGGAAGGTTATGGAGCAGCTCATCCTGAGTGCCATCATGCAGCATGTACAGGACAACCAGGAGATCAGGCCCAGTCAGCATGGGTTTATGAAAGGCAGGTCCTACTTGACTAACCTGCTCTCCTTCTATGACAAGGTGACGCACTTAGTGGATGAGGGAAAGGCTGTGCATGTTGTCTACCTGGAATTTAGTAAGGCCTTTGACACGGTTTCCCACAGCATTCTCCTGGAGAAACTGGCTGCTCATGGCTTGGATGAGTGTACTCTTCGCTGGGTAAAAAACTGTCTGGATGGCTGAGCCCAAAGAGTGGTGGTGAACGGAGTTAAATCCAGTTGGCAGCTGGTCACAAGTGGTGTTCGCCAGGGCTCAGTGTTGGGGCCAGTCCTGTTCAATATCTTTATCAATGATCTGGATGAGAGGATCAAGTGCACTCTCAGTAAGTTTGCAGATGACACCAAGTTGGGTGGGAGTGTCGATCCGCTGGAGGGTGGGAAGGCTCTACAGAGGGATCTGGACAGGCTGGGTCAATGGACTGAGGCCAAATGTATGAGGTTCAACAAAGCCAAGTGCTGGGTCCTGCACTTGGGTCACCACAACCCCATGCAACACTAGAGGCTTGGGAAGCAGTGGCTGGAGAGCTGTGTGGTGGAAAAGGACATGGGGCTGTTGGTTTACAGCTGTCTGAATATGAGTCAGCAGTGTGGACATGGTTTAGTGGTGGACTTGGCAGTGCTAGGTTAACGGTTGGACTCGATGGTCTTGAAGGTCTTTTCCAACCTAGATGAGTCTATGATTATAAATTTGGAAGTGGGGAAAAAGTAGATCTCTAACAAATGTGTAATGTTGACTGAATTTAATTTAGTCATAACATAAACCATACTCAGAGAATTTTTAAGACTATGAGTTGGAAGAAATATAAAGTTGCGAGTTAAATCCTTACTACAGACCATATGAAGGCCTTAAGGCCTCAGTTAGGTAAAAGAAATTTCTGCTTAGCAACTGGGAGGTTATACACAGTATATGACAGAGTAGTGCACTGGAGAGAAGAAAACAAAGAAAAACACCTAAAATTAACAAAGAAAGAGCATTAAATCACCAAATACAGCTTAAAATCAAATAGTAACAGTGAGAAACAGCACAAGCAGCATTTCCTCAGTCAATTAGTGAAGGTAGCAGTCCTCAGGTAGCATGCAAAATAGCCTCTATTGTTTGTTTATTCAGTTTCAGGTAACCTGGCAGCAAATCAAGGTATCATATATGAGTAGAGTGGTCACGAGTTTTTCATATTAATACTGCCTTGCCATCTGTAAGTGCTGGTTTAACAAAATGAACAGACAATATTATGCATAAAATATGGCAAAGCATGCTTAGTCCAGAATCATATAGTGGTCAAACTCAAAGGAAAAATCTATTCCTCTTTCTTGTATAAGGACAGTTAAAATGAGGTATAATTAATATATATGTGTTTATTAGCATAAGTGGCTACCTCCACATCTCTTCTGGCTGTAGCTCTTTGGTGGGTGGACCTTGGCTGGCTGCCTGGTGCCCACCAAGCCACTCTCTCACTTCACCTCCTGAACAGGACAAACGCCTTAATAATTAGTATCTGTCCCTCCCCCACACCCGTCCTCATTTCTCGTAGCTTTTATTGCTGAGCATGACGTCCTACAGTATGGAATATCCCTTTGGTCAGTTTGGGTCTGCTGTCCTGGCTGTGTACCCTCCCAAACTCTTGCCCACCCCCAGCCTACCAGCCCTAGGCTGGAGAGACAGCATTGATGCTGTGTGAGTGCTTCTCAGCAGAATCCAAAATATTGATGTGTTATAAACACCATTCTAGCCACCAGTGCAAAGCACAGCATTATATGGGCTGCTATGGAGAAAGCTAACTCCATCCCGGCCAGACCCAATGCAAGCTCCAACCAGAGAAATGTGCTTTTTTGTCAGTGTAGGTAATGTCTTCATAAAAACAAAACAAAACAAAACAAAAAAAAAACCACCTTACTTGCTTGGATTAAGGCCAGTTCTTGCTAGACTGAGTTAACAGGGAAGATGATACTTTACTGGTATATATTTCCAGAAAAAGGTAGAATTTTGTTAGTGAAACTATAGAGTGTATGAAAAGGAAAATGTAAGAACGAAATATTTATATCAGTAAAGTATGTTAGGTAATAAAATATTATCTGGAGCTTTCCACTCCAATAGTATACAAAATTTGAAAAAAATTAAAAAACAGAAATTATATTTAAGTGATTTTCTTGGAATAATAATTTAAAAAATAAATAATAAGGCATGTTCATGAGTTTTTCTTAAAAGAACTATAAGACAACAAGATACACAAATCCAGACAGCAAGAACAAGAAGGAATATGAGCTGATATTCAGCTAATATCATACCTACTAACAGCATCTGGCATCGTATCAGGAAACTGCACCAAAAATAAGTTTCTTGCTAACATCACATGATACCCATTAGTTGAAAAACATAATAATTGGATGAATGTGATTCATTACTCTCAGAACTGTCTGTGGCTTTCTTTCATGTATTCAAGCTTCAAATAAATGAAGGACAGTAAAATCACTGTATCATAAAGAAACCTTTACTATTCATCCATTAAAGCAGAGCTACCATGTTTTTAATTTACGAGTAAATTTGCTATACGTTTTCTTTCTCAAAAAAATATTACCTGAAATAGTACCAGTCTATGAAGTTAAGATTAATTCCAAGCTGCATTTAAAAAAAATTAAATGTAATTAAGTAATTCAGAATTGAATGAATTTGTTCTTATTTTTATTTTAATAACTGTTATTCACATATAGTTTATTTTCCAAAATAAAATGTTTTGCCATGATGCTGTCTCATATTCGAATGAAATGTGTGTTATGATATATTTCAATGGAGATCACTGATCTCAATATCTCTTACTCAAAAACTAATAGGCAGAAGACTATTTCAGCTTGCATCATCAGAAAAATGCTTTCGACAACAGTTAGAGCTATATCAAAAGCTCTTCCACAAAATACATTCCAGAAAGTCTCTCAGTTTTAGGATTATTGACAAATTTAACCATAATAATGTAAACATTTCAACCTTACAGGCTATGTTGGTCGTATTGTAGATGCCAACACTGAAATAACAGCAAGTATACAGAAGGAAGACCAAAACAAGTGAGTAAGAACTTACAATTGAAAGTTCTTGTCTTCTTCCATTTTCTTTCTTTCTGTGCTTATTCCTGTCTTTTGAAGGTAGAGTGGGAGAATGTGCAACAGAATTGGAAAAGAAATACACTTGCAATGTATTTTAGTCAGCTTACATTCTATGAAAAAACACAATGGAAATACAAACATCCCATCAGTCAGGATACTGCTATTTTTTTGTGCAATATTCTAAATATTCTTTTAAAACAGTTACATATTAAATTAGTTGCTAAAGAAAACATAGCTGTCTACTCTCATACCAATTGAAAAAAAAAAATAAAATGAATGTCCTAGTGTTAATTCTAGGTCACAATACCGGCAAGAATAATAATTTCAGAACTTCTATACTTTATACTAAGTTAGCCAATTCTACTTAGTCAAATTATTGAGATGATAGAATTCTCATGAGGACAGCCATCTCTCAACAGACTTCTTATTTAGATTTTAGGTGGAAATGCAATCCCATGAGAAACACCACTGTTTCTCTGATAGTTTCTGCTTAAAAAAAAAAAAAAAAAAAAAAGTTACATTTCTAATACATATGAACAATATATAACAAAAAAAAATTTCTATCACCTTGCTAAAATAAATTTGAATACTATTTAATTTGAAATAAGAGACATCCTTATAAATAAAAACACACATACAAATAAAAAAATCTGGAATCTAACCTCACAAAATTGTTACAAGAGTTGGTATCATTCACTAAAAGTCTAAACTTTCTCACATACCTTCTGGTGTAGTACAGTGGACTGCCGAACCATTCAATAGCTGAAAGCCTAACTCCCAGGTATCACCGAGGAGTGAGATACTTTGTGCCAGGCTTACATTTTCTTCATTTTTCTGGTTTACAGACAATGACCCCAACTGGGAAACCTTTATATCTGAAAAGAGAAAGAAGCCAATGTTCTGCTCATTTCTCACAGGCATCTGGTTAATGTCGAACAACTTGTGGGAAAATATTTGGTTTTATATTGCCAGTTGTTGAAGGTCAAAATTAAAAATGGGGAGGGGAAAATTGGTTAGACAAGCTAAAGGAATATAAGTTCATTAAGGCTGTTAAACACAGCATTTATAAACTTTTTCAAGAACTTTCTTGGAATTACATTTTAGCAGCTACTAGGAGAAATATTATTCTGGATAGTCTTAAGTTCATTTTAAGTTATAGCATAGATATTAAAAATTAAATATTTTAAAAAAGGAAAATTATTAAAAATAAAACTTTTTTTTATAAAGCATGTATCATGTGAAAAGGTTAAAATGAGTTGTATGCTGTGTCTTAAAGCCAGAATAAACAAAACCCTCTTATCATAGGTCCCATACAACAACTGTTCCTCTGTAGTTCCCTCAAGTACTAACAGTGTGATTTTTATCAGTTAGACTTGACTTTAAAGAGATTTTGTTTTTTTTTATTTTCAGTACATGGTTTATGGGAATGTCTCTATTTATTAGTTAATATCACGCTTGACTGGTGCTTAACCTATCCCAGCAGGCTAATCACCCATAGGCACTTCAAACTGGGCTGTGGAAGGAATAAAAAAAGATTATCAGTAAAATTGATGACAGATTAGGAGATACTTAAGTTTACTGTTCTGCTTGATATCTATGATATCTGAATTCACTGCTGATAATAATGTTTTTATTTTGAAAGTGACCAGTGATGAAAATTATTTGTTTTCCTTTAAAACTCTGTACTGAAAATATTCTTGTGATGACAGAAAAAGGAATTTTGACACAAACTGCACAGATCAAATGTATTTCTTCAGAACTGGATTATATTTCATTTATTTGCGTAAAGAAAGATGCGTTATCACCTAAAAATCTTTTCAAAGTCAGACTGTGTTTTCACTAAGTCTACAGACAGCGTATAAAAGATGTTAATCAGCTCTTCAGAGTTGGCTAATAAATAACTTTGAGTAGTACAGTCTAGTGCCTTCAGCTCCCACTGACATAATCAATTGGAAGAAATGCCTTCATATTTCCTCCTATGTTAGGTCAGGTTTATTTTAAGGTTGAGCTAAACAGCTCATCTGATTCTAGAAAAACTTCCGAAACATGGGAAAAGTCTAAGGGGCATGAGTGGGCTGCACTTCTTGAGAAAGATTTTTGCCTCATTTCTAAATATAAGCAATGCTAACAATCAGCACACATTCAGAGAAGGATTATTAACATCTTATTTCACCTTAAAAATGACATGATATGCACACTAAGTATGCAGATTTTTCGAAGCTGACAAATAGCTCTCCAGAGCTCTTGTAGATTACAGCATGTCCACATGTTGGACCACGTACTAGGAGAAAGAGTAGCAAAGTAGATGAGAAACTGGCTTTACTAAGGGGAATTGCTAAGAGAAAGATTAATTTTATCTTTTGTTTTCATCTTAAAACAATTTTATTATCCTGCATAAACAGGTTTGTTGTGTAAAAATTTTCATCTCAGGAACCTCATCCAAAGTCTACCAATATTGCAGCCACAAAAATACACAAGCACTATATAATAAAGAACTTGATTTTTCCCTTTATATTGTATTTTCTAAGACAAATGTAAAGTTGAGACTACACACACTTTGGCAGATTTAAGAGAGTTCAAGCATATGTGCTATCTGTTAAATTAAACTGGAGAGAAAAGGTGAAGAGATGCTCTCCAAGAGTGATATTCTTTTCAAAACCTTATCGACACCAGATGTTAGTCTTACCATAAAAGCCTTTTTGTTTGTTTGTTTGTTTATTTCTTTTTGCAGAAGGAGTAGAAAGTTGTATTTGTCCAGCAGTGGAGGCAGCATGTTGGTTTAGACAAGGAGAGAAGGAAATAAAAGAGAAAAAAAGCCTTGGAGCAAGTTTTAATATACAAAAGCAAAGAGTTAGAGCCATCTGGCATTTTGACAGAATGGATCAACCACCCTCCTGTAGCTCCTTTCTTTTTAATCTGCATGGTTAACTGCTGGCCTGCCTTGCAGGTACTTATAGTGAAAACATACAGGTTTCTGTCTGCTGAGCATGCTGTATGTTTACTCCACTTAAAACAAAAATTTTTAACAGCTTCACTGTCTGTTTAGATCACTGAACATTACTAGTATTGGTCCAAGCTTGCAGTCTTCACTCATACAAAACTCCTATTGAATTTAAAGGGATTTTGCGTAAGAACAGTGGGATAAACTTCATATTTTCATTCTGTCTTTATGAGATAAGAAGTGTTCACAAACTCTTTTAATAGGAAGTATTAAACTACTATTATGTGATTGCATGGGCTTTCTTTTTCAAGACAGAAGGATTATTGTATCTTCGGCTAAAGCAAATTCTACAAGCATTTTGTCGGCAGGTAGCATGCTGAATAGTAGTCAGTAGTTCGTGTTATAATGACTTGTTCCCACTGAAAAAAATAACAGTCACTACCAAAACAAAAGGCTATGTTTTTCGGTAGTTCATTTTCACTGCACGCAGAAAAGTAATATATATGTAACAACATTTGTTACCTGCAGGTCATTTAGCTTTCAGTGCCCACACAGTTCCCTTAGGCTCCCTCTTGGTACAAGAATTCTTGAAAAACACAACCACAAAATTCTTCATGACGAGAATGGTTACAGCAACATATAATATGCCTTCCCTTGTGCACACTGTGTTATCTATAGGAAGACATAAGTATCATTTACCTGTAAAACAAGACCAGTTTGTTCATAAGAGACCAAGGGATACAAGCTCTGTTAGATGTCTTAAAACTCAGAAATAGCTTAACTCTGAGTTTCTTTTAGAATGGCAGTGAGATTTCTAAATTCCATTTACATTAAGATGTCTCTAAAAGTAGTAGGCAAAAGAATTTAGATTAAGGTTACTTTGGTTGTTTTTTTTTTTTTTTTTCTTTTTTTCTCCCCATGCTTTATGTTTCCTTAAAATTATTTGAGCATTGAAAAAGATGTTAATATAAATTAATATATACCCCACAATCTCCAAAGGCTAGCATTTCTTAGGTTTTCAAGGTTGTTTTCTGGAAGATGGGTAATGGATGAGATTTTTTAAATTTAGTGGCAACATTTTTCAATTGACACCTGGTTTCCCAAAGAGTGCCTTACAAGTCAGTTTTGAATTGTCACGGACACTTATAAAATAATACATATGGCAGTGTAGGTGATGAAACTGATATAGTTGTTCTAAACTGAAAAATATAAGACGGAAACAAAGTCTATTCTTTTAATAGAATTGTAGCTGAAACAGAAAATGTCAAAGTGTCTTTGCTTAACTGGCCTGATATAACAATCAAGATATGAGAATAATGAGGAAATATGCAGGAACTTGAAATTACTTCTAATAAATAGTGGAAACATGGCATTATTACTGCAGACTAGCACTAGGAAGAAAGGTAAACTAGGAAAGCAAAAATCATCCTAGTTCATTAAGGCCTTCAGCCTCCAGTGAAAGAAAACTTGCTCAAAATGCCTAAAAAAATGAAGAAATTGCATTCTTAGAAGTTTTTAAAAAGCATTTTATAATTATGGAAGCTACAGGTTGTTTTGTTTCGGGTTTTTTTTTTTTTTTTTCTGATGATATTTTATATTCTCTGTGCTACTTAGGCATATCGAATTAGTGTTAAAATAAAAAGAAAAGTTGTTTAACTCAGCTTCCTTCATTATTCTAGAATACATTTAACTGAGAAAGTGGAGAAATAATTTGAAGTAACATCCACTTTCTCTGCTTTTTGAAATGTACAGTCACATCCTCAGGAGTTTTGCAGCAGACCGTAATCAGAATGGACATTCCAACCTGAATGGCAGAGGTGAAAACTCACAAATTCTGCTGAAGAATATACACAGTGCCCATCCCCCTCCCCCAGGTTGCTGGACACTGAGCCACAGCTCCAGCAGTGACCAGGAAATTAAGTAAAGGTGCAATCACGGACCTAAGGAACTGAGTTCAGATTTTGTTTGTAGTTACTGCCATTTTAAAGGAGCATTTGCAGTTCTAGGATTCATGTGGAAGAAATAAAGACACAAAAGAGAAACAGGCACAAGGGAAGAGGAAATTAATTACACATCTCTGATTCAAAGGTATTTGAATAATATTTATAAATATATATAATATATATTTATATAATATACTATAATATACTGTATTATACTATACTATAATATAAAAATATAAATAATATTTTTCCTATGTTCTTACATACATATCTGTGTGTGAGTATACACCTCACATCTACCCTTTCCTCTACAAAGGACACTGCTAGAATAAGGGAGGAAACTGAGCTAAGCATTCTTTTTTTCTTTTTATTTTATTATCAAGTATGTTGACAGAGTGGAACTGCGGATATAAAACAATTATTTTGGGGAAAAAAAAGCTCTAGATGAGGATAAAAAAGAATTGATATTATATATCTACAGAAAGTAGTGGAGGTACTAGAAACGTAGAGCTGGCTATGGATTTTTTTTTGCAAAATACATCTTTTATCAGAACATGTCAAATCTTTGAAAGAAAACTTTTCCAAGGAAATTTAAGCAAGGGTTAAACTGATATTAGATTAATTAGATTTGGGATTTCTTTTCTAGGTGAGAAAAGACTCCCATTGTAGCAAAGCAATAATGAGATCAACAAACAACTAAGTCATTTAAGTACAGCATGTGAAAATACAGTTCAAGATCTTATGCTGTTTGATTAGAACAGTCTTTCATCTTTTGCTTTGCAGTTCATGAACTTCTTTTAGCCAAGACCATAGTGGCCATGCCAAATGTGCTGCTTATTTTCACTTTGGCCCCCAAAAGTTCTTTCCTCTACCTGAGAAAGCCACCCCAGCAAGTTCCATTGTAATCAGTTGAACAGTGCTCTGCCCGATTTCACGTAAGGGTGTGAAACTGCATCTTTCCTGTCACAGTTATTTTCCTTGCATACAGGACATAATTCATGTTTTCCAACCATCACTATTGACATAACGTAGAGAGTCTTATATTTTGGCACTCTGAATTTGTGTAATCTCTGTTCCTTGAAACTGTTCTTATTCCTTTAGTAGTTGATTTCACTGGGAATTTCCCCTATCCTTCTGTGATGTGACGTGACACTGATCAGCATTTGTGGGAAATTTAGGAAAGTTACAATTCCTCATTCTTGCCAGTTGTCACATGCCGGGTTTTAGGCCAGAAAAAAAATCAAACAAACAAATAAAAACCTCTTTAAAAGCAAAAAAAGAAAATAATATGCTTCTTATATGGAGCTACTGTGATATTATTAATATGAGAAATAAAATTATTTCACAATTAACTGCATAGTTTTCTGGTACTTTGGTTTTCCGACTGTTCTGTACCTAACAACTCTAATTTATTGATCTTATCTTTGAAATTGGGAAAGGACTGCCCTTTTCCAGTGCTAGTAAATTACTGGTTCCTGCTAAAAATGATGAAATGTGCTGATATTTTGCATCCATAATGCAGGCTTGCTGTTTTCTTGAGACTAAGGAATTCAATTTGATTGGATTTCAGGTTAAATTCAGTCATGACTCTGATGAAACAGGTCATATTTCAGAGTTGAAAGAAATATAGGTAATGTAGCACACCCAGCCCAATCAAGCGGTAGTTCAAAGCACTGGATGGTGCCTTTCTTTCCTTCTGTACATGCATTGCATGTACATATGCATTCTTTCCCATTTCCCACCCTTTATACCTCATACAGACACTTCTTAATTTTTGAGCAGACAAGGTGAGGGATATGAATGTTTTAGGCTGTATAGCTTGAAGACATAATTTCATCCTCTAATTAGTTTCAAGAAATCTAATGAGAAAATTCACAGAACATTGAATATTCTAGTGTACCTGTCCTCCTTGCTGGGTGTAATGAAAGGCTGATTTACAACTGAAAACAGAGTTTTGTAATAGAAGAAGAGCAACTCAATATGAGTAGTTGGGAGAAGAGGATAACTATCATTTTGCTATTCAGCAAAACTTTTACATCCAACACTACTAATGTGACTAAAATGAAGCTTTGATTTGATCTTTACATGATCTTTACATTTGATCTTTACATGATGATTACATGAAAAAATGATCTGTGAATTCACACTTGAGTTGTAGTGGACACACAGACATTTCTCTTAAGCTCTGTTGCTTTCTTGGTCATTTATTTCCTACCCAAAAAGCTGTTCAGAGATGCTGTCAGCTTACCAGCTCACTGGTCAACTCTGCAGTTTAAGGAAAATGCAGAAGTGTCTCCCATTCATTTCAGGAGAAAAAGGTAGACTTGGCACTGTTGCTTTGTTCATCCTCCAGTTAAATTCTACTTGTAATCTTATTGTGTTGAATTGAATCATGTTTCTAACCCAATGGAGTTACAGTAAGTAGATTTTATGCACACATCTATATTGAAAAAATAGTCAAGAGCTTTCATAAGTCATAAATCCCCAAAGATGCCTGTGATAATTTTATATTTGCAAAGATAGAACTTCAAGTGTGAGTTTGGAAACTGAACTACCACTTTTGCTACTTCAGGAACAGGTACAGTTGCAAACACAAAGGTAAAACATGATGGTAGAGAGTCAGTGGCATGATGCCTTACTGGAGAAAAATGTAAAGTATTTGCAACAGCATGGAAAGTAGAAACCATATGAGTAAATAGATTATGTAGAATTTGTGCAGTATGGCTGTGAATAACTGGATTGTTTGGGTTACTTAATGCCCTATATGATAATGAACTGATGTTTACAGAATGGCTAATAGTTCGAAAGAAAGTAATGGAACAAGCTGACAGAATGCTAACACTTCTGTACTGTGAAGTGACTGGAATTGTTGCTTGGTTCCTCTCATATTATAGCCAGAAACTGTTTTAATATCTGAAATAACATTCTTACTAGCCTCCTATACTTGCTTTCTGAAAGAACACCAGCTGAATTGAGAGAACTGATCTGCTTGCTGGTATTCAGAAATAAAAGCTACCATTTAATCAAAGGTGGTGGTCTTTAGAATAATAGGGAACACTAAGAAAAGGATTTTCTGCTCTTCAGAAATATTACAGAAAAGCAAACCCAGGTTTTTGTGAGATGATCCTGCCATAATAATATGACTGTTACCTCACTGGCAATCAGGAGTGACTACAGCTGTGTCAGTCTATATTTATGACTTGTTACAGGTTGCTCCTTTCAGTATTTCAGTGAGAGAGAAACTCTTTCCCTTTGTAGGCTAATATGGTCTTGTTTCGGTACATTTCCTTTTTTCCTTAACTTTAAGCCATTGACACAGTAGGTGGTTGAGCCAACTGAAACAGAGATCTGTGTGTTCTCTCATGTACTTAGGCAGACATTTACCATAGTCCTCAGATCTCATAGTTCAACTATGAGACTGATTTTTTTCCCTCTGCTAAGGAAAACCTTTTACCCTAGGTAAAAAAAAAAAAAAAAAAAAGAAAAAGTTATGGTTATGACTGCTGACATCTTTGTGGTTTTTAGTTCTAAGAAGTCTATTAAGAAGTCTATGTATAAAGAAGGGACTTTCTCTCAGGTATTTCTACTAATAAACTTTGAAAACAAGTTTAAAGAAAAAAAGATTTTATTATGAGTTATGTATTAAAAAAATTAAGTTACAACGTAGAGCAGATAGATGAAAGGGATAAAAACTTTCATAAAACAGTGGTAGTAAGAATATTTTTCACAGTACATTATATAATGTTTGTTATTTATTTTCATCTTGATCATGCCAGTGATGAATAAGGCTTTCTACAAACCTGAAGTGAATAGCTTTGCATGCAAGCACCTAAAATGTCCTGTAACAATATCCTTTGTGGTGATTTTTGTTCTGTGTGGATGATGTTTGTCAATGTAAGAATAAATTACTGCAATTTACTTAAGGACAAGTGCAAAACAAGAAATGCAGCCAATAGAATGATTTAGGGAGGCATAAACGTCTACCTTTCTATGTCCTGATTCAAAGACCTCTAGAAATGACATGAAAAAAACAAAAATAGTAGAGGATTTTTTATTTCATGCATCCTGAATTAGGAATTTAAATTATTTTTATTTTTTCTATATGTATTTACCCCAGTTAAAACAGCATCATTATTCATATCATTGTTTAAATAACCCAACAGTCTTCCTGGTTGTTCTGAGTGGCCCTATTTGTCTCCCAGACAGGCTTCTCTTCAAATAATAATAGATGTAAATAAATTAGTAAAGAAACATTCTCAAGATATAACATACTTGTTTGGCTTGGAACATAGGTGGTAAAAATCCCAGAGGAGACAGAGTGGTGGCACAACTATTGCAAGGTAGCAAAAACAAGTAATGTTTCTGTCTGCTTTCCATCTCCAGGTGCATATTGCTTTGGACATCAGTTTTGATCAGATTTCTTTTTCTTAACCTAGGTATGACTAATGATCTTAGAAGTTATTATTAGGTCTAACTTATACAGAATAAAAGTTTTAGTGAGTCAAGTGATGTGTCACATCTATAAAATGTGTATGAATCAAACATTTATTTTTTGCCTGCGTTATGTAGATACTAAACACTTCCTTACTCTCAACAGAAGAAGGTTACATGGCAGCTGAAAGCTGCTCCCTTCAAACTTTTCTGGAAGGATTTTGCTTTCCCTTTAGCCAGGTACTGAAGAGAGCCATATACAGAAGAGAGACCCTGGCTTCTGGTTCCGGCCACTTGTCCTCAGCAGTCCAAAATCAGCATGCTGAACCATTCAGCTGTTGCCGTAAGATGCCCAGAAAAGCTACAAAATGTCGGACATTTCCAATATTCTCACACATTTCAGAGCATCATTCTGGCTTGAACTTTAACAGCTACAATATGTGTCTATGTTTTAACTCAGGCCTCCTGTTGATGTATCAAATTTACCTTAAAAAATACCATCTTGTTAACACAGCTAAATAATGCAGATTTGTTTCCTTTATTTGCTTTCAAATGCTTTTATTTATTTGTTTGTTTGTTTGTTTGTTTGTTCATTTTAAAGGCTCAGTAATAAAGTGGTATACAAATTGTCTGTCCAAGGTGATATTCTGGACAAGTGAAAGCCAAGTACATCACTGTCCCAAAACAAAACTCTGTCATTCACTGCAATCTGGGAAGGAGGCAAGGTCTAATTCCCATTTTAATTAACTATTAAATGAAATTCAGAAGTCTGGATAGAAATTCACAATGCAATGGCAGCTGGTCAACTGCTGCTAGGATGTATCTAATATCATTTGTTCTCCATAATACTTTGCTTTTTTAATAACAATGAAAAAAAATGTAGTGGAAGAAAGTACTCACCAGCTGTTCCTTTCACAACATAAATAAAAATGAAAGGCAGAACTACATGACAAGTTTAAATTAATCCCTGTTGCCAGAGGAGAAGATGTTTCATGACAGGTGAAACTCCAACTTTATCACTGTTCTCCACCTCAGCAATTAGACAATTTGAAATGGTGTGTTTCTGTGGTACCTTGAACACCTCTAGACCTTTAACTAATTTGTGAGGAAAACAGAGCTTTAAGAAAAATTTTACTGTGAATAAAGGAGAGGAGAAGGTGAGGGGAGTGGGAGGAAGAGGAGAGGTTTGTCCTGGGAACACTGATCCAAAGAGTTGAAGCGTTTTGGGCCTTGAAGAATGTGATATTCCAGTTGGAGAACCAAGGCCCAGGTTGATTATTTTATGGCTGACAGACCGAAGTAAGTCCGTGAATGCAAAACATACAGAAAAATATTCATGCAGATACATGTATACTTTCCTGTCAACTTGAGAAAAGAGATACAATATCCTCAAAGGGGATTTTAAAATGCGAGAAGGTCATACAGACTTGTAAGAAAAGTGCTTATAAGGAAATGTGTGTAATATAAAGTCATAAAATGCATTAAAAGGTTTTTGAAAAGTCTAGTGAATCAATGGTTTAATGTGATGGCTCTTTTTAAATGCAAAGAAACTAAGGACAAACTGAGCTATTATGTGACAGGGCCATTTGTAAATATGATTAACTAACTCACTTGAGTTTTTTCTCTTATAATTTTTGTGGTAACCTGTCTTAATTGATATTCTATGAAATTAATGGAACATTAGGTTGCACAGTCAGCTCTAGTGGACCCATCCAATATATTGGAGACTGCTTACCTTGTTAAAGTGAATTGAAATCCACAGGAATGAAGTATAATATTGCATATATTTCTTTTCTGAGTAGCTTGGCTACTGGTGTGGCTTAATTTTTATTATTTTTTTAATACAAGCAAAATGGAAGTTTAGCAAATCAGCTCATGTAATTGAATTGATTGGTCTTCTTCATGTTTCAAAAGGACTGGTGACTTCATGCTTAGAAGCTTCTACTAACACGTGACATGGAAGTCTAATGTCAAAAAAGTAACTGAATAATTTCAGGCACAAAGTTCTTCCACCTTAGTTTTGCAGCAGTCAGAGTCTTTAGTATCTTACCAGTTCAAAATATTTTTAAACACTCAAAAAAAATTCAAAGGATAAGTCAAAGAGACAGACAGGATTTTCCCTGTTGCAAACTACTGCAATATGAACTTTTGTTGTAACCACTGTGAACAATACCAGAAGGTTCTTGCAGAAATAGTCTTAAATTCAATTTGAGATATGATAACCATATGCTTGTTCCTTGTTCTAGGTAACTAGCAAGTAACCACACAAAATTAAATTTTGTAGCCTGCATGAGAGGATTTTCCTTCTGTCTAAGTTTGTAGGTGCAGAGTAATGTTTTATGCAGACAGCTGGTCAGCTAGCTTACACACAGATGTCTGCACTCTAGGTATCTATGGTTCGCTAAATGAGTCCTACCTAAAATGTGCATCTTGGACAGAATTCATCTCATTTAACTCTAAACTTCTGAAACTTAGACATCTGTGACTGAGATCATCACTCTAACTTTCTTCTCTTTATAGTTAATGGAGATGAAAAAAGAAATATCGAGAGTTAGAGTTTTCTTATCCTAAGAAAAATATTTAACATAGACCAAACCAAACGCTCTCCAGAGGCCTGCAGTGAAGACAGCTTTGTTTCTATTTTGAACATGGTCTTGTTTCCTTTCCAATGAAGTGATAAAATTACTCCTGTACAGTTCAGAAATACTCTTCTAGAAACCTTAATGAAACCAATTGTTTTGACTTTGTTCCAAACTAAATGTGTGTTTCTATTGATGCAATTCAGGAAATCAGACTTTGGCTTTAACCCAGCTGGCAATTGATTTGGAACTTGATATTTTCAATTAAAATAATATTTAATTGATCTTTCAAAACATTTCTTTCCTGTACTTAAGTTTTTTTGTTTTTTTGGTTTTTTTTTTCTTATTTTTACCTAGAGATGGTAAAAACATCACAGAACAATGATACAATGACATATTAGTATCTCGGAAAAGACACTCTTCTATCTCTCAAATGAAATTGTCTCTCTGTTGGGATCTGTTAGCATTCATTACAAATGAACTGTTCCACCTCCTCGTGCCTCTTTTACTTCAGCATAGCAATGTCTGGGGAATATAGGAGTTAATCTTACTACTTAATCTACAAAGCTTCTATTAGTAGACTTAGGAGTTAATGTTGAGACTACAATGTAATTGCAGAGGCATTATTTGTTCAGTTCTGTGAACAGAATGGGTAGAATTCAAGCCTTTACAACTCTGACATAGTTTTGTCATTTAGAACTTTTTACAAGATCCAGTAGTATTTCCAGATCTTATTAAGGCAGAGAAATGGACAAGAAAGAAGCAGTTATTGGTTCTATATGTGAGTTTTAAGGAATCTATGAGCTGTTATGTAAGATTGCATCTGAAACCTATCTGCTTCCATATTTTATCACTGGCACTGACCTGCCCTCACTGGTTTAAAAGAAGATGCAAATTCCCCTGCTGTATAGAGTTTTTACCACTGAGCTTTAACACTTAATAATTAGAAGCTGACGGTCTGCACCCCAAGGTTTCACACACCATCCGCATTATATATCCTTTAAAAATAAATTAAAAAAAAAATTATAACAGTCATGGTTTTATAACAATGACTAATTGTAAACTAGGGAAAACTTGTCTTTGCATCAGTTTTGGTTAAGAAATCCTTCAGCTTCCCTGCTTTCTGAGACAGAAGAATAAGACTTACCTTTTGGACAACGTTATTATGATTTTTCCTATTTGGTACTAATCAATTGTAAAGATCACACAGATGTCAAGGTAGTTTTGTTGTCATGCCTTTAACTGATTTAGTTAAGTGATTTTATTTATTTAATTGTATTTGCTTATTTATTTATTTTTAACCACAAGAAGGTACAATTTGTCACAGAGTTCATAAATCAGGAAATCAAAACTGGAAAATTTGGTTTTGCAGGCTCTTATTCAAGAAATAACAATATTAGTTTCTAGAAAGGAACACAAAGTACACAATTGTTTTGCTTACTTCAAAGGTCAATGTTTCAACGTTTCCATGGACTCTTCCTCTTTTTCCAGTCTCACAGTGAAACAGAATACAGCTCCACAAGGGGAATTGATAGCACTGTCTATGAGGGGAAAAAGTGTTAGTGGAAGTCAACTTCTCGTTTATAAGCTAAACAACTCCTCTCCTCAAATATCCTGATTAATTACGATTCTGTTACAAAGGACATCATTATTATGACAATGCTATGTCCCTTGGCAGCTTCATCGCAAGTTCAGTCTGTAAAACATTCAGTGTAGTTCTTAAATAATCTTCTGCTTTTAGAGGAGTTTTTCTTAATTCTTTATTTAGCTAATATGACTTTGTGCTAGGTTAAGATAAGTAATTTGTTTAAAAGCTTTCATAAGATGGTAGGTTATCTGTACCGTGGTTATCAGCAGTTGAGACTGGGGAAAAAAAAAATGACCAAATGGTTTCTCATTGTTTTTAAAATATCTAATTACAACCTTAGCAATGAAATCTGCATTACTCTGAGATAAGTCATAGTACTTTTATTCATTAGTACCTAACTTAGAAACCACCAAAATGTGGAGCTGTGATTACTATTGCCCTTACTAAGGAACTTGACGCTTGTGTTTAGTGAGGGCCTTCTGCCAACTTTTAGCAGAGTTATTGCAAGATCAAAAAGACCACATTAATTTATCTGTTTATCCCCAGAGCAGAAGATGGACCTGAAAGTCTGAAAAATGTTCCTTAAAAAATAGTGTCAACATAACTGTTGTAAGTGTGACATTTCTTTTTTCAAATTGCAACTGTTCCTCTCTATTTGCAGTGGAGTTAATTTTGCCTTTATTATGACCATGGGTGCATGACTGTTTCAAAATATTGGGAAAGGGCAATGAGCCAAAATCATTATCTTCACTTGAAGTGTTTAATATCAAACATAAATATTGGAGGGGCTTGAGTGCCCAAGCCATCCCTCCAGGCTTTATGCATCTAATTATAAATGTCCCTGCTGCACTGTCAGCTAGTCCCCATCATGACTTCAGTCCAGTGTTGTCAAGGAAATAATAACCTAGAGTCTTCCATTGCTTATCAATATGGGGACAGTGCTTAAAGAACACATGGGTTGATTTCCCCTCAAATACTCCTGTATAATTAAAATTGTTAATAAGCAATTAGCAAAACTAGAAATAGAAATAGAAATCAGGCTGCTTTAGATGCTAATTCCTCCTGTATATTTCATGCAGCATTAAAACCTTTAGTGCCCAGTGACATACTGTTCATAAAAAAAGAAAGTAAGCTGATGACTACCTTCTACATACACTTCCAGTGGCCAAAGTTTTTGTTCTCTGGTCTAGAAGAACGAAAGAAGCTAATGCCTTTGTTTTACTTCTTCATGGACAGTAGCACCCGAGGGGGACAGAATTTATTTCGACAATCCATTGCCAGGAATACATTAAGCACATAGAGGAATAAAAAGCATACGAGAAAGCTCTGCTTTCACAGAGAAATGCGGAATACAAAAATACAGCATTTTCCCAAATACTATCCTTTAAGATTTATTTTTTTTTTCTTTTTTTCAGATGAAATTCTTGATGGTCATTACTTGTTCTTGGTTTTCTAAGCAGTAAAATATATTTCTCAAATTATTTCCAGAGCTCCATGAAGTAGATAATAAACTTTAAAAGAGCTATGGTGTTTTTTCTATACAAACCTAACTTATTACTATGTGTTATTCTCAGCCTAGAATCTTGTAGAGATTGTAAAGAAGTATATATTCTTCAGTGTGGGACAAACATTTGTAATTGAGCTTTCAATCTCCAGGGACTCGGGATTTATGATTTTTCGAACTGATGTAAAAAGGTAAAGCTATGCCAGACTAGTGGAGTCCATTAATTAACTTCACACTGCATAGTGCGTATCAGAATTCAGCTTCTTACCAATATATCTCACCAAAGCTCATATTTCACCTAAAGCTGGATTATTTCTGTGTTAATATTGTCATTCAGCATTTTTTATTCAAATAGGTATTGGAGTAAATTTTGAGTTTGATTTGTGTTTTTTTTTTTTTTTTTTTTTTTTTCTTTACGCTGTAGGGACTATAACTTAAATTAAAGGTGTTATATCTTCCCAAATCATAAGCTTCATCTTGTGTTTTTTTTAAGTTTGATGTCTCCAACAGAATTAATCATACCAAGCCAAAAATCAGTGCCATAGTGCTATTTTCTCTCAGCTTTGACAGACATGGTATGTGACCTACAAACACTGGTGCTGTTCTGGACTAGCAACAAGAGCAGAGGAGGCATGACATCTAAATGGGGTTAAACAGGTGTGTACATGTGCTGTAGATTCAATTAGTCAATGAAGAGAACTTCTAGAAGACAATTCATCTGAGATGAGCAAGTCTTATGAGGAGTAGCTGAAGGAACTTGGGTTTAGTCTGAAGAAAAGAAGGCTCAGGGGAGACATCGCTCTCTACAACTACCTAAAAGCGGGCTGTAGCGAGGTGGGTGTTGGTCTCTTCTCCCAAGCAGAAAGTAATAGGATAAGAGGAAACAGCCTCAAGTTGCACCAGGGGAGGTTTAGATTGGACATTAGGAAAAATTTCTTCATGAAAAGGTTTGTCAGACATTGGAACAGGCTGCCCAGGGAAGTGGTTGCGTCCCCATCCCTGGAGGTATTTAAAAAATGGGTAGACGTGGTGCTTAGGGACATGGTTTAGTGGCGGACTTGGTAGTGATAGGTTAACCGTTGGACTCAGTGATCTTAAGGGTCTTTTCCAACCTAAAGGATTCTATGATTCTATGACCTTAAGGCATGTGAGAGGAACTGCCTGTTAAGGTTGCTATTTCTCTTCACTGAGTAAACAAGATGACTAAGATCTCTAGCTTGGCTTAGAACCACGATTTCCAGATATTTAAGGTAAGCAGATGAGCTTGATAGTCAATATTACCTCAGCCTAGCTAATTTATAAATGCATAAACACATTTCTTTAGTTTTATTTTCCTAATGTTTCATTTATCCAGTCAAAGAATAGAAACAATATCATGAAAGAGTAATGAGACCGAGAAAAATGGCTCAGTATTGTCATCAGACTTGATGATACGAGGAATCAAGTCATCATACTAAACCAAGAGAATAAGAATTATTTATAGAAATAATTCAAGACAATAAATGCCAAGAAATCCTGATTTATTTTTTGTAAGCAATTCAGAAACAAGGAAAATACTGCCAGCAAAGTTTGTTAAATAAAAATTTCCATGCCTCTGATCTGTATCTTGTATATTCATTGTGACTAGAGTCAGTGTTTTGAACTGCAGTTGTCTGAATGCATCACATAAGGATGAAACAATAAAACTTAACATTTATTTATTTATTTACTTAGGTACTTATCTGAGGCATTTATCCATGCAATATTAAATTCACTGCTGTGATAAGCAAGTGCAGTTGCACTCACATTAATGGAATTCTGCTTGCTTAGCCCTACAATTATTTTGTCCCACTAGATAAGTGATCTAGGTAATAGCACTTTCAGGTAAATATTATTCTTTTCATATTGCTCTGGAGGAAATGCTAGAGAGGATTAAGGGTTCTATCCAATACCACAAAGGGTATCTGGTCTCAAAGCTTGCATTAAAACACTGTTTCTTTGCTCACAGGCCTGAACTCAAATCACACCTCTGTCTAAAGGAAAAGATTCTGCGTTGCCTTGTAAACGTCTCTTTTTGTGACATTTTGGGACTGCTGACAGGAGGTTTTCAGGTTATGCTTGACATTTTGATAACAAACATCACATGAATGATCTTAACTTTGCCTAACTCATGCTGTGTTGTTTTTCCTTGCTTTTGAACTGTTCTGGAAAAGAGACAATACTCATAATATCTCTCTTTAATCTTTTTCATACTGTGTGATATAACACACAATTCATTTACATTTGCTGTAATTAAAATTAGTGAAGTACCATAACGATTTTTTTCTTTATCCAGACTTATTATTCAATTACAGTTCTAGATTATTCTTTCAAACCTAGAATGAAGAGAAAGGGGACGGATAGCTTAAATGTAGACTGACCATCTCCTCACTAGTTTTAAAGTCAAGGTGAAATGGATTTATTTTGTTGACCTTCTTTGGTTTACTAACATCTGACTGTGATTTGTATGTAAGAGCTGAAAGAGTTCAAGGTGTATAAAAGGCAAATTTATGTTTAGAAATCATATTAAGACCCTTCCTTACAATGATTTTTCCTCATTATAATGAAATTAAGTTATTATTAACTACCTGTCTTTATCATGTTTTGCTGTCTCATATATTTACCCAAAATGTTCTTAACCCCTGAAAAATCAACCAAGTCATTAAAAATTCCCTTTTCCTAGATAGTGTAATGGAAGACAGCTGGGCATTATAGTGATTTTCAGCAGCATAAAACCCTTAAGACGATTTTAGTGGGTTGCAGGGAAGAAAGCAGCTGAATTAATGGTTTGCTACTGTTTTACTAGTTTTTGTAGTACTTCAAAGAACATACCTCAGAAGAGACTGTCTGTTCTGTGACACAGAGAGAGGTAATAGCTGAATTTGGAAAGAAAATAACTGGAATGATAGTGTGAACTTCATAAATTTTAAAATAAAGAGGTCTGTGGCTTTGACCTTTAATTACAAGGAAGCAAAGAGGATCCACACACCTGTAATCATCAAAATAGTTGTGAAGTAACTGTCTTTTTACTACTGGAAACAAAGTTGAAGAATCCTCATAAAATTTTTCAGTGCATTTGATGGATATGTTTACTTGGAGTTGAACTGCATAGGGCGTCCTTGAGTTAGGGTGGATTGGAACAAATAGGCAAAAATTGGAATAGTAAAATTTTATGAGTGTCCTTTATTATTGAGGATGTGCACTGTATGGATAGGACTGAAGGAAGATATGTGCAAGTTTCTGGAAATTAAGTGCAAGACAAGCAAGGAGGGTGTGTTAGTTACTGTGACCATCCAAGTGGCTCAGTATTAGTCTATAATTTATGAGTGCAACTGAGCGTATGAATAGCCTGAACCTTCTATTATTAGATCAAAGATGGGCTGTTTCACATTACAATTACAGTCAATCACATTACTTCTTTATCATTTGTCTGTGATAAAAGGTTTAGTAGTGTCAGGGAAAATCCTTTAATGTATCAGTAACTGAGGAGTATGCTGTGACTAGCACTGGGGAAAAAAAAACAAACAAAAAAACCAACCTTGCTCTAAACTTGAGTTACTTACTAGCTGATGGGTAGTCAGAGAGCAGGTTCATTGCTGCAATGTGCTATTTGAGTAGTATTTGCTCTGTACATTTATTTATTCATTTGAGGTTATGAAGTGATGTATGAAATGGAAGAATATCCGTTACCCTGTGCACAATACATTGTTTAGCATATGCTGGTCATAGAACAATTCACTTTCTCATAAATGAATCTGGAATACTTCCCAGAACAGAACGGCCTCTCAAACATGTACCTTTGGCTGACAGTGCTGAACTTCAAGGAAAGAGTGGGATACTGCCTCTCTGTGCAATGTGCATTTGGGATTCTCCATCCTCCCAAGAGATTTTTTATTGCTTCTTGCTGTTCAGCTCTGAGGAAGAAAAAAAAGAAGTCTTATGTTCTGGAGTTTTATGGCTGCAGTAGATACTGGGTCAGCTTTATGTCTATCTGTGCAATTCTACTGGTTTTCTTGTGATGAGCCTGTTTGGTCAATTGTTCCAGCAGTGCATGACTAACATCTTTACAGAGTAGTTCCCAAGTTAATTGATACTGGAGAAATGAGTCAGATAAAGGGAAAATGAATAGTTTGGGGGGTTCCTTACATCTTCCATCTGCACTGTCCACCTTCATCCTTGTTCTTTTAGCAAACAAATAGTTAAAAAAAAACCCCACAGTATTGATTTTTGCCCTTCAGATTAATGAATAAACATCACTTCTGTAAACCTAATTTCCTTCCTGAATACACTTTTCAATTTTCTTCAAGATTTTGCATTTTCGTTATATTTTATAACATGAAAAAATGAAAATGTGAGAAGTCCTTGAAATTTCCTCTGCAGAGATTATGATTTAGTTAGTTAAATACT
Organism: Platalea leucorodia; assembly: GCF_965183815.1. Taxonomy (NCBI): domain Eukaryota; kingdom Metazoa; phylum Chordata; class Aves; order Pelecaniformes; family Threskiornithidae; genus Platalea; species Platalea leucorodia. Next base: position 35,903,173 of record NC_138824.1, on the reverse strand, counting down.
AGGGAATGGCAGATTTCTCAGTGAGTGAAAAGTCTGAATAATTAAATATTTAATTTCTTAAATTTCATGCTACTTGAGGCCCTCATCAGCCTCACATAAAAGAGAATTTCAGGAATGAAATCTTTCTATAGAGGAACTTCTGTCATTTTCTCCTAACAGCCTTCCTCTTGAGACAGGAAGAATGGCATTTAACTCCGGATTGCTGATATCTAAATGAAGTTGTTTAAGTGCAGATGCCTATGTTACTTATGGACTCTATTCAGGTGTCTAAGTTTCTCATGCAGTCTAGTCAACACAGTTTATGGAGTCTGGAGGGCCATTCATCTTTCCCTGATATGCCATCTATGTTTTCTGAGCTGAATAGCTTTCTAGAATACATTTACTTTATTATAGAATCATAGAATCATAGAATCATTAAGATTGGAAAAGACCCTTAAGATCATCAAGTCCAACCGTTAACCTAGCACTGCCAAGTCCACCACTAAACCATGTCCTTAAGCACTACGTCTACCCGTATTTAAATACGTCCAGGGATGGAGACTCAACCACTTCCCTGGGCAGCCTGTTCCAGGGCCTGACTACCCTTTCAGTGAAGAAGTTTTTCCTAATATCCAACCTAAACCTCCCCTGGCACAGCTTGAGGCCATTTCCTCTCATCCTATCCCTTCTTACTTGGGAGAAGAGACCGACCCCCACCTCGCTACAACCTCCTTTCAGGTAGTTGTAGAGAGCAACAAGGTCTTCCCTCAGCCTCCTCTTCTCCAGACTAAACAACCCCAGCTCCCTCAGACGCTCCTCATAAGACTTGTGCTCTAGTCCCTTCACCAGCTTCGTTGCCCTTCTTTGGACACGCTCCAGCACCTCGATGTCCTTCTTGTAGTGAGGGGCCCAAAACTGAACACAGTACTCGAGGTGCGGCCTCACCAGTGACAAGTACAGGGGCACTATTACTTCCCTTGTCCTGCTGGCCTCACTATTCCTGATACAAGCCAGGATGCCATTGGCCTTCTTGGCCATCTGGGCACACTGCTGGCTCATGTTCAGGCGGCTGTTGACCAACACCCCCAGGTCCTTTTCCGCCACGCAGCTCTCCAGCCACTCTTCCCCAAACCTGTAGCGTTGCATGGGGTTGTGGTGACCCAAGTGCAGGACCCAGCACTTACTTAGCCTTGTTGAATCTCATGCAGTTGGCCCCAGCCCAATGATCCAGCCTGTCCAGGTCCCTCTGCAGGGCCTTCCTATCCTCCAGCAGATCAACACTTCCACCCAACTTGGTGTTGTCTGCAAACTTACTGAGGGTGCACTCAATCCCCTCATCCAGATCATCAATGAAGATATTGAACAGGACTGGCCCCAGCACTGAGCCCTGGGGAACACCATGCATGACCAGCCACCAACGGGATTTGACTCCGTTCACCACCACTCTCTGGGCTCAGCCGTCCAGCCAGTTTTTAACCCAGCGCAGAGTACACTTAACCAAGCCGTGAGCAGCCAGCTTCTCCAGGAGAATACTGTGGGAGACAGTGTCAAAGGTCTTACTAAAGTCCAAGTAGACAACATCCACAGCCTTCCCCTCATCCACTAAGCGGGTCACCGTGTCATAGAAGGAGACCAGGTTAGTGAAGCAGGACCTCCCTTTCATAAACCCATGCTGGCTGAGCCTGATCCCCCAGTGGTACCGCACGTGCCGCGTAATGGCACTCCAGGTGATCTACTCCATGACCTTTCCCGGCACCAAGGTCAGGCTGACAGGCCTGTAGTTCCTCGGATCCTCCTTCCAACTTTTCTTGTAGAGGGGCATCACATTTGCTAGCTTCCAGTCATCTGGAACCTCCCTGGTTGACCAGGACTGCTGATAAATGATGGAGAGTGGCTTGGCCAGCTCCTCTGCCAGCTCCCTCAGTATCCTCGGGTGGATCGCATCTGGCCCCATGGACTTGTGCGCATTCAGGTGGGGGAGCAGGTCAGTGACTGCCACGTCTTCAACAACTGGGACTTCACTCTGCATCCTATCTCCATCTCCCAGCTCAGGGGCCTGAAAACCCCGAGGATGACTTACTTGACTATTAAAGACTGAGGCAAAGAAGGCATTAAGTACCTCTGCCTTCTCCTCTTCCTTCGTGGCAAGATTACCTTCTGCATCCAACAAAGGAGGGAGATTCTCCCTCGCCCTCCTTTTCTCGCTGATATATTTATAAAAACTTTTTTTGTTGTCTTTAATGGCAGTAGCCAGTTTAAGTTCCAGCTGAGCCTTCACTTTTCTGATCTTCTCCCTGCATAACCTCACAGCATTCTTGTAATCCCCCTGAGTCGCCTGCCCCTTCTTCCAAAGGTGGTAAGCTCTCCTTTTTTTCTTGAGTTCCAGCCAAAGGTCTCTGTTCAGCCAGGCCGGTCTTCTCCCCTGCCTGCTTGACTTGCGGCACATGGGGACGGCCTGCTCCTGCGCCTTTGAGACTTCCTTCTTGAATAACGTCCAGCCTTCCTGGACTCCTTTGCCCTTCAGGACTGCTTCCCAAGGGACTCTGTTAACCAGACTCCTAAGCAATCCAAAGTCTGCCCTTCTAAAGTTCAGGGTAGCAGTTTTGCTGACCCCCTTCCTTACTTCTCTTAGAATTGAAAACTCTATCATTTCATGGTCACTGAGCCCAAGACAGACTCTGACCACCACATTGCCCACCAGGCCTTCTCTGTTCATACACAGCAGGTCTAGCGGGGCACCTCCCCTGCTTGGCTCGCTTACCAGCTGTGACAAGAAGTTATCTCCCACACACTCCAGGAACCTCCAAGACTGCTTTCTCTCTCTGTGTTGTATTTCCAGCAGATATCTGGTAAGCTGAAGTCTCCTATGAGAACAAGGGCTAGAGATTGTGAGACTTCAGCCAACTGCCTGTAGAACACTTCGTCTGTTTCCTCATCCTGGTTGGGTGGTCTATAACAGACTCCCACCACGATATCTGCCTTATTAGCCTTCCCTCTGATCTTTACCCATAAGCACTCAACCTTATCATTACCTTCATTGAGTTCTAGACAATCAAAACACTCTCTAACGTACAAGGCTACCCCACCACCTCACCTTCCTTGCCTATCCCTTCTAAAGAGCTTGTAGCCATCCATTGCAGCACTCCAGTTATGTGAGTCATCCCACCATGTTTCCGTGATGGCGACCACATCATAGTTTTCCTGCCGCACAATGGCTTCCAGCTCCTCCTGCTTATTGCCCATGCTGCGTGCATTGGTGTAAATGCACTTCAGTTGGCCTATAGATCTCTCCTCCAACACAGGCACGCCACCCCTAGGCTCATCCCTAGCAAGCCTGGTTTTATCCCCTTCCCCCTTCGCATCTAGTTTAAAGCTCTCTCAATGAGGCCTCCTAACTCCTGAGCCAGAATCCTTTTCCCCCTTTGCATCAGGTGAACCTCATCTGTCTCCAGCAGGCCTGGTGCCGTGTAAACTGCCCCATGACTGAAAAACCCAAAATTCCACCTCTGGCACCAGCCTCTGAGCCACGTGTTAATGAGGTGGGTCTTCCTGTTCCTTTCCGTATGCCTCCCGGCTACTGACGGGATGGAGGAAAACACTACCTGTGCTCCTGATCTTTCAAGTAATCCCCCCAGTCCCTTTTGATCATCTTTGTGCCTCTATCAGCTACCTCATCACTGCCAACCTGAACAACCACTAGCGGATAATAATTGGACGATTTTACCAGCCTAGGGAGCTTCCTGGTAATGTCTCTTATCCTTGCCCCAGGGAGGCAGCAGACTTCCCTATGGGATGGGTCCGGTCGGCATATCAGGCCCTCTGTTTCCCTCAGAAGGGAGTCACCTATGACAATTACCCTTCTTTTTTTCTTACCAGTGGCCGTTGTAATGCATGGGGCTGACTGGTTCCCCCCAGTCAACCCTCTGGATGGATCACTGTCCGTATCTTCGTCCTACTGGCCCTCAAGTTCCAGATCCTCATACCTATTTTGTAAGAGCAACTGGGGGGGCGAGGCAGGCCGGGAGAGGATTTGCCTGCTGTGCCGAGCAGGGATCTGTTTCCATCCTCCTCCTTCTCTTAGGTCCTCTCCTTCTGCCTAGTGGCAAGAGGGTAGGGCAGCCTCTCCTTCTCTTGATTCTTCCATCTGGCATGCTTGTCTCAGAGATGGTAGGGAGTGGTCCACCAGTCTATCTCCCTCTCGCACTCCCTGATACTCCTCAGTCTTGCTACTTCTTCTTTCAGCTCTGCCACCATGCTGAGCAGATCCTCCACCTGCTCGCACCTCACGCAGGTGTTGTCTTGGCAGCCCTCCATCACCAGAGCAAGGCTCTGGCTCTCCCTGCAGCCAGAGACCTGGGTGGCTGCATGTTTTAGTGGGAGCTCCGTCTGCGTCACCACATCCCTTCTGGCAATGGTTTTTGTCCGAGCGGAAACCAATTAGGCTCAATTCAGTCACTTATAAGTACCATGTCTATCTTAGATCCTTTAAGGTATCCTACTAAGGTATCCAGCTGGTGCCCTAAATGTTTTGACTATCTTGTGGGTTCATTGAGGTGTTTCCAAACACATGCAGATGTCCTGGATACCTACCCTTTTATGGCTTATATGGTTTTGGATGCCTCTGTTTAGGTAACTGGCCAAGAATCCATATGACTAAATCTTCACGTTTTTTGCTAGAAATTGACACCCTCATTAATGCACCATCTGGATACCTAATTTTAAGTTTCTACAATCTGGATCTGAATCATATAATTGCGGTAATTTTCTTGAGTGATATAGGGGTTTTTATGTAAGAGGTTTTGAGTAAAATTTTCAGGATATTTGCATGAATCCCCAAAATCAATAAAGATCACCACATGCTGCTCTCTGAAGGCTGTTTCATCACTCATTACTGGCATGAGTTGCCCCATCAGTGTAACAAACTTGGGCAGTATGAACAGTAATGTCCACCCAAAGACTGGCCCAGATTTTTTTTAGGATGGTTAAGGTTCAGAACTGGAAAAAAAAAAAAAAGCCCCAAACCAAAACAAAACCCAACCAAAACAGGAGTAGTACAACTATCAATGATGAAGTGACCTTGTCAAAAGGACGAGACCCTACAAAGCCTTCTACTGAGTAGTCTCATCAGACACTGTCTCCAAAGCCAGCATACTAACTGTGAAGAAATATGAGGGACAAGATTCCCCTATTTTCTTCTTCTGTACTAGTCCAGCCCTCATGCTGTTTCTTATACCAGAGTCCTGCAGCTTTTCATCTTGCTTCTCCCAGCTGCTCCTCTGTTCTTTAAATAATTAAAACTTGGTTAGTTCAAGCAATTTTTTTTTCTTCATTTAATCATTAGAACTTGGTTCTCTAGTAAGAAGAATTGTGGTTTAGTCCATTTTCACATGTTGAGTATGACTTGGCTAGAAACTCCTCCTTTCCCTCTCCTAGAAAGTCCTTCAATAGCAATATAATTCACACACTCTGCTTAGCATTATTTATGAGCTAAAGGTATTTCCAAGTGTGTACACAAGGCGAACCTGTGCATGTAGTGAAATTCATAGTTACAACTGTGGCTTTTCAGGAATTTCTCAGGAACTATCTAGGAACCTATGGAGAATCTAAAGGACCACAGTTTGGGTGCCTAGATTCCTCTTAAGTTTCACTTTAGATCCATACTTAATTTTTTTGTCCTGGTTTGGGGACTTTTTGCATTATCTCTGAGCAACTTTTAAGGAAAATAATGGGACAATGAAAAAGATCATATTGTTGCTGCCATCTTGATTCTGTGAGTCAACAGACACTATTATCAGGGCCACATTTTTGTTGTCAGTTCATTAAAAATGAAAGAAAGAGAAAGAAAGAAAGAAAACCAATTCTATATAAATTATAAATGCAGCCCACTTTGAAATAGAGGAAGTGTTTGCTATCTATAGCTATGTAGCTATTATCATAGATAATTGTCAATTATCACAGAATTATGTAATTTTTCAATTGGAAACCTTTCTCAACTGGAACTGCTATTTATTCATCCTCTGGAAAAAAAAGAAGAAGAAAAAAAAAAACAAAAAAAGACATTGCCCACATTAATCCAGTAGCCTGAAATCCATGAAATCATTTTGGAATCAATGAAAAGGTACCAGACCTAACAGACTTGGAAAAAATCCCCCAACTTTTAGGTAGTAGTTTATAATTAGTACTTTTTTTTTTTTTTTTTTTTGATACATAAGAAAATGCTTCAAAAATATCTTGTGAGGCTGAAAACTCTTTTGGAGAAACAAACCAAGTTCAGCACTAAAACCACATTTCACAGTATTCTATTTCCATGTGTGTATATATATATATATAATTACTAGTAGTTTACTGTTAAAATATAATAGTTAACATTGTAAACATCTGTTACTATCAACTAATTACATTAAGCTCAAGCCAAAATCAGTCTGAAGGCATAGTGGTGGACAGGTGTATATATATTAGCTAAAGTTTTAAACATTAAGTTTCGGAAAGTGTCTTCACCTAGATGTTATTTAGATACATGAGGATGGAAATTGGGTTAGTTTGCACCACTAAGTAAAGAAGGAGAACTGTGTTGGCTTCAGGCAAGTGCAGAGAACAGGAGGTTTGCCCTGAGGATATGCACTAATTTAAGCTCGCCTTCTGTGGTCAGTGGTTCGCTCACTTTCAAAAGAGTACACCCCAGAGTATGAAAACCTTCCCCAAAAATAAACTTTTTCAGATTAAGGTCATCCTTCACCCCTGCAGTTGTGTAACAGAAAATACTAATAACACAATGGGGAACGAATAGTTACCAAACTGAGATACTAAGAACCAGAGGATGTCTATGCAAAAGAATATCCAGGACAAATTATTTCTTGAAAGTCAGTCTCCAGAGTGATACATTTGGTAGTTATACTACCAGATTCATTTGGAAAAGAGGTGGTAAATGTAAGGAGTACCTAAAACTGTTATTTTAAACATTTGTTGCACTCAAACAATTCCTAAGGACATTTAAGAATACAAATAGCCACTCATAGCCTAGGTCATGGTCATGCACAGCAGCCGTCATGCACCTGCATATGATGGCTGTCAAGTTCAGGTCCTGAATTTCTGAGGACTAATAAAATAGAAGATTGTTGTGAAAACAGATGTGTCAATTGACTGTTCAAATTCAAACTCACTTAATTTACAGTCTACATTTTCCTTAAGGCATATAGTATATTCCAATTTTCTTGGGTGGGCTTCATTGCACATAATTTAAACCATCCGAACATTAGATATCCTATCTGAGCTAGTCTCCAAGAACACTGCTGAACTGCCCTCATGTGGGTGCCTGGTGCCATTTGTGATATCCTCGGAGGTTTTGCTGTCTTACAAGGTGATTCTGCACCAGCTCCCTGAAGATGTCTTGAATATCTTATAGTATCTCAAATGGTCCTAGATACCTGTGAACAAACAGCTGAATTCAGGTCTGAGTTTCCTATGTAGTTACTGAACACAAAGTTTGTAGATCAAAAAAGATAGATAGCCACATGCAGGATGAATTATCTTCTGGAAGTACATTTTTCCCTCCACTGACAACAAAAGCATCTGGATTAACAACTTAGGCTAGATGAGCAGCTTTTAGAAAGCCAAAATTAGGTGAGACGATTACCACAGCAATTGTGAAATATTGCTGACTGTGTATACAGAGGGTCCATGTTTCTGAGGTAAAATTCATGAAGACTTGAAGTTCAGGCTTTACTCTTGCTGGCCAATAATAACACTTGTCCACTGAAAAGTTATGGCATTTTGTTCACACTGTTATCTGTTCCCAGTGTATCTGCTCACACTGTTATTTGCCACATGTCAGGCAGGCATTATTCCAAACTGGCTTGTGTATAAAAATATTAGAGAGCTTCTCTCCTCCCTAACTGAAGTGATGAAGAAATTATATGAGAGCCTAAAGGCTTTTTGAAAAAAATAAGATATGCTTAAATACAAAGTATGTACAAAGAAACCTGTGACATGATTATTCAGTATTTTATAAAGATCTTTTTATTTATTATTATGGATGCTTAAAATTTATTTCTCTAATTATCCTTGTGCTGAAGTATTTTGATTATACTGTTAATATTATAGGATTAACATACTTAAAATAGTTTCAGAACTATAAATGTGAGTATTTCTTACAATTCTTTCCTACACTTTAGTGCATCTCCTCTGTTTAGCATTAGCCTCAGAAAACTTCCCAAATATCTTAATTCACTTCACTTGTTTTTCTATATTTTATTTATCTATATTTTTTTCATAACAAAAATGATGGTTTGGTCTAGATTTTTTTTAATATACACTTTCAAACTGAATTAAGATTGCACAGTATGTTACTGCTGAGAATTTGTAAAATAAGAATAAAAAGTATAACGCACGGTAAAAGCCGTCTAACAGTACAGCTGTCTTTGAGGTTTTTTGGTGACATAAAATTTACCTATGTTTTGATTGTCCTTCTGTTTGATGGTTGTCTTGCTTATTTCTGTCAAATCAGCCACATTATAAAAGGTCCATTACTTTTAGTATACTTTCTAATTTAAAAAGTAGCATTGGGGTGAAGAATCTCTTTTTCTTTTGATCAATGAGTTTATTATAAACAGGTAATAATGCAAAGGATTGTGACAGGTAGCCCTGTTACAACTGCAAATCTGTATGTCTCCCGCAGTTCAAATTCTTTGTTTATTTCTTGATCCTTTCTTACATAATGGCAGGTGCTTCCAGGAACTGTAATAGATGAATATTTTAGTTATTCTTTGCTTTGAAACAGGGATGTGAGATTTGACCTTTGTTAGTAAAATAACAATTTAAAAGTGAAGTGAGCAAAGGGTATAGCAAAGATTTAGTCCTCATTGATCCATACTGACAGCAACACTGAAATAGGCAATCCAGTAGCTTTTATACTTTAGTTCCACTACATTTAAACTGGGATTCTTCTTATTTATTTATGAGGATACATTGTAACGTGTAACCATCTGGTATTTGAAATCCAGCTTTGCTTGATAATTTTCTGGTGTCTATGTCTCTGGATGGTATACTGAATTATAGGAGATCTGAAGTATGGAGATTTAACAACTCTCTAATTAAAGCTGTAGCATTTGTGCAACAGATGAAGACTATTTCAGAATAAATTAATATCAATAAAAACCAAGAAACTAGCCTGGGTGTTTTGTGGGAAGCTGCCAAAGCAGTCATGAGGGGTAGAATAATTTGCTTAGCTGCAGCAGCAGTACAAAAAGTATATCTTGAGTACCAGTGTAAATTAGAAAAGGAAGTTAATGAGACGAAAAAAGCAACATAAAAAGCAGGTACCCTAGGACCCTCCAACTTTTGATTAAACAGAGGGAAACTAAATGCTTTGTGGTGAATAACACAGACAATGTGTTAGAGCTTAATGAACAAATGTACTATGAAAAGGGGAATAAATCCAACAAATTATTTGCATATGATTGGAATAGGAAGAGAAAGAAAAAGGTTTTTTTCAGTTTGAGAAACAAGAGACATTGCAACAAATCATAATCCATGAACTGTAATGAGATTTCTTGCATGTTCTTTATAAAACAGATTTACCCTAGCTAAATATGGGTCACAAGGATATAGCCTCCTTCTGATCCGAAATTCAATTGCCATGGATTAAGGAAAGAAGTAAGATGAAGTTGGTTCTTCTGGGATCAGAAGTTAACAACAAGCCATTGAAGATTCTTCTCTCATGAAAAACAACAGACCAGATGGAATCACTGTTATTAAAAAAAGTTGTCTTTTTTTTCTGTTTGCGTGATTGAGAGAGCTTTTATTTATTTGACTTCATTCTCTCTTACATAAATGGAAGTATTAAAATCTGCAGTGGAAAAAAAGCTGTGTGATAGATCATATATTGTTTAACAACGTCCTCGGTACAAGAAAATTTTCATGTGTTAAGATGATAGCCATTTTTCCTGTTAAGTAGTCTATCGTTCAGCAAAAGATAATTATCTTCCTCAACACAGATATTGGGGCTTGTTGCTGTTACATTTAATGTTACAGCAGCATAATTAAAAAGGGATGTGAGCATTAGTAGACTGTAATGCAGTGTTTTGTAGCATCCTTTATGCAATACTACAGTTGAACTATATTGTAGTTTGGGACAGAATGAGGAAACATGGAAAAAAGCATGAAGGAAAACAGGAAAAAAGAGACAAAAATGGTATATATCATGCATGAAGCTGTTTTAAGTACAAGCAAAACCAAATTAAAAGGTTAGAATCAAAGTACATTTTAAGGAAAAAAGATCTATAGTATGATTTTCACAGAGTAAAGTTTTTCACAGAAGTCAAAGGCTTTGAGGGACTTCCAACATTTTAAGATCTGCTGTTCCTAAAGGACTGGCTCCAAAATGGCGTGTAAAGTTATACTTCTAGAACTTGTCATTGTAGATTTAAATCATTTCCTTGTTAATTTTTTGAAAACCTGCATTTGGTTTACAGTTCTTGTAGGAAGTGTTTTGTGAACACAGAAGCATCGCTGAAACAATTTATTTGAAGACGTATTTCACTTTCATGTGTCCATCAGAGAGTATAGCTGGGACTCTAGACTTAAGGCAAAGCAAATTTAAGGCTGCACAAGGGTTACCTGCCTCCATAGATAACATGTATTATCCAGATGATGTGTAGGAGCTGCACATACAAAGTGAGTGGTTCATAAGAGACTGCTGAATTAAACCTGGCAGTTGGATTCACTTTAGTTGTCAGTGATCCAGCTCCTGCAGATTCAATTAGAGGTTTGGGTTCAATTAACCAGAACTTTCATGTGAATGTCCCATGTTCTCAGAGCAGAACCTTATTGTCTTCCTGAGCAATTCTTCACAAGCATGTAAAAGTCACGTCTGGCAGCAAAACTAAATGATTTGACAGGGCAAACAAGACCTTAGTTATTTCATAGGGGAAATCAGAAATGTAGTTGAGAGAGTTCAGGGCCCACACACAATGTGTATAGGCTTATCTGAGCTCAGTGTTGGCATACGGGATATCTGGCATCTAAGGTCAGATGCAAATAGCACAGCAACATCACTTACCTAATTGTTTTTGGGTCATACTGAGCCAAGTACCCATCTGGAGAGAGGGAGGCAAACAAAGGGCTTGTTTAATCATGCAGCTAAGTGTTACTAACACAGGCAAAAACAGTACTAAAATATGGATAGCAGTAACCTTATTAGCCACTGAAATTGCTCTGAATAGAGTGAACTGTATTGATTATTAACGTTCACAAGAGTCAATGCCCTTTGTTCCATAGAAGAGACCTCAGGGAAAGGAGTACGAAATGATAATTATTGGTCTGACACATCCAGAAAATAGTATCTTGTCTTTCCCAACTCAAATGCTTCATAGCAACAGTGACTGAAACATACATCACTAGGACCAGTTCTCACCCTCTGCTTCCCTCCCAACCTATTTCTCTCAGAAACTGCACCACAGAGAGACCTTAGGTGGATGTATGAGTTAGAGTACATCGTACTTGCTACAAGGGGGATATTGTTGTGGGCATCTAACCTGGAACTGAATGTAGGGGAAAATATAATCTTCAAGCTGTTCCAGCCTTTAATTACGATCAGAATTCATATCCCCCAAAGGATATAAACATAATAAAAATTTATTCTCTTTTAAAAAATTAATAGAAAATCCACGTTGTAGAAGTTATTACATTCTGTTGTTAAGCCTGAGCTAATTTTTCTGCTTAAAGAAGGGACTCAGATATTTTGCTGTGTATGAAAATTGCACTGTAATTTTCCTTTTTACAGCTGGATATCAAAAAGTGACTTCTGACTTTCTATTTAACTGGACCACAATTTCTGAAAAGTGTTAGGCATGAAAACTGAAGATTACGGGTATTTTAAAGAATAGCTCTATCCTATCAATATAACTATCCCTTGAATTTGGGGAAAGTGAAAAAACAGACGCAAACAGGCATAAATGCCAGTCAAAGCACATAACCATGCATTGTATTGCTAGATATTGTCAAATATCTATTATTGAGTTTCCCAGTATGTATATTCATTAGATCTGACAAATATTGTCAGATCATTGTCCTGGAAATTAAGAGAACACTGGGTGGTCATTAAGGGAGTTTAAGGATTATGAAAACCTCACCTTCTAGCAAGTTGGGAGATGCCAGAAATGTTCAGATGACATTCCTATGTTTAAGTTATTTCATATCACCGTCCTTTCATAGACTTCCTAAGGATCAGGTGCCTTTAACATTCAAGATGTGTCGATAGGCATAACTTTATCATCCTAACTTGTAGATAACTCTGTGAACATGACTGATTTTTCTCCTTCCTGATTTTCCATGTAAGCCTTAGAACAATAGTAAAGAAGAACTTATAAATAAGTGATATGCTTACTGAAACTAATAGAATTTATTGAATTCCATGAACTAAGGCTCATTTGAATTTTCAGTTTCCACTGGTTTCAACGATACCTAACACAAGCTTTTAAAACCTCAGACCACGTTTAGCTGCTCTTCTATTGATCAGTGGTACATGCTTGGCCATTTGTGTAAAACTCCCGTGCTAACTTTGGTCAGAGCCATGTCATATACTTGCCTTTCTCAGTTCCTCATTTCAACACACTTCAATAACAGCGCTTACCTTAGTTTTTACAAAGCAAGTTAATTCTGAAGGAAATTAATCTTCTTCATACTTATAAATTGCTTTTGTGCATCAATGCGTAAGTCTTGCTCCTCTTTATAATCTTCTGGTTATTTCTGAGAACAGTATGCTTAGACTTGTTCTTGTGGGACTGTGCTGGAGCAGTGTTCCCTCAGGGGTGCCATCGTCTTCACGGATTTTTAAGATTATTCTCTTCTACTGAGATAATAAAATAAGAAATTTTCATTTCTACACATTTCTGTTTTTCGCTTGATACTTTTGATTTCTCTCTACAATAACCTTCTGCTACTATTTTTCTCATTTCTGCAAAGCATTTTTCTTAAAGACTTGCCATAATACAAAGACTGACCATTCTTGTTTTCTTTTTCAACCTATTCCAAAAGACTTCTCCTCAAAATCTCCTTTCAGTTTCAGAGCATTTAACTTTTTCTTACTTTTGAGGTATCACCGCAAAGTCATACTACTGAAAAGCTAAAAAAGATCATATATTTCTAACATTTAGATTTAGAGTATTTTTTAGACTATGTTAAGAATGTACCTAATATGAATTAGAGACAGATTAAGTCATCTGTTATGCTAGAAGCCAAATCAGAAGCATAAATGAAATCATAGAATCATAGAATCGTTAAGATTGGAAAAGACCCTTAAGATCATCGAGTCCAACCGTTAACCTAGCACTGCCAAGTCCACCACTAAACCATGTCCTCAAGCACCACATCTACCTGTCTTTTAAATACCTCCAGGGATGGAGACTCAACCACTTCCCTGGGCAGCCTGTTCCAATGCTTGCCCACCCTTTTGGTGAAGAAGTTTTTCCTAATATCCAACCTAAACCTCCCCTGGCACAGCTTGAGGCCGTTTCCTCTCATCCTATCACTTGTTACTAGGGAGAAGAGATGGACACCCCCACCTCGCTACAACCTCCTTTCAGGTAGTTGTAGAGAGCAACAAGGTCTCCTCTCAGCCTCCTCTTCTCCAGGCTAAACAACCCCAGCTCCCTCAGCCGCTCCTCATAAGACTTGTTCTCTAGACCCTTCACCAGCTTTGTTGCCCTTCTCTGGACATGTTCCAGCACCTCATTGTCCTTCTTGTAGTGAGGGGCCCAAAAGTGAACACAGTACTCAAGGTGCGGCCTCACCAATGCCGAGTATAGGGGCACTATCACCTCCCTGGTCCTGCTGGCCACGTTATTCTTGATACAGGCCAGGATGCCATTGGCCTTCTTGGCCACCTGAGCACACTGCTAGCTCATGTTCAGGCGGCTGTCAACCAACACCCCCAGGTCCTTTTCCGCCAGGCAGCTCTCCAGCCACTCCTCCCCAAGCCTGTAGCGTTGCATGGGGGTTTTGTGACCCAAGTGCAGGATCCGGCACTTAGCCTTGTTGAATCTCATGCAGTTGGCCCCGGCCCATCTATCCAGCCTGTCCAGGTGCCTCTGTAGGGCCTTCCTACCCTCCAGCAGATATATGGATTTCCTTCTCCCTCAACGTCATTGAACTTTCATAAACATGAACTGATTTATTTTCAAGCATCTGAGGCTATGTAAGTGAAAATTCCTGCATGTTAAATAATTTTATAATTACCTTTATATTGTAAAAAATAAATTACAATATCTTTACGTGATAGATAAGATGATATGTAGTTGCTATTTTTAATGTAAACATGATCAGAATTGAGCTTTAATTGAATATTTCCAGTTTTCATTGATTTAAAAAATGGTTCATTGATCGTAAAAAAAAATTTGTTTTCAAAAGAATTTATGCTAATAAAATTCTGATTTACTTACCTCATTGTAATTTTCTGAAAAGCATCACCACATCCTCTAAAAGATCTATCAAATAGCATCCATATATAACTATCTATTAAACTGGTGGAACAGTACCCAGAGAAAGCTCACTCACCTCTTTGGAAACAGCTGAGTTACGGCCATTATTTAAAAATGCCAAGTGAGGATCTAATAAAACTTTTGCACTTCTGCATGAAGGAAAACATTCTCCTTCTACAACATCCTCCTAATAGCTGAAGCAAGGAAGAAAAGGAAAACAGTGAAACAAAAACATTCTTCATTACTGTATATTACTTTTCCTGTAAAAATTGGCATATCTATTCAATAAAATTGAGAAAAACAGAGGTGAAATAAATACTTTAGTAAATAGCTGAAGATGCAGAATATTCTAATATTGACATTTCTACTCCCTTGTTATTACTCTGGCTTTCTGAAGGGAGAGAATGGAAAATGAGATGGGGTGGAAACAGGATAGACTACAGACTACATAAATACATAGACTATAAACAAATAGTCTTGTGCCTGTGGCTACTAATATTCCTTTTCAGGGTATGTATGAGAGGAAGGGAAAAGATTATCTGGGCTGAAGTAAGATGGCAGAGACCCTAGAGAAAAAAAATAGTTGACCACAGACAAGTACCACTTACTTAATTATTGTCATAATATCTCCCAATATTACAAATAAATTCTAGTAGATATTTAGAACTCTTGGACTTTGTACAATATCTTTGAGTTATGAGAGGAGAAGGTGTAATGTAATTTTTTCTGAAGTCAGGGGGAATTTTACTATTCACTGAAAACAAGGGTTTGATCCAAACTGCAAATGTTCACTAAAACAGAACAAGGTTGTCTGCCAGTAGAATCCATCCAGTGCTGTCAGTATTTATAACTAGTTAATATTTTTGACTGAACGAGGGATTTATTCAGTGTGGAATTTCCTGACCTGCCACATTCATTGTTGTGATGAGAATCATGCTGCTTACCATCAGTCACCTTGCATACTTTGCCTGACAAAGCCTGGCAGGATGCTTCACAACAATGAGAAGCCAGGCTGGGAAATTTTTTGAGGGGATGGTCTGTTTGCTTGTTTCTAGACTTTGCTTTAGAGGAAAAAGTATCAGCTGGCTGAGCCCTAAAATGCATACTGTGTAGTTCATCACCCCAGCAGGGACTCCATGAGGTACCATATCTCCTTGGAGTAAAATACATAAATAAATCTCCCAATGTTTTCTGAGACACAGGAAGAACCTCTCTGCAGCACTTCTGCCTGGAAGGTTTTAGCATATCATCCTGTCTACAGGGGTGAGCTACACTAAGCCAGGGCAAAGAGGAGGAATTAAGAGCTGGAGCACTGTGATACCGATATGTGCCTGTAAGAGGCAGGCCATGGGGCTGACTGCTAAGAAAAAAAAAAAAAAACACAACAAATCAGGAAAAAAAAAAGATTACTAATAGGCATTGAAAGAAATTATCATAAAATAGACAAACACAATGCAAAAGGCAGATTTGTACTTTAAATATGTATTAAAATTAATGTGAGGTGAATTTTTGGCTTAATTCACAGGTGTACTGTTACATTTTTATGTTGGTATAACTCTGTCAAATTCAGCATATTCAGCTGTTCATAAATTCAGGAGTCACTGGACTCCTGCACTAGTTTTGTTTCTAACACTGAAAGGTCTGATTCATCACTCTATTATTCTAACTTTAAATGTAGTGTACTTTCACTGGAGTAAAAGTGGAACAGTCTGGCTTAAATTAGGTTCCACTGTATTTTCAGTATGATGAAAATGCTAGAAAATAGTTTTTTTCCAGTTCAACTCTAATGCATTCCCTTTCTCTGCGCAGACTGGAGCACTCTCAATTTCTGTCAGCTATAGCTTGCTCTGGAATTTCTAGAATCAGGTTCTATGTTAACAAAGCATCAAAAATCAGTTCTGGTTAGTAATTAAAAAGTAAAAAAAAAAAAAAAAAAAAGAGAAGAAGGAAGAAAAATGTATGCAGAGTAACAGTGAAGTGCCATGGAAAGCACTCTGCTGTAAAGGAGTTAATTTGAAAGTTCAAGACAGCTGTGATTCTTTCTGTCTGCCATATCTCTTCATTCTTGTCAGTCCACTCTTGCATGATAGAAATTTCTTTCCACAGCCAATGCAGTGTGACACATTTTCCTTGCTGCTTAGCAAGTGTTTTTAATCTATATTGTAAGATACATGTGGTGCTACGAAAAATCATGTACTTCTTTTACATTGAAATTCCCTCTACATTAGAGATTGTCGGCATTAAGATATAACAGTTTAAAATGTAATTAGGATTAAAAATTATGAACATGCATAGTTTTATCATCCATTTCATCTAAGATATCAATTTAATCTATTTTTAAATCTTCCCTTAATATGTTAAAGATGCAAGTAATGTCCCTATTGCCCTGAGTTACACTAACGTGTTACTCCCATAAGAAATTGAACTTTAGTAAAAAGTACCTGTGCAAGTAAGGTTGAAGGCCTTCTCTAAAAAAAAAAAAAAAAAAGATTGTTTTCTTCTATGTCTGATATTGGTATAATATTAAACTTGTGTTATTTGTAAAAAAAATTATTTCTGAAGATGTAAAAGTAAACAAAGAAAAGCACTGTAAATTCAGAAAAACTTAATCATCCTCAACAGAACTAGTCTAGATTTATGTCACTGTGACTGTGGTTAGAATTTATCCTAATCTTATTTAATAGCTAACTTACCTAATTGATGTCTACTACTTTTTTGTGTAGCCTTTTTTTTAAATTTGTAATATCCCAGCTCTTGTTTTAGAGAAACTGAGATTATAAGTCATATTTTAAAGTGTAGGTAGATGCCTAAAATATTAGAGAGGCCCCAATAGTATTTTCAAAAGCCCTCAATCTCCACTGAAACTAATCAGCATGGAAAATGAGTCTAGAAGCAAGACTGCACTCGTGTGCCATGAGATTATAGAGTGACGTTTATTTTCCTTCTCTCTAAACCAATGAATTTTTAATTATTCCATGAAAAGTAGAGCAGTTGCAAAAGGAAACATTTAAAAAGATCTGTTTTATTTGCCTGCTGCCTACAACATAAGGTAAAAGAACAGAATTTGAAAAACCTTGTAGGGGAAAGCAATAATATCACAGGGCAGGAAGGACAACAGATTAGAAGGAACCTGACTGTTCAGACTTGAAAAGAGAGCTGTCTTTCTAGTAAGGGAAAAGGACACCAGTAGTCCCATTCCTGAACTGTTTATGATTTTTACCCTAAACAGTCATTGGATAAAAAAGAGACACAAGTTATTGTGGAAGAGGCAAGACCCATTTTTAAACAAAAAATGTGTAATTTTTCTAAAAATGGAGGATGTTTTGATCTTTGCATTTTTGTTTCATAGAGGCACCTACCTGTAAACCTGAGATGTAGGCACCCAGCTTCAGGAGAGGAACAGTTCATTGGATATTTCCTATAGCCAGTCTGCTTTGGCTATTATCCATTCTATGTTTGCACCCCATCTTTCTTATGTTTGGTGTCTTCAGGTGAAAATTCATGTGCTCAGCTTAATGTTGTGAACTTCGCTACCAAAGTAAAGCCCACACTTTTTTGATGATGAGCCATTTAGTGTCATCAGAAATAATCGTCCTTGGAATAGCGATAAAACCATGACTTCACAGTTAAACCTGAAACCACATCACCATTAAGAATCTTATTTGACATTAACCTACCTAAATTTTAGTCAGATCACTTAAATCACTTAAATTTTAATAGCAATAATAGCAACAAAATATATAACCTGTGACCTATACAGGACTGCTACTAAGAACTGCAAGCCTGTAAGTAGTTGATTCAATGCATGTCATCACAAATCTGCTGTGCAGACATGAAGTTGAAAAAGTTTTATATCTGTGAGATAGACTGTGCCTGCACTATATGGTTCTATACCACATGTACAGTGAATCTGTTGTTTCAGGGACAAATAAAACTGACTGAACATGTGCTGCTTACTGAAGAGTTGCTCAGTATGTCATTCTGCCATTTTGCAGGATTTCTGGACATCCAAGAAGCAGCACAGTAGATCATCAGTCAGTGCAGCAGGGCAGTGGATTATCAAGAAAAGCAGCACCTACAAAAAAATGTGGTACTGGCAGGTGAGTCAGTGTGTTATTCTAAAATTCTCTACAATATATCTGTACACATATTCTGAGAAACGACAATCTTTCAAAAATGATCCACTTTCATAGCTTTATGCATGTCTTTATTTACAGTAAGCCTTCTCAATGTTCAGAAAAGTACTAAGGAAATAAACAAAAGAACACTTCATTAAAATACAAAACTAATCAGTTCATAGCAGTACAGAAACCTCTATTCATATGCAGGCAGTTCTGGATTAAAAATTTGTTTATAATAGAGTAATCATTAACATAATGCCTACATAACACCTGCATAATACCTGCATACCATTAACATAACCTACATAGGTATCCTTGCTTTGATGGGGAATTCACTTTGACTTCTTCCGCCCATCTGAAAAATAATTCAGTTCCTTTTTATATACTCAAAGTAGTCAAACTTTTCAAGTCATGCATGCAGAGATCACAGGAAGAAAATCACAACAAAATAATACATAGTAACATTAACAGACAAAACAAACAAAGAAACCAAACCAACCGACCAAAAAAACCCAAATAGCAAGAAGAATAAGAAGAGCAGAATTTGGACAAAGAATGGGAAAGATAAGCCTTGGTAAGAATAAAAGAGGAAAATGAGAAAAAATATGTGATGTGCAAAAAAGAAGCAAAATGTCAAACAATAAAACCAGATACCACCTCTGGCATGTTTTCCTTTAGGACAAGAGAGAACAACGGTCATGCAAGCACCCATGGAGAGACAATGGTTACAACAAGATCACTGAGAGCTCTGATAACAAATAAATGTTGCACTAGAATGAGTAGGTGGGGTGCTAGAATGGCTGGTACTTTGAGAGATGTGGTCCCACTTGTAAGTTTCTATACAGCTAAATACAGACAACAGTCAGGTCTGGTTATATTTAAGGAATGTGAGATTAAGGTTTAACATGATCAAAACTTTTCAAAGTTCTCAGTGAATTCTATAGAAAAAAGAGATGGTGGGAGGGAGAAAGCGGGAAAGGAGAAAGTTTCAGACACTTAGGATATTTAGAAATTAGGTAAAAATCTGAAAGAACTCAGATCATCAAAATTGTTTAATATTGCTAAACAACTATAATTTTGTCCTTTCAACATTATTAGTTTTGATTCTGTCTTTGATTAAGCCTCTAATGATTTCTGAAAGCCTTCATTTTAAGCAGTTAAGGATTTATAGCTGAGGCCTCTGCACTGCAATAAGCATTGCTTTGGAAAGTATATATACTTTTTTTTTTTTTTTTTGCATATATGTATGTGTGAAGGTGTGGGGAGGTGTACATGTGCATGTGATGTATGTATACATGTAGCTGCGCACCCGGACTGAGTGGCTATTAAATTCTGAAAAGTCACTGCACTGACGTTCTACCCTTATCTTTTTCCATGAGAGCTACAAACACTGTGGATTATGAAATCAGAAAAAAATCCAGGGTTAGGAACAAAACTGTACTTTTACAACTTCACATCTAAGTAATTTAGAAAGTTGCTTTGCTATGAAACTGCCATAACTTTCTCATCTAAATGCTATAATTTCATGAGGTGGGTCTTTAATGTACCTAAACTTAAGTATACCGGCTCTGTGTGCACAGCTATTCATATAAATGGTGATGCAGCTATTTATATTGATACTTAGAGTGAAAATCATCTCACCTAACTTTACTTGTCTATAATGTGGAAGTCTACATCTGAGACACTCTCCCTAAAATCTCTTTATAGTTCCTCCAAGTGAAGCAAAGAGGCATTTTTAGGAAGCAATTTGTTCTTTCTATTTTAAGCTGAGATTAATTGTTCCCTACAAGTGGTTCTTTCTCTCTCTACAGGAGCATAAAGGAATATATTAAGAATGCTTAGGGAAATTAGTTTTGGCATAGATATTCAGAAGGAGTTGTCGACATTTAGACAGAGGAAGCCTGCCTTCAGATTCTGCATAGACAAAAAAAACAGAAAAGGCTGTGATAGTTAAGAAATACGCTTCCAGGTCTGTCTTTGCTTTGTAAGCTGGAATACCATATTTGAATGAAGGTTTTAGGTAACAAAACACTGCAAACATGTTAATGAAGAATGTTGCCTACAGGTCATGTATATATGTTTTTAAAGGTAAGCACAAATTAGTGACTCATGTTTCTAAAGAAGCATTAATTGCTTAAAAATGTTCTTTAGTATAAACTGATTTTAGCAAGTGGTTTTGCTTCTTGATTTCTCAGTTATGTTTTACTCTGCTTGAGACAATTTAAAGTAGCAAAGTAGCTGGAGTTTATATAATCTAAGTCTCATTACATGGGATACGGTGCAAGACACTTACACACTCATATTTACAGAAGAGACTGGTTTCTGAACTTCCACTATGGCCAGTAGAATTGTTGGAAGTCTAAGATACAGGCATCCAAATTTAGGAAAATTAAATCTTGAAGAACATCTCATCACTATGTTGTCAGAGGTGAAATAAACTTGTAACTTATGGCATATGACATTTCACTAGATTCATTGTTTTCTGTTCCAGAAAGCCACCAGGGCCAGAGTAACTGCTGTGTTCACCTCAGAGCTTTTAAATGTTTGGGGTTGCATCAGTAAGTTAAGTTAGTATGTGAAGTTCTTTGCAACTGTCCTTGTTTCTAGAAATTAAAATTTCTTAGGAAGTACTTTTTAATCCCTAACATGATGATGAGTGTCATCAATTTAATAAACATTCTGTCTAGAAAATTTTCTACTGTTTTTTATGTGTGTTTATGAACAGGTACATGTCGTGGTTTAACCCCAGTCAGCAACCAAGCACCACACAGCTGCTTGCTCACCCTCGGAAGAATCGGAGGAGCAGAAGTAAGAAAACTCGTGGGTTGAGATAAGAACAGTTTGAGATAAGAACAGTTTAATAATTGAAATAAAATTTAGTATAAAATAACAGCAACAACAACAACAACAACAACAACAACAACAATAATAATAATAATAATAATAATAATAGTAAAAAATAATATTGTAATGAAAAGGAAAACAATGAGAGAGAAAGGAACAAAACCCAGGAAAAACAAGTGATGCAACCGCTCACCATCTGCCGACCGACATCCAGCCCAGCAGCAATCACTGCCCCCTGGCCAACTTCCCCCAGCTCATATACTGAGCAGGATGTCATATGGTATGGAAGATCCCTTTGGCCACTTAGGGTCAGCTGTCCTGGCTGTGCTCCCTCACAGCTTCTCGTGCACCTCCTCACTGGCAGACTATGGGAAGCTGAAAAGTCCTTGACTTAGAATAAGCACTGCTTAGCAACAACTAAAACACCAGCCTGTTACCAGATTATTCTCATGCTAAATCCAAAATACAGCACTATACCAGCTACTAGGAAGAAAATTAACTCTTTCCCAGCTGAAACAAGGACAGAAGCAAACCCAGTAAACTAAACAAATCATCATTTGGGCACATAAACTACCTGTTTTAATTATGCAACTGTGATTTATATTTCTCAACAGAGGTGTCCATAATTCTTCTGGTTTTGCTTAAGGAACACTTAGCATTTTTCCCAAAGTTAACTAAAGATATAGCATTGTCACTGTAGATCAGAAATTGTGCCTATGAACAGATGTTAGTTTAAAAAGTAAAATAAAATAAAAAAAAAAATTAAATTATCAACAGAACATACATTAAAAAAGGAATACTGCTCAGACTTCCAGTTTTGCTCATATAATTATACAAATCCTTTAACTGTAGCAATTCAATAGCAAATGCGTGTCATATAAATGTATGTTTTATTGTTAGCTTAATACACCAAATTCAGAGCACAGCAGGAGATATTCCACTTACGGATACTGGAATGAAAAACTGGTGGTAGCTATCAACAGGTGCCTGCTACGGAGTGAAACAAATCTGACTTCTAACACAAAGCAAATACAAAGCAAGCCCTACAGCAGTTCATTAGTAAGTATTGGGCAATGGTGCCTTGGGCATAGTTTACCTCCCCAATTTTTCAAGTGAAATTTAAAGCTTTTGAATCTCCAGTTGACAATATTCTTTTCTGCTGTGGGGTGTCATGATTATTCTAGTTAAATCGATTGTAAAAGAACCAAAACAAAACATAGATACTCTTTCAGGGAGAAGATTTTTAATTTCATTGTATCTATACTGTCTACTGAGGGCAACTCTGTGGTATTCTGAGTACTGCATATCCAAGTTGTATAATTCACCAGTGTTGTAGCCCAGCTGGCATCTACTTGCACAGGATACAGGTTCTATATATCCAGTGGCTTAATGTGCTGCTAGGTATGTCCAAATATCTAGGTGCAGTCACATAGACTAGAGGGAAGTGGGAAGCAAAGCAATCCATACTTACAGCTGTTCTGTAGGCTGTCCTACACTCAGAAATTATGGAAAATTTTTATTTGTTTTAATTTTTTGAGTAGTAAATTATAGGCAATTACTCTCATTTCTTTCCTAATCTTCCATAACATCTGAAACAGAATGCTAAGTACAACACTCTTTTGACAGTAGAACAACTCATTCAGATTCTTTAGTGATTGAATAAACATCTTATTGTTGCCCTGGGCTGTATCTAAAGAGTATTGTCCTCTGTCCCATTGCCCTTCTCCATAGAGGATAACAAGAATATGTTTACAGCAGTCAGCAACCTGAGAAAACTACACAGTCATGAGAATGAAATGACTGATGAAACAGCATTATGTCAGTTATGTGAAAATACCCTCACATTCAAATAAGTTCATCATTTCAGCACAAAAAGCTCTTTTTCTGAGATAATGAGGTTTCTATACCGGAAATAACCTAGCTTCCTTCAGGCTTGTCAACCGAACAAGACACAGAAAAAGTATAACCCTATTCATGAATCTTAATTTTAAAATACCTTAGCTGAAATTCCTTTAACAGTTGAACTTCTTTGTCTAACAAGGGATCTGACTAGCTTAGTTACTGTTAACAGTGTTACAGACACTTTTACAAATATCAAATAGATATTACCCAAAATAATGTTCCATTCACCAGATAAGTGGCTGTTCAGGTGCAGATACATCTGTTAGCTGAATTTAAAGTGTCATGTGAAGAAAGGGAAAATATCACACTGACTAGTATCATTTGGAGAGGACACTAATCCACTTGAACCTCACTGGCATATATTTTCACTACTCAGACTACTGAATAGTATGCAAGAAGCCAGTCACTTTAATCTGTATTCTGTACTCATAGCTGGAAAACCCCTCTTTCAGAATTTAGACAGTTTATCTAGGTTGTCCATTCTTTTTTGAAGTGCCTCATACTTCAAATGATGTTTGAAACTTTCATATGGCTTACACAAAGTGGAGCCAAACTAATAGATGTAGCTAAAAAGTAAATTAGAACTGAAAATGTCCTAACACAGAGGACCTTTAACTTCACTAAGCGAAGAACAGATCACATAACACATTGCCACACAAGGGGGTCAAAACTCTTCCTCCACAGTGACTCCATTCTAGTTCTGAAATAGCTAGTTTCTAGACAGTGCACCCCACTGGGTGCTCCAGACAGCAGGTTAATGATAAAAGAATAAGAATAGAAATAAGGCTGAGACTGTTCTCTGGAAGAGGTCTTCCTTCCTTTTTGCCCTCAGTGCAACACCAAAGAAATGGCAAATGGTCTATGTCTCTTTAACACTGAAGCCACACACTTTGCAAAGGCGAGCTGCTTTACTACTTCTCACCTTACAATATAACTTATTAAATATGTGCCAATATAACCCTTGAAGCAGAATCTTGAGCATTACAATGGTCACGGTCCCCCCTGTCACCTAGGTTAATGTCTTTGGTCCCCTCTTTTATCGTTTACTTCGCTTTAATAAGATCCTCTCAGTATCTACATTCACTACAACCTTTTTGATTTCAGTTCTGCAGATAGATAGCACTTGTAATTTAAGGCACTCTCTTCAAAGGTCTCACTAGTGACCTCAGTAAGCACCTTAGAAGGCGGTTCCTCAGTGCTCCTGTGATTGGAAATCTATTAAATCTGCGTCAAATGAATCTTAGCCTCTAATAAATGAAAACTAGAATGAACCAACAACCTAAGAGATAATTCAATGTCATCGTACTATCCACAGACTACCAGTCTGTATTTTCTTTTGATGTGTTTTTTTACACCTGAAATACTCAGTGCCCTTATGTGAGTTTTATCTCCGATTATTCTTGCATGAAAGCCACACATATCTAGCCAAACATAATAGTGCTTCCCATACAAATGAAGTGCATCTATTTAATTTCTTCCTTCAGAACAGATATGAAGAGTCATTTTATCTCCAGGAAACTAACCTGCTTCAAAGATATGGTACATTGTTAAAGATCCATGCAGGGTACAATTAGGAAAGAGAGAAATAAGAGATATCATGCTCAGGATCAAACTCAATGCATTTCATTACCTAGCCTGTGAAAGCTTCAGATGGACAAATCTGGAATAAATATTTTTTACCTGTGTATAAACAGAACATGGTCTTACAGATTGCCTTCTAGAAATAAGAGATTGGTCTCACCATTTCTAGTATTTTCAAGACAGATGTTGCACCTATCCCATAATTGACATATCTGCCTAGAGTTGTGTAATCTTACAGATTGTATTTAAGTGGAATAAAACATGGGAAAAGAGCAGGACATCTAAAAAAGTCTACTGCTTTATTCACTTTTAATGCACTAATTAGAATCAAACAGTGTGGAATCAGCCTTGCGGGAGTTTGGAAGACTGAAGTCCTGTGCAGGATCAGATGCTACATTCTTGTTTCAAGCACGTTAAAAAGACAATTATCTAGCACGTACTACCTAGGCCGTTTAAACAGGCACTCTTCAAAGCTTTGGTGTCAGCCAGATGTGGTACTTTAGCAGGTGCAGGCTGATCTTCTGAAGGCTGACTGCATGTGTCAATACTGAATGGCCTGTGCCCAAGATGGAGCTTTAAATAGTCTACAAGTTCCAGAAGACCATTCCTATGACCTAATCAATTTAATATTGAGGTATCAGAGCTGGGCAAATGACAAGAAATCCAGTTGCACTCTCTCGTCGCATCAGACATTTGGTCTTGCCCTTAATCTCCCTAATGAATTTTGCTCTTGGAAAGCTTCAGAGATCAGATGAAGGATGTGAAAATCCACAGAGATCCTCATTCCTCACCCATCCCCTCATCATGTTTAATATACCAAGCTCTCAAGCTGCCATCACAATTCATCTGTCACCATGCCACCTGGGCTTTGTAAACTTCAGTGTCGATACTGGATCCCTGCCATAATTCAGCAGGACCACTTAGGCTTCCTGATTACTATGGGGAAGTAAAAACACACACAAAAAAAATTTAAAAAACCCAACCAAACAAACACAAAAAAACCCCTATCCACCCATGCACATACACTGCAAGAAACAATTTTGCATTTGGGAAGAAATCTTAAATAACACACTTCAACCTCTTCTTTCTATGAATTCCTGAAAGAAAATCAATATCACTTCCAGAAACATGATCAAAGACAAGGAGCAGCAACTCAGGAGGATGGCTGAAGACTGGAGAAAAGCCCAAAAATCTTGCTTCAAGGTGAGCTACTAAATTTCATGCTTCTACTCAGTGTCATGGTAACCTTCAAATACATATGCAGAAGCCTGGGACAGAGGAAAGAGAGGAAAAGAAGCTTCTGTGTTCAGGAGAAATTCACACAGAAATTCACAGCAGACAGGGTCACGAGGAAGCTCCCCTAATCTTGCATATTCTGAGAAATCATAAATAAGTTAGTTACAGTCTCTGTCTTATTAAGATGTTTTTTTTATATCCAGCAGAGTCTGGCAAGAAACTGTGATGTGTTTAGCACAGTAACACATAATCTTATACAAATATTTTAGCTCATGTTTGCTAGCTAGCTTACTAACAACCAGGTATTTTCATAAGAGGGACACTCTCCTCTTTTCTGGGACAGGGTTTTGCCTGCCTTTATTTTGTTAGGGTTTTTTTGTACCGAGAACATCTCATGAGCTGCTAGAGGTATGAAATTACTTAATAATACACTGTATTTCTTGTCAGCCTCATCCTTTGAGGTGTAAAATAGTAGGAGCGATGTGTTGTATAAACAGAAAGGTGTCAGAGTCCTCTTTTAAAGTGGAGTGCTGAACATTACCTGAGATAAGAAAGTCATCTTTGTATATGCTAATAATACCACCAGTACCCAAGATGCAAACTGAAAACATGTAGAGTAGTAGAAAACTCTTGTTTGCCAGGAACATACTGTGATGCTGAATCACTCCTTTGACGTATTGAGCTTTATGAGACAGCAGTTCTGCAGTTTTCTAAAGTCAAATAATAAGACAGAAGTCTCAAAGCTGCTCAACTAATGCATATGCTGAAAATTAAACTGTTTCTTCTTCTTTCTTTTTTTTTTCTAATCAAGCCTGAATTTTCCTAATGCAACTTCTATGTAAAATTATTGCAGTTGGAATTGCTTTTATATTAAAAATGACATTGCTTTAGATCTCTAAATCTAAACTTCATTATTCTGCCTTTATTTTTGTTAACAAACAGCAACAAATCAGGTTTATAGAAAGTAATGCATTTTTACCGCAATACATGACATATGATCTCTGCTCGTGAAATTATTATCATTCAAGAAAGTGTAGCAAATTTGCCAGTATATTTTCCAAATATTCCAATTCATTTGAAAGAGAGAAAAGGAAAGGGAAAAGGAAAGAGAAAAGGAAAGACAAAGCAAAGGGAAAGTGACACATATGTTGTCCATTAGCATGTAATGTCCCTTTTAATTCATCTGCAATACAGTATGTAGATCATAGAATCATAGAATCATAGAGTCATTAAGGTTGGAAAGGACCTCTGAGATCATCGAGTCCAACCTGTTAACCTCATTGCCTGGTCCACCTCTAAACCATGTCCCTAAGCACCACATCCACATGTTTTTTTGAATACTTCCAGGGACTGTGATTGCACCACTTTCCTGGGCAGTATGTTCCAATGCCTAACCACTCTCTCCATGAAGAAATTTTTTGTAATATCTAATCTAAATCTCCCCTGGCACAACCTGAGCCCATTTCCTCTTGTCCTAGCCCTTGTTACTTGGGAGAAGAGACTGACCCGCACCTCGCTCCAACCTCCTTTCAGGTAGTTGTAGAGAGTGATAGCGTAAATACTCACATCACATTTGGAAGCAATTAATGAACTGACAGAATCAACACCTAAAAGGAATTTCAAGTTCTGACTACCACTAAAGGCATGAATGTATATTATTGAGTGCCTCTCTATATCTGTGAGAGATTTATGAGGAAAGCTAAATGCATATATTGCAAAATCCTCAAACAGCACCATAGCAATAACCGAAACCAAAATAGAGGTTGATTGGCAAACATGAAGGAGGAAAAATAGTTCTTGGTCTCTCCAATTAACTAGATTAAGTCTTTAAAAACTGAAATAATTACAGTATTGTAGTTGATAGAATTATTATTGTCTTCTAGATATTATTAAAAAAAAGGTCTTGTAGTTTCATGTAACTATAATATGAAGCCTCATTATACATTGTGCAAATACATAATAAAAGAGTTTATTATCTAAATAAAAAGACATATATTAGGCACAGTCTGTGTTTTTTTCCAGAACTAGTAACAGTTTAACAGGTCACCCCATCTCTTTTTCCCAATTTTCTTCATCAGCATAATTACAAACAATAGGTCAGAACATAGGGAAGCCACTTTAGACAGTCTTGAGGGGAGAAAAGTAAATCTTTCATACACTTCTGTAGCATCTCTAAACAAATAGCCAGCAAGGAACAATTCCATTTTCTAATTTTCTGTTGAACAACATACTATGAGAACACTTAGATGAATACTGTAGGAAAAAATTTTTCTTTTCCCATGATTGAGTTAAAAAATCAACATATTGAGAAACTGTTTTGAAATAAATCCAAATGCAATAATTTTAATATAAAAATATGAAATAAATATAAATACTAATATTTGCTAGTATTAATTTGCTATATTTGGATAAGAATGGATTAAAAGCCTTGGCTTGTTTGAGCTTCAGCGCTGTGTCTATTAAGCCATAACATTAGTTTTGAACTGTGTTGCACTATAAATATTGCAGGACACATATAATAAACAAAAACCTTCAAATAATTTTGAATTTTATACCGGAAACGCAGTTTTGCATGAAAATTAAACAAAATCACTGTATTTCTGCAAAATATTTGAGGTACTCAATTTATATTTTTGATAGAACATTGTTCCATGAGAAAACATTTTCCCTGTTCTAATAACAGTGAAGATTATTGTGGCAGCATGTCATCAGGAACACTTTCTTTGCACCATACCAACTCTCAGTGAAAACACTGCAGATCACAATTGAGTTTAAAACTTGATTAAGCATAATTAAGGAGCTAAGAAAATTTTATTGCTGTTTTCACTGACTGTAACTCTCTGAATAGTCATCTCAAAACTAGTATTTTTATTAAAATGCTAACATTTAAGTTAAGATGATGGCTGATAAAATAATACCAAGAGACAGTCATGAGCAAGGACAAAAATGAAGCTTCCTAAGGAGAAGTTGTTCTTCAAAGGGATTTTTGGTGATATCTCCAAAAGGGTTTAGAACATAGCCTAGAGTATGTGTACAGATATACATATGTACACACACGCACATACATATATATCTGTATATATAGTATACTTAACAGACAAATGGGGACAAATTTACATGAGCAACAGGGTATTCACTGCGCAAAGACTTTCTGACAATTTTTTCTCTTTCCCTCTCATGTGTCCCTCCCTCCATATGTACACATAGTACATCTGGCTGAGTCTGGCAGAATTGTGTCTCACTTTCTTGAGGTTTTCATCTACTTTTTATAGGTCTTCATCTCGGCAAGCTGACATAAGTTTTGATGCTTATGGAATATTCCAATTCCATCTTTTTTAAGCACTTCGCATTATATCACAATGCAATTCTGAATAGTTTTGATTAAACTGGATTTAATTTGAAAACTCCTGCACTAAAAAATAATGGCAATTTTGTGGGCTTTGACTAGTAAAAATAAATAAGCAGACACCTCCCTGAACGTGTCTAATTCACTCCTGGATTTCTTAGGTATCCCAAACTCAACGCTTGATGGCCTTCTTTGATATCTGTAATTACCCTGTTTATTTTGATTAAT
Organism: Platalea leucorodia; assembly: GCF_965183815.1. NCBI lineage: Eukaryota > Metazoa > Chordata > Aves > Pelecaniformes > Threskiornithidae > Platalea > Platalea leucorodia. The sequence goes on along the minus strand of NC_138824.1, from coordinate 35,873,462 downwards.
GACATTCAATTTAATTATTTTATTTGCTTTTCTATCTCTTTAAATTAAGTATTAATGAGTCAGGACTTTCCAACACACGTAGCTAAAGCATATAAATGTGAATCAGTATAAAAAGTTTTTGCCCATTTTACCTTATCTTACTTGAAACAAATTTGAAATTTTACAATAAATCCTTTCTACTGAGAAATTTAAAACTGCACAGGGGTTCATTATTTTTCTTATTAGCTAAATTTCCATAGCAGTATCATGCTGATAAATATCATCAGTGATGCCATGACTTTTACTTGAATTAATACAAACAATGATGCTTTATTAGTATGTACAATAGAGTACATCTTAAATAATCATTACATTCAAAGGTCTCCATTTTCTTCACTCTTCTAATTTGCTATATGCATGTCCAGAAATTTGCCAAGTATCTTTTCAAATAAGCATCACCCTGAAAACTGCCTCTGCCTTTTGTTCTGCCCTTCTATAGTTTAGAAAGCACACAGGCAAAATAGCACTTAGGAAAAGAGTCAGATATTTGATTCCAGAACACTTAAACAGGGAACATGGAAGTGAGAAAGCCATCTGCAAATGATGTCTCAGATTAGCTAAGGGAAAGAGAGGAAATAAACTATTTTTTTCAGAAACAAGTGAGATACAGAAGTCAAGAATGCTTCTATCACTCAGAGTAAAGAGGTAAACAGATTGTCTAGTGGGCTTTAGGGCAGTTCTGAGAAATTCTTATGTACTCACATTCTTTGATGCCCTGATTAGACCTTGGAAACACACAGCACTGTAGGTAACTTCTGCCCCACCTGCCTCCTGGTGACACTGACAGACTGTCAAGAGCTTACCCTTCTAACTTATGAATCCAAGTGTCTCCTCACCTTAAACTTCCCTCCCCACCCCGAGATGAAAAAATAATTTATTGTCTTAAGAATTTGTTGCTTTATCACAGAAGGAAACTAAGAAGAGGCAAAATAGAGTAAGAATGAACTCAGAAGGAACAGACAGTCAGTTAAGATTGGCGAAGCTATGCAATTGTGCTGTGAAGAAGTAATGGAATCTTATTTTGAACCACTTCAAGTAACTGGAAAAAAAAAAAAAAAATCCTATCAATCAAATCTGCCATGAGGGAAGCATATGTGAACTGCACATGATCTGAGAAATGGAATAAAGGATGTAAACAGGTCTTTTACTGTCTTTATGCCCTGATTCATGGAAAAAAGAGAGTACTTAAACACATGCTTACTTTCAGGCATCTGCTTTAAGTTTATTGTCTTCAAATGAGAAAGCCAATAGTTAAGTTTATATGTGGTCCTGAATGGAAAGGAACATAAAACACTCTGTCAGTGTGGTTCTGACTTGGGTCCCTCCCTTTGCAGTATAATCCAAGCTAGCTGCTTAAGTTAATTACAAGTTATTTTTAGACAAGACACAGGTAAACTGTCTAAATCAGCTCTCAGAAGTGAAATGCAAAAGCTCCAGGTGTATATTGTGGTTTTCTTAGTCTAAAAGATTAGGTTTCACCCACCTGATGGGAGTAAAATGTTGCATAATTTCTTAAGGTGACACTGCAGAAAGAAGTTTTGGGGTATGTGCAGGTGAAAAATTACCAATAGATATACTTAAATGTTTGGGACGTTCATTTCAACACCTCAGTTCAAGGTAAGGGTTTCATGCCTGCTTACATTTTTCTGTGCCGATTCTGTGACTCACAATAATTATTACTTTGTCTGTGTGACTCTCTGTGGACTAAATAACCCCCAAGTCATGGACTGCTTAAAAAATAAATAAATCCAAAACAAAACACTCCACTGCACATAGTTCTTCCCCTGGGGAAATGATGAGAGAACAAAATATGTGACAGATGTTAGTCACATTGCTTAATGCACTACTGGAAGGCACCCAGATACCATGGTGATGACTGTGGTATGAGAACCTATATAGATTAGAACCATTTAGTAAGATGTATCCTAAACAGACTCATTACTTAGCTATTACTGCAAAAAAAATCTGTGAGGAGGTGATGCAGGAGTTGTAGAATAGCAGACTTGTAAATGTCTTTGAATATATATATTCTCTTAAAAAAAGTCTTGTGTTTATTATTAAATGATAAGTAGAACAATTGTTTTCAATTTTGGATCATTTATCTATGTTTTAATTTGCCATTCTCTTCATGAAGCATCAAAGATGCAAAAGCAAAGCCTTTAGAAAAGCTGCTTAGCACAATAATTAGCTTTTGTACTGAACATTAAGGGCAGACATGAACCCAGAATAGAACAGTAAGAGATGAAACAGAAAAACAGAATGCATTGACAGAAAAGATGGGACAGTACAAGTTGTTAAAATACTGGCCATTTCCCTCTGGATGCATGCAAGTAAGTTGGCTCCAGGTCACACAAGATAAACTGCAAATTTTTTATGTCTTTGATTGGATACAAAAAATTTGCTTAAAATAAACTCTACAGTTTAATCAACAGGAATTCTGGATTGTTTCCTCAGTAAATTTCTATTTGTCTAGGATAGAAATGAATAATATAAAAATAATGTTCTTCTAACAAAGCTACCCTAGCAAGTTACAATTTCCAGGCCTATAGATCCAATGTCTACAAAACAGAGGTTTCAGGTGGTTGAAAGCTTCTGTTGCCTTGCAAAATTTTGTAATCAACTCAATGTTTCAGTGATAAGCTTCAGCTACAATATTCTAATACATTTGATTGATTATTTAAATTACTGGAATAGGAAAAGAAACCTTTCTTCTTTTGCTTTTATTTGTTGTTTTCTCTGTGCTTGTGGGATAGAATATATTCATCACATATGATGATACAGTACCCTCTCCTTTTTCTTTGCCAGTTACTCCAGTTATCTCAAAAAGCACGAAATGACACTTTATCAAAAGACAGCTATTACATAATGGCTTGTAAATGAAGCAGGATTACCAAAGTCAATGGCAGTTATAAATGAAATTTAGCTATCTCAGATAACAAAGATAAAAAATGTGCATTTCAGAACCCCCATTTCTTTTAAATCGTGCAATAGAATCTTAGAAAGTTCATGAAATTTTGGAGAATTTTTTAAGATCTATCTGTTTAAATTCCCACATTTCCAATAACTCTTTCTTCCACAGTGTCACAACTAACCATTCATCAAGAACCTTCTTGGCACACTTACTTTTTTCACCTTCAACTTGCTTAAATTTATTCAAAATTTTCACATAGAATAACCTGAGTTTAGCTAGGTATGAGAATCTAGTAATGAAAATTTCTCCCAGTATCCTGGCACTCACCTCAGAGTAGATGATTGTCTACTAAATCGGATGTGTGAGATCTCAGCAAAATTCAGATTTCTGTTGGTGAATTCATAATAAAGGAATGGAATGCTACTAATAGTTTTAGCAGTCATACTTCTATCCACAAAGTATAGATTTTTAATTTCAGAATGCTTTGTAAAATTACAAGTGATATATTTTATATATATGATATATATGTTACTACCCTTTTCAGAGAAGTTTCTTATTGAGGAACTGACAGTGTTAAGCATGTTGTTTCAGGACCTTTAGAAGAGCCGGAACTTGAAGTCAGGAATTCCTACCCCTATACTAACTCCAGTGGGCCACATTGTCCCTCATGCCTTGTCTGAAGCACACAAAGTATAGAGTGCTTAACTTATTGGATGTCAGTAGTAAAGGTATCCCTTTCCCAGGTGAGCTCATGTTGCTGAATGAACATTCAGAAATAGTCAGGATAGACAGAATAAGCTGGACTTCTTACTGCAAATCCTTATCATGAATGTTGGATGTGATGTCTCATACATAGGGATGAAAATTGTTTCCCTAAACTTCTGTTTGAATTGATCCTCACTAAGCTAGTTCTCACTGAATTCCCATCTCAGGCTTTCTGATCATCCATGCACCTGTGGCTGTCAGGCAAAATAAGAGATCTGACAGAATAAAACACTACTGCACTCTCCAGAAGACAACCTTTTAGAAAAATGTCCAATAGTCCCATAAGAGATAGGAGTCATTTAAAACCAAATCTGTTCACTTCTACAAAGAATCTGTAAGACTCAGCAAATTTTCTTTGCAACTTCAATCATTTAGAAAGAGGGTCTAGTCTAAGCTCGTCACTGTAGGTGCCCTGTAAAGTCAGTAAAGAGTTCTAAGAAGCTCCAGAAGATAATTCAGCCACTCCCAACATATATGAGTAACATGAATTTGCAATGAGACAGAGAAGCAAAACTGCAGCGAATGGACTTTTTGGTCACATACTTTGCAACAGAAGTATTGCTTTCAAAAGATGATCCATTACAGTGGGTTAAACTTGGCTGACTGCCATATGTCCACTAAGCTGCTCTCTAACTCCCCCCTCTTCAACAGCACAGGGAGAGAAAATAAGATGAATAAGCTTGTGGGCTGAGATAAAGACAGAGTGATCACTTACCAACTACCATCACGGGAAAACTAGGCTTGATTTCGGGAAGATTAATGTAATTTATTGCCAATTAAAATTATAGTACAATGGTGAGAAAACAGAGACAACACTGAAAATACCTTCTCCTCACTCCCCACCCTTCTCCCTAAGCTCATCTTCACTCCTTCGTTCCTGTTCCTGACTCTTCTGTCTCCTTCTCTCCCTCGAGTGGCACAGGGGGGATGAGGAATGAGGGTTGTGGTCAGTTCATAACACTTCATCTCTGCCACTCCTTCCTCACACTTGTCTCCAGTGTGGGGTCATTCCACAGGCTGCAGCTCTTCAAGAACTGCTCCCACATGGGTCCTTTCTGTAAGGTGCAGTCCTTCAGGAACAGATTGCTCCAGCATGTGTCCTCTACAGGGCCACAGGTCTTGACAGAAAACCTGCTCCAGTGTGGGCTCCTTTCCATGGGTCACAGGTCCTGCCAGGAGCTTGCTCTTTTGCGGGCTCTCCATGGGCTGCATCTTCCTTTAGGGCATATCCATCTGCTCCAGTGTGGGATCTTCCACAAGCTGCAATGTGGACATCTGCTCCACTGTGATCCCTCATGGGCTGCAGGGGAACAACCTGTATCACCATGGTCTTCACAGACTGCAGGGGAATCTCTTCTCTGATACCTGGAGCACCTCCTCCCTCCTTCTTCTCCTTAGTGTCTGCAGGATTGTTTCAGATTTTTGTCACTCCTCTCTCACTGCTGCTATGTAACATTTTTACCCTTAATTAAATGTGTTGTCACAGAAGTGCCACCAGCTCATCTTTGGCCAGCAGTGGGTCCACTTTGGAGTCGGCTCTGTCGGACATGGGTTCTGTTCTCACAAAGGCCACCTCTGCAGCTCCACCTGCCACCAAAACCTTGACACATAAACCCTGTACATCCATAAACATTTGAAAACTTCCTTTCATCTGAACTTTAGAGCAAGCCTTATGGCTCTGCTGACATAGGTTAGCATCAAACCATCACATCCTTTAAATGGGGAATGTAGGGTAATAAAAGTGGACTTACATATTTTTTGTTGTGGTGTCTGTTTTAAACATAGATTTCATAATCGATGTCAAATTAAATTTTATTCAGTTTATTTTTTTTTTAATCAGAGTTGATATAGTCATAGCATAACATAAGCAGAACATATGAGATAGCTGCTTTGATCTGCTGCTATTTTGCAGCCCTAGAAAAAATGTATTTAAACAAGGATGCATAAACTTATACTCACAGAAGTCTCAGGGATATGCTTGAATGGCTATAACATCCATTGGATATGCTTTCTTCAGAGGAAATTGCACTAGCTTATTTAATTTCTTCTTGTAGTGGAATGTTTTCTTCAATGGTTTTCCCAGAGTTTTCATATTTTCATGGCATAAGTATTATTCTTTTCTTTTCTTTTCTTTTTTTTTTTTTTTAATTATTCAGGTATTCAGAGTTGTAAAGTTGTTCCACTTTGTTGTTAACCTATTTCTGCCTGAGTGTTTCTTGTAATTGCTTCATGAAATCTAAATTTTCCTCTGTCAGGAAACAAGTATAACATAAATAAAAGCATAATATTAATAATAATAAAAAAGCATAAAGTCTATTTAAATTAAAACATTCTTTCCCTAAGCACACTTATGCATTAACACTACAGACCTATCCCACTGTGTCTTCTGCATTTGGAGGAGGCCACTATGGAAGCCTTGGTGTATGCCAGAGAATGCACAAAAATCTTTCTCTTTCCTTCTCAGGGAAGGTAAGGCCCCAGCAAATGGAAATGCAAGGGTGGAGGGATGCTACTGTGGTAATCAGCTGTTTGTAACAACTTGCAAGGGCAATGGCAGCTTACAAACAACACTTCCACAGCAACATTTTCCCTATCATGTACCATACTGCCCACCTGGGAACAGCAACAGCTGCTTCAGAGCTACATAGCACCAAAGCACTGACACGTTAATACTAACAAACATCTTTTGTATTGGCGACGGGTCCAATTAGAAGCTGGCCTTGGGAGAAGTGATGGATATAGATAGGTTTTCAAAGATAAGAGTGTATCCTTGTTTGTTTCTCATATTTCATATTTTCCAGTCTATGCCACTATTATGGACTTTCCTTATGTGGGCTCCTTATAGAGCAAATCACTGCTTTCTTCAGTTATTTATTTGAGAGGATGTGAACAAGGAACATCAGATTTGTAATGATTTATGGGAGCAGATTCCATTTTCCCTCCTATTTCTGTGAAGTAGAAGGGAGTTTATACAAATATGGTAAACGGCTACTTGCAAGCATCTCTTGAGCAGACAAGAATAATCTGAGATTAAGAACATTTAACACCCTGTAGAGAACGGGTACCAAATGTGGTTTTGTCTCGACACTGCCGCTGTAGCGCCATCCAGCGTCGCGCTTCGAAAAGACCCTCTTCTCCCCAGCTTTGAGAAAAAACAACCTCGTGCGCCTGCGCAGGGACTAAAGGCGCGAAAAGAGCTGAGGCGGGGACAAAAAGGCGCGAAAAGAGCAGAGGCGGGGGCAGCACGGCCGTGGCGAACCGCACGTACACATTTGTGATCCGCGCATGCGTGGGAGCCCCTATATAAGGAGCCCACGTGTCCCGCGGCGGGGGCGGCAGCGGCGCGCGCGAGACCACTGCTTCCGTTCCTGCACCCTCAAGGCTCCCCCCCCCCCCCCCCCCCCCACTTCGGTCCCCGACGGAGGCTGAGGCCACCGAAGACCCTGCGGAAGATCACCGGACTTGAAGTGGTGGTGACAAACTCCTACTTCTCCTTCTCTTTCTCTCTCTCTCTCCCCCATTCTTTTCCCCTCCTCCCTTGCCCTCCCTCCTCCCTCCGTTCTCTTCTCCCCTCCAATAAAAGTAAAAGGTTGTATGGCATTTGACCTCGTTTGCGTCTTAATCTCGTCCTTGGGATCGTATCGAAACCTCTCCCGACATTGGATCGGGACACACCCTAATGCTGTTCCTAGAGAGCTAGGGTAGGGTGACATTAAAGTTTCTTGACCAGCACCCTAGGCCATGGCCACACCCCAGCTAGTCATACAGAAGGCTACATGAGAATCAATGTTCTCATCTTCTACCAGTCTTCAGTCAAATGCTAAAATACACTCATCATAATAAGAGAAATCTATTTTTAAAAGAAGGAGAACAAAACCAAACAGCAATAAAGCTTTCCAAGTTTCACAGCTTTATAATGAGTGAACAATATAGGTAGAGTTTCTTTGGAAACGCGTAAGCCTGGTAACCATACATAATGTTCAGACGACTGAAATGCAATTTCATCTGTAAGGACTGTGGTCATATAATGAACAAATGTCCTGCCTTCCCTTTGGAGATGCCTGTGCTCTTCCACTGTTACGTTCACTCTGTCTTATGTAAATGGGAAGATGCTGCTATCAAATAAAATAATAACAACACAGAATTTCACTGCTGATGATGGTAAATCATGCAGAAAGAAGTTTATGCTCTTTTATTTTTCTTGCTTAATTCCCATGAAATTCAGGTGGCAGTGCCCCAATTACTGTTTCATGAAAAGTGTAGTCTATGTATTTTCCTTTTCCTACCCAAATATTTCCCCTGTTGATTCTTTACAGCAATAATAAAAGCAGGATGCGTAGTACTGAATGAAAAAGAAATGCCCATAAACAAAAATTGTTGACATATACTAGACCATGTATGGAGGCAATCAGAATTAGCCAGCACATCCTTTTTATAAAGTAGTCATTTAAAATATTCATAATGTTGTTATGTTGTTGATAGTGATGATATGTTTTTAGACACAGCTAGTTCCAGTTTACACTGACATACTGTCATCAATTATGCTTCACCATCTGTGGACATAATTAAGTTTACCCTTAAATTTGATTTTAGAAGATATCATTCACAAGTGACTCTTGTTTACTAAACACACTTGGAACAAGCAAAAACTGAATAGCATGCATTTTGAATAAACTAGAAATAATTTTGCATGCAGGCCTCATAGGGTCATAAACGTATATTTTACACATTCTCAATGTATAACACACCTGAGCTCTTTCCAGGATTCAGGAACTCACTTAAGCTTTGTATGTTTTTATCCAAATCTCATTTATACTGTTGTCATTTTCTGTTTTTCTGAATTGCAAAGAGGCCTTAAAATAGATGTAAGAGCCATTGACACCACCTTGATAGTCAGGGTCTTGCAGTTAAGAAGAATCAGAAATGATATATGCTTTTATTCCAGAAGAAGTAAATGATATCTCACATAATATTTTGTCAAGTTTTCAAAATCCTGTGAAGCACTGAGCTCTGTGGGAGATATACAACAGCATCTTTTGTGAAGTGCTCTAGGTCTAACAGATCATGTCAGTATTTCACATCATATGTATTCCATTCCCTTACTGGATAAACAAAATATTTATAGTCAATGTAGGATTACTTCCTGTTTGAACAATTGTGAATTTGTGATTCATTTTCTGTATATATTCTAAAACTATTCCTGAAAATTAACTATTTTACTGGATGTGTCTTCCTGTTAACCTCTTTGCTAAAATACACATGGAAAGCATACACCACAGGGATTCAATATCAGTCAAAGTGAATTAATTTAAAAATTCCAATGAAGAGTGGTGCATTTTTTTTTATTCTCCAAGCTCTGATCTTGTTAATATATTAAGAAGAAAGCTAGCAGCATGAAGAAGTTGTTTAGATTTCCTAAGTGGAATCCTTTCAGAGGGAATGAGAAAATGAGACAAAAATCTATTATTAATATACTATTTTGTACCACCAACCCAGTGTGGCACTCCTGCCTCTTCTACAATTTCAAAATAGCAGAGTTGATAGCAAAACCGTTCAAAGGCCCATTACCATAATGTCTTAACACCTCTGCATATTCATAGTATTTATCCATGCAGTACCTCTGAGAGATAAGAACATATCCTCATTCCCGTTTGCATAGGAGTAACTAAGACATAGAAACTAAAGACCGTATTTCAAAATGTATTTAGAAATCTAAAAATACAGGAGTCTGTAGGAAAGTAAAGAATACCACACTTGATCGGTGGATGTTGGCATCCTCCATGCCTGTGCAGAGACAGGGGAAGCAGGCCAAAGAGAAATCACTGACCCCTGTCAAGCAACCTTCCTGTGTAGTCTCTGTTGAACACCAGGTTTTCACATGGCCTATTTGGGCTGTTGAGCTTTGCTCTGTTTCTAAACATAATAAACATAAATATAATAAGATATATCCTAAACTATCCTGATCTGTCTTTTTAAAATCCTTGATACCAGTTGTATGATGAGAAGTCAGATGAGAAGTGGGTTGAAAACTAAAATCAGAGATTGTAGGGATCTGTCTGAACTGGGTGTCCTGCTACTTGGGCCCACTTAGTCCTGGCACTAAGTAACATTCTAGGACATCTTCATGACCTGCAGCACAACTCAGTCCCATCAGGTTGTGCTGTGCGCAGTCACTTCTGTGGGGGATGCTGGGATTCTTCCCAAACAATTCCCTAGCTGTGACTAGAAATACACATTCCCTAGTTTGACCAGCAATATTAACTGAGAGTGGGAGGAAAAGTTCTGGAATGACTGTTCAACATCTGTTCCTGTTCAACATCTTCATTGATGATCTGGATGAGGGGATTGAGCGCACCCTCAGTGAGTTTGCAGATGACACCAAGTTGGGTGGAAGTGTCGATCTGCTGGAGGGCAGGAAGGCCCTGCAGAGGGACCTGGACAGGCTGGATAGATGGGCCGGGGCCAACTGCATGAGATTCAACAAGGCTAAGTGCGGATCCTGCACTTGGGTCACAACAACCCCATGCAACGCTACAGGCTTGGGGAAGAGTGGCTGGAGAGCTGCCTGGCGGAAAAGGACCTGGGGGTGTTGGTTGACAGCTGCCTGAACATGAGCCAGCAGTGTGCTCAGGTGGCCAAGACGGCCAGTGGCATCCTGCCTTGTATCAGGACTAGTGTGGCCAGCAGGACCAGGGAGGTGATAGTGCCCCTATACTCGGCATTGGTGAGGCCACACTTCAAGAACTGTGTTCAGTTTTGGGCCCCTCACTACAAGAAGGACATTGAGGTGCTGGAACGTGTCCAGAGGAGGGCAACAAAGCTGGTGAAGGGTCTAGAGCACAAGTCTTATGAGGAGCGGCTGAGGGAGCTGGGGTTGTTTAGCCTGGAGAAGAGGAGGCTGAGAGGAGACCTTCTTGCTCTCTACAACTACCTGAAAGGAGGTTGTAGTGAGGTGGGGGTCGGTCTCTTCTCCCTGGTAACAAGTGATAGGACGAGAGGAAACGGCCTCAAGCTGTTGCAGGGGAAGTTTAGGTTGGATATTAGGAAAAACTTCTTCACTGAAAGGGTGGACAAGCATTGGAATGGGCTGCCCAGGGAAGTGGGTGAGTCTCTATCCCTGGAGGTATTTAAAGGACGGATAGACGTGGTGCTTGAGGACATGGTATAGTGACGGACTTGGCAGTGACAGGTTAACAGTTGGACTCAATGATCTCAAGGGTCTTTTCCAACCTTAATGATTCTATGATTCTATGACTGGAAGGAGAAACTTCAGATACTAGAGCCCCTAGGACATTCAGGCAGTGTGTTTGAGAGGCAGTGCAGCTGGTTCTGACCATAGCCAAATACAGTAGTTCTCAGGACTGCTCAATTAGTGGCTGAAAGCAAAGCTCTGTGTTTTTTTTTAAACTTCTGGAGCCTGAGCCTCTGTTCAGTATACCATGAATCATAACTTCCCTGACTCAATGATGGGATACTCCTGTGTTTTTGAAGAAACCTTAAGAAGACCCTTGTGTCCAGGCATTACCCTGTCTGGAAAAGCTGCTATGGTCAGAAATCATAGGGATGAGCACCTGAGTACGATATTGAAAAAAAGTAGTAGAAAGAGGTATTTGGAGCAAATGCTTATTCTGCAGCATGAGAAGCAGATCTATCAGAGGTACTGTCAGTAGTAGTTAAGGCACCTGGGGGACATACCAAGGGAAATCTGCCAAGTCTCTTAATAAACCACCTGAGGCTAGATACCTCCTCAAGCTTTCCAAACTTAAACCATTTGCACACAGCAAATGTATGGCCAGCTCAGTGTGGCCCATCCTCATGTGAGAGGATTGTGGTCTACAGTCAGGCAAACTTCCTTCCAAGAGTCAGAGAGAGACAGCCAAGGAGGGAGGTTAGCAGAGGTTTCAGGAGAAGAGGATGTGATATGGCAAAATAGCATCATTCTCACCCCGGAGAGAACAAAGAAATGCTTTATTAGTACCTTACCGAAAAGACTGTATTTCCTCTTTTATGTTTTTGTGATTGATGTATCAGAAATGGCACGGGAGAAGACCTGACCTAAATAAGATTTCATATTCATATTCTCTTCATATTTCTCTTACTGTTTACATGGGGTTTTAAAAACCTTTCAATTTTATAAAACTGGCAACTTCAGTATAAGGGAGAGTTTCTATTAAAAGGTTTTTTTAATATTGTTGCATGGTTTTATCTTTTGTGTTTTGAGGTTTATGATTTTGCATTTGGTAATTTCTCTGATCTCTAAAAATGTTTATATATACCTACCTACCCTTAAAGATGTTGACTCTCCCCACACCAGGATATTAAGCACATAAGCATGAGTCAGTAAGGGAATGTTGATGATAGAGACCTCTGAAAAATCTAAGTGATTTTACATGAGCCTCTAAATATAGGCTGAAACAGCTACCTTTAAAAGCTAAAGCCATAACATTTTTCAGCTACAATCAATTTCTGAAAAAGATGACATTTACTCAGCTCATATATGACATGTAAAAGGTAAACAAAAGAGCATATAATTGCTAAAGGGAAAGTAAGGTCAAACGATTATTAGTGCATTCTAGTCTTTAAATTCCTAAACCTCTCCTATTGCGGGAAAGTAGGAAAGAGAAATCCCTCTATAGAGATTAAGAGATCTGTAAACACCCATTGAGGATTAGCTGTTAATATGTGTTAAGAATGGATTCCGAATGCTCATAGACTTACTCCCTTTATGTTGCAGCAAGTACAATTTTTTCAGTTGAGGTAGGCTTTGTCAGGGACAATCGTTTGCTTTTTCTGTTAGTAGTCTCTGTTTTCCAGGGTTTATCATAAAGCATGTGTAAGTATGAGATACAGATATAGACAAGTTTGAAAGAGACAGAGAGACAGAGAGACAGAGAATACAGGTCATAACAGAGAAAGATCTGTTCAGAGGTTAATATTTTAATGCCTTGTGTTTGAAATGACAAACTAAAGAAAAGCTAAATGGAATTATTCTGCAAAAAGTACATTTTGGAAAGTGAAAGCTGCTCTTTAGAGCAGGGAGTGACAAGGATGAAATTTGAGACTAATAGCTTAACTTCTCAACTCATCTTTCTGTCAAGCCTCTGTCATCACACCACCTTATAAATCAAGTCCAAATGAATCCCTCCTAAGTGAGATTCTTCTCAGAAAAATGACAAGCTAGGATTCAGAGACAAATTTCTAAAAGATCTCAGTCCTCATAGGGTTTAATGCTCCCATTAAACACTGAGGAGGACTGTAATTTGAATCTTCCAATAGTGAAGATATCACATTAAAATTTAGATTTTAGTATTTGATATAGCTTCTGGTCTTAAAGAGACTATTTGCTTAGTTTACACTGGAAAAATGCTGTTTTAAAGTAAATGTAATGTGGGATGCAAAAATCAAGCTGTTTTCCCTTTTGCCTTGTTCATCCTCAAAAGAAATAAAGATTGTATGTTTGAAAAATATTCTGGATTTTCCAGTTGATGTATGACCGTCACAAAACCTACCTCATGCCTTTTGACTTTCAAAGGAATGCACATGAAACTGAACTGCGTAGTAGTCAGTAGGGCATTCAGTATATCAGTAGGCAGCTTTGATTCAAAATACAATAAACAAAGTTTGGAAGTGGTTTGTAATTTTATTTTTTCCACACAAGACTATAAATTTTAGTTAGTATGTGAGACAATGAAATCTTACAAGATAGTTGTAGTTTTTACAAGGCAACTGTACCACATCGTAATATGATAGGGTTTTTGTTCCTGGCAATGGAAAGATTTTTTTTATTGTGTTTGCTTTAGAAGTCTCTGAATTTATTAAGCATCAAAGTCCTTTTACAGGAAAATCAGTCATTCTATCAAAGAAATCCAGAACTCACTGAAGTCCACTTCATCTGAGTGTGAGATAAGAGTCATACTGTAATTAGAAATATCAGTTTGGTTGGTTAACAGAGCCAGAAGAGGCAAAATGTTCCTTTTTTTTTTTTTTTTTGACACAAATGCACACAGAAGTAATGTACTAACTTTGTTAGGCAAGGAATACAGATAAAGGAGCTTTGATCATAACTCAAAACACTGAGTCCCAATTATGAGAAAAAACTATTTTCCAGTCACTGATTAGAGAAGTGTAGTGAATTAAACACCTGCCACACTTCTCACTAATAAAGAAAGATTGATTTCTTTGTGATAGCTACTTGGTCAGAGTCATAGCAGGTCAGATGTTGGGTACCAGATGTATTCAAAGGCTCTTGGCTATGGAATGGAAATCTTTGGATTTTTTTTTGACTCTGAATACAGCACTTGTTTTAGAGCCTGCTTGCTCTCCCCTAATGTTCTGTTCATCTCTAGGCTGCTCCTGACCTTAGACACTTTCTAACACCACGTCAGATATCGTATTTTGTGCTTCATAAATGTTTTACTTCAGCCTCTTTATAGCACATTACATTTAGATAATATCCAAACAGCTGTTGGACTTCCAAGGGTGCTAATTTAGTCATGGGTATTCTTAGACAGAAGAAAAGAAAAGCAATTCTGAGAAGAACCATACAGAATATTTATTACCTTCAGATTGTTCATAGTAATGAAAAGGACTCAAAAGTTCTCCTCCCATATGAGAAAAAAAAGCAATAGGATCCATATACATTGGTTAGGAAAAAGGAGTTGTAAACATTGTATTACATAGTCATACAGATTTATCTATACTGTTTCTACTATGAAGAATATGAAGATTTATCATGGGCAGAGGATGAGCAAGTCAGGGAGGGAACACTTCAACAAAATGGATATACGTAAGTCAATGGGACCTGATGGGAGCTGGCTGATGTCATTGCAAGGCCACTCTTGATTAGCTTTGAACAGTCATAGTGACTGAGGGAGATATCTGAAGACTAGAAGAGAACAGATATTACTCCTATGTTCAAGAAGGGTAGAAGGAAGATTTGAGGAACTACAGGCCAGTCAGCCTTACCTCAGTCCCTGGGAAGATGATGGAGAAAAACCTCCTGGAAAGCTTTTCCAAACACATGAAGGACAAGGAGGTAACTAGGAGTAATTAACATGGATTTATGAAGGCAAAATCATATTTGACCAACTTGATAGACTTCTACAATGATGTGA